>NC_083426.1:57388420-58710984 GCF_020745735.1 Hemiscyllium ocellatum
CCCCCCGACCCCACCCCTCAAGTGACGCTGAGAGGAAACCTTGCCAAGTGAGTTGTACACACTGTGGTGACTGTCCATCACTCCATAACCACCTTCAGCAGCAATGTTTCTCTTTCCCTTCTCCAGCAGAAAAACAAAAGACAACTGCACTCCCACTCGAGGAGAAGGAGGATCTAATTTTCTGTTGGTGTAAAATGAATGAACGGTGACAGCAGAGAATGAGGGTGTTCGGCTGGTGGAGTGTGTGTGCGCGTTTGCCACAGCAGTCCCTGGTAAGTCTGCAGTGTCTCCATCTCACGTCGTTGTTCCCACCGACCTGGGAATGAAGGTGGTCGAAAACTAGTGAATGAGAAGCAGGAGAGCTTGTGGAACAGCGGGAAAATTTCCAGGTAGAAGAAACAGTGACTGCTGGAATAATACCAGGATCGCCAAATCATAAGACAGCGCGACAGAACGTTCGGCTGTTTGACCGGCAGCTCTGCTCGGGCCAGAAGAAGCACACGCGAACTTTGGACACAGCAAGCAGGCACCACTGGGATTCGAACCCAGGATCTCCTGTTTACTAGACAGGCGCTTTATCCAACTAAGCCATGGCGCCTGATGGCGACTGCCCGCGATCGTGCTCAGGTGCAGTTCATTCATCACTTGATCAGACAAACTCGGCAGTGTGCTTTCCGTCTCAATCTTGCTCAGTGAGAATTGCAAAGGAGAGAGAGTTCACGACTCAACATTCTCCACGCAAACGGCACAGAAAAACACAGTCTGCTCTTGTATTCGAGGCTTTCACCTCTTTAAACTGACAGGATAAAGAGGATGTGTCATCCTCTGTGGGCCCATTAAGGGTGTCATTACGCTCAGAGGGAACCTCACACCAAGAGGAAAAGTGTCACTGCAGGGAACTGAGCAGGAGTCAGTGTAAACAGTGAACAGCGAAGGGTGATCCATTAGCACTAACTCTGAGCTTTGTAGCAGCAGCTCTACACTCACTTCCTGCCTCATGCCTCGCGGTGGTCATTGTCTTTCACTTTGATTACACTCCCTCGCTCCAGTTCTCAACTTATTCCCGACCGATAGCAGGTGTCCGCTTAGGACCTGCCCCTTTTAAGAAACGGATTCCCGGGATATCGCCGTCACTCGATCGGGTAGGGTTCACTGCCCCTCCCTGATTACCCGACAGATCAGGGGGATGAGTCACTTTCCTGAAGCCTTGAACTCCTCTGCACGGAGCTCCAACCGTGAGACTGCTAGGGTTGGGGGTTCCAGGACTTTGACCCAGCGATAGTGAAGCGACAGCGAGATCGTTCCAACTCAGAAAGCTGAGATGATAGCAGGGGGATTTGCGGAGGTAGTTTACCCGTGTATCTGCTGCCTTTGCCCTTCTAGATGAATGCAAACAATCACTGGGCTGACTCTGGCAGGATCAGCGGGTGCATTCTGTGCGTAACTAGGAATTCGTTTTCAATCGGATAATTCACAAGAAGAGCAATAAAGCTTCATGACCAGACTGGGAGTTGTATCCAGGTCTGGAATTTGCAAACTCGGATTGCTAAGCAGGGACCCCGCCCGCACCCCAGCCCCCCGACCCCCCCCCTCAAGTGACGCTGAGAGGAAACCTTGCCAAGTGAGTTGTACACACTGTGGTGACTGTCCATCACTCCATAACCACCTTCAGCAGCAATGTTTCTCTTTCCCTTCTCCAGCAGAAAAACAAAAGACAACTGCACTCCCACTCGAGGAGAAGGAGGATCTAATTTCTGTTGGTGTAAAATGAATGAACGGTGACAGCAGAGAATGAGGGTGTTCGGCTGGTGGAGTGTGTGTGCGCGTTTGCCACAGCAGTCCCTGGTAAGTCTGCAGTGTCTCCATCTCACGTCGTTGTTCCCACCGACCTGGGAATGAAGGTGGTCGAAAACTAGTGAATGAGAAGCAGGAGAGCTTGTGGAACAGCGGGAAGAAATTCCAGGTAGAAGAAACAGTGACTGCTGGAATAATACCAGGATCGCCAAATCATAAGACAGCGCGACAGAACGTTCGGCTGTTTGACCGGCAGCTCTGCTCGGGGCAGAAGAAGCACACGCGAACTTTGGACACAGCAAGCAGGCACCACTGGGATTCGAACCCAGGATCTCCTGTTTACTAGACAGGCGCTTTATCCAACTAAGCCATGGCGCCTGATGGCGACTGCCCGCGATCGTGCTCAGGTGCAGTTCATTCATCACTTGATCAGACAAACTCGGCAGTGTGCTTTCCGTCTCAATCTTGCTCAGTGAGAATTGCAAAGGAGAGAGAGTTCACGACTCAACATTCTCCACGCAAACGGCACAGAAAAACACAGTCTGCTCTTGTATTCGAGGCTTTCACCTCTTTAAACTGACAGGATAAAGAGGATGTGTCATCCTCTGTGGGCCCATTAAGGGTGTCATTACGCTCAGAGGGAACCTCACACCAAGAGGAAAAGTGTCACTGCAGGGAACTGAGCAGGAGTCAGTGTAAACAGTGAACAGCGAAGGGTGATCCATTAGCACTAACTCTGAGCTTTGTAGCAGCAGCTCTACACTCACTTCCTGCCTCATGCCTCGCGGTGGTCATTGTCTTTCACTTTGATTACACTCCCTCGCTCCAGTTCTCAACTTATTCCCGACCGATAGCAGGTGTCCGCTTAGGACCTGCCCCTTTTAAGAAACGGATTCCCGGGATATCGCCGTCACTCGATCGGGTAGGGTTCACTGCCCCTCCCTGATTACCCGACAGATCAGGGAGATGAGTCACTTTCCTGAAGCCTTGAACTCCTCTGCACGGAGCTCCAACCGTGAGACTGCTAGGGTTGGGGGTTCCAGGACTTTGACCCAGCGATAGTGAAGCGACAGCGAGATCGTTCCAACTCAGAAAGCTGAGATGATAGCAGGGGGATTTGCGGAGGTAGTTTACCCGTGTATCTGCTGCCTTTGCCCTTCTCGATGAATGCAAACAATCACTGGGCTGACTCTGGCAGGATCAGCGGGTGCATTCTGTGCGTAACTAGGAATTCGTTTTCAATCGGATAATTCACAAGAAGAGCAATAAAGCTTCATGACCAGACTGGGAGTTGTATCCAGGTCTGGAATTTGCAAACTCGGATTGCTAAGCAGGGACCCCCGCCCACACCCCAGCCCCCCGACCCCACCCCTCAAGTGACGCTGAGAGGAAACCTTGCCAAGTGAGTTGTACACACTGTGGTGACTGTCCATCACTCCATAACCACCTTCAGCAGCAATGTTTCTCTTTCCCTTCTCCAGCAGAAAAACAAAAGACAACTGCACTCCCACTCGAGGAGAAGGAGGATCTAATTTCTGTTGGTGTAAAATGAATGAACGGTGACAGCAGAGAATGAGGGTGTTCGGCTGGTGGAGTGTGTGTGCGCGTTTGCCACAGCAGTCCCTGGTAAGTCTGCAGTGTCTCCATCTCACGTCGTTGTTCCCACCGACCTGGGAATGAAGGTGGTCGAAAACTAGTGAATGAGAAGCAGGAGAGCTTGTGGAACAGCGGGAAGAAATTCCAGGTAGAAGAAACAGTGACTGCTGGAATAATACCAGGATCGCCAAATCATAAGACAGCGCGACAGAACGTTGAGCTGTTTGACCGGCAGCTCTGCTCGGGCCAGAAGATGCACACGCGAACTTTGGACACAGCAAGCAGGCACCACTGGGATTCGAACCCAGGATCTCCTGTTTACTAGACAGGCGCTTTATCCAACTAAGCCATGGCGCCTGATGGCGACTGCCCGCGATCGTGCTCAGGTGCAGTTCATTCATCACTTGAACAGACAAACTCGGCAGTGTGCTTTCCGTCTCAATCTTGCTCAGTGAGAATTGCAAAGGAGAGAGAGTTCACGACTCAACATTCTCCACGCAAACGGCACAGAAAAACACAGTCTGCTCTTGTATTCGAGGCTTTCACCTCTTTAAACTGACAGGATAAAGAGGATGTGTCATCCTCTGTGGGCCCATTAAGGGTGTCATTACGCTCAGAGGGAACCTCACACCAAGAGGAAAAGTGTCACTGCAGGGAACTGAGCAGGAGTCAGAGTAAACAGTGAACAGCGAAGGGTGATCCATTAGCACTAACTCTGAGCTTTGTAGCAGCAGCTCTACACTCACTTCCTGCCTCATGCCTCGCGGTGGTCATTGTCTTTCACTTTGATTACACTCCCTCGCTCCAGTTCTCAACTTATTCCCGACCGATAGCAGGTGTCCGCTTAGGACCTGCCCCTTTTAAGAAACGGATTCCCGGGATATCGCCGTCACTCGATCGGGTAGGGTTCACTGCCCCTCCCTGATTACCCGACAGATCAGGGAGATGAGTCACTTTCCTGAAGCCTTGAACTCCTCTGCACGGAGCTCCAACCGTGAGACTGCTAGGGTTGGGGGTTCCAGGACTTTGACCCAGCGATAGTGAAGCGACAGCGAGATCGTTCCAACTCAGAAAGCTGAGATGATAGCAGGGGGATTTGCGGAGGTAGTTTACCCGTGTATCTGCTGCCTTTGCCCTTCTAGATGAATGCAAACAATCACTGGGCTGACTCTGGCAGGATCAGCGGGTGCATTCTGTGCGTAACTAGGAATTCGTTTTCAATCGGATAATTCACAAGAAGAGCAATAAAGCTTCATGACCAGACTGGGAGTTGTATCCAGGTCTGGAATTTGCAAACTAGGATTGCTAAGCAGGGACCCCGCCCGCACCCCAGCCCCCCGACCCCACCCCTCAAGTGACGCTGAGAGGAAACCTTGCCAAGTGAGTTGTACACACTGTGGTGACTGTCCATCACTCCATAACCACCTTCAGCAGCAATGTTTCTCTTTCCCTTCTCCAGCAGAAAAACAAAAGACAACTGCACTCCCACTCGAGGAGAAGGAGGATCTAATTTCTGTTGGTGTAAAATGAATGAACGGTGACAGCAGAGAATGAGGGTGTTCGGCTGGTGGAGTGTGTGTGCGCGTTTGCCACAGCAGTCCCTGGTAAGTCTGCAGTGTCTCCATCTCACGTCGTTGTTCCCACCGACCTGGGAATGAAGGTGGTCGAAAACTAGTGAATGAGAAGCAGGAGAGCTTGTGGAACAGCGGGAAGAAATTCCAGGTAGAAGAAACAGTGACTGCTGGAATAATACCAGGATCGCCAAATCATAAGACAGCGCGACAGAACGTTCGGCTGTTTGACCGGCAGCTCTGCTCGGGCCAGAAGAAGCACACGCGAACTTTGGACACAGCAAGCAGGCACCACTGGGATTCGAACCCAGGATCTCCTGTTTACTAGACAGGCGCTTTATCCAACTAAGCCATGGCGCCTGATGGCGACTGCCCGCGATCGTGCTCAGGTGCAGTTCATTCATCACTTGATCAGACAAACTCGGCAGTGTGCTTTCCGTCTCAATCTTGCTCAGTGAGAATTGCAAAGGAGAGAGAGTTCACGACTCAACATTCTCCACGCAAACGGCACAGAAAAACACAGTCTGCTCTTGTATTCGAGGCTTTCACCTCTTTAAACTGACAGGATAAAGAGGATGTGTCATCCTCTGTGGGCCCATTAAGGGTGTCATTACGCTCAGAGGGAACCTCACACCAAGAGGAAAAGTGTCACTGCAGGGAACTGAGCAGGAGTCAGTGTAAACAGTGAACAGCGAAGGGTGATCCATTAGCACTAACTCTGAGCTTTGTAGCAGCAGCTCTACACTCACTTCCTGCCTCATGCCTCGCGGTGGTCATTGTCTTTCACTTTGATTACACTCCCTCGCTCCAGTTCTCAACTTATTCCCGACCGATAGCAGGTGTCCGCTTAGGACCTGCCCCTTTTAAGAAACGGATTCCCGGGATATCGCCGTCACTCGATCGGGTAGGGTTCACTGCCCCTCCCTGATTACCCGACAGATCAGGGAGATGAGTCACTTTCCTGAAGCCTTGAACTCCTCTGCACGGAGCTCCAACCGTGAGACTGCTAGGGTTGGGGGTTCCAGGACTTTGACCCAGCGATAGTGAAGCGACAGCGAGATCGTTCCAACTCAGAAAGCTGAGATGATAGCAGGGGGATTTGCGGAGGTAGTTTACCCGTGTATCTGCTGCCTTTGCCCTTCTAGATGAATGCAAACAATCACTGGGCTGACTCTGGCAGGATCAGCGGGTGCATTCTGTGCGTAACTAGGAATTCGTTTTCAATCGGATAATTCACAAGAAGAGCAATAAAGCTTCATGACCAGACTGGGAGTTGTATCCAGGTCTGGACTTTGCAAACTCGGATTGCTAAGCAGGGACCCCGCCCACACCCCAGCCCCCCGACCCCACCCCTCAAGTGACGCTGAGAGGAAACCTTGCCAAGTGAGTTGTACACACTGTGGTGACTGTCCATCACTCCATAACCACCTTCAGCAGCAATGTTTCTCTTTCCCTTCTCCAGCAGAAAAACAAAAGACAACTGCACTCCCACTCGAGGAGAAGGAGGATCTAATTTCTGTTGGTGTAAAATGAATGAACGGTGACAGCAGAGAATGAGGGTGTTCGGCTGGTGGAGTGTGTGTGCGCGTTTGCCACAGCAGTCCCTGGTAAGTCTGCAGTGTCTCCATCTCACGTCGTTGTTCCCACCGACCTGGGAATGAAGGTGGTCGAAAACTAGTGAATGAGAAGCAGGAGAGCTTGTGGAACAGCGGGAAGAAATTCCAGGTAGAAGAAACAGTGACTGCTGGAATAATACCAGGATCGCCAAATCATAAGACAGCGCGACAGAACGTTCGGCTGTTTGACCGGCAGCTCTGCTCGGGCCAGAAGAAGCACACGCGAACTTTGGACACAGCAAGCAGGCACCACTGGGATTCGAACCCAGGATCTCCTGTTTACTAGACAGGCGCTTTATCCAACTAAGCCATGGCGCCTGATGGCGACTGCCCGCGATCGTGCTCAGGTGCAGTTCATTCATCACTTGATCAGACAAACTCGGCAGTGTGCTTTCCGTCTCAATCTTGCTCAGTGAGAATTGCAAAGGAGAGAGAGTTCACGACTCAACATTCTCCACGCAAACGGCACAGAAAAACACAGTCTGCTCTTGTATTCGAGGCTTTCACCTCTTTAAACTGACAGGATAAAGAGGATGTGTCATCCTCTGTGGGCCCATTAAGGGTGTCATTACGCTCAGAGGGAACCTCACACCAAGAGGAAAAGTGTCACTGCAGGGAACTGAGCAGGAGTCAGTGTAAACAGTGAACAGCGAAGGGTGATCCATTAGCACTAACTCTGAGCTTTGTAGCAGCAGCTCTACACTCACTTCCTGCCTCATGCCTCGCGGTGGTCATTGTCTTTCACTTTGATTACACTCCCTCGCTCCAGTTCTCAACTTATTCCCGACCGATAGCAGGTGTCCGCTTAGGACCTGCCCCTTTTAAGAAACGGATTCCCGGGATATCGCCGTCACTCGATCGGGTAGGGTTCACTGCCCCTCCCTGATTACCCGACAGATCAGGGAGATGAGTCACTTTCCTGAAGCCTTGAACTCCTCTGCACGGAGCTCCAACCGTGAGACTGCTAGGGTTGGGGGTTCCAGGACTTTGACCCAGCGATAGTGAAGCGACAGCGAGATCGTTCCAACTCAGAAAGCTGAGATGATAGCAGGGGATTTGCGGAGGTAGTTTACCCGTGTATCTGCTGCCTTTGCCCTTCTAGATGAATGCAAACAATCACTGGGCTGACTCTGGCAGGATCAGCGGGTGCATTCTGTGCGTAACTAGGAATTCGTTTTCAATCGGATAATTCACAAGAAGAGCAATAAAGCTTCATGACCAGACTGGGAGTTGTATCCAGGTCTGGAATTTGCAAACTAGGATTGCTAAGCAGGGACCCCGCCCGCACCCCAGCCCCCCCGACCCCACCCCTCAAGTGACGCTGAGAGGAAACCTTGCCAAGTGAGTTGTACACACTGTGGTGACTGTCCATCACTCCATAACCACCTTCAGCAGCAATGTTTCTCTTTCCCTTCTCCAGCAGAAAAACAAAAGACAACTGCACTCCCACTCGAGGAGAAGGAGGATCTAATTTCTGTTGGTGTAAAATGAATGAACGGTGACAGCAGAGAATGAGGGTGTTCGGCTGGTGGAGTGTGTGTGCGCGTTTGCCACAGCAGTCCCTGGTAAGTCTGCAGTGTCTCCATCTCACGTCGTTGTTCCCACCGACCTGGGAATGAAGGTGGTCGAAAACTAGTGAATGAGAAGCAGGAGAGCTTGTGGAACAGCGGGAAGAAATTCCAGGTAGAAGAAACAGTGACTGCTGGAATAATACCAGGATCGCCAAATCATAAGACAGCGCGACAGAACGTTCGGCTGTTTGACCGGCAGCTCTGCGCGGGCCAGAAGAAGCACACGCGAACTTTGGACACAGCAAGCAGGCACCACTGGGATTCGAACCCAGGATCTCCTGTTTACTAGACAGGCGCTTTATCCAACTAAGCCATGGCGCCTGATGGCGACTGCCCGCGATCGTGCTCAGGTGCAGTTCATTCATCACTTGATCAGACAAACTCGGCAGTGTGCTTTCCGTCTCAATCTTGCTCAGTGAGAATTGCAAAGGAGAGAGAGTTCACGACTCAACATTCTCCACGCAAACGGCACAGAAAAACACAGTCTGCTCTTGTATTCGAGGCTTTCACCTCTTTAAACTGACAGGATAAAGAGGATGTGTCATCCTCTGTGGGCCCATTAAGGGTGTCATTACGCTCAGAGGGAACCTCACACCAAGAGGAAAAGTGTCACTGCAGGGAACTGAGCAGGAGTCAGTGTAAACAGTGAACAGCGAAGGGTGATCCATTAGCACTAACTCTGAGCTTTGTAGCAGCAGCTCTACACTCACTTCCTGCCTCATGCCTCGCGGTGGTCATTGTCTTTCACTTTGATTACACTCCCTCGCTCCAGTTCTCAACTTATTCCCGACCGATAGCAGGTGTCCGCTTAGGACCTGCCCCTTTTAAGAAACGGATTCCCGGGATATCGCCGTCACTCGATCGGGTAGGGTTCACTGCCCCTCCCTGATTACCCGACAGATCAGGGAGATGAGTCACTTTCCTGAAGCCTTGAACTCCTCTGCACGGAGCTCCAACCGTGAGACTGCTAGGGTTGGGGGTTCCAGGACTTTGACCCAGCGATAGTGAAGCGACAGCGAGATCGTTCCAACTCAGAAAGCTGAGATGATAGCAGGGGGATTTGCGGAGGTAGTTTACCCGTGTATCTGCTGCCTTTGCCCTTCTAGATGAATGCAAACAATCACTGGGCTGACTCTGGCAGGATCAGCGGGTGCATTCTGTGCGTAACTAGGAATTCGTTTTCAATCGGATAATTCACAAGAAGAGCAATAAAGCTTCATGACCAGACTGGGAGTTGTATCCAGGTCTGGATTTGCAAACTAGGATTGCTAAGCAGGGACCCCCGCCCGCACCCCAGCCCCCCGACCCCACCCCTCAAGTGACGCTGAGAGGAAACCTTGCCAAGTGAGTTGTACACACTGTGGTGACTGTCCATCACTCCATAACCACCTTCAGCAGCAATGTTTCTCTTTCCCTTCTCCAGCAGAAAAACAAAAGACAACTGCACTCCCACTCGAGGAGAAGGAGGATCTAATTTCTGTTGGTGTAAAATGAATGAACGGTGACAGCAGAGAATGAGGGTGTTCGGCTGGTGGAGTGTGTGTGCGCGTTTGCCACAGCAGTCCCTGGTAAGTCTGCAGTGTCTCCATCTCACGTCGTTGTTCCCACCGACCTGGGAATGAAGGTGGTCGAAAACTAGTGAATGAGAAGCAGGAGAGCTTGTGGAACAGCGGGAAGAAATTCCAGGTAGAAGAAACAGTGACTGCTGGAATAATACCAGGATCGCCAAATCATAAGACAGCGCGACAGAACGTTCGGCTGTTTGACCGGCAGCTCTGCTCGGGCCAGAAGAAGCACACGCGAACTTTGGACACAGCAAGCAGGCACCACTGGGATTCGAACCCAGGATCTCCTGTTTACTAGACAGGCGCTTTATCCAACTAAGCCATGGCGCCTGATGGCGACTGCCCGCGATCGTGCTCAGGTGCAGTTCATTCATCACTTGATCAGACAAACTCGGCAGTGTGCTTTCCGTCTCAATCTTGCTCAGTGAGAATTGCAAAGGAGAGAGAGTTCACGACTCAACATTCTCCACGCAAACGGCACAGAAAAACACAGTCTGCTCTTGTATTCGAGGCTTTCACCTCTTTAAACTGACAGGATAAAGAGGATGTGTCATCCTCTGTGGGCCCATTAAGGGTGTCATTACGCTCAGAGGGAACCTCACACCAAGAGGAAAAGTGTCACTGCAGGGAACTGAGCAGGAGTCAGTGTAAACAGTGAACAGCGAAGGGTGATCCATTAGCACTAACTCTGAGCTTTGTAGCAGCAGCTCTACACTCACTTCCTGCCTCATGCCTCGCGGTGGTCATTGTCTTTCACTTTGATTACACTCCCTCGCTCCAGTTCTCAACTTATTCCCGACCGATAGCAGGTGTCCGCTTAGGACCTGCCCCTTTTAAGAAACGGATTCCCGGGATATCGCCGTCACTCGATCGGGTAGGGTTCACTGCCCCTCCCTGATTACCCGACAGATCAGGGAGATGAGTCACTTTCCTGAAGCCTTGAACTCCTCTGCACGGAGCTCCAACCGTGAGACTGCTAGGGTTGGGGGTTCCAGGACTTTGACCCAGCGATAGTGAAGCGACAGCGAGATCGTTCCAACTCAGAAAGCTGAGATGATAGCAGGGGGATTTGCGGAGGTAGTTTACCCGTGTATCTGCTGCCTTTGCCCTTCTAGATGAATGCAAACAATCACTGGGCTGACTCTGGCAGGATCAGCGGGTGCATTCTGTGCGTAACTAGGAATTCGTTTTCAATCGGATAATTCACAAGAAGAGCAATAAAGCTTCATGACCAGACTGGGAGTTGTATCCAGGTCTGGACTTTGCAAACTCGGATTGCTAAGCAGGGACCCCGCCCACACCCCAGCCCCCCCGACCCCACCCCTCAAGTGACGCTGAGAGGAAACCTTGCCAAGTGAGTTGTACACACTGTGGTGACTGTCCATCACTCCATAACCACCTTCAGCAGCAATGTTTCTCTTTCCCTTCTCCAGCAGAAAAACAAAAGACAACTGCACTCCCACTCGAGGAGAAGGAGGATCTAATTTCTGTTGGTGTAAAATGAATGAACGGTGACAGCAGAGAATGAGGGTGTTCGGCTGGTGGAGTGTGTGTGCGCGTTTGCCACAGCAGTCCCTGGTAAGTCTGCAGTGTCTCCATCTCACGTCGTTGTTCCCACCGACCTGGGAATGAAGGTGGTCGAAAACTAGTGAATGAGAAGCAGGAGAGCTTGTGGAACAGCGGGAAGAAATTCCAGGTAGAAGAAACAGTGACTGCTGGAATAATACCAGGATCGCCAAATCATAAGACAGCGCGACAGAACGTTCGGCTGTTTGACCGGCAGCTCTGCTCGGGCCAGAAGAAGCACACGCGAACTTTGGACACAGCAAGCAGGCACCACTGGGATTCGAACCCAGGATCTCCTGTTTACTAGACAGGCGCTTTATCCAACTAAGCCATGGCGCCTGATGGCGACTGCCCGCGATCGTGCTCAGGTGCAGTTCATTCATCACTTGATCAGACAAACTCGGCAGTGTGCTTTCCGTCTCAATCTTGCTCAGTGAGAATTGCAAAGGAGAGAGAGTTCACGACTCAACATTCTCCACGCAAACGGCACAGAAAAACACAGTCTGCTCTTGTATTCGAGGCTTTCACCTCTTTAAACTGACAGGATAAAGAGGATGTGTCATCCTCTGTGGGCCCATTAAGGGTGTCATTACGCTCAGAGGGAACCTCACACCAAGAGGAAAAGTGTCACTGCAGGGAACTGAGCAGGAGTCAGTGTAAACAGTGAACAGCGAAGGGTGATCCATTAGCACTAACTCTGAGCTTTGTAGCAGCAGCTCTACACTCACTTCCTGCCTCATGCCTCGCGGTGGTCATTGTCTTTCACTTTGATTACACTCCCTCGCTCCAGTTCTCAACTTATTCCCGACCGATAGCAGGTGTCCGCTTAGGACCTGCCCCTTTTAAGAAACGGATTCCCGGGATATCGCCGTCACTCGATCGGGTAGGGTTCACTGCCCCTCCCTGATTACCCGACAGATCAGGGAGATGAGTCACTTTCCTGAAGCCTTGAACTCCTCTGCACGGAGCTCCAACAGTGAGACTGCTAGGGTTGGGGGTTCCAGGACTTTGACCCAGCGATAGTGAAGCGACAGCGAGATCGTTCCAACTCAGAAAGCTGAGATGATAGCAGGGGATTTGCGGAGGTAGTTTACCCGTGTATCTGCTGCCTTTGCCCTTCTAGATGAATGCAAACAATCACTGGGCTGACTCTGGCAGGATCAGCGGGTGCATTCTGTGCGTAACTAGGAATTCGTTTTCAATCGGATAATTCACAAGAAGAGCAATAAAGCTTCATGACCAGACTGGGAGTTGTATCCAGGTCTGGACTTTGCAAACTCGGATTGCTAAGCAGGGACCCCCGCCCACACCCCAGCCCCCCGACCCCACCCCTCAAGTGACGCTGAGAGGAAACCTTGCCAAGTGAGTTGTACACACTGTGGTGACTGTCCATCACTCCATAACCACCTTCAGCAGCAATGTTTCTCTTTCCCTTCTCCAGCAGAAAAACAAAAGACAACTGCACTCCCACTCGAGGAGAAGGAGGATCTAATTTCTGTTGGTGTAAAATGAATGAACGGTGACAGCAGAGAATGAGGGTGTTCGGCTGGTGGAGTGTGTGTGCGCGTTTGCCACAGCAGTCCCTGGTAAGTCTGCAGTGTCTCCATCTCACGTCGTTGTTCCCACCGACCTGGGAATGAAGGTGGTCGAAAACTAGTGAATGAGAAGCAGGAGAGCTTGTGGAACAGCGGGAAGAAATTCCAGGTAGAAGAAACAGTGACTGCTGGAATAATACCAGGATCGCCAAATCATAAGACAGCGCGACAGAACGTTCGGCTGTTTGACCGGCAGCTCTGCTCGGGCCAGAAGAAGCACACGCGAACTTTGGACACAGCAAGCAGGCACCACTGGGATTCGAACCCAGGATCTCCTGTTTACTAGACAGGCGCTTTATCCAACTAAGCCATGGCGCCTGATGGCGACTGCCCGCGATCGTGCTCAGGTGCAGTTCATTCATCACTTGAACAGACAAACTCGGCATTGTGCTTTCCGTCTCAATCTTGCTCAGTGAGAATTGCAAAGGAGAGAGAGTTCACGACTCAACATTCTCCACGCAAACGGCACAGAAAAACACAGTCTGCTCTTGTATTCGAGGCTTTCACCTCTTTAAACTGACAGGATAAAGAGGATGTGTCATCCTCTGTGGGCCCATTAAGGGTGTCATTACGCTCAGAGGGAACCTCACACCAAGAGGAAAAGTGTCACTGCAGGGAACTGAGCAGGAGTCAGTGTAAACAGTGAACAGCGAAGGGTGATCCATTAGCACTAACTCTGAGCTTTGTAGCAGCAGCTCTACACTCACTTCCTGCCTCATGCCTCGCGGTGGTCATTGTCTTTCACTTTGATTACACTCCCTCGCTCCAGTTCTCAACTTATTCCCGACCGATAGCAGGTGTCCGCTTAGGACCTGCCCCTTTTAAGAAACGGATTCCCGGGATATCGCCGTCACTCGATCGGGTAGGGTTCACTGCCCCTCCCTGATTACCCGACAGATCAGGGGGATGAGTCACTTTCCTGAAGCCTTGAACTCCTCTGCACGGAGCTCCAACCGTGAGACTGCTAGGGTTGGGGTTTCCAGGACTTTGACCCAGCGATAGTGAAGCGACAGCGAGATCTTTCCAACTCAGAAAGCTGAGATGATAGCAGGGGGATTTGCGGAGGTAGTTTACCCGTGTATCTGCTGCCTTTGCCCTTCTAGATGAATGCAAACAATCACTGGGCTGACTCTGGCAGGATCAGCGGGTGCATTCTGTGCGTAACTAGGAATTCGTTTTCAATCGGATAATTCACAAGAAGAGCAATAAAGCTTCATGACCAGACTGGGAGTTGTATCCAGGTCTGGACTTTGCAAACTCGGATTGCTAAGCAGGGACCCCGCCCACACCCCAGCCCCCCGACCCCACCCCTCAAGTGACGCTGAGAGGAAACCTTGCCAAGTGAGTTGTACACACTGTGGTGACTGTCCATCACTCCATAACCACCTTCAGCAGCAATGTTTCTCTTTCCCTTCTCCAGCAGAAAAACAAAAGACAACTGCACTCCCACTCGAGGAGAAGGAGGATCTAATTTCTGTTGGTGTAAAATGAATGAACGGTGACAGCAGAGAATGAGGGTGTTCGGCTGGTGGAGTGTGTGTGCGCGTTTGCCACAGCAGTCCCTGGTAAGTCTGCAGTGTCTCCATCTCACGTCGTTGTTCCCACCGACCTGGGAATGAAGGTGGTCGAAAACTAGTGAATGAGAAGCAGGAGAGCTTGTGGAACAGCGGGAAGAAATTCCAGGTAGAAGAAACAGTGACTGCTGGAATAATACCAGGATCGCCAAATCATAAGACAGCGCGACAGAACGTTCGGCTGTTTGACCGGCAGCTCTGCTCGGGCCAGAAGAAGCACACGCGAACTTTGGACACAGCAAGCAGGCACCACTGGGATTCGAACCCAGGATCTCCTGTTTACTAGACAGGCGCTTTATCCAACTAAGCCATGGCGCCTGATGGCGACTGCCCGCGATCGTGCTCAGGTGCAGTTCATTCATCACTTGATCAGACAAACTCGGCAGTGTGCTTTCCGTCTCAATCTTGCTCAGTGAGAATTGCAAAGGAGAGAGAGTTCACGACTCAACATTCTCCACGCAAACGGCACAGAAAAACACAGTCTGCTCTTGTATTCGAGGCTTTCACCTCTTTAAACTGACAGGATAAAGAGGATGTGTCATCCTCTGTGGGCCCATTAAGGGTGTCATTACGCTCAGAGGGAACCTCACACCAAGAGGAAAAGTGTCACTGCAGGGAACTGAGCAGGAGTCAGTGTAAACAGTGAACAGCGAAGGGTGATCCATTAGCACTAACTCTGAGCTTTGTAGCAGCAGCTCTACACTCACTTCCTGCCTCATGCCTCGCGGTGGTCATTGTCTTTCACTTTGATTACACTCCCTCGCTCCAGTTCTCAACTTATTCCCGACCGATAGCAGGTGTCCGCTTAGGACCTGCCCCTTTTAAGAAACGGATTCCCGGGATATCGCCGTCACTCGATCGGGTAGGGTTCACTGCCCCTCCCTGATTACCCGACAGATCAGGGAGATGAGTCACTTTCCTGAAGCCTTGAACTCCTCTGCACGGAGCTCCAACAGTGAGACTGCTAGGGTTGGGGGTTCCAGGACTTTGACCCAGCGATAGTGAAGCGACAGCGAGATCGTTCCAACTCAGAAAGCTGAGATGATAGCAGGGGGATTTGCGGAGGTAGTTTACCCGTGTATCTGCTGCCTTTGCCCTTCTAGATGAATGCAAACAATCACTGGGCTGACTCTGGCAGGATCAGCGGGTGCATTCTGTGCGTAACTAGGAATTCGTTTTCAATCGGATAATTCACAAGAAGAGCAATAAAGCTTCATGACCAGACTGGGAGTTGTATCCAGGTCTGGACTTTGCAAACTCGGATTGCTAAGCAGGGACCCCGCCCACACCCCAGCCCCCCGACCCCACCCCTCAAGTGACGCTGAGAGGAAACCTTGCCAAGTGAGTTGTACACACTGTGGTGACTGTCCATCACTCCATAACCACCTTCAGCAGCAATGTTTCTCTTTCCCTTCTCCAGCAGAAAAACAAAAGACAACTGCACTCCCACTCGAGGAGAAGGAGGATCTAATTTCTGTTGGTGTAAAATGAATGAACGGTGACAGCAGAGAATGAGGGTGTTCGGCTGGTGGAGTGTGTGTGCGCGTTTGCCACAGCAGTCCCTGGTAAGTCTGCAGTGTCTCCATCTCACGTCGTTGTTCCCACCGACCTGGGAATGAAGGTGGTCGAAAACTAGTGAATGAGAAGCAGGAGAGCTTGTGGAACAGCGGGAAGAAATTCCAGGTAGAAGAAACAGTGACTGCTGGAATAATACCAGGATCGCCAAATCATAAGACAGCGCGACAGAACGTTCGGCTGTTTGACCGGCAGCTCTGCTCGGGCCAGAAGAAGCACACGCGAACTTTGGACACAGCAAGCAGGCACCACTGGGATTCGAACCCAGGATCTCCTGTTTACTAGACAGGCGCTTTATCCAACTAAGCCATGGCGCCTGATGGCGACTGCCCGCGATCGTGCTCAGGTGCAGTTCATTCATCACTTGATCAGACAAACTCGGCAGTGTGCTTTCCGTCTCAATCTTGCTCAGTGAGAATTGCAAAGGAGAGAGAGTTCACGACTCAACATTCTCCACGCAAACGGCACAGAAAAACACAGTCTGCTCTTGTATTCGAGGCTTTCACCTCTTTAAACTGACAGGATAAAGAGGATGTGTCATCCTCTGTGGGCCCATTAAGGGTGTCATTACGCTCAGAGGGAACCTCACACCAAGAGGAAAAGTGTCACTGCAGGGAACTGAGCAGGAGTCAGTGTAAACAGTGAACAGCGAAGGGTGATCCATTAGCACTAACTCTGAGCTTTGTAGCAGCAGCTCTACACTCACTTCCTGCCTCATGCCTCGCGGTGGTCATTGTCTTTCACTTTGATTACACTCCCTCGCTCCAGTTCTCAACTTATTCCCGACCGATAGCAGGTGTCCGCTTAGGACCTGCCCCTTTTAAGAAACGGATTCCCGGGATATCGCCGTCACTCGATCGGGTAGGGTTCACTGCCCCTCCCTGATTACCCGACAGATCAGGGAGATGAGTCACTTTCCTGAAGCCTTGAACTCCTCTGCACGGAGCTCCAACCGTGAGACTGCTAGGGTTGGGGGTTCCAGGACTTTGACCCAGCGATAGTGAAGCGACAGCGAGATCTTTCCAACTCAGAAAGCTGAGATGATAGCAGGGGGATTTGCGGAGGTAGTTTACCCGTGTATCTGCTGCCTTTGCCCTTCTAGATGAATGCAAACAATCACTGGGCTGACTCTGGCAGGATCAGCGGGTGCATTCTGTGCGTAACTAGGAATTCGTTTTCAATCGGATAATTCACAAGAAGAGCAATAAAGCTTCATGACCAGACTGGGAGTTGTATCCAGGTCTGGACTTTGCAAACTCGGATTGCTAAGCAGGGACCCCGCCCACACCCCAGCCCCCCGACCCCACCCCTCAAGTGACGCTGAGAGGAAACCTTGCCAAGTGAGTTGTACACACTGTGGTGACTGTCCATCACTCCATAACCACCTTCAGCAGCAATGTTTCTCTTTCCCTTCTCCAGCAGAAAAACAAAAGACAACTGCACTCCCACTCGAGGAGAAGGAGGATCTAATTTCTGTTGGTGTAAAATGAATGAACGGTGACAGCAGAGAATGAGGGTGTTCGGCTGGTGGAGTGTGTGTGCGCGTTTGCCACAGCAGTCCCTGGTAAGTCTGCAGTGTCTCCATCTCACGTCGTTGTTCCCACCGACCTGGGAATGAAGGTGGTCGAAAACTAGTGAATGAGAAGCAGGAGAGCTTGTGGAACAGCGGGAAGAAATTCCAGGTAGAAGAAACAGTGACTGCTGGAATAATACCAGGATCGCCAAATCATAAGACAGCGCGACAGAACGTTCGGCTGTTTGACCGGCAGCTCTGCTCGGGCCAGAAGAAGCACACGCGAACTTTGGACACAGCAAGCAGGCACCACTGGGATTCGAACCCAGGATCTCCTGTTTACTAGACAGGCGCTTTATCCAACTAAGCCATGGCGCCTGATGGCGACGGCCCGCGATCGTGCTCAGGTGCAGTTCATTCATCACTTGATCAGACAAACTCGGCAGTGTGCTTTCCGTCTCAATCTTGCTCAGTGAGAATTGCAAAGGAGAGAGAGTTCACGACTCAACATTCTCCACGCAAACGGCACAGAAAAACACAGTCTGCTCTTGTATTCGAGGCTTTCACCTCTTTAAACTGACAGGATAAAGAGGATGTGTCATCCTCTGTGGGCCCATTAAGGGTGTCATTACGCTCAGAGGGAACCTCACACCAAGAGGAAAAGTGTCACTGCAGGGAACTGAGCAGGAGTCAGTGTAAACAGTGAACAGCGAAGGGTGATCCATTAGCACTAACTCTGAGCTTTGTAGCAGCAGCTCTACACTCACTTCCTGCCTCATGCCTCGCGGTGGTCATTGTCTTTCACTTTGATTACACTCCCTCGCTCCAGTTCTCAACTTATTCCCGACCGATAGCAGGTGTCCGCTTAGGACCTGCCCCTTTTAAGAAACGGATTCCCGGGATATCGCCGTCACTCGATCGGGTAGGGTTCACTGCCCCTCCCTGATTACCCGACAGATCAGGGAGATGATTCACTTTCCTGAAGCCTTGAACTCCTCTGCACGGAGCTCCAACCGTGAGACCCCGCCCGCACCCCAGCCCCCCGACCCCACCCCTCAAGTGACGCTGAGAGGAAACCTTGCCAAGTGAGTTGTACACACTGTGGTGACTGTCCATCACTCCATAACCACCTTCAGCAGCAATGTTTCTCTTTCCCTTCTCCAGCAGAAAAACAAAAGACAACTGCACTCCCACTCGAGGAGAAGGAGGATCTAATTTCTGTTGGTGTAAAATGAATGAACGGTGACAGCAGAGAATGAGGGTGTTCGGCTGGTGGAGTGTGTGTGCGCGTTTGCCACAGCAGTCCCTGGTAAGTCTGCAGTGTCTCCATCTCACGTCGTTGTTCCCACCGACCTGGGAATGAAGGTGGTCGAAAACTAATGAATGAGAAGCAGGAGAGCTTGTGGAACAGCGGGAAGAAATTCCAGGTAGAAGAAACAGTGACTGCTGGAATAATACCAGGATCGCCAAATCATAAGACAGCGCGACAGAACGTTCGGCTGTTTGACCGGCAGCTCTGCTCGGGCCAGAAGAAGCACACGCGAACTTTGGACACAGCAAGCAGGCACCACTGGGGGCCCATTAAGGGTGTCATTACGCTCAGAGGGAACCTCACACCAAGAGGAAAAGTGTCACTGCAGGGAACTGAGCAGGAGTCAGTGTAAACAGTGAACAGCGAAGGGTGATCCATTAGCACTAACTCTGAGCTTTGTAGCAGCAGCTCTACACTCACTTCCTGCCTCATGCCTCGCGGTGGTCATTGTCTTTCACTTTGATTACACTCCCTCGCTCCAGTTCTCAACTTATTCCCGACCGATAGCAGGTGTCCGCTTAGGACCTGCCCCTTTTAAGAAACGGATTCCCGGGATATCGCCGTCACTCGATCGGGTAGGGTTCACTGCCCCTCCCTGATTACCCGACAGATCAGGGAGATGAGTCACTTTCCTGAAGCCTTGAACTCCTCTGCACGGAGCTCCAACCGTGAGACTGCTAGGGTTGGGGGTTCCAGGACTTTGACCCAGCGATAGTGAAGCGACAGCGAGATCTTTCCAACTCAGAAAGCTGAGATGATAGCAGGGGGATTTGCGGAGGTAGTTTACCCGTGTATCTGCTGCCTTTGCCCTTCTAGATGAATGCAAACAATCACTGGGCTGACTCTGGCAGGATCAGCGGGTGCATTCTGTGCGTAACTAGGAATTCGTTTTCAATCGGATAATTCACAAGAAGAGCAATAAAGCTTCATGACCAGACTGGGAGTTGTATCCAGGTCTGGACTTTGCAAACTCGGATTGCTAAGCAGGGACCCCGCCCACACCCCAGCCCCCCGACCCCACCCCTCAAGTGACGCTGAGAGGAAACCTTGCCAAGTGAGTTGTACACACTGTGGTGACTGTCCATCACTCCATAACCACCTTCAGCAGCAATGTTTCTCTTTCCCTTCTCCAGCAGAAAAACAAAAGACAACTGCACTCCCACTCGAGGAGAAGGAGGATCTAATTTCTGTTGGTGTAAAATGAATGAACGGTGACAGCAGAGAATGAGGGTGTTCGGCTGGTGGAGTGTGTGTGCGCGTTTGCCACAGCAGTCCCTGGTAAGTCTGCAGTGTCTCCATCTCACGTCGTTGTTCCCACCGACCTGGGAATGAAGGTGGTCGAAAACTAGTGAATGAGAAGCAGGAGAGCTTGTGGAACAGCGGGAAGAAATTCCAGGTAGAAGAAACAGTGACTGCTGGAATAATACCAGGATCGCCAAATCATAAGACAGCGCGACAGAACGTTCGGCTGTTTGACCGGCAGCTCTGCTCGGGGCAGAAGAAGCACACGCGAACTTTGGACACAGCAAGCAGGCACCACTGGGATTCGAACCCAGGATCTCCTGTTTACTAGACAGGCGCTTTATCCAACTAAGCCATGGCGCCTGATGGCGACGGCCCGCGATCGTGCTCAGGTGCAGTTCATTCATCACTTGAACAGACAAACTCGGCAGTGTGCTTTCCGTCTCAATCTTGCTCAGTGAGAATTGCAAAGGAGAGAGAGTTCACGACTCAACATTCTCCACGCAAACGGCACAGAAAAACACAGTCTGCTCTTGTATTCGAGGCTTTCACCTCTTTAAACTGACAGGATAAAGAGGATGTGTCATCCTCTGTGGGCCCATTAAGGGTGTCATTACGCTCAGAGGGAACCTCACACCAAGAGGAAAAGTGTCACTGGGGGAACTGAGCAGGAGTCAGTGTAAACAGTGAACAGCGAAGGGTGATCCATTAGCACTAACTCTGAGCTTTGTAGCAGCAGCTCTACACTCACTTCCTGCCTCATGCCTCGCGGTGGTCATTGTCTTTCACTTTGATTACACTCCCTCGCTCCAGTTCTCAACTTATTCCCGACCGATAGCAGGTGTCCGCTTAGGACCTGCCCCTTTTAAGAAACGGATTCCCGGGATATCGCCGTCACTCGATCGGGTAGGGTTCACTGCCCCTCCCTGATTACCCGACAGATCAGGGAGATGAGTCACTTTCCTGAAGCCTTGAACTCCTCTGCACGGAGCTCCAACCGTGAGACCCCGCCCGCACCCCAGCCCCCCGACCCCACCCCTCAAGTGACGCTGAGAGGAAACCTTGCCAAGTGAGTTGTACACACTGTGGTGACTGTCCATCACTCCATAACCACCTTCAGCAGCAATGTTTCTCTTTCCCTTCTCCAGCAGAAAAACAAAAGACAACTGCACTCCCACTCGAGGAGAAGGAGGATCTAATTTCTGTTGGTGTAAAATGAATGAACGGTGACAGCAGAGAATGAGGGTGTTCGGCTGGTGGAGTGTGTGTGCGCGTTTGCCACAGCAGTCCCTGGTAAGTCTGCAGTGTCTCCATCTCACGTCGTTGTTCCCACCGACCTGGGAATGAAGGTGGTCGAAAACTAATGAATGAGAAGCAGGAGAGCTTGTGGAACAGCGGGAAGAAATTCCAGGTAGAAGAAACAGTGACTGCTGGAATAATACCAGGATCGCCAAATCATAAGACAGCGCGACAGAACGTTCGGCTGTTTGACCGGCAGCTCTGCTCGGGCCAGAAGAAGCACACGCGAACTTTGGACACAGCAAGCAGGCACCACTGGGGGCCCATTAAGGGTGTCATTACGCTCAGAGGGAACCTCACACCAAGAGGAAAAGTGTCACTGCAGGGAACTGAGCAGGAGTCAGTGTAAACAGTGAACAGCGAAGGGTGATCCATTAGCACTAACTCTGAGCTTTGTAGCAGCAGCTCTACACTCACTTCCTGCCTCATGCCTCGCGGTGGTCATTGTCTTTCACTTTGATTACACTCCCTCGCTCCAGTTCTCAACTTATTCCCGACCGATAGCAGGTGTCCGCTTAGGACCTGCCCCTTTTAAGAAACGGATTCCCGGGATATCGCCGTCACTCGATCGGGTAGGGTTCACTGCCCCTCCCTGATTACCCGACAGATCAGGGAGATGAGTCACTTTCCTGAAGCCTTGAACTCCTCTGCACGGAGCTCCAACCGTGAGACTGCTAGGGTTGGGGGTTCCAGGACTTTGACCCAGCGATAGTGAAGCGACAGCGAGATCTTCCAACTCAGAAAGCTGAGATGATAGCAGGGGGATTTGCGGAGGTAGTTTACCCGTGTATCTGCTGCCTTTGCCCTTCTAGATGAATGCAAACAATCACTGGGCTGACTCTGGCAGGATCAGCGGGTGCATTCTGTGCGTAACTAGGAATTCGTTTTCAATCGGATAATTCACAAGAAGAGCAATAAAGCTTCATGACCAGACTGGGAGTTGTATCCAGGTCTGGACTTTGCAAACTCGGATTGCTAAGCAGGGACCCCGCCCACACCCCAGCCCCCCGACCCCACCCCTCAAGTGACGCTGAGAGGAAACCTTGCCAAGTGAGTTGTACACACTGTGGTGACTGTCCATCACTCCATAACCACCTTCAGCAGCAATGTTTCTCTTTCCCTTCTCCAGCAGAAAAACAAAAGACAACTGCACTCCCACTCGAGGAGAAGGAGGATCTAATTTCTGTTGGTGTAAAATGAATGAACGGTGACAGCAGAGAATGAGGGTGTTCGGCTGGTGGAGTGTGTGTGCGCGTTTGCCACAGCAGTCCCTGGTAAGTCTGCAGTGTCTCCATCTCACGTCGTTGTTCCCACCGACCTGGGAATGAAGGTGGTCGAAAACTAGTGAATGAGAAGCAGGAGAGCTTGTGGAACAGCGGGAAGAAATTCCAGGTAGAAGAAACAGTGACTGCTGGAATAATACCAGGATCGCCAAATCATAAGACAGCGCGACAGAACGTTCGGCTGTTTGACCGGCAGCTCTGCTCGGGGCAGAAGAAGCACACGCGAACTTTGGACACAGCAAGCAGGCACCACTGGGATTCGAACCCAGGATCTCCTGTTTACTAGACAGGCGCTTTATCCAACTAAGCCATGGCGCCTGATGGCGACGGCCCGCGATCGTGCTCAGGTGCAGTTCATTCATCACTTGAACAGACAAACTCGGCAGTGTGCTTTCCGTCTCAATCTTGCTCAGTGAGAATTGCAAAGGAGAGAGAGTTCACGACTCAACATTCTCCACGCAAACGGCACAGAAAAACACAGTCTGCTCTTGTATTCGAGGCTTTCACCTCTTTAAACTGACAGGATAAAGAGGATGTGTCATCCTCTGTGGGCCCATTAAGGGTGTCATTACGCTCAGAGGGAACCTCACACCAAG
Source organism: Hemiscyllium ocellatum (assembly GCF_020745735.1). Classification (NCBI taxonomy): domain Eukaryota; kingdom Metazoa; phylum Chordata; class Chondrichthyes; order Orectolobiformes; family Hemiscylliidae; genus Hemiscyllium; species Hemiscyllium ocellatum. The sequence goes on from NC_083426.1 coordinate 57,411,689, forward strand.
AGGAAAAGTGTCACTGCAGGGAACTGAGCAGGAGTCAGTGTAAACAGTGAACAGCGAAGGGTGATCCATTAGCACTAACTCTGAGCTTTGTAGCAGCAGCTCTACACTCACTTCCTGCCTCATGCCTCGCGGTGGTCATTGTCTTTCACTTTGATTACACTCCCTCGCTCCAGTTCTCAACTTATTCCCGACCGATAGCAGGTGTCCGCTTAGGACCTGCCCCTTTTAAGAAACGGATTCCCGGGATATCGCCGTCACTCGATCGGGTAGGGTTCACTGCCCCTCCCTGATTACCCGACAGATCAGGGAGATGAGTCACTTTCCTGAAGCCTTGAACTCCTCTGCACGGAGCTCCAACCGTGAGACTGCTAGGGTTGGGGGTTCCAGGACTTTGACCCAGCGATAGTGAAGCGACAGCGAGATCGTTCCAACTCAGAAAGCTGAGATGATAGCAGGGGGATTTGCGGAGGTAGTTTACCCGTGTATCTGCTGCCTTTGCCCTTCTAGATGAATGCAAACAATCACTGGGCTGACTCTGGCAGGATCAGCGGGTGCATTCTGTGCGTAACTAGGAATTCGTTTTCAATCGGATAATTCACAAGAAGAGCAATAAAGCTTCATGACCAGACTGGGAGTTGTATCCAGGTCTGGAATTTGCAAACTCGGATTGCTAAGCAGGGACCCCGCCCACACCCCAGCCCCCCGACCCCACCCCTCAAGTGACGCTGAGAGGAAACCTTGCCAAGTGAGTTGTACACACTGTGGTGACTGTCCATCACTCCATAACCACCTTCAGCAGCAATGTTTCTCTTTCCCTTCTCCAGCAGAAAAACAAAAGACAACTGCACTCCCACTCGAGGAGAAGGAGGATCTAATTTCTGTTGGTGTAAAATGAATGAACGGTGACAGCAGAGAATGAGGGTGTTCGGCTGGTGGAGTGTGTGTGCGCGTTTGCCACAGCAGTCCCTGGTAAGTCTGCAGTGTCTCCATCTCACGTCGTTGTTCCCACCGACCTGGGAATGAAGGTGGTCGAAAACTAGTGAATGAGAAGCAGGAGAGCTTGTGGAACAGCGGGAAGAAATTCCAGGTAGAAGAAACAGTGACTGCTGGAATAATACCAGGATCGCCAAATCATAAGACAGCGCGACAGAACGTTCGGCTGTTTGACCGGCAGCTCTGCTCGGGCCAGAAGAAGCACACGCGAACTTTGGACACAGCAAGCAGGCACCACTGGGATTCGAACCCAGGATCTCCTGTTTACTAGACAGGCGCTTTATCCAACTAAGCCATGGCGCCTGATGGCGACGGCCCGCGATCGTGCTCAGGTGCAGTTCATTCATCACTTGAACAGACAAACTCGGCAGTGTGCTTTCCGTCTCAATCTTGCTCAGTGAGAATTGCAAAGGAGAGAGAGTTCACGACTCAACATTCTCCACGCAAACGGCACAGAAAAACACAGTCTGCTCTTGTATTCGAGGCTTTCACCTCTTTAAACTGACAGGATAAAGAGGATGTGTCATCCTCTGTGGGCCCATTAAGGGTGTCATTACGCTCAGAGGGAACCTCACACCAAGAGGAAAAGTGTCACTGCAGGGAACTGAGCAGGAGTCAGTGTAAACAGTGAACAGCGAAGGGTGATCCATTAGCACTAACTCTGAGCTTTGTAGCAGCAGCTCTACACTCACTTCCTGCCTCATGCCTCGCGGTGGTCATTGTCTTTCACTTTGATTACACTCCCTCGCTCCAGTTCTCAACTTATTCCCGACCGATAGCAGGTGTCCGCTTAGGACCTGCCCCTTTTAAGAAACGGATTCCCGGGATATCGCCGTCACTCGATCGGGTAGGGTTCACTGCCCCTCCCTGATTACCCGACAGATCAGGGAGATGAGTCACTTTCCTGAAGCCTTGAACTCCTCTGCACGGAGCTCCAACCGTGAGACTGCTAGGGTTGGGGGTTCCAGGACTTTGACCCAGCGATAGTGAAGCGACAGCGAGATCGTTCCAACTCAGAAAGCTGAGATGATAGCAGGGGGATTTGCGGAGGTAGTTTACCCGTGTATCTGCTGCCTTTGCCCTTCTAGATGAATGCAAACAATCACTGGGCTGACTCTGGCAGGATCAGCGGGTGCATTCTGTGCGTAACTAGGAATTCGTTTTCAATCGGATAATTCACAAGAAGAGCAATAAAGCTTCATGACCAGACTGGGAGTTGTATCCAGGTCTGGAATTTGCAAACTAGGATTGCTAAGCAGGGACCCCGCCCGCACCCCAGCCCCCCGACCCCACCCCTCAAGTGACGCTGAGAGGAAACCTTGCCAAGTGAGTTGTACACACTGTGGTGACTGTCCATCACTCCATAACCACCTTCAGCAGCAATGTTTCTCTTTCCCTTCTCCAGCAGAAAAACAAAAGACAACTGCACTCCCACTCGAGGAGAAGGAGGATCTAATTTCTGTTGGTGTAAAATGAATGAACGGTGACAGCAGAGAATGAGGGTGTTCGGCTGGTGGAGTGTGTGTGCGCGTTTGCCACAGCAGTCCCTGGTAAGTCTGCAGTGTCTCCATCTCACGTCGTTGTTCCCACCGACCTGGGAATGAAGGTGGTCGAAAACTAGTGAATGAGAAGCAGGAGAGCTTGTGGAACAGCGGGAAGAAATTCCAGGTAGAAGAAACAGTGACTGCTGGAATAATACCAGGATCGCCAAATCATAAGACAGCGCGACAGAACGTTCGGCTGTTTGACCGGCAGCTCTGCTCGGGCCAGAAGAAGCACACGCGAACTTTGGACACAGCAAGCAGGCACCACTGGGATTCGAACCCAGGATCTCCTGTTTACTAGACAGGCGCTTTATCCAACTAAGCCATGGCGCCTGATGGCGACTGCCCGCGATCGTGCTCAGGTGCAGTTCATTCATCACTTGATCAGACAAACTCGGCAGTGTGCTTTCCGTCTCAATCTTGCTCAGTGAGAATTGCAAAGGAGAGAGAGTTCACGACTCAACATTCTCCACGCAAACGGCACAGAAAAACACAGTCTGCTCTTGTATTCGAGGCTTTCACCTCTTTAAACTGACAGGATAAAGAGGATGTGTCATCCTCTGTGGGCCCATTAAGGGTGTCATTACGCTCAGAGGGAACCTCACACCAAGAGGAAAAGTGTCACTGCAGGGAACTGAGCAGGAGTCAGTGTAAACAGTGAACAGCGAAGGGTGATCCATTAGCACTAACTCTGAGCTTTGTAGCAGCAGCTCTACACTCACTTCCTGCCTCATGCCTCGCGGTGGTCATTGTCTTTCACTTTGATTACACTCCCTCGCTCCAGTTCTCAACTTATTCCCGACCGATAGCAGGTGTCCGCTTAGGACCTGCCCCTTTTAAGAAACGGATTCCCGGGATATCGCCGTCACTCGATCGGGTAGGGTTCACTGCCCCTCCCTGATTACCCGACAGATCAGGGAGATGAGTCACTTTCCTGAAGCCTTGAACTCCTCTGCACGGAGCTCCAACCGTGAGACTGCTAGGGTTGGGGGTTCCAGGACTTTGACCCAGCGATAGTGAAGCGACAGCGAGATCGTTCCAACTCAGAAAGCTGAGATGATAGCAGGGGGATTTGCGGAGGTAGTTTACCCGTGTATCTGCTGCCTTTGCCCTTCTAGATGAATGCAAACAATCACTGGGCTGACTCTGGCAGGATCAGCGGGTGCATTCTGTGCGTAACTAGGAATTCGTTTTCAATCGGATAATTCACAAGAAGAGCAATAAAGCTTCATGACCAGACTGGGAGTTGTATCCAGGTCTGGAATTTGCAAACTAGGATTGCTAAGCAGGGACCCCGCCCGCACCCCAGCCCCCCGACCCCACCCCTCAAGTGACGCTGAGAGGAAACCTTGCCAAGTGAGTTGTACACACTGTGGTGACTGTCCATCACTCCATAACCACCTTCAGCAGCAATGTTTCTCTTTCCCTTCTCCAGCAGAAAAACAAAAGACAACTGCACTCCCACTCGAGGAGAAGGAGGATCTAATTTCTGTTGGTGTAAAATGAATGAACGGTGACAGCAGAGAATGAGGGTGTTCGGCTGGTGGAGTGTGTGTGCGCGTTTGCCACAGCAGTCCCTGGTAAGTCTGCAGTGTCTCCATCTCACGTCGTTGTTCCCACCGACCTGGGAATGAAGGTGGTCGAAAACTAGTGAATGAGAAGCAGGAGAGCTTGTGGAACAGCGGGAAGAAATTCCAGGTAGAAGAAACAGTGACTGCTGGAATAATACCAGGATCGCCAAATCATAAGACAGCGCGACAGAACGTTCGGCTGTTTGACCGGCAGCTCTGCTCGGGCCAGAAGAAGCACACGCGAACTTTGGACACAGCAAGCAGGCACCACTGGGATTCGAACCCAGGATCTCCTGTTTACTAGACAGGCGCTTTATCCAACTAAGCCATGGCGCCTGATGGCGACTGCCCGCGATCGTGCTCAGGTGCAGTTCATTCATCACTTGATCAGACAAACTCGGCAGTGTGCTTTCCGTCTCAATCTTGCTCAGTGAGAATTGCAAAGGAGAGAGAGTTCACGACTCAACATTCTCCACGCAAACGGCACAGAAAAACACAGTCTGCTCTTGTATTCGAGGCTTTCACCTCTTTAAACTGACAGGATAAAGAGGATGTGTCATCCTCTGTGGGCCCATTAAGGGTGTCATTACGCTCAGAGGGAACCTCACACCAAGAGGAAAAGTGTCACTGCAGGGAACTGAGCAGGAGTCAGTGTAAACAGTGAACAGCGAAGGGTGATCCATTAGCACTAACTCTGAGCTTTGTAGCAGCAGCTCTACACTCACTTCCTGCCTCATGCCTCGCGGTGGTCATTGTCTTTCACTTTGATTACACTCCCTCGCTCCAGTTCTCAACTTATTCCCGACCGATAGCAGGTGTCCGCTTAGGACCTGCCCCTTTTAAGAAACGGATTCCCGGGATATCGCCGTCACTCGATCGGGTAGGGTTCACTGCCCCTCCCTGATTACCCGACAGATCAGGGGGATGAGTCACTTTCCTGAAGCCTTGAACTCCTCTGCACGGAGCTCCAACCGTGAGACTGCTAGGGTTGGGGGTTCCAGGACTTTGACCCAGCGATAGTGAAGCGACAGCGAGATCTTCCAACTCAGAAAGCTGAGATGATAGCAGGGGGATTTGCGGAGGTAGTTTACCCGTGTATCTGCTGCCTTTGCCCTTCTAGATGAATGCAAACAATCACTGGGCTGACTCTGGCAGGATCAGCGGGTGCATTCTGTGCGTAACTAGGAATTCGTTTTCAATCGGATAATTCACAAGAAGAGCAATAAAGCTTCATGACCAGACTGGGAGTTGTATCCAGGTCTGGAATTTGCAAACTCGGATTGCTAAGCAGGGACCCCGCCCACACCCCAGCCCCCCGACCCCACCCCTCAAGTGACGCTGAGAGGAAACCTTGCCAAGTGAGTTGTACACACTGTGGTGACTGTCCATCACTCCATAACCACCTTCAGCAGCAATGTTTCTCTTTCCCTTCTCCAGCAGAAAAACAAAAGACAACTGCACTCCCACTCGAGGAGAAGGAGGATCTAATTTCTGTTGGTGTAAAATGAATGAACGGTGACAGCAGAGAATGAGGGTGTTCGGCTGGTGGAGTGTGTGTGCGCGTTTGCCACAGCAGTCCCTGGTAAGTCTGCAGTGTCTCCATCTCACGTCGTTGTTCCCACCGACCTGGGAATGAAGGTGGTCGAAAACTAGTGAATGAGAAGCAGGAGAGCTTGTGGAACAGCGGGAAGAAATTCCAGGTAGAAGAAACAGTGACTGCTGGAATAATACCAGGATCGCCAAATCATAAGACAGCGCGACAGAACGTTCGGCTGTTTGACCGGCAGCTCTGCGCGGGCCAGAAGAAGCACACGCGAACTTTGGACACAGCAAGCAGGCACCACTGGGATTCGAACCCAGGATCTCCTGTTTACTAGACAGGCGCTTTATCCAACTAAGCCATGGCGCCTGATGGCGACTGCCCGCGATCGTGCTCAGGTGCAGTTCATTCATCACTTGATCAGACAAACTCGGCAGTGTGCTTTCCGTCTCAATCTTGCTCAGTGAGAATTGCAAAGGAGAGAGAGTTCACGACTCAACATTCTCCACGCAAACGGCACAGAAAAACACAGTCTGCTCTTGTATTCGAGGCTTTCACCTCTTTAAACTGACAGGATAAAGAGGATGTGTCATCCTCTGTGGGCCCATTAAGGGTGTCATTACGCTCAGAGGGAACCTCACACCAAGAGGAAAAGTGTCACTGCAGGGAACTGAGCAGGAGTCAGTGTAAACAGTGAACAGCGAAGGGTGATCCATTAGCACTAACTCTGAGCTTTGTAGCAGCAGCTCTACACTCACTTCCTGCCTCATGCCTCGCGGTGGTCATTGTCTTTCACTTTGATTACACTCCCTCGCTCCAGTTCTCAACTTATTCCCGACCGATAGCAGGTGTCCGCTTAGGACCTGCCCCTTTTAAGAAACGGATTCCCGGGATATCGCCGTCACTCGATCGGGTAGGGTTCACTGCCCCTCCCTGATTACCCGACAGATCAGGGAGATGAGTCACTTTCCTGAAGCCTTGAACTCCTCTGCACGGAGCTCCAACCGTGAGACTGCTAGGGTTGGGGGTTCCAGGACTTTGACCCAGCGATAGTGAAGCGACAGCGAGATCGTTCCAACTCAGAAAGCTGAGATGATAGCAGGGGGATTTGCGGAGGTAGTTTACCCGTGTATCTGCTGCCTTTGCCCTTCTAGATGAATGCAAACAATCACTGGGCTGACTCTGGCAGGATCAGCGGGTGCATTCTGTGAGTAACTAGGAATTCGTTTTCAATCGGATAATTCACAAGAAGAGCAATAAAGCTTCATGACCAGACTGGGAGTTGTATCCAGGTCTGGAATTTGCAAACTCGGATTGCTAAGCAGGGACCCCGCCCACACCCCAGCCCCCCGACCCCACCCCTCAAGTGACGCTGAGAGGAAACCTTGCCAAGTGAGTTGTACACACTGTGGTGACTGTCCATCACTCCATAACCACCTTCAGCAGCAATGTTTCTCTTTCCCTTCTCCAGCAGAAAAACAAAAGACAACTGCACTCCCACTCGAGGAGAAGGAGGATCTAATTTCTGTTGGTGTAAAATGAATGAACGGTGACAGCAGAGAATGAGGGTGTTCGGCTGGTGGAGTGTGTGTGCGCGTTTGCCACAGCAGTCCCTGGTAAGTCTGCAGTGTCTCCATCTCACGTCGTTGTTCCCACCGACCTGGGAATGAAGGTGGTCGAAAACTAGTGAATGAGAAGCAGGAGAGCTTGTGGAACAGCGGGAAGAAATTCCAGGTAGAAGAAACAGTGACTGCTGGAATAATACCAGGATCGCCAAATCATAAGACAGCGCGACAGAACGTTCGGCTGTTTGACCGGCAGCTCTGCTCGGGCCAGAAGAAGCACACGCGAACTTTGGACACAGCAAGCAGGCACCACTGGGATTCGAACCCAGGATCTCCTGTTTACTAGACAGGCGCTTTATCCAACTAAGCCATGGCGCCTGATGGCGACTGCCCGCGATCGTGCTCAGGTGCAGTTCATTCATCACTTGATCAGACAAACTCGGCAGTGTGCTTTCCGTCTCAATCTTGCTCAGTGAGAATTGCAAAGGAGAGAGAGTTCACGACTCAACATTCTCCACGCAAACGGCACAGAAAAACACAGTCTGCTCTTGTATTCGAGGCTTTCACCTCTTTAAACTGACAGGATAAAGAGGATGTGTCATCCTCTGTGGGCCCATTAAGGGTGTCATTACGCTCAGAGGGAACCTCACACCAAGAGGAAAAGTGTCACTGCAGGGAACTGAGCAGGAGTCAGTGTAAACAGTGAACAGCGAAGGGTGATCCATTAGCACTAACTCTGAGCTTTGTAGCAGCAGCTCTACACTCACTTCCTGCCTCATGCCTCGCGGTGGTCATTGTCTTTCACTTTGATTACACTCCCTCGCTCCAGTTCTCAACTTATTCCCGACCGATAGCAGGTGTCCGCTTAGGACCTGCCCCTTTTAAGAAACGGATTCCCGGGATATCGCCGTCACTCGATCGGGTAGGGTTCACTGCCCCTCCCTGATTACCCGACAGATCAGGGGGATGAGTCACTTTCCTGAAGCCTTGAACTCCTCTGCACGGAGCTCCAACCGTGAGACTGCTAGGGTTGGGGGTTCCAGGACTTTGACCCAGCGATAGTGAAGCGACAGCGAGATCTTTCCAACTCAGAAAGCTGAGATGATAGCAGGGGGATTTGCGGAGGTAGTTTACCCGTGTATCTGCTGCCTTTGCCCTTCTAGATGAATGCAAACAATCACTGGGCTGACTCTGGCAGGATCAGCGGGTGCATTCTGTGCGTAACTAGGAATTCGTTTTCAATCGGATAATTCACAAGAAGAGCAATAAAGCTTCATGACCAGACTGGGAGTTGTATCCAGGTCTGGAATTTGCAAACTCGGATTGCTAAGCAGGGACCCCGCCCACACCCCAGCCCCCCGACCCCACCCCTCAAGTGACGCTGAGAGGAAACCTTGCCAAGTGAGTTGTACACACTGTGGTGACTGTCCATCACTCCATAACCACCTTCAGCAGCAATGTTTCTCTTTCCCTTCTCCAGCAGAAAAACAAAAGACAACTGCACTCCCACTCGAGGAGAAGGAGGATCTAATTTCTGTTGGTGTAAAATGAATGAACGGTGACAGCAGAGAATGAGGGTGTTCGGCTGGTGGAGTGTGTGTGCGCGTTTGCCACAGCAGTCCCTGGTAAGTCTGCAGTGTCTCCATCTCACGTCGTTGTTCCCACCGACCTGGGAATGAAGGTGGTCGAAAACTAGTGAATGAGAAGCAGGAGAGCTTGTGGAACAGCGGGAAGAAATTCCAGGTAGAAGAAACAGTGACTGCTGGAATAATACCAGGATCGCCAAATCATAAGACAGCGCGACAGAACGTTCGGCTGTTTGACCGGCAGCTCTGCGCGGGCCAGAAGAAGCACACGCGAACTTTGGACACAGCAAGCAGGCACCACTGGGATTCGAACCCAGGATCTCCTGTTTACTAGACAGGCGCTTTATCCAACTAAGCCATGGCGCCTGATGGCGACTGCCCGCGATCGTGCTCAGGTGCAGTTCATTCATCACTTGATCAGACAAACTCGGCAGTGTGCTTTCCGTCTCAATCTTGCTCAGTGAGAATTGCAAAGGAGAGAGAGTTCACGACTCAACATTCTCCACGCAAACGGCACAGAAAAACACAGTCTGCTCTTGTATTCGAGGCTTTCACCTCTTTAAACTGACAGGATAAAGAGGATGTGTCATCCTCTGTGGGCCCATTAAGGGTGTCATTACGCTCAGAGGGAACCTCACACCAAGAGGAAAAGTGTCACTGCAGGGAACTGAGCAGGAGTCAGTGTAAACAGTGAACAGCGAAGGGTGATCCATTAGCACTAACTCTGAGCTTTGTAGCAGCAGCTCTACACTCACTTCCTGCCTCATGCCTCGCGGTGGTCATTGTCTTTCACTTTGATTACACTCCCTCGCTCCAGTTCTCAACTTATTCCCGACCGATAGCAGGTGTCCGCTTAGGACCTGCCCTTTTAAGAAACGGATTCCCGGGATATCGCCGTCACTCGATCGGGTAGGGTTCACTGCCCCTCCCTGATTACCCGACAGATCAGGGAGATGAGTCACTTTCCTGAAGCCTTGAACTCCTCTGCACGGAGCTCCAACCGTGAGACTGCTAGGGTTGGGGGTTCCAGGACTTTGACCCAGCGATAGTGAAGCGACAGCGAGATCGTTCCAACTCAGAAAGCTGAGATGATAGCAGGGGGATTTGCGGAGGTAGTTTACCCGTGTATCTGCTGCCTTTGCCCTTCTAGATGAATGCAAACAATCACTGGGCTGACTCTGGCAGGATCAGCGGGTGCATTCTGTGAGTAACTAGGAATTCGTTTTCAATCGGATAATTCACAAGAAGAGCAATAAAGCTTCATGACCAGACTGGGAGTTGTATCCAGGTCTGGACTTTGCAAACTCGGATTGCTAAGCAGGGACCCCGCCCACACCCCAGCCCCCCGACCCCACCCCTCAAGTGACGCTGAGAGGAAACCTTGCCAAGTGAGTTGTACACACTGTGGTGACTGTCCATCACTCCATAACCACCTTCAGCAGCAATGTTTCTCTTTCCCTTCTCCAGCAGAAAAACAAAAGACAACTGCACTCCCACTCGAGGAGAAGGAGGATCTAATTTCTGTTGGTGTAAAATGAATGAACGGTGACAGCAGAGAATGAGGGTGTTCGGCTGGTGGAGTGTGTGTGCGCGTTTGCCACAGCAGTCCCTGGTAAGTCTGCAGTGTCTCCATCTCACGTCGTTGTTCCCACCGACCTGGGAATGAAGGTGGTCGAAAACTAGTGAATGAGAAGCAGGAGAGCTTGTGGAACAGCGGGAAGAAATTCCAGGTAGAAGAAACAGTGACTGCTGGAATAATACCAGGATCGCCAAATCATAAGACAGCGCGACAGAACGTTCGGCTGTTTGACCGGCAGCTCTGCTCGGGCCAGAAGAAGCACACGCGAACTTTGGACACAGCAAGCAGGCACCACTGGGATTCGAACCCAGGATCTCCTGTTTACTAGACAGGCGCTTTATCCAACTAAGCCATGGCGCCTGATGGCGACTGCCCGCGATCGTGCTCAGGTGCAGTTCATTCATCACTTGATCAGACAAACTCGGCAGTGTGCTTTCCGTCTCAATCTTGCTCAGTGAGAATTGCAAAGGAGAGAGAGTTCACGACTCAACATTCTCCACGCAAACGGCACAGAAAAACACAGTCTGCTCTTGTATTCGAGGCTTTCACCTCTTTAAACTGACAGGATAAAGAGGATGTGTCATCCTCTGTGGGCCCATTAAGGGTGTCATTACGCTCAGAGGGAACCTCACACCAAGAGGAAAAGTGTCACTGCAGGGAACTGAGCAGGAGTCAGTGTAAACAGTGAACAGCGAAGGGTGATCCATTAGCACTAACTCTGAGCTTTGTAGCAGCAGCTCTACACTCACTTCCTGCCTCATGCCTCGCGGTGGTCATTGTCTTTCACTTTGATTACACTCCCTCGCTCCAGTTCTCAACTTATTCCCGACCGATAGCAGGTGTCCGCTTAGGACCTGCCCCTTTTAAGAAACGGATTCCCGGGATATCGCCGTCACTCGATCGGGTAGGGTTCACTGCCACTCCCTGATTACCCGACAGATCAGGGAGATGAGTCACTTTCCTGAAGCCTTGAACTCCTCTGCACGGAGCTCCAACAGTGAGACTGCTAGGGTTGGGGGTTCCAGGACTTTGACCCAGCGATAGTGAAGCGACAGCGAGATCGTTCCAACTCAGAAAGCTGAGATGATAGCAGGGGGATTTGCGGAGGTAGTTTACCCGTGTATCTGCTGCCTTTGCCCTTCTAGATGAATGCAAACAATCACTGGGCTGACTCTGGCAGGATCAGCGGGTGCATTCTGTGCGTAACTAGGAATTCGTTTTCAATCGGATAATTCACAAGAAGAGCAATAAAGCTTCATGACCAGACTGGGAGTTGTATCCAGGTCTGGACTTTGCAAACTCGGATTGCTAAGCAGGGACCCCGCCCACACCCCAGCCCCCCGACCCCACCCCTCAAGTGACGCTGAGAGGAAACCTTGCCAAGTGAGTTGTACACACTGTGGTGACTGTCCATCACTCCATAACCACCTTCAGCAGCAATGTTTCTCTTTCCCTTCTCCAGCAGAAAAACAAAAGACAACTGCACTCCCACTCGAGGAGAAGGAGGATCTAATTTCTGTTGGTGTAAAATGAATGAACGGTGACAGCAGAGAATGAGGGTGTTCGGCTGGTGGAGTGTGTGTGCGCGTTTGCCACAGCAGTCCCTGGTAAGTCTGCAGTGTCTCCATCTCACGTCGTTGTTCCCACCGACCTGGGAATGAAGGTGGTCGAAAACTAGTGAATGAGAAGCAGGAGAGCTTGTGGAACAGCGGGAAGAAATTCCAGGTAGAAGAAACAGTGACTGCTGGAATAATACCAGGATCGCCAAATCATAAGACAGCGCGACAGAACGTTCGGCTGTTTGACCGGCAGCTCTGCTCGGGCCAGAAGAAGCACACGCGAACTTTGGACACAGCAAGCAGGCACCACTGGGATTCGAACCCAGGATCTCCTGTTTACTAGACAGGCGCTTTATCCAACTAAGCCATGGCGCCTGATGGCGACTGCCCGCGATCGTGCTCAGGTGCAGTTCATTCATCACTTGATCAGACAAACTCGGCAGTGTGCTTTCCGTCTCAATCTTGCTCAGTGAGAATTGCAAAGGAGAGAGAGTTCACGACTCAACATTCTCCACGCAAACGGCACAGAAAAACACAGTCTGCTCTTGTATTCGAGGCTTTCACCTCTTTAAACTGACAGGATAAAGAGGATGTGTCATCCTCTGTGGGCCCATTAAGGGTGTCATTACGCTCAGAGGGAACCTCACACCAAGAGGAAAAGTGTCACTGCAGGGAACTGAGCAGGAGTCAGTGTAAACAGTGAACAGCGAAGGGTGATCCATTAGCACTAACTCTGAGCTTTGTAGCAGCAGCTCTACACTCACTTCCTGCCTCATGCCTCGCGGTGGTCATTGTCTTTCACTTTGATTACACTCCCTCGCTCCAGTTCTCAACTTATTCCCGACCGATAGCAGGTGTCCGCTTAGGACCTGCCCCTTTTAAGAAACGGATTCCCGGGATATCGCCGTCACTCGATCGGGTAGGGTTCACTGCCCCTCCCTGATTACCCGACAGATCAGGGGGATGAGTCACTTTCCTGAAGCCTTGAACTCCTCTGCACGGAGCTCCAACCGTGAGACTGCTAGGGTTGGGGGTTCCAGGACTTTGACCCAGCGATAGTGAAGCGACAGCGAGATCTTTCCAACTCAGAAAGCTGAGATGATAGCAGGGGGATTTGCGGAGGTAGTTTACCCGTGTATCTGCTGCCTTTGCCCTTCTAGATGAATGCAAACAATCACTGGGCTGACTCTGGCAGGATCAGCGGGTGCATTCTGTGCGTAACTAGGAATTCGTTTTCAATCGGATAATTCACAAGAAGAGCAATAAAGCTTCATGACCAGACTGGGAGTTGTATCCAGGTCTGGACTTTGCAAACTCGGATTGCTAAGCAGGGACCCCGCCCACACCCCAGCCCCCCGACCCCACCCCTCAAGTGACGCTGAGAGGAAACCTTGCCAAGTGAGTTGTACACACTGTGGTGACTGTCCATCACTCCATAACCACCTTCAGCAGCAATGTTTCTCTTTCCCTTCTCCAGCAGAAAAACAAAAGACAACTGCACTCCCACTCGAGGAGAAGGAGGATCTAATTTCTGTTGGTGTAAATGAATGAACGGTGACAGCAGAGAATGAGGGTGTTCGGCTGGTGGAGTGTGTGTGCGCGTTTGCCACAGCAGTCCCTGGTAAGTCTGCAGTGTCTCCATCTCACGTCGTTGTTCCCACCGACCTGGGAATGAAGGTGGTCGAAAACTAGTGAATGAGAAGCAGGAGAGCTTGGGGAACAGCGGGAAGAAATTCCAGGTAGAAGAAACAGTGACTGCTGGAATAATACCAGGATCGCCAAATCATAAGACAGCGCGACAGAACGTTCAGCTGTTTGACCGGCAGCTCTGCTCGGGCCTGAAGATGCACACGCGAACTTTGGACACAGCAAGCAGGCACCACTGGGATTCGAACCAGGATCTCCTGTTTACTAGACAGGCGCTTTATTCAACTAAGCCATGGCGCCTGATGGCGACTGCCCACGATCGTGCTCAGGTGCAGTTCATTCATCACTTGATCAGACAAACTCGGCAGTGTGCTTTCCGTCTCAATCTTGCTCAGTGAGAATTGCAAAGGAGAGAGAGTTCACGACTCAACATTCTCCACGCAAACGGCACAGAAAACACAGTCTGCTCTTGTATTCGAGGCTTTCACCTCTTTAAACTGACAGGATAAAGAGGATGTGTCATCCTCTGTGGGCCCATTAAGGGTGTCATTACGCTCAGAGGGAACCTCACACCAAGAGGAAAAGTGTCACTGCAGGGAACTGAGCAGGAGTCAGTGTAAACAGTGAACAGCGAAGGGTGATCCATTATCACTAACTCTGAGCTTTGTAGCAGCAGCTCTACACTCACTTCCTGCCTCATGCCTCGCGGTGGTCATTGTCTTTCACTTTGATTACACTCCCTCGCTCCAGTTCTCAACTTATTCCCGACCGATAGCAGGTGTCCGCTTAGGACCTGCCCCTTTTAAGAAACGGATTCCCGGGATATCGCCGTCACTCGATCGGGTAGGGTTCACTGCCCCTCCCTGATTACCCGACAGATCAGGGGGATGAGTCACTTTCCTGAAGCCTTGAACTCCTCTGCACGGAGCTCCAACCGTGAGACTGCTAGGGTTGGGGGTTCCAGGACTTTGACCCAGCGATAGTGAAGCGACAGCGAGATCTTTCCAACTCAGAAAGCTGAGATGATAGCAGGGGATTTGCGGAGGTAGTTTACCCGTGTATCTGCTGCCTTTGCCCTTCTAGATGAATGCAAACAATCACTGGGCTGACTCTGGCAGGATCAGCGGGTGCATTCTGTGCGTAACTAGGAATTCGTTTTCAATCGGATAATTCACAAGAAGAGCAATAAAGCTTCATGACCAGACTGGGAGTTGTATCCAGGTCTGGACTTTGCAAACTCGGATTGGAACGATCTCGCTGTCGCTTCACTATCGCTGGGTCAAAGTCCTGGAACCCCCAACCCTAGCAGTCTCACTGTTGGAGCTCCGTGCAGAGGAGTTCAAGGCTTCAGGAAAGTGACTCATCTCCCTGATCTGTCGGGTAATCAGGGAGTGGCAGTGAACCCTACCCGATCGAGTGACGGCGATATCCCGGGAATCCGTTTCTTAAAAGGGGCAGGTCCTAAGCGGACACCTGCTATCGGTCGGGAATAAGTTGAGAACTGGAGCGAGGGAGTGTAATCAAAGTGAAAGACAATGACCACCGCGAGGCATGAGGCAGGAAGTGAGTGTAGAGCTGCTGCTACAAAGCTCAGAGTTAGTGCTAATGGATCACCCTTCGCTGTTCACTGTTTACACTGACTCCTGCTCAGTTCCCTCCAGTGACACTTTTCCTCTTGGTGTGAGGTTCCCTCTGAGCGTAATGACACCCTTAATGGGCCCACAGAGGATGACACATCCTCTTTATCCTGTCAGTTTAAAGAGGTGAAAGCCTCGAATACAAGAGCAGACTGTGTTTTTCTGTGCCGTTTGCGTGGAGAATGTTGAGTCGTGAACTCTCTCTCCTTTGCAATTCTCACTGAGCAAGATTGAGACGGAAAGCACACTGCCGAGTTGTCTGATCAAGTGATGAATGAACTGCACCTGAGCACGATCGCGGGCAGTCGCCATCCGGCGCCATGGCTTAGTTGGATAAAGCGCCTGTCTAGTAAACAGGAGATCCTGGGTTCGAATCCCAGTGGTGCCTGCTTGCTGTATCCAAAGTTCGCGTGTGCTTCTTCTGGCCCGAGCAGAGCTGCCGGTCAAACAGCCGAACGTTCTGTCGCGCTGTCTTATGATTTGGCGATCCTGGTATTATTCCAGCAGTCACTGTTTCTTCTACCTGGAATTTCTTCCCGCTGTTCCACAAGCTCTCCTGCTTCTCATTCACTAGTTTTCGACCACCTTCATTCCCAGGTCGGTGGGAACAACGACGTGAGATGGAGACACTGCAGACTTACCAGGGACTGCTGTGGCAAACGCGCACACACACTCCACCAGCCGAACACCCTCATTCTCTGCTGT
Organism: Hemiscyllium ocellatum; assembly: GCF_020745735.1. Classification (NCBI taxonomy): domain Eukaryota; kingdom Metazoa; phylum Chordata; class Chondrichthyes; order Orectolobiformes; family Hemiscylliidae; genus Hemiscyllium; species Hemiscyllium ocellatum. The sequence continues at coordinate 57,427,615 of NC_083426.1, forward strand.
CACCGTTCATTCATTTTACACCAACAGAAATTAGATCCTCCTTCTCCTCGAGTGGGAGTGCAGTTGTCTTTTGTTTTTCTGCTGGAGAAGGGAAAGAGAAACATTGCTGCTGAAGGTGGTTATGGAGTGATGGACAGTCACCACAGTGTGTACAACTCACTTGGCAAGGTTTCCTCCAGCGTCACTTGAGGGGTGGGGGGGGGGGGGGGGTGTGGGCGGGGTCCCTGCTTAGCAATCCGAGTTTGCAAAGTCCAGACCTGGATACAACTCCCAGTCTGGTCATGAAGCTTTATTGCTCTTCTTGTGAATTATCCGATTGAAAACGAATTCCTAGTTACGCACAGAATGCACCCGCTGATCCTGCCAGAGTCAGCCCAGTGATTGTTTGCATTCATCTAGAAGGGCAAAGGCAGCAGATACACGGGTAAACTACCTCCGCAAATCCCCCTGCTATCATCTCAGCTTTCTGAGTTGGAAAGATCTCGCTGTCGCTTCACTATCGCTGGGTCAAAGTCCTGGAACCCCCAACCCTAGCAGTCTCACGGTTGGAGCTCCGTGCAGAGGAGTTCAAGGCTTCAGGAAAGTGACTCATCCCCCTGATGAATCTGCAAATGTGTTGCTGGTCAAAGCACAGCAGGTTAGGCAGCATCTCAGGAATAGAGAATTCGACGTTTCGAGCACAAGCCCTTCATCAGGAATAAGAGAGAGAGAGCCAAGCCGGCTGAGATAAAAGGTAGGGAGGAGGGACTAGGGGGAGGGGCGATGGAGGTGGGATAGGTGGAAGGAGGTCAAGGTGAGGGTGATAGGCCGGAGTGGGGTGGGGCGGAGAGGTCAGGAAGAGGATTGCAGGTTAGGAGGGCGGTGCTGAGTTGAGGGAACCGACTGAGACAAGGTGGGGGGAGGGGAAATGAGGAAGCTGGAGAAATCTGAATTCATACCTTGTGGTTGGAGGGTTCCCAGGCGGAAGATGAGGCGCTCCTCCTCCAGCCGTCGTGTAGTTGTGTTCTGCCGGTGGAGGAGTCCAAGGACCTGCATGTCCTCGGTGGAGTGGGAGGGGGAGTTAAAGTGTTGAGCCACGGGGGTGATTGGGTTGGTTGGTTCGGGCGGCCCAGAGGTGTTCTCTGAAGCGTTCCGCAAGTAAGCGGCCTGTCTCACCAATATAGAGGAGGCCACATCGGTGCAGCGGATGCAATAGATGATGTGTGTGGAGGTACAGGTGAACTTGTGGCGGATATGGAAGGATCCCTTGGGGCCTTGGAGGGAAGTGAGTGTGGAGGTGTGGGCGCAAGTTTACATTTCCTGCGGTTGCAGGGGAAGGTGCCGGGGGTGGAGGTTGGGTTGGTGGGGGGTGTGGATCTGACAAGGGAGTCACGAAGGGAGTGGTCCTTGCGGAACGCTGATAGGGGAGGGGAGGGAAATATATCCTTGGTGGTGGGGTCCGTTTGGAGGTGGCGGAAATGGCGGCGGATAATACGTTGTATGCGCAGGTTGGTGGGGTGGTAGGTGAGAACCAGTGGGTTCTGTCTTGGTGGCGGTTGGAGGAGCGGGGCTCAAGGGCGGAGGAGCGGGAAGTGGAGGAGATGCGGTGGAGGGCATCGTCGATCACGTCTGGGGGGAATCTGCGGTCCTTGAAGAAGGAGGCCATCTGGGTTGTGCGGTGTTGGAATTGGTCCTCCTGGAGCAGATGCGGCGGAGACGAAGGAATTGGGAATATGGGATGGCGTTTTTACAGGGGGCAGGGTGGGAGGAGGTGTAGTCCAGGTAGCTGTGGGAGTCAGTCGGTTTATAATAGATGTCTGTGTTGAGTCGGTCGCCCGAGATAGAAATGGAAAGGTCTAGGAAGGGAGGGAGGAGTCTGAGACAGTCCAGGTGAATTTCAGGTCGGGATGGAAGGTGTTAGTAAAGTTGATGAACTGTTCAACCTCCTCGTGGGAGCACGAGGCAGCGCCGATACAGTCATCGATGTAGCGGAGGAAAAGGTGGGGGGTGTGTGCCAGTGTAGTTGCGGAAGATGGACTGTTCCACATATCCTACGAAGAGGCAGGCATAGCTGGGGCCCATGCGGGTGCCCATGGCAACTCCTTTAGTTTGGAGGAAGTGGAGGATTGAAAAGAGAAGTTATTCAGGGTGAGGACCAGTTCAGTCAGTCGAAGGAGGGTGTCAGTGGAAGGGTACTGGTTAGTGCGGCGGGAAAGGAAGAAGCGGAGGGCTTTGAGTCCTTGAATGCAAACAATCACTGGGCTGACTCTGGCAGGATCAGCGGGTGCATTCTGTGCGTAACTAGGAATTCGTTTTCAATCGGATAATTCACAAGAAGAGCAATAAAGCTTCATGACCAGACTGGGAGTTGTATCCAGGTCTGGACTTTGCAAACTCGGATTGCTAAGCAGGGACCCCGCCCACACCCCAGCCCCCCGACCCCACCCCTCAAGTGACGCTGAGAGGAAACCTTGCCAAGTGAGTTGTACACACTGTGGTGACTGTCCATCACTCCATAACCACCTTCAGCAGCAATGTTTCTCTTTCCCTTCTCCAGCAGAAAAACAAAAGACAACTGCACTCCCACTCGAGGAGAAGGAGGATCTAATTTCTGTTGGTGTAAAATGAATGAACGGTGACAGCAGAGAATGAGGGTGTTCGGCTGGTGGAGTGTGTGTGCGCGTTTGCCACAGCAGTCCCTGGTAAGTCTGCAGTGTCTCCATCTCACGTCGTTGTTCCCACCGACCTGGGAATGAAGGTGGTCGAAAACTAGTGAATGAGAAGCAGGAGAGCTTGTGGAACAGCGGGAAGAAATTCCAGGTAGAAGAAACAGTGACTGCTGGAATAATACCAGGATCGCCAAATCATAAGACAGCGCGACAGAACGTTCGGCTGTTTGACCGGCAGCTCTGCTCGGGCCAGAAGAAGCACACGCGAACTTGGGACACAGCAAGCAGGCACCACTGGGATTCGAACCCAGGATCTCCTGTTTACTAGACAGGCGCTTTATCCAACTAAGCCATGGCGCCTGATGGCGACTGCCCGCGATCGTGCTCAGGTGCAGTTCATTCATCACTTGAACAGACAAACTCGGCATTGTGCTTTCCGTCTCAATCTTGCTCAGTGAGAATTGCAAAGGAGAGAGAGTTCACGACTCAACATTCTCCACGCAAACGGCACAGAAAAACACAGTCTGCTCTTGTATTCGAGGCTTTCACCTCTTTAAACTGACAGGATAAAGAGGATGTGTCATCCTCTGTGGGCCCATTAAGGGTGTCATTACGCTCAGAGGGAACCTCACACCAAGAGGAAAAGTGTCACTGCAGGGAACTGAGCAGGAGTCAGTGTAAACAGTGAACAGCGAAGGGTGATCCATTAGCACTAACTCTGAGCTTTGTAGCAGCAGCTCTACACTCACTTCCTGCCTCATGCCTCGCGGTGGTCATTGTCTTTCACTTTGATAACACTCCCTCGCTCCAGTTCTCAACTTATTCCCGACCGATAGCAGGTGTCCGCTTAGGACCTGCCCCTTTTAAGAAACGGATTCCCGGGATATCGCCGTCACTCGATCGGGTAGGGTTCACTGCCCCTCCCTGATTACCCGACAGATCAGGGAGATGAGTCACTTTCCTGAAGCCTTGAACTCCTCTGCACGGAGCTCCAACAGTGAGACTGCTAGGGTTGGGGGTTCCAGGACTTTGACCCAGCGATAGTGAAGCGACAGCGAGATCGTTCCAACTCAGAAAGCTGAGATGATAGCAGGGGGATTTGCGGAGGTAGTTTACCCGTGTATCTGCTGCCTTTGCCCTTCTAGATGAATGCAAACAATCACTGGGCTGACTCTGGCAGGATCAGCGGGTGCATTCTGTGCGTAACTAGGAATTCGTTTTCAATCGGATAATTCACAAGAAGAGCAATAAAGCTTCATGACCAGACTGGGAGTTGTATCCAGGTCTGGACTTTGCAAACTCGGATTGCTAAGCAGGGACCCCGCCCACACCCCAGCCCCCCGACCCCACCCCTCAAGTGACGCTGAGAGGAAACCTTGCCAAGTGAGTTGTACACACTGTGGTGACTGTCCATCACTCCATAACCACCTTCAGCAGCAATGTTTCTCTTTCCCTTCTCCAGCAGAAAAACAAAAGACAACTGCACTCCCACTCGAGGAGAAGGAGGATCTAATTTCTGTTGGTGTAAAATGAATGAACGGTGACAGCAGAGAATGAGGGTGTTCGGCTGGTGGAGTGTGTGTGCGCGTTTGCCACAGCAGTCCCTGGTAAGTCTGCAGTGTCTCCATCTCACGTCGTTGTTCCCACCGACCTGGGAATGAAGGTGGTCGAAAACTAGTGAATGAGAAGCAGGAGAGCTTGTGGAACAGCGGGAAGAAATTCCAGGTAGAAGAAACAGTGACTGCTGGAATAATACCAGGATCGCCAAATCATAAGACAGCGCGACAGAACGTTCGGCTGTTTGACCGGCAGCTCTGCTCGGGCCAGAAGAAGCACACGCGAACTTTGGACACAGCAAGCAGGCACCACTGGGATTCGAACCCAGGATCTCCTGTTTACTAGACAGGCGCTTTATCCAACTAAGCCATGGCGCCTGATGGCGACTGCCCGCGATCGTGCTCAGGTGCAGTTCATTCATCACTTGAACAGACAAACTCGGCATTGTGCTTTCCGTCTCAATCTTGCTCAGTGAGAATTGCAAAGGAGAGAGAGTTCACGACTCAACATTCTCCACGCAAACGGCACAGAAAAACACAGTCTGCTCTTGTATTCGAGGCTTTCACCTCTTTAAACTGACAGGATAAAGAGGATGTGTCATCCTCTGTGGGCCCATTAAGGGTGTCATTACGCTCAGAGGGAACCTCACACCAAGAGGAAAAGTGTCACTGCAGGGAACTGAGCAGGAGTCAGTGTAAACAGTGAACAGCGAAGGGTGATCCATTAGCACTAACTCTGAGCTTTGTAGCAGCAGCTCTACACTCACTTCCTGCCTCATGCCTCGCGGTGGTCATTGTCTTTCACTTTGATTACACTCCCTCGCTCCAGTTCTCAACTTATTCCCGACCGATAGCAGGTGTCCGCTTAGGACCTGCCCCTTTTAAGAAACGGATTCCCGGGATATCGCCGTCACTCGATCGGGTAGGGTTCACTGCCCCTCCCTGATTACCCGACAGATCAGGGAGATGAGTCACTTTCCTGAAGCCTTGAACTCCTCTGCACGGAGCTCCAACCGTGAGACTGCTAGGGTTGGGGGTTCCAGGACTTTGACCCAGCGATAGTGAAGCGACAGCGAGATCGTTCCAACTCAGAAAGCTGAGATGATAGCAGGGGGATTTGCGGAGGTAGTTTACCCGTGTATCTGCTGCCTTTGCCCTTCTAGATGAATGCAAACAATCACTGGGCTGACTCTGGCAGGATCAGCGGGTGCATTCTGTGCGTAACTAGGAATTCGTTTTCAATCGGATAATTCACAAGAAGAGCAATAAAGCTTCATGACCAGACTGGGAGTTGTATCCAGGTCTGGAATTTGCAAACTAGGATTGCTAAGCAGGGACCCCGCCCGCACCCCAGCCCCCCGACCCCACCCCTCAAGTGACGCTGAGAGGAAACCTTGCCAAGTGAGTTGTACACACTGTGGTGACTGTCCATCACTCCATAACCACCTTCAGCAGCAATGTTTCTCTTTCCCTTCTCCAGCAGAAAAACAAAAGACAACTGCACTCCCACTCGAGGAGAAGGAGGATCTAATTTCTGTTGGTGTAAAATGAATGAACGGTGACAGCAGAGAATGAGGGTGTTCGGCTGGTGGAGTGTGTGTGCGCGTTTGCCACAGCAGTCCCTGGTAAGTCTGCAGTGTCTCCATCTCACGTCGTTGTTCCCACCGACCTGGGAATGAAGGTGGTCGAAAACTAGTGAATGAGAAGCAGGAGAGCTTGTGGAACAGCGGGAAGAAATTCCAGGTAGAAGAAACAGTGACTGCTGGAATAATACCAGGATCGCCAAATCATAAGACAGCGCGACAGAACGTTCGGCTGTTTGACCGGCAGCTCTGCTCGGGCCTGAAGATGCACACGCGAACTTTGGACACAGCAAGCAGGCACCACTGGGATTCGAACCCAGGATCTCCTGTTTACTAGACAGGCGCTTTATTCAACTAAGCCATGGCGCCTGATGGCGACTGCCCACGATCGTGCTCAGGTGCAGTTCATTCATCACTTGATCAGACAAACTCGGCAGTGTGCTTTCCGTCTCAATCTTGCTCAGTGAGAATTGCAAAGGAGAGAGAGTTCACGACTCAACATTCTCCACGCAAACGGCACAGAAAAACACAGTCTGCTCTTGTATTCGAGGCTTTCACCTCTTTAAACTGACAGGATAAAGAGGATGTGTCATCCTCTGTGGGCCCATTAAGGGTGTCATTACGCTCAGAGGGAACCTCACACCAAGAGGAAAAGTGTCACTGCAGGGAACTGAGCAGGAGTCAGTGTAAACAGTGAACAGCGAAGGGTGATCCATTATCACTAACTCTGAGCTTTGTAGCAGCAGCTCTACACTCACTTCCTGCCTCATGCCTCGCGGTGGTCATTGTCTTTCACTTTGATTACACTCCCTCGCTCCAGTTCTCAACTTATTCCCGACCGATAGCAGGTGTCCGCTTAGGACCTGCCCCTTTTAAGAAACGGATTCCCGGGATATCGCCGTCACTCGATCGGGTAGGGTTCACTGCCCCTCCCTGATTACCCGACAGATCAGGGGGATGAGTCACTTTCCTGAAGCCTTGAACTCCTCTGCACGGAGCTCCAACCGTGAGACTGCTAGGGTTGGGGGTTCCAGGACTTTGACCCAGCGATAGTGAAGCGACAGCGAGATCTTTCCAACTCAGAAAGCTGAGATGATAGCAGGGGGATTTGCGGAGGTAGTTTACCCGTGTATCTGCTGCCTTTGCCCTTCTAGATGAATCTGCAAATGTGTTGCTGGTCAAAGCACAGCAGGTTAGGCAGCATCTCAGGAATAGAGAATTCGACGTTTCGAGCATAAGCCCTTCATCAGGAATAAGAGAGAGAGAGCCAAGCCGGCTGAGATAAAAGGTAGGGAGGAGGGACTAGGGGGAGGGGCGATGGAGGTGGGATAGGTGGAAGGAGGTCAAGGTGAGGGTGATAGGCCGGAGTGGGGTGGGGGCGGAGAGGTCAGGAAGAGGATTGCAGGTTAGGAGGGCGGTGCTGAGTTGAGGGAACCGACTGAGACAAGGTGGGGGGAGGGGAAATGAGGAAGCTGGAGAAATCTGAATTCATACCTTGTGGTTGGAGGGTTCCCAGGCGGAAGATGAGGCGCTCCTCCTCCAGCCGTCGTGTAGTTGTGTTCTGCCGGTGGAGGAGTCCAAGGACCTGCATGTCCTCGGTGGAGTGGGAGGGGGAGTTAAAGTGTTGAGCCACGGGGTGATTGGGTTGGTTGGTTCGGGCGGCCCAGAGGTGTTCTCTGAAGCGTTCCGCAAGTAAGCGGCCTGTCTCACCAATATAGAGGAGGCCACATCGGGTGCAGCGGATGCAATAGATGATGTGTGTGGAGGTACAGGTGAACTTGTGGCGGATATGGAAGGATCCCTTGGGGCCTTGGAGGGAAGTGAGTGTGGAGGTGTGGGCGCAAGTTTTACATTTCCTGCGGTTGCAGGGGAAGGTGCCGGGGGTGGAGGTTGGGTTGGTGGGGGGTGTGGATCTGACAAGGGAGTCACGAAGGGAGTGGTCCTTGCGGAACGCTGATAGGGGAGGGGAGGGAAATATATCCTTGGTGGTGGGGTCCGTTTGGAGGTGGCGGAAATGGCGGCGGATAATACGTTGTATGCGCAGGTTGGTGGGGTGGTAGGTGAGAACCAGTGGGGTTCTGTCTTGGTGGCGGTTGGAGGAGCGGGGCTCAAGGGCGGAGGAGCGGGAAGTGGAGGAGATGCGGTGGAGGGCATCGTCGATCACGTCTGGGGGGAATCTGCGGTCCTTGAAGAAGGAGGCCATCTGGGTTGTGCGGTGTTGGAATTGGTCCTCCTGGGAGCAGATGCGGCGGAGACGAAGGAATTGGGAATATGGGATGGCGTTTTTACAGGGGGCAGGGTGGGAGGAGGTGTAGTCCAGGTAGCTGTGGGAGTCAGTCGGTTTATAATAGATGTCTGTGTTGAGTCGGTCGCCCGAGATAGAAATGGAAAGGTCTAGGAAGGGGAGGGAGGAGTCTGAGACAGTCCAGGTGAATTTCAGGTCGGGATGGAAGGTGTTAGTAAAGTTGATGAACTGTTCAACCTCCTCGTGGGAGCACGAGGCAGCGCCGATACAGTCATCGATGTAGCGGAGGAAAGGTGGGGGGGTGGTGCCAGTGTAGTTGCGGAAGATGGACTGTTCCACATATCCTACGAAGAGGCAGGCATAGCTGGGGCCCATGCGGGTGCCCATGGCAACTCCTTTAGTTTGGAGGAAGTGGGAGGATTGAAAAGAGAAGTTATTCAGGGTGAGGACCAGTTCAGTCAGTCGAAGGAGGGTGTCAGTGGAAGGGTACTGGTTAGTGCGGCGGGAAAGGAAGAAGCGGAGGGCTTTGAGTCCTTGAATGCAAACAATCACTGGGCTGACTCTGGCAGGATCAGCGGGTGCATTCTGTGCGTAACTAGGAATTCGTTTTCAATCGGATAATTCACAAGAAGAGCAATAAAGCTTCATGACCAGACTGGGAGTTGTATCCAGGTCTGGACTTTGCAAACTCGGATTGCTAAGCAGGGACCCCGCCCACACCCCAGCCCCCCGACCCCACCCCTCAAGTGACGCTGAGAGGAAACCTTGCCAAGTGAGTTGTACACACTGTGGTGACTGTCCATCACTCCATAACCACCTTCAGCAGCAATGTTTCTCTTTCCCTTCTCCAGCAGAAAAACAAAAGACAACTGCACTCCCACTCGAGGAGAAGGAGGATCTAATTTCTGTTGGTGTAAAATGAATGAACGGTGACAGCAGAGAATGAGGGTGTTCGGCTGGTGGAGTGTGTGTGCGCGTTTGCCACAGCAGTCCCTGGTAAGTCTGCAGTGTCTCCATCTCACGTCGTTGTTCCCACCGACCTGGGAATGAAGGTGGTCGAAAACTAGTGAATGAGAAGCAGGAGAGCTTGTGGAACAGCGGGAAGAAATTCCAGGTAGAAGAAACAGTGACTGCTGGAATAATACCAGGATCGCCAAATCATAAGACAGCGCGACAGAACGTTCGGCTGTTTGACCGGCAGCTCTGCTCGGGCCAGAAGAAGCACACGCGAACTTTGGACACAGCAAGCAGGCACCACTGGGATTCGAACCCAGGATCTCCTGTTTACTAGACAGGCGCTTTATCCAACTAAGCCATGGCGCCTGATGGCGACTGCCCGCGATCGTGCTCAGGTGCAGTTCATTCATCACTTGAACAGACAAACTCGGCATTGTGCTTTCCGTCTCAATCTTGCTCAGTGAGAATTGCAAAGGAGAGAGAGTTCACGACTCAACATTCTCCACGCAAACGGCACAGAAAAACACAGTCTGCTCTTGTATTCGAGGCTTTCACCTCTTTAAACTGACAGGATAAAGAGGATGTGTCATCCTCTGTGGGCCCATTAAGGGTGTCATTACGCTCAGAGGGAACCTCACACCAAGAGGAAAAGTGTCACTGCAGGGAACTGAGCAGGAGTCAGTGTAAACAGTGAACAGCGAAGGGTGATCCATTAGCACTAACTCTGAGCTTTGTAGCAGCAGCTCTACACTCACTTCCTGCCTCATGCCTCGCGGTGGTCATTGTCTTTCACTTTGATTACACTCCCTCGCTCCAGTTCTCAACTTATTCCCGACCGATAGCAGGTGTCCGCTTAGGACCTGCCCCTTTTAAGAAACGGATTCCCGGGATATCGCCGTCACTCGATCGGGTAGGGTTCACTGCCCCTCCCTGATTACCCGACAGATCAGGGAGATGAGTCACTTTCCTGAAGCCTTGAACTCCTCTGCACGGAGCTCCAACAGTGAGACTGCTAGGGTTGGGGGTTCCAGGACTTTGACCCAGCGATAGTGAAGCGACAGCGAGATCGTTCCAACTCAGAAAGCTGAGATGATAGCAGGGGGATTTGCGGAGGTAGTTTACCCGTGTATCTGCTGCCTTTGCCCTTCTAGATGAATGCAAACAATCACTGGGCTGACTCTGGCAGGATCAGCGGGTGCATTCTGTGCGTAACTAGGAATTCGTTTTCAATCGGATAATTCACAAGAAGAGCAATAAAGCTTCATGACCAGACTGGGAGTTGTATCCAGGTCTGGACTTTGCAAACTCGGATTGCTAAGCAGGGACCCCGCCCACACCCCAGCCCCCCGACCCCACCCCTCAAGTGACGCTGAGAGGAAACCTTGCCAAGTGAGTTGTACACACTGTGGTGACTGTCCATCACTCCATAACCACCTTCAGCAGCAATGTTTCTCTTTCCCTTCTCCAGCAGAAAAACAAAAGACAACTGCACTCCCACTCGAGGAGAAGGAGGATCTAATTTCTGTTGGTGTAAAATGAATGAACGGTGACAGCAGAGAATGAGGGTGTTCGGCTGGTGGAGTGTGTGTGCGCGTTTGCCACAGCAGTCCCTGGTAAGTCTGCAGTGTCTCCATCTCACGTCGTTGTTCCCACCGACCTGGGAATGAAGGTGGTCGAAAACTAGTGAATGAGAAGCAGGAGAGCTTGGGGAACAGCGGGAAGAAATTCCAGGTAGAAGAAACAGTGACTGCTGGAATAATACCAGGATCGCCAAATCATAAGACAGCGCGACAGAACGTTCGGCTGTTTGACCGGCAGCTCTGCTCGGGCCAGAAGAAGCACACGCGAACTTTGGACACAGCAAGCAGGCACCACTGGGATTCGAACCCAGGATCTCCTGTTTACTAGACAGGCGCTTTATCCAACTAAGCCATGGCGCCTGATGGCGACTGCCCGCGATCGTGCTCAGGTGCAGTTCATTCATCACTTGAACAGACAAACTCGGCATTGTGCTTTCCGTCTCAATCTTGCTCAGTGAGAATTGCAAAGGAGAGAGAGTTCACGACTCAACATTCTCCACGCAAACGGCACAGAAAAACACAGTCTGCTCTTGTATTCGAGGCTTTCACCTCTTTAAACTGACAGGATAAAGAGGATGTGTCATCCTCTGTGGGCCCATTAAGGGTGTCATTACGCTCAGAGGGAACCTCACACCAAGAGGAAAAGTGTCACTGCAGGGAACTGAGCAGGAGTCAGTGTAAACAGTGAACAGCGAAGGGTGATCCATTAGCACTAACTCTGAGCTTTGTAGCAGCAGCTCTACACTCACTTCCTGCCTCATGCCTCGCGGTGGTCATTGTCTTTCACTTTGATTACACTCCCTCGCTCCAGTTCTCAACTTATTCCCGACCGATAGCAGGTGTCCGCTTAGGACCTGCCCCTTTTAAGAAACGGATTCCCGGGATATCGCCGTCACTCGATCGGGTAGGGTTCACTGCCCCTCCCTGATTACCCGACAGATCAGGGAGATGAGTCACTTTCCTGAAGCCTTGAACTCCTCTGCACGGAGCTCCAACCGTGAGACTGCTAGGGTTGGGGGTTCCAGGACTTTGACCCAGCGATAGTGAAGCGACAGCGAGATCGTTCCAACTCAGAAAGCTGAGATGATAGCAGGGGGATTTGCGGAGGTAGTTTACCCGTGTATCTGCTGCCTTTGCCCTTCTAGATGAATGCAAACAATCACTGGGCTGACTCTGGCAGGATCAGCGGGTGCATTCTGTGCGTAACTAGGAATTCGTTTTCAATCGGATAATTCACAAGAAGAGCAATAAAGCTTCATGACCAGACTGGGAGTTGTATCCAGGTCTGGAATTTGCAAACTAGGATTGCTAAGCAGGGACCCCGCCCGCACCCCAGCCCCCCGACCCCACCCCTCAAGTGACGCTGAGAGGAAACCTTGCCAAGTGAGTTGTACACACTGTGGTGACTGTCCATCACTCCATAACCACCTTCAGCAGCAATGTTTCTCTTTCCCTTCTCCAGCAGAAAAACAAAAGACAACTGCACTCCCACTCGAGGAGAAGGAGGATCTAATTTCTGTTGGTGTAAAATGAATGAACGGTGACAGCAGAGAATGAGGGTGTTCGGCTGGTGGAGTGTGTGTGCGCGTTTGCCACAGCAGTCCCTGGTAAGTCTGCAGTGTCTCCATCTCACGTCGTTGTTCCCACCGACCTGGGAATGAAGGTGGTCGAAAACTAGTGAATGAGAAGCAGGAGAGCTTGTGGAACAGCGGGAAGAAATTCCAGGTAGAAGAAACAGTGACTGCTGGAATAATACCAGGATCGCCAAATCATAAGACAGCGCGACAGAACGTTCGGCTGTTTGACCGGCAGCTCTGCTCGGGCCTGAAGATGCACACGCGAACTTTGGACACAGCAAGCAGGCACCACTGGGATTCGAACCCAGGATCTCCTGTTTACTAGACAGGCGCTTTATCCAACTAAGCCATGGCGCCTGATGGCGACTGCCCGCGATCGTGCTCAGGTGCAGTTCATTCATCACTTGATCAGACAAACTCGGCAGTGTGCTTTCCGTCTCAATCTTGCTCAGTGAGAATTGCAAAGGAGAGAGAGTTCACGACTCAACATTCTCCACGCAAACGGCACAGAAAAACACAGTCTGCTCTTGTATTCGAGGCTTTCACCTCTTTAAACTGACAGGATAAAGAGGATGTGTCATCCTCTGTGGGCCCATTAAGGGTGTCATTACGCTCAGAGGGAACCTCACACCAAGAGGAAAAGTGTCACTGCAGGGAACTGAGCAGGAGTCAGTGTAAACAGTGAACAGCGAAGGGTGATCCATTATCACTAACTCTGAGCTTTGTAGCAGCAGCTCTACACTCACTTCCTGCCTCATGCCTCGCGGTGGTCATTGTCTTTCACTTTGATTACACTCCCTCGCTCCAGTTCTCAACTTATTCCCGACCGATAGCAGGTGTCCGCTTAGGACCTGCCCCTTTTAAGAAACGGATTCCCGGGATATCGCCGTCACTCGATCGGGTAGGGTTCACTGCCCCTCCCTGATTACCCGACAGATCAGGGGGATGAGTCACTTTCCTGAAGCCTTGAACTCCTCTGCACGGAGCTCCAACCGTGAGACTGCTAGGGTTGGGGGTTCCAGGACTTTGACCCAGCGATAGTGAAGCGACAGCGAGATCTTTCCAACTCAGAAAGCTGAGATGATAGCAGGGGGATTTGCGGAGGTAGTTTACCCGTGTATCTGCTGCCTTTGCCCTTCTAGATGAATCTGCAAATGTGTTGCTGGTCAAAGCACAGCAGGTTAGGCAGCATCTCAGGAATAGAGAATTCGACGTTTCGAGCATAAGCCCTTCATCAGGAATAAGAGAGAGAGAGCCAAGCCGGCTGAGATAAAAGGTAGGGAGGAGGGACTAGGGGGAGGGGCGATGGAGGTGGGATAGGTGGAAGGAGGTCAAGGTGAGGGTGATAGGCCGGAGTGGGGTGGGGGCGGAGAGGTCAGGAAGAGGATTGCAGGTTAGGAGGGCGGTGCTGAGTTGAGGGAACCGACTGAGACAAGGTGGGGGGAGGGGAAATGAGGAAGCTGGAGAAATCTGAATTCATACCTTGTGGTTGGAGGGTTCCCAGGCGGAAGATGAGGCGCTCCTCCTCCAGCCGTCGTGTAGTTGTGTTCTGCCGGTGGAGGAGTCCAAGGACCTGCATGTCCTCGGTGGAGTGGGAGGGGGAGTTAAAGTGTTGAGCCACGGGGTGATTGGGTTGGTTGGTTCGGGCGGCCCAGAGGTGTTCTCTGAAGCGTTCCGCAAGTAAGCGGCCTGTCTCACCAATATAGAGGAGGCCACATCGGGTGCAGCGGATGCAATAGATGATGTGTGTGGAGGTACAGGTGAACTTGTGGCGGATATGGAAGGATCCCTTGGGGCCTTGGAGGGAAGTGAGTGTGGAGGTGTGGGCGCAAGTTTTACATTTCCTGCGGTTGCAGGGGAAGGTGCCGGGGGTGGAGGTTGGGTTGGTGGGGGGTGTGGATCTGACAAGGGAGTCACGAAGGGAGTGGTCCTTGCGGAACGCTGATAGGGGAGGGGAGGGAAATATATCCTTGGTGGTGGGGTCCGTTTGGAGGTGGCGGAAATGGCGGCGGATAATACGTTGTATGCGCAGGTTGGTGGGGTGGTAGGTGAGAACCAGTGGGGTTCTGTCTTGGTGGCGGTTGGAGGAGCGGGGCTCAAGGGCGGAGGAGCGGGAAGTGGAGGAGATGCGGTGGAGGGCATCGTCGATCACGTCTGGGGGGAATCTGCGGTCCTTGAAGAAGGAGGCCATCTGGGTTGTGCGGTGTTGGAATTGGTCCTCCTGGGAGCAGATGCGGCGGAGACGAAGGAATTGGGAATATGGGATGGCGTTTTTACAGGGGGCAGGGTGGGAGGAGGTGTAGTCCAGGTAGCTGTGGGAGTCAGTCGGTTTATAATAGATGTCTGTGTTGAGTCGGTCGCCCGAGATAGAAATGGAAAGGTCTAGGAAGGGGAGGGAGGAGTCTGAGACAGTCCAGGTGAATTTCAGGTCGGGATGGAAGGTGTTAGTAAAGTTGATGAACTGTTCAACCTCCTCGTGGGAGCACGAGGCAGCGCCGATACAGTCATCGATGTAGCGGAGGAAAAGGTGGGGGGTGGTGCCAGTGTAGTTGCGGAAGATGGACTGTTCCACATATCCTACGAAGAGGCAGGCATAGCTGGGGCCCATGCGGGTGCCCATGGCAACTCCTTTAGTTTGGAGGAAGTGGGAGGATTGAAAAGAGAAGTTATTCAGGGTGAGGACCAGTTCAGTCAGTCGAAGGAGGGTGTCAGTGGAAGGGTACTGGTTAGTGCGGCGGGAAAGGAAGAAGCGGAGGGCTTTGAGTCCTTGAATGCAAACAATCACTGGGCTGACTCTGGCAGGATCAGCGGGTGCATTCTGTGCGTAACTAGGAATTCGTTTTCAATCGGATAATTCACAAGAAGAGCAATAAAGCTTCATGACCAGACTGGGAGTTGTATCCAGGTCTGGACTTTGCAAACTCGGATTGCTAAGCAGGGACCCCGCCCACACCCCAGCCCCCCGACCCCACCCCTCAAGTGACGCTGAGAGGAAACCTTGCCAAGTGAGTTGTACACACTGTGGTGACTGTCCATCACTCCATAACCACCTTCAGCAGCAATGTTTCTCTTTCCCTTCTCCAGCAGAAAAACAAAAGACAACTGCACTCCCACTCGAGGAGAAGGAGGATCTAATTTCTGTTGGTGTAAAATGAATGAACGGTGACAGCAGAGAATGAGGGTGTTCGGCTGGTGGAGTGTGTGTGCGCGTTTGCCACAGCAGTCCCTGGTAAGTCTGCAGTGTCTCCATCTCACGTCGTTGTTCCCACCGACCTGGGAATGAAGGTGGTCGAAAACTAGTGAATGAGAAGCAGGAGAGCTTGTGGAACAGCGGGAAGAAATTCCAGGTAGAAGAAACAGTGACTGCTGGAATAATACCAGGATCGCCAAATCATAAGACAGCGCGACAGAACGTTCGGCTGTTTGACCGGCAGCTCTGCTCGGGCCAGAAGAAGCACACGCGAACTTTGGACACAGCAAGCAGGCACCACTGGGATTCGAACCCAGGATCTCCTGTTTACTAGACAGGCGCTTTATCCAACTAAGCCATGGCGCCTGATGGCGACTGCCCGCGATCGTGCTCAGGTGCAGTTCATTCATCACTTGAACAGACAAACTCGGCATTGTGCTTTCCGTCTCAATCTTGCTCAGTGAGAATTGCAAAGGAGAGAGAGTTCACGACTCAACATTCTCCACGCAAACGGCACAGAAAAACACAGTCTGCTCTTGTATTCGAGGCTTTCACCTCTTTAAACTGACAGGATAAAGAGGATGTGTCATCCTCTGTGGGCCCATTAAGGGTGTCATTACGCTCAGAGGGAACCTCACACCAAGAGGAAAAGTGTCACTGCAGGGAACTGAGCAGGAGTCAGTGTAAACAGTGAACAGCGAAGGGTGATCCATTAGCACTAACTCTGAGCTTTGTAGCAGCAGCTCTACACTCACTTCCTGCCTCATGCCTCGCGGTGGTCATTGTCTTTCACTTTGATTACACTCCCTCGCTCCAGTTCTCAACTTATTCCCGACCGATAGCAGGTGTCCGCTTAGGACCTGCCCCTTTTAAGAAACGGATTCCCGGGATATCGCCGTCACTCGATCGGGTAGGGTTCACTGCCCCTCCCTGATTACCCGACAGATCAGGGGGATGAGTCACTTTCCTGAAGCCTTGAACTCCTCTGCACGGAGCTCCAACCGTGAGACTGCTAGGGTTGGGGGTTCCAGGACTTTGACCCAGCGATAGTGAAGCGACAGCGAGATCTTTCCAACTCAGAAAGCTGAGATGATAGCAGGGGGATTTGCGGAGGTAGTTTACCCGTGTATCTGCTGCCTTTGCCCTTCTAGATGAATGCAAACAATCACTGGGCTGACTCTGGCAGGATCAGCGGGTGCATTCTGTGCGTAACTAGGAATTCGTTTTCAATCGGATAATTCACAAGAAGAGCAATAAAGCTTCATGACCAGACTGGGAGTTGTATCCAGGTCTGGACTTTGCAAACTCGGATTGCTAAGCAGGGACCCCGCCCACACCCCAGCCCCCCGACCCCACCCCTCAAGTGACGCTGAGAGGAAACCTTGCCAAGTGAGTTGTACACACTGTGGTGACTGTCCATCACTCCATAACCACCTTCAGCAGCAATGTTTCTCTTTCCCTTCTCCAGCAGAAAAACAAAAGACAACTGCACTCCCACTCGAGGAGAAGGAGGATCTAATTTCTGTTGGTGTAAAATGAATGAACGGTGACAGCAGAGAATGAGGGTGTTCGGCTGGTGGAGTGTGTGTGCGCGTTTGCCACAGCAGTCCCTGGTAAGTCTGCAGTGTCTCCATCTCACGTCGTTGTTCCCACCGACCTGGGAATGAAGGTGGTCGAAAACTAGTGAATGAGAAGCAGGAGAGCTTGGGGAACAGCGGGAAGAAATTCCAGGTAGAAGAAACAGTGACTGCTGGAATAATACCAGGATCGCCAAATCATAAGACAGCGCGACAGAACGTTCGGCTGTTTGACCGGCAGCTCTGCTCGGGCCAGAAGAAGCACACGCGAACTTTGGACACAGCAAGCAGGCACCACTGGGATTCGAACCCAGGATCTCCTGTTTACTAGACAGGCGCTTTATCCAACTAAGCCATGTCGCCGGATGGCGACTGCCCGCGATCGTGCTCAGGTGCAGTTCATTCATCACTTGATCAGACAAACTCGGCATTGTGCTTTCCGTCTCAATCTTGCTCAGTGAGAATTGCAAAGGAGAGAGAGTTCACGACTCAACATTCTCCACGCAAACGGCACAGAAAAACACAGTCTGCTCTTGTATTCGAGGCTTTCACCTCTTTAAACTGACAGGATAAAGAGGATGTGTCATCCTCTGTGGGCCCATTAAGGGTGTCATTACGCTCAGAGGGAACCTCACACCAAGAGGAAAAGTGTCACTGCAGGGAACTGAGCAGGAGTCAGTGTAAACAGTGAACAGCGAAGGGTGATCCATTAGCACTAACTCTGAGCTTTGTAGCAGCAGCTCTACACTCACTTCCTGCCTCATGCCTCGCGGTGGTCATTGTCTTTCACTTTGATTACACTCCCTCGCTCCAGTTCTCAACTTATTCCCGACCGATAGCAGGTGTCCGCTTAGGACCTGCCCCTTTTAAGAAACGGATTCCCGGGATATCGCCGTCACTCGATCGGGTAGGGTTCACTGCCCCTCCCTGATTACCCGACAGATCAGGGGGATGAGTCACTTTCCTGAAGCCTTGAACTCCTCTGCACGGAGCTCCAACCGTGAGACTGCTAGGGTTGGGGGTTCCAGGACTTTGACCCAGCGATAGTGAAGCGACAGCGAGATCTTTCCAACTCAGAAAGCTGAGATGATAGCAGGGGGATTTGCGGAGGTAGTTTACCCGTGTATCTGCTGCCTTTGCCCTTCTAGATGAATGCAAACAATCACTGGGCTGACTCTGGCAGGATCAGCGGGTGCATTCTGTGCGTAACTAGGAATTCGTTTTCAATCGGATAATTCACAAGAAGAGCAATAAAGCTTCATGACCAGACTGGGAGTTGTATCCAGGTCTGGACTTTGCAAACTCGGATTGCTAAGCAGGGACCCCGCCCACACCCCAGCCCCCCGACCCCACCCCTCAAGTGACGCTGAGAGGAAACCTTGCCAAGTGAGTTGTACACACTGTGGTGACTGTCCATCACTCCATAACCACCTTCAGCAGCAATGTTTCTCTTTCCCTTCTCCAGCAGAAAAACAAAAGACAACTGCACTCCCACTCGAGGAGAAGGAGGATCTAATTTCTGTTGGTGTAAAATGAATGAACGGTGACAGCAGAGAATGAGGGTGTTCGGCTGGTGGAGTGTGTGTGCGCGTTTGCCACAGCAGTCCCTGGTAAGTCTGCAGTGTCTCCATCTCACGTCGTTGTTCCCACCGACCTGGGAATGAAGGTGGTCGAAAACTAGTGAATGAGAAGCAGGAGAGCTTGTGGAACAGCGGGAAGAAATTCCAGGTAGAAGAAACAGTGACTGCTGGAATAATACCAGGATCGCCAAATCATAAGACAGCGCGACAGAACGTTCGGCTGTTTGACCGGCAGCTCTGCTCGGGCCAGAAGAAGCACACGCGAACTTTGGACACAGCAAGCAGGCACCACTGGGATTCGAACCCAGGATCTCCTGTTTACTAGACAGGCGCTTTATCCAACTAAGCCATGGCGCCTGATGGCGACTGCCCGCGATCGTGCTCAGGTGCAGTTCATTCATCACTTGAACAGACAAACTCGGCATTGTGCTTTCCGTCTCAATCTTGCTCAGTGAGAATTGCAAAGGAGAGAGAGTTCACGACTCAACATTCTCCACGCAAACGGCACAGAAAAACACAGTCTGCTCTTGTATTCGAGGCTTTCACCTCTTTAAACTGACAGGATAAAGAGGATGTGTCATCCTCTGTGGGCCCATTAAGGGTGTCATTACGCTCAGAGGGAACCTCACACCAAGAGGAAAAGTGTCACTGCAGGGAACTGAGCAGGAGTCAGTGTAAACAGTGAACAGCGAAGGGTGATCCATTAGCACTAACTCTGAGCTTTGTAGCAGCAGCTCTACACTCACTTCCTGCCTCATGCCTCGCGGTGGTCATTGTCTTTCACTTTGATTACACTCCCTCGCTCCAGTTCTCAACTTATTCCCGACCGATAGCAGGTGTCCGCTTAGGACCTGCCCCTTTTAAGAAACGGATTCCCGGGATATCGCCGTCACTCGATCGGGTAGGGTTCACTGCCCCTCCCTGATTACCCGACAGATCAGGGGGATGAGTCACTTTCCTGAAGCCTTGAACTCCTCTGCACGGAGCTCCAACCGTGAGACTGCTAGGGTTGGGGGTTCCAGGACTTTGACCCAGCGATAGTGAAGCGACAGCGAGATCTTTCCAACTCAGAAAGCTGAGATGATAGCAGGGGGATTTGCGGAGGTAGTTTACCCGTGTATCTGCTGCCTTTGCCCTTCTAGATGAATGCAAACAATCACTGGGCTGACTCTGGCAGGATCAGCGGGTGCATTCTGTGCGTAACTAGGAATTCGTTTTCAATCGGATAATTCACAAGAAGAGCAATAAAGCTTCATGACCAGACTGGGAGTTGTATCCAGGTCTGGACTTTGCAAACTCGGATTGCTAAGCAGGGACCCCGCCCACACCCCAGCCCCCCGACCCCACCCCTCAAGTGACGCTGAGAGGAAACCTTGCCAAGTGAGTTGTACACACTGTGGTGACTGTCCATCACTCCATAACCACCTTCAGCAGCAATGTTTCTCTTTCCCTTCTCCAGCAGAAAAACAAAAGACAACTGCACTCCCACTCGAGGAGAAGGAGGATCTAATTTCTGTTGGTGTAAAATGAATGAACGGTGACAGCAGAGAATGAGGGTGTTCGGCTGGTGGAGTGTGTGTGCGCGTTTGCCACAGCAGTCCCTGGTAAGTCTGCAGTGTCTCCATCTCACGTCGTTGTTCCCACCGACCTGGGAATGAAGGTGGTCGAAAACTAGTGAATGAGAAGCAGGAGAGCTTGGGGAACAGCGGGAAGAAATTCCAGGTAGAAGAAACAGTGACTGCTGGAATAATACCAGGATCGCCAAATCATAAGACAGCGCGACAGAACGTTCGGCTGTTTGACCGGCAGCTCTGCTCGGGCCAGAAGAAGCACACGCGAACTTTGGACACAGCAAGCAGGCACCACTGGGATTCGAACCCAGGATCTCCTGTTTACTAGACAGGCGCTTTATCCAACTAAGCCATGTCGCCGGATGGCGACTGCCCGCGATCGTGCTCAGGTGCAGTTCATTCATCACTTGATCAGACAAACTCGGCATTGTGCTTTCCGTCTCAATCTTGCTCAGTGAGAATTGCAAAGGAGAGAGAGTTCACGACTCAACATTCTCCACGCAAACGGCACAGAAAAACACAGTCTGCTCTTGTATTCGAGGCTTTCACCTCTTTAAACTGACAGGATAAAGAGGATGTGTCATCCTCTGTGGGCCCATTAAGGGTGTCATTACGCTCAGAGGGAACCTCACACCAAGAGGAAAAGTGTCACTGCAGGGAACTGAGCAGGAGTCAGTGTAAACAGTGAACAGCGAAGGGTGATCCATTAGCACTAACTCTGAGCTTTGTAGCAGCAGCTCTACACTCACTTCCTGCCTCATGCCTCGCGGTGGTCATTGTCTTTCACTTTGATTACACTCCCTCGCTCCAGTTCTCAACTTATTCCCGACCGATAGCAGGTGTCCGCTTAGGACCTGCCCCTTTTAAGAAACGGATTCCCGGGATATCGCCGTCACTCGATCGGGTAGGGTTCACTGCCCCTCCCTGATTACCCGACAGATCAGGGGGATGAGTCACTTTCCTGAAGCCTTGAACTCCTCTGCACGGAGCTCCAACCGTGAGACTGCTAGGGTTGGGGGTTCCAGGACTTTGACCCAGCGATAGTGAAGCGACAGCGAGATCTTTCCAACTCAGAAAGCTGAGATGATAGCAGGGGGATTTGCGGAGGTAGTTTACCCGTGTATCTGCTGCCTTTGCCCTTCTAGATGAATGCAAACAATCACTGGGCTGACTCTGGCAGGATCAGCGGGTGCATTCTGTGCGTAACTAGGAATTCGTTTTCAATCGGATAATTCACAAGAAGAGCAATAAAGCTTCATGACCAGACTGGGAGTTGTATCCAGGTCTGGACTTTGCAAACTCGGATTGCTAAGCAGGGACCCCGCCCACACCCCAGCCCCCCGACCCCACCCCTCAAGTGACGCTGAGAGGAAACCTTGCCAAGTGAGTTGTACACACTGTGGTGACTGTCCATCACTCCATAACCACCTTCAGCAGCAATGTTTCTCTTTCCCTTCTCCAGCAGAAAAACAAAAGACAACTGCACTCCCACTCGAGGAGAAGGAGGATCTAATTTCTGTTGGTGTAAAATGAATGAACGGTGACAGCAGAGAATGAGGGTGTTCGGCTGGTGGAGTGTGTGTGCGCGTTTGCCACAGCAGTCCCTGGTAAGTCTGCAGTGTCTCCATCTCACGTCGTTGTTCCCACCGACCTGGGAATGAAGGTGGTCGAAAACTAGTGAATGAGAAGCAGGAGAGCTTGTGGAACAGCGGGAAGAAATTCCAGGTAGAAGAAACAGTGACTGCTGGAATAATACCAGGATCGCCAAATCATAAGACAGCGCGACAGAACGTTGAGCTGTTTGAACGGCAGCTCTGCTCGGGCCAGAGGATGCACACGCGAACTTGGGACACAGCAAGCAGGCACCACTGGGATTCGAACCCAGGATCTCCTGTTTACTAGACAGGCGCTTTATCCAACTAAGCCATGGCGCCTGATGGCGACTGCCCGCGATCGTGCTCAGGTGCAGTTCATTCATCACTTGATCAGACAAACTCGGCATTGTGCTTTCCGTCTCAATCTTGCTCAGTGAGAATTGCAAAGGAGAGAGAGTTCACGACTCAACATTCTCCACGCAAACGGCACAGAAAAACACAGTCTGCTCTTGTATTCGAGGCTTTCACCTCTTTAAACTGACAGGATAAAGAGGATGTGTCATCCTCTGTGGGCCCATTAAGGGTGTCATTACGCTCAGAGGGAACCTCACACCAAGAGGAAAAGTGTCACTGCAGGGAACTGAGCAGGAGTCAGTGTAAACAGTGAACAGCGAAGGGTGATCCATTAGCACTAACTCTGAGCTTTGTAGCAGCAGCTCTACACTCACTTCCTGCCTCATGCCTCGCGGTGGTCATTGTCTTTCACTTTGATTACACTCCCTCGCTCCAGTTCTCAACTTATTCCCGACCGATAGCAGGTGTCCGCTTAGGACCTGCCCCTTTTAAGAAACGGATTCCCGGGATATCGCCGTCACTCGATCGGGTAGGGTTCACTGCCCCTCCCTGATTACCCGACAGATCAGGGGGATGAGTCACTTTCCTGAAGCCTTGAACTCCTCTGCACGGAGCTCCAACCGTGAGACTGCTAGGGTTGGGGGTTCCAGGACTTTGACCCAGCGATAGTGAAGCGACAGCGAGATCTTTCCAACTCAGAAAGCTGAGATGATAGCAGGGGGATTTGCGGAGGTAGTTTACCCGTGTATCTGCTGCCTTTGCCCTTCTAGATGAATGCAAACAATCACTGGGCTGACTCTGGCAGGATCAGCGGGTGCATTCTGTGCGTAACTAGGAATTCGTTTTCAATCGGATAATTCACAAGAAGAGCAATAAAGCTTCATGACCAGACTGGGAGTTGTATCCAGGTCTGGACTTTGCAAACTCGGATTGCTAAGCAGGGACCCCGCCCACACCCCAGCCCCCCGACCCCACCCCTCAAGTGACGCTGAGAGGAAACCTTGCCAAGTGAGTTGTACACACTGTGGTGACTGTCCATCACTCCATAACCACCTTCAGCAGCAATGTTTCTCTTTCCCTTCTCCAGCAGAAAAACAAAAGACAACTGCACTCCCACTCGAGGAGAAGGAGGATCTAATTTCTGTTGGTGTAAAATGAATGAACGGTGACAGCAGAGAATGAGGGTGTTCGGCTGGTGGAGTGTGTGTGCGCGTTTGCCACAGCAGTCCCTGGTAAGTCTGCAGTGTCTCCATCTCACGTCGTTGTTCCCACCGACCTGGGAATGAAGGTGGTCGAAAACTAGTGAATGAGAAGCAGGAGAGCTTGTGGAACAGCGGGAAGAAATTCCAGGTAGAAGAAACAGTGACTGCTGGAATAATACCAGGATCGCCAAATCATAAGACAGCGCGACAGAACGTTGAGCTGTTTGACCGGCAGCTCTGCTCGGGCCAGAAGATGCACACGCGCGCTTTGGACACAGCAAGCAGGCACCACTGGGATTCGAACCCAGGATCTCCTGTTTACTAGACAGGCGCTTTATCCAACTAAGCCATGGCGCCTGATGGCGGCTGCCCGCGATCGTGCTCAGGTGCAGTTCATTCATCACTTGATCAGACAAACTCGGCATTGTGCTTTCCGTCTCAATCTTGCTCAGTGAGAATTGCAAAGGAGAGAGAGTTCACGACTCAACATTCTCCACGCAAACGGCACAGAAAAACACAGTCTGCTCTTGTATTCGAGGCTTTCACCTCTTTAAACTGACAGGATAAAGAGGATGTGTCATCCTCTGTGGGCCCATTAAGGGTGTCATTACGCTCAGAGGGAACCTCACACCAGGAGGAAAAGTGTCACTGCAGGGAACTGAGCAGGAGTCAGTGTAAACAGTGAACAGCGAAGGGTGATCCATTAGCACTAACTCTGAGCTTTGTAGCAGCAGCTCTACACTCACTTCCTGCCTCATGCCTCGCGGTGGTCATTGTCTTTCACTTTGATTACACTCCCTCGCTCCAGTTCTCAACTTATTCCCGACCGATAGCAGGTGTCCGCTTAGGACCTGCCCCTTTTAAGAAACGGATTCCCGGGATATCGCCGTCACTCGATCGGGTAGGGTTCACTGCCCCTCCCTGATTACCCGACAGATCAGGGGGATGAGTCACTTTCCTGAAGCCTTGAACTCCTCTGCACGGAGCTCCAACCGTGAGACTGCTAGGGTTGGGGGTTCCAGGACATGGACCCAGCGATAGTGAAGCGACAGCGAGATCTTTCCAACTCAGAAAGCTGAGATGATAGCAGGGGGATTTGCGGAGGTAGTTTACCCGTGTATCTGCTGCCTTTGCCCTTCTAGATGAATGCAAACAATCACTGGGCTGACTCTGGCAGGATCAGCGGGTGCATTCTGTGCGTAACTAGGAATTCGTTTTCAATCGGATAATTCACAAGAAGAGCAATAAAGCTTCATGACCAGACTGGGAGTTGTATCCAGGTCTGGACTTTGCAAACTCGGATTGCTAAGCAGGGACCCCGCCCACACCCGAGCCCCCCGACCCCACCCCTCAAGTGACGCTGAGAGGAAACCTTGCCAAGTGAGTTGTACACACTGTGGTGACTGTCCATCACTCCATAACCACCTTCAGCAGCAATGTTTCTCTTTCCCTTCTCCAGCAGAAAAACAAAAGACAACTGCACTCCCACTCGAGGAGAAGGAGGATCTAATTTCTGTTGGTGTAAAATGAATGAACGGTGACAGCAGAGAATGAGGGTGTTCGGCTGGTGGAGTGTGTGTGCGCGTTTGCCACAGCAGTCCCTGGTAAGTCTGCAGTGTCTCCATCTCACGTCGTTGTTCCCACCGACCTGGGAATGAAGGTGGTCGAAAACTAGTGAATGAGAAGCAGGAGAGCTTGTGGAACAGCGGGAAGAAATTCCAGGTAGAAGAAACAGTGACTGCTGGAATAATACCAGGATCGCCAAATCATAAGACAGCGCGACAGAACGTTGAGCTGTTTGACCGGCAGCTCTGCTCGGGCCAGAAGATGCACACGCGAACTTTGGACACAGCAAGCAGGCACCACTGGGATTCGAACCCAGGATCCCACAAGAAGAGCAATAAAGCTTCATGACCAGACTGGGAGTTGTATCCAGGTCTGGACTTTGCAAACTCGGATTGCTAAGCAGGGACCCCGCCCACACCCCAGCCCCCCGACCCCACCCCTCAAGTGACGCTGAGAGGAAACCTTGCCAAGTGAGTTGTACACACTGTGGTGACTGTCCATCACTCCATAACCACCTTCAGCAGCAATGTTTCTCTTTCCCTTCTCCAGCAGAAAAACAAAAGACAACTGCACTCCCACTCGAGGAGAAGGAGGATCTAATTTCTGTTAGTGTAAAATGAATGAACGGTGACAGCAGAGAATGAGGGTGTTCGGCTGGTGGAGTGTGTGTGCGCGTTTGCCACAGCAGTCCCTGGTAAGTCTGCAGTGTCTCCATCTCACGTCGTTGTTCCCACCGACCTGGGAATGAAGGTGGTCGAAAACTAGTGAATGAGAAGCAGGAGAGCTTGTGGAATAGCGAGAAGAAATTGCAGGTAGAAGAAACAGTGACTGCTGGAATAATACCAGGATCGCCAAATCATAAGACAGCGCGTTGAGCTGTTTGACCGGCAGCTCTGCTCGGGCCAGAAGACGCACGCGTGAACTTTGGACACAGCAAGCAGGCTACAACGGGAGTCGAACCCAGGATCTCCTGTTTACTAGACAGGCGCTTTATCCAACTAAGCCATGGCGCCTAATGGCAACTGCCTGCAATCGTGCTCAGGTGCAGTTCATTCATCACTTGATCAGACAAACTGGGCATTGTGCTTTCCGTCTCAATCTTGCTCAGTGAGAATTGCAAAGGAGAGAGAGTTCACGACTCAACATTCTCCACGCAAACGGCACAGAAAAACACAGTCTGCTCTTGTATTCGAGGCTTTCACCTCTTTAAACTGACAGGATAAAGAGGATGTGTCATCCTCTGTGGGCCCATTAAGGGTGTCATTACGCTCAGAGGGAACCTCACACCAAGAGGACAAGTGTCACTGCAGGGAACTGAGCAGGAGTCAGTGTAAACAGTGAACAGCGAAGGGTGATCCATTAGCACTAACTCTGAGCTTTGTACCAGCAGCTCTACACTCACTTCCTGCCTCATGCCTCGCGGTGGTCATTGTCTTTCACTTTGATTACACTCCCTCGCTCCAGTTCTCAACTTATTCCCGACCGATAGCAGGTGTCCGCTTAGGACCTGCCCCTTTTAAGAAACGGATTCCCGGGATATCGCCGTCACTCGATCGGGTAGGGTTCACTGCCCCTCCCTGATTACCCGACAGATCAGGGAGATGAGTCACTTTCCAGAAGCCTTGAACTCCTCTGCACGGAGCTCCAACCGTGAGACTGCTAGGGTTGGGGGTTCCAGGACATGGACCCAGCGATAGTGAAGCGACAGCGAGATCTTTCCAACTCAGAAAGCTGAGATGATAGCAGGGGGATTTGCGGAGGTAGTTTACCCGTGTATCTGCTGCCTTTGCCCTTCTAGATGAATGCAAACAATCACTGGGCTGACTCTGGCAGGATCAGCGGGTGCATTCTGTGCGTAACTAGGAATTCGTTTTCAATCGGATAATTCACAAGAAGAGCAATAAAGCTTCATGACCAGACTGGGAGTTGTATCCAGGTCTGGACTTTGCAAACTCGGATTGCTAAGCAGGGACCCCGCCCACACCCCAGCCCCCCGACCCCACCCCTCAAGTGACGCTGAGAGGAAACCTTGCCAAGTGAGTTGTACACACTGTGGTGACTGTCCATCACTCCATAACCACCTTCAGCAGCAATGTTTCTCTTTCCCTTCTCCAGCAGAAAAACAAAAGACAACTGCACTCCCACTCGAGGAGAAGGAGGATCTAATTTCTGTTGGTGTAAAATGAATGAACGGTGACAGCAGAGAATGAGGGTGTTCGGCTGGTGGAGTGTGTGTGCGCGTTTGCCACAGCAGTCCCTGGTAAGTCTGCTGTGTCTCCATCTCACGTCGTTGTTCCCACCGACCTGGGAATGAAGGTGGTCGAAAACTAGTGAATGAGAAGCAGGAGAGCTTGTGGAACAGCGGGAAGAAATTCCAGGTAGAAGAAACAGTGACTGCTGGAATAATACCAGGATCGCCAAATCATAAGACAGAGCGACAGAACGTTGAGCTGTTTGACCGGCAGCTCTGCTCGGGCCAGAAGATGCACACGCGAACTTTGGACACAGCAAGCAGGCACCACTGGGATTCGAACCCAGGATCCCACAAGAAGAGCAATAAAGCTTCATGACCAGACTGGGAGTTGTATCCAGGTCTGGACTTTGCAAACTCGGATTGCTAAGCAGGGACCCCGCCCACACCCCAGCCCCCCGACCCCACCCCTCAAGTGACGCTGAGAGGAAACCTTGCCAAGTGAGTTGTACACACTGTGGTGACTGTCCATCACTCCATAACCACCTTCAGCAGCAATGTTTCTCTTTCCCTTCTCCAGCAGAAAAACAAAAGACAACTGCACTCCCACTCGAGGAGAAGGAGGATCTAATTTCTGTTGGTGTAAAATGAATGAACGGTGACAGCAGAGAATGAGGGTGTTCGGCTGGTGGAGTGTGTGTGCGCGTTTGCCACAGCAGTCCCTGGTAAGTCTGCTGTGTCTCCATCTCACGTCGTTGTTCCCACCGACCTGGGAATGAAGGTGGTCGAAAACTAGTGAATGAGAAGCAGGAGAGCTTGTGGAACAGCGGGAAGAAATTCCAGGTAGAAGAAACAGTGACTGCTGGAATAATACCAGGATCGCCAAATCATAAGACAGCGCGACAGAACGTTGAGCTGTTTGACCGGCAGCTCTGCTCGGGCCAGAAGATGCACACGCGCGCTTTGGACACAGCAAGCAGGCACCACTGGGATTCGAACCCAGGATCTCCTGTTTACTAGACAGGCGTTTTATCCAACTAAGCCATGGCGCCTGATGGTGGCTGCCCGCGATCGTGCTCAGGTGCAGTTCATTCATCACTTGATCAGACAAACTCGGCATTGTGCTTTCCGTCTCAATATTGCTCAGTGAGAATTGCAAAGGAGAGAGAGTTCACGACTCAACATTCTCCACGCAAACGGCACAGAAAAACACAGTCTGCTCTTGTATTCGAGGCTTTCACCTCTTTAAACTGACAGGATAAAGAGGATGTGTCATCCTCTGTGGGCCCATTAAGGGTGTCATTACGCTCAGAGGGAACCTCACACCAAGAGGAAAAGTGTCACTGCAGGGAACTGAGCAGGAGTCAGTGTAAACAGTGAACAGCGAAGGGTGATCCATTAGCACTAACTCTGAGCTTTGTAGCAGCAGCTCTACACTCACTTCCTGCCTCATGCCTCGCGGTGGTCATTGTCTTTCACTTTGATTACACTCCCTCGCTCCAGTTCTCAACTTATTCCCGACCGATAGCAGGTGTCCGCTTAGGACCTGCCCCTTTTAAGAAACGGATTCCCGGGATATCGCCGTCACTCGATCGGGTAGGGTTCACTGCCCCTCCCTGATTACCCGACAGATCAGGGGGATGAGTCACTTTCCTGAAGCCTTGAACTCCTCTGCACGGAGCTCCAACCGTGAGACTGCTAGGGTTGGGGGTTCCAGGACATGGACCCAGCGATAGTGAAGCGACAGCGAGATCTTTCCAACTCAGAAAGCTGAGATGATAGCAGGGGGATTTGCGGAGGTAGTTTACCCGTGTATCTGCTGCCTTTGCCCTTCTAGATGAATGCAAACAATCACTGGGCTGACTCTGGCAGGATCAGCGGGTGCATTCTGTGCGTAACTAGGAATTCGTTTTCAATCGGATAATTCACAAGAAGAGCAATAAAGCTTCATGACCAGACTGGGAGTTGTATCCAGGTCTGGACTTTGCAAACTCGGATTGCTAAGCAGGGACCCCGCCCACACCCCAGCCCCCCGACCCCACCCCTCAAGTGACGCTGAGAGGAAACCTTGCCAAGTGAGTTGTACACACTGTGGTGACTGTCCATCACTCCATAACCACCTTCAGCAGCAATGTTTCTCTTTCCCTTCTCCAGCAGAAAAACAAAAGACAACTGCACTCCCACTCGAGGAGAAGGAGGATCTAATTTCTGTTGGTGTAAAATGAATGAACGGTGACAGCAGAGAATGAGGGTGTTCGGCTGGTGGAGTGTGTGTGCGCGTTTGCCACAGCAGTCCCTGGTAAGTCTGCTGTGTCTCCATCTCACGTCGTTGTTCCCACCGACCTGGGAATGAAGGTGGTCGAAAACTAGTGAATGAGAAGCAGGAGAGCTTGTGGAACAGCGGGAAGAAATTCCAGGTAGAAGAAACAGTGACTGCTGGAATAATACCAGGATCGCCAAATCATAAGACAGAGCGACAGAACGTTGAGCTGTTTGACCGGCAGCTCTGCTCGGGCCAGAAGATGCACACGCGAACTTTGGACACAGCAAGCAGGCACCACTGGGATTCGAACCCAGGATCCCACAAGAAGAGCAATAAAGCTTCATGACCAGACTGGGAGTTGTATCCAGGTCTGGACTTTGCAAACTCGGATTGCTAAGCAGGGACCCCGCCCACACCCCAGCCCCCCGACCCCACCCCTCAAGTGACGCTGAGAGGAAACCTTGCCAAGTGAGTTGTACACACTGTGGTGACTGTCCATCACTCCATAACCACCTTCAGCAGCAATGTTTCTCTTTCCCTTCTCCAGCAGAAAAACAAAAGACAACTGCACTCCCACTCGAGGAGAAGGAGGATCTAATTTCTGTTAGTGTAAAATGAATGAACGGTGACAGCAGAGAATGAGGGTGTTCGGCTGGTGGAGTGTGTGTGCGCGTTTGCCACAGCAGTCCCTGGTAAGTCTGCAGTGTCTCCATCTCACGTCGTTGTTCCCACCGACCTGGGAATGAAGGTGGTCGAAAACTAGTGAATGAGAAGCAGGAGAGCTTGTGGAACAGCGGGAAGAAATTCCAGGTAGAAGAAACAGTGACTGCTGGAATAATACCAGGATCGCCAAATCATAAGACAGCGCGACAGAACGTTGAGCTGTTTGACCGGCAGCTCTGCTCGGGACAGAAGATGCACACGCGTGCTTTGGACACAGCAAGCAGGCACCACTGGGATTCGAACCCAGGATCTCCTGTTGACTAGACAGGCGCTTTATCCAACAAAGCCATGGCGCCAGATGGCAACTGCCGGCGATCGTGCTCAGGTGCAGTTCATTCATCACTTGATCAGACAAACTTGGCATTGTGCTTTCCGTCTCAATCTTGCTCAGTGAGAATTGCAAAGGAGAGAGAGTTCACGACTCAACATTCTCCACGCAAACGGCACAGAAAAACACAGTCTGCTCTTGTATTCGAGGCTTTCACCTCTTTAAACTGACAGGATAAAGAGGATGTGTCATCCTCTGTGGGCCCATTAAGGGTGTCATTACGCTCAGAGGGAACCTCACACCAAGAGGACAAGTGTCACTGCAGGGAACTGAGCAGGAGTCAGTGTAAACAGTGAACAGCGAAGGGTGATCCATTAGCACTAACTCTGAGCTTTGTACCAGCAGCTCTACACTCACTTCCTGCCTCATGCCTCGCGGTGGTCATTGTCTTTCACTTTGATTACACTCCCTCGCTCCAGTTCTCAACTTATTCCCGACCGATAGCAGGTGTCCGCTTAGGACCTGCCCCTTTTAAGAAACGGATTCCCGGGATATCGCCGTCACTCGATCGGGTAGGGTTCACTGCCCCTCCCTGATTACCCGACAGATCAGGGGGATGAGTCACTTTCCTGAAGCCTTGAACTCCTCTGCACGGAGCTCCAACCGTGAGACTGCTAGGGTTGGGGGTTCCAGGACATGGACCCAGCGATAGTGAAGCGACAGCGAGATCTTTCCAACTCAGAAAGCTGAGATGATAGCAGGGGGATTTGCGGAGGTAGTTTACCCGTGTATCTGCTGCCTTTGCCCTTCTAGATGAATGCAAACAATCACTGGGCTGACTCTGGCAGGATCAGCGGGTGCATTCTGTGCGTAACTAGGAATTCGTTTTCAATCGGATAATTCACAAGAAGAGCAATAAAGCTTCATGACCAGACTGGGAGTTGTATCCAGGTCTGGACTTTGCAAACTCGGATTGCTAAGCAGGGACCCCGCCCACACCCCAGCCCCCCGACCCCACCCCTCAAGTGACGCTGAGAGGAAACCTTGCCAAGTGAGTTGTACACACTGTGGTGACTGTCCATCACTCCATAACCACCTTCAGCAGCAATGTTTCTCTTTCCCTTCTCCAGCAGAAAAACAAAAGACAACTGCACTCCCACTCGAGGAGAAGGAGGATCTAATTTCTGTTGGTGTAAAATGAATGAACGGTGACAGCAGAGAATGAGGGTGTTCGGCTGGTGGAGTGTGTGTGCGCGTTTGCCACAGCAGTCCCTGGTAAGTCTGCTGTGTCTCCATCTCACGTCGTTGTTCCCACCGACCTGGGAATGAAGGTGGTCGAAAACTAGTGAATGAGAAGCAGGAGAGCTTGTGGAACAGCGGGAAGAAATTCCAGGTAGAAGAAACAGTGACTGCTGGAATAATACCAGGATCGCCAAATCATAAGACAGCGCGACAGAACGTTGAGCTGTTTGACCGGCAGCTCTGCTCGGGCCAGAAGATGCACACGCGAACTTTGGACACAGCAAGCAGGCACCACTGGGATTCGAACCCAGGATCCCACAAGAAGAGCAATAAAGCTTCATGACCAGACTGGGAGTTGTATCCAGGTCTGGACTTTGCAAACTCGGATTGCTAAGCAGGGACCCCGCCCACACCCCAGCCCCCCGACCCCACCCCTCAAGTGACGCTGAGAGGAAACCTTGCCAAGTGAGTTGTACACACTGTGGTGACTGTCCATCACTCCATAACCACCTTCAGCAGCAATGTTTCTCTTTCCCTTCTCCAGCAGAAAAACAAAAGACAACTGCACTCCCACTCGAGGAGAAGGAGGATCTAATTTCTGTTAGTGTAAAATGAATGAACGGTGACAGCAGAGAATGAGGGTGTTCGGCTGGTGGAGTGTGTGTGCGCGTTTGCCACAGCAGTCCCTGGTAAGTCTGCAGTGTCTCCATCTCACGTCGTTGTTCCCACCGACCTGGGAATGAAGGTGGTCGAAAACTAGTGAATGAGAAGCAGGAGAGCTTGTGGAATAGCGAGAAGAAATTGCAGGTAGAAGAAACAGTGACTGCTGGAATAATACCAGGATCGCCAAATCATAAGACAGCGCGACAGAACGTTGAGCTGTTTGACCGGCAGCTCTGCTTGGGACAGAAGATGCACACGCGCGGTTTGGACACAGCAAGCAGGCACCACTGGGATTCGAACCCAGGATCTCCTGTTGACTAGACAGGCGCTTTATCCAACAAAGCCATGGCGCCAGATGGCAACTGCCGGCGATCGTGCTCAGGTGCAGTTCATTCATCACTTGATCAGACAAACTTGGCATTGTGCTTTCCGTCTCAATCTTGCTCAGTGAGAATTGCAAAGGAGAGAGAGTTCACGACTCAACATTCTCCACGCAAACGGCACAGAAAAACACAGTCTGCTCTTGTATTCGAGGCTTTCACCTCTTTAAACTGACAGGATAAAGAGGATGTGTCATCCTCTGTGGGCCCATTAAGGGTGTCATTACGCTCAGAGGGAACCTCACACCAAGAGGACAAGTGTCACTGCAGGGAACTGAGCAGGAGTCAGTGTAAACAGTGAACAGCGAAGGGTGATCCATTAGCACTAACTCTGAGCTTTGTACCAGCAGCTCTACACTCACTTCCTGCCTCATGCCTCGCGGTGGTCATTGTCTTTCACTTTGATTACACTCCCTCGCTCCAGTTCTCAACTTATTCCCGACCGATAGCAGGTGTCCGCTTAGGACCTGCCCCTTTTAAGAAACGGATTCCCGGGATATCGCCGTCACTCGATCGGGTAGGGTTCACTGCCCCTCCCTGATTACCCGACAGATCAGGGGGATGAGTCACTTTCCTGAAGCCTTGAACTCCTCTGCACGGAGCTCCAACCGTGAGACTGCTAGGGTTGGGGGTTCCAGGACATGGACCCAGCGATAGTGAAGCGACAGCGAGATCTTTCCAACTCAGAAAGCTGAGATGATAGCAGGGGGATTTGCGGAGGTAGTTTACCCGTGTATCTGCTGCCTTTGCCCTTCTAGATGAATGCAAACAATCACTGGGCTGACTCTGGCAGGATCAGCGGGTGCATTCTGTGCGTAACTAGGAATTCGTTTTCAATCGGATAATTCACAAGAAGAGCAATAAAGCTTCATGACCAGACTGGGAGTTGTATCCAGGTCTGGACTTTGCAAACTCGGATTGCTAAGCAGGGACCCCGCCCACACCCCAGCCCCCCGACCCCACCCCTCAAGTGACGCTGAGAGGAAACCTTGCCAAGTGAGTTGTACACACTGTGGTGACTGTCCATCACTCCATAACCACCTTCAGCAGCAATGTTTCTCTTTCCCTTCTCCAGCAGAAAAACAAAAGACAACTGCACTCCCACTCGAGGAGAAGGAGGATCTAATTTCTGTTGGTGTAAAATGAATGAACGGTGACAGCAGAGAATGAGGGTGTTCGGCTGGTGGAGTGTGTGTGCGCGTTTGCCACAGCAGTCCCTGGTAAGTCTGCTGTGTCTCCATCTCACGTCGTTGTTCCCACCGACCTGGGAATGAAGGTGGTCGAAAACTAGTGAATGAGAAGCAGGAGAGCTTGTGGAACAGCGGGAAGAAATTGCAGGTAGAAGAAACAGTGACTGCTGGAATAATACCAGGATCGCCAAATCATAAGACAGCGCGACAGAACGTTGAGCTGTTTGACCGGCAGCTCTGCTCGGGCCAGAAGATGCACACGCGAACTTTGGACACAGCAAGCAGGCACCACTGGGATTCGAACCCAGGATCCCACAAGAAGAGCAATAAAGCTTCATGACCAGACTGGGAGTTGTATCCAGGTCTGGACTTTGCAAACTCGGATTGCTAAGCAGGGACCCCGCCCACACCCCAGCCCCCCGACCCCACCCCTCAAGTGACGCTGAGAGGAAACCTTGCCAAGTGAGTTGTACACACTGTGGTGACTGTCCATCACTCCATAACCACCTTCAGCAGCAATGTTTCTCTTTCCCTTCTCCAGCAGAAAAACAAAAGACAACTGCACTCCCACTCGAGGAGAAGGAGGATCTAATTTCTGTTAGTGTAAAATGAATGAACGGTGACAGCAGAGAATGAGGGTGTTCGGCTGGTGGAGTGTGTGTGCGCGTTTGCCACAGCAGTCCCTGGTAAGTCTGCAGTGTCTCCATCTCACGTCGTTGTTCCCACCGACCTGGGAATGAAGGTGGTCGAAAACTAGTGAATGAGAAGCAGGAGAGCTTGTGGAATAGCGAGAAGAAATTGCAGGTAGAAGAAACAGTGACTGCTGGAATAATACCAGGATCGCCAAATCATAAGACAGCGCGACAGAACGTTGAGCTGTTTGACCGGCAGCTCTGCTCGGGACAGAAGATGCACACGCGCGGTTTGGACACAGCAAGCAGGCACCACTGGGATTCGAACCCAGGATCTCCTGTTGACTAGACAGGCGCTTTATCCAACAAAGCCATGGCGCCAGATGGCAACTGCCGGCGATCGTGCTCAGGTGCAGTTCATTCATCACTTGATCAGACAAACTTGGCATTGTGCTTTCCGTCTCAATCTTGCTCAGTGAGAATTGCAAAGGAGAGAGAGTTCACGACTCAACATTCTCCACGCAAACGGCACAGAAAAACACAGTCTGCTCTTGTATTCGAGGCTTTCACCTCTTTAAACTGACAGGATAAAGAGGATGTGTCATCCTCTGTGGGCCCATTAAGGGTGTCATTACGCTCAGAGGGAACCTCACACCAAGAGGACAAGTGTCACTGCAGGGAACTGAGCAGGAGTCAGTGTAAACAGTGAACAGCGAAGGGTGATCCATTAGCACTAACTCTGAGCTTTGTACCAGCAGCTCTACACTCACTTCCTGCCTCATGCCTCGCGGTGGTCATTGTCTTTCACTTTGATTACACTCCCTCGCTCCAGTTCTCAACTTATTCCCGACCGATAGCAGGTGTCCGCTTAGGACCTGCCCCTTTTAAGAAACGGATTCCCGGGATATCGCCGTCACTCGATCGGGTAGGGTTCACTGCCCCTCCCTGATTACCCGACAGATCAGGGGGATGAGTCACTTTCCTGAAGCCTTGAACTCCTCTGCACGGAGCTCCAACCGTGAGACTGCTAGGGTTGGGGGTTCCAGGACATGGACCCAGCGATAGTGAAGCGACAGCGAGATCTTTCCAACTCAGAAAGCTGAGATGATAGCAGGGGGATTTGCGGAGGTAGTTTACCCGTGTATCTGCTGCCTTTGCCCTTCTAGATGAATGCAAACAATCACTGGGCTGACTCTGGCAGGATCAGCGGGTGCATTCTGTGCGTAACTAGGAATTCGTTTTCAATCGGATAATTCACAAGAAGAGCAATAAAGCTTCATGACCAGACTGGGAGTTGTATCCAGGTCTGGACTTTGCAAACTCGGATTGCTAAGCAGGGACCCCGCCCACACCCCAGCCCCCCGACCCCACCCCTCAAGTGACGCTGAGAGGAAACCTTGCCAAGTGAGTTGTACACACTGTGGTGACTGTCCATCACTCCATAACCACCTTCAGCAGCAATGTTTCTCTTTCCCTTCTCCAGCAGAAAAACAAAAGACAACTGCACTCCCACTCGAGGAGAAGGAGGATCTAATTTCTGTTGGTGTAAAATGAATGAACGGTGACAGCAGAGAATGAGGGTGTTCGGCTGGTGGAGTGTGTGTGCGCGTTTGCCACAGCAGTCCCTGGTAAGTCTGCTGTGTCTCCATCTCACGTCGTTGTTCCCACCGACCTGGGAATGAAGGTGGTCGAAAACTAGTGAATGAGAAGCAGGAGAGCTTGTGGAACAGCGGGAAGAAATTCCAGGTAGAAGAAACAGTGACTGCTGGAATAATACCAGGATCGCCAAATCATAAGACAGCGCGACAGAACGTTGAGCTGTTTGACCGGCAGCTCTGCTCGGGCCAGAAGATGCACACGCGAACTTTGGACACAGCAAGCAGGCACCACTGGGATTCGAACCCAGGATCCCACAAGAAGAGCAATAAAGCTTCATGACCAGACTGGGAGTTGTATCCAGGTCTGGACTTTGCAAACTCGGATTGCTAAGCAGGGACCCCGCCCCCACCCCAGCCCCCCGACCCCACCCCTCAAGTGACGCTGAGAGGAAACCTTGCCAAGTGAGTTGTACACACTGTGGTGACTGTCCATCACTCCATAACCACCTTCAGCAGCAATGTTTCTCTTTCCCTTCTCCAGCAGAAAAACAAAAGACAACTGCACTCCCACTCGAGGAGAAGGAGGATCTAATTTCTGTTAGTGTAAAATGAATGAACGGTGACAGCAGAGAATGAGGGTGTTCGGCTGGTGGAGTGTGTGTGCGCGTTTGCCACAGCAGTCCCTGGTAAGTCTGCTGTGTCTCCATCTCACGTCGTTGTTCCCACCGACCTGGGAATGAAGGTGGTCGAAAACTAGTGAATGAGAAGCAGGAGAGCTTGTGGAATAGCGAGAAGAAATTGCAGGTAGAAGAAACAGTGACTGCTGGAATAATACCAGGATCGCCAAATCATAAGACAGCGCGACAGAACGTTGAGCTGTTTGACCGGCAGCTCTGCTTGGGACAGAAGATGCACACGCGCGGTTTGGACACAGCAAGCAGGCACCATTGGGATTCGAACCCAGGATCTCCTGTTTACTAGACAGGCGCTTTATCCAACTAAGCCATGGCGCCAGATGGCAACTGCCTTCGATCGTGCTCAGGTGCAGTTCATTCATCACTTGATCAGACAAACTTGGCATTGTGCTTTCCGTCTCAATCTTGCTCAGTGAGAATTGCAAAGGAGAGAGAGTTCACGACTCAACATTCTCCACGCAAACGGCACAGAAAAACACAGTCTGCTCTTGTATTCGAGGCTTTCACCTCTTTAAACTGACAGGATAAAGAGGATGTGTCATCCTCTGTGGGCCCATTAAGGGTGTCATTACGCTCAGAGGGAACCTCACACCAAGAGGACAAGTGTCACTGCAGGGAACTGAGCAGGAGTCAGTGTAAACAGTGAACAGCGAAGGGTGATCCATTAGCACTAACTCTGAGCTTTGTACCAGCAGCTCTACACTCACTTCCTGCCTCATGCCTCGCGGTGGTCATTGTCTTTCACTTTGATTACACTCCCTCGCTCCAGTTCTCAACTTATTCCCGACCGATAGCAGGTGTCCGCTTAGGACCTGCCCCTTTTAAGAAACGGATTCCCGGGATATCGCCGTCACTCGATCGGGTAGGGTTCACTGCCCCTCCCTGATTACCCGACAGATCAGGGGGATGAGTCACTTTCCTGAAGCCTTGAACTCCTCTGCACGGAGCTCCAACCGTGAGACTGCTAGGGTTGGGGGTTCCAGGACATGGACCCAGCGATAGTGAAGCGACAGCGAGATCTTTCCAACTCAGAAAGCTGAGATGATAGCAGGGGGATTTGCGGAGGTAGTTTACCCGTGTATCTGCTGCCTTTGCCCTTCTAGATGAATGCAAACAATCACTGGGCTGACTCTGGCAGGATCAGCGGGTGCATTCTGTGCGTAACTAGGAATTCGTTTTCAATCGGATAATTCACAAGAAGAGCAATAAAGCTTCATGACCAGACTGGGAGTTGTATCCAGGTCTGGACTTTGCAAACTCGGATTGCTAAGCAGGGACCCCGCCCACACCCCAGCCCCCCGACCCCACCCCTCAAGTGACGCTGAGAGGAAACCTTGCCAAGTGAGTTGTACACACTGTGGTGACTGTCCATCACTCCATAACCACCTTCAGCAGCAATGTTTCTCTTTCCCTTCTCCAGCAGAAAAACAAAAGACAACTGCACTCCCACTCGAGGAGAAGGAGGATCTAATTTCTGTTAGTGTAAAATGAATGAACGGTGACAGCAGAGAATGAGGGTGTTCGGCTGGTGGAGTGTGTGTGCGCGTTTGCCACAGCAGTCCCTGGTAAGTCTGCAGTGTCTCCATCTCACGTCGTTGTTCCCACCGACCTGGGAATGAAGGTGGTCGAAAACTAGTGAATGAGAAGCAGGAGAGCTTGTGGAATAGCGAGAAGAAATTGCAGGTAGAAGAAACAGTGACTGCTGGAATAATACCAGGATCGCCAAATCATAAGACAGCGCGACAGAACGTTGAGCTGTTTGACCGGCAGCTCTGCTTGGGACAGAAGATGCACACGCGCGGTTTGGACACAGCAAGCAGGCACCACTGGGATTCGAACCCAGGATCTCCTGTTGACTAGACAGGCGCTTTATCCAACAAAGCCATGGCGCCAGATGGCAACTGCCGGCGATCGTGCTCAGGTGCAGTTCATTCATCACTTGATCAGACAAACTTGGCATTGTGCTTTCCGTCTCAATCTTGCTCAGTGAGAATTGCAAAGGAGAGAGAGTTCACGACTCAACATTCTCCACGCAAACGGCACAGAAAAACACAGTCTGCTCTTGTATTCGAGGCTTTCACCTCTTTAAACTGACAGGATAAAGAGGATGTGTCATCCTCTGTGGGCCCATTAAGGGTGTCATTACGCTCAGAGGGAACCTCACACCAAGAGGACAAGTGTCACTGCAGGGAACTGAGCAGGAGTCAGTGTAAACAGTGAACAGCGAAGGGTGATCCATTAGCACTAACTCTGAGCTTTGTACCAGCAGCTCTACACTCACTTCCTGCCTCATGCCTCGCGGTGGTCATTGTCTTTCACTTTGATTACACTCCCTCGCTCCAGTTCTCAACTTATTCCCGACCGATAGCAGGTGTCCGCTTAGGACCTGCCCCTTTTAAGAAACGGATTCCCGGGATATCGCCGTCACTCGATCGGGTAGGGTTCACTGCCCCTCCCTGATTACCCGACAGATCAGGGGGATGAGTCACTTTCCTGAAGCCTTGAACTCCTCTGCACGGAGCTCCAACCGTGAGACTGCTAGGGTTGGGGGTTCCAGGACATGGACCCAGCGATAGTGAAGCGACAGCGAGATCTTTCCAACTCAGAAAGCTGAGATGATAGCAGGGGGATTTGCGGAGGTAGTTTACCCGTGTATCTGCTGCCTTTGCCCTTCTAGATGAATGCAAACAATCACTGGGCTGACTCTGGCAGGATCAGCGGGTGCATTCTGTGCGTAACTAGGAATTCGTTTTCAATCGGATAATTCACAAGAAGAGCAATAAAGCTTCATGACCAGACTGGGAGTTGTATCCAGGTCTGGACTTTGCAAACTCGGATTGCTAAGCAGGGACCCCGCCCACACCCCAGCCCCCCGACCCCACCCCTCAAGTGACGCTGAGAGGAAACCTTGCCAAGTGAGTTGTACACACTGTGGTGACTGTCCATCACTCCATAACCACCTTCAGCAGCAATGTTTCTCTTTCCCTTCTCCAGCAGAAAAACAAAAGACAACTGCACTCCCACTCGAGGAGAAGGAGGATCTAATTTCTGTTGGTGTAAAATGAATGAACGGTGACAGCAGAGAATGAGGGTGTTCGGCTGGTGGAGTGTGTGTGCGCGTTTGCCACAGCAGTCCCTGGTAAGTCTGCTGTGTCTCCATCTCACGTCGTTGTTCCCACCGACCTGGGAATGAAGGTGGTCGAAAACTAGTGAATGAGAAGCAGGAGAGCTTGTGGAACAGCGGGAAGAAATTCCAGGTAGAAGAAACAGTGACTGCTGGAATAATACCAGGATCGCCAAATCATAAGACAGCGCGACAGAACGTTGAGCTGTTTGACCGGCAGCTCTGCTCGGGCCAGAAGATGCACACGCGAACTTTGGACACAGCAAGCAGGCACCACTGGGATTCGAACCCAGGATCCCACAAGAAGAGCAATAAAGCTTCATGACCAGACTGGGAGTTGTATCCAGGTCTGGACTTTGCAAACTCGGATTGCTAAGCAGGGACCCCGCCCACACCCCAGCCCCCCGACCCCACCCCTCAAGTGACGCTGAGAGGAAACCTTGCCAAGTGAGTTGTACACACTGTGGTGACTGTCCATCACTCCATAACCACCTTCAGCAGCAATGTTTCTCTTTCCCTTCTCCAGCAGAAAAACAAAAGACAACTGCACTCCCACTCGAGGAGAAGGAGGATCTAATTTCTGTTAGTGTAAAATGAATGAACGGTGACAGCAGAGAATGAGGGTGTTCGGCTGGTGGAGTGTGTGTGCGCGTTTGCCACAGCAGTCCCTGGTAAGTCTGCAGTGTCTCCATCTCACGTCGTTGTTCCCACCGACCTGGGAATGAAGGTGGTCGAAAACTAGTGAATGAGAAGCAGGAGAGCTTGTGGAATAGCGAGAAGAAATTGCAGGTAGAAGAAACAGTGACTGCTGGAATAATACCAGGATCGCCAAATCATAAGACAGCGCGACAGAACGTTGAGCTGTTTGACCGGCAGCTCTGCTTGGGACAGAAGATGCACACGCGCGGTTTGGACACAGCAAGCAGGCACCATTGGGATTCGAACCCAGGATCTCCTGTTTACTAGACAGGCGCTTTATCCAACTAAGCCATGGCGCCAGATGGCAACTGCCTGCGATCGTGCTCAGGTGCAGTTCATTCATCACTTGATCAGACAAACTTGGCATTGTGCTTTCCGTCTCAATCTTGCTCAGTGAGAATTGCAAAGGAGAGAGAGTTCACGACTCAACATTCTCCACGCAAACGGCACAGAAAAACACAGTCTGCTCTTGTATTCGAGGCTTTCACCTCTTTAAACTGACAGGATAAAGAGGATGTGTCATCCTCTGTGGGCCCATTAAGGGTGTCATTACGCTCAGAGGGAACCTCACACCAAGAGGACAAGTGTCACTGCAGGGAACTGAGCAGGAGTCAGTGTAAACAGTGAACAGCGAAGGGTGATCCATTAGCACTAACTCTGAGCTTTGTACCAGCAGCTCTACACTCACTTCCTGCCTCATGCCTCGCGGTGGTCATTGTCTTTCACTTTGATTACACTCCCTCGCTCCAGTTCTCAACTTATTCCCGACCGATAGCAGGTGTCCGCTTAGGACCTGCCCCTTTTAAGAAACGGATTCCCGGGATATCGCCGTCACTCGATCGGGTAGGGTTCACTGCCCCTCCCTGATTACCCGACAGATCAGGGGGATGAGTCACTTTCCTGAAGCCTTGAACTCCTCTGCACGGAGCTCCAACCGTGAGACTGCTAGGGTTGGGGGTTCCAGGACATGGACCCAGCGATAGTGAAGCGACAGCGAGATCTTTCCAACTCAGAAAGCTGAGATGATA
This sequence comes from Hemiscyllium ocellatum, assembly GCF_020745735.1. NCBI lineage: Eukaryota > Metazoa > Chordata > Chondrichthyes > Orectolobiformes > Hemiscylliidae > Hemiscyllium > Hemiscyllium ocellatum. The sequence continues at coordinate 57,469,092 of NC_083426.1, forward strand.
GCAGGGGGATTTGCGGAGGTAGTTTACCCGTGTATCTGCTGCCTTTGCCCTTCTAGATGAATGCAAACAATCACTGGGCTGACTCTGGCAGGATCAGCGGGTGCATTCTGTGCGTAACTAGGAATTCGTTTTCAATCGGATAATTCACAAGAAGAGCAATAAAGCTTCATGACCAGACTGGGAGTTGTATCCAGGTCTGGACTTTGCAAACTCGGATTGCTAAGCAGGGACCCCGCCCACACCCCAGCCCCCCGACCCCACCCCTCAAGTGACGCTGAGAGGAAACCTTGCCAAGTGAGTTGTACACACTGTGGTGACTGTCCATCACTCCATAACCACCTTCAGCAGCAATGTTTCTCTTTCCCTTCTCCAGCAGAAAAACAAAAGACAACTGCACTCCCACTCGAGGAGAAGGAGGATCTAATTTCTGTTCGTGTAAAATGAATGAACGGTGACAGCAGAGAATGAGGGTGTTCGGCTGGTGGAGTGTGTGTGCGCGTTTGCCACAGCAGTCCCTGGTAAGTCTGCAGTGTCTCCATCTCACGTCGTTGTTCCCACCGACCTGGGAATGAAGGTGGTCGAAAACTAGTGAATGAGAAGCAGGAGAGCTTGTGGAATAGCGAGAAGAAATTGCAGGTAGAAGAAACAGTGACTGCTGGAATAATACCAGGATCGCCAAATCATAAGACAGCGCGACAGAACGTTGAGCTGTTTGACCGGCAGCTCTGCTTGGGACAGAAGATGCACACGCGCGGTTTGGACACAGCAAGCAGGCACCACTGGGATTCGAACCCAGGATCTCCTGTTGACTAGACAGGAGCTTTATCCAACAAAGCCATGGCGCCAGATGGCAACTGCCGGCGATCGTGCTCAGGTGCAGTTCATTCATCACTTGATCAGACAAACTTGGCATTGTGCTTTCCGTCTCAATCTTGCTCAGTGAGAATTGCAAAGGAGAGAGAGTTCACGACTCAACATTCTCCACGCAAACGGCACAGAAAAACACAGTCTGCTCTTGTATTCGAGGCTTTCACCTCTTTAAACTGACAGGATAAAGAGGATGTGTCATCCTCTGTGGGCCCATTAAGGGTGTCATTACGCTCAGAGGGAACCTCACACCAAGAGGACAAGTGTCACTGCAGGGAACTGAGCAGGAGTCAGTGTAAACAGTGAACAGCGAAGGGTGATCCATTAGCACTAACTCTGAGCTTTGTACCAGCAGCTCTACACTCACTTCCTGCCTCATGCCTCGCGGTGGTCATTGTCTTTCACTTTGATTACACTCCCTCGCTCCAGTTCTCAACTTATTCCCGACCGATAGCAGGTGTCCGCTTAGGACCTGCCCCTTTTAAGAAACGGATTCCCGGGATATCGCCGTCACTCGATCGGGTAGGGTTCACTGCCCCTCCCTGATTACCCGACAGATCAGGGGGATGAGTCACTTTCCTGAAGCCTTGAACTCCTCTGCACGGAGCTCCAACCGTGAGACTGCTAGGGTTGGGGGTTCCAGGACATGGACCCAGCGATAGTGAAGCGACAGCGAGATCTTTCCAACTCAGAAAGCTGAGATGATAGCAGGGGGATTTGCGGAGGTAGTTTACCCGTGTATCTGCTGCCTTTGCCCTTCTAGATGAATGCAAACAATCACTGGGCTGACTCTGGCAGGATCAGCGGGTGCATTCTGTGCGTAACTAGGAATTCGTTTTCAATCGGATAATTCACAAGAAGAGCAATAAAGCTTCATGACCAGACTGGGAGTTGTATCCAGGTCTGGACTTTGCAAACTCGGATTGCTAAGCAGGGACCCCGCCCACACCCCAGCCCCCCGACCCCACCCCTCAAGTGACGCTGAGAGGAAACCTTGCCAAGTGAGTTGTACACACTGTGGTGACTGTCCATCACTCCATAACCACCTTCAGCAGCAATGTTTCTCTTTCCCTTCTCCAGCAGAAAAACAAAAGACAACTGCACTCCCACTCGAGGAGAAGGAGGATCTAATTTCTGTTGGTGTAAAATGAATGAACGGTGACAGCAGAGAATGAGGGTGTTCGGCTGGTGGAGTGTGTGTGCGCGTTTGCCACAGCAGTCCCTGGTAAGTCTGCAGTGTCTCCATCTCACGTCGTTGTTCCCACCGACCTGGGAATGAAGGTGGTCGAAAACTAGTGAATGAGAAGCAGGAGAGCTTGTGGAACAGCGGGAAGAAATTCCAGGTAGAAGAAACAGTGACTGCTGGAATAATACCAGGATCGCCAAATCATAAGACAGCGCGACAGAACGTTGAGCTGTTTGACCGGCAGCTCTGCTCGGGCCAGAAGATGCACACGCGCGCTTTGGACACAGCAAGCAGGCACCACTGGGATTCGAACCCAGGATCTCCTGTTTACTAGACATGCGCTTTATCCAACTAAGCCATGGCGCCAGATGGCAACTGCCTGCGATCGTGCTCAGGTGCAGTTCATTCATCACTTGATCAGACAAACTTGGCATTGTGCTTTCCGTCTCAATCTTGCTCAGTGAGAATTGCAAAGGAGAGAGAGTTCACGACTCAACATTCTCCACGCAAACGGCACAGAAAAACACAGTCTGCTCTTGTATTCGAGGCTTTCACCTCTTTAAACTGACAGGATAAAGAGGATGTGTCATCCTCTGTGGGCCCATTAAGGGTGTCATTACGCTCAGAGGGAACCTCACACCAAGAGGACAAGTGTCACTGCAGGGAACTGAGCAGGAGTCAGTGTAAACAGTGAACAGCGAAGGGTGATCCATTAGCACTAACTCTGAGTTTTGTACCAGCAGCTCTACACTCACTTCCTGCCTCATGCCTCGCGGTGGTCATTGTCTTTCACTTTGATTACACTCCCTCGCTCCAGTTCTCAACTTATTCCCGACCGATAGCAGGTGTCCGCTTAGGACCTGCCCCTTTTAAGAAACGGATTCCCGGGATATCGCCGTCACTCGATCGGGTAGGGTTCACTGCCCCTCCCTGATTACCCGACAGATCAGGGGGATGAGTCACTTTCCTGAAGCCTTGAACTCCTCTGCACGGAGCTCCAACCGTGAGACTGCTAGGGTTGGGGGTTCCAGGACATGGACCCAGCGATAGTGAAGCGACAGCGAGATCTTTCCAACTCAGAAAGCTGAGATGATAGCAGGGGGATTTGCGGAGGTAGTTTACCCGTGTATCTGCTGCCTTTGCCCTTCTAGATGAATGCAAACAATCACTGGGCTGACTCTGGCAGGATCAGCGGGTGCATTCTGTGCGTAACTAGGAATTCGTTTTCAATCGGATAATTCACAAGAAGAGCAATAAAGCTTCATGACCAGACTGGGAGTTGTATCCAGGTCTGGACTTTGCAAACTCGGATTGCTAAGCAGGGACCCCGCCCACACCCCAGCCCCCCGACCCCACCCCTCAAGTGACGCTGAGAGGAAACCTTGCCAAGTGAGTTGTACACACTGTGGTGACTGTCCATCACTCCATAACCACCTTCAGCAGCAATGTTTCTCTTTCCCTTCTCCAGCAGAAAAACAAAAGACAACTGCACTCCCACTCGAGGAGAAGGAGGATCTAATTTCTGTTGGTGTAAAATGAATGAACGGTGACAGCAGAGAATGAGGGTGTTCGGCTGGTGGAGTGTGTGTGCGCGTTTGCCACAGCAGTCCCTGGTAAGTCTGCAGTGTCTCCATCTCACGTCGTTGTTCCCACGGACCTGGGAATGAAGGTGGTCGAAAACTAGTGAATGAGAAGCAGGAGAGCTTGTGGAACAGCGGGAAGAAATTCCAGGTAGAAGAAACAGTGACTGCTGGAATAATACCAGGATCGCCAAATCATAAGACAGCGCGACAGAACGTTGAGCTGTTTGACCGGCAGCACTGCCCGGGCCAGAAGATGCACACGCGACCTTTGGTCACAGCAAGCAGGCACCACTGGGATTCGAACCCAGGATTTCCTGTTTACTAGACAGGCGCTTTATCCAACTAAGCCATGGCGCCTGATGGCGACTGCCCGCGATCGTGCTCAGGTGCAGTTCATTCATCACTTGATCAGACAAACTCGGCATTGTGCTTTCCGTCTCAATCTTGCTCAGTGAGAATTGCAAAGGAGAGAGAGTTCACGACTCAACATTCTCCACGCAAACGGCACAGAAAAACACAGTCTGCTCTTGTATTCGAGGCTTTCACCTCTTTAAACTGACAGGATAAAGAGGATGTGTCATCCTCTGTGGGCCCATTAAGGGTGTCATTACGCTCAGAGGGAACCTCACACCAAGAGGAAAAGTGTCACTGCAGGGAACTGAGCAGGAGTCAGTGTAAACAGTGAACAGCGAAGGGTGATCCATTAGCACTAACTCTGAGCTTTGTACCAGCAGCTCTACACTCACTTCCTGCCTCATGCCTCGCGGTGGTCATTGTCTTTCACTTTGATTACACTCCCTCGCTCCAGTTCTCAACTTATTCCCGACCGATAGCAGGTGTCCGCTTAGGACCTGCCCCTTTTAAGAAACGGATTCCCGGGATATCGCCGTCACTCGATCGGGTAGGGTTCACTGCCCCTCCCTGATTACCCGACAGATCAGGGGGATGAGTCACTTTCCTGAAGCCTTGAACTCCTCTGCACGGAGCTCCAACCGTGAGACTGCTAGGGTTGGGGGTTCCAGGACTTTGACCCAGCGATAGTGAAGCGACAGCGAGATCTTTCCAACTCAGAAAGCTGAGATGATAGCAGGGGGATTTGCGGAGGTAGTTTACCCGTGTATCTGCTGCCTTTGCCCTTCTAGATGAATGCAAACAATCACTGGGCTGACTCTGGCAGGATCAGCGGGTGCATTCTGTGCGTAACTAGGAATTCGTTTTAAATCGGATAATTCACAAGAAGAGCAATAAAGCTTCATGACCAGACTGGGAGTTGTATCCAGGTCTGGACTTTGCAAACTCGGATTGCTAAGCAGGGACCCCGCCCACACCCCAGCCCCCCGACCCCACCCCTCAAGTGACGCTGAGAGGAAACCTTGCCAAGTGAGTTGTACACACTGTGGTGACTGTCCATCACTCCATAACCACCTTCAGCAGCAATGTTTCTCTTTCCCTTCTCCAGCAGAAAAACAAAAGACAACTGCACTCCCACTCGAGGAGAAGGAGGATCTAATTTCTGTTGGTGTAAAATGAATGAACGGTGACAGCAGAGAATGAGGGTGTTCGGCTGGTGGAGTGTGTGTGCGCGTTTGCCACAGCAGTCCCTGGTAAGTCTGCAGTGTCTCCATCTCACGTCGTTGTTCCCACCGACCTGGGAATGAAGGTGGTCGAAAACTAGTGAATGAGAAGCAGGAGAGCTTGTGGAACAGCGGGAAGAAATTCCAGGTAGAAGAAACAGTGACTGCTGGAATAATACCAGGATCGCCAAATCATAAGACAGCGCGACAGAACGTTGAGCTGTTTGACCGGCAGCTCTGCTCGGGACAGAAGATGCACACGCGCGGTTTGGACACAGCAAGCAGGCACCACTGGGATTCGAACCCAGGATCTCCTGTTGACTAGACAGGAGCTTTATCCAACAAAGCCATGGCGCCAGATGGCAACTGCCGGCGATCGTGCTCAGGTGCAGTTCATTCATCACTTGATCAGACAAACTTGGCATTGTGCTTTCCGTCTCAATCTTGCTCAGTGAGAATTGCAAAGGAGAGAGAGTTCACGACTCAACATTCTCCACGCAAACGGCACAGAAAAACACAGTCTGCTCTTGTATTCGAGGCTTTCACCTCTTTAAACTGACAGGATAAAGAGGATGTGTCATCCTCTGTGGGCCCATTAAGGGTGTCATTACGCTCAGAGGGAACCTCACACCAAGAGGACAAGTGTCACTGCAGGGAACTGAGCAGGAGTCAGTGTAAACAGTGAACAGCGAAGGGTGATCCATTAGCACTAACTCTGAGCTTTGTACCAGCAGCTCTACACTCACTTCCTGCCTCATGCCTCGCGGTGGTCATTGTCTTTCACTTTGATTACACTCCCTCGCTCCAGTTCTCAACTTATTCCCGACCGATAGCAGGTGTCCGCTTAGGACCTGCCCCTTTTAAGAAACGGATTCCCGGGATATCGCCGTCACTCGATCGGGTAGGGTTCACTGCCCCTCCCTGATTACCCGACAGATCAGGGGGATGAGTCACTTTCCTGAAGCCTTGAACTCCTCTGCACGGAGCTCCAACCGTGAGACTGCTAGGGTTGGGGGTTCCAGGACATGGACCCAGCGATAGTGAAGCGACAGCGAGATCTTTCCAACTCAGAAAGCTGAGATGATAGCAGGGGGATTTGCGGAGGTAGTTTACCCGTGTATCTGCTGCCTTTGCCCTTCTAGATGAATGCAAACAATCACTGGGCTGACTCTGGCAGGATCAGCGGGTGCATTCTGTGCGTAACTAGGAATTCGTTTTCAATCGGATAATTCACAAGAAGAGCAATAAAGCTTCATGACCAGACTGGGAGTTGTATCCAGGTCTGGACTTTGCAAACTCGGATTGCTAAGCAGGGACCCCGCCCACACCCCAGCCCCCCGACCCCACCCCTCAAGTGACGCTGAGAGGAAACCTTGCCAAGTGAGTTGTACACACTGTGGTGACTGTCCATCACTCCATAACCACCTTCAGCAGCAATGTTTCTCTTTCCCTTCTCCAGCAGAAAAACAAAAGACAACTGCACTCCCACTCGAGGAGAAGGAGGATCTAATTTCTGTTGGTGTAAAATGAATGAACGGTGACAGCAGAGAATGAGGGTGTTCGGCTGGTGGAGTGTGTGTGCGCGTTTGCCACAGCAGTCCCTGGTAAGTCTGCAGTGTCTCCATCTCACGTCGTTGTTCCCACCGACCTGGGAATGAAGGTGGTCGAAAACTAGTGAATGAGAAGCAGGAGAGCTTGTGGAACAGCGGGAAGAAATTCCAGGTAGAAGAAACAGTGACTGCTGGAATAATACCAGGATCGCCAAATCATAAGACAGCGCGACAGAACGTTGAGCTGTTTGACCGGCAGCTCTGCTCGGGCCAGAAGATGCACACGCGCGCTTTGGACACAGCAAGCAGGCACCACTGGGATTCGAACCCAGGATCTCCTGTTTACTAGACATGCGCTTTATCCAACTAAGCCATGGCGCCAGATGGCAACTGCCTGCGATCGTGCTCAGGTGCAGTTCATTCATCACTTGATCAGACAAACTTGGCATTGTGCTTTCCGTCTCAATCTTGCTCAGTGAGAATTGCAAAGGAGAGAGAGTTCACGACTCAACATTCTCCACGCAAACGGCACAGAAAAACACAGTCTGCTCTTGTATTCGAGGCTTTCACCTCTTTAAACTGACAGGATAAAGAGGATGTGTCATCCTCTGTGGGCCCATTAAGGGTGTCATTACGCTCAGAGGGAACCTCACACCAAGAGGACAAGTGTCACTGCAGGGAACTGAGCAGGAGTCAGTGTAAACAGTGAACAGCGAAGGGTGATCCATTAGCACTAACTCTGAGTTTTGTACCAGCAGCTCTACACTCACTTCCTGCCTCATGCCTCGCGGTGGTCATTGTCTTTCACTTTGATTACACTCCCTCGCTCCAGTTCTCAACTTATTCCCGACCGATAGCAGGTGTCCGCTTAGGACCTGCCCCTTTTAAGAAACGGATTCCCGGGATATCGCCGTCACTCGATCGGGTAGGGTTCACTGCCCCTCCCTGATTACCCGACAGATCAGGGGGATGAGTCACTTTCCTGAAGCCTTGAACTCCTCTGCACGGAGCTCCAACCGTGAGACTGCTAGGGTTGGGGGTTCCAGGACATGGACCCAGCGATAGTGAAGCGACAGCGAGATCTTTCCAACTCAGAAAGCTGAGATGATAGCAGGGGGATTTGCGGAGGTAGTTTACCCGTGTATCTGCTGCCTTTGCCCTTCTAGATGAATGCAAACAATCACTGGGCTGACTCTGGCAGGATCAGCGGGTGCATTCTGTGCGTAACTAGGAATTCGTTTTCAATCGGATAATTCACAAGAAGAGCAATAAAGCTTCATGACCAGACTGGGAGTTGTATCCAGGTCTGGACTTTGCAAACTCGGATTGCTAAGCAGGGACCCCGCCCACACCCCAGCCCCCCGACCCCACCCCTCAAGTGACGCTGAGAGGAAACCTTGCCAAGTGAGTTGTACACACTGTGGTGACTGTCCATCACTCCATAACCACCTTCAGCAGCAATGTTTCTCTTTCCCTTCTCCAGCAGAAAAACAAAAGACAACTGCACTCCCACTCGAGGAGAAGGAGGATCTAATTTCTGTTGGTGTAAAATGAATGAACGGTGACAGCAGAGAATGAGGGTGTTCGGCTGGTGGAGTGTGTGTGCGCGTTTGCCACAGCAGTCCCTGGTAAGTCTGCAGTGTCTCCATCTCACGTCGTTGTTCCCACGGACCTGGGAATGAAGGTGGTCGAAAACTAGTGAATGAGAAGCAGGAGAGCTTGTGGAACAGCGGGAAGAAATTCCAGGTAGAAGAAACAGTGACTGCTGGAATAATACCAGGATCGCCAAATCATAAGACAGCGCGACAGAACGTTGAGCTGTTTGACCGGCAGCACTGCCCGGGCCAGAAGATGCACACGCGACCTTTGGTCACAGCAAGCAGGCACCACTGGGATTCGAACCCAGGATTTCCTGTTTACTAGACAGGCGCTTTATCCAACTAAGCCATGGCGCCTGATGGCGACTGCCCGCGATCGTGCTCAGGTGCAGTTCATTCATCACTTGATCAGACAAACTCGGCATTGTGCTTTCCGTCTCAATCTTGCTCAGTGAGAATTGCAAAGGAGAGAGAGTTCACGACTCAACATTCTCCACGCAAACGGCACAGAAAAACACAGTCTGCTCTTGTATTCGAGGCTTTCACCTCTTTAAACTGACAGGATAAAGAGGATGTGTCATCCTCTGTGGGCCCATTAAGGGTGTCATTACGCTCAGAGGGAACCTCACACCAAGAGGAAAAGTGTCACTGCAGGGAACTGAGCAGGAGTCAGTGTAAACAGTGAACAGCGAAGGGTGATCCATTAGCACTAACTCTGAGCTTTGTACCAGCAGCTCTACACTCACTTCCTGCCTCATGCCTCGCGGTGGTCATTGTCTTTCACTTTGATTACACTCCCTCGCTCCAGTTCTCAACTTATTCCCGACCGATAGCAGGTGTCCGCTTAGGACCTGCCCCTTTTAAGAAACGGATTCCCGGGATATCGCCGTCACTCGATCGGGTAGGGTTCACTGCCCCTCCCTGATTACCCGACAGATCAGGGGGATGAGTCACTTTCCTGAAGCCTTGAACTCCTCTGCACGGAGCTCCAACCGTGAGACTGCTAGGGTTGGGGGTTCCAGGACTTTGACCCAGCGATAGTGAAGCGACAGCGAGATCTTTCCAACTCAGAAAGCTGAGATGATAGCAGGGGGATTTGCGGAGGTAGTTTACCCGTGTATCTGCTGCCTTTGCCCTTCTAGATGAATGCAAACAATCACTGGGCTGACTCTGGCAGGATCAGCGGGTGCATTCTGTGCGTAACTAGGAATTCGTTTTAAATCGGATAATTCACAAGAAGAGCAATAAAGCTTCATGACCAGACTGGGAGTTGTATCCAGGTCTGGACTTTGCAAACTCGGATTGCTAAGCAGGGACCCCGCCCACACCCCAGCCCCCCGACCCCACCCCTCAAGTGACGCTGAGAGGAAACCTTGCCAAGTGAGTTGTACACACTGTGGTGACTGTCCATCACTCCATAACCACCTTCAGCAGCAATGTTTCTCTTTCCCTTCTCCAGCAGAAAAACAAAAGACAACTGCACTCCCACTCGAGGAGAAGGAGGATCTAATTTCTGTTGGTGTAAAATGAATGAACGGTGACAGCAGAGAATGAGGGTGTTCGGCTGGTGGAGTGTGTGTGCGCGTTTGCCACAGCAGTCCCTGGTAAGTCTGCAGTGTCTCCATCTCACGTCGTTGTTCCCACCGACCTGGGAATGAAGGTGGTCGAAAACTAGTGAATGAGAAGCAGGAGAGCTTGTGGAACAGCGGGAAGAAATTCCAGGTAGAAGAAACAGTGACTGCTGGAATAATACCAGGATCGCCAAATCATAAGACAGCGCGACAGAACGTTGAGCTGTTTGACCGGCAGCTCTGCTCGGGCCAGAAGATGCACACGCGAACTTTGGACACAGCAAGCAGGCACCACTGGGATTCGAACCCAGGATCCCACAAGAAGAGCAATAAAGCTTCATGACCAGACTGGGAGTTGTATCCAGGTCTGGACTTTGCAAACTCGGATTGCTAAGCAGGGACCCCGCCCACACCCCAGCCCCCCGACCCCACCCCTCAAGTGACGCTGAGAGGAAACCTTGCCAAGTGAGTTGTACACACTGTGGTGACTGTCCATCACTCCATAACCACCTTCAGCAGCAATGTTTCTCTTTCCCTTCTCCAGCAGAAAAACAAAAGACAACTGCACTCCCACTCGAGGAGAAGGAGGATCTAATTTCTGTTGGTGTAAAATGAATGAACGGTGACAGCAGAGAATGAGGGTGTTCGGCTGGTGGAGTGTGTGTGCGCGTTTGCCACAGCAGTCCCTGGTAAGTCTGCAGTGTCTCCATCTCACGTCGTTGTTCCCACCGACCTGGGAATGAAGGTGGTCGAAAACTAGTGAATGAGAAGCAGGAGAGCTTGTGGAATAGCGAGAAGAAATTGCAGGTAGAAGAAACAGTGACTGCTGGAATAATACCAGGATCGCCAAATCATAAGACAGCGCGTTGAGCTGTTTGACCGGCAGCTCTGCTCGGGCCAGAAGACGCACACGTGAACTTTGGACACAGCAAGCAGGCCATAATGGGAGTCGAACCCAGGATCTCCTGTTTACTAGACAGACGCTTTATCCAACTAAGCCATGGCGCCTGATGGCGACCGCCCGCGATCGTGCTCCGGTGCAGTTCATTCATCACTTGATCAGACAAACTCGGCATTGTGCTTTCCGTCTCAATCTTGCTCAGTGAGAATTGCAAAGGAGAGAGAGTTCACGACTCAACATTCTCCACGCAAACGGCACAGAAAAACACAGTCTGCTCTTGTATTCGAGGCTTTCACCTCTTTAAACTGACAGGATAAAGAGGATGTGTCATCCTCTGTGGGCCCATTAAGGGTGTCATTACGCTCAGAGGGAACCTCACACCAAGAGGAAAAGTGTCACTGCAGGGAACTGAGCAGGAGTCAGTGTAAACAGTGAACAGCGAAGGGTGATCCATTAGCACTAACTCTGAGCTTTGTACCAGCAGCTCTACACTCACTTCCTGCCTCATGCCTCGCGGTGGTCATTGTCTTTCACTTTGATTACACTCCCTCGCTCCAGTTCTCAACTTATTCCCGACCGATAGCAGGTGTCCGCTTAGGACCTGCCCCTTTTAAGAAACGGATTCCCGGGATATCGCCGTCACTCGATCGGGTAGGGTTCACTGCCCCTCCCTGATTACCCGACAGATCAGGGGGATGAGTCACTTTCCTGAAGCCTTGAACTCCTCTGCACGGAGCTCCAACCGTGAGACTGCTAGGGTTGGGGGTTCCAGGACATGGACCCAGCGATAGTGAAGCGACAGCGAGATCTTTCCAACTCAGAAAGCTGAGATGATAGCAGGGGGATTTGCGGAGGTAGTTTACCCGTGTATCTGCTGCCTTTGCCCTTCTAGATGAATGCAAACAATCACTGGGCTGACTCTGGCAGGATCAGCGGGTGCATTCTGTGCGTAACTAGGAATTCGTTTTCAATCGGATAATTCACAAGAAGAGCAATAAATCTTCATGACCAGACTGGGAGTTGTATCCAGGTCTGGACTTTGCAAACTCGGATTGCTAAGCAGGGACCCCGCCCACACCCCAGCCCCCCGACCCCACCCCTCAAGTGACGCTGAGAGGAAACCTTGCCAAGTGAGTTGTACACACTGTGGTGACTGTCCATCACTCCATAACCACCTTCAGCAGCAATGTTTCTCTTTCCCTTCTCCAGCAGAAAAACAAAAGACAACTGCACTCCCACTCGAGGAGAAGGAGGATCTAATTTCTGTTGGTGTAAAATGAATGAACGGTGACAGCAGAGAATGAGGGTGTTCGGCTGGTGGAGTGTGTGTGCGCGTTTGCCACAGCAGTCCCTGGTAAGTCTGCAGTGTCTCCATCTCACGTCGTTGTTCCCACCGACCTGGGAATGAAGGTGGTCGAAAACTAGTGAATGAGAAGCAGGAGAGCTTGTGGAACAGCGGGAAGAAATTCCAGGTAGAAGAAACAGTGACTGCTGGAATAATACCAGGATCGCCAAATCATAAGACAGCGCGACAGAACGTTGAGCTGTTTGACCGGCAGCTCTGCTCGGGCCAGAAGATGCACACGCGAACTTTGGACACAGCAAGCAGGCACCACTGGGACTCGAACCCACGATGTACTGTTTACGAGACAGGCGCTTTATCCAACTAAGCCATGGCGCCTGGTGGCGTCTGCCCGCGATCGTGCTCAGGTGCAGTTCATTCATCACTTGATCAGACAAACTCGGCATTGTGCTTTCCGTCTCAATCTTGCTCAGTGAGAATTGCAAAGGAGAGAGAGTTCACGACTCAACATTCTCCACGCAAACGGCACAGAAAAACACAGTCTGCTCTTGTATTCGAGGCTTTCACCTCTTTAAACTGACAGGATAAAGAGGATGTGTCATCCTCTGTGGGCCCATTAAGGGTGTCATTACGCTCAGAGGGAACCTCACACCAAGAGGAAAAGTGTCACTGCAGGGAACTGAGCAGGAGTCAGTGTAAACAGTGAACAGCGAAGGGTGATCCATTAGCACTAACTCTGAGCTTTGTACCAGCAGCTCTACACTCACTTCCTGCCTCATGCCTCGCGGTGGTCATTGTCTTTCACTTTGATTACACTCCCTCGCTCCAGTTCTCAACTTATTCCCGACCGATAGCAGGTGTCCGCTTAGGACCTGCCCCTTTTAAGAAACGGATTCCCGGGATATCGCCGTCACTCGATCGGGTAGGGTTCACTGCCCCTCCCTGATTACCCGACAGATCAGGGGTATGAGTCACTTTCCTGAAGCCTTGAACTCCTCTGCACGGAGCTCCAACCGTGAGACTGCTAGGGTTGGGGGTTCCAGGACATGGACCAAGCGATAGTGAAGCGACAGCGAGATCTTTCCAACTCAGAAAGCTGAGATGATAGCAGGGGGATTTGCGGAGGTAGTTTACCCGTGTATCTGCTGCCTTTGCCCTTCTAGATGAATGCAAACAATCACTGGGCTGACTCTGGCAGGATCAGCGGGTGCATTCTGTGCGTAACTAGGAATTCGTTTTCAATCGGATAATTCACAAGAAGAGCAATAAAGCTTCATGACCAGACTGGGAGTTGTATCCAGGTCTGGACTTTGCAAACTCGGATTGCTAAGCAGGGACCCCGCCCACACCCCAGCCCCCCGACCCCACCCCTCAAGTGACGCTGAGAGGAAACCTTGCCAAGTGAGTTGTACACACTGTGGTGACTGTCCATCACTCCATAACCACCTTCAGCAGCAATGTTTCTCTTTCCCTTCTCCATCAGAAAAACAAAAGACAACTGCACTCCCACTCGAGGAGAAGGAGGATCTAATTTCTGTTGGTGTAAAATGAATGAACGGTGACAGCAGAGAATGAGGGTGTTCAGCTCGTGGAGTGTGTGTGCGCGTTTGCCACAGCAGTCCCTGATAAGTCTGCAGTCTCTCCATCTCACGTCGTTGTTCCCACCGACCTGGGAATGAAGGTGGTCGAAAACTAGTGAATGAGAAGCAGGAGAGCTTGTGGAACAGCGGGAAGAAATTCCAGGTAGAAGAAACAGTGACTGCTGGAATAATACCAGGATCGCCAAATCATAAGACAGCGCGACAGAACGTTGAGCTGTTTGACCGGCAGCTCTGCTCGGGCCAGAAGATGCTCCCGCGAGCTTTGGACACAGCAAGCAGGCACCACTGGAACTCGAACCCACGATGTCCTGTTTACTAGACAGGCGCTTTATCCAACTAAGCCATGGCGCCTGGTGGCGTCTGCCCGCGATCGTGCTCAGGTGCAGTTCATTCATCACTTGATCAGACAAACTCGGCATTGTGCTTTCCGTCTCAATCTTGCTCAGTGAGAATTGCAAAGGAGAGAGAGTTCACGACTCAACATTCTCCACGCAAACGGCACAGAAAAACACAGTCTGCTCTTGTATTCGAGGCTTTCACCTCTTTAAACTGACAGGATAAAGAGGATGTGTCATCCTCTGTGGGCCCATTAAGGGTGTCATTACGCTCAGAGGGAACCTCACACCAAGAGGAAAAGTGTCACTGCAGGGAACTGAGCAGGAGTCAGTGTAAACAGTGAACAGCGAAGGGTGATCCATTAGCACTAACTCTGAGCTTTGTAGCAGCAGCTCTACACTCACTTCCTGCCTCATGCCTCGCGGTGGTCATTGTCTTTCACTTTGATTACACTCCCTCGCTCCAGTTCTCAACTTATTCCCGACCGATAGCAGGTGTCCGCTTAGGACCTGCCCCTTTTAAGAAACGGATTCCCGGGATATCGCCGTCACTCGATCGGGTAGGGTTCACTGCCCCTCCCTGATTACCCGACAGATCAGGGGGATGAGTCACTTTCCTGAAGCCTTGAACTCCTCTGCACGGAGCTCCAACCGTGAGACTGCTAGGGTTGGGGGTTCCAGGACATGGACCCAGCGATAGTGAAGCGACAGCGAGATCTTTCCAACTCAGAAAGCTGAGATGATAGCAGGGGAATTTGCAGAGGGAGTTTACCCGTGTATCTGCTGCCTTTGCCCTTCTAGATGAATGCAAACAATCACTGGGCTGACTCTGGCAGGATCAGCGGGTGCATTCTGTGCGTAACTAGGAATTCGTTTTCAATCGGATAATTCACAAGAAGAGCAATAAAGCTTCATGACCAGACTGGGAGTTGTATCCAGGTCTGGACTTTGCAAACTCGGATTGCTAAGCAGGGACCCCGCCCACACCCCAGCCCCCCGACCCCACCCCTCAAGTGACGCTGAGAGGAAACCTTGCCAAGTGAGTTGTACACACTGTGGTGACTGTCCATCACTCCATAACCACCTTCAGCAGCAATGTTTCTCTTTCCCTTCTCCAGCAGAAAAACAAAAGACAACTGCACTCCCACTCGAGGAGAAGGAGGATCTAATTTCTGTTGGTGTAAAATGAATGAACGGTGACAGCAGAGAATGAGGGTGTTCGGCTGGTGGAGTGTGTGTGCGCGTTTGCCACAGCAGTCCCTGGTAAGTCTGCAGTGTCTCCATCTCACGTCGTTGTTCCCACCGACCTGGGAATGAAGGTGGTCGAAAACTAGTGAATGAGAAGCAGGAGAGCTTGTGGAACAGCGGGAAGAAATTCCAGGTAGAAGAAACAGTGACTGCTGGAATAATACCAGGATCGCCAAATCATAAGACAGCGCGACAGAACGTTGAGCTGTTTGACCGGCAGCTCTGCTCGGGCCAGAAGATGCACCCGCGAGCTTTGGACACAGCAAGCAGGCACCACTGGGATTTGTACCCACGATGTCCTGTTTACTAGACCGGCGCTTTATCCAACTAAGCCATGGCGCCTGATGGCGTCTGCCCGCGATCGTGCTCAGGTGCAGTTCATTCATCACTTGATCAGACAAACTCGGCATTGTGCTTTCCGTCTCAATCTTGCTCAGTGAGAATTGCAAAGGAGAGAGAGTTCACGACTCAACATTCTCCACGCAAACGGCACAGAAAAACACAGTCTGCTCTTGTATTCGAGGCTTTCACCTCTTTAAACTGACAGGATAAAGAGGATGTGTCATCCTCTGTGGGCCCATTAAGGGTGTCATTACGCTCAGAGGGAACCTCACACCAAGAGGAAAAGTGTCACTGCAGGGAACTGAGCAGGAGTCAGTGTAAACAGTGAACAGCGAAGGGTGATCCATTAGCACTAACTCTGAGCTTTGTACCAGCAGCTCTACACTCACTTCCTGCCTCATGCCTCGCGGTGGTCATTGTCTTTCACTTTGATTACACTCCCTCGCTCCAGTTCTCAACTTATTCCCGACCGATAGCAGGTGTCCGCTTAGGACCTGCCCCTTTTAAGAAACGGATTCCCGGGATATCGCCGTCACTCGATCGGGTAGGGTTCACTGCCCCTCCCTGATTACCCGACAGATCAGGGGGATGAGTCACTTTCCTGAAGCCTTGAACTCCTCTGCACGGAGCTCCAACCGTGAGACTGCTAGGGTTGGGGGTTCCAGGACTTTGACCCAGCGATAGTGAAGCGACAGCGAGATCGTTCCAACTCAGAAAGCTGAGATGATAGCAGGGGGATTTGCGGAGGTAGTTTACCCGTGTATCTGCTGCCTTTGCCCTTCTAGATGAATGCAAACAATCACTGGGCTGACTCTGGCAGGATCAGCGGGTGCATTCTGTGCGTAACTAGGAATTCGTTTTCAATCGGATAATTCACAAGAAGAGCAATAAAGCTTCATGACCAGACTGGGAGTTGTATCCAGGTCTGGACTTTGCAAACTCGGATTGCTAAGCAGGGACCCCGCCCACACCCCAGCCCCCCGATCCCACCCCTCAAGTGACGCTGAGAGGAAACCTTGCCAAGTGAGTTGTACACACTGTGGTGACTGTCCATCACTCCATAACCACCTTCAGCAGCAATGTTTCTCTTTCCCTTCTCCAGCAGAAAATCAAAAGACAACTGCACTCCCACTCGAGGAGAAGGAGGATCTAATTTCAGTTGGTGTAAAATGAATGAACGGTGACAGCAGAGAATGAGGGTGTTCAGCTCGTGGAGTGTGTGTGCGCGTTTGCCACAGCAGTCCCTGGTAAGTCTGCAGTGTCTCCATCTCACGTCGTTGTTCCCACCGACCTGGGAATGAAGGTGGTCGAAAACTCTTTATTGTACACAGGGACAGTTTTGCTCTCTAGTATTCGCAGGTTCTGCTGTTCTCTATCACATTCGTGGAGACTGCTGTTTTCTGTAATACACACTGGGACTGCCGTTCTCTATAATAGACGCACCGACTGCTGTTCCTGATATTATACAAAGGGAATGTTGTTCTCGACAATTTATACAGGCTCTGCTGTTCTCAACATTGTACACAGTGATTTCCGTTCAGTACACTGTACACAGTTTCTACTGTTCTCTACTGTATGTGCAGGACTGAGAACGGATGTCCTCTATTTTATACACCGGGACTGCTGTTCTCTGTCTTATGTCAGGAACTACTGTTCACTAAAATAGGCACAGGAACTGCTGTTCTCTTTCTTCTACACAGGGACTACTGTTCTCTATATTTTACACTGAGATAACTATTTACTTTTTTATATACAGGAATTGCTGTTCTCTCTTATACACGGACACTGTTGTTCTGTAAAGTTGACATAAGGACTGCTGCTCTCCATATTATCCACAGGTAAGGCTGTCCTCTATCTGACACAGAGGGACTCCTGCATTCTATAATATACATATGGACTACTATTCTCTATATTATAAACAGTGACTGCTGTTCTCTATATTATACACAGGGACAGCTGTTCTCTGTATGAAACACAGGGATTTGTGTTCTCTATGTTATATACAGGTTTTGCCATTCTCTTTATTAAACAGCAGAGACTGCTGTTCTCTATATTATACGCCGGGACTGCTGTTCTCTTCACTGTACACAGGGACTGCTCTTCCCTACAATGTACACAGGACCACTGTTCTCTACATTTTACACAGGGACTACTGTTCTTTCCATGCCCACGGGACAGATGTTCACTGAATTATATGCAGCGAACTCTTCTCTACCATATACTCATGGACTGCTGTTCTCTACATGAGACAAAGGATCTGCTGTTCTACATATTATGCAGTGACTACTGTTCCCTATATGAGACACAGGGACTTCTGCTCTTCATATTGTACACAGGGACTGCTGTTCTTTATATTATGCAGAGGCACTGCTGTTCTTTATATTGTGCACAGGGACTGCTGCTCTCTATATTATGCACTGGGACTGCTGTTCTCTACATTACGCACACTGACTCATATTCTCTACCTTGTACGCAGGGACTGCTGTTCTCTATATTATACACAGACGCTAGTATTCTCTATATTATATACAGTGACTGCTGTTCTCTATATTTTACACAGGGACTGCTGTTCTTTATATTGTGCACAGGCAATGCTGTTCCCTGAAATAGACACAGGGACTGCTGTCATCAATATTATACACAGGGACTGCTGTTCTCTATATTAGACACCAGGGATAGCTGTTCTCTAAATTATGCACAGTGACTCATATTGTCTATATTGTACACAGGGACTGCTGCTCTCTATATATATCACATATGAACTGCTGTTCTCTATAATTTACACAGGGACTCCTATTCTTTATATTGTGCACAGACACTGCTGTTCACTATGTTACACACAGGAACTGCCGTTTTTTAAATTTTGCACAGGCACTGCTGTCATCGAAAATATACACAGGCACTGCTGTCCTCTGTATTGTGCACAGGGACTGCTGCTCTCTATTATACACATAGAGAAAGCTGTTCTCTATATCATGCACACTGACTCATATTCTCTACCTTGTACGCAGGGACTGCTGTTCTCTATATTATACACTGACGCTAGTATTCTCTATATTATATACAACTGACTGCTGTTCTCTATATTTTACACAGGGACTGCTGTTCTTTATATTGTGCACAGGCACTGCTGTTCCCTGAAATAGACTCAGGGACTGCTGTCATCAATATTATACACAGGGACTGCTGTTCTCTATATTAGACACCAGGGATAGCTGTTCTCTAAATTATGCACAGTGACTCATATTGTCTATATTGTACACAGGGACTGCTGCTCTCTATATATATCACATATGAACTGCTGTTCTCTATAATTTACACAGGGACTCCTATTCTTTATATTGTGCACAGACACTGCTGTTCACTATGTTACACACAGGAACTGCCGTTTTTTAAATTTTGCACAGGCACTGCTGTCATCGAAAATATACACAGGCACTGCTGTCCTCTGTATTGTGCACAGGGACTGCTGCTCTCTATTATACACATAGAGAAAGCTGTTCTCTATATCATGCACACTGACTCATATTCTCTACCTTGTGCACAGGGACTGCTGTTCTCTATATTATACACAGACGCTGGTGTTCTTTATAGAGTGCACAGGCACTACTGTCTCTAAAATTGACACAGGGACAACTGTTCTCTATATTATACATCGAGACTGCTGATCTCCTAATTCAATACAGGGACTGCTGTTCTTGACATTGTACACAGAGAGTGTGTTTCTCTATATTGTCTTCTGTCCTCTGTATTGTACAGAAGGACTGTTGTTGTCTATATTATGCACAGGGACTGCTGTTTTCTGTATTATAGAGAGGGACTGCTGTTCTTTATATTATACATATGAACTGCTGTTGTCTGTATTGCACACAGGGCCTGCTGTTATTTATATAATGCACAGATACAGTTGTTCTCTAAAGCAGACAGAGGGACTGCTGTTCTCTATATTCCCCCCAGGGATAGCTATTCTCTATATTATATACAGTGACTAATGTTCTCTATATTGTACACAGGGCCAGCTGTTCTCTATATTATACACAGACACGGGTGTTCTCTATATTATACAGAGAACAGCAGTCCCTGTGTCTGTCTTAGAGAACAGCAGGCCCGTGTACAATATAGAGAACAGCAATCCCTGTCCAAAATGTGTAAAATAACAGACCCTGTGGAAATATTGAGAACAGTAGTCCTTGTATCTTTTGTAGAGAACAGCAGTCCCTGGGTAAAGTTTAGAGCACAGCAGTCCAGCATACACTGGAGGACAGCAGAACCAGTGCACAGTGTAGAGAAATGCAGTGTAGAGAAATTGACAACAACAGTCCCTCTGTACAATACAGAGGACAGAAGACAATATAGAGAAACACACTCTCTGTGTACAATGTCTAGAACAGCAGAGCCTATGTGCATTGTAGAGACCAGCAATTCCTGTGTATAACGTAGAGAACAGCAGTACCTCTGTACACTATAGAGAACAGCAGTTCTTGTGTCTAATATAGAGAACAGCAATCTGTACCTGTGTCTATTCCACAAAACAGCCGTCCCTCTGTAAATATAGAGATCTGCAGTCCCGGTAGAGAACAATAGTCCCTGTGTATAATATAGAGAACTGCAGTCCCTCGGTACAATACAGAGATGAACAGACGCTGTGTATAACATAGAGAACAGCAAATCCCTGTGCACATGCAGAGAACAGCAGTAACTGTGTACAATGTAGAGACCAGCAGCCCATGTGTTCACCACTGAGAACAGCAGTGCCTGTGTACATTATCGGGGACAACAGTTGCTGTGTATAATACAGTGAACAGCAATCCCTGTGTTTAATATAGGGAACAGCTGTCCCTATTCATAATAGAGAGAGCGCATCAGTCCCTCTGCACATGGAAAGAACAACAGTCCCTGTGTCTAATATGGAGAACAGAAGTCCCAGTGTATAAGATGTGTATAATAGACAAAACACAAATCCCTGTGTATAATAAAGAGAACACCGTGCCTGGGTACAATATAGAAAACAGCAGTCCCCGTGCAAAATATAGAGAACATGAGTCACTGTGTACAATATAGAGAACAGGTATCCCTGTGTTTAATTAAGAGAGCAGCAATCCCTGTGTTTAATACAGAGAACAGCAGTCACTGTGTCTCACATAGGGAACAACAGTCTCTGTGTCTTATGTAGAGAACAGCAGTCTCTGTGTACAATCTGGAGAACAGCTATCCCTCAGTATAATATAGAGAACATAAGTCAGTGTGTATAATATAGAGAACAGCAGTCCCTCTATTTAGTGTAAAGAACAGCAGTTCCTGTTTCTATTTCACAGGACAACATTCCCCCCTATGTATAAAGTAGAGAACTGCAGTCCCTACACACATGCAGAGAACAGCAGTGCCTGTGCATATTGTAGGGTACAGTTGTCCCTGTGCATAATACAGAGATCAGCTGTCCCTGAGTATGGTATGGAGAACAGGCAGTCCCTTAGTATAATATAGAGAACAGCAGTCTCTGTGTCTAATATCAAGAACAGCATTTGCTATGCATAATGAAGAGAACAGCAGTCGTTGTGTATAATATACAGGGTGTATGAACAGGAAGGGTTTGGAGGGATATGGGCTGGGTGCTGACAGGTGGGACTAAATTGGGTTGGGATATCTGGTCGGCATGGACGGGTTGGTCCGAAGTGTCTGTTTCCATGCTGTACATCTGTATGACTCTATAACTGCTGTCCCTGTGCGTCATCCAGAGAACACCAATGCCTGTCTCTCATATAGAAAACAGCAGTCCCTGTGTACAATATAGAGAACATGAGTCACTGTGTATAATATAGAGAACAGCTATCCCTGTGTAGAATATAGAAAGCAGGAGTTCCTGTGTACAATATAGAGAACAGTAGTCCCTGTGTACAATGTGGAGAACAGCTATCCCTGTGTATAATACAGAGAACATGAGTCACTGTGTATAAAATAGAGAACAGCTATCCCTGTGTACAATACAGAGAACAGTATTCCCTGTGCCTATTTTAGAGAAGATCAGTGCCTGTGTCTAATACAAAGAACAGAAGCCCCTGTGTGCAATATGGAGAACAGCAGTTTCTGTGTTTAATAAAGAGAGCAGCAGACCCTGTGTATAATATAGAGAATAGCAGTCCCTGTGTCTCATACAGGGAACAACATACCCTATGTCTCACACAGAGAACTGCAGTCCCTGTGTAAAATGTAAAAAACTGCAGTCCTGCGTACATTGTGGAGACCAGCAGTTCCTGTTTCTAATGTGGAGAACAGTAGTCTCTGTGTACACTGTGGATCCTGTGTATCATGTAGAGAACAACTGTCCCTGAGTGAATGTTAGAGAACAGTAGTCCTTGTGTATCATGAAGAAAAATGTGTTCCTGCGTACATTGAAGTGAACAGTAGTCCCTACATACAATATAGAGAACAGCAGTTCCCGTGTTTAATAAACAGCAGTTTAGAATTTAGAGACCAGCAGTCCTGCATACATTGTAGAGAACAGCATTCCCTGTGTTTAATAAAGAGAACAGCAATCTCTGTGTTTCCCAGGGCAGAAATGACTAACACAAGGGGTCATAATTTTAAGCTCATTGGAAGAAAGTATAGAGGGGATGTCAGAGGCGGGTTCTTTACACAGAGAGTTGTGAGAGCATGGAATGCGTTGCCAGCAGCAGTTGTGGAAGCGAGGTCATTGGGGACATTTAAGAGAGTGCTGGACATGCATATGGTCACAGAAATTTGAGGGTGCATTCATGAGGATCAGTGGTCAGCACAACATCGTGGGCTGAAGGGCCTGTTCTGTGCTGTACTGTTATATGTTGTATGTTCTATTAGCAGTTCCTGTGTTTAATAAAGAGAACAGCAATCCCTGTGTTTCATAAAGAGATTAGCAGTCCCTGTGTATAACATAGAGAACAGCAGTCACTGTGTAAAATATAGAAACATGTGTCCCTGTGCATATGATAAAAAGCAGGAGTCCCTCTGTGTAATATAGAGAACAGACTTACCTGTGTATAATATGGAGAACAGCAGTCCTTGTGTCTATCATAGAGGACAACAGTGCCCGTGTATAAGAGAGAACAACAGTCGCTGTGTACAGTATGGAGATCAGCAGACTTTATGTATAATATAGAGAACAGCAGTCCCTGTGTTTAATAATGGGAAAAGCAGTCGATGTGTCTAATATAGAAAATAGCAGTCACTGTGCATAATATATCGAACAGCAGTCCCTGCATATCACAGAGAACAGCAGTCCCTGTGTCTATTTTAGAGAACAGTTATGCCTGTGCGTAATATAAAGAACAGCAGTCCCTGTGTACAGTATAGAGAACAGCTGTCCTGTGTTTAATAAAGAGAGCAGCAATCCCTGTGCTTAATATAGAGAACAGCAGTCACTGTGTCTCACATAGAGAACAACAGTCTCTGTGTATAATATATAGAACAGCAGTCACCGTGTACAACATATAGAACTGCAAAACCTGTGAATAATGTCGTAAACAGCAGTCCCTGTTTATAATATGGAGAACAATAGTCCCTGTGTATATTGTGGAGAAGAGCAGATCCTGTGTCTCATGTGGAGAACAGCAGTCGGTGTGTATAATGTAGAGAACAGCTATCCCTGAGTGCATGGTAGAGAACAGTACTCCCTGTATAAAAAGTAGAAAACAGTGGTCCTGCGAAAATTATAGGGAAAAGCAGTCCCTGTGTACAGTGTGGAGAAAAGCAGTCCTACATATAATATAAAGAACAGCAGTCCCTGTCTTTAATAAAGAGAACAGCAATCCCTATGTTTCATACAGAGAAAAGCAGTCGCTGTGTATTATATAGAGAACATGTGTCCCTGTGTATATTATGGAGAGCAGGAGTCCCTCTGCGTAATATAGAGAATAGTCTTAACTGTATATAATGTGGAGAACAGCAGTCCTTGTGTCGATTATGAGCATCCAAGGAGATGCTGCCTGACCTGCTGCGCTTTTCCAGCAACACATTTTTCAGCGCTGATCTCCAGCATCTGCAGTCCTCACTTTCTCCTTGTGTCAATTATACAGAACAACAGTGCCTGTGTATAAGAGACAACAGCAGTCCCTGTGTACAATCTGGAGAACAGCTATCCCTCGGTATTCTATAGAGAAAACGAGTCAGTGTGCATAATATAGACAACAGCAGTCCCTCTGTATAATATAGAGAAGAGCTATTCCTGTCCCTATTACACGGAACAGTAGTCCCTATGTATAAAATAGAGAACAGCAGTTCCTGCACACATGCAAAGAACAGAAGTGCCTGTGTACATTGTAGGGGACAGCTGTCCCTGTGTATAATACAAAAGATCAGCCGTCCCTGAGTATGATATGGAGAATGGCAGTCCCTTATTATAATATAGAGAACATTAGTCCCAATGAACAACATGGAGAATAGCAGTCCCTGTGTGTAATGTAGAGAACAGCTGTCCCTATGTAAAACATAGAGAACACTGTGTATAGTATACAGAACGTGAATCCCTGTGTATAATACAGAGAACACCAGTGCCTGTGTATAATATAGAGAACATCACTTGATGTGTATAATATACAGAACATGAATGTTTAGTGAAAAGAGCAGCCGTCCCTGTGTGTAATCAAGAGAACACCAGTGCCTGTGTATACAATAGAAACAGCAGTCCCTGTGCACAATATAGAGAACATGAGTCACTGTGTATAATATAGAGAACAGCTATCCCTGCATATAATATAGAGAGCAGCAAACCCTGTGAATGATGCAGAAAACAGCAGTCCCTGTTTATAATGTGGTGAACAGTAGTCCCATTGTATATTGTGTATATTGTGGAGAACTGCAGGTCCCGTGTATAATGTAGAGTAAGCTATAGCTGCTGTCCCTGAGCGTATGGTAGAGAACAGTAATCCCTTTGTCAAATGTAGAGAACAGTGGTCCTGCATACACTGTACACAGACACTGTTCTTCTGTACAGTATAGAGAACAGCAGTCATTACATATTATATAGAGAATAGCAGCCCCTGTGTTTCATAAAAGAACAGTAATCCCAGTGCATAACACAGAGAACAGCATCGTTATGTTTTATACAGAGAACAGTAATCCCTGTGTATAATATAGAGAACAGCTACTGTGTATAGTATAGAGTACATGTGTACCTGTGTATATTATAGAGAGCAGGAGTCCCTCTATGTAATATCGAGAACAGACGTACCTGTGTATAATATGGAAAACGGCAGTCTTTGTGTCGATTATACAGAATAACAGTATCTGTGTATAAGACAGAACAGCAGTCCCTGTGTACAATATAGAGAACAGCAGTCCATTGTGCACAAAAATGTGAACAGCACTCCCTATGTATAATATGGAGAACATGAGTCACGTTGTATAAAATACAGAACAACTATCCCTGTGTATAATACAGAGACCAGCAGTCCCTGTTTGTAGTGTGGAGAACAGTAGTCACTCTGTATACTGCAGAGAACAGCCGATCCTGTGTCTCATATAGAGAACAGCAGTTCCAGTGTATAGTAGAGAGAACAGATGTCCCTGAGTAACATGTAGAAAACTGCGTTCCTGTGTAAGTTGTAGAGAACAGCAGTCCCTACAAACAATATAGAGAACAGCAGCCCCTGTGTTTAATAATGAGAACAGCAATCCCTGTGTATAACATAAGGACTGCTGTTCTCTATGTTTCATACAGAGAAAGGCCTTCCCTGTGTATAATATAGAGTACAGCAGTCACTGTGTATAATATAGAGAATAGCAATTCCTGTGAATAATGTAGAAAAAAGCAGTCCCTGTTTATAATATGGAGAACAGTAGTCCCTGTGTATATCGTGGAGAAGAGCAGATTTGGTGTCTAATGTGGAGAACTGCAGTCGCTGCGTAAAATTTAGAGAACTGCTGTCCCTGAGTGTATGGTGGAGAACAGTACTCCCTGTGTAAAATGTAGGGAACAGCAGTCCTACGTACATTGTAGGGAAGAGCAGTCCCTGTGTATAGTGTTGAGAAAAGCATTCCAGCGTATAATACAGAGAACAACAGTCTCTATGTTTAATAAAAAGAACAGCAATCCCAGTATAGATTATAGAGAACAGCAGACCTTGTGTTTCATACAGAGATCAGCTTTTCCAGCACCACTCTGATCTAAACTCTGGTTTCCAGCATCTGCGGTCCTCACTTTTGTGGCCTGACCTGCTGTGCTTTTCCAGCACCACTCTGACAAATACAACATAGAATATTACAGTGCAGTACAGGATCTTTATGGAAATGCTTGGCCAATAAAGGAAGTTAGGCTCAGAGTACATAAAACATTACAGCGCAATAAAGGCCCTTTATGGATCTGTTTAGCAAATATTGGAAGTTTGACAAATACAACATAAAGCTGAAAATGTGTTGCTGGAAAAGCGCAGCAGGTCAGGCAGCATCCAAGGAACAGGAAATTCGACGTTTCGGGCATAAGCCCTTCATCAGGAATGAGGAATTAATGAGAAATACAACATAGAACATTGCAGTGCTGTACAGGCCGTCAATGGAACTGCTCGGCTAATAAAGGAAATTAGGCTCATAGAACAAGGAACATAACAGCGCAATACACGCCCTATATGGAACCGCTTGGCTAATAACTGGATGTTTGACATATACAACAGAGAACATTACAGCGCTGTACAGGCCGTCTATGGAACCGCTCACCGAATAAAGGATGTTAGAATCATAGAACACGGGGTATTACAACGCAGTACAGGTCCTTTATGGAACCACTCGGCTAATAAAGGAAGTTAGATTGACACAACACAGAACATAACAGTGCAGTACAGGCCCTTTTTGCAACGGTCGGTCTAATACTGGATGTTAGACTAATACAACCTAGAACATTACAGCACAGTACAGGACCTATGTGGAACCGCTTACATGGTAATGGAAGTTAGATTCATAGAACATGGGCCATGACAGCGTAATACAGGCCCTTTATGGATCCACTTGTCTAAGAATGGACACTAGACTAATACAACATGGAGCATCAAAGCGAAGTACAGGACCTTTTTGGAAATGATTGGCCAATAAAGGAAGTAAGACTCATACAACATAGAACATTACAGCGCAGTACAGGCCCTTTATGGAACCGGTCAGTTAATAAAGGAAGTTTAACTAATATGACATAGAGCATTACACCGCAGTACAGGCCCCTTACGGAACCACTCAGCTAATACAAGAAGTTAGACTCACAGAACACAGAATATTACAGCTCTGTGCAGGCCCTTTATGGAACTGCTCGGCTAATAATGGACACTAGACTATTACAACCTTGAGCATAACAGCGCAATACAGCCCCTAGATGGAAACACTTGCTTGAAAATGAATGTTAGACTCACAGAACATGGGTTATTATCGTGCAGTGCCTGCCCTTTATGGAACCACTCGGTTAATACAGGAAGTTAGACTCATACAACATAGAGCATTACAGCGCAGTACAAGCCGTATATGGAGCCATTTGGCTGTGAAAGCAAGTTGGACAAAAACAAAATAGAACATGACAGCGCAGTGCAGGCCCTTTATGGAACCGCTTGGCTAAAACAGGGTATTACACTCAGAGAACGTAGAACATTACAGCGCAATCCAGACCTTTGTGGAGCCGCATGGCTAAGAAATGAAGTTAGATTAATACAACATAGAACTTCACAATGCAGTACAGGCCCTTTATGGAACCATTTGGCTACTAAAGGAAGTTAGACTCAGAGAACATAGAACACTACAGCGCAGTACAGGCACTTTATGGAACTTCTTGCTTGATAATGGACGCAAGACTAATAAGAACATCACAGCTCTGAACAGGCCCATTATGGAACCGTTCAGCTAATAAAAAATGGTAGTCTCAGAAAACATAGATCATTACAGTGTAGTATAGGCACTATATGGAACCACTCGGCTAATACAGGTAGTTAGACTCATACAACATGGAGCATTAAAGCACAGTACAGGACCTTTATAGAAATAATTAACTAATAATGGAAGAAAGACTCATACAACATAGAACATTACAGTGCAGTACAGGACCTTTATGGAAATGCTTGCTCATAAAGAAAGTTAGACTGATAGAACATGGAGCATTACAGCTCAGTTACAGGGCCTTTATGGATCCACTCAGCTAGCACAGGAAGTTAGACTCATTGAATATGGAGCATTACAGCGCAGTACAGGCTCTTTGTGGAACCACTTGGCTAATACCAGACATTAGACCATTACAACACAGAACATTACAGCGCAGTACAGGCCCTTTATGGAACCGTTCGGCTAATAAAGAAAGTTAGAAAGTTGGGTGGCACGGTGGCACAGTGGTTAGCACTGCTGCCTCACAGCGCCTGTAGACCCGGGTTCAATTCCCGACTCAGGCGACTGACTGTGTGGCGTTTGCACGTTCTCCCCGTGTCTGCGTGGGTTTCCTCCCACAGTCACAAAGATGTGCGGGTCAGGTGAATTGGCCATGCTAAATTGCCCATAGTGTTAGGTAAGGGGTAAATGTAGGGGTATGGGTGGGTTGCGCTTCGGCGGGTCGGTGTGGACTTGTTGGGCCGAAGGGCCTGTTTCCAAACTGTAAGTCTAATCTAGACTCATAGAACATAGCACATCACAGGGCCTTCCAGGCCCTTTAAAGATCTGCTTGGCTATTAAAGGAAGTTAGACTCATGGAACATAGAATATGACAGCGCAGTACAGATCCTTTATGGAACCGTTCGGCTAATAAAGAAAGTTGCACACATAGAATATGAAGAACATGACAGCACAGTACAGGCTCTTTATGGAACTGCTCAACTTTAAAAGAAGTTAGACTAATACAACATAGCACATTACAGCGCAGTAACTGCTCGGCTAATAAAGGAAGTTAGACTCATAGAACAAAGAATATTACAGCACAGTACAGAGCTTTATGGAACCGATCAGCTCATGAAGGAAATTAGCCTAAAACAACATAACATATTACAGCGCATTACAGGTTCTTCATGAAAATGTTCGCTAATAAAGAAAGTTACACACATAGAGCTTTAAGAACATGACAGCGTAGTACAGGCCCTTTATGGAACCGCTCAGCTAACAAAGGAAGTGAGACAAATAGAACATAGCATATCACAGTGCAGTACAGTACCTTTATAGAACTGCTCGGCGAATAAAGGAATATAGACCCATGGAACATAGAATATGACAGCGCGATACAAGCGCTTTATGGAACCACTCAGCTAATACTGGACATTAGACCAATACAACATAGAACATTACAGCACAGTACAGTCCCTTGGTGGAACCGCTCGGCTAATAAAGGAAGTCAGAGTCATAGAACATACAGTATTACAGTGCAGTACAGGCCATTTATGGAACCTCTTGTATCATAAAGGAAGTTAGACGCATAGAACGTAGAGCATTTCAGCGCAGTACAGGTCCTTTGTGGAATCGTTCGACTACTAAAGGCAATTAGAGTCATTGAACATAGAACATTACAGCGCAACACAGGCCCATTAGGGAACTGCTCAGCTAATAAAGGAAGTTAGACGAATGCAACATACAACATTACAGCACAGTACAGGCCGATTGTGGAATCACTCGGCTATATACCGGACATGAGACCAATACAACAAAGAACATTACAGTGCAGTACAGGTCCTTTATGATACCACTCAGCAAATAAAAGAAGTCAGAGTCATAGAACATACAGCATTACAGCGCAGTACAGGCCCTTTATGGAACCGCTCAGCTAATAAAAGCATATAGATTCATAGAATGTAGAGCATTTCAGTGCAGTACAGGTCCTTTGTGGAATGGCTGGATTACTAAAGGCAATTAGACTCATTGAACATAGAACATTACAGTGCAACACAGGTTCATTATGGAACTGCTCAGCTAATAAAGGAAATTAAACTAATAATGTTAGACCAATACAACATAGAACCGCTCAGCTAATAAAGGAATATAGATACATAAAACGTAGAGAATTACAGCACAGTACAGGCCCATTATGGAACCACTCCGCTACTGGATGCAATTAGACTCATTGAACATAGAACATTACAGCGCAACACAGGCCCATTGCCGAACTGCTCAGCTAATAAAGGAAGATAGACTTATACAACATAGAGCATAACAGCACAGTACAGGCCCTTGATGGAACTGCTCGGCTAATAAAAGAAATTAGAGTCATAGAACATACGGCATTACAGTGCGGTACACGCCGTTTATGGAGCCGACTGGATAATAAAGGAAGTTAGACTCATAGAACATACAGCTTTACACTGCACTACAGTCCCTTTGTGGAACCACTCGACTACTAAAGGCTCATTAGAGCTCAACAAAAGCCCATTATGTAACTGCTTAGCAAATAAAGGAAGTTAGACCAATACAACATAGAACATTACAAAACAGTACAAGCCCTTGATGGAACCACTCGGCTAATAAAGGAAGTCAGAGTCATAGAACAAACAGCATTAAAGGGCAGTACAGGTTCTTTCAGGAACCACTCGATGACTTTAGACTCATTGAACATAGAACATTACAGTGCAACAAAGGCCCATTATAGAACTGTTCAGCAAATAAAGGATGTTAGACTAATACAACACAGAACATAACAGCACAATACAGGCCCTTTATGGAACCACTCGGCTAATACCGGACATGAGACCAATATAACATAGAACATTACAGCGCAGTACATGTCCTTTATGGAACCGCTCGGCTAATAAAGGAATATAGATTCAATGAACATAGAGAATTACAGCACAATACAGGCCCTTTATGGAACCACTCGGCTAATACGGGACATTAGACCAATACAACATAGAACATTATAGCATAGTACAGGCCCTTTATGGAACTGCTTGGCAATAAAGGATGTCAGAGTCATAGAACATACAGCTTTAAAGTGCAGTACAGGCCATTTATTGAACTGCTCAGATAATAAAGGAAGTTAGACCAATACAACATAAAACATAACAGCACAGTGCAGGCCAATTATGGAACCACTCGGCTAATAAAGTAATATTGATACATAGAACGTAGAGAATTACAGCACAGTATAGGCCCATTATGGAACCACTCGGCTACATTACAGCGCAGTACAGGCCCTTCGGCCCTTGACGTGGTGCCGCCCTGTCATGCTAATCTGAGGCCTATCCCACCTACATTATTCCATGTACGTCCATATGCCTGTCCAGTGACGACTTAAATACACTTAAACTTGGCGAATTACTACCGCTGCAGGCAAAGCATTCCATACCCTTTCTACTCTCTGAGTAAAGAAACTACCTCTGACATCTGTCTTATACCTATCTCCCCTCAGTTTACAGTTGAGTCCCCTCATGTTTGCCGTCCCCATACTTGGAAAAAGGCTCTCCCTGTCCGCCCTATCTAACCCTCTGATTATCTTGTATGTTTTCATTAAGTCACTTCTCAACTTTCTCTTTAATGAGAACAGCCTCAAGGCCCTCAGCCTTTCCTCGTAAGACATTCCTTCCATACCAGGCAACATCCTAGTAAATCTCCTCTGCACCCTTTCCAAAGCTTCCACATCCTACTCATAATGCGGTGACCAGAACTGTACACAATACTCCAAGTGTGGCCGTACCAGAGTTTTGTACAGCTGCAGCATAACCTTTGGTTCCGAAACTCTATCCCTCTATTAATAAAGGCCAAAACACTGTATGCCTTCTTAACAACGCTGTCAATCTGGGTGGCAACTCTCAGAGATCTGTGTAAATGGACACCGAGATCTCTCTGCTCATTTGCACTCCCAAGAATCCTACCACTAGCCCAGTACTTTGCATTCCGATTACTTCAGCCAAAGTGAATCACCTCACACTTGTCCACATTAAACTCCATTTGCCACCTTTCAGTCCAGCTCTGCATCGTATCTATGTCTCTCTGCAACCTACTACATCCGTCGTCACTATCCACAACTCCACAAACCTTAGTGTCATCTGCAAATTTACTAACCCACCCTTCTAAGCCCTCATCCAGGTCATTTATAAAAATGACGAACAGCAGTGGACCCAACCCCGGCCCTTGCGGTATACCGCTCGTAACTGGACACCAAGATGAACATGTTCCATCAACTACAACCCTCTGTTTTCTTTCAGCAAGCGAATTACTGATCTAAACTGCTATGTCTCCTACAATCCCATTTCTCCGCATTTTGTATAATAGCCCACTGTGGGGAACCTTATCGAATGCCTTCATAAAATCCATATACACCCCATCAACCGGTTTATTCTCATCTACCTGTTTGCTCACTTTGTCAAAAAAGTCAATAAGATTTGTTATGCACGACCTACCCTTCACAAAACCATGCTGACTGTCCCTAATCAGATTATTATTTTCTAGATGGTTATAAATCCTATCTTTTATAACCTTTTCCAACACTTTACAAACAACTGAATTGAGACTCACTGGTCTGTAATTACCAGGGTTGTCTCTATTACCCTTTTTGAACAAGGGAACCACATTTGTTATCGTCCAGTCCTCAGGCACTATTCCTATAGACAATGATGATTGCAAGATCAATGCCAAAGGCTCGTCAATCTCCTCCCTTGCTTCCCAGAGGATCCTAGGATAGATCCCATCTGGCCCAGGGGACTTGTCTATTTTCACACTCTGCAGTATTTCTAATCCCTCTTCCTTGTGAACCTCAATCTCTTCTAGTGTAGATGCAAGCATCTCTGTATCTTCCTCGCCAACATTTTCATTTTCTATAGTGAACACTGTCGAAAAATATTTATTTAGTGCTTCCCCTATCTCCTCTGACTCCACACACAACTTCCCACTATTATCCTTGATTGGCCCTAATTTAACTCTCATCATTCTTTTATTCCTGACATACTTATGGAAAGCCTTAGGGTCAACCCTGATCCTATCCACCAACAACTTCTCATGTCTCCTCCTGGCTCTTCTGAGCTCTCGTTTTAGGTCTTTCCTGACTTCCTTGTAACCCTCAAGCGCCCTAACTGCGTTTTCACATTTTGTCCTAACATAAGCCTTCTTCTTCTTCTTGACCAGGGATTCCACTTCCTTAGTAAAGCATGGCTCACGCGTTCTATATCTTCCTCCCTGCCTGACAGGTACATAGTTATCTAGGACACACAGGTGCTTTTTCTTGAATAAGCTTCACATTTTTAACGTGCATCCCCTGCAGTTTCCTTTCCCATTCTACGCTTCCTAAGTCTTTCCTAATTGCATCGTAATTTTCCTTTATGGAACATCTCGGCTAATACTGGAAATTGGAACAATACAACATAGAACATTACAACGCAGTACAGGTCTTTATGGAAATCCTTGGCAAATAAAGGAAGTGAGAGTCATAGAACATACAGCATTACAGCACAGTACAGGCCCTTCATGGAACCACTCGGCTAACACCGGACATTAGACCAATACAACATAGAACATTACAGCACAGTACTGGCTGTTGATGGAACCGCTTGGATAATAAAGGAAGTTAGAATCATAGAACACAGCATTACCGAACATTGCAGGCCTTTTATGTTACCAATTGGCTAATACTGGACATTGGACAAATGCAACAAAGAACAAAGTACAGAACTGTACAGGCCCTTTATGGAACTGCTCGTCAAATAAAGCAAGTTAGGGTCATAGGATACACAAGGAGAAAGTGAGGTCTGCAGATGCTGGAGATCAGAGCTGAAAATGTATTGCTGGAAAAGCACAGCAGGTCAGGCAGAAATGACAATGGATGATATGATGTATATGGAGGTTGGTGGGTTGGTAGGTGAGGACCAGTGGGGCTCTGTCCTGTTGGCTATTGGAGGGGCAGGGCTCAAGGGCGGAGGAGCGGGAAGTGGAGGAGATGCAGTGAAGAGCATCGTCGATCACGTCTGGGGGAAATTTCGGTCATTGAAGAAGGAGGCCATCTGGGTTGTTCGGTATTGGAACTGGTCCTCCTGGAAGCAGATGCAGCGGAGACGAAGGAATTGGGAATATGGGATGGCGTTTTTACAGGGGGCTGGGTGGGAGGAGGTGTAGTCTAGGTAGCTGTGGGAGTCAGTAGGTTTATAGTAAATGTCCGTGTTGATTCGGTCGTCCGAGATAGAAATGGAGAGGTCTAGGAAGGGGAGAGAGGAGTCTGAGATGGTCCAGGTAAATTTGAGGTTGGGGTGAAAGGTGTTGGTAAAGTGGAAGAACTGTTCAACCTCCACATGGGAGCATGAGGCAGCACCGATACAGTCATCGATGTAGCGGAGGAAAAGGTGAGGGGTGGTGCCAGTGTAGCTGCGGAAGATGGACTGTTCCACATATCCTACGAAGAGGCAGGCAGAGCTGGGGCCCATGCGGCTGCCCATGGCTACTCCTTTGGTTTGGAGGAAGTGGGAGGATTGGAAAGAGAAGTTGTTCAGAGTGAGGATCAGTTCAGTCAGTCGAAGGAGGGTGTCAGTGGAAGGGTACTGTTTGGTATGGCGGGAAAGGAAGAAGCGGGGGGCTTTGTGTCCTTCGTGATGGGGATTGGAGATGCACAGGAACTGGACGTCCATGATGAAGATAAGGCGTTGGGAACCGGGGAATCATGGACCCAACCAGGACAACCAGTACCTACAACAAATCCGAAGCCTCCAGCAACAGACCTCCCTCTGGATCCTCCCCTCCACGCTTGCAGCCATGCGTCGCTACCTACATTCCCTGCAGTTAGCCCTACCCCAGCTCAGGACAACACTCTCACAGATCTGAAAAGGTCCTCTACTCTTCTTCATCCACAGAAAAATCCATACACTAAACAAACAGTTCTTCCTAGCCATATCAGAAATTAAAGACAGTAAGTACCAAAAACTTTCATGTATTTACCCCCACAGTCTGGGTTCCTCAACAGTTCCAGAATCTTCCATTAGCCTCCGAAATCACTCACGTGACCGCTGCAGCGCCCGCAGCAGCAACCGCCGCTGTGAACCATGACGTCACTTCCGCCCCCACCGATCTTGCAGCTTCCGCGATCGCCGCCCAGACAACTGCCTCCACGATCACCAGGAAGGCCATCGCCAACAGATTCGCAGCCTCCACGTGATGCACGGCTATCGGGATCAACACCATTTCTGCTGTCGCCACAGCCACTTCCGCCCCCATGACATCACTCACCTGCACAACCACGACGCCGCATGCATCTCCGCCCCCTCACCGATCTCCATCACCCCACCCAACCACGCCGATCTCCGTCAACACGCTTAACCCCGCCCCCACTCCGATCTCCATTCGCACGTCTAACCCCGCCCCCACATCGAATCCCACCCCTGCCCCGATCTTCTTCCCTGGCCCGATTTGCCTCCATGCCTAACCCTGCCTCCACTCCCAGCTCCAGCCCCACACCAGGTCCTAGCTCCCAGCCCTGCCATGTTTTCACCATCCCTTCAGAACTAGCCCTCTCTGAGGATGAAACCTCAGTCCTCAGCAGAGGCCTCACCTTCATTCCCCTATGCCCTCGGATTAACGAGTTCACCACGTGGCGAGACATTGAACAATTCTTCTGCCCCCTTCGCCTCTGAGCCTACTTCTTCAACTGGAGTTCTCGCCTACCCTCGGATGACCCCTTCTCTCACCTCCAACACACTCCATCCACCTGGACACCCCGTGCTGGCCTCTTACCTGCCCTTGATCTCTTCATAGCCATCTGCCGCCGTGACATTAACCGCCTCTACCTCTCCACCCCTCTCACACACTCCAACTTCTCACCCTCGGAACGTGCAGCCCTCCACTCCCTCCGCCCCAACCTCAACCTCACTATCAAATTGGGTAGACGAGGGAGGCACGGTAGTAGTTTGGCGCACTGACCTTTACACCGCTGAGGCTAAACGCCAGCTCACGGACAGCTCCTCCTACTATCCCCTTGACCATGACCTCATCACCTCAGGGGATCTCCCATCCACCGCCTCCAATCTCATAGCCCCACAACCCCGCACCGTCCGTTTCTACTTCCTGCCCAAAATCCACAAACCTGACTGCCCCAGCCAACTCATTGTCTCAGCCTGCTCCTGCCTCACTGAACTCATCTCTGCATACCTTGACATGGTCCTGTCCCCTTTAGTCCAAGAACTCCCCACCTACGTTCGGAACACGACCCACGCACTCCACCTCCTCCATGATTTTCGCTTCCCCAGTCCCCAACGCCTTATTTTCACCTGCATCTCCACATGCGTCACTTACTGCATGCGCTGCACCCGATGTGGCCTCCTCTATATTGGAGAGACAGGCCGCCTACTTGCGGAACATTTCAGAGAACACCCCAGGACACCCGGACCAACCAACCCAACCACCCCGTGGCTTAACACTTCAAGACCCCTCCCACTCCACCAAGGACATGCAGGTCCTTGGACTCCTTCATCGGCAGGCCACAACAACACGACGGCTGGAGGAAGAGCGCCTCATCTTCTGCCTAGGAACCCTCCAACTGCAAGGGATGAACCTAGATTTCTCCAGTTTCCTCATTTCCCCTCCCCCACCTTGTCTCAGTCCCAACCCTCGAACTCACACCACCTACCTAACCTGCAATCTTCTTCCTGACCTCTCTGCCCCCACTCCCACTCCGGTCTATCACCCTCACCTTAACCTCCTTCTACCTATCGCATTTCCAACACCCCTCCCCCAAGTCCCCCCTCCCTATCTTTTATCTTAGCCTGCTTGGCACACTCTCCTCATTCCTGAAGAAGGGCTTATGCCCAAAACTTCGAATTTCCTGCTCCTTGGATGCTATGCTTTTCCAGCAACACATTTTCAACTCTGATCCCCAGCATCTGCATTCCTCACTTTCTTCAAGGTCAATGGGAGACCAGGCGGAAGGATACATGAAAAATGGAGAACAGTCGTAATGGGGTCAGGCTGTGAAGTTATGGATTAAATATGAAGGCCTACACGCTGTTGAGTACCAAAATGTAAAGTGAAGCGTCACTCAAGCTTGTGTTGTGCTTTTTTGGAGCGTTGCAACAGCCCGGGACTGAAATGGTAACATGACGTCAAGGTCGGTTATCGAAATGGGAAGCAATCAGAAGGTCAGTGTTATCCCCGCAGACAGAATGGAGGAGTTTATCAAAGCACTCTCTGTTTGATCTCACCCAATGTAAAGGAGACTGTGCTGGGAGCAGCAGTGAATTGAAAGAGTACCGGTGAAATGTGGAAGGTTTGTATGTAGCCTTGGAACGTGAAGAGGGAAGATGTGAATGGGTAAATGTTGCAGCTTCTGCAAATACGTGAAGACGTGTCATGGGGAGTGGGGAAGTGTTCGGGGTGATGGAGGGTGTCACAGAGGGAAGGCTCCTGTGAAATGCTGACAGTGGCTGGAGGGGAAGATGTGTTGATCGTGCTGTCCTGCTGGTGGTGGTGGGAGTGGCAGAGGTTGATTGTATGCGATTTCTAGTGGAATGGAAACTGAGGACAAGGGGATCTGTATCTGTGCATTCCATCCTTCCTGTACAGGTCACTTGTACAGGACTTGATAAGAAGAAGGTAGTAATATCTGGATTACTCCTATTGCTATGAGTTAGTGAGGGTAAGAGTAGGAGGATAGAGCAGATGAATGCTAGTGCACGGGAGAAGGATTCATATTTTTGGATTATTGGAATCTCTTCTGGGGTACAAGTGACCTGTACAAGAAGGATGGAATGCACCTGAATTGGAAGGGAACTAATATACTGGCAGGGCGATTTGCTAGAGCTGCTTGGGCGAACTTAAACCAGTAAGGTGGGGGGGAGGGGGTCGGGGGGGAGGGTGGCGGCGATGGGACCCAGGGAGATGCTGAGGGAAGAGATACATCTGTCAATGGTACAGTTGAGAAAAGAAGTGAGTCAAACAATCAGGTCAGGCAGGGACAAATCAGAGAACAAGGTAGAACTGATAAATTAAACTGAATTTCCTTCAATGCAAGAGGCCTAACAGGGAAGGCAGATGAACCCAGGACATTGTTAGGAACATGGGACTGAAATATCATGGCAATTACAGAAATATGCCTCCAGTATGGGCAGGACTGGCAGCTAAATATTCCAGGATACAAATGCTATGGGAAGGACAGAAAGGGAGGCAATAGAGGAGGGGAAATGCCATTTTTGATGAGGGACAGCATTACGGCTGTACTTGGGGAGAATAGTCCTGGAAAAATAGTCAGGGAAGTTATTTGGGTGGAATCGAGAAATAAGAAAAGGATGATCACCTTATCAGGATTGTATTATAGACCCACTAATAACCAGTGGAAAATTGAGAAACAAATTTGTAAGAAGGTTTCAGTTATCTAAGAATGATAGGGTAGTTATGGGAGGGGATTTTAACTTTCCAAATATAGACTGGGACTGTCATAGTGTGAAAGGTACAGATGGAGAGGAATTTGTTAAGATTGTACGGGAAAATTTTCTGAGTCAGTATGTGAATGTACCTAATAGAGAAGATGCAAAACTTGACCTACTCTTGGGAAATAAGGCAGGCCAAGTGACTGAGGTATCACTGGGGGAGTACTTTAGGGCCGGCAACTATAATTCTTTTAGTTTCAAAACAGTGATGGAAAATGATAGACCAGATCTAATAGTTGAAGTTCTAAATTGGAGGAAAGCTAATTTTGATGGTATTTGACAAGAACTTTCAAACGTTGATTGATGTTTGCAGGTAATGGGATGACTGGAAAATGGAAAGCCATCAAAATGAGATAATGAGACTCCAGAGACAGTAAAATCCTGTTAGAGTGAAAGGAAAGGCTGGTTTGTATAGGGAATGCTGGATGCCTAAAGAAATTGAGAGTTTGGTTAAGAAAAAGATGGAAGCATATGTCAGGTGGAGACAGAATAGATAGTGTGAATCCTTCGAATACAAAGGCACTGGGAGTATATTAAACGGGAAATCAGGAGGCAAAAAGGAGACATGAGATAGCTTTGGCAAATAGTGTTAAGGAGAATACAAAGGGTTTTTACAAATACATTGAGGACAAAAGGGTAACTCAGGAGAGGATAGGGCCCCTCAACGATCAGGAAGGCAGCTTTTCTGTGGAGCTGCAGAAGATGGGTGAGATACTAAACGAGTTTTTTGCAATAGTGTTTACTGTGGAGAAGGACATGGAAGATATAGAATGTGGGGAGGTAGCTGGTGACATCTTGAAAATTGTCTATATTATGGAGGAGGAAGTTCTGGATGTCTTTAAATGCATAAGGGTGGATAAATCCCCAGGACTTGATCAGGTGTATTCTTGAACTCTCTGGGAAGCTAAGGAAGTAATTGCTGATCCTCTTGCTGAGATATGTGTATCATCGATAGTCACAGGTGAGGTGCCAGAAGACCGGAGATTGGCTAATGTGGTACCATTATTTAGAAAGGTGCTAGGGTCAAGCCATGGGACTATAGACCAGTGAGCCTGATGTTGGTGATGGACAAATTGTTGGAGGGAAACCTGAGGGACAGGGTTAACACATATTTGGAAAGAAAAGGACTGATTAGGGATAGTCAACATAGCTTTGTGTGTGGGAGATCATGTCTCACAAACTTGATTGAGTTTTTTGAAGAAGTAACAAAGAGGATTCATGAGGGCAGATCAGTTGACATGATCTATATGGACTTCAATAAGACGTTCGACAAGGTTCTCCATGGGAGATTGGTTAGCAAGGTTAGATCTCATGGAATACAGAGGGAACTAGCCATATAAATACAGAAGTGGCTCAAAGGTAGAAGACAGAGTATGGTGGCGGAGGGTGTTTGTTCAGACTGGAGGCCTGTGACCAGTGGAGCACCAAAAGGATTGGTGCTGGGTCCACTGCTTTTCATCATTTATATAAATGATTTGGATGTGAGATTGAGAGAAATAGTTAGTAAGTTTGCAGATGTGACCAAAATTGGAGGTGGAGTGGACAGCGAAGTAGGTTACATCAGATTACAGCAGGAATTTGATCAGATAGGTCAATGGGTTGAGGAGTGCAGGTGGAGTTTAATTTCTATAACTGCGAGGTGCTGCATTTTGGAAAAGCAAATCTTATCAAAACATAAACACTGAATGGTCAGATGCTAGAGAGTGTTGCAGAATAAAGAGACTTGGAGTGCAGGTTCCTGGAAAGTAGAGTCGCAGAATTACAGTCTAGTTAAGAAGGTATTTGGTATGCTTTCAGTTATTGGTCAAAGTATTGAATACAGGAGTTGGAAGGTCATGTTGAGACTGTACAGGATATTGGTAAGGCCATTTCCGGAATATTGTGTGCAATTCTGGTCTCCTTCCTATCTGAAGGATGTTGTGAAACTTGAAAGGGTTCAGAAAATGTTTACAAGGATGCTGCCAGGGTTGGAGGATTTGAGCGATAAGGAGATCTTGGGTGGAGTCTTGAACTCGAAGACATGAATAGACAATAAGGGGCGATGATTTAAAATGGAGACACAAAGAAATACTTTCTCCGAGAAGGTAATGCATGTCTGGAATTCCCTAACCTTGAGAGTTGTGGAGGCTCGATCACTGAAAGCATTTATAGAAGAGGTGATTTGTCAAGGGGTGTAAGGGAGGAGCGGAGAACTGCTGGGAAGATGAGTATAACAGTTCAAAATACTTCCCTCAGGCGTCGGAGCCTCCATTTGCCGAGGGATGTGAGGGAGGAGCAGAGGACTGCTGGGAAGGTGAGTAAAAAACAGCATTTTTTGAACAGAGTGGAGAGGAGAGAGGGCAGAGAGAAACGAGGGCTGCTGCGAAGTTTTTCAGTGGGTGACATCTAAACCTGAGTCCATAATCCGTATGGCCTCCCACCGACCCATTTCGTCCAACCTTACTAAGATTCTGTAAACTCGGTAAGTTTTCAGGTTTTCTCATCTTTTTTTCTT
This sequence comes from Hemiscyllium ocellatum, assembly GCF_020745735.1. Taxonomy (NCBI): domain Eukaryota; kingdom Metazoa; phylum Chordata; class Chondrichthyes; order Orectolobiformes; family Hemiscylliidae; genus Hemiscyllium; species Hemiscyllium ocellatum. Next base: position 57,509,546 of record NC_083426.1, read on the forward strand.
GTCTTCTCTTCCTTTGTTTAGTCCTGTGCAGGCCTTCAGAATGGCGGGATATGATGTTAGGGCAGTTGCATGTTCCTCCTGCAGAATGTAGCAGGTGAGAGACACTTCACATGTCTCTGCCGACTACATCTGCGGGATGTGAAGCCAATTCCAGCTCCTTGATTACCGAGTTAGGGTACTGGAGCAGGAGCTAGATGAACTATGGATCATCCGGGAGGCTGTTGGAGAGATTGAGAAGATGTACAGGATAAAGACAGCTGGGTTACAGTCCAGGGGAGGAACAAGAGCCAACAGTTAGGGCAAGGACCCCTGTGGCCGTTCCCAACAGCAATAAGTATACCGTTTTTGATACTGCTGGTGGGGACGGCCTACTAGGGAAAATCTATAGTTATCAGGCCTCTGGCACTGAACCTGGCACCGTTGCTCAGAAGGAAATGGGAGAATAGAAAAGCGCTAGTGATAGGGGACTCAATAGTTAGATGGATTGACAGGAGATTTTGTGGTCAGGAACGGGACTCCCGGAAGGTATGTTGCCTACTTGGTGCCAGGGTCCGTGATGTCACCAGGGTTACAGGATTCTGAAGTGGGAGGGTGAGCAGCCTGAAATCGTGTACATATTATCATTAACGATATAGCCAGCAAAGGGACTGAGGATCTGAAAAGTGACTACAGAGAATTAGGTTGGAAGCTGAAGAGCAGGACGAGTAGAGTAGTGGCCTCAGGTTTGCTCCCGGTGCCACGAGATCGTGAGGTGAGGAACAGTCAGCGAATGCAGGTTAACACGTGACTGCGAGGCTGGTACAGGAGGGAGGACTTCAGATACCTCGACCATTTGGATGTTTTCTGGGGAAAGTGGGACCTGTACACAAAGGATGGGTTGCGCCTGAACTGGAGGAGCACAAATGTTCTCGGTGGGGGATTTGCTCATGTGTTTCTGGAGTTTAAACTAGTTTGGCAAGGGGGTTGGAATCACAGCTACGTATCTGAGAGGGGGCAGTTGTAGATGGGGCAGTGACAGGACATAGTGAATCTAAAGGGAAGGTTTCTCAAGCCATGAAACAAAGGGATCAGATAAAGTGTGTCTGCTTTAATGCAAGGAGTGTCAGAAATAATAGTGACGAACTTAGAGCATGGATCAATACTTGGGGCGATGATGTTGGGGCCATAACGGAGACGTGGGTTTCGCAGGGGCAGGAATGGTTGTTAGATGTTCCAGGGTTTAGAACATTTAAAAACAACAGGTAGGGTGGAAAAAGAGGAGAGGCTGGAGCATTACTAATCAGAGGGTGCATCACAGCTATAGAAATAAAGGTTGTTGAAGAACGTTTGTCTACTGAGTCAGTATGTGTGGAAGATAGGAACAGCAAGGGAGTAGCCACCACACTGGGGGGGGGGGGTTTTCTACAGACCCCCTCATAGCAGGAGAGAGATTGAAGAACTCACAGGCTGGTAGATTTTGGAAAACTGCAGATGTAGCAGGGTTGTTGCTATGGGCGATTTCAACGTTCCCAATATCGACTGGGACCTCCTTAGTGCAGACGGTTTGGATGGAGCCGTTTTTGTCATGTCTGTTCTGGAGGGTTTCCTTACTCAGTATGTAGACAGGCCAACGAGGGGAGAGGCCATTTTGGATTTGGTGTTCCGCAATGAGCCAGGACAGGTGTTGGATCTTGTGGTGGGGCAACACTTTGGTGAAAGTGATCACAACTGCATCACACTTACCTTGGAGAGGGAAAGGAGCAGTTACCAAGGCAAGATATTTAATTGGGGAAAAGGGAATTATGACGCTATCAGACAGAAGTTGGGAAGTACTCGACTGGGAGTAATTGTTCGACAGAAAGGGCACAGCAGACATGTGGAGACTGTTTAAGGAACAGTTGTTGAGCGTGATGCATGAATTTGATCCACTGAGACAGTTAAGAAGGGGCAAGATTAAGGATCCTTGGATGTCAGGAATAGAGGAGCTTCTCGTCAAAAGGAAGAAGGCAGCTTATGTAATGTGGAGAAAGCAAGGAGGTAGCACACTTTTAGAAGATTACAGGCTTGCTATAAAGGAGTTCAGAAATGGACTGTGGAGAGCCAGGAGGGGCATGAGAATGGCTTGGCAAGAAGGATTAGGGATAATCCAAATTCCTTTTACTCATGAGTGAGGAATAAGAGAAAGATCATGGAGAAGGCAGGGCCGATCAGGGATAGAGTAGGGAACTTGTGCGTGGAGTCTGAGCAGATAGGGGAAGCCCTAAATGTGTTGTTGCTTCAGTTTTCACGAAAGAAAGGGACTTTGTTGTGAATGAGAACTTGGAGGAGCTGAGATGAAGGCACGATGGACTGGTGAGCCTGACCTCAGTGATGGACAAGTTGTTGGAGGGAATCTGGAGGGACAGGATGTACATGTATTTGGAAAGGCAAGGACTGATTAGAGGTAGTCAACATGGCTTTGTGCATGGGAAATCATGTCTCACAAACCTGATTGAGTTTTTTAAAGAAGTAACAAAGAAGGTTGATGAGGGCAGAGCAGTAGATGTGATCTATATTGACTTCAGTAAGGGGTTTGACAAGGTCCCCCATGGGAGACTGATTAGCAAGGTTAGACCTCATGGAATAAAGGGAAAACTAGCCATTTGGATACTTAACTTGCTCAAAGGTAGAAGACAGAGGGTGATGGTGGAGGGTTGTTTTTCAGACTGGAGGCCTGTGACCAGTGGAGTGCCACAAGGATCGGTGCTGGGTCCTCCTACTTTTTGTCATTTACATAAATGATTTGGATGAGGGCATAAGAGGTACAGTTAGTAAGTTTGCAGATGACACCAAAATTGGAGGTGTAGTGGACAGTGAAGAGGGTTACCTCAGATTACCACAGGATCTAGATCAGATGGGCCAATGGGCTGAGAAGTGGCAGATGGAGTTTAATTCAGATAAATGCAAGGTGCTGCATTTTGAGAAAGCAAATCTTAGCAGGACTTATACATTTAATGGTGAGGTCCTAGGGAGTGTTGCTGAACAAAGAGAACTTGGAGTGCAGGTTCATAGCTCCTTGAAAATGGAATCGCAGGTAGATAGGATAGTGAAGAAGGCATTTGGTATGCTTTCCTTTATTGGTCAGGGTATTGAGTACGGGAGTTGGGAGGACATGTTGCGGCTATACAGGACATTGGTTAGGCCACTGTTGGAATATTGCATGCAATTCTGGTCTCCTTCCTATCGGAAAGAAGTTGTAAATTTGAAAGAGTTTAGAAAAGATTTACAAGGATGTTGCAAGGGTTGGAGGATTTGAGCTATAGGGAGAGGCTGAACAGGCTGGGGCTGAGGCTGAGGGGTGGCTTTATAGTGGTTTACAAAATTAAGCGGGGCATGGATAGGATAAATAGATAAAGTCTTTTCCCTGGGATCGGGGAGTCCAGACTAGAGGGCATAGGTTTAAGGTGAGAGGGGAAAGATATAAAAGATACCTAAGGGGCAACTTTTTCATGCAGAGGGTGGTACGTGTATGGAATGAGCTGCTAGAGGATGTGGTGGAGGCTGGTACAATTGCAACATTTAAGAGGCATTTGGATGGGTATATGAATAGGAAGGGTTTGGAGCGATATGGGCCGGGTGCTGGCAGATGGGACTAGATTGGGTTCGGATATCTGGTCGACGTGGACATGGTCTGTTCGTGACGGGTCTGTTTCCATGCTGTACATCTCTATGACTCTATGACTCTAAGACGGATGAAGTTGATGTGCTGGAAATATTGGAAAACATTAAGATTGTTAAGTCCCCATGGCCAGACCAGATTTTTCCTTGGCTGCTCCAAAAAGCTCGGAAGGAATTTGTTCAGCCACTGGCAAAGATCTTTGCCTCCTTACTCCTCACGGGAGTCGAGGAGGACTTGGTGAAGGCAAATGTTGTTCCTCTTTTTAAGAAAGGTAATCGGGAGATCCCTGGCAATTACAGATCAGTCCGTTTTATGTCTGTGGTCAGCAAAGTTTTGGAAAGAATTCTGAGGGTTATGAATTATGACTGTTTGGAAAAGCATAGCATGATTAAAGGCAGTCAGCATGGCTTTGAGAGGGGCAGGTCATGCCTAACAAATCTTATTGAGTTCTTTGAGGAGCTGACAAGACAGGTCGATGAAGTTCGAGAAATGGATGTTGTGTATATGGACTTCAGCAAGGGATTTGATCAGGTTCCCCATGGTAGGCTCATTCAAAAAGTCAGGAAGTATGGGATATAGGGAGATTTGTCTATTTGGATTCAGAATTGGTTGGCTGACAGAAGGCAGAGAGTGTATGTAGATGGAAGGTATTCCACCTGGAGGTCAGTGTTGAGTGGTGTCCCACCGGGCTCTGTTCTTGGGCCTCTGCTGTTTTCATTATTTATAAATGTCTTGGATGAGGAGGTTGAGGGGTGGGTTAATAGTTTGCTGATGACACAAAGGTTGGAGGTGCCGTTGATACTATCGATGGCCATTGCAGGCTACAGCACGACATTGACAGGATGCAGAGCTGTGCTGAGAAATGGCAAATGGGAGTTCAACCTGGATAAATGTGAAGCGATGCATTTTGGAAGTTCGAATTTAAATGCTGAGTATAGAATTAGAGACAGGATTCTTGGCAGTGTGGAGGGATCTCGGTGTTCAAGAACATAGATCCCTCAAAGTTGCCACAAAAGTGGATAAGGTCGTTAAGAAATTATATAGTGTTGCGGCTTTCATTAATGGGGATCACGTTTAAGAGCTGCGAGGTTTTGCTACAGCTCTACAAGTCCCTGTTGAGACCACACTTGGAATATTGTGTCCAGGAATGATACAGAAGCTTTGGAAAGGGTGAAAAGAAGGTTTGCCAGGATGCTGCCTGGACTGGAGGGCTTGTCTTATGAAGAGAGTTTGACAAAGCTTGAACTTTTCTCTCTGGAGAGGAGGACGATGAGAAGTGAACTGATCGAGGTATACAGAGTAATGAAAAGTATAGATAGATTCAATAGCCAGATGTTTTTCCCCAGGGCAAGATTGACTGGCCCGAGGGGTCATAGTTTTAAGATATTAGGGTAAAGGTATAGAGGTATGTCCTTTTCACAGAGAGTTGTGAATGCATGGAATGCGTTGCCAGTGTTGGTGGTAGAAGCAGAGTGATTTGGGACATTTAAGCGACTGCTGCACATGCACATGGATAGCAGTGAATTGAGGGGTGCATAGCTTAGGCTATTCTCTATTACATTGGGATTAATCCTCGGCACAACATCGTGGGCCAAAGGCCTGTTCTGCGCTGTACCTTTCTATGTTCTAGGTGGATAGCTTTTTGACACATCAGCAAGTTGAGGGATACAAGTAGTTGACAGGAAAGTGGGATTGAGCCCTACTGTCGATCAGCCTTATTCTTATTGGGGATAAACATCCTATTACTGTTTTTATTTCACATTTTCCTTTGTTCTATTACTGAAAATGCAGTAGTTCTTTTCCTATACGTTGCATTCAGGGAGAGCAGAGCATTTCGTTGATCTCACCCTGAGTGAGGTATGGGGACTGTATTCACTATGCATCTCAGTCCTGACCAACATCTGAAGCAGAAGTTGTAGAGAGGGGTCGGCTCAATAGCGGGGTTGTGGGGTCAGGGGGCTGTTCCTGACGGAGCCCAAATTTTTCAAGTATATTTTCCGAATCTACACTTAAACCATCAGAGTGCTCTCAATCTGCTCTTTAGGTAACAGTTCGAGGGGCTGAATGGAACATCAGAAGATGGGACTGAGGAGCACAATGGAGCTTTCAACCCTTTGACATGACTCCACCAGTAAATAAGATCATGGCTCATCTCATTAATGTCCCAGCTGCATTTTTCTGTTCATGCCCCATTATTCCTGATTCACTTGCCTATCCAAAATCAAAATAAGTCAGCTACAATATAATTTAAAGATGCATCCACCAGAAACCTCTGGGAAAGAGAATTCTGATTTGGATCGATTTCTCACTTTGTGACTTTCTCCTCATCTCAGTCCTGCCCACGGTTGGATGGGTCACTGTTTCCTTTACCAGTCCCACTCCTGCACTGGTCACAACAGATTCTAAATGTAACCAGGTCGGTGATATGGCCAATGATATCGGTCTGAGACCGGATCAGGTTTTGTGATAAGAACAGGTCAGCCGATTTCTTTGGTCAGCCACATATAACTGGTTTATTCCTGAAATAGGTTTCCTCAACACAGGAGCAAAGCCTAATGACAATAAGTCACGGTCGACACAAACACCTTTCGGCTCTCCGCCCGACCCACTCTCGTCAAGATCTTGTTTGATTCGAAAAGCACATTTCTCATACGAGGGTAACCTGCAAAACCGCCGTCATACAAGCCGTCCATCCCAGGAATTAGTGAAGTGAAAGATTTCTGAACCGCTTCCAATGTAATTATATCTTTTCTCAGGTAAGGAGAAAGAAAAAGGAGAAACCTCACACACAGCCCTCCTGATGTGTTCTCAGTCAGACTGGGTACAATGCAGCAACACATCCTTCCTACAAAGTTGATTCAAAGTCCTCTCATGGGCACATTTAATGCCTTTTGTTTTCCTTAAGAATTATCTTCAATTTATTACAGCGATGAGGAGATTTATTTTCATAGATTTTGTGACACTCTTCCGTAGAGAACATTGGAGGCAGAAATGGTGAATATTTTTGAGGCTCAGACAGATAGATTCATGAATAACAATGAAGTAAAAGATTACTGGGAGTATACAGGAGATTGTGATGTGGGAGAAAATCCTGGTAGTAATGCAAAATGAAACTGTGGATGCCTAGAACATTCAACAATACAATAGAAAGAGAAATGCTAATGTGGAGAAAAATTTTAAAATATTAACATTGATAGAATAGAACTACAATAGTCCCAAATGATATTGGGGCTGCTCGCTCATTAGAGAGAGATCACTTATGGTGGTTTATCTTCAGGGTTACCTCACCTCGGGCAAGGGGTTGAGATTGAGAAAGTGGGCCGTTCATAGTAACATCTAAAAGTGTGGAGGATTGAACCTGTGCTGTTGGATGTCCTCTGTATCACAAACAGCTATTCACCCACCTGAGTGCAAGACAATGCAACTGCTATGGACAGAAATAGTCACAGACAAAATACAATAGAAACTTTGATAACAAGGAAGAAGCTACCATTCAGGTAATGTTCAAGATAACTGTTGTGGACAAAAAAATTCTCTGCTAGAAATTGTATTTTATAAAGAGGTTTAGATGCTGTCTTTGGTTGAACACAATGAGGCGAGACAAGCGAAATAGCCAGAATTAATAACTGTGATTGGATATCGACAGCCAGGAGATAAAGAGTTGACTGATGACCATGAAACCATTGTTAATTGTTGAAAAATCCCATCTGGGTTACTAATGCCCTTCAAGGAAGGACACCTGCCATCCTTCCCTGGTCTGGCCTGCATGTGAATCCAGAGCCACAGACTCTCACCTGTCCTCTGAAATGGCCGAGCAAGCTAATCAGTTTTTCAATCGAGAGAAAGTCACAACATTGAAATTAAACCAGACAGCCCTTCTGGCATTGACCTTGGAACCAGAAAAGACAGAGACAGAAACACAAACAGCACTGTCGATCATACAAAGTCTTCCTGAGAAGAAAGGAACAAAAAAGGTTTACAGTCAGAAAGAGGCCGTTTGGCCCTCCAAGTCTTAGCTGATCCAAATCCTTGGTCTAAACCTTTTGCCCAATTCATAAGTATCTGTATCCCTTTGCTCCCCACCCACTCGTACATCTGCCCAGAAACACTGTACTACCTCAGCTGACAGCGCATTCCTGGTACCTACCACCCTCTGTGTAAAGTACGTGCTGTGTATATCCCGCTTAATACTTTCACCTCTCACCTTGAACGCGTGACATCTCATTATTGAATCCCTCACCCTGGGAAAAAGCTTATTTCTATCAACCCTGTCTGTACCCTTCATGATTTTGTAGACCTCAATCAGGTCCACCCTCAATCTCCTTTTTTCTACGGTAAACAATCCTAACCTACTCAACCTATCTTCATAGCTGGAACCTTTCATATCAGGCAACATCCTCGTAAACCTCCTCTGGACCCTCTCCACATTGTCCACACCCTTTTGGTAATGTGGTGACCAGAACTGTACACAATATTCTAAATACGGCAGAACCAAAGTCTCGTAAAATTTTAACATGAGCTGCCAGCTCTTACACTCAACACCTCGTCCGATGAAGGCAAGCATGACATATGCCTTCTTGATCACTCTATCCACCTGTGCAGCCACCTTCAGGGTACAATGGACAAGAACTCCCAGATCCCTCTGCTCATCATCTTTTCCCAATGCTCTTCCTTTTGCAGTATACATGATTTAGAAATGCTGGTGTTGGACTGGGGTGTACTATGTTGAAAATCACACAACACCAGATAATAGTCCAACAGGTTTAATTGGAAGCACTAGCTTTCGGAGCTCCGCTCCTTCATCAGGTGGTTGTCCTGACAGGGGCTGATTGGGTTCATCCCATCCTTTTTATAACAGAATCGAGGGGCTGAATGGCCTCCTCCTGTCCTTCTATAACAGGCCTGAGACATTAAATGACAGAGCAACCCGTGGATGATGAGCAGCTGGTAAACTGTACCTGATGGAGTTCGTTCTCAGTTGCAGAAACACACGAGGACTCTAGGTGTCCTCTCAGTAACACCTTGTACAGCTGCAGTAACACTTCTGTATGCTATGATTGATTCCCTTTGCAAAATGTGCCAACGCTCCAGCTTTCTACCTCTTCAAGTAGTAAAAGGTTGGTGTGAGTTAAATGGTCTCCCTCCTATCTCTCTGTAACAGGCACATGGAGACAGAATTGCTTCCCCCTGTTCCTGAGCAGCAGTCTCAATGCACTGAATGATGTCTGAAGATTATGAAAGGATTTGATGACAGGGCACTTAAAATGAGGAGCAACATTACCTAAAGTCAGTGGATAATAGATATTGTTACTCTGGATTATGGTTTCTAGAAATTTCCACACCAGTGATTTTATGCAGCTAGTCTATTATTTTATTCCTGTCTCCTTTTGTAAACGGGGTGAAACATATACAACCCGGCAATGTTCTGGTACTACTCTCACATACAGGGAAGAAAGATTAAAAAGTTTGAAAGATTTATGGCCCATTCCTCAGCAACCCTCACACAATCCAACCAGTCCCAGTAAATATTTCCTCTTATTGTCATATGCAAAGTGATGTAAGGAAGGGGTTAACTGAGCCTGTTTATTCTGTTACTGTGATTCATGTCAGTCTCCATGGATTCTAATTATCCCAATGGAAGCTTTCCATTTTTAATAATAAATGGGCTCCGTTCAATGTGTTATCCCAAAGTATGAACAGGAGCATCACCGACAGCAGGGATCAGCAGCTCCAGAGAGACGGGGCCGAGAGATCCGACTCTGAGAACGTTAGACTGGAATGTTCCAACAATGGACAGGAGTTTTTCCTATGATGTTTGGTATCTTTCTACATATTATGATCAATTTTCTTTAACAAAGCGGTTGAAACTTGTGTGTTACATTATTCAATATTTTTATTATCCTATCCTGGCTATTGTTGGTGTCCCTGGTAAGTCTCACAATCCAGTTACTCTTTGAATAAACTATGCTTAACTGTTGTTACCAGTCTTTTCATTGGCTCTACAGTAATTGCTGCCATTAAGGTTCCTGCTGAGACTCTGAATCCAGATATTCACTCAGCAAATCGCTACTAACTGCATCATTCAGCGTGTTCACTCACTCGCTCCCTCTTTGATTCTGTCAGTGTCTCTCATGGGTCTCTATGGTGACCAACTCAATTTCAGCTGTGAACCATGATCAATTGTATCACTGCCTTTTTGTTATTTAAATATTGAGAGGCCACTGTCTTTTGTTCTCCTTAAAAACTTTATTTCCTTCTTCTGACTCCATCCCAGTCCTGGTCAATAACTGAAGTGATCCTTTGGCCTTGAGCTGATTCCTGATACCACACCCTGACTGTTCCATATTTTAACTGATGACACCTCCAGCATATACTTCACTGGCACGTTCCATTTGCTATTTGAACCTTGAGCTATGAAATACAGTCTTAATGATGCCAATTATCTGCTGCTGACACTCCCAATGTTAAACCTGCAGAAGTAGATCTGCATTGATACTCTATGGCGCATATTGGAACTCACACCAAAATCCCATCTGTCATCATTCCTGTGCACACTGAGCTATATTGTTCTTGGGTATGGCAATGTCTTCATTTTAATATTCTCAAGCACATTCTCACATCTGTCTCTGAAATATTCCTCAATCTCTCTCTTTCTGTCCATTACCCAAACAATTACCTGTGTATTGTCATCACGTGCCCCTAAGTATAGTGGAAAGCTCTGTTTTACAAGTAGTGGTAGATTTGTTTTTCTTTCTTCATTCATGAAATGAGGGTATTTTCAGCTGAGGCAACAATAATTGTCCATCCGTAATTGCCCACAGTGCAGTTAAGAGTCAATCACATTTCTGTGGGTCTGGAATCACGCGTAGGCCAGACCAGGTAGGGATGGCACATTTCCTTCCCTGAAGGACATTGGTGAACTGGGTGGATTTTTCCCATCAACCAACAATGGATTCATGGTCATCATTAGACTCTTCATTCCAATTTTTGTTTTAATCAAATTCGAATTCTACTACCTACCATTGAGATTGGAACCAGTATCCCCAGAACATTATCTGGGTCTCTGGATTTACATGATACCACGAGACCATCATCTCTTCTGGTCATAGCCCACAAGAGCATACAGATCATCAGAAGCTTAGATTGTGTAAGCTGGGAAGAAGCTGTTTCTGAAATTGCTGGTGCATGTGTTTAGGCTTTTGTATCTTCTGCCTGATGGGACAGCTTGTAGGAGACCATTCCGGGAGTGGATGGGTCTTCAATAATGTTGGAGCCTTTCAGTGGTAGCAAACCGTGTAGTTGGAACTCAGCGATGGAAGATTGGCTCCAGTGATGGTCTATGCTCTGCCCACAACATTCTGTAATTCCTTACGATCCTTGGCAGAGCTTTTGCCACACCAGGTGTTTACCCACCAAGACCGTATACTTCCAATGGTGCATCAGTAAATGTTGGTGAGGGTGTTTATGGGCATGCCAAAGTTCCTGAGCCGCCTGAGGAAGGAGCAGCATTATTGTGCTTCTTGATCATTGCATCTGCATTGGACATCCAGGACAGGTTGGTCATTATTATCACTGAGGATTTGGACTCTCACAACCCCTGCTCTGTTGGTGTAGATGTGGTGTATTCTCCTCCTTTCTTTCTGAAGTCAATGATCAGTTCCTTAGTGTTACCAACATATAGTGAGAGGTTATTCTCATTGCACTACATAATCAGGCCCTCTCTCTCCCCTTTCTGTATTCTGACTCTTCATTGTTTGATCTCTGTTCTATTAAGTGGTGTCATTCGCAAACTGAAATATTTTGGTCATTTGGAATTTGACATCACAGGTGTGGGTGTACAGGGTGTACAGTAGGGGGCTGAGGACACATCCTTGGGAGGGCTCCAGTGTTGAGTGTTATTGTGGAGAATGTGCAGTTGTCTACCTTCACTGATTGTTGTCTGTCGGTCAGAAAGCTGAGGAAACCAGCTGCAGAGACAGACCTGAGACCAAGGTCACACAGTTTTGCGATGAGTCTGGAGGGGAGAATGGTGTTTAAGGTGAAGCTGTAGACAATGAATAGGGGTCTGTTGCAGGTGTCGGTGTTGTCCAGATATTCCAGGGATGAGTGCAGGGCTACAGATTGGCATCCTATGTGGCCCTGTTATGTCGGTAGGCAAATTGTGGGGGATTTTGGCAGGCTGGGAGACTAGAATTGATGTGGGCCATGAACAGCCTCTCAAGACACTTCATGATTATTGCGGTCAGAGCCACTGGGTGGTAATCATTCAGGCACATTGCATGTATTTTCTCAGATATTGGGATGATGGTGGTCTTCTTGAAGCAGTTGGGGACTTTGGCTTAAAGGAGGGAATGGTTGAAGATGTTGGTGAATACCTCTGCCAGTTGGTCCACAAGATCTGAGTGCTCGTGCAGGAACACCATCTGTGGCCACCACTTTCCTTGGGGTGGCTCCCAGTAAAACCGATCTGATATTTGCCAGGAGAGGGGATTCCAAACCATATGGTTCAAATTTCACCTGCAGGCCAGTCGGTTTTCCCTGTATCCTTGCCAGTTTCATACACCTCGGCAGTCCGGGGTGTCTGTGATGATTCTTTCGCTTCAGTAGGTGAGTGAGTCAGGTCTGGATATGTGGGGCCTCTGCCAGGATGAGACACCGTGAGGTCAGACTTTGGTCCTGGTCTAATCCTTGGGGTTGGGGTGCAGCAGAAAGAATCTTGTTCTGGATGGTCCCTGGTGTCACTGGTGCGAGACTGCTGCTCCAAAGATACGTGAGTCTAATTGGAATGGGATGGGATTCTCTTGGTTGTGTCTCTGTGGGACTGGGCATTCTCAGGGTTGTGTCAGTGTGGGTCCTGGCCTTATTAGGGTTGTGTCTCTCTAGGTCTGGGCTCTCTCAGGGTTGTGTCTTTGTGGGTCTGGGCCTTCTCAGGTCTGTGTCTCTGTGGGTCTGGGCTGCCTCAGGGTTGTGTCTCTGTGGGTCTGGGCTCTCTCAGGGTTGTGTCGCTGTGGGTCTGGGCCTTCTCAGGGTTTTGTCACTGAGGTTGTTGCTTCTCAGGGTTGTGTTCCTGGCAGAGTGTACAGCGGAACCTGGGAGACCTTGTGTGCCAGTCGCTGAAGGTAAAGAAGGCAAAATGGTGCATTGTGAGAGGTTTCTGGTACAGGAGCAAGGATGGGTTGTCACAGACATGCAGGCCCTTGGGGAGGCCACACTCAGAATACTGTGTGCAGTTTTATTCTCCTTTTCTGAGGAAGGGGGCTTTTGCTCTCGAGGGAGTGTAGTGACGGTTTACCAGGCTGAATCTGACATTAGAAGAGACATTGGTTCAGTTAGGATTGTTTTTGCTGGAGTTCAGATAAATGAAAGGGGGTCTCAGAGAGAGTTATGAACTTATTAGGACCAGACAGGATAGGTGCAGGGAGGCTGTTCTCGATGGTGGGTGTGTACACAACAAGGGTTCACAATCTGAGGATTAAGGGTCGACCATTGAGGGTAGTGATGAGGAGACATTTGTTCACCCAAAGACTGGTGAGTCTGTGGAATTCATTACCACAGGAAGTAGTTGATGCTGAAAAATTGAAGGAGGCGGCTGGATGCAGGTATCCCCCACTATCCCGAAATAGAGCATTCCGAGGAAACCTTATGTCAGCTGTGATGGTATAAAGTGAAGAAGCATTAATTTACATGAGAAAAGTTCCACCTTTGATCGTAGAAGCAAAAATCCTTTCTCGGTTTGCGAAAACTGATACTAATGTCAGTCTCCCATAAAAGTGAAGTGGCATAAAGCAAACTTTTCAAAAGCCGGGGATAGCTGTATCTCATTTGGAATGAATGCAGCTAAAGGTTATGGGGAGAAAGCAGGATTAGGTTATTGGTTGAACGATGATCGTGATTAATGGCGGAGCAGCCTCAGAAGGCTGATTGTTCTCCTTCTGCTCCTATCATCTATGTTTCTGTGCTATGTTTCTCAGGGTTGTGTTTCTCTGGGTCTGGGCCTTCTCAGGTTTTCATCTTCATGGGTCTGGATCTTCTCAGGGTGGCCTTTGTGCGTCAGAGTCTTCTCTGTGTTGTGTCTCTGGGACTGGACCCTCTCAGGGTTGTGTTTCTGTGGGTGGGGGCCTCCTCAGGGTTGTCTTTGTGGGTCAGGGCCTTCTCTGTGTTGTGTCTCTGGGACTGGGCTCTCTCAGGGTTTGTCTCTGTGAGTCTGGACCCTCTCAGGGTTGTGTTTTTGTGGGTGGGGGCCTCCTCAGGGTTGTCTTTGTGGATCAGGGCCTTCTCTGTGTTGTGTCTCTGGGACTGGGCCCTCTCAGGGTTTGCCTCTGTGGGTCTGGGTTTTCTCAATGTTGTGTTTCTGTGGGTCCTGAATTCATTTAAAAGAACCTTATTAGCCATTTTTACAAACTTGGAATTTAGTTTTAAATGTGTGCAACTCATAAGAAATATGAGAATAAGATCTGCTGTAGAGAACTCACAAAGAGACATGTGGTTTTGGCACCATCTTGACTCTGGACTCCAGTTGTTCATAATATACTGATTTCCAACATGCATGTTCTCTTTCAAACAATGATTCTTACGTGTACCACCTCTAATCCCCACCAACCCCTCCAAACCTGGTCAGTGTTAGAGAAACTTCTGTAGAAAATAAGGAAGGAGAAAATTGATCTCCGTTTGTCGAGGCAAGGTTTGATCAGGGAGAGTCAGCATGACTTTATCAGAGGGATGTTATGCCTTCCAAATTTGAATTAATATTTGAGTAGTTTCTGTGGTTTTTCAGCAAGCCCTTTAACAAAATCTCACATGAGAAACTGAAAAGAATCTCATGGTATCAAGGGTAACTTTTCAATTTACATCCAAAACTCTCTTCGTGGCAGGAGAAAGAGAGTGGTAGAAGAAGGCTGTTTGTGTGACTGGAGACCAGCGTCAGGTGGTGTACCACAGGGGTCAGTGCTGTCCCTTATTATTTGTGGGTATACCTCAATAATATAGATGTGAATGTGGAGGGGAGTCAGTGGGGAGTGTGACAGTTAAGTTTGTGTTTGACACAAAGATTAGCCAGGTGGTTGCAGTGAGGAGGAAGGTCTTATGTTAAAAGAGGCTACAACTGGAAGACATATAATGGAATGGTGAAGGTTAGATAGGCATCAGAATATTTTCACAATTCGGTGCAACATCGTGGGCTGAACAGCCTGTACTGCGCTGCAACGTTCTTTGTTCGATGTTCTCTAAATGGTCAACTGGGCAGATCAATGACAGATGGAAGTTAAACCTGATAAATGTAACCTGATCCCCTATGGAAAGAGGAACCAGACAATGAATGACAGCACACGAGGAGGCTCAGAGAGTGATTCTCCACAGGTCCCTAAATGTGACTAGACAGAGTAGTAGATGAGCAAAGAAGGGTACAGGGGAACGCAGGTGTAGTCTTCATTCATCACGGTATAAATTATAAAGGGCGATACAAGACAGTGATTAGTCCAAGATGGAATAGTTGTGTGCAGTTCTAACCAATCACTCTACAGAGAGGATGTGATTGCTCTCAAGGGGGTGCAGAGGAGATTCATCAGGATGTTCTCTGGAATGGAGCATATCAGCTAAGGACAGAGGTTTGAGAAGTTCGGGTTAGTTGCGTTGGAACAGAAAAGGCTGAGGGGGATGTAATTCTGAAATATAAGTTTATGATGGGCATGGACAGGATGGATAGATAGCAGCTATTACTTTTAGTCAACATGCCAAGAACAAGAGTGCACATTTTTGAAGCACAGCGTTTGAAGCTGAGAGACGATACGAAGATTGCTTTTCAGCCAGATGGTGCTGTGTCTGGAATCCACTTTCGCAGAGGAGAGTTGCCATGGGTAACCTCACAACAATTAAAAAGTATTTAGGCAAGCACTTGAAGTGCCATTGTTAAAACCACACCACACCAGGTTATGGTCCAACAGATTTAATTGGAAGCATTAGCTTACAGAACGCGGCTCATTCATCAGGTGGTTGTAGAGTATATCTCCACAACCACATACTCCACAACCACCTGAAGGAGCAGTGTCCAAATGCTAGTGCTTCCAATTAAACCTGTTGGACGATAACTGGGGGTTGTGTGATTTTTGATTTTGTGCACCCCAGTCTAACACCGGCATCTCCAAAATCTTGAAGTGCCAGAACATTCACGGCTCAGGGCCTTCTGCAGCAAAGTGGGAATAATGGGGATGGTTCTGTATTTCTGACAGTACAGAGTTTGTGCTTCTGTGGTCGTATAGTTGTGGAAGGTCAACCATGGAGCAGCTTAAGACAGGCATTGATGGGTTTCTGAAGAGTATATTAACAATTGTTATAAGAATGAGCTGTAATACCTTATAAAAGTAAACCAATGGGAAAAGTAAGAGAAAACAAGTGCAACGTCCTTACAGTTACAGTAACCGGAGAATTGCCAACAGGAAATTGGGAGAATAATGAAGCAATTACTTCAGTTCTGACTTCAAAGAGAAAAAAGAAACAAAGCAAAATAAATCTTCTCAGCAACATAAGAAAACCTAAGTCTGGTGAGAAAAAAGAATGACAAGGGACCTATGAAATAAATGGTTTGAGAAAATATCTTGAATGAGAATTAGGCATTGACAACGTCAACATAGTTAAAATGGAGAAGCAATGGATGCAACGCATTTGGATTTTCAGGAAGATTTTTCATCAAGTCGCAAGTCTAGTGTGCAACATCAATTTTTTTGAAAATAGGGCTAATACATGGAAAAGGTTTTAGAATGGGAGAGCGGAGAGGAAAAAAAAGTCTTTTTAGAGTGGAAGGCACGGACGATATCGCAGGGATTGGTGATTGGACCCTAGCTATTCATACGACACATCAAACATTCGGTTCAGGGAATCAAATGCCATATCCCCAAGTCTGCTGAGAGCACTAAACAATGTCAGACTGTGAATGGTTGAGGAGGATGTAAAAGGCTCCAAAGGTGATTTGGACAAGGTGGGGTGAATGGGCCAATACATGGCAGATGAAGAGCAATGTGGATAGATGTTACTTTGTGCACTTTAGTGGGAAAATAGAATGGCAGCCTAGCATTTGAAAAGGAATTGGCTGAATTTTTTTTCTATATGGATTTTTATGCTTTATTTTTGTTTACTTCTGTGCAGACCTCGGAGGTTCATGCAGCACAGTGAGTTCTGAAGCCAGAAATCAATACTGGGAATGGCATTGGCATGCTGACTAGGATACATAGACCCACCAAGTGGGTAACTGTAACATTGAAAATGATCTGGATCTACTTGTACATTTGTCACTGAAAGCAATATTGCAGGAATAGAAATCACGTAGGAAGATAAATGATGTGTTTGTCTTCATTTCATGGGGATTTGAATCCAGGAATAATGGTGTCTTACTGCAGCTGTACTTAGTGAGAGTTCACCGAGAACATTCTGCAGTATTATGTGCAGTTTGATCTCTTTCCCTCAAAAGGACAACCTGACTTTGAGGAAGTGCAGGAAAGGATCACCAGACTGATCTCTGGGATGACAGGCTTGCTGTGTGAGCAGAGTATGAGTTGAATGGGCCTGTTTTCCATGAGTTTCAGGAAAATGAGTGGAGAGCTCAGTGAAATATATAACACTCTGAGAGGGTGAGGCAGATTGGAAGCAGTGATGATAATTCCTCTGGCTGTGACATCTCAAACAAGACACCACAGTATTAGGAACAGGCAGGTCATTCTGCATTGAGATGAGATCAGATATCTGCACTCAGAGGCAGGTGAACCTGGAGAATTCTTTCCCTCATAAGGCTGTGGTTGCCAGGCACTGAGAATAAATAAGGATTTCTAGACACTAAGGAGATGGTGAGAGAATGGGAGTATGGTGTGGAGCTAGAGGATCAGCCATCATTATATTGAAAGGGGGAGTAAAATAGATAGACCAAAGGCACTACTGCAGTTCGTATTTTATATTTTTCTGTTGGTTAATGACATTAAGGGATGTGTACATTATGTTGGAAAAGCGCATTGAGGAATTGTGCGAAGCAGCAGCACTCCAAAAATCGAGTGCTTCCAAATAAACCTGTTGGACTATAACCTCGTATCCTGTGATTTTTAACTTTACCGGTGTACAGGGTGTTTGAGCAGCTTGGACACACATGTTTGTGGAGAAATTGCAGGAGAAACTAAGCAACTGAAGAATGAAAGCAGAATTAACCTTTCAGGTACAGTGACCCTTCTTCAAAGCTCCCAATCTCTCCAGTAATTTTTGTTTTGGTTTCAGATTTCCAGTATCCACAGTTTTATTGTAAGTGCGTTCTGTGCCTATTCAGTACTGGAGAAACTCAGCAGGTCTGGCAGCATTTGCAGAGACACAGAAAGAGTTAACATTTCAATTCCCACATGACACTTCTTCAGAACTGAAAAGGATTAGAAAATAGGCTTTTCAGTCCCTGAAGAAAGGTGATGGAAAACAAAGGATGTGGAGCTGCAGTGCCACAGACAAACAGGTTTTGAATTGTGGTGAAAGAGAAACTGTTGGGTAAAAGGGAATCTTGTGCTGAATCATTTAAAACAAATCACGCACGAGAGGGAACCTTGAGTAATCAATGAGCTTTCTTCATGGTAATGGGGAATACCTCTTCATTCAGTCCGACATATTCCATTGAAATACAGAATGTTACAATTTATACAGTAAAATACAAGCCGACTACCCATTAATTACACAACCTAGGGGAAGTCATAAGGTTCACATACATTGTAGACATTAAGAAATGAAGGTCTGGACAACACTGGCTATTACCTTATACTGCAGGTTCAGCTCGGCTAGAACAACCGATAAGGGACAGAGAGAAACAATCCATCATTCTATCAGAGCTATGTAACGGCACTGAGGAGCAGAGACAGCCTGCAGCTGCAAGGTCAGGCTATCAAAACAGAATTCCTCGGCCAGGGGTCAGACAGCACTACACTAGCAGGCTACACTTTATTGCAAACATTAACTTTGTGACAAAAATGGCTTCCACAAAGTTTTGTGTCAATTTTTGTCAAACTCTCCCACAGAAACAGATGTAGAATGGATGTAAATTAAGGTGAGAATGGAGGAAATTGGTTCTCACTGTTGAGTGCTTAAACAAGATGAACTAGACACAAATAAGACAAGGTCAGTGGGCGACCATGAGGGAAATTGGAGAATAGTTATAGTAGGTCCCGGCAGTGAAGTTATGGAAATGAATATTAACGCCTACAGGCTGTAAAGTAACGAAATGTAAAATGAAGAATTACTTGAGCACTGCTGTACTTCATTGGAACATTGCAGTAGCCCTGGACTGAAAAGTTAGCATGTGAACAAGGTAGGTTATTGAAATGGGAAACAGTGAGAAGTTCAGGGTTATTCCTTTAGACAGTGTGGAAATGTTCCTCAAAACAGCCTTTGTTTGGTCTCACAATGTAAAGGAGACTGCATTGTGAGCAGCAATGACGGGAGGCTGGATTGAAAGAGTAGAAGTGAAATGCTGCTTCACCTGGAAGGTGTGTCTGGGGCCTTGGACAGTGAGGAGGGAAGAGGTGAATGGGCAAGTGTTGCAGCTTCTGCAATTGCATTGGAAAGTGTAATACCAGCGTGGCGAAGTGTTCGAGGTGATGAAGGGTGTTGGGAGAATGGATCCTGTGAAATTCTGACAGTGACTGGAAAGGGAAGAAATGTTCGATTGCACTGTCCTGCTGGGGGTGATGGAAGTAGTCGAGGATGATCCTTTGAATGTGGACTCGATTGTAGTGGAAACTGAGGTCAGGAGGATTTCTGTCATTCTGCAGGAAAGGAAGGGAAGGAGGGAGGGCAGAAGCAAGGGTGATGGGTGAGTCAGAGCTGAAGGACATGTCTACCAGAGTTGGATGGATTTATTGTTGAGGGAAAGGAGGTCATGTTGGAGGCTTCCAACTGGTATGTGGTATCACCAACAGAAATGACAGATACAGATAAACTGGGAATTACTCTCAGCTGATCAGCGGGCAATAATTTACATGTAGAGGATTCCACAAGTAAAGTGCAATACGAAAGGATTGAAACCATTTCTACATAAGGCTGTGGAGGGAAGGTCATTGGGTCGATATAAGACTGAGATAGATAGGTTTCTGAATATCAAGCGGATCAAGGGTTATGGGGCGAAAGCAGGAGAATGGGGTTGAGAAACTTATCAGCCATAATTGAATGGCAGAGCAGACTTGATGGGATGAATGGCCTTATTTCAGCTCCTTTGTCTTGTGAGTGTTCCTGCATCTAAAACAAAGTTAAAATGCTGATGCAGCAAGTAACTAGGTTGGTTCATTAGGCTGATTCCTGGACTGAAAGTGCTGACTTTAGGCGTTTATTCACTGTCATTGAAATGCATGATAACAATACTGAAAAATACAAGATACAAGAGGGGGCTTGACAAGGTATATGATGAGAATGTGTTCCCACTCCTGGGTGCAGTCTTGAAGTCGGGGACATCGATACAGAATAATAGAAATTGATTTAAAACTGAGATGCATAGAAATGTATTCTCTCAGAAGGTGGTGAATGGCTGGAATTCCCTAACCCAGAGAGTTGTGGAGGCTAGATCACTGGAAATATTTGCAGATGAGGTGGATGGGCTTTTGATATATTGGTGAGTTGAGGGATAGGCAGGAAAGTGGGGTTGAGCCCTGGAGTCGATCAGCCATGTTCTTATTCAATGACAGGGTCGGCTTGAGGGGCTGAATAGCAAAGGAACTGTTTATTTTCCTGGAAGCTGGGTTATGCAATGTTGCACTCAGGGAGAGCAGAGGATTTAGTTGAACTAACCCTGGGTGAGGTCTGTGGGCTGTATCACAGTGAATCTGGGTCTGCAGCTTTAACTCCAAACTCTCCCCATCTGAATGGGCCACACTCCTCTCCCTCCATTCCAATCCCAACCTCACCATTAAACCAGCTGATAAGAGAGTGCAGTGATAGTTTGGCGCACTGCCCTCTACCTTGCCAAAGCCACATGCTAACTCGTTGGAATCTCCTCATACTGCCTGCTAAATTATGATCAGACCATCATCGCCGAGACCACCTCCAATCTCATCGCCTCCCATTCACAGCATCCAACCTCATCGTTCCCCAATTATGCACCACCCATTTTGATCTTCTCTCCAAAGTGCAATAATCGACTCTCCAGCCGACTGATTATTACTGCCTGCTCCTGCCCCACTGAGCCCAACTCTTTATCTTGTCTCTATCCTGTCCTCTCGTTGGTCCAGGCACACTCCACCTGTATTTAGGACATCTACACACGTGTTTCTCAACCTTTCTGTATTCAAAGCCCCCTTCTTATCCTTGAAATCATGCAACACCCCCCAAATCAAAGTCTGTTTTTGCACATATAACTGCAATATACTGCAGTGCTGAAAATGGAAAACTTTTGTGAAATATGTCTTAGATGCAACAAAAAAAATAAATGTTATCATTCGTGTTATGCGACTATCCATCGGAAGACAGCAATGTCATTCAAGGACACAGCGGTCTTCCAAGTGATTGGTTAGTTCTCTCCAAAGTCATACAGTGCCCTCTTGACTTCAACACCCACCAAAGGAAGGCAAACGCCCCTCAGGGAGCGGTTCCGCCCCCATTGAGAAACACTGATCTACACCATTCATCTTCTCCAAGACTTTCAGTTCCCTGGCTTCCACTACCTCATCTTCATCATTGAATTCTAGTCTCTCGACATCTGTAGCCCCCAGTAGGTGGACCTCAAGGCCCTCCAGCTTGTTGTCACTCACAGACCCACCCAATCCCCCACCTGGGAGAACTTGTCCTCACCCTAAACAATTTTTCTTTTCAATCCTCCCACTTAGCTGGAAATCAGAGAGGTGGCTATGGATACCTGCATGGATTCAATTGATTCCTACTTCTTTGCAGGTCATGTGGACCTTCTGCAGTTTTCCTGGGACTATCTCCCACCTTTTCCTCTGCTACATTGACGACAGTATCAATGCTGCCTCATGCTCCCACAAGGAGCTCGAATAGTTCATTAACTACTCCAACACCTTCCACCCTGACCTCAAGTTCACCTGGACCATCTCTGACATCTCCCTCCTCTTCCAGGATCTCTCTGTTTCCATCTCCAGCAAGCGACTTACCACGGACATGTATTAGAAACTTGCCATCACCAACAGCTACTTCGACTCCACATTGTCCCAAATCCCCTTCTGCAAAAATGCAATCCCATACTTCCAATTCATCCAGCATATCTGCTCCTAGGAAGAGCAATTCCATTCCAGGACATCCCAGATATTCTCCTACTTTAAATAACTGCAACTTTCCCACCAGCATGATCTACAACACCCTCAGCCGCATCTCCTCCATTTCCTGCAGATTTTTCCTCAAACAAAATCTCCCCAACTACGCTAGGGTACAATCCCCCTAGTCCACATATTCCACCCCACTCATCTCCAAATACAATGCATCATCTGCTGCCACTTCCACCATCTGCAATCAGATCCCACCATAAAAGTGACATTTCCCTCCCTGCCCCTCTGCATTCCGGAGGAACCATTCACTCTGCGACTCCC
This sequence comes from Hemiscyllium ocellatum, assembly GCF_020745735.1. Taxonomy (NCBI): domain Eukaryota; kingdom Metazoa; phylum Chordata; class Chondrichthyes; order Orectolobiformes; family Hemiscylliidae; genus Hemiscyllium; species Hemiscyllium ocellatum. The sequence goes on from NC_083426.1 coordinate 57,531,725, forward strand.
TCGTTAGGTCCACAATTCCCCAATCCCTTGTCCACACCCTGACCTTTTCCCTCCCTCCACACAAGGTGCAAAACCTTCCCGTCATCTCCAACCAAGGGCCCAGAGACTCATTCCAAATGCAGTAGAAATTCATGTACATTTCCTCTAATCTGATTTATTGCATCTGTTGCTCCTGATGAGGTCTTCACTATATCGTGGAGACTGAGCACAACCTCGGGAACCAGTTTCGGGAATATTTATTGTCCGTAGAGTCCAATTAACCCACTTTCTGGTGGCAGTCCATTGCAACTCCCCCTCCCAGTATCCCGACAACATACCCATCCTGGGCCTCCCAAACCATCAACATAAAGCCACAAGCAAAGTGAAGGAAGAACACCTCATCTTCCACCTCAGGAACTTACAACCATACCACCTTAACATATAATTCACCAGCTTCTTAATTTCCCTACTCCCCACCTCATCGCAGGTACAGCATTGCCTCTCCACCCTATCTCCTAACAGTCAACCTCCCTTCCCTTCGGTCGACTTCACCCTTCCCATTGACCAATCACAGTCATGTCCTACCTGCATTCACTCATTGCTATCCCATATGTCTCCCCCAGTCCCATCCCATCCATCTGTTAATTTGGCAGCTCCCTTCCCCTTCCCATCTGCTGAAATGTTCTAACCTGAAACATCAACTCCCTTTCTCCTTTGATGTTGCTTGACATGCTGTGCTTTTTGTCCAGCTCCATGCTTTATCGACGCTGACTCTCCTGCATCTTTAGTTCTCACTGTCTCCCACTTAGCGAGACGGGGTGGTATATACAGCTCCATGTGCTGGGAGGGTAACTGCTCTGGGCTTACATCTCAATACATTGGTGTTCCCTGCACAACTCCCCCTGCAGGACATCAACAGAGTCCAGGTTTATAGATCAATGCACTGGAGTAGTCAGCGTAATTTTGCTCTCTGGACAGATTGCCCTGTTATACTGAGGAGTACACCAGCCTGGTTCGCACAGTGCTCCATGCTGAACAGACAGCTTATCTTTTAGATGTCTGTGTTGGTTCAGTGAGGTGGATTGAAAATGTAGTACAATTAACAACCTCATGTGCTCTGGCAATACCTTTATTTTGTGTTCTCATTTATAGAGTGAGTTATTAAGGTCTATCAATATAAATGATGCAGTGTGAGTATTCATCGAATCTCGAAGTGTGGAAACAGGACCTTCGGCCCCATCAAGTCCACACTGGCCCTCTGAAGAGTAACCCACCCAGACCCATTCCCCTTACCCTACATTTAACCCTGACTATTGCATCTAACCTACGCATCCCTATACATTATGGTCACTTTAGCTTGGCCAACCTACCTATATCGCACATCTTTGTGACCGTGGGAGGAAACTCATACAGAGACGGGAAGAATGTGCAAACTCCACACAGACAGTCACTCCAGGCTGGAATTGAACACGAGTACCTGGTGCTGTGAGACAGCAGTGTGAACCACTGAGCCAATGTGCCGCATATTCACAGTACAACATGTTGGTGAATACCCACTGTCCTGGCAGCATCCACAGTCTCTTCATTCATAAGCAGTGAGCCAAACACATTATCTGAGAGGCAATCCCTTCATTCAATGTGAAGACTCGAAGACTAAGGCCATCTCCTCGCTGCATGGCACACAACATCCCTCATCACTCTCCAACGACAATCAAACACATCAAAACATCCCATGTGCACTGAGAGCAATGGGGAATATCAGGAAGCAGACCATCAGAGAGATGGACCAATACTTCCAATGTCTGAATGGGTCAGAGGGAATCATCCCTTAGCACTGTATTTCTGAATCCTGTAATCTCCCCGGAACACACTATAACCAACATTCTCCGAGCGACGTTATCTGGAATGTTCTATAACCAATATTCCTCGGAAATTTCCATAACTGACATTCCCCAGAACATTCTATAACCAACATTTACCGGAACATTCTATAAAACGATATTTGCAAGAACATTCTATACACGACATTCAGTAATTGAGACTTTCTGGAACATTTTCCAACCAACATTCCCTGGAACATTCTATAACTGCCTTTCCATGGAAGATTCTATAACTGACATTCCCCGGAATAATCTAAACTGACATTACATGAGAACGGCCGGATGTCAGTAATTTGAACAAAACACAAAATTCCAAGGGAAGAGATCCAATTCCAGGAAGAAAAAGACACTTTTTCGAAGTCTCCTCAGACATTTAAAGGGGTGAATCCGTTCTGCCTGTGTATACATTTCTAAATAACCGAGGATCGACTGCAACTTGGACTAAAAGACAGAAACTTCCAACTTCCATTTGCCTCCAAGGAACTGACAGAGAATCCTTCAGGACAGCAAATGTTTCACCCTGCATATTTGAAACTATTAAGAAGTGACCTGTGTCTGCCTCTTGAGTGACTGACTGTGTAGGAATGTTCCAGAAACCCACGGTTCTTATGGATGTGTGCCCGTGTGTTTAGGGATGGATGGTCGATGTGTTTTATGTAATAGTTTTGTAAGCAATTCAGATTTTACCAATTGTTATTTCAGCTTCAATTATTTCAATACATCTCTGAATACAGTGACACATTTGAAAATCTTACTGGTCTCCAATCAAACTGGTAACTTTGCCTCAAAGGCTGATGTATAATTTGTTTGTTTCCATTCTTCACAGTTAACATAGTGACGATCTACGTCCTGCTTTATAAAGATTGTGTATTGTCTCCATGTGTCAGACTTTACCTGGGGACCATGGCAGTGGCCGATCTACTGGTCATTATCCTCGACCTGATGTTGAGACACATTCCCATTGTTTATAAGGAACAGTTTGATTTTCTGTGGGCCATCCATATGTGTAATATCCACGCTGTCCTGCTTTATGCAGTCACTGACTGTTCTGTCTGGTTCACTGTCACTTTCACCTTTGATCAATTTGTGGCCATTTGTTGCCAGAAGATGAAAAGTAACTATTGCAGTGAGAAAACGGTTGCTGTGGTTCTGGGAACAGTTACTATGCTGAGCTGTTTAAAGAACATTTTCTGGTATTTTATGCTCACAGCTCGGTATGCGCTGGGGAATTACCCCTGGTTTTGTGAGGTAACAGATGCTGTTCGTTACTCTCATGTCTGGGTCACAATCGAGTTCCTCCACAACATTCTAAACCCAGCTCTCCCATTTCTCCTGATTTTGCTGCTCAATGTTTTCACTGTCAGACACATTGTAGTGACCAGCAGAGCCTGCAGGAGACTCCAGGCTCGCACCAATAGGGATGGGCAGTGTGACACAGAAATGCAAAATCAAAAAAAATCCATCATTTTACTGTTTGTGGTCTCAGCCAATTTCATCGTGCTATGGTCAACATTAATGGTGTATTCTATATGGTTCCTGATGTATCATATTGGACATCGTGTTGTCTATTTTCATTGGTTTGTAAAGGAATTGGGTTAAATGCTGCAGCTCCTCAGTTGCTGCACAAACACCGCAATTTATGCCATGACCCAGACTAAGTTCAGACAGCAGATGAAGAATGTGCTGAAATATCCCTTTACCCAAATTCATCAATCAATCAAATTCACTTATTAACCAATCCATCCAGGACTTTGTCATTTCTGTTCAATGTTTCTGCAATGAATGCACCTGTCACTGTGGTAACAGATTGAGGGTAGTGTTTGTTTGCCCAACATCATCCCACAGAGGGTTTTAGGAGCACATTTTAATGTTTCTCACAACTCAGGGCCAGTGATAACGATCACCATACTACTGACTCTACGTGCAGTGTATTTCTAAAGAATAAAACAGTTCAATAAAAAGTGCCACGAGGCAGAGACATTTGCCTTTGTTTGGAAAAATCTGAGGTGGAGAGTGACAGACGCAGCCCCAGTGTCCAGGTCCTCAGGACTGGGGTGTGACAATGGGGGAATGTGGGGGGGTGGGGGGGGAGAGAGTGTGATGATGGGGGTGTGTGCATGGGAGTGAAATGTAACAGTGGGGGCTTGCATAAGGAAGATGAGTGCAATGGTGGGAGTGTGTGAAGGGGGATGCACGCGATGGTTGATGAGTGTGCAGGGGAGTGAGTGTGAAACTGGGGGAGGGAAGGGGGAGTGAGCATGACGGTGTAGGATTACGCAGAGAAGTTAGTGTGATAGTGGAGAATGTGTGAAGCAGTCAGTGTGATGGTGGGGGAGTGTATAAAGCCATGAGTATGACAATGGGTGTGTTTGTTTAAGGTAGTGAGGGTGATGGTGGGGGGTGCACAGGGCAGTGAAGATGACAATGGGGCGGATGTGCAGGGCAGTGAGGGTGATGGTGGAGGATTGTGTGGAGGAGTGAGTGTGACAGCAGGGGAGTGAGCGTGACAATCCTTGTGGTATGGGGAGAAAGCAAAATGGAGAGGGAGTGTATAGGGCAGTGTGTATGAGTGTGCAGAAGGGTGTGAGAGAGTGTTAGTGGGGGAGTGTGCAGGGGAATGAGAGTGAAGGTGGGGGCGCGTGCAGGAGAGTGAGCATGATGGAGAGGGAGAGTGTGACGATGGGGGTTTTGCAGTACAGTGAAAGTGATCGTAGGGGAGTGTATGGGGCAGTGACTGTGATGGTGGCGTGTGTGCGAAACAGTGAGTGTGACAGTGGGGGGGATTTGAAGGGTAGTGAGTGTGACAGTGAGGGAGAATGTGGGGAACTGAGTGTGACGCTCAGCTGTCAAAGAGTGAGTGTGCCAGTGGCGGAGTTGGCAGGGGAGTGAGCGTGACAGTGAGAGATGGGGTGGGGTGGGGCAGTGAGTATGACATGGAGAGTGGAGGGGAGAGAGCGTGATAATGGGGGAGTGTGCAGGGCAGTGAACATGATGATGGGGAATGTACAGGGGATTGAGCATGACAGTGGGGGTTGATTTTCTCAAAAACCTCCTCCTCTGCTTTTGGTTACACTTCAGTCCCACACTCCTGATCTTCGGGCACCCGGTACAGAGGAGGGAGGGCAGGTCTGAAGACCTCCTTGTGGGTCTGCTCCTGGGCCTGACCAAACTGGCCATAAACAGGTCCAGGCAGCGGGCCGTGGAGGGGTCATTAGGGCGACTGCCTGCCCCTCTTCCGCGGTTATGTTAGAGCCCGGGTGTCCTTGGAGAAGGAGCACACGGTGTCCACCAACACCCTGGAGTTGTTCAGGGAGAGGTGGGCTCCGCAGGGAGTGGAGTGCATCATTTCCCCCTCCAACTTGATTTTGATTTTGTCCCTGCCCTCCCCTTCACTGTTTGATCACACAGCATTGCCCCTTGATGTGAAGGGCACTGCTTGTCACTAGCCACCCAGGTGTTTTCCCTGTCAAGAGTTGGATCAGTGTGTGTGTGTGCATTTGTGCAAGAACTCTCCTCCTTGAAGGTGGCAGAAGGGAAGGGGACTATCCCTGGACCAGCTGCCCCACATTGAGAGAGTTGAAGGAAAGAAAGAAGAAAAAAGACAGAAGAAGGAGGCAGAAGGAGGTGAGAGCTGTGAGTCTTGGGCCTACTTTTGGAGCTGCAGCCTGGGCTTGCCCAGGTCAAGGGAGTGTTGCTGCTGACCTGGGGCCCACTTCCACTGCTGGTCTCTGGGACCCTGCCCGGGCCTGCCTCCATCACCGCTGCTTGGGACTTGCCTGGGGCCCCTTCCCACAACCTCCACCACTTCTGCGACCTGAGGCCCACTTCCAAAGCTGCTGCCTGGGACTTGCCTGGGAGACCCTCCCCAACAGGTCTGCCCCCAACGCTGTGACCAAAGGCCTGCCTGAGACTCACCAGAGGCCTGCTTCCACTGCTGCTGTCACCTGAGGCCTGCCTCCACCACTGCTGCTTGGGACTTGCCTTGGGCTCCTCCCCATAACCTCCACCACTGCTGCGACCTGAGGGCCACCTCCACCGCTGCTGCCCAGGACTAAATTTTTGGGCTGCCTGGGACGTACTTTGGGGACCCTGCCCAACAGGTCTGCCCCCACTGCTGCGACCAAGGGCCTGCCTGGGACTTGCCTGAGGCCTGCCTCCACCGCTGCTGCTGCCTGGGGACCCAGCCCATGGAAGACAGCAAAACATGGAGAGCCCAAAAGGTTGCAGGGCCCAGCCGAACCTACGCCAGGGTAGCCGCTGCGTTAGGCTCGGCTGCTCCAACCCCAGCTGCAACCAAGACCCCCTTCAGGCACCTGAACAAAGGCCTGGGGGTAAAGGCCTATCCCCATCTCAATATGACCATCGAGGCCTGCAGTAAGGCCATGGCTAGTGTGGTCGGCGCTTGTCGCTGTGGCCTGGATGTACGGGAATGCCATTTTGTTCCTCAAGACTGAGCAGGCGGTCCACCTGGCAGTGGAGAGGGTGCTCACTGTGGGCGGGACACACTTGCCCATCGACACTTAGGAGGTCACGGCCCAGAGGGTCGTGATCTCCAACGTCCCGCCCTTCATTGCCAGTGAGCTCCTTTTTCCCCACCTCACTACCTTGGGGGAGATCCGGTCAGGGGTCCAACCACTCCTGCTCGGTCTTAAGGACCCCTCCCTCCAGCACATATACTCCTTCCGACGCCAGGTATTCATTTGCCTAGCCCAGGAGGAGGTCACCGAGGGCTCTTTCACCCTCCTCCACGAGGGCGCGGCCTACCATGTGTTCTGGACGGCATGCGGTGCCACCTGTGCCGCGAGGTGGGGCATATTAGAAAAAACTGCCCCACCCAGAAGGCTGCCCAGCCCAATGGCTGAGGGTGGCGCCAACGCACCCACTCCCCCTCCCCCGAAGTCAACAGCACAAGCCCCAGCACCAGGGGCTAAGCGAGAGACTCCCAATGCCTCAGCCTCTGGCAGGGAGGGGGATGAGCGTCCGACCAGCCAGAAGGCGCCCAGGAAGACACAACGTGTCAGGCCCGCTCACGGGGAGACCACCCTATCCCCTTCCCCCACACCTAGCCCACAACCTGCCCCACCCCGGCACAACAATGTCCCTGCGGCCGAGCCAGTGTCACCCCGGCACGGGACCCCCAAACCCCCAAACCCGTACCTGATCCTGGCCCAACTGACCCGGCCCCACTGACCCCACACCCAACCCCCACCCCGTTACAGAAACCCCTGGGGATTCAACACCTGGCCCGAGCCCGAGCCCGAGCCCTGCCCCACCCAGCCACACCCTGGCACTAACCTGGGGGGTGGGGTGGGGGTAAGACCACTGCTACCTCACCACCTGCAGCAACCGTGTGTCTGGGCCCCAGAGAGGGAACTGGGCCCCTGCCCCTGCCCCTGCCCCTGCCCCTGCCCCTGCCTCTGCCCCTGCACCGCCTGCCATCACCTGATAAACCAGTGGCGGGGCAGGAAGTGACACAGCTGATGCACCCACTCTGGTCAAGCCCCCTATCTTTCCCCAACCAATCGTATTTCGGGAAAGGTGGAGGGGGGTGGGGTGGGAGGTATGAGACCTCGGTCCTCATGACCACCAAGGCGGGCGGAGACGCCGGCCCTATAGGGATGAGACACTCCAGCAGCGCACCGGTGGTGCTGCCCCTCTTCAGGGGATGAGCCTACGGTGCCTCTTGACTGTCCGGCACGGTGGCCTGACCTGCCCAAACCCCCAGGGGCCACAGCCGGACCTTCCGCTGCCATAACACCTCTGGCCCCTGGGGGGGACTTTAATAACCACACGGGCCGTGGGTGTGGGTGACAAAGATGAATTCTCTGCTGGGTTGTTGAGCGGTGGAGGGGAGGACGGTGCTATCCTCGCTCCTCCCCCCAGACTGTTTTTCCGGGGGCCTTGGTCCTGGGGGAGGACCTTTTCCCCGAGGAGCCGGGCGTCCCGGTGTCGGGAGAGGAGCGGGGCTCCGAGTCTCTGCCGCCCAATGACCGAACTTGGGGCGTTCTGGGAAGGGGTGTACCGAGGAAGGTACCGCCAGTGACCCTGGGGATGGGGTTGCTGGGGGTTGGAAGCCAGTTGGTGGTGCTGGACCAGCCCCCATCCTCTCGATGGGGGAGGGGTCAGTGACCAATAGCGACATCCCGGAGGAGGGTTCGGGATCAGTGGCGGACACTGGGGATGACGCGGAGTCCGTCTCCAGCGGCATTTGAGTCCCAGGTGCTCCCCACCGATCTCCTCCTCATCCACCTCGAGGAACTCCAGGAGTTTGTCGAGGAAACTCGGAGTCGCCGGGATAGAGCCCAACTGGCACTCGACCGCTGGAGTTCCTTTGAGAGAGTTTACTGGTCAGCCCATGCTGCGCGCCAGGCGCCTGGGCTCGACATGAGCGAGCGACGACATGGAGACAACTATAGCCAGCCTCAACATCAACGACAGCAGGGAGTCACAGTGCAGATTCCAGACCCTCTCGGTCCTTCGGGACAGGGGGTATGTGGTGTGCTTCCTGCAAGAAACCCACACTACCCCAGGAGACAAAGCCAGCTGGCTCCTGGAGTGGCGAGGGGGGGTCTACATGAATCACCTCACCCACAGATCTGGCGGGGTGGCTATCTTGTTGGCCCTGCATTTTCAGCTGGAGATCTTGGGGGTCAGGGAGCCAGTGCCAGGCCGTTTGCTTCACCTGATGGTTCGGCTGGGGGGGCGCGGTGCTTCACTTGGTGAATGTCTACGCTCCCCTGGCCGGGCCGAGGCAAGCGAGCTTCTTTGGAGAAGTGTCCGCTCACCTTGCTTCCATCGACGAGAACCAGTGCGTCGTCCTCGGGGGAGATTTTAACTGCGTCCTCGAAGACAGGGACCACGGCGGTGCCCGCACGAGTTCGGCGTTGGGGAGGAGGTTGGGGGACTTGTTCAAGTCTTTCGACCTGGTGGACGTCTGGCGGGATCTCCATCCTGACTCCATCGCCTTCACCTTCGTGAGGCCTGGGGTCGGAGTGTCCAGAATCGACCGCCTGTACATTTCGCGGGCGTATGCCTCCTGTTTTCCGAAGGCCTCCACACGGCAGGTGTCGTGCACGGACCATCGCCTGGTGTGGGCGGAACTCCTTCCGTTCGGCACCAGGCACGGCTCCGCGGACTGGCACTTTAACAACCTGCTGCTGGAGGACGAGCGGTTCCGGGACTCGTTTCGTCGTTTCTGAGCCGGCTGGAGAAGGAAGCGGGGAAGCTTCCCCTCCCTGAGGCTATGGTGGGACGTGGGCAAGGCTCACGTCCACGTCTTCTGTCAGGAGTATGTGAGGGGGTCGACAAAGAGGCGGAAATCCAGGATCGGGGAGTTGGAGAGGGAGATGCTCGACCTGGAGTCACGCCTCGGTCAGCCCGACGCGGACCCGGCCCTGCGCGGGGTGTACGAAGAGAAGAAGGCTGCGCTCCGGGACCTGCAGCTCGTCGGGGCTCGGGGCGTGTACGTGTGGTGGCGGATCCAGTTCCTCCAGGACCTGGACCGCGGCTCCCCCTTCTTCTACTCGCTGTAAAAAAGGCATGGCACCCGTCAGCAGCTCCTTGTGCTGCTGGTCAACGACGGGTCCCTCGTCTTGGATCCGGAGGGTATCAGGGCCCACGTTCGATCCTATTACACGGCCCTGTTCACTCCGGATCCGACCAGCGAGGATGCTCACAGAGTTCTGTGGGAGGACCTGCCGCAGCTCGGCCCGGAGGACGCCGGAAGGCTCGACGTTCCCGTCACTTTCGAGGAGCTGACCAGTGCCCTCGACCAGCTGTCGAGGGGCAAATCCCTAGGGCTGGACGGGCTGACTGTGGAGTTCTTCAGGGCGTTCTGGGACGTCCTGGGGAGTGACTACACACAGGTCCTGGGGGAGTGTCTAAATGCCAGAGAGCTGCCCCTTTCTTAGCGCAGGGAGGTCATCGGCCTGCTGCCAAAGAAGGAGGACCCTTCGTTCTTTGAAGAACTGGCGTCCGGTCTCCCTCCTCAGCACGGACTACAAAATCTTCGCCAGGGTGTTGTCTTCTCGCCTGGCTTCCGTGCTGACCCACATGATTCACCCGGACCAGTCCTACACGGTCCCGGGCCGGAGGATACATGACAACGTCCACCTGGTCCGGGACCTGATCCATTTCTGTCGACGGGCTGGTCTGCCGAGCGCCTTCCTGTCTCTCGACCAGGAGAAGGCGTTTGACAGGGTCGATCACACCTGCTCGGGACTCTGCGGGCATTCAGGTTCAGGACGCAGTTCATCATCAGGATCCAACTTTTGTACGCCGCCGCAGAGTGTCTGGTTAAAGTTAACGGGTCCCTGACGGCGCCCCTTCGCTTCGGGAGAGGAGTGCGTCAAGGCTGCCCCCTGTCCGGCCAGTTGTATTCCCTGTGCGTGGAGCCTTTCCTGCGCCTCTTGCGGAGGAGGTTGTCGGGGCTGGTTCTGCGCGGCGCGGGCACGGGGGTGGTCCTCTCAGCCTACGCTGACGACGTGCTCCTCACTTTCACCGACCTGGCTGACCTGGGGAGGATGTGCGAGTGCCAGGCTGTGTACTCGGCAGCGTCTTCCGCCAGGATCAACTGGGCCAAATGTTCCAGACTACTGGTGGGTCCGTGGCGGGTGGACTCCCTGCCGGAGGAGTTTCGGGGGTTCAGCTGGAGTACCACCCATCTCCTCTACCTGGGGGTCTACCTCAGCCCGGCCGAGGAATCCTGGCCGGCCAACTGGCAGGAGCTGGAGGCCAAAGTCTCGGCTCGCCTAGGCCACTGGACAGGACTGCTCCGAGTGCTATCTTACAGGAGCCGAGTGCTGGTCATTAACCAGCTGGTGGCCACCATGCTGTGGTACCGGCTGGTCACTTTGGTCCCTCCTCCTGGCTTTGTCACTGACATCCAGAGAACGTTGGTCAACTTCTTCTGGGACAAAAAGATGCACTGGGTCACTGAGCAGGTTCTGAGTCTCCCTATTGAGGAAGGCGGTCAGTCGCTGGTGTGCATCCGCTTCCATGTCGCGACCTTCCACCTTCAGACCTTGCAGTGATACCTTAACATCGAGCATCCTCCTAGGTGGTGCGCCCTGGCGACGGATTTTTTCCGCCAGGTGTGTAACCTCAACTACGACACGCAGCTCTTGTTCGTCGACCGTGACGGTTTGGAGGTCGCCCTCAAGGTACTGCCTGCCTTTTACCAGGACCTGATCACTGTCTGGAACATGGTCGAATCGCGCCGAGCCTACCCTCTGGCAAGAGTAGCGGCTGTCGTCAGGGAGCCGTTGCTCAGGAATCCTCACCTCCGTGCTCGCAGGTTCGAGTGGCTGTCGGAGGGGACGGCCGTGGCGGCGAGGGTGACCAGGGTCGGGGACGTGCTGGATGCCGGGGACCTGGGCTGGACGTTGCCGCAAGACATAGCGAGCAGGGCAGCGGTAGACATCCGGTACGTGGCTACCGCCATCCGATGCCTTAAAATAGCGGTGCTCGGACCCGACGTAGTGCACCAGTTGGAGGACGCTCAGTTGTGCGGTGGGATCCCGTCCGCGCTACCCCAGCCCAGACGGAATTTCACATTGGCCCCAAGGTCCCGTATTTCCTGCGGGAGCCTGTGCCCCACAACCTGAGCCGCCTCTGGAATGTTAATTTTGTTTCCTTTCAGGGGGTAAAAAGGCGTGCCCTGTATCGACTGCTGCTGCACTCCGTCCACCTCTTCTCCTTCATCCACAGTCCGGACACGCCTCGGCGTGCCCATTTGCCACCGGGCAGTGGGGATCCCCAGTGGAAGGCTCTCTACGCGGGAGTCCTCCCCCTTTCTCTCAGAGATCTGGGGTGGAGGGTGCTGCATGCAGCAGTCCCCTGCAACCGCAGATTGCGGTGGTTCACGGACTCTCAGCCCAACTGCTTGTTCTGTGGTGCTGTGGAGTCCGTGGACCATGTGTATATTGGGTGTGGGCGTTTGCACTCCCTCTTTGATTTTCTCAAAAACCTCCTCCTCTGCTTTTGGTTGCACTTCAGTCCCAAGCTTCTGATCTTCGGGCACCCGGTATGGAGGAGGGAGGGCAGGTCTGAAGACCTCCTCGTGGGTCTGCTCCTGGGCCTGGCCAAACTGGCCATAAACAGGTCCAGGCAGCGGGCCATGGAGGGGATCGTTAGAGCCGGGGTGTCCTTGGAGAAGGAGCACACGGTGTCCACCAACACCCTGGAGTTGTTCAGGGGGAGGTGGGCGCCGCAGGGATTGGAGTGCATCATTTCCCCCTCCAACTCGATTTTGATTTAGTCCCTGCCCTCCCCTTCACTGTTTTGATCACACAGCATTGCCCTTTGATGTGAAGGGCACTGCTTGTCACTGGCCACTTGGGTGTTTCATTTCTTCCTGGTTGTGGAAATTAAATAAAGATTTGTGCACTTTGTGTCTCTCATTGTGTCTCACACCTGCACACACACACACACCATGGGTACTGGGGAAAAAATATGCACTACCACAGTTAGGCAGTAGTGTGGGGGTTAATTTGAAAAAAAAACAGAAGTGTCTCCCCCTCCAACTCTAGTCCTAGCCCTCCCCTTAACTGTTTGATCACAAAAAAGAAGGAAAAAAAAATAAGAATGCTTACTCAACTCGCGTCAACTGCTTCCATGGGCAAGGAATTCCATAGATTTACAACCCGCTCGATGAAGAAGTTTCTTCTGAGTTCAGTTCTAAACCTGCTTCCTCTAACCTTGAGGCCATGCCCTCTTGGACTAGTCTCACCTACCATTGGAAACATCCTATCTATTTCTTTTTTATTGATTCCCTTCATAATTACATATGTTTCGATAAGATCCCCCCATGCTTCTGAATTCCAATGAATATAATTCCAATCTACTCAGCCTTTCCTCATTAGCCAATCCCCTCAACTCTAAAATCAACCGTGTGAACCTCCTCTGCACCCCTCCACTGCAGTCCATCCTTTCTCAAGTAAGAAGACCAAATCTGCACACAGTGCTCTGGGTGTGGCCTCACCAACACCTTGTATAGGTGCAATATCTGCTCCCTGCCTTCAAACCCAATCCCTTTAGCAATGAAGAACAAAATTCCATTTGCCTTCCTAATTACTTGTTGTACCTGCAGACCAGTCTTCTGTGATTCATGCTCACGGACACCCAGGTCCCTCTGCACAGCAGCATGCTGCAACATTTTGCCATTTAATAATAACTCTTTTTATTTTATTTTGCAGTACCAAGGCTACGGTAGTCGGACCAGGCCCAGGAAGCTGCAGCAGCAGGAGAATACCCTTTTTTATTGTTACTCTGACCAAATTGGATGACTCCATGTTTACGAACATCCCATTACATCTGCCAGACCTTTGCCTACTCACTCAATGTAACTATGTTCCTCTGCAAAGTTTCACAGTCTTCTGCACACTTTGCTCTGCCACTCATCTTCGTGTCATCTGCAAACTTTGACACCCTACACGTGGTGCCCAACTGCAAATCATCGATATAAATTGTGAATAATTGTGGTCCCAACACTGATCCCTGAGGCAGAACACTGGTCACTGACTGCCATCCAGAATAACACTCTTTCCTTCTTGTTAGTCAACCAACCCTAATCCATGCTAATACTCTACCCCTAACACGATGCATCCTTATCTTAAGCAGCAGCCTCTTGTGAAGCACCTTGTCGAATGCTTTTTGGAAATGTAGTTATACCACATCCATTGGATCCCTGTTGTCCAGCTTGCTCGAAATGTCTTCTTTGAATTCCAAAGGCTTTGTCATGCATGACCTGCCCTTCATGAACCCGTGCTGTATCTGTCCAATGGGACAATTTCTATCGAGATGTCCTGCTATTTCTTCCTTGAAAATAGACGAAAGCATCTTCCCCACTACAGAGGTTAAGCTAACTGGTCTATAATTCCTCATGTTTTGTCTACCCACCTTTTAAAACAATGGTGTCACATTTGTTATTTTCCAATCTGCTGGGACTGCCCCAGAGTCCAGCGAATTTTGGAAAATTACCGTAAGCGCACTTGCTATTTCTCCTGCCATCTCGTTTAGTACACTGGGGTGCGTTCCTTCAGAGCTTGGAGACATGTCTATCCTTATCTCCATCAGCATGCCGAACACACCTCTTCCGTAACAATGATAGTTTCCAGGTTCATCTCCCTTCGTCTCTTTGTCACTTACTGGCATGTTATTAATGTCTACCCACTGTGAAGGACAATACAAACTACCTGTTCAATGTCTCAGCCATTTCATCACATCCCATAAATAAATGCCCCTTCGCGTCCTCTAAAGGACCAACGTTTACTCTAGCCACTCTTTTTTCATTTTATATAAGTACAGAAACGTTTGTTATCTGTCGTTTTATTTTGTGCAAACTTTTTTTTCTCACCTTCAATCTCACTTTTATTTTTACCTCTTATTGGGGTTTTGTGACGACCTTGAATGTTTTCCCAAATCTTCTAGATTGCTGCTATTTTTGGCGAGTTTGAATGCCTTCTGTTTGAATTTGACAGCCTGCCATATTTCCTTCCACACTGATGGCAGATTACCCCTCCTCTTACAGTCCTTCCTTGTCACCAAAATATACTTTGCTGAGGACATTGAAAAATTTCTTTGAAAGTCCTCTCCTGCTCATCAACTGTCCCACCAGAAAATCTTTCTTTCAGTCTACTTTAGCCAGGCCCTCTCTCACTCAATTGTAGTCTCCCTTGTTTAAGCACAGGACACTGGTATTGGATTTTATCATCACACTCCATCTGGATTTTGAAATTAACCATGCCATGATCTCTCCTTCCAAGAGGATCCCTCACTGTGAGATCATTAATTATTCCTGTCTATTGCACAGGGGCAGGTCTAGGATAGCTTGCTCCCTCGTCTGTTCCATTACATACTGTTCAAGAAAACTATCATGGATACACTCAATGAACTCCTCCTCAAGTCTACCCTGACGGAGCTGGTTCAACCAATCTGCATGTCGATTAAACACCCCCATGATAAGAGCCATACCATTTTTAACGACGTTAATTATTTCTTTGTTCGGTGCCCGCACCGATGTGATGTTACTATTTGCTGGTCAGTGGAATAAGCTATCAGTGACTTTTTTGTGCAAATTTCTATTCCACCCGAATGTATTCAACACCGTTCTCCATCGAATCCACGTTGCCTCTCAACACTGCACTGATGGTGCCCTCGAATATCACAGCTTATTTTAAAAAAATTCAGGAGTGAGCACCCGGCCACCTGCACACAGAGCCCCCGGCAACGTGAACACACAGCACCCAACCACCTGAACACAGAGCCCCCGGCCACCTGAACACACAGCACCCAACCACCTGAACACAGAGGTCCCTGCCACCTGAACACAGAGTCCCCGGCCACCTGAACACAGAGGTCCCTGCCACCTGAACACAGAGCCCCCAGCCACCTGAACACAGAGCCCCCGGCCACCTGAACACACAGCACCCAACCACCTGAACACAGAGCCCCCTGCCACCTGAACACAGAGGTCCCTGCCACCTGAACACAGAGCCCCTGGCCACCTGAACACAGAGCCCCTGGCCACCTGAACACAGAGTCCTCGGCCACCTGAACACAGAGCCCTCGGCCACCTGAACACAGAGCCCCCGGCCACCTGAACACAGAGCCCCCGGCCACCTGAACACAGAGCCCCCTGCCACCTGAAAACAGGGCCTCCGGCCACCTGACCACAGAGGTCCCTGCCACCTGAACACAGAGCCCCCTGGCCACCTGAACACAGAGCCCACGGCCACCTAAACACAGAGCCCCTGGCCACCTGAACACAGAGCCCCCAGCCACCTGAACACAGAGCCACCCCCCGCCATCTGAGCAGAGAGCCAAGTATATTTTATTGAATTTATTTATTTTCCCCCACACGGCGCCTGACAGTGGTCGTGCTTATTTTACCCCCACACCCATGTTGTGTATGTGCAGGTGTCTAACACAATGAAAAACAACATGTGTGTAAATCTTTATGTATATTCCACTACCAGGAAGAAAGGAAATATCCGAGTGGCCAGTGACAAGCAGTACCCCTCTCATCAAAGAGTAATGCTGTGTGATCAAACAGTGAAGGGGAGGGCAGGGATCAAATCAAAATAGAGTTGTAGGGACAAATAAAACACTCCACTCCTTGTGGTGCCCAATTCCACCTGAACAGCCCAAGGGTGTTGGCAGACACCACGTGCTATTTCTCCAGGGACACGCGGGCTCTGCCATAACCGTGGAGAAGGTACTTCCTGTTCTCTATCTGAGTGGTTTGTATATGGGGTCCAGTTCAAGGATTTTATTGATTGCTCCTGTTGAAGTCTCAGGCTCCAAGGAATTCCCTGTTTTATCTGAGCTAGGATAGTTCAATTGTCTCAGATGAATTTGTGTCCTTCAATGTCTGTGTTGGAAATGAGGGTATACTTGTCATATCTGGCAATGGTGAGTTGGTGTCCGTGCACTCGTATGGTCAGTTTTCTTCCTGCTTGATCAATGCAGTGTTTTTCACAGTCCTTGCTGCATATTCTGTAGATAACGTTCGTCCTGTTGAATGTAGGTGTCCAAGGAGCTGTCGAAAGGTGTTTGCTGCTTTGTGGGCCCCTGTGTTTTGTCAGGGCCTGAGTAATCAGGTAGTCATTTCTGATATGTCCCTGATATATGATATGGCCTTTATCGTGTCTGGTCGTATAGTGCTTTCATGAGATTAGATTAGATTACTTACAGTGTGGAAACAGGCCCTTCGGCCCAACAAGTCCACACCGACCCGCCGAAGCACAACCCACCTATACCCCTACATTTACCCCTTACCTAACACTACGGGCAATTCAGCTTGAGCTTTGTTGTGTAAATACTGGAGGATAGTGCTATTGGGGTACCCAGTCTATTTAAATCCCTTGAATAGGTGTCCCAGCTCTGCCTTCTGGAGTTCTGGGTAGCTGCAGTGTGCCCTTGTCTGTATAAATAATGCTGTAATGTAGCTTCGTTTGTGGGTGCTGCGTTGTTTCTGTTATATTTCAGTATCTGGTCTGTATGGGTGTTCTTCCTGTTCACACTGATCCGGAGTTCTCCAGTAAGTCTCCAGG
The DNA here is from genome assembly GCF_020745735.1 of Hemiscyllium ocellatum. Classification (NCBI taxonomy): domain Eukaryota; kingdom Metazoa; phylum Chordata; class Chondrichthyes; order Orectolobiformes; family Hemiscylliidae; genus Hemiscyllium; species Hemiscyllium ocellatum. The sequence goes on from NC_083426.1 coordinate 57,548,637, forward strand.
AAGGAGAGTCTGATCTTGTTCCCCTCTTCTTCAGTGAACTTTATTCTGGTAAGGATGTTACTAATGGCTTTCTTCCAGTTGCATATGCTTAGTGATGACAAAGGTGTCATCTACATACCAGATCCAGAGCTTGGGTTGGATGGTGGGCAAAGCTCTCCATTCTGCACATTGCATTATTGTTTCTGCTATCAGTCTTGATATCGGGTTCCCCATTGGGATGCTGTTGGTTTGTCTTTATACTTATTTATTGAATGTAAAATGAGGTGTGAGGCATAGTTCCAGTAATTTGAGCATGCTGTTGTTGTTGATGCTGCTGGTGTCGTCGAGTTTCCCAGTAACCACTTTGTCCAATAATGTGGCAATGGTACTGTTGGCTAGGGTGACATCTATAGATATGACAGCACTGCTACATCAAATGAAAACATTATTTCGTCCTCCTCTGTTGTGGTGTTTCTGATGATGTTGAGGAACACTAGGGGTGTGTGAGTAGAGTGATTGGAGAACTCTATTGGGTAGTTTCATCTTGTTTGTGGCTCCATGTGGGTAGGTAGAGTCTGTAGGTAAGAGTCTCTGGGAGTGATACAATAGCTCTGAGAGGTGTTATTGCTTTGTAATCCCTGGGTATTCTGTAGAGTCAGAGTGTGTTGGATCCATTGGGATTTCAGCTTTTGCAGGTTGGTTTTGCTGATGTATCCTTTGCTGCGTCATCACTTTAGTGTCCTGGCAATCCTGTACTCGAGTTGTGGGCTCGGGTCTATCGCCACCTGCTGTTAAGTAGCAGTGTCACTGAGACGTTCATTTTCCTTCTCCATCTACTGGCCTTTGCTTCGTATTACTGTAATCCTTCCTTTGTATCACTATGCTCTTGTCCATTTTGAGTTTCATCAATGCTTTGTTTTCTTCTGTGGTGACTGTGTTCCTGTCTCTTTTCCTGTTTAGGATTGAGGCTGATGTCTGTCTGATAGTCTGTTGTGTTTCTTCATCCAAACTGTTGTTTATTAGTGTGTCTTCTAGTGCTGCTCGGAGGTTGTTTTTCCTGGAATCTTTGTCATTAAAGTTTAGTCTGTGAGTACCCAGCACCCGTGTTGTGTGTGTGCAAGTGTGAGACACAGTGAAAGACAACAGTGAAAGAACACTATTCAAGTGGGTGAGTTCATACAGTGTTTTGGTGCACAATTTCCTGTTCATATTTAGAAGTTGGCCGTGGATGTCTGTGATCATAACCATTAACAATAGACAATAGACAATAGGTGCAGGAGTAGGCCATTCTGCCCTTCGTGCCTGCACCACCATTCAATATGACCATGGCTGATCGTCCTTAATTAGTATCCTGTTCTTGCCTTATCTCCATAACCCTTGATTCCTTGAGAGCTCTATCTAACTTTTTCTTAAATGAATCCAGAGACTGGGCCTTCACTGTCCTCTGGGGCAGAGCATTCCACACAGCCACCACTCTCTGGGTGAAGAAGTTTCTCCTCATCTTTGTCCTAAATGGTCTACCCCATATTTTTAAGCTGTGTCCTCTGGTTCGGCACTCGCCCATCAGCGGAAACATGTTTCCTGCCTCCAGAGTGTCCAATCCTTTAATAATCTTATATGTCTCAATCAGATCCCCTCTCAGTCTTCTAAACTCAAGGGTATACAAGCCCAGTCCTCCAGTCTTTCAGTGTAAGGTAATCCCGCCATTCCAGGAATTGACCTTGTGAAACTATGCTGCACTCCCTCAATAGCCAGAATGTCTTTCCTCAAATTTGGAGACCAGAACTGCACACAGTACTCCAGGTGTGGTCTCACCAGGGCCCTGTACAGCTGCAGAAGAACCTCTTTACTTTTATACTCAATCCCTCTTGTTATGAAGGCCAGCATGCTATTAGCCTTCTTCACTACCTGCTGTACCTGCATGCTTACCTTTATTGACTGGTGTACAAGAACACCCAGATCTCTCTGTACTGCCCCTTTACCTAAATTGATTCCATTGAGGTCATAATCTGCCTTCCTGTTCTTGCCACCAAAGTGGAGAACCATACATTTATCCACATCAAACTGCATCTGCCATGCATCTGACCACTCACCTACTTGTCCAGGTCACCCTGTAATCTCCTAATATCCTCATCACAATTCATCCTGCCACCCAGCTTAGTATCATCAGCAAATTTGCTAATGTTGTTACTAATACCATCTTCTATATCATTAACATATATTGTAAAAAGCTGCCGTCCCAGTACTGATCCCTGCGGTACCCCACTGGTCACTGCCTGCCATTCTGAAATGGAGTCATTTATTCCTACTCTTTGTTTCCTATCAGCCAACCAACTTTCAATCCAAGTTAGTATTTTTCCCCCAATACCATGCACCCTAATTTTGCTCACTAACCTCCTATGTGGGATTTTATCAAAAGCTTTCTGAAAGTCCCGGTACACTACATCTACTGGATCTCCCTCGTCCATTTTCAGAGTTATATCCTCAAAAAATTCCAGAAGATTAGTCAAGCAAGATTTCCCCTTCATAAATCCATGCTGACTCTGACCTATCCTGTTACTACTATCCAGATGTGTCGTAATTTCATCCTTTATAATAGACTCTAGCATCTTTCCCACCACTGAGGTCAGACTAACTGGTCTATAACTTCCTGCTTTCTCTCTCCCACCTTTCTTAAAAAGTGGTATAACATTAGCCACCCTCCAATCCCCAGGAACTGATCCCGAATCTATCAAACTCTGGAAAATAATCACCATCGCATCCATGATTTCTCGAGCCACCTCCTTCGGTACGCTGGAATGCAGACCATCAGGCCCTGGGGACTTATCAGCCTTCAGACCTAACAGTCTCTCCAACACCAATTCCTGGCAAATATAAATTCCCTTAAGTTCAGGTCCTTCAGCCACTGTCACCTCAGGGAGATTGCTTGTGTCTTCCCCAGTGAACACAGATCTGAAGTACCAATTCAATTCTTCTGCCATTTCTTTGTCCCCCATAATATATTCCCCTGTTTCTGTCTTCAAGTGGCCAAATTTAGTCTTAAACATTTTTTTGCCTTGCACATACCAAAAAAACTTATACTATCCTCCTTTATATTATTGGCCAGTTTACCTTCATCCCTCCTTTCCCTCTGCGTATTTCCTTATAAGTAATCCTCTGTTGTTCTCTAAAAGCTTCCCAGTCCTCCGTTTTCCCACTTATCTTTGCTATGTTTTACTTTTTCTCTTTTAACTTTATATGTTTCTTAACTTCCCTCTTCAGCCACAGCCACCCATGTCTCCTTCTAGAATCTTTCTTCCTTTTTGGAATGAACTGATCCTGCATCTTCTGCATTATACAGAGAAAAATCCGCCATTGTTCCTCCACTGTCATCCCTGCTAAGGTAGTGCACCATTGAACTTTGGCCAGCTCCTCCCTCATAGTTCCATAGTTCCCTTTTACAACAGAAATATTTTCACTTCCAATTGTACCCTCTCCCTCTCAAATTTCAGATTGAAGCTTATTGTATTATGGTCACTACCTCCTAATGTCTCCTTCTCTTCGAGGTCCCCAACCAACCCTAGTTCGTTGCACAATACCAGATGCAGAATTGCCTTCTCCCTGGTCGGCTCCAGCACCAGCTGTTCTAAGAATCCATCTCTGAAGCACTCCACAAAGTCTCTTTCTTGAGGTCCAATACCATCCTGATTCTCCCAGTCTACCTGCATGTTGAAATCCCCCAGAACAACTGTAGTGACATCTTTGCCACAGGTCAATTGCAGTTCGTGATTTAACTTACATCCGGCATCCAGACTACTGTTTGGGGCCCTGTGGATAACTCCCAAGAGGGTATTTTTACACTTAGTATTTCTCAGCTCTATCCACACTGACTCTACATCCCCTGATTCTAGTTCCCCCCGCACAAGGGACTGAATATCATCCCTTACCGACATGGCCACCCCACCCCGTCTGCCCGTCAGTCTGTCCTTACGGTAGCATGTGTAGCCTTGAATATTCATTTTTTAGGCCATGAAGCCACTTGAAGCCACATCTCAGTTATCCCCACAATATCGTATCTGCCAATTTCCAAAAGAGCCTCAAGCTCATCCATCTTATTTCTAATGCTTCGTGCATTCATATATAGTATTTTTAATTTGTTACTGCCCTCACCCTTCCCATCAACTCCTATTTCACTCAACCTTACAGCATGATCCCTTTTTGAGTTTTCTGCCTCATTGATATAGTTGTCTTTCTTGACTCCCCTTGTTCTAATTTTCCCTCCAATTTCCTTCTTAAACATCCAGTTTGTCCCCTCCCCCCGCTACTTAGTTTAAAGGTAGCTGTGTTGCAGTAGTAAACTTGCCTGCCAGAATGCTGGTCCCTAACCTATTAAGGTGCAAACCGTCTCTCTTGTATAATTTATGCTTACCACAAAACATACCCCGGTGATCCAAGAACTTAAATCCTTGCTTCCTGCACCAATTTCCCAGCCACACGTTCAAGTCCATTATCTCCCTGTTTCTGGCCTCACCAGCCTAAGGAACTGGAAGCAAACCGGAGATAACCACCTTGGATGTCCTGCTTTTCAGCCTTCTTCCGAGTCTCTTTGTTGGCTACGTAGAACAGTTGATCTTCCGTAATTACACCAGCACCACTCCCCACCTCTTCCTCCACTACATTGATGACTGCATTGGCGCCACCTCATGCTCCCGCGAGGAGGTTGAGCAATTCATCAACTTCACCAACACATTCCACCCTGACCTTAAATTTACCTGGACCATCTCTGACACGTCCCTCCCCTTCCTGGACCTCCCCATCTCCATTAATGATGACCGACATGACACTGACCTTTTTTTACAAACCCACCGACTTGCACGGCTACCTGGATTACACCTCTTCCCACACTACCTGTTGCAAAAATGCCATCCCGTCTTCCCAATTCCTCCGCCTCTGCCGTATCTACTCCCAGGAGGACCAGTTCCACCATAGAACACACCAGGTGGCCTCCTTCTTTAGAGACCGCAATTTTCCTTCCCACGTAGTTAAAGATGCCCTCCAACGCATCTCGTCCACATCCCACACCTCTGCCCTCAGATCTCACCCCTACAACTGTAACAAGGACAGAACGCCCCGGTGATCACCTTCCACCCTACCAACCTTAGCATAAACCAAATCATCCGCCGACATTTCCACCACCTCCAAAAAGACCCCACCACCAAGGATATATTTCCCTCCCCACCCCTTTCAACCTTCCGCAAAGACCGTTCCCTTGGTGACTACCTGGTCAGGTCCACGCCCCCCTCCGACCCACCCTCCCATCCTGACCCTTTCCCCTGCCACCGCAGGAACTGTAAAACCTGTGCCCTCACCTCCTCCCCCACCTCTACTCAAGGTCCTAAAGGAGCCTTCCACATCCATCAAAGTTTTACCTGCACATCCACTAATATCATTTATTGTATCCGTTGCTCCCGATGCGGTCTCCTCTACATTGGGGAGACCAGGCGCCTCCTAGCAGAGCGCTTTAGGGAACATCTCCGGGACACCCACACCAATCAACCACACCGCCCCGTGGTCCAACATTTCAACTCCCCCTCCCAATCTGCCGAGGACATGGAGGTCCTGGGCCTCCTTCGCCGCCGCTCCCTCACCACCAGACGCCTGGAGGAAGAACGCCTCATCTTCCGCCTCGGAACACTTCAACCCCAGGGCATCAATGTGGACTTCAACAGTTTCCTCATTTCCCCTTCTCCCACATCATCCTAGTTCCTAACTTCCAGCTCAGCACTGTCCCCATGACTTGTCCGGACTTGTCCTACATGCCCGTCTCCTTTTCCACCTATCCACTCCACCCTCTCCTCCCTGACCTATCACCTCCATCCCCTCCCCCACTCACGCATTGTACTCTATGCTACTCTCTCCCCACCCTCACCCTCCTCTAGCTTATCTCTCCATGCTTCAGGCTCACTGCCTTTATTCCTGATGAAGGGGTTTTGCCCGAAACGTCGATTTCACTGCACTTTGGATGTTCCTGAACTGCTGTGCTCTTCCTGCACTACTGATCCAGAATCTGGTTTCCAGCATCTGCAGTCATTGTTTTTACCTAGTTCTCCGAAGTCCCACTGTAGTATGCTCCTCCTCTTCTTCCCGACATCATTTTTGCCGACATGTACCACCACCTCTGGCTCTTCACCCTCGTCCTTGAGGATTTCCTGCACTCTGTCTGTGATGTCTTTAACCCTGGCACCAGGAAGGCAACACACCATCCTTAACTCCCGTCTGCTGCCACAAAAACCCCGGTCAGTTCCTCTCACTGTGGAGTCCCCTATTACCACGGCTCTGTGCGATGTCCGACTCTTCCGCTCTGTCTCCACACCAACTTTTGATTGACAGACCTGGCCACCTCACGGACTGGCAGTGTCATCAGTCTCTACTGTTTCCAAAAGATTCAACTTGTTCCTGACAGGTACTTCTCTCGGGGTCTCTTGCACCTGTCTCCTCTCTGCCTTCCTCATCGTCTGCTCTCTTCTGGTACGATTGGTGTAATAACCTCGCTGAAGGTCTTGTTCAGAAAGATCTCGTTCTCTCGGATGAGCCTAAGGTCCTCGAGTTTTTTCATCAGTGCTGTAATATGCTTTGTCAGTAGCTGAATGTGCACACACTTTCCACACTTATATGAGTCAGACACACCAGAGTCGTTGACCTCCCACATCAAGCACGTAGCACACTGAACCAGCTTGGCAGTCATGTCTTCACCCTCTTCAACTGTGGTGTAATCACTTCACTCAACCTCCTTGTCAAAGACTCCTGAGCTAAAGCCTCACTTTTCAATCCACAGGAACTTCTTTGGACCCTCTTTTTGGGGCAAGTCTGTGGAGTTTTAATTTAGGTTAGAGGAGGAGGGAGGGAGGGAGGCCCTACTTTGTAGGACCTGGTCTAGAACACACCCACTCAAATAACAATCACTTACCTTCCCGACTGGCTTTGCGCTCTGCCTTCACTTCCCCCAGCTCCCGCTGCTCTCTGATGCGAAAAGTTCTGTTCCGCTGTTCTCCTTGCCTGCTGGTTGTTGATCGGTGTTGTCTGATATTGTTGTCCTCGAACGCCCTTTCCTTCAGCCAGCCGATGGCTGTGCTAGCATGGATCTCTTCATTAATATCTGATTCGGTCGACAGGACGGTCCTGAGGTATTGGACCGTAATGATAGGAGTTTTGTTCCACAATGCCAGGCCAGGTTGGAGGAGGGCCTTTGTCTTGTGAATGTTCAGGGTGAGACCCATGCTCTAATGTGTCCCTGTAAAGGTATTGACAATGGTCTGGGGTACATCCTCTGAATTTGTACATACACAAGTGCCATACATTTACTGCAGCCCCATGACAAATGGTGGGGTCAATTTGGTTTTGGATTGAACGTAGTGGAAGTTAAATAATTTCCTGTTGTTTCTGTGGCTTATCCCCACTCCAGTGGGGAGCTTGTCAGTGGGGAGGTGAAACATTGCAGTGAGATTGATTGAGAACAGTGTTGGGACAATGACACAGCCTTGCTTGACACTGGTTCGAATGGGGAAAGGGTCGGTAATGGAGCCATTTTTTATTATCACGACTTCCATGTCATTGTCGAACAGGTGAAGGATGGTGACAAATTTTGTGTTGTAGTGAAAATGGAGAAGGGCACTTCATAATGCTTCCCAATTGACCGTGTCAAAGGTCATTGTAAGGTCAAAGATGGCCATGTCCAGGGGGAGGCTGTTTTCTCTGCATTTCTCCTACAGCTGTTGCAAGGTGAAAATCACTTCCATTGTACCCCTCCATGACTGAAGGCCACACTGCGATTCCGGAAGATGGGGGTGGGGGGGGGGGGGGAGGGGGCGTTTCTCAGGCACAGGGAGGAGGCAGTTCAAGAGGATCTTGGTGATGACTTTTCCAATGATCGACAGCAGGGAGATTCCCCTGTAGTTTCCACAGTCAGACATATTCCCTTTCTGTGAAAATACTCCCAATTGTGGCATCTTGAAACTCACCCGGTATGTTCTCCTCCTTCCAGTTAAGGCAGACAAAGACGTGCCGCTGTACCTGGGAGCTGGGTGCCCTCGCACTTCAAAGCCTCAGTGGGGATACTGTCCACACCAGCAGCTTTGTTGTTCCTGAGCTGGTGAACAACCTTCTCTTCTTCGTGTGGGGCTGGGGTGTTGCTGAGACCGTGGTGTGTAGCGTGCTGCTTCCCCCAGTGTTGTTTGATGGCTCTTGTGTCTTTAATAAGTTTCACTCTGTTAATGAACCAACCGAGTTTTTGCAGGCATTGATGGTGGTGGCCTTGAGGGTGGACCAGGAGCTGTTGCAACCCGGTGACTCGGTGTTGCTGAGGGTTGCCAGGTTTGTGGAGAGGAGCTGGTTGGGTGAAGCTTTCTTTTCCGTGCTTTTGAATGCCTCAATGTCAAGCTTCTTAGGCTCTGCTTCTGTCGTCTCCACTGCAGCAGAGCTGTATATATATTGATCCTTGCTCGGATCAGGAAATGGTCTGTCCAGAGTCATTGACTCCTGTCATGTAGCGTGTAATATCTTTCCAATCCCTCACTCTGAGGAGACAGAGTCAAGGGGGTGTTAGTGTTTGGGGTATGGGAGCTGTCTTTTCTTTTGGTGCAACAGCATGGTGGTGGTGAGGAAGTTGTGGCATTTGGTCAGCAGAACGGAACTGACCTCCACAAACCTTGATACTGCCTTATCCACCAGTCCAGGAACTCCCCACCTGTATTTGGGACAACACTCATTCCCTCCACCTCCTCCATGACTTTCTTTTCTCTGGCATCCAACTTCTCATCTTCACCATGGACATATATACACCTATACACCTCTATCCACCATGACAAAGGCCTCCAAACCCTCTATGTCTTCCTATCCTAGTGTCCCCATCAGTACACACTAATTTGATTGGCTGAACCGGTCCTCACTTTCAATAACTTCTCCTTCCAATTTTCTCACTTCCTCCAGACCATGGGCCCCAGATATGCCTGTCTCTTTATCGCGCACCTGGAACAGTCCATCTTCTGCAACTACACTGGCAGCATTCCCACCTTTTCCACTATTACATCGATGACTGTTTCAGCGCCAGCACATGATCCCATGAGGAGGTTGAGCAGTTAATCAATTTCATGAACATCTTAGATCCGGACTCTCGGACACCTCCCTCCCCTTCCCGGATCTCTCCAACTCCATCAACACTAACCAACTCAGCACAGACATCCACAAACTCACCAACTCCCAAAGGTAAACTGGACTGCACTTCAGCCAACCCTGCATCCTATATAAACACTATCCCTTATTCCCAATTCCTGTGCCTCCACCGCATCTGCTCCCAGGATGACCAGTTCCACCACAGAACATACCAGATGGCCTCCTTCTTCAAAGACAGGAAAATTCCATCCCATGTGGTCGATGATGCCCTCCAGTGCAGCTCATCCACTTCCAACACCTTTGCCTTCAAACCCCACCCCTCCAATTGCAACAGGTGTATAATCCTCCGATCCTGATCTTCCACCCCACTTACTTCTGGATACATCATATCATCCTCCACCATTTCTGCCACCTACAAGTGGACCCCACCACCAGAGATGGAGCTCCCACTCCATCCTTTTCCACGTTCCGTAAAGACCATTCCTTCCGTGACCCCTTGTCAGGTCCACACTCCCCCACGCTTCCTTCCACTGCAACTACAAGAATTGCAAAACCTGCACCATACCTGCCCCCTCACCTCCATCCAAGGTCCCAGAGGACCTGTCCACATCTTTCATCGATTTAATTGTACTTCTGCACATGTCATTTACTGGATATGTTGCTCCTGATGTGGTCTCTTCCACACTGGGAGACAGGACACCGACTTGCAGAATGCTTCAGAGAAGATCTCAGGGACATCCGCTGCAACCAACCCCACTGCCCCGTGGCTAAACACTTTAACGCCCCCTCCCACTTCAACAAGGACATGCAGGTCCTGGGCCTCCTCCATTGCCGAACCCTACTCACCCGACGCCTGGAGGAAGAACATCTCATCTTCCACCTTGGGATCCTACAACCACACGGGATTAATGTGGATTGCACCAGTTTCCTCATTTCCCCTCCCCCACCTTACCTCAGATCCAACCTTCCAACTTGGCACCACACACTTGACTTATCTCACCTGCCATCTTCCCCCTACCTATCTGCTCCACCCTCCTCTCCAAACTGTCACCATTTCCTCCACCTCCATCTACCTATCGCAGTGTCAGCTCCCTTCACCTCACCCCCACCCCCTCCCAGTTATCTCTCTAGCCCTTGGCTCACAAGCCTCATTCCTGATGAAGGGCTTATGCCTGAAGCACCGATTCTCCTGCTCCTCGGACGCTGCCTCACCAGTCAATGGAAATGAACAATCCTGAAGCCAGTGTATTCAAAACTGGCCAAGGGCTACCAAAATGTTGATGCAGGTGTTAAAGGGAGATCAAACATTCTTCTAGCAAGAGGAGTGTTGTAGGAAGTGCAAATATTGTCAGAATTAAAGGAGATGAGAGGAGGAGGGAGAATTGAACGTGCTGGGAGTGATGGCAGAGATATGGAGAGTGTTAACTGACTGAACAATGTTATAAAGCCAGGATGAATTGCTCTGGCAAGAGGAGTCCACAGAGTTAGGGAGAGCAATATGTGCTGGAGTTGATTCAAGAGATATGGATGATTATTGGACATGGCAAAAGAATTATAAATTCAGAACATGTTGTGGGACCCAAACAGGTTAGAAAGGTAGAAAGTGTCAGTAGGGTTTGAGGTGTCCTGGATATCAGTATGGCAGCAAGGGATAAAAGAGGTTCGATATTCTGAGGAGTTGGAGGGACAGGAGCATGTTTGGTCTTATGGGCAGTTACAGACAGAAGGAGTGCTGTCAGAACTGGAGGAAGATACAGTGATAAGGGAGCATTCACAGAACACGCGCACACACACACTCACAATCTGCAGGATAAACTCTACACGTTGTATGTGAAGTTAATATTCAAAATGCCACAGGATGCAATCCTACTCTCCACAATCCAGTTGAGTGAAACCACCACTCTCATGCACAACAGACAATGTGAAGTCCACATGAAAATAAAAACTCCCAACAGGTCATTGACAATTTGTAGTTCACAGGTTATGACACAGCTTTTCCACACAGAATTATTTATTTGCAGTGCATAAGCATATTCTAAATTAAAACCCAAAACGATGCACAGTCAACATCTGAACCTAGAACAGAAATGGTTGAGTAAAGTAAACCAGTCTGGAAGCAGCTGTGGAGAGAGGTATGTGCTTCAGAAATGAAAGAACAATGTACACATAGAACTAAGCATTCGCAATCCCAGGATAAAATGCAGCTCTCCACGAAGAAAGTACTGTGTAAAATTCACAGCATTAAAATCAGCTCTGCAAATAGAACTGACCATTTCGATTCCACAAGTTAAAACCCAGCTTCTCAGACAGAAATGACCACAGCCAACAGGATAAATAAAAGCTCTTTTCACAGTATTTACCGTTCTTGAGCCACAGTTTGAGAAACAGGTCAATTGATCCAACTCACCATCCAGGATCCAAATCAACACCTACACTATTTTTCCATGCAGTGTGCAAGATTAAACACAGCTCCCCACACAATGCAGACAGTTGCAGTTCACATACTGAATCCTGAATCCCTCCACACACAGGCATGCAAAAGCAGTTTCCAATGCAAAAGTACCCATTTACAATGTACAGGTTAATATCCAGCTAACCACAAGTAACCATACACTCTCCTCGGGATACATCCAGCCTCTCAACAGGAACCGAGCATTCAAAGGACACAAAATTAAAGTATGATACATACTCAGACAAAAAAAAACAACATCCTCCCCACAAACTACTGACCAAAGTGCAGAGCAGTAAAACAAGCTCACCACACATTGCACATGCAGACCTGAGCATAACCGAAGAACTCGACACACAGGGCAGACCATCTGCAGCCACAGGTTGGAAACATCTCCCCACAGAGGACAGACTATCTGCTCCCCAGATGATAATAGCCAGCAACCCCTGTCCATCCACCACCACATAGGATTGAAAATTCAGAATCCACAGAATAGAAATAGAAACCTGGTCCAAACAGGAACTGACAATTTGTCGGCTACACGTGACAAAATAACTCCCCACACAGACTCTGGCCACTTGCAGCCGACAAAACAGAAGGAAAACAGCTCCTTGCACTTAAACATTGCACAGAGTCTAGAGAATAAAATCACCTGACTACACAACACACGCCCACTCACACACGCGCACACACACACTCACAATCCAGGGTAACAAAGAAACATAGCTCCACATACACAAAAGATCATTTCTCATTCACAATATCAATCCAATGTTCCTGAACTCAGAACTGACCTCGCAGAGCACTGGAGATTAACTAAAACAGCAAGGTACATAATGTTTGCCCACCATTTACACTGGCCAGGTCAGGATTGCAATGAAGTAATCTCCACTTACCTGGATGAATGCAGCTCCATTGATGCTCAGGCAGCTTAACACCAACCAGCACAAAACAACTCCATTTCTGGCACCTCATTCATCAAATTCAACTTTCACTCACTTCACCACTAACAGCGTGACAGTAATACAAGATGCAATTATTCAGCAAACCTCTTTCAACAGCATTTTACAAACCCACTGCCACTTCAACCTTGAGGGAAAAGTGCAGCAGGTGAATGGCACTAGCAGCATTTCCAAGTTCCCATCCCAGCCACGTTCGATCCTACGAGCACCATGTCTGCCCCTGCATCAGGAAAGCAGCTCGCCACCAATCTTCTCCAAGCAATGAGAGGTATAAAATAATTTATTTATTCATTCACTTGTGGGACGTGGGCATCACTGGCTGGCCCCACATTTATTGCCACTTATTGATGTCCTTGAGAAGGCAGTGCTGAATTGCTTTCTTCAATCACTGCAGTCCAGGTAAGACTCGAGAGAAATTGATAAAATTACATCATTTACGGGGCTCTTTCAGAGGGCAGTTGAGATTCAACCACATTGCTGAGGATCTGAATTAACATGTAGGTCAGAGCAGGTGAGAATGGCATACCTCCCGAATCATAGGGAAAAGCTGTCTACTATCTGCCTAATCTCTGCCTCTCATGATTTTATAACCCTCTCTGAGGTCCCTCCCAGTCTGCAACGCGCATGGAGAAAAAGTCCCAGTACTCCAAATGTGGCCTCACCATCACCTTCTACAGGAGAACAAGTATCTTATATCCTCAACGCTCTGACCTGCTGAAAGCTAGCATGCCAAAAGCCTTCTTCACCAACCTAACTACCTGTGACTCCAATTTGAAGGAATTAAGAGCCTGTACCTCCAGATTTCTTTGTTTGATAACACATCCCAGGGCTCTACCATTGACTGCATAAATCATATCATGGTTTCCTTCACCAAAATGCAACACCTTGCATTTATCTAAATTAAACTCCATCTGCCATTCCTCAACATACTGGCCCAGGGAATCAAGATCTCGCTGCATTCCCAGATCACCTTCCTCACTATCCACTGTACCAACAAACTTGATGCCATCTACAAGTTTACTAACCATACCTCCCAAATTTTCATCAAAATTATTCATATGAATGACGAATATGGACCCAGCACAAATCCCTACAGTCTGAAAAGCAGCCCTGTGCTGCCACAATCTGTCTTCTACTGTCAAGGAAATTTTGTATCCCACTGGCTAGTTCTCCTAGCACTCAGCAACCTACCGTTTAGTGCCTTGTCAAAGGTCTTGCTAAAGTATACAGGGACTATTGCACTTTCCTTGTTTACCTTCTTGGTCAGCCCTACAAAAAAATCAATCAAATTTGTGAGACACGATTTCCCACACACTAGCCTGCCTCAGGCAACTAACTGTGTGGAGTTTGCAAATTCTCCACGTGTCTGCGTGGGTTTCCTCCGGATGTTCCGATTTCCTCCCACAGTCCAAAAATGTGCAAGTCAGCTGAATTGGCCGTGCTAAATTGCCTGTAGTGTTATGTGAAGGGGTAAATGTAGGGGAATGGATCTAGCTGCGTTGTACTTTGGCGGGTCAGTGTGGACTTGTTGGGCTGAAGGGCCTGTTTCCACACTGTAAGTAATCTAAGCCAATCTGACTATCACAAATGAGTCCTTGCCTTTCCGAATGCTGCAGATCCTGTGTCTTAGAACCTCCTCTAATAACTTATCCACCATTGACGTTGGGCCCACTGGTCTGTAGTTCCCAGGTATTTCATTGCAGCCTTTCTTTAATAATGGCACAAAAAATAGTCACACTTCAATCTTCTGGCACTTTACCCACTGTCGATGATACAAACATCTCCACCAGCAGCACCACAATATCTTCCCTAACTTCCCATCAAAGGTCCCAGAGATTTATCTACCTTAGTGTTCTTTAAAACTTACAACACCTGAGACTGGATGATCTTGAAATGATATGAAGAAAGTAAATGTTGCAGACGTTGGAGATTATGCAGAAAGGGGTTGTAGTAGGTGCTGGGTCCAGTCAGAGACAGATGGGGTTTGAGAGGCAGCAGGTTACAGTGATTGTAAAGACAAGATCAGATTACAGATCAAGGAAGTGTTATTGGGCTGATGGTAGTCACACAAGACGTGAGAGGCACAGCCAAGACAAAATAACAAGGACAGGACAGGTTCAAGGAACAAATTGAGGTCTGAGATAACGTGAGAGTGATAGGGACTGGAGGAACAGACATGGGGAAATACTAGTTGCTGAAGAAGGTTGCAGGAAGAGAATGTTGTGGAAATCGAAACAGGTTACGAGATCAGATTGTTGGGACTGGTTATAGAGACAGGGAAGGTTGTAGTGATTGATGCAGTTTACAGAAATAAAGGGCATGTGGGGACTCTCAGTTGTTACACCGATAGAGAGGATTTTTGGAAGTGAAAGAGGTTACATAGATGCAGTGTGATGAAAGTATCTATTGCAGGAGTTAGTGCACTCCAGAGATACAGACATACATGACATAAGCACAACATGGAAATGAACCAAACACATAGAACAAAAAAAAAGGCTAGATGTCCACCCTATCACGAGAGAACTGCTTCACGTCTGGTGTCCTGAGCCTGACAAAGATTGCATGTGACGTGTTTCCATCATCTGCCCTGGCCTGTGCTGACTTACAACTCTGTCTTCTGTTCACTGTGAGTGATCTGACCTCACTGCAGGTTTTATTAAAGACTCCAGATCTCACTTTCCATTCTTTCTCTGGATGGTAAATCATCTTCAGAGAGTCAGGAGTGGAGAATCCTGCTGAGTCCGGCAATCCCCGAGTAGTTGCAGGAGACAGATACAGCAATTTGACCCTCGCAGTAAGAATTACTCATTCAGAATGGTACCAAGTCCCACTGAGACCTGGATGATCCCAATCTCCATTGCTCATCTGTGCTACCTCACCTCTCTGCTTGCCTCGCTGAAGTGGAGATTCTACTGAATCAGGATCTCCCAGAGCTACTGTGGGAGAAATAGATGTATGCAGTGATAACATCTAAAACCACTCAATCAGGAATAACACCAAGCTGATACTGGAGGTCATGGACATAGCTTTGGAAGATTTCAGGCTGAGTCACACATGACAGTAAGGATATGTGATTCCAGTTGATGGGGCACTGTCAACAGTACTCAGGGAACAGTTATCTTCCATCGGGATGGGCTCCACAGGAACCACACTGGGGCCAGTCGTAGAGTTGGGTTAATGTACAAGACTTTAAATTGGAACTGCGCAGGCTTCAATTAAAGGAAGGTTTCCAAAGACAAAAGGGCAGCAAAGTGATTCAATGGTGAGCACTGCTGCTTCTCAGCACTGGGGATCTGGGTTTGATCCCAGCCTTGGACGACTGTCAATGAGGAGTTTGCACATTCTCTCAGTGTTTGCATGGGTCTCTGCCAGGTTCTCAGGTTTCCTATAATTGTCCAAATTCGTGCAGTTGACGTGGATTGGCCATGCTCACCAGTCCCGCAGTCTCCACGGATGTGCAGGTTAGGTGGATTATCCATGGTTGGGTTGCAGAGATAGGATGAATAGGATACGCTTTGGAGGGTCAGTGCAGACTGGATGGGCCAAATGGCCCGTTTCTGCACTGTCTGGATTCAATGAAAAGAAGAAGTTTTGAACATCATCAATGTACAGTGACGTGGTTAAAGACAGCTGGAAAAGCAAGTTTTATCTAAAATTTGTACATCAGCAATAATTTGAAGACAGAATACAATAGTTAAATAGACGAAGAAGGTTCTTTGTTTGAACATGCAAAGCATTTGCAATAAAATGGACTAGTGACACTGGGAGAGGTAAATAATTTATCTCACTAAAACTCTGTGACAGAGTAACAAGGTGATCAAAGATGGATGTCAATAATCCAGGGGGAGACAAACTTGCAGACAGGCAGTAACAGTGGGAAAGCTAGAGGTATTACCATGTTACTCAGAGAGACATAAAGGCGATGGTGAGAAATATTGACATGGAATCAGGATTAATGAAAGACAGAGTGAGAGAGCAGTTTATGGCCTCAAAATATCTTTCTGAAGTTGGGAAAGACAATCTGAAAATTCTGTAAGAACTCAGCAGGTCGAACAATAACTGTAGACCGAGAAACAAAGTTAATATTTGGAGTGTAATGTGAACTTCAGAGCACAAAATTAATGGAACTAATGACCATGTCAAGGAGGTAATTACTGAGATCTTCAAACTTCATGTACTCTGGGGAATTCAAATCGGCATCAGTGCTCTTGCAGATAAATGTGTTTTATGTTTTTGTCAGTGTTTCGCAGTAGAACACACGAGGGATGAGCCATCTTTAAACAAAGAACAAAGAAATTTAACAGGAGCCTCCAAGTCTAAGCCAATCCAAATCTACTGTCGCCCAATCCCTAAGCATCTGTATCCCTCTCTCCCCACTTACTCATGCATCTAGCCAGCCACATCTTAAATGAATCTACCGTGCCTGCCTCTACCACCTCTGCTTGTAACGCATTCCAGATAACCACCACCTTCTGTGTGAAGTACTTGCCACGTGAATCTCCCTTAATCTTTTTACCTCTCACCTTGAAAGCATGACCTCTCGTTATTGAATCATTCACCCTGGGAAAATAGCTTATCTCTAGCCATCCTGTCAAAACCCTTCATGATTTTGTAATCCTCAATCAGGTCCCCCCTCAACCTCTTTTTCCCAATGCAAACAAACCTAACCGACTCAACCTCTCTTCATAGCGAGCACCTTCCATACCGGGCAACATCCTCGTAAAACTTCTCTGCACCCTCTCCAAAGCATCCACATCCTTTTGGTAATGGGGCGACCAATACTATTCTAAATGCAGCTGAACCAATGTCATGTACAACCTTACCATGACTTGCCAGCTCTTATACTCAATACTCCGTCCAATGAAGGCAAGCATACTAAATGCCTTCTTGACCACTCTATCCACCTGTGCAGCAACCTTCAGGTTACAATGGACCTGCACTCCCAGATCTCTGCCCATCAACTTTTCCCAACTCTCTTCCATTCAATGTATAATTCGCTCTATAATTAGACTTGCCTAAATGCATCACTTCACATTTGTCTGGATTGAATTCCATCTGCCACTTTTCTGCCCAACTCTGCATCTATCTATAATCTCCTGTATTCCCTGACAGTCCCTAATGCTTTCTACTACTCCACCAAACTTCGTGTCATCTCCAACCTTGCTGATCATACCAACATGTCCTCTTCCAGATCATTTATGTATACCACAAACAACAGTGGCCCTAACACTAACTGGTCATCTTTCTGCATTTAAAGGAACTTCCTTCAACGACCTCTGTCTCCTGCTGCTCAACCAGTTCATTATCCACCTAGCGAGAACAAGCTGCACACCATGCGAACTCACTTTCTCTATTAGTTGACATGGGGAACCTTATCAAATGCCTTACTACAGTCCATGTATATAACATCAACAGCCCTTTCTTCAACTATCAACCTGGTCACTTCCTCAAGTTGGTAAGACGCAATCTCCCCCACATTAAACCATGTTGCCTATTACTGATAAGCCCATTCTTTTCTAAATACAAATAGATCCTATCCTCTGTACAATCTCCAGCAACCTTCCCACCACTGACGTCAGGTTTGTAGTTACCTGGAATATCCCTCCTTGTGTAATGAAACTGGGTGTGATGTTAGAGTGAAAAGAAACTCATGGCAAATAGTGATCACAAGGAATTGATAGAAAATATGAAGTTTGAATGTGACCATTCGAAACTCAAACAATAATCCAAAACTCAAACCAAGCATGAAGAGAAAAAACTGGGAGAAAGTGAGGACTGCAGATGCTGGAGGTCAGAGTTCGAAAGTGTGGTACTGGGAATGCACAGCTGGTCAGGTAGCATCCGAGGAGCAGGAGAATCAATGTATCGAACATAAATGTCTTCAATAGGAATGAGGGTTGTAGCCAAAGGGGACTGGGAGAGAGTTGGGACAGGGGTAGGGCTCGGGGAAGGTAGCTGGGTATGTAATAAGTAGATGAAGGTGGGGGAGAACGTGATAGGTCGGAGAGAAGTGTGGAGCAGATAGTTGGGAAGGAAGATGTACAATTCAAGAGGGTGGTGGCGAGTAGAATATTTGGTGGACGGAGGAGAAATGAGGAAACTAATGTAATCCACATTGGTCTCATGTGGCTGGAGGTTTCCAAGGCAGAAGATGAGGCATTCTTCCTCATAGAATCATATAGATGGACAGCATGGAAGCAGACCCTTCAGTCCAACTCGCCCATGCCAACCAGATCTAAACCCAATCTAGTTCCACCTGACAGCACCCGGCCCATATCCGCCAAACCCTTCCTATTCACATACCCATCCAGATGCCCTTTAAATGTTGCAATTGTACTAGCCTCCAGCACTTTCTCTGGAAGATCATTTCATACACGTACCACCCCCTGAGCGAAAAAAGTTGTCTCTTAGATCTCTTTTATATCTGTCCATGTCACTCTAAACCTATGCCCTCTAGTTCTGGACTCCCTACCCCAGGGAAAAGACTTTGTCTATTTATCTTATCCATGCCTCTCATGATTTTATAAAACTTTGTAAGGTCACCTCTCAGCCTCTGACGCTCCAGTGAAAGTAACCCTAGCTTATTCAACCTCTCCCTATAGCTCAAAACCTCCAACTCTGGCAACATTCTTCGAAATCTTTTCTGAACCCTTTTAAGTTTCACAACATCTTTCAAACAGGAAGGAGACCAGAACTGCACGCAATATTCCAAAACTGGCCTAACTAATGTCCTGTACAGTTGCAACATGACCTCCCAACTCCTGTACTCAATACTCTGACCAATAAAGGAAGGCATACCAACTGTCTTCTTTACTATACTACCTACCTGCGACTCTATTTTCAAGGAGGTATGAACCTGCACTCCAAGGTCTCTTTGTTCAGCAACACTCCTGAGGATCTTACCATTAAGTGTATAAATCCTGCTAAGATTTGCTTTCCCAAAATGCAGTACCTCACATTTATCTAAATTAAACTCTATCTGCCACTTCTCAGCCCATTGGCCTATCTGATCAAGATCCCTTTGAAATCTGAGGTAACCTTCGCTGCCCACTACACCTCCAAGTTTGGTGTCATCAGCAAGCTTACTAACTATATCTCTTTTGCTCACATCCAAATCATTTATGTAAATGACGAAAAGTAGAGGACCCAGCACAGATCCTTGTGGCATTCCTCTGGTCACAGGCCGCCAATCTGAAAACAACCTTCCAACACCTCTGTCTTCTACCTTTGAGCCAGTACTGTATCCACATGGTGAGTTCTCCCTGTATTCCATGAGATCTAACCTTGCTCACAGTCTCCTAGAGGGAACCTTGTTGAATGCCTTACTGAAGTCCATATAAATCATATCTACTGCTATGTCCTCACCAATCCTCTTTGTTACTTCTTCAAAAAACTCAATAAAGTTCATGAGACATGATTTCCCACGCATAAGCCGTGCTGAATATCCCTAACCGGACCTCGCCTTTCCAAATACATGTACACCCTGTCCCTCAAGATTCCCTCCAACAACTTGACCACTGATTTCTAGTTCCCTAGCTTGCCTTTCACAAATTTCTTAAATAGTGCACGATTTTTGCCAACATTCAGTCTTCCAGTACCTTACCTGTGACTATTGATGGCACGAATATCTCAGTAAGAGGCCCAATAACCACTTCCCTAGCTTTCCACGGAGCTCTAGTGTACACCCGATCAGGCCATAGAGTCACGGAGTCATAGAGATGGAAACAGACCCTTCGGTCCTACCCGTCCATGCTGACCAGATATCCCAACCCAATCTAGTCCCACCTGCCAGCACCGACCCATATCTCTCCAAAACCTTCCCATTCAGATACCCATCCAAAGCCCTCTTAAATGTTGCAATTGTACCAGCCTCCACCACTTCCTCTGGCAGCTCATTCCATACACGCACCACCCTCTGCATGAAAAAGTTGCCCCATGGGTCTCTGTTATACCTTTCCTCTTTCACCCTAAACCTATGCTATCTCGTTCTGGACTCCCTGACCCCAGGGAAAAGACTTTGTCTATTTATCCCATCCATGCCCCTCATAATTTTGTAAACCTCTATAAGGGCACCTCTCAGCCTCCTACGCTTCAGGGAAAACAGCCCCAGCCTGTTCAGCCTCTCCCTGTAGCTCAAATCCTCCAACCCTGGCAACATCCTTGTCAATCTTTTCTGAACCCTTGGCCTAACCAATGTCCTGTAAAAACACAACATGACCTCCCAACTCCTTTGTTCAATACTTTGATCAAGAAAGGAAAACATACCAAATGCCTTCTTCACTATTCTATCTGCTTGCGACTTCACTTTCAAGGAGCTATGAACCTGCACTCCAAGGTCTCTTTGTTCAGCAACACTCCTTAGGACCTTACCATTAAGCGTATAAGTCCTGCTAAGATTTTGTTTCCCAAAATGCAGCACCTCACATTTATCTGAAATAAACTCCATCTGCCACTTCTCATCCCATTGGCCCATCTGGTCAAGGTCCTTTTTGTAATCTGAGGTAACCCTTTTCGCTGTCCACTACACCTCCAGTTTTGTCTGTCAACAGCAGACTTACTGGGGATTTATCCACTTTTATGCATTTCAAGACTTTCAGCACTTCCTTCTCTGTAATATGGACATTTTTCAACATGTCACCATCTATTTCCTTACATTCTATATCTTCTATATCCTTTTCCACAGTATTTACTGATGCAAAATACTCGTTTAGTATCTGCCCTATTTCCTGTGGCTCCACACAAAGGCCGCCTTGCTGATCTTTGAGGGGCCCTATTCTCTCCCTAGTTACCCTTTGTCCTTAATGTATTTTAAAATAAACTCTTTGGATTCTCCTTAGCTCCATTTCCCAAAGCTAGCTCATGTCCCATTTTTGGCCTCCTGATTTCTCTCTTAAGAATACTCCTACTGCCTTTATACGCTTCTGAGGATTCACTCGATTTATCCTGTCTGTGTATGACATATGCTTCCTTCTTTTTCTTAACCAAACCCTCAATTTCTTTAGCCATCCAACATTCCCTATACCCTAACAGGAATATTCTTTCACTGGACTCTCGTTATCTCATTTCTGAAAGCTTCCCACTTTCCAGCCGTCACTTTACCTGCGAACATCTGCAGCCAATCCGCTTTTGAAAGTCCTTGCCTAATACCTTCAAAATTGACCTTCCTCCAATTTAGAACTTCAACTTTTAGATCTGCTCTGTCCTTTTCCATCACTATTTTAAAACTAATAGAATTACGGTCGCTGGGCCCAAAGTGCTCCCCCACGGACACCTCAGTCACCTGCCCTGCCTTATTTCCCAACAGTAAGTCAGGATTTGCACCTTCTCTAGTAGGTACATCCAAATACTAAATCAGAAAATTTTCTTGGACACACTTCACAAATTCCTCTCCACCTAAAGCCTTAACGCTATGACAGTCCCAGTCTATATTTGGAAATTTAAAATCCCCCACCATAACCACTCTATTATTCTCACAGATAACTGCGATCCCCTTACAAATTTGTTTCTTAATTTCCCTCTGACTATTAGGGGGTCTATAATACAATCCCAATAAGGTGACCATCCCTTTCTTATTTCTCAGTTCAACCCAAATAAATTCCCTGGATGTATTTCCCCGAATATCCTCCCTCAGTACTGATGTCATGACATCCTTTCCCAAAAACCCCACTCCTTCCCTTCTCTTTCCTCCCTTTCCATCCTTTCTGTTGCATTTGTATCCTGGATCATTAAGCTGCCAGTCCTGTTCATCGCTGAGCCTCCTTTCTGTAATTGCTATGAAATCCCAGTTCAATGTTCCTAACCATGCCCTGAGATCATCTGCCTTCCCTGTTCAGCCTCTTGCATTGAAATAAATGCAGTTTAATTTATCAGTCCGACCTTGTTCTCTGCTTTGTCCCTGCCTGCCCTGACTGTTTGACTCGGCTTTGTTCTCAACTGTACCAGTCTCAGATTGAAATCTTTCTCACTATCTCCCTGGGTTCCCCCCACCCCCACCTTACTCGTTTAAATCCTCCCATGCTGCTCGAGCATATCTCCCTGCATTAGTCCGGTTCCAAATTAGTGGCAGCCCATCCTTCTTGTACATGTCACTTCCACCCAAAACAGCTTCCAATGATCCAAAAATGTGAATCCTTCTCCCGTACACCATCTACTCAGCTATGCATTCATCTACTCCATCCTCCTCTTCCTGCCGTCACTAGCTCGTAGCACCGGGAGTAATCCAGACATTGCTACTCTCAAGGACCTCCTTTTTAAATTCCTGCTTAACTTGCTGTAATCTCCCTTCAGAATCTCAACATTTTCCCTTCCTTTGTCGTTGGCTCCAATGTGTACAATGCCTTCCTGCTGGGCCCTCTCCTCCTTGAGAACACTCTGTACCCTTTCTGAGACATCCTTGATCTGGGCACCATGGAAGCAACACACCATTCTGATTTTTCACTGCTGGCCACAGAAACGTCTGTCTGTAACATGGACTATAGATTCCCCTAACAGAATCGATTGCTTGGAACCTGATGTACATGTCACCTCTCCACACCAGAAACGTAGCTGTTCATGCTTTGTGCTCCTGAGTGTCCATCACCCCCTACATTCTCCAAAACAGCATACTTGTTTGAAATGGCGATAGCCACAGAAGACTCCTGCACCACCTGCCTACCTCTCTTACCTTTCCTGGAGTTAACCCATCCATGTGACTGTATCTGAGACAGCCCCCCCAACCCTTTTCTATAACTGCCATCTAACACATCCTCTTGCTCTTGTAAATTCCTCATTGCCTCTGATTGCCTCTCCAACTGATCCTTTCGATCAGATATGATTCGAAACCAACAGTATATATTGCAGATATAATCCTCCGTAACCTGTAACCTCTCTCTAAACTCCCACATCTGAGAAGAAGAGCACATCACTCTACTAAGGGCCATTTTTTTATTCTTTCAATGTACAGACCCAGAAAATAGCACTGTCTTATTCCTCTACACAACATTGCAACAGGTTAAATGAATACTTTTGGCTTATACTTTAAGGTTAATCAGGGGATATAGTCCGCAAAGACCGTGCCCTCCGTGACTATCTGGTCAGGTCCACGCCCCCCTACAACCCAACCTCCCATCCTGACACTTTCCCCTGCCACCGCAGGAACTGTAAAACCTGTGCCCACACCTCTTCCCTCACCTCTATCCAAGGCCCTAAAGGAGCCTTCCACATCCATCAAAGTTTTACCTGCACATCCACCAATATCATTTATTGTATCCATTGCTTCCAATGTGGTCTCCTCTACATTTGGGAGACTGGGCGCCTCCTAGCAGAGCACTTTAGGGAACATCTCTGGGACACCCACACCAATCAACCACACCGCCCTGTGGCCCAACATTTCAACTCCCCCTCCCACTCTCCCGAGGACATGGAGGTCCTGGGTCTCCTTCACCGCGTTCCGTCACCACCAGACGCCTGGAGGAAGAACGCCTCATCTTCCGCCTTGGAACACTTCAACTTCCTGGCATCAATGTGGACTTCAACAGTTTCCTCATTTCCCCTTCCCCCACCTCACCCGAGTTCCAAACTTTCAGCTCAGCACTTTGCCCAAGACTTGTCCAGACTTGTCCTACCTGACTATCTCCTTTTCCACCTATCCACTCCACCCTCTCCTCCCTGACCTATCACCTTCATTCCCTCCCCCACTCACCCATTGTACTCTTTGCGACTCTCTCCCCACCCCCACCCTCCTCTTGCTTATCTCTCCATGCTTCAGGCTCACTGCCTTTATTCCTGATGAAGGGCTTTTGCCAGAAACGTTGATTTCGCTGCTCCTTGGATGCTGCCTGAACTGCTGTGTTCTTTCAGCACCAATAATCCAGAATCAATATAACATATAATCAAGAAAGAACACACTCTACTCACTGCTGCAGAATTATTTTAAGGTTGTGCTTATCTGCTTCTGTGCTGTGAGCTTTCCCAAGACCAGCTGTGAGTTTCACTGCTTGTTAATTTTCCCAGATGCACTCTGATGTCCAGTGATACATGAATTTGACAGCAAAGGCAGTAACTGCTAACTCTGTCAGTTAGCAATAAGGGTTTCTTTATCTGTCTCTCTCTCTCTCTCTCTCTCTCTCTCTCTCTCTCTCTCTCTTGCACTGTCATTATCACGTGCTTCCTTTGTCTGTTCTTCTCACTTTTAAAACTGCTGTTATTTTGACTTTTTTCTCCAAAGTTCCAAAAAAATTCAACAGCAAATAAAACAGTCATTGCTGCTCCTGGAATTCGAGGAAACCACCTCCAATACTGAAATACCTCAAAAAAGGAGCAGCTCTTCCAGTCAGAAATGTTTTCTGTCCTCCATCTTGGATTACCCAGAATCCAGGTGTCGTTTTGTTTAGATTTGGCAGTCAAGGGGCCCATGTCCTTTGAGAAGTGGGAGGGAGAGTGAAAGTGCGCGGACACAGTGCTGTGGGGTTGTTTGGTGCGTGTCCCAGAGATGTTCTCTGAACATTCTGCAAGTAGGTGTTCTGTCCCTAACATAGAGGAGGCCATTTCGGGAGCAACGGATACAGTAGATAATGTGTGTGGACATACAGGTATAAATCTGTCAGATGAGGAAGGAGCCGTGGATGGGCCTTGGATGGAGGCATTAGTGGAGGTGTGGGCAGAGGTTTTGAACTTCGTGCAGTTGCAGGGAGGCCATGATTGTATAACTGTACTGAAATGTCTGACTGCAAATGAACAATGAAAACCATTTCAAGGAACTTTTCAAACTGATCAATGAAAGGACAATCCATTGAAAACAATAATCGGAAACTCCAGTCCCCGATTGACTGTGCTGCCATGTATTCCACTGCAGTCTGCTCCCCTGAGAATTTCAGACATGTCTGTCTGCTTGTTGCAGAGACAGTGTGTTTGCTATGGTCACTTCTGCCATGTGCTATTGGAGAGAGAAAAGTTGATCAAAGTTTCAGCAGGCAAAGATTATTTTAAGTTGAGATGAGGGAAACTGTGGTCACAGAAAACCTTGTGAATCTTTGTATAGCTCAGTCCTGGGAACTGTGGGTGCAGAGAATATTCAAGACCAAAATTGATCGGTGTCTGCCGGCTAATGGGATCATGGAGATGGGGACAGTGTGACTAAGATTAGTAAGACAGAGTCATGGTGAATGGGGGAGCTGGTTTGAAGCATTCCTGGTGAACGGCTTATCCCTGAAACGTCAGCTCTTCTCCTCGGATGCTGCCTGACCTGCTGTGATTTTCCAACACCACACTTTTTGACTCTGATCTCCAGCACCTGCAGTCTTCATATTCCCCGAGTTGTCTGTAAGGCAAACGTTGCTCACGTCAGCTTCTGTTTCCTCATTGGAGAGAAGAAAACAGCAAAAATGACGGAGATAGGAAGAGAACGAGTCTATTGAGGGAACAATAGTGGAGACGGAAGCAAAGAGAGCAGAGACCTGTCCCCAGTTACCACACGTATTACCAAGGGAGACTAGGAAATCATGATATCAAATGAATGTGTTACAAAGTGGTGACATGTAACATTCCACACGAAGGTTAAAGAAACAAAGAAAATCGAAGCAGAAAGAGGCCATTCAATCCCTCAATCTGCTCAGCTTTTCAATATGATTATGGCTTATCATCCTGCTCAGCACCCTCTTCTTGTTTTCTTCCAATAGTTTTTGATCCTTTTAGCATGAAGAAGAAATTATAACTGGCTTACCACCCTCTGGGTGAAGAGACATTAGTCTGTGACCATTCATTTTGGAGTGCCTGGTCATTAGGAACACCCCTCCTCTGTTGACCCTGTCTAGTCCTAGAATCCCTTCAGTGTAGGAGGCAGTCATTCATGCCTGCACCAATCCTATGAATAGCATCCCACCCGGACCCACTCTCCCACCCTATACCTGTAACCTCGCTAATCCATCTTAATATCACTCGACATGACAGGTTCATTTACCAAGGTCAATTCACCTCATTTGCAAACCTTTGAACTGTGGGAGGAAGCTGAAGGACCCAGAGGACACCCCACACAGATATGGGGAAAATGCGGAAACTCCACAAAGACTGTTGCCCAACTGTGGAATCAAACCCGAGTCCCTGGCACTATGTCACCGGCACAGCGGCTCCGATAACAAGTATGCTACATGGCTTTCCAATTAGGCCAGCTCCAATTTTGTAGGCTATGAGTTTAACCCTCATTCCAGTGAATATCGCCCGAACCAATCTAACTCTCTTTACAGGAGAATTTGAGGACTGCAGATGCTGGAGATCAGGGGGTGATGCTGGAAAAGGGCTTTTGCCTGAAACGCCAATTCTCCTGCTGCCTGATCTGCTGTGCTTCTTCAGTACCACATTCTCGACTCACTCTCTTTAGACCTCATTCCTGCCATCCCAGGAATCAGTCTGGTAAACTTCTGTTAAACTTCCTCTGTGGCGACAGCATCTTAATTCAGATTCCAGTGTCTCCGTTCCCGTATTGTTTACTTTTACATGCTAATCCATGAAAAAGCAACCAATTAAAAGCTTTCTAAAGATCAATGGAAATCACATTTTTAACTTCTCAAGTCAGCTCTATCTCCAACCATAAAATAGAACATAGAACATAGAGCAATACAGCACAGAACAGGCCCTTCGGCACACGATGTTGTGCCGAACATCTATCCTAGATTAAGCACCCATCCATGTACCTATCCAATTGCCGCTTAAAAGTCGTCAATGATTCTGACTCTACCACTGCCACAGGCAGCGCATTCCATGCTCCCACCACCAACAGTGGATTTATCAAGCACGATGTCCTTTTTTTGAATCCATGCTGAATTTATCCAAGATGAACACGGTGTTCCACATACTCTGCTACTAAATCTTTTATCCGGGACTCTCATATTTTCCAAACTAACTTCCTTACTTTCAGTCTAATTGGTCTATCCTTCTGTTTTTAACCATTTTTAACATGGTGGGTTTCCACTAACCATTCTCCAATCCATGGGAACTGTTCCAGAGCCTGTTAAATCCAGAAAGGCGAACACGAAGACAAACACTGTTTCTTCAGCCACTTCATTCAAGAGGAGGAAGAGGAGGAGGCCATTCTCAGCTCAAAGGAGGACTCAGTTACAGAGAGAAAATGAGGGATATTAGAAACAGCACACTCAGTATCCATTCAAACTCCACCTTAAAGCCAGACATCTGTTCTTTATTTCCTAAAATGCACCATTCTGGTAGTAGCCATGGATATTGTTTACAGCAGCTTCCAGTAATCTGTGAGGGTGAGAAGTCGAGTTGTTGCTGAACAGGAATTGCTCTGAAATCTGGGATGTGGAATTTTTGGAGAGAAGCTAAGCTGTTACATTGCCATCACAGGTAGAATAATGTAAATCTAGGGGGACTAGAGTGAAATCTTTCCATTTCATAATCACAGGTAGATCAGCACAGAAGGGGGTGATTCCAACCCATCGTGACTGGCTGGGATTTGGACGAGTTTTCCAATTCACATACTTTGTGATTTTGTTCCTTCATCTTATTGTTCTTTGGAAGCTGCTATTGGATCTGCTCCACTTCCCTTTCTGGTTTGCTTCCTGATGAAGGGCTTAAGCCCGAAACGTCGATTCTCCTGCTCCTCGGATGCTTCCTGACCTGCTGTGCTTTTCCAGCACTCCACTCTTGACCCTTGCTTCCTGTGTTACCAGAGTCCGTTGTGTAAAATATTGTTCTTATATATGAGTTTGAATCATGCTAGTGAATCTCCTGTCGTTTCTCCTTTCTAAACAGAACACCCTGGCATTTACTAAATGATTTGGATGTGAAAATAGGAGACATAAGTTAGGAAGTTTGCAGATGACATCAAAAGTGGAGGTGCAGTGGGCAGCGCAGAAGGTTACTTCAGACTGCAACAGGATCTTGATCGGATGGGCCATTAGGCTCAGGAGTGGCAGATGGAGTTTAATTTAAGATAAATGCGAAGTGCTGCATTTTAGAAATGCAAATCAGAACAGAATATCTGCACATAATCGTAAGGTCTTGCGATCTGCTGCTGTTGAACAATCGGACCTTGGAGTGCAGGTTGATGGTTTCTTGGAATTAGAGTTGCAGGTCGCTAAGATAGTGACAAAGATGTTTAGAATGCTTTCTTTTATTAGTTAGAGCACTGAGTGTAGCAGTTGGAGGATCATGTTGTGACTGTAAAAGATATTGGTTAGGCCACTATTGGAATATCACGTGCAATTCTGGTCTCCTTCCTATCAGAAGGATGTTATGAACTTTGAAAAGATTCAGAAATGATTTACAAAGATGTTTTCAAGTTTGGAGGATAGGGAGAAGCTGAATAGGCTGGGGCTCTTTTCACTGGAGCGTTAGAGACTGAGATTCATAAAATCCTGAGGGGCATTGATAAGGTAAAAGGACAAGAATGTTTTTTCCCCTGGGATACAGGAGTCCAGGATGACAGGTTGAGAGAAGAAAGGTACAAAAGACACAACTTTTACACAGACAGTGGTGCGTGCTTTAAATGTGCTGCCAGAGGTAGAGGTGGTGGCTGGTACATTTGCGGCATTTAAAAGGCATCTGGATGTGGATTTGAATAGGAATGGTTCAGAGGGAGATAGGTCAAATGCTGGAAAATGCGACGAGTTGGACCCAAGATCTGTTTCCGTGCTGTTTGTCTTTCTGACTCTATAACTCTACAAACAGAACTGAAGTCCCAAATCCCTGAAAACATTCTAATCAATGTCTTCTATAGCCTCATCAGTGTCTTGATGTCTTTCCTCATAGCCAGAAATAATTTAAATTTCTCAGAATGATCTGAAATCAGAGTTTTATAGAAATATATCGTTAATTCCAGCGAGTGAAGGAAAACTGAATTTGCCTTTGCCAGGGAACTGTTTCTGGGATGTTGTTATATTGGAACAATTAACGAATAGTAGGTAAATCATATATTATTTTGTGAAATATCTTCATGTATTTAATGTTATGCTAATTCTTAATTTTCTTTAGTTTTATTTTATCTATGATGTAAAGATAAAGATGGGTTGGAGCCACCCGCTCCTGTGCTGATCATTCAATGCTTATAAGATGGATTGAATTCAGTCTCGTTCCTCTCGAATTATATTATATCACCCGTATTTACAATGTAACAGTTCAGCTTCTCCCCCAGAAACACCACATTTTGCATTATCAAGCAATCTCTGTTGCTAAGCCTCGTAATTTGACCAACTGAATCACAACTTGAGCACAGCAACTAATACCAACCTTTAAGTTAGTTAAAAGTTACATTCTAGGCTATCTCCTTGAAATACGTTTTGGATTTTGGTCTGGTCTGTTACGAATATCTTCACCTTTCCCTAACATTTCCTAAGACATACAAATATTGCCAGATTTCCCTCATCCTGCATTCACTTTGACATGGTGAGTCCAATCAAACTGCCTGTTTGAAAAAACAGTATACAATATGTGGTTCATACTGAGACACTTTAACTCAGGCTTAATAACCAAAATACAGTTCCCTGGAGTTGGAAACTAATTGGAAACTAAAAAGAACTGATCAAATAGCTCAGAAAATGATAACCTAATCTGAGCTGAAAAATGGACAATCATTTCGAAGCAGGATTGCAGGAGCAGTGCCAGTTCACTGTTCCATACACACATTCACATAAATGCATCCTCTCATCGTTTTACATGTATCTGACAGTGATCCCAATTTCTGGGAGATAAATGAAGGTAGCGTTTCAGGCTTGTGCTCCTTTGCCAGAATGGAGACATGTTCCAAATCTGACAGGCTTTGCACAAGCTAAAAGGAAAGTCAATGGGTGGAGGAGGGTGGAGCAAAAAAGGGATATATTCCACAAAGGAGCCAAACCACCACTTGGGGGAAAAGATCATTCAACAGAGCTCACAATTCGTCTTTGCAGAAATCTGGATCCAAATGTTTTGGGGAACATCACCAGTCTCAAAGTCAGAGCCGGGTTTCAATGACAGAGTTTATTGCACAATGAAATAATGGAGCTCCGGGGAGAGAAAGACACCAACAGCACAGTGGTCAACTGAGATTATTCTTTAGACTGGGAGCACATATCAAGATACTTTTATACATCTTGTGAAACAGTGGGTCAGTGATGAGATCATTGCCTTTGTAACATGTTTCGTTTATGGTAATCAGTGCAGAATCGTTGATAGCTTCAATACATTCACTGTCAGTTCCAGCACAGCTTTCGTTGTTATCAGCGTAGTTGTTATTAGTTTAAGTGCAGACATTGTCAGTTGCAATGTCTTCATGGAAATCCATTGCTGCAGCAAAAGGTGCTAATTGCTCTTCCAGGGAAGGACGATTCCTACAGCCCTGGCAATTAGCAACCTGTATTGAGTCTGCATCAAACTTTTAGCATTTCTGTTGAAGATGTTAGCTGACAGTGTACGTTACTGATGTGTATTCTCTACCCCACCTACCTCAAACTAATCACCTAGGTTGCAAGTGCATTGTGCTGGCATTCTGGTAGCCCCAGGCAATGATGGATTTGTTCTGCTGTCTCTGTCCATATGTTGGTTTGTGGCCATCTTATTTGTCAAGTTGCTGACTAGTGGCTCAGCAGCCATCTTGTGTGTCTGTGTGCCTTGTGTCACCCTGTCCAGCATCATCTCCCACTCATTAATAAACAGGTTGTCAATAAACCTTTTTTGGAGCAATGACCATTCAATTGATAAAGAACAGTTGACAAATATGAGTACCATGCAATTGTAAGTGATTTTAGCAGGCCTTTTCACTGGATATTCAGACAGGACAAGGTTATTCTGAGAGTCACTGTCATCATTTCAGTTTGGTGAATTTATAGACAACCATCACAACAGGTATTGTTATGAGGTAATGCATGGTGCAGCCTCATTGTTTTGAGAAGTTAAACTGCCGGGCACTCCATGGGTCTTGTGCAAGAACCGAGTGTCTCAGAGATTACTCCGCAAATCTCAAGGGGTTTCTCTGGAGAGCTGTGACTCTGGCTGACCTCCCTGTCCCACAAGCCTCAGATGCAATGTGGTTAGAGTTTTCTTTCATCTGCTTCCTCTCCTTTGGGAGAATGCTGGACATTCCACAAATGGTTTTGCTCGTGTTCAGTAACTGGGATGGAGACTGGGGTTACTTCTCTGGTGAAGCAGCTGAATTTGGATCTCCAGCCCTCTGTCAACCAGCAGCTGATGATCTTACCAGAGACTGTGAGGAAGTGTGTTGCACACCAGTTCCTGCCTTGTAAAGTCAGTCTGTCCGGGCACAAGGAGAGACAAGAGGATGTCCATAGAATTTTTAAAAATATAAATCAGCAGTGCAGGTGCACAAATGTGAAGTGCATAAGAAAGTACAGTCTGGGAGATTGTTCAGGAGCATCAAGAAAAGTCAGAAAACTATTTTAAAAAGTTAAACTTCAACCTCCGCAATGATCAGAACTGATCATTCTGTTTCGACTCAGCCATTCACTTCCTTGCATTCCAACACTGTCCGCTGAGGGAGAAGGTTCAAACTCTGGGAATATAAGGCCTGAGCACTAGATTACTTACAGTGTGGAAACAGACCCTTCAGCCCAACAAGACCATACTGAAGCACAACCCACCCAGACCCATTCCCTACATCTAACACTGCGGGCAGTTTAGCATGGCCAATCCACCTAACCTGCCCAGTTTTGAATGGTGGGACAAAACTGTAGTAAACACGCAGCCACAGGGAGAATGGGCAAACTCCACACAGAGTCACCTGAGGTGGGAGTTGAACACAGGTCTCTAGTGCTGTAAGTCAGTAGTGTTAACCACTGCGCCACCATGAACCTGAATGTTTCATCTTATCTCATAGACCGTACAAAATAAATGATCTGCTCTTTCCTGGATTGGCAGTTTAGCGAGAAATTCTCTCTTCTTGCTGTAGGAACAAGACACACAGATTTCCTCCAGGGGAGACTCCAGCCCTGTTGTCGTCCCAAGTAAAAGACACACCTCTTCAGGGCAAGCTCAGCATAATACAGGTCAGACTTTTATTATGCATATATTAAGAAAAAACATTTTGAACACTTAACAAACTGCTGTAAATTTTAAGTAATATTTTACACTTTTACAAGAGTGTTGCAATTGAGCAATTTAAATTTCAATGTTACCAACAAACAACTATTGAAGAATCAGGTGGAGTTTAGAATGGCATAAGACTTTAGGGAGTGGAAAATCAGGTTTAGACCATTCTCTCTCTAATTCCAGCAACACCAGTACATGCAATCATGGCTGTCCACTCACTAGGTGGGTTCCGCTGAAGCCACAGCTAAGAATAAGAGACTGGATGGTTAATGTAGGGAACTGTAAATAGGATAACTGTAAATTTGATTATTTCAATCTGTTCTTTGTAATGTTAAGACATGCAATGTATATATCTATGAAAGACATGACAAATTGTATAGGTACCAAAGGTTTATTTCTATGAATAAGGTATATTTTGAAACTTAAAAAAAAGACTGTCTTCATTTGCAGCGTTAACTCACTCTCCCAGTAACTCCCATAATCTCTGTCTCCAAACGTGTGCAGAAAAACTATTACACTGAACCATGAATCTCTTCAATGACTCAGCATCCACTGCTCTCAGATAATCAGTGAACCTGCAAGGGAAAGACTCGTATTGGTCCTGAAAACCCCCGTGTGCTTCACCACACACACACACACACACACACACACACACACACACACACACACACACACACACACACACACACACACATCCACACAAATACACACACAAGCATCCACACAAATACACACACAAGCATACACACAGGAACTCTCCCTGCACTCTCCCAAACAGCCACTGCACCCACAGCCACAGCCACAGCCACTCACGAGCTTTGTTGCGGCAGAAACAAATTCAGTCAATACTGTGTGTTCCTGAGACATTCTAAAATAAAATTCACATGACACCAAGTTATAATCCAACAGATTTATTTGGAAGCATTGTCTTAAGGAGCGCTGTTCCTTTATCTAGTGGTTGTCTGTTGTGCTTCTCTTGAAAGCCAGTGTTGCAAATGTGGAGCTGAGCTGTCTGTTCCATACAAAGCAGTGTAACTAGTTTGGTCATTTTTCAAATAGAAAAATGAAGCATGACTGGGTGGAGTCAGACTTGCACAGATCCAAGGTTTCCACAATTTGCTTTCCCCGAGGACCCTTTCAAATACTGCTCACTCACTGAGGAAGCTCAGTAAGTACTGTAATCCTCCCTGTGACCTGTAAGACATGATGAACTCCCTCGCAAACCCCTTGGATACTGAAATAATTTCTGGTGATCTCCCTGTAAATAGCATTTCATTCATGTTCACATATTGGAAACATGCACATTTTTCGCAGGGACCCTGAATGAACACGAAGACTCCTGGTGATAACTTCGAAATACTGACCCACGAAATTGGGACACACTTTATATCATGACACACTCCCCTTTGGTTCACTGTTGGTACTCATGTACTGTTCTGAATAAGAGTCACAGTACGTGGACAGTACGATGACACAGTGGTTTACACTGCTGCCATATAGCACTAGAGACCTGGTTCAATTCCTACATCAGGCAACTGACTGTGTGGAGATTACACATTCTCCCCGTATCTGCTGTTGGGGTAGTTGTACTAGTGGGGTGGGCACACTAGATCTAGGGAGGGAAAAAACTATAACTGTAACAAGTGCTTCTAATACCGGACCTGAAATGGTTAAACTATCATAATCACTGAACTGGAAACTGCTGGCCTCGAAATCTGATCA
Organism: Hemiscyllium ocellatum; assembly: GCF_020745735.1. Lineage (NCBI taxonomy): Eukaryota > Metazoa > Chordata > Chondrichthyes > Orectolobiformes > Hemiscylliidae > Hemiscyllium > Hemiscyllium ocellatum. Next base: position 57,582,909 of record NC_083426.1, read on the forward strand.
GAGGCTAGCTGATAGACAGCCTGTTAATTGTACCTCTGGAATTTGTAACTGGTAGACATTGCTAATTGGATTAGTTGAGCTGTCGATTGAACCATCGAAACTACTCACTTAAATCGTAATGAACTATTGTTTCTGGTAAACCACTAATTAAATAAGCAGGACCAGTGGCCCGACAATGTCTGCGGGACTGCCGCTCCGAGGCAAACGGACAGACAGCTCAAACCATCCAACCAGAGAGCGGAACGCTTTGCCCGGTAACGAGTAGCCAACAGGAAGGCCAGACGTGGACACCTGACCTGGAGCACTGGCCAGCGAGGGGTATAACTGGGGCGAAGTTGAGCAGAGGGGTAGAACTCCTTCTCCAACGAATTGCATGCTGTAGAATTCGTTGTATAGTTTGCCAGTTTTGACTCTGTAAAATAAACGGTGCTCTGCTCCAAACTAAAGTTGCCAGTGTGAGTCTCCCCTTTCAACAGAACACGCAAAGACGGGACCCCGCGGGTCCGTCTTAACATTTGGTGACCCCCGACGCGGGAAGGGAAGGAGACAACAGCAAGTTGGCCAAGTTGGCGGATCAGGGAGCAGACAACCTTCGGCCGAAGTTTTCTAAGGTGAGGAAGCGCCTGTTAAATCTAAGGCTTCCAGTCGTTAAATTTTTCAGTTAGTTTATTGTCTGCTCTCCGACCCTCACCAACCCCAAAAACTGATCAATTTGGCAGCAGCATCACAGAGTCCTGACTGGTACGCTTTCATTAACCTTTTAACTTACCTAGAGTGGTTATTTCACTAATACTTGATTTAACTGCTCCCCTTGCGCGGCTTACGGAGCCCGAGCGCCTACCTGACATCAGCTACCGGAGCGCTGACCATATTCGACTACCTGGATCCACGTTAGTAAGCACTTGCAACTGACAAATATTGCCGCACACACTTGCTGTGAACACCAGACGAACCCCGGGGTGTCAGAGGTTGGATCTCATCTTCTGAACAGGGTTATCCGCGCAGACGTCTGCCTTAGACCGGTTGCTAAGAGCAGAGATCTGCCACGCGAAGGTCAGGCTTTGAAAGATGCTCTGTTTTTGTCACCGTTCCCATCAAGGGAGATCCGACATGGGGGACCTGATCTCGCACTGCCGAGGCTGTAACGCCTCGGAGCATGTTACTAGGACAGAGGGCAGGGGACTGCGACAGGCTGAGACGGGGATGCAGAGACACCGACAGTATGCGTGGCTTGGCATGTATGCGGGTGACAATCAGTGTGGGGCCGGCCCAGTGAGAGAGAAAGAGTGAGTGCTGTGATTTTGATGGACGTGGCGAACGGGAGTGTTGCAGGAACACTTACGCCCAGGTCTGGACCTGCTAGACCGCGTCGGCAGCGAGGCATCGGGGTGCAGCGGACCTGCACCGGCAGCCTCTGAGAGAGAGAGAGCGTGGAGAGCTGTCCAGCAAACAGGAGCAGATTGAGTTTTGTTCCCTGTATTTAACGGGCTGGGATTTATCTCTGTGGACTCACATTGATTTTTAGGGTTAATGACTTCTGTCCTCCCAACATTGTGTACTGCCCCACTATCATTTTTAATTACTCTTTTACTTGAAAAGGTAGAGATGGGTACAGAAAGGTGACAGAGTAAGGGATGGTGGAGCATTTAATTGTCGGACCACTACGGTTGTGCCGTCCTAAGATGGTAAATCCCGGGGTGGCCCGTGGTCAGCTTGGTTCTGGCGAGTCAACTTACTTTTGGCGCGAATGCTCAGTTTGGGCGGGGTCCGTTTAGTTTTGGCGTGAATGCTCACTCTTGGCGGGATTGCTCGCTCTGGGAGGGGCTACTCGTTTTCAGGGGTCTGCGACCCTAACGGGTCGACCACTAAGCCACCACTACATCGGAGGGACACGTAGGCGCGATTGTCCTGGTCCAGGGGATAATCCGATGGGAAGGTCTTCTTAAATTATCATGACGATGACATGAATCATGCTTCTAACTACATCTTATTCGACAGGTTGTAACCTTTTTTTTACTTTTAAATAGAAAATACCGAACAACAACATGCGCAGTGCAGCATTACCATACGGTGGCACAGTGGCCACTACTACTCGCCCCTTTTAAAGTGGTTTTCATGCGACCGCAGTTTGCCCGGCATTATTGAAGCCGGCATTAGGCTCTGACATCCCCCAGCCCACTTATTTTTGCCTATTCCTCCTTTTTTCCCAGTGGCCGCAGATCTCAGGTCTCCAACCAGGACCTGCGACTCAGTAGACAGTAAAGGGTTTGGCCTAGCTCATTCATCTTTTTTCCTCGTGACTAGTCACTCATCTTTTGTCCGCCGACATGGGTGCTTCAGCCATTTTTTCCACTCTCATGCACACGGATTCTTTAATGACGAGATGGGGGCACTCATTCATCTTTCCGCCTATGTCCTCTAATTTTTTACTGACCTATCTTACACACCCATTTCATCCTTTCTCTCAGATCCACAGATTTTCCCTTACGCTAAAGTGTTTTGCGCGCTCATTCATCTTTTCATTACAATCACATGCGCACTCTTTCGTCTTTTTACGAGTATATGGGCACTCATTTCGTACTATTATTCGTCCTCCTCCTAAAAGCTGGGGCTAGGGAGGGTAATGCCATTGCTGCAACAGACACTGCCAGCTCCAGTCCCCAAACGGTTATTCACAGCCATGCGGGGTGAAGCTAGCAACAGCAGGGCTACCTGTCTGAAGCTACATTCTTTGATAATTCGATCATGGAGCCTGTAACTGCCAGCCAGTATCAAATTGTCCCATTGAAATCTCATTCCGACTTCTATTACCGTATGTAGTGCCCCATCCTACACCCCAACTCACCCTTTATTTCCACTCGATGTTCTCTGCCGGATCGAGGTCGTTTCTATCGTCATTTTCTATCTTTCACTCATCTTGTTGAACCATTGAATTTAACTGGTGTCCACAGACCTGACATTCCGCTGATCTCCAAGTCTCATCTCCTTTTCGAGGTCTTATACTCCCTGAGGTTTTCTACCAGGTCACAGTAACTCATCTTCTGGCCTCATCTCTCCATCAAAATTTTGTCTAAATTTGCCTTCAACCTTGGCCCTGGGGAACCCACCTGGGGTAATGAGTTCGAATCCCCTCTTGACATCACCTCCCAGCTGGACGAGGGGGAGATTATTGCGGGTCGTGAGGAAGGGTGTAGCCCACTAAAGGGGGCCGTTGCTACTAGGCCAACCGTCCAAGCGCCTCTCCTCGCCACTAGTGTGGGGGAGGAGAATTAGGTCCCCTGGTCACATAGCGACTTTTGAGAGAGAAACCTGCCATGAGATAATTTAGGACCACGGACAGACGAGACGGCCTCGTTTGACCTTTTCTGAAATCTTATACTGCGGTATACCACCCTCTCCCTGGAAGCATGGGGGACCCTCAGGCTAAAACACGGGCAGGGCGTACATGAATATCTGGGAAGAGCAGGGAACAATTCACCCTTTTTGCTGATGTTACCCATGCTTTCGGAGTTGCCTTTGTGTTTTTAAATTACCTCTCAACAATATTTACGAACAGCTCAGGGTTCTCCCCTACGTGCGAGTTTTGCTGCGCGCCCTGGGAAATTGGGGCCCCCCTGCGCCATGTCTTTTCGTAACCACACAGTGGAAATTTAACTGCTCTATTGTCCTGTTCCCACGGGTCACCCATACTGCAGCAGAGCCGACCCTGTATGTTCGTGATCTCACACCCGACAACTTTCTGGTTTGTCATTTACATGGTGTACATGCTGCAGTTGTTGCAGTTCCTGCACGATGCGTGGTGCATTCACCATGTCCAGCTCATCTGAACTGATTACCTACTTTATATTCCTCCTGTTTTTTCGGTTTGCCTCCTAAGGAAGTAACCTGCGCATACGACAATCTGTTTTAATCACCTGTGGTGACAGTGGACATAGTTTGCCTTCCTCTATACGGTGTACTATTTCTCCCCTTTTAACTGTTGCCAATCCTTTGACCCCCTCTAGGGGGTCACCCTATTTTTTCGGTAGAGCTCTTGGCCGGATATTTTTACTTTTCAACATTGGTTATTTCATGTGCATGACGACGTTTTTGTGCCTGCAGCTGCTAGTGCAGATGCACAGCAAGTTATAACCGAGACTCGTGCTATCTTGCATTTTCATCATTGTCCCGGAATTTATCTGCCCTGTATAGTGCTATTTTCCAATTGGCCGCAGCCTTTCCTACTGAATGCCTTCCACAGCCTGCGCACATTTACTTTTTACCTTTTTCTGATTAAGAAATGCTGCTACTTGGTATCTTTTTGCGTGACTGCTTTTCCGCAGTTACCTCTCCCAATACTGAATCAGTGGGGTGGTTGCATTTTTTCCCTTTTTTCTGACTCTTTAAAAATAAGACAAACAATTCCCCTACAGGATGATCTATTTCCCCCTGTTTCAATTGCCTGTTGTGGCAGCCAGTGGTCAGGGACCTTTTTTTTTTCTCTCTGATTGGACTTCACAAATTGCTCTGCACTCCTTTGTACAAGGTACTATTTCTTCCTTTTAGACGGAACCACTCCTTTTACCTCACACTGGGATCACTCTATTTTTTTTAGGTGACAGCTTTGTACAGGTCCATGGGCTGTGAGAAAGTTTAGGGGTTAGGCCTACCTTCACTTTTCTTTTCTCTCTCTCATTGTCTTGATTGATATCTGGTTTCTCCAGTTCTGTTGCACAACGGGGTGGGGGGCAATCTTAGTGAATGCATTGGACATTTCGCACTGGCCCCCTCTTCCTTTTACTAGATGAGACTTCACATCCAGAAGTACTGGCATGGTGATGTCCGTTGAGTCTAATAGCAAGGAGCTTTTCCAGATCAGCTCACCCAATGGCTCCACCTTCACAGGAATGTGCTAATGGCGGTTGTTAAATACAATGCTTTTATTTCCCATACTGGTAGGATGTTTTCTGGCTCACTTCACCAAATGTCACCCTGGGGAGGGCAGGACTCTTTTCACCACATTTCTGCAGCCCCATCTCCCTGGTCTACATGTAATGTGGTATCATCACTTTTCAACCGAACCCCCCATACGCTGGGCTCTGCACTCCTCAACAGATGCCTGCGCCGCCACCAACTCCGAGTACACGACAGCCTGCGTGTGATCTCCTACAAACGTGCAGGGACATATGGAATACATGCTGTGGGGTGACTTCCATTCATGAACCGTGGAGCCGGTCTTCCGTGCAGCCGGTTCCATTATGTGACTCACGTCTCCCGGTGGGAGGCCAGGTGAGTGGGGATCTGGCGGTTATTCTCTCCAATGATGCACTACCACCTCTGAATGGCTACGGGTTCAGGCGTACTAAATACTATCTCTCCGGTGCATGTCAGTGGTCTCAATGGCTTTCTTTCAAATTCATCCGATTGCGTCGTCCACGGTGGTGCGCTACGGTTCTGCTCTTGATGCTACTCAGTACTAACTTTTCTCCTTTATAAACAATGAATGTGGTCTGGTTGTCCAAGGAGCCCCTACTTATTTTTCCCATTTGACCTGGGGATATGTGAATTGATCCTTTCGTACAGCGGGAGGTTGAGGTGTACTGTGTGCCCGGGACTTGAAACGCTGCTGTTCACACAAGCGATTTTTATACAATCTCCAGTGCTCCCGGTTGGCTTCAGCTGGTCTCGAGGGTCACTGAACACGCTATTGAGCCGGTTGCCACTGCCTGTGTCCGTTCTTGACGGCGGTGAAACGGATGTTGATATCTGCAATTCAATGCAGTACGACTGGTTAGCCAATGACGGGTAAGATCCCTCGGGCGAGGGACAACCTAAGCCAGGCACAGTCGTGCATTGACATCAGAACTGGTGGCCCACGTTCGTCATGATTTAATAAGATCTCTGGCCTCTGTCTTCCGTGTCGGACGTCTGGATGGAGCTGCTGGCCTGTGGAGCATTCTGATCGGCGGGAACACCGGGGCCAAGTACACTTTCTCACTGGGTTTCCGCTCCCTAGCAGGTACCTAACTGCTGCTACTGTTCTAATCCTATTCCGTTTCACAATTCACAGAACATGTTTACACTTGGGTGCTCTTTGGACTACAGACTTGCGTTCTGCGGACACCTTACTTATTTTAATACCTCCACTCCAAATCTCTTGCGACTGTTATGTACTCGCGTACAGTGCTCTGTTTGTCTTTTTGCCATGTTTTTTGCCATGCTTGATTAATTCTGTGCTTTTGTCCTTTCCGCAGACGCCTGCCGGAGTTGTTTTATCTATTAACTTAGATTTGCATGTAGTTTTATTTATCTATTTGTAAATTATGTTGCGGCGTGTTGCGTAGGGCACCCTTCATCCCAACATGACTGTCTCCCTAGTACCGGTGATTCTGGTCAAGACAACGTGCTCGGGTACGACAAAGGGACGTCTGTGGGAGAGTCTGCCGGCACACCAGACCCCGGTCACCTCGTGATGTTGCGTTTCTTTCGGCATGGGGTGGTGTGGCCTCAATAGAGGCCAAGGGAGGGAATGTTGGGGTAGTTGTACTAGTGGGGTGGACACACTAGATCTAGGGAGGGAAAAAACTATAACTGTAACAAGTGCTTCTAATACCGGGCCTGAAATGGTTAAACTATCATGATTACTGAACTGGAAACTGCTGGCCTCCAAATCTGATCAGAGGCTAGCTGATAGACAGCCTGTTAATTGTACCTCTGGAATTTGTAACTGGTAGACATTGCTAATTGGATTAGTTGAGCTGTCGATTGAACCATCGAAACTACTCACTTAAATCGTAATGAACTATTGTTTCTGGTAAACCACTAATTAAATAAGCAGGACCAGTGGCCCCACAATGTCTGCGGGACTGGTCGCTCCGAGGCAAATGGACAGACAGCTCAAACCATCCAACCAGAGAGCGGAACGCTTTGCCCGGGAACGAGTAGCCAACAGGAAGGCCAGACGTGGACACCTGACCTGGAGCACTGGCCAGCGAGGGGTATAACTGGGGCGAAGTTGAGCAGAGGGGTAGAACGCCTTCTCCAACGAATTGCATGCTGTAGAATTCGTTGTATAGTTTGCCAGTTTTGACTCTGTAAAATAAACGGTGCTCTGCTCCAAACTAAAGTTGCCAGTGTGGGTCTCCCCTTCCAAAAGAACACGCAAAGACGGGACCCCGTGGGTCCGTCTTAACACTGCGTGGGTTTCCTCTGAGTGCTCTGCTTTTCTCCCACAGTCCAAAACTGTGTGGATTAGGTGAATTGGCTATGCTAAATTGCTCCTAGTGTTAGGTGCAGAGGTAAATGTAGGGGAATGGGTCTGGGTGAGTGCACTTCGGCGGGTCGGTGTGGACTTGTTGTTCCAAAGGACTTGTTTCCACGCTGTAAGTAATGTAATCTGTTTCGCTCTTCATAAAAACTGGCAATCCAGCTAAATTTCTGCCGCATTTTCTGTTTTGGTTCCAATTTCCAACAGCCACGGTATTTGTTTTAATTTTAGTAACATTATTCTTGAGTTTTCATCACTCATCCAGTTTCTGCAACTCCTTTTCGTCCCCTTAATATTGCAAACATTCCATATCATTTTCTGGAATATAGTCAGTGATTCAGACCATGAGGTGGAAATGATCACACATTCACAGGTATTTGAGTGAAGACGTTTTTCCTCATCTCAGTCACTCAGGCTGCTCTACAGTTCTGAGACAGTGATCCACTGTTCCAGATTCCTATCAGCAGAGACATCTGTTAACATCTTTCTGGGCAATCTCTTTGGTAATAATATACAGTTCAATGAGAACACCTCTTATTCACTTAAAATTTAGGATATCGAAATCTAACCCATTTAATCCAACTTCACAAGCAATCTGCAGTCCCTGGGATGAGGCTGGTGTCCCTCTATTACAATCAATCCAATGCTAATGTGTACTTCCTTACGTGAGGAAAATACACCTGCACACCTCTGGCTTTGGGAGGTTCACCAAACTGTACTGATGGAAATCAAATAGCAATGAATACATCCATTTTCCAGGTGTTCAAGTCATTTCTTGTATATTTTACAGACAATGGAAATCTATGTTCAAGGGTTTGGAGATGCCGGTGTTGGACTGGGGTGTACAAATTAAAAAATCACACAACACCAGGTTATAGTCCAACAAGTTTAATTGGAAGCACACTAGCTTTCGGAGCGAGGCTCCTTCATCAGGTGATTCTTATGGCTATTATTCTGTTGAGGACAGCAACATGACCTTCTTGCATTGTTTTATGTTTCAATCAAAATATTTAATAGAAAAGTTCCTCTAAATCACCCATTCTGTGTCGTTTTTATAAATGAATTTGCTGATAATATCATGCTAAAAGAAGCAGAACAAGGAACGTTGCAGTACAGGAATGGACCCTTCAACCCATGATGTTGTGCCCAACATGATGCCAAATTAAACTAATCCCTTCTTCCTGCTCTCGGTTCCTGCATTCCTTGCAAATTCATGCACCTATCCAAAAGCCCCTTAGAGAGCCCTATCACATCTGCCTCCATCAACACCCCTGGTATGTTCCAGACTCCTGCCACTCTCTGTGTTACCCCTCAGATCTTACTTGAACTTACTCCCCAGCCCAATCTCCCACCACCTTAAATGTAGTATTAGACTTTTCAAATCCGGGAAAAAGATGCTGACTGTCAACCCTATCTGTGCATCTAACAACGCCATACTAATTGTTCTAAATTAGACTACACCTTTCCAAATGTGCAAAAGTCTTATCCTTTAGAATCCTCTCCAAAAGTTTTCCAAGCACCAATGTGGGAGTCACCAGTCCGTAGATCCCTGTTTCCCTACTTGCCAATCCTCCAAGACCTCTCCAGTGGCCAGTGAAAATAGAAAGAGAGCCTCTGCCACTCCAGAGAAACCAAATTAAGATTTTTTTTCTCACCTCTCCTTATACTCATACTCTCTCATCCCGGCAACATCCTGGAAAACCTCTTCTGCAGCCTCTCCACAGTCTCCACATCCTTTCTGTAATATGACGACCAGAGTTGAACACATTACTCTAAATGCAGCCTGAATAAAGCCTTATAAAGCTGCAACATGACATCCTGGCTCTTATACACAATTGCACAACCAGTAAAGGGAAGCATGCCATATGTCTTCCTTAACCCAAACCCACTTTTATGGCCACTTTCAGGGAGCTGTGGACTTGAATCCTAAGGTCTCTCTGTACATCAATTCTGCTCAGAATCGTACTAGTAACTCTATAATTCCCCATAAAATTTGATTTCCCAAAATGCAGTACATCATACTTATCTTGATGAAACTTTATTTGCCATTTCGCTGCCAATCTATATCCCGCTCATTTGTATCCTTTGACAACCTCCTACACTATCGACAATTCCAATGATCTTTGTGTCATCTGCAAACCTGCTTATCGACATTTCTACCTAAGTAATTTTTATATATTGCGATCAGCACAGGTTCAAGTAGTAATCCCTGTAGAACACGACAAGTCACTGACCTGCAGCCTGATACACACCCTTTCATCACGATCTTCTGTCTTCAATGGGCAAACCAATTCTGAATCAATGCAGTTACGTCACCATGGATCCCTTGCCCCTTAATCTTCTGGATGAACCTACCATGAGATACCTTGTCAAGAGCCTTACTAATATCCATGTAAACAACCTACCCTGCTCCACCCTAATTTATCAACTTCGTCACTCCCTCGAAAAATTCAGTTGTTAGTAAAATTTGACCTGCCCTGCACAAGCCATGTTGACTGTTCCTAATGAGGCCTTGCTTTTCCAAATCTGCCTAAATCCTATACCTTATGATACTCTCCTCCAATGGCTTCCCAATCACTGATAAGATACTCGCCAGTCTGTACTTTCCTGAGTTATCTCTCATTTCCTTCTTTAATTAAGGAACAAAATTAGTTAGCGTCAATCCTCCATGGCCTCTCCAGTGGCTAATGAGGACACTAAAGCATTGGTCAAGATCCTAGAAATATCCTCTCTTGCTTCTCTCAATAACCTGGAGCAGATACCATCGGGACCTGGGCACCTATTCACCTTAATGTGCTTCAAGAGACCCACAATCACTCCTTTCTTTTCTCAAAATGCTCGAGCATATTAATATACTCCACACAAATCAGGATGTGTGGAGTGACTTTAGAGAACGGGGACTGACGTAAAAAACCAATATGTCTTCGGTGATAATCTCTGGATCAATTCCAGTGCCACGTGCAGTGAGGGAAAGAACAGGATGACATGGAAAATGAATACATGGCTAAATAATCGGTGCAGATGGCAGGAATTCAGAGTTTTAGATAATTGGGATTTTTTTCTGTGGCAGAGGTGACCTGTTCAAGAGGGCCAGGCTGTGTCTGAAATCGTGGGGTGGGGTTCAAAATCTTAATAGTCAGGTTTGCTAGTGCTGCAAGGGTAGGTTTCAATTAGGTTGGCAGGGGTGCGGGATCCTTAACAGCAGGGAGACAAGTGCGAGGTTGGAAGGAGACACAATCAGAAACAGCATGTTAAAGAGACAGGTCAGGCTGGGAAACGACCAGGAACTAGGAATGCCTGTTGGATTAAATTGCATCTATTTCGATGTAAGAGGGCTGACAGGTAAGCCGGTGTACTCAGGTGTGGATAGGTACGTAGGACAGGGATATTACAGACATTACTATGGCTAAGAGAGGGACAGGACTGGGAGCTTAATGTGCCAGGGTATAAGTGCTTTAGGGAGGACAGAGGTGCTGGGAAGAGGGGAGGGGGTGTTGCACTTTTGATGACAACAAGTATCACAACAGTAATCAGAGATAAAATAACTGAAGGATCACCGAAGTCCCACTTTGTGGGTGGAGATAAGAAATAAGAAGGGCGACTCTGAAGCTGGTAGCCATTCTGTAGAACTGCTGTGGACAGTTCTGCCTAACAGCCAAGGCATACCAGTGTTTCCTTGCCATCCCTGGCCAACTTATGTGGTGGAATTATCAGTTTAAAACCCTACAGATCACATATTTGTTCATATTTGGGAGTGGGAAGAATGCCAAAGGGAAAAGGAGCAAGCAAACAGCAGCAGGGAGGACCCTCCCCTGCAGCACCAAGCATACCAGAGACTGCAGCAGCAGCAGCAGCAGCAGCCTCTCCTGAAATCCATGGGGACCTGACAGGCAACAGGAATTGGCTGCAGCGATGGAGAACCTTACCTTGAAAGTTGTGCCTGCGATTGAGGAAATCTGTGGGGAGAATTCGTGCCCAGGTCCAACCTATCACATCCATGCTGCAGAAACATGAGCAGGAGATCCAGGGCCTCGAAGAGAGGCTGGAGGAGGTGGAGGGTCAAACTAAGGCTTCGGGAGCTGCGATGGAGTCCTCATTCAGTCGGATCCAGGTGCGAGAGCGAGAGGTGCGGGCCTTGCGAAACCATATCGATGATCTCGAAAATTGAGGCTGGAGGATAAATCTCTGAATTGTCGGGCTCCCTGAAGGTGAGGAAAGTGAGCAGCCAATCAGCTGCTTTGAAAGCTGGCTGCCGAAGTTTTGGGGCCTTCACATCGAGTCCAGCAGGTTACAGATTGAAAGGGCGTATCGGGTAGTGCACAGGTCAGGTCTGGTGCAGCACCCCCGCCCGGTCCTAGTGCACTTCCATCATCTAAGGACAAGCAAAAAGTCATAGAAGCTTCCAGGTCCCTGAGAAAAGATCCACAGGCACTGCAGTACAAGGGGTCAAAGATCATGTTTTTCCAGGATTTCTCTGCAGTTCTAATTCGAAAGAGGAAGTCCTTCAACGAAGTTAAAAAAGAGGCTGAGGAACCTGGGCATCGATTACTCCACGAGATACCCTGCAGTGCTTTGTTTCAGCCACAAGGACTCAGTTTATACATGTGGACACTTTATAATAGACGGACTGGCCGAAGAATACAGGTAATCTTTTTCTCTTTTCTATCTTTCCCCATGTTTTCCCGTTTTTTTAAAAAATCCTTTCTTTCTACCGAATGATTTCCTTTTTGGAAAGGGGGGAAAATACTTTGGAATAAGTTGTTTCTTTTTTTTTAATAACTGGATTTTCTGATGGGAAATTATGTGGATGTTCGTTGTTGTCTCTTCCTCTTTTTTGTTTGTTCTGCTTCTCCTTTAGTCACAAGTAGGGGTGACATGAAGCCAGGGATGGACGGAGTGCTCATCCTGACTTTGTCTTTTGTTCTGTTCAGTTAAGGATAATCTCGGCTTTTTTTCTGGCCTAAGGCTGGGGCACAATCCAGGTTTGAAGGAGCCCTGAAGGAGGGGATGGGTAGGGGTAGTGCCCGCTATGGGCAGGGAGAAGAGTCTTCATTCAAGGTTCTATAGTTGGTTTTCTCTGTAGATTTTTAGTAGCAATAATTGTTTATAGTTATGATAGAGTAATTTTTGTATATATAATTTTTCGATTCTATGAGCATTTATTTGATTATCCTTGACGCTTTGTAAGTTGGGTTCTCCCTCTGGGGGGTTCAAGGGTGTCTGAAAGTTCTTATTAAGTGGTGTACCTGGAACATTAAGGGAAGTCATTCGCCTGTTAAAAGGTTAAAAAAAGTACTTTATAGCCTTAAGAGGGAAAGGGTTGATATCTCTTTGTTGCAGGAAACCCATCTTGATGATGGGGAACATCTGAAATTGCAACAGGGGGTTATGGCCAGGTATTCTTTTCATCCTTTACTACTAAAAGTAGCGGAGTTGCGGTACTTATCCAGAAAAATCTTCCGTTCACATTGTTAGAGCAGGTGAAAGATGAGTAGGGACGGTTTGTGATATGTAATGCACTGATACATGAGGAGGAATGTGGCATTTTAAACGTCTACTGTCCTGTGGTGCATCCCCTCACATTTTTGATTTGTGCTTTCTTTAAATCGAGTGCTTTTAGAACATGACATTATTATTGGGGGGATTTTAATTGTCTTTTGGATCCGACACTGGACAGGATGCCTTGTGGACCCCCAGGTATTTGTTCACAGGCCAAGCTGTTGGTTGACTTATTCGAGGAGTTGGGGCTGGTGGATATTTGGAGATGTCTTCACCCTACTGGCAGGGACTTCACCTGTTTTTCAAACTCACATAAATGTCACACGAGGATTGACCTCTTTCTGGTGCCCTCGGTCCTTCTGGATTCGATTATGGGTTGTAATACTGGGAATATAGCTATCTCTGATCATGCAGCAGTATATTTGGAGGTTCAGTCCAAGAGTGAAGGGCTAGGTTTGTGTCACTGGCATTTAGACTCTTTTCTTCTTAAGGATTCAAAATTTGTGGAATACGTTTTGAAGGAGTTTCAGGAATTCTTGACTATCAACCCAGGCACAGCGAGTAGTCCATCCATGCTATGGGAGACTGCTAAGGCCTTTGCTGGGGGATAAGCTATTTCCTATTCGGCTAGCCAGAAACAACAGAAGGAGGAACAGCAGTGTGTATTGAGATGTGGTGAAAGCCGTGGAGGCAGCACATTTTGTGTGGCCTTCGGTGACTGAACTACAGCGGATCACGGCCTTGAATTCAATACTGACACAAAATGTAAAGAAAGAACTTGCTTCTGCTAGACAGAGGCTGTTCGAATATGGGGATAGGCCAGGGAAGTTCTTAGCATACCTGACGAGGAAAATGCGTGCTGCCCAATCCATTTCTGCAATCAGATACAGCGCCGGGGTCCTTACATTTGATGCTAAAAACATAAATGAGGCTTTTCAGAGCTTTTACTCTGAATTGTATCAGTCTGAAGTTTGCGAAGACAGGAGGGCTAAAATTGAGACATTTGTTAAGAACCTGAACCTCCCAGGGGTAACCTTGGAACAGGCCTCTCTCCTTAATGCCCCCTTGACAGTTCAGAAAAAATAGTAGGCAGCTAGGTAACTTCAGAGTGGGAAAGCGCCTGGCCCTGATGGTCTTCTGGGTGAGTTTTACAAGGTGTTTATATGGATTCTGTCAGGGCTGATTTTGGAGATGTACAATCACTCCTATATGCATGAATGCCTACCACCATCTTTGAGAGAAACTAATATTTCCTTAATTCTTACGAAGGGGAAGGTTCCTGAGGATTGTGCCTCGTACAGGCCCATGTCTCTATTAAATTCAGATTTCAAAATTCTGTCCAAGATCCTGGCGCTGAGTTTGGAAAAGGTGTTGCCCCATATTATGAATGGGGACCAGACAGTCTTTATAAAGGGCCATAGGTCCTCTAACAATATTAGAAGGTTGCTGAATGTGGTCCAAGTTTGTCAGCAATTATCGACTCAGGGATTGGTGATTTCCTTAGATGCAGAGAAAGCATTTGAGCAGGTGGAATGGCTATATCTTTTTTATGTCTTCGAGCAGTTTGGGTTGGGTGCAGTCCTTGCTAGGTGGGTGGAGGTTTTATATCGCCACTCTCTGACTGCGGTCATCACCAACGGTGTGAAGTCTGGAGATTTTAGGGTTGCTAGGGGTAGTCGTCAAGGCTGTCCCCCTTTACTGTTGTCGACACCATTCGTCAGAACATCCACATAACCACTCCAAACATTTGGGGAATCTTAAGGATGTGCCAGAAGTTGAAGGTGGTTCTAAGTTCCCTTTTAAGTGGTCACGGGCAAGGTTCTGGTCCAAGGCATTTTTATTAACCCCAAGTTTGATCTGTTATTTCGGACTAACTTTGCTCACTTGCTCCACAATGTTAGGGGAGATCTCCAGAGGTGGGAGGCTCTTCCAATTTCATGGCTGGGCCGAATATCTCTCATTAAGATGAATGTTCTTCCTTGTTTGCTTTATCCCATGCGTATACTCTCTATAATGTTTCCCAGGTCAACGCTGTGGAAGCTTATGGGGTGGTTTGGCTCCTTTGTCTGGAATCGTGGGCGGCCCCTCATCAAACTTATAAGTTGCAGTTGCCTCAAGGAGAGGGAGGGGTTGATTTCTCAGACACCCGAAGGTATCAATTGAGTTCGCTGCGGTTCTTTGTCTGTGATTGGGTAGATAACGATTTAAACTCAATACTGCTGGATAGTGAGACCTCCCAAGCAAAGTGCCCCCTTATTTACCTGTTGTTCATGGATAAGATGAGGACAGTTATGGACCACTGCCGGAACTCCGTTGTCATTAGTACAGTCAGGGCTTGGAGGGCGATGTGTCAGATTGAGGGTTGTTTATCCAAGACTTCGGCACTTACACCAAGAGTTGGCACACCAGGGTTCTGACTAGGGATGATGGACTCAGGGTTCAAACTATGGGCAGCGAGAGGAGGTTCTAGTTTGGGAGACTTGTTTGAGGGGGAGGTGATGATGTTTTTTGAGCAACTGATCTGCAAATAGGGGTTATTCAGCAGAGATCTTTTCTGTTTCTTTCAGGTTAGGGATTTCATCCAGAGGAAGACTTTGCTTCTCACTAAGCCCTATAAGACTGAGAGGTTCCACAAGCACCTTTTTGGGTTGTGTCCTCTATTGCCTGCTGGGTGACAGGGCATGGCAGGATATTAACTGGTTATGTGAGGTCTGGGAGCAAGAGCTAAGATTGGAGAGCTGTTCTGATACATGGGAGAACATATGGGAGAATACACAAAAGATCTCAATCTGACATGCGCTACGCAGTTAAAATGTCTGCACAGGACTCATCTGGCACCAGACCGACTGGCGAAATCTAAAATAGGAGAATCGACAATGTGCCCCAAATGTAAAAGAAATTTGCGTCAGGACATGCCACAGGCTCCATGAGGGTATTGAGGGAGGGTATTGAGGACTGAAGTCAAAGTAGACCTGATATCTCTCCTCTTAGGTCTACCGAATTTACCAGTTTTAGACGGGCATGGGAAGAAACTATTTAATATTCCTGCAGACTGTGCACAGAAGAATATTCTGATGAATTGGGTGTCTGAGAACCCCCCGGGCTTGCTGGGATGGCAAAAATTAATTATGGAGCACATTCCCTTGGACTTTTTTACAAACATTGTCCACCACACAACGGACTATTTTTAAAAGACGTGGCAGCCCTACTTGAGTGATTTGGAAACAGATTTGTCAGTTGAGTTAACTAGGGGGTTTGTTTAATGAGGTGGTTAGATTTGTCAAGCCCTGGACCCTGGAGGGGTTCTCCTGTGTTTATCCACTTATATATACAATGCTCCCATACCTCTGTTTGGGAGCTTTGCGCTGAGCATAGCCGTTCTGTATTCTGTGTTTTGTTTTGTATTTTTTGCTTTTTTTTATGTTGCTTTGCACAGTGTCAGGGTTTGTTTTGTATTAGAGGGTACAATAATAGTTAGGAGACAGTAATTGTATTGTTTTTGTGTTTGTTTTCTTTTTATTATACTGATATTTGTTATCGATAATATTTTTCAATAATTTTATGTTTGTAAACTTAAAGAAATTGCTAATAAATATATTTATAAAAACAAAAGAAATAAGATGGGGAAGGTTACGTTATTGAGTTGTACTGTAGCTCCCAAATAGTCAATGGAATGAGAGGAACAAACATGCAGAGGGACTGGGAAGACTTGCAGGATCAATAGTTTTGTCACTGTCAGGAAGTTTAATTTTTCCAACGTAGACTGGAACTGCCATAGTGTTAAGTGCTTAGATGGGGTGAAATTTGTTCAGAATTTAAGGAAATTTGTTCAGAATTTAAGGAAATTTGTCCGGAAACTTCCTTAAGCAATATATAGAGGGTCACATTCATGAAGGGACAAATCATGAGAAGTAGGATAGACAGTTGACGGAGGTGACAGTGAGACCAGTGATATATTTCTATTAATTTTACAATAATTATGCAGAGGAACAAAACTGGTTCACTGGTTAAGGATCTAAACTAGTGCAATGCCAACTTTGATGGAATTAGACGGGAGCTTACAGGGGTTGATTGGAATAAATGTGTTTGCAGGCGAAGGAACATCCAGCAAGGGGAAGGCATTCAAAAGTGAGATGGTCAGAGTTCAAGGTCCACATGTTCCTGAGAGGGTGAAGACCAAGATTAGCAGGAACAGGGGACGCTGGATGCGACTTTGACTAACAAAAAGAAAGGAGCATTGGCTCAGGTCCAGGCAGCTGCGATGGAGGGAAGCCCTGGAGATATAAGGGGGATACAGTTCACTGAAGAAGGATATTAGTAGAATAAAGCATAGAGTAGCTCTTATTTGTCATTTCTACCATATACAACTGATACAGTTAAAACGATACAGTGTTCCTCTCAAACCGAGAGTGATAAATGGACTGCAGCAACTGTATAATCGGGCATGGCATAAAGTGCATTAGAACTGCAAAACACACAAGTTACAGTCTAATGAAAGAATGATGGAGAAAAGGATGATATTATGGGTAATAATAATATTTTTCGAGCAGTAATATGAGAAAATGTCAGATGGGGAAGAGATGAAAATGTGTTGCTGGAAAAGCGCAGCAGGTCCGGCAGCATCCAAGGAGCAGGAGAATAGACATTTCGGGCATGAGCCCTTCTTCAGGAATGAGGAAGGTGTGCCAAGCAGGCTAAGATAAAAGGGAGGGAGGAGGGACTTGGGGAAGAGGCGTTGGAATTGCAAAAGGTGAAATGAGGTAAAGGTGAGGGTGATAGGCAAGAGTGGAGGTGGGGGCGGAGAGGTCAGGAAGAAGATTGCAGGTAATAATGGTGGTGCAGAGTTTGAGGGTTGGGGCCAAGACAAGGTGGGGGGAGGGGAACTGAAGAAACTAGAGAAATCTGACTTCATCCCTTGTGATTGGAGGGGTCCTAGGCAGAAGATGAGGCGCTCTTCCTCCAGCCGTTGTGTTGCTGTGGTCTGGCGATGGAGGAGTCCAAGGACCTGCATGTCCTTGGTGGAGTGGGAGGGGAGTTGAAGTGTTAAGCTACGAGGTGGTTGGGTTGGTTGGTCCGGGTGTCCCAGAGGTGTTCCCTGAAAAGTTCTACAAGTAGGCGGCCTGTCTCCCCCATATAGAGGAGCCACATCGGGTGCAATGATGCAGTAAATAATGTGCGTGGAGGTGCAGGTGAATTTGTGGCAGATATAGAAGGAACCCTTGGAGCCTTGGAGGGAAGTAAGGGGGGAGGTGTGGGCGCAAGTTTTGCATAACCGCAAGAAATGTAAAATTTGCGCCCACACCTCCCCCCTTACTTCCCTCCAAGGCCCCCACTCCAGCCTATCACCCACACCTTTGCCTCTATCTCCCTTTTACAGCAACACATTTTCAGCTCTGATCTCCAGCATCTGCAGTCCTCACTCTCTCCTAGATGGGGAGGAGTCTAAGTTGACTCTGTTAAGGACCCTCCTGGCTTGGGGCAAGAAAGAATTGCACAATCTGGCCGTGAGGGACCATATGTTCCGGTATCTTCTGTCAGATGGCAGCAGGGAGAATTGTTTTAGTCAATGGTATGTAGGGTCTTCCATAGTGCTCTTAGCATTTCGGACGGAGCACCTTGAGTAAGTGTCTGTAATAGAGGGAAGAGAGACCCCAATGATCTTCTCAGATGTCCTCACTATCTGTTGTGGGGTCTTACGACCTGAGACAGTGTATTTCCCGAACCAGGCAGTGACGCAGCAGCTCAGTGTACTCTCAATGCACCCTCTGCAGAATGTGGTGAGGATGGGGATTGGAAGTGGGCTTACCTCAGCCTGAAAATGTGTTGCTGGAAAAGCGCAGCAGGTCAGGCAGCATCCAAGGAGCAGGAGAGTCGACGTTTCTGGCATGAGCCCTTCTTCAGGAATCAGCCTGCACAGAAAGTCGAGACACTGTTGGGCTTTCGTGGCTATGGAGCTGGTATTGAGAGTGCAGATGAGATTCTCCGCCAGGTATACAATGAGACATTTGATGTTCTTCACAATCTCCACAGGGGAACGTCAATGTCCAGAAGAGAGTGATCACTTGAAGCTGTCCTGAAGTCAAAAACTACCTCTTTCATCTTGTCCACATTCAGAGACAGGTTTTTGGCTCTTCACCAGTTTGTTATTTGCCGCACCATCTCTCTGTATGCTGATTCGTTGTTCCTCCTAATGAGACCCACTACAGTCGTATCATCAGTGAACGTGATGCTGTGATTTAACCTGTGCATTACTGCATAGTTATGGGCGAGCAGGGTGAACAGCAGTGCACTGAGCACACAGCCCTGGGGAATCACCGTGCTCCATGTGATGGTGTTGGAGATGTTGTTCCCAATCTGGACTGACTGAGATCTCTCAGTCAGGAAGACCAGGATTCAGTTACACAGGTATCATCCAGTTACTTAGTCCCAGCAGACTCAGCTTTCCAATCAAGTGCTGAGGAATGATGGTTTTAAATGCAGAACTGAAGTCTGTGAACTGTGGTCTGATGTTGTTGTCATTGTTCTCCAGGTGGGTGGGGCCCAGATGGAAGGAAGTGGAAATGACATCATCTGTTGAGTGGTTGGGTCGATAAGTGAAATGTAGGGTGTCGAGTGAGCAGGACAGTAAGGCCCCCCGCCCCACATCACGAGCCTCTTGATGCACTTCATGGTGATGGGTGTTAGCTCAACAGGGCAGTAGTCATTGAGGCAGGATGCTGAAGACCTGCTCAGCACAGCTACGATGGCAGCGGCCTTGAAGCATGTTGGAACTGTGGCGCAACTCAGGGTGATAGAGACTTCGAGTCATAGAGATGTACAGCATGGAAACAGACCCTTCGGTCCAACCTGTCCATGCCGACCAGATATCCCAACCCAATCTAGTCCCATCTGCCAGCACCCGGCCCATATCCCTCCAAACCCTTCCTATTCATATACCCATCCAAATGCCTCTTCAATGTTGCAATTGTACCAGCCTGCACCACATTCTCTGGCAGCTCATTCCATACACATATCACACTTTGTGTGAAAGAGTTGCCCCTTAGGTCTGTTTTATATCTTTCCACTTTCAACCTAAACCTATGCCCTCTAGTTCTGGACTCCCCGACCCCAGGGGAAAGACTTTGTCTATTTATCCTATCCATGCCCCTCATAATTTTGTAAACCTCTATCAGGTCACCCCTCAACCTGTGCATTTACTTCCTAATTTTGTGATTCAAACATACATTGCTTTACTTAATTAATGCTGACTACACGTCTCACCAGAAACAAAATTACTGGCCAATTATTGCATAGATGATATGACATGACAAGGTGTTGAAGATGTCCTTGAGAACACCCTCTGAGTACTCTGCCAGAGATGTCTTCTGGTTAAGCAGACTTACATGAGTTGAATCTGTGTAGGGCTTTCCTCACGTTGGCCATGGTAAGACACAGCGCCTGGTCATTGGGCGTGGCAGGGGGTAATTCCTCACTGTCACTTTGCTCCGTGTCTCAAACTGTGCATAAAAGTTGTTCAAAAGGAAGGAAAGGATCACCAGCAGAATCAGGCAATAATGTTCTGTGGTTTGTGATGGCCTACATGCCCTTCCACATGCTCCGTGTATCACCGCTGTCCTGAATTCTCTGTGTATTCTCTGTGCACATGCACGATTTGCCTCAGGAGGGAAGAAAGGGGGAATATCTAGCCCTGGCTAAGGAGCTTAGGGTGAATCCAAACAAGTTTAAGGAAAAGAATAACTCGAGTGAGATAGGACCTGTCAAGGCCCAAAGTGGACATGTCTGTCTAGAACCTCAGGTGGCAGGCAGTTCCTCAATGAATATTTCTCCTCGATATTTACTGGGGAAAAACACACGGAGATTTGGGAATTTTGGTAAGTCAGTGGTCATATAATGTGTACAGTCCAGAACACAGTAGAGGCGGTGTTGAATGTATTAGAATGTAAGAATTTGGAGAAAACTCCTAGTCCTGACCAGTTATACACAACAACACTGCAAGAGGTGTGAGGAGAAATTGCACGGGCCCTGAATGATATTTTTGCATCATTGTTAGCCACGGGTGAGGTCTCAGAAGATTGGAGAATAGCGTATGTTGTGCTTAACATGTATGGTAGATAAGTTACTTGGGAAGATTTGGAGATAAGATATACATGCATTTAGAGTCATAGAGACGTACAGCATGGAAACAGACCCTTCAGTCCAACTTGTCCATGCCGACCAGATATCCCAACCCTATCTAGTCTCACCTACCAGCACTTGTCCCATATCCCTCCAAACCCTTCCTTGTCATATACTCATGCAGATGACTGTTGAGATTGTACTAGCCTTCACCACGTTCTCTGACAGCTCATTCCATACATGTAGCACACTCTGCATGAACAAGTTATGCCATAGGTCTCTTTTATATCTTTCCACTCTCAATCTAAACCTGTGCTATCTAGCTCTGTGCTCCAGCAGCCCAGGGAAGGGACTTTGTCTATTTATCGCATCCATGTCCCTCATGATTTTATCAAACTCTATAAGGTCACCCCTCAGCCTCCAATGCTCCAGGGAAAGCAGTCCCAGCATATTCAACCTCTCCCTGTAGCTCAAATCCTCCAAACCTGGCAACATTCTGGCAAATCTTTTCTGAACCCTTTAAAGTCCCACACCATCTTTCTGATACGATGCAAATTAGAATTACACACATATTCCAAAAGTAAACTAACCAAAGTCCTGTACAGCTGCAACATGACCTCCCCACTACTGTATTCAGACCAATGAAGGAAAGCATACCAAATACCTTCTTCACTATGCCATCTACCTGCGACTCTACTTTCAAGGAGGTATGAACCTTCACTCCAACGTCTCTTTCTTCAGCAACACTCCCTCGGACCTTGGAAAGACAAGGTTTGATTAGGAGCAGTCACCATGGCTTTGTGATTGGGAGATCATGCCTTCATCCATGTGTTAGATATCTTTGCTAAAATGACCAAGAATGTTGACAAGTGGAGGGTGGGTGGACATGGTTGAAATGGATTCAGTAAGGCCTTTGATAAGGTTCCACATGGTAGGCTGCAATGGAAAGTTAGATCGCATGGCCTTCAGGGGGAGCTGGAAAATTGGATACACAATTGTCTTGATTTTACAAAGCTGAGGGTAATAGTTGAAGGCTGCTTATCGGACAGGAGGCCTGTGACTAGTGGAGTGCTTCAGGGATTAGTGCTGGGCCCATTGCTGTTTCTTATCGAGATCAATGATTTGGATGAGAATGTAAAAGGCACATTTAACAACTTTGCAGATGACAGTAACATGGGTGGTATTGTGGGCAGTGAGGGAGGTGATCATAAATTGCAGTAGGACCTTGATCAGCAGGGGAAGTGAGCCAAGAAATGATGAATGGAGTTTTATAAAGTTAAGTCTGAGGCCTTGCAGTTTGGAAAGTCAAATCAAGGTAGGATTTCATGGTGAATGAGGTAAGGCCTTAAGGAGTCAAGTGGGACTAAAGGACCTTGGAGTTCAGGTGTACGGTTTTCTGAAAATGTAGTCACAGGTAGAGAGGGCAGTGAAGTAGGCTTTTGGCACACTAGCCTTTATCAGTCAGGGCTCTGAGCATAGAAGCTGGGAATTTATGTTGTACTTGTAAAGGATGCTGATGAGGCCGTACCGTTTTGGTCATCTTGCTATCGGAAAGATGTTATTAAACTGGAAAGAACGCAGAAGAAATTTGCAAGGATGTTGCTCAGACTCAAAGGCCCGCCTTATAGGGAGAGGTTGGACAAACTGGCACATGTTTATTTAGAGTGGAGGATACTGAGGGGGGATCTTATAGAAGTATATAAGATCATGATACGCACGGTTAGGGTTAATGCACTCAGTCTTTTGCCAAGGGTTGGGGCATCGAGGACCTGAGGGCATCACGTTAGAGGGAAAAGAATCAAAGGACGACATACAATAACTGAGAGTGAGAAAAATCAGTTGACTGAGAACGGCCTTGATTCGTGCAAAATGAAACTGGGAAGGTTTGGCTTGAAAACCAAGTTGGTCAGGAAAAGGAAAATAGAACAACAGGCTCTCTTCAAAGAGGAGATGGTTTGAGTCTAGTTGAGGAATGCTCCCTCAAATAGGAAAGGCAGGGTAAACAAACCCAAAGCTCCCTGGGTGAGACGGCGAAAGATTAAGATGAAAAAAAGGAGGAATGCTGAAGGTTCAGAGGGAAGGTGATAGAGTGGGGGGAGTAATAAGAAAATGGATAGCCAACATAAAATTATTCCAGAATCGTCTGTGGGCAGCTCATAGAGAGAGCACTAAACGATGAAGTGAGCCTGACTCAACAGTAGAAAGAGGATGTGTACCAAGGCGAAGGGGCGTGGGTGAGTGTTAAATGAATAATTTCCCTCTGTCTGTACCAAAGAGGGAGAAGCTACCCAGACCACGATAACAGAGGAAAGTACTCTATCTTTCATGATATATGTGATAATAAAATCATTCATTAAGTTGTGGAATGAAAGGATATCAATGTGGATACAAATTTGACTGATTGTTAGGAAACTGAGAGGAGTCATCTCAATTTATTTTCGAGCTGGAGGAAGATTTTCAGTGAAGTTCCACAGGAGTCAGTTTTAGGACACTCATTTATATTGCTATGCATGAACAATCTATGTCTGGTGTGCAGGGATCCATTTTAAAGTTTACATTTGACATGAAACTTGGAGAAATTCTAAACGGTAAGGAAAGCAGTGCAGAACATCAAAAAGACATTGACAAGTTGGTAGAGTGATCAGAGAGATGGTGGATGAAGACCAGCACAGAGAAGCATGAGACAATACAATCTGCTAGCAAGAACATGAAAAGACAAAACAAAATAGGATTGAAAATCCGAAGAAGTGAAGGACTAAGGGGCCCATGTGCACAGATCAACAATGTTGGCAGGCCATTAAATCCAACTGAAGCATGCAGTGTTCCTGGTTTTTGAAAGACTGAATTAGAGAACAAGAGCAAGGAACATAGAACAACATAGAGCATAGAACATTACATCGCAGTACAGGCCCTTCGGCCCTCGATGTTGCACCGCCCTGTCATACTAATCTGAAGTCCATCCCACCTACACTATTCCATGTTCGTCCATATGCCTGTCCAATGATGAATTAAATGCACTTAAACTTGGCGAATCTACGACCATTGCAGGCAAAGCATTCCATACCCTTACTACTCTCTGAGAAAAGAAACTACCTCTGACACCTGTCTTATACCTATCTCCCCTCACTTTAAATTTGTGTCCCTTCGTGTTTGCCCTCCCCATACTTGGGAAAAAGCTCTCCCTGTCCACCCATCTAACCCTTTGATTATCTTGTATGTCTCTATTAAGTCACCTCTCAACCTTCTTCTGTCTAACGAGAACAGCCTCAAGGCACTCAGCCTTTCTTCGTAAGACATTCCTTTCATCCCAGGCAACTTCCTAGTAAATCTCCTCTGCACCCTTTCCAAAGCTTCCACATCCTTATAATGTGGTGACGAGAACTGTACACAACACTCCAAATGTGCCATGCCAGAGCTCTGTACATCTGCAGCAGAACCTCTTGGTTCCAGAACTCAATCCCTCTAATAATAAAGGCCAAGACACTGTACACCTTCTTAACAACCCTGTCAATCTAGGTGGCAACTTTCAGGGATCTGTGTACATGGACACCGAGATCTCTCTGCTCATCTGCACTCGCAAGAATCTTACCATTAGCCCAATACTTTGCATTCCAATGACTCCACCCAAAGTGTAACACCTCACACTTATCCACATTAAACTCCATTTGCCACCTCTCAGCCCAGCTCTGCATCCTATCTGTGTCTCTCTGCAATCTATTACATCCTTTGTCACTATCCACAACTCCATTGACCTTAGTGTCGTCCGCAAAATTACTAACCCACCCTTCTAAGCCCTCATCCAGTTCATTTATAAAAATGATGAACAGCAGTGGACCCAACAAAGACCCTTGCGATACGCTGCTAGTAACTGGACACCAAAATGAACATGTTCCATCAACTACAACCCTGTGTTTTCTTTCAGCAAGCCAATTACTGATCCAAACTGCTGTATCTCCCACAATCCCATTACTCCGCATTTGGTAAAATTGTCTACTGTGGGGAACCTTATCGAATGCCTTCATAAAATCCATATACATCACATCAACCGGTTTATTCTCATCTACCTGTTTGCTCACTTTGTCAAAAACCTCAATAAGATTCGTAAGGCACGACCTACCCTTCACAAAACCATTCTGGCTGTGCCTGATCAGATTATTCTTTTTTAGATGGTTATAAATCCTATCTCTTAGAACCTTTTCCAATACTTTACCAACAACTGAAGTGAGACTCACTGGTCTGTAATTACCAGGGTTGTCTCTACTACCCTTTTAAACAAGGGAACCATATTTGCTATCCTCCAGTCCTCAGGCACTATTCCTATAGACAATGATGATTTGAAGATCAATGCCAAAGGCTCGGCAATCTCTTCCCTTGCTTCCCAGAGGATTCTAGGATAGATCCCATCCGGCTCAGGAAACTTGTATCCAACACTTCTGTAACCTCAACTGGAGTATCATATGCAGTTCTGGTGTCAAAATACAGGAAGGACATGAACACATTGGAAAATGTGCAGAAGTGATTTTGATTAGATTCCGTATAATATGGAAACATCCCTTCCGCCCAACAAGTCCTCACTGACCCGCTGAAGAGCAAACCATCAATACCCATTCCCCTATATTTACCACTGACGAATGCACCGAACACGACAGGCAATTTAGCATTGCCAATTCACCTGGCCTGCACATCTTTGGATTGTGGGAGGAAACCAGAGGACCCAGAGAAAACCCACACAGACACGGGGAGAACGTGCAAACCCCACACAGAGGCGCGAATTAAACCTGGGTCCCTGATGCTGTGCCTGACCACTGAGCCACCATGTCACCTTTTACAGGAATGCTTCCAGGGATGAGAAACTTCTGTTGTGAAATCAGATTGTTGTTTTTGGAGAGAAGGTGGCTAATTGGAGATCTGATAGAGTTTTTCAAACTCATCGGCAGACTGAATTGAATAGATTGGATGGAAATCTTCCCGCTTAAAAAGGAATAAGAATGAGAGTGTACAGATTTCAGGTGATATATGAAAGAAGAAAATGTGATTTAAGAAAGAATATTTTCATTCAGTGACTACATAGAACATGGAACATTACAGTGAAGTATAGGCCTTTCAGCCCTCAAAGTTGCGTCGACCTCAGAAACCTATCTGAAGCCATTCTAACCGACACTATTCCATTTGCGTGCATGTGCCTGTCGAATAAACATCTAAATGCCATTAAAGTTGGTGTCTCTACTAATGTACCATCAGTGGGTTCCACGCCCCTGCTACTCTGTGAGTAAAGAAACTACCACTGACATCTGCCCAATATCTATCACCCCTCAATTTAAATCTATGTCCCTTCGTGCTCGCCATCACCATTCAAGGAAGAAGGCTCTGACTATCACGTCTCATATAAGTCCACTTTCAATCTTCTTCTCTCTAACAAAAGCAGCCTGAAGTCCCTCCATACAAGGCAACATCCAAGTAAATCTCCACTGAACCTTTCCAAAGCTTCTACATCCAAGCTATAATGCAGTGACCAGAACTGTACTCAATCATCCAAGTGCGGCTGGGACAGAATTTTGTACAGCTGCAGCACGGCATCATGGCTCTGAAACTCAATCCTTCTACCAAAAAGGCTAACCCACTGTATGCCGACTTAACAAACCTATCAACCTGGATGGCAACTTTCAGGGATCTACGTACACAGACACCGAGATCTCTCTGTTCATCTACACACCAAAAATATTACTCTTTATTCCTGTTACTCCTTCCAATGTGAATTACGTTACACTTTTCTACATTAAACTTCATTTGCCACCTCTCAGCCAAACTCTGCTGCTTATCTATGTCCCTTTGTAACCTACAAAATCATTTGTCGCTATCCACAACTCCACCGACCTTACTGACATCCACAAATTTATTAACCAATCCGTGTAAGCCCTCATCCAGGAGAAAGTGAGGACTGCAGATGCTGGAGATCAGAGCTGAAAATGTGTTGCTGGAAAAGCGCAGCAGGTCAGGCAGCAGATTCCTGAAGAAGGGCTCAGGCCCAAAACATTGAAGCCCACATCCAGTTCACTTATAAAAATGACCAACAGTAGATTAGATTAGTTTCCCTACAGGGTGGAAACAGACCCTTCGGCACAAACTAGCCCATACCAACTCTCTGAAATGTAACCCATTCCCCCTAACTAATGGATCTAACTCTATGGGCAATTTAGCACGACTAATTCACCTAACCTTCACATCTCTGGACCGTGAGAGAAAGCCAAAGCACCGGGAGGAAACGCACACAGACACAGGGAAAATGTGTAAACTCTATACAGACAGTCACCTGAGGCTGGAATCGAAGCTGGGTCCCTGGTGTTGTGAGGCAGCAGTGCTAACCACTGAGCAACCATGCCACCCTAGTAGCCTCAAAACAGATCATTCTGGTACGCCATGAGTAACTGAACTCCAGGCTGAACATTTTTCATTAACCACCAGCCTCTATCATTTTTCAGCTAGTCAACATCTTATCCAAACTGCTAAATCACTCTAAATCCAATGCCTCCATATTTTTTCCAATAGCCTACTATGGGAAACCTTATCAAATGTCTTACTGAAATCCATGTACACCAAATCAACCGATTTAATCTCATCCACCTGTTTGGTCACCTTTTTGAGTAACTAAATAAGGTTTGTGAGGCACAACCTACAAGGAACAAAACCGTGTTGACTATCCCTATTTAATTGATTCCTTTCTAGATTATTTTAAATCCTTTACCTTATAACTTATCCAATACTTTACTCTTAACCAAAGTAAGGCTCACTGTTCTATAATTACGAAGTTTGTTCCTTCTCCCCTTCTTGAACAAGGGGACAACATTTACTATCCTCCAGTCTTCTGCCTCTATTCCTGGAGACAATGGTGACATAAAAATTAAAGGCAAAGTCTCTGAAATCTCCTCACTTTTTCTCCCCAGAGAAATTTTGGATAAATCCCAGTGGGCCAGGAGATTTATCTACTTTCACGCTTTCCAGAATTGCTAACACCTCCTTCTTATGAACATAGAACATAGAACAATACAGCGCAGAACAGGCCCTTCGGCCCCCAATGTTGCACCAATAGCTCACCCCCCTACATTATCCCATGATCATTCATGTGCTTATTCAAGAATTGTTTAAATCGCCCTCATGTGGCTGAATTAATGACATTGCCAGGGAGGGCATTACACGCCCTTACCACCCTCTGAGAAAAGAATCTGCCTCTGTCATCTGTCTTAAATCTATCACCCCTCAATTTGTAGTTATGCCCCAGTACAAGCTGACGTCATCATCCTGGGAAAAAAGACTTTCACTGTCTACCCTACCGAATCATCTGATCATCTTGTATGCCTATATCAAATCACCTCTTAGCCTTCTCCTTACCAATTAACACACCCACGTCTCTCAGCCTTTCCTCATCAGAGCTTCCCTCCAGGCCAGGCAACATCCCGGTAAATCTCCTCTGCACCTTTTCCAGTGCTTCCACATCCTTCCCGAAATATGGCGACCAGAACTGTACAAAATATTCCAAGTGCAGCGGCATTGGCATTTTGTATAGTTAAAGCATGATATTGTGTCTCTGGAACTCAATCCTTCTCCCAATGAAACTGAACACATTGTATGCCTTCTTAGCAGTACTATCAACCTGGGTGGCAACTTTCTGCAATCTATGAACATGGACTCCAAGATACATCTACACATCCACACTACCAAGAATCTTTCCAGTTACCCAGTCCTCTGCCTTCTTGTTATGCTTTCCAAGTGCATCACCTCACATTTAGCTGCATTGAAATCAATTTGCCTGCTCTCAGCCCAATTCTGCAATTTATCCAAGTCCCCGTGCAACCTGTAACATTCTTCCACACTGTCCACTACTCCACAGCTTTAGTGTCATCTGCAAATTTACTAATCCATCCACCTATGCCTGCGTCTAAGTCATTTACAAAAATGAAAAGCAGCAGTGGTCCGAAAAGCAGATCCTTGTGGCACACCACTAGTAACCGGACTCCAGAATGATTATTTTCCATCAACCACCACTCAATGCCTTCTTTCAGAAAGCCAGTTTCTAATCCAAACTGCTAAATCACCCTCGGTTCCATATCTCTGCATTTTCTCCACCAGCCTACCATGTGGAACCTTATCAAAAGCTTTACTGAAGTCCATGTATACCGCGAAAACTGCCCGACCCTCTTCTACCTTTTGGTCACCTTCTCAAAAAACTCAATGAGATTTGTGAGACATGACCTGCCCTTGACGAAACCATGTTGACTATCTGAAATCAAATTGTTGCTTGCTAGATGATTGTAAATCTTATCTCATGTAATCCTTTCCAAAATCTTTCCTACAACAGAAGTAAGACGCACTGGTCTATACTTGCCTGGGTCATCTCGACTGCCCTTTTTGAACAAGGGCACAACATTTGCAATCCTGCAGTCCTCTAATACTAAACCTGTAGATAATGACGGCTCAAATATCAAAGTAAAAGACTGTGATATCTTCTCCCTACCTCCCCAGAGAATCCTCGGATAATTCCCGTCTGGCCCAGGGGACTTGTATACTTTCACTCCTTCGAGAATGGGTAACATCTGTTCGTAACTGACTTTGACCCTTTATAGTCTAATATCTTGTATCTCCTCTACAATATTCTCCTTTTCCTGAGTGAAAACTGATGAGAAATGTTCTTTTAACACCTCTCCTATCTACATACTCAATATCCCACTTCTGTCTTTGAGAATTCCGTCTGTTCTTGTCGCCTTTATTTCAGACCTTGGACCTAATACATTGAATAAGAGTTTTAATGCCAATAATGATCATTTGGAAGGAGTTGTGGAATCAACACAGCATAACAATTTCACAATTTAAATCAAGATTCATTCACGTCAGTTCCTTACTAGTCTGGAATGATGATGTATAATTTAGGATGTTACAGTTGCAGAATAGGTTGTGTTGAATAACTTCATACGCTTTTTTTTCAATCTGTTAAACTGTAGTCTTCAAAAATCCACAGTGTTCTTTGTGTGCACTTCAAAGACTTTCCCAAAGTTGCCTTCATGGAGGCACAGAGTCATACAGCATGAACACAGACCCTTCAGTTTAACCAGTCCATTGCTGAATATAATTGCAAACTGAAGTAGTACCATCTGCCTTCTCCTGGCCCATATCGCTCTGAACCTTACCTATTCACATACCAATCCAAATGTCTATTAAACTTTGTAATTTTACTCACATCCACCACTTCCTCAGGAAATTCATTCCATATTCAAATAATTTCCAAACCTTCCCCCTTTTAGCTAAAACCTATGGTCCCTCTTAATTCATATTTCTCCCCTGGGAAAAAGACTCCAACTATTCATTCTATCGATGCCTTTGATAATTTTGTAGACATCTATTCACTGATGCTCAAGTGAAAACAAACAAAGTTGTCCAATTTCTCTTTATAGCTAATATCGGCCAAACCTGATAACATCCTGGTAAACCTTTTTCCATTCCCACACCAACACTTCCATATCCTTCTGCTGCTGTGACAACCAGTATTGTACACAATATTGCAAATGTGGTCAAACTAAATTTCTATACAGCGGCATCAAGATCTGCCAATTTCTTCTATCCGCAAGTTTGCCAGAAGGTTTCTTGACCAGCCTATCCACCCGAGTTGCCACTATCAGGGAACTGTGGACCTGAATACCTACATCCCATGGATGTTGATGCCATAAGAGTTTTTTCATTTACTTTATACTTCTCTGCTGCAACAGACCTTCCAAAATGCATTCCTTTTCAATTATCCAGATTAAAGTATATTTCTCCTTTACTCTATCCAAATCTGCAGCCTATCAATATCCTGCTGTATCATCTTCCAATCATTCTCACAATCCACAACTCCCCCAGTCTATTCAAGGATTTCCATTTAGAAAAAGCAATTCTGTAATCATCTTACCAACTGACAGCTCGCCCCGTTTGACTTCACCTACTGTATGAACCTGCCCTAAGACACCACACCAAAGGTCCATTTGACCAACATAAAGTTCCTCTTCAAACTTCTTTATCACTTTCTCAACTTATTCAATGATGTTGTGAGTAACGATCTTCTCCACAAAATGTTATATTACTTATTGCTCATAAATCCATATTTTTGCAAATGCGAGTCCGTCCTATCTCAAAGAATCTTCTCCAGTAATTTCCCTACCGCTGACGTAAGGCTCATTGAGCTGAAATTCCTTGGATTATCCTTGTTGCTCTTCTTCAGCCAAGGAACAACATTAGCTGTTCCCCAGTTCTATGGACCTTCTCCTGTGACTGAAGAGCACACAAAAAGTGTGTATAAGGCCCCAGAAATTTAGTCCCTTGCTTCCCTCAGTATTCTGGGATTGATCCCATCATTTTCCGATGAAGGCCTTTTGCCCGAAACATTGATTTTCCTGCTCTTCGGATGCTACGTGGCCTGCTGTGCTTATCCAACAATTCTCTGATTTAAACCCTTGATCCCATCATATCCTGGAGACTTTTCTGCATGAACGTTTTTCAAAATTCCCAGCGCATTCTCCATTGTTTCCTTTTGAAATGCTCTAGAATATTAACATATCCCTCTCTTGAGTGACTATCCACAGTGTCCTTTTCCTCTGTGAATACCGGTGCAAAGTTTTCATCAAGGACTTCAACTACTTCCTTCAGCTCAGCGCATTAGGTCCTTCCTTTGCCCTTGAGTGGATCAACTCTTTCAAAGAGTGCGGTGCTGGAAAAGCACAGCCAGTCAGGCAGCATCTGAGAAGCAGGAGGGTCGATGTTTCAAGCATAAGCTCTTCACCAGGAAGATTACCTACTCTTTCTCTGACTACCCTCTTACACACGATAAACGGGCTTGGGATTTTCCTGAATCTTATTTGCCAAAGTTAAAAATCACGCAACACCAGGTTATAGTCCAACAGGTTTAATTGGTAACACACTAGCTTCTAAATAAACCTGTTGGACTATAACTTGGTGTTGTGTGATTTTTAACTTTGTTCACCCCAGTCCAACACCAGCATCTCCAAATCATGACTATTATTTGCCAAAGACATTTCATGGTGCCTTTTTGCCCTCTTAACTTATTGTTTATGTGTTTGCTTTTTAAAAAAGTTTTGCAAGACGTCCTTCTTCAGTTTCCAAACACTTACATGTGCCTCTTTTCTCTTTTTGTCTGAACTCACAATATTTCTTGACTTCAAAGTTTCCAAAACCTTGCCATCTTTTCCACTCTGTCTCGATGAACAGATCTCATATTCCTAAATGCATTAACATTGAGAAGGGTCTGATGAAATTCTCAGATAATTCCTTCACATTCATCACGATGGTCCACATTAGATTAGATTAGATTAGATTAGATTACTTTACAGTGTGGAAACAGGTCCTTCGGACCAACAAGTCAACACCGACCCGCCGAAACGCAAACCACCCATACCCCTACATTTATCCCTTACATAACACTACGGACAACTTAGCATGGCCAATTCACCTAACCTGCACATCTTTGGACTGTGGGAGGAAACCAGAGCACTCGGAGGAAACCCACGCAGACACGGGGAGAATATGCAAACTCCACACAGTCAGTCGCCTGAGGTGGGAATTGAACCTGGGTCTCTGACGCTGTGAGGCAGCAGTGCTAAACACTGTGCCACCGTGCTGCCCACACTGTGCCACCATGCCACCCATTGTTGATATCCCATTTATCTTCAATCCAAATTAAGAACCATGTACAAATCTTCCTCATCGACATGTGATTTCTACTGTTTGCATTTTATATTTCATACTTTACTTCTTATCATTCTCTGTATTGAAAAGAAATCTGCTAAAGATCGCTTGGTGATCCTTGCCAGGACCAGCTCACACACTGACTGCTTATTAATTTTCTTTTGGTTTGTAACCCTCCACATTCCACACTCCTCTGATGGACTGAGTTCCCAGTGTCAGACACAAACATTCCTTTCCTGTCTTTATATTTATGGACTTCCAGCAATCTCTGGATTTAGCAGCGTGACCCTTTTTAACTTTGTTGGAATGCATTTTCTCAGAATCACTTTAATCCCCTCTCATAATTCCTGCGACTGTTCTGATTCAGATTTACCTTTTTGTTAATGTTTCCTGTTCACTTGAATGAAATCTCTTCTCAGTTTAGAAAAATTAGACTGAGTCTAACTAAAACTCAAATTCTGGGTCTAGCTTTGCACTTCACAATACTTACGTCAGAATCAAACGAATTATGATCAATACTCCTAAAATTTTGTCCTTTTTGTTCGAGATGATCGTGGGAATGAGTGCACAAAGTGCTATCTAAGGCGTGCCATAATGTGCACTTACCTGGTGCTGAGTGTTAGTGGTGGAGAGAGTCAGTGCTTGTAGATGGGGACCAATCAAGTGATTGTCTCAAACTGTTTGCATACTATTGGAGCTGCACTCATTCAGCAAAGGGGACATTCTACCATCATGTTCCTCACTTGAGCCTCAGAGATGGAGAACAGGATTTGGCAAGACAGGAGAAAAATTACTAGCTGCAGGATTCCTAACTTCAGTTCTGGTGTTCTCACTAGAACAGCTGTTGCATGAACCTCAGAATGGTCGTGCTATTGGATTCAGTAATAGTCCTGTCATAAATGATGATGGTGAGCTGGTTTATGATGGCCATTGTCTCACATTAGTGCA
Source organism: Hemiscyllium ocellatum (assembly GCF_020745735.1). Taxonomy (NCBI): domain Eukaryota; kingdom Metazoa; phylum Chordata; class Chondrichthyes; order Orectolobiformes; family Hemiscylliidae; genus Hemiscyllium; species Hemiscyllium ocellatum. The sequence goes on from NC_083426.1 coordinate 57,616,444, forward strand.
ACACGAATGCTCCTTGACATTTTTCAGCCCAAGCCTGGCTCTTGTCGAATTATTGCTGCATTTGGTCCACAACATATTTTGTGGTCACAGGAGGTTGGAATTCTAAAATCATGAGTGAACTGACAACTGACCGTATGAAGGAGGGAGCTTGAAGATGGGTGGTTTTCCCATATGCCTACTGATTTTGTCCATTTCGCTGGTCGTGAAGTTGGAACGAACTCTCTAATAAGCCTTGGTGCAGTTCAGCTTGTGGAAGATATACTCTGCTGCGACATAACCCTAGTTGTGGAGGGGATGGACTTTGTGGAAGTTATAGCAATCTTATTAGAGGCTTTTCTTACCCTCGGTTGTTCCTGGGACATAATATATCTCAGACTTTGAGGACAGGATTTGGGGTGTCAGCAGGTTAATTATTCACTGCAGAATTCCTAACAACTGAACTGCTCTTGAAGACACCATTATTTATATGGATAGAGCAAGTATAATTTTTAGTCAATGATAATATCCAGGATGCTGATAAATGCTAAGTTGAGGACTCTATCATGGTGATGTTACTGAAATTCAACAAAGGATGGTTTGGTTCTTTCTTGTTGTATTTGCCTGGTGTCTATGTGGTATGAATGTTCTTTGCCTTTTGTTACACCAAGCCTGGATATTTTCCATGTCTTGTTGCATTTGAACCTGTTTTAGTCTCTGGGGAATGGTAAAATTAGTGAACATTCCCACGCCTGACCTTACGATGGAGAGAATGTCATTGCAGCAGCTGAAGATGGCTGAGCCTCGGACACTCTATTTGCTGAGGAATGCCTGCCGAGCTGTCTTGGTGTCAACTTACTCACACTAACAACAATCTTTTTTTTTGCTTTGGATTAATCCAAGTAGCAGAGAGTTTCCCCCAGATTCCAATTAACTATAATTTTACCTGGTGGGCTGCCATGGAGTCAGAAGCTGCATGGTTGTGTCACAACACTGACTGAATGTCACTGAGCAGGTTATTGTTGATTGATCACAATATAGCTGACACCTTGCTTCACGTTTACATAGCAGACTGTACACTGATAGATCAGTGACTGGCTGCAATGCAAGAACCCTGCTTTTTGCCTGCAGAACATACTTGGCAATTTAACAATTTAATGGCAGATGTCAGTGTACTTGCTGGAATTTAACAGCTTGGCTCGAGATGTAGCAATCTCTGGAGTTAATTGGTTGTCAGGGCCAAGTGCTACCACAGTCTCCAGTGTCTCCAGCCATTTCTTGACATCGCATGGAGTGAACCAAGTTGTCTGAAGATTGACATCTTTGACGTTTGTGGCCGCTGAAGGAGACAAAGATGGATCATGTGCTCATCCCTCTCAGCTGAAGATTATTACAAATGCAGCAGTTCTATTTTTTCCCTGATGACTGTGGTCCCTGTAATTGGGGATTTCATTGTTAGAGATCAGCGTCCTCCTCCAGTGGACTCTTTCATTATCCACTATCTTTCATGACTACATGTGGCAGGACTGCAGAGGTAGATCTGAACCATTAATTGTTGGATTGCATAGCTCTTTCCATCACTTGCTGCTGATGCTGATTTGTAGCTGAAAACAATAAGAGCTTCTCCACGTTGTCATCTCATATCTCGGCCTGGCTGGTGCTGCTTCCAGCATGTTCTTCTGCACTCTGCATTTCTGCCAGGGTAGATCTCTGGCTTGATGATTGCTGTAGTGTGGCTGTGAGGTTGAAGACTGTACGCATTGTGAAGAGTATGATTGAGCTGTTGGCAATGGTCCACCGCACCTCATGGAAGCCTGATCATAGTTGCTCGATCTATTTGAAGTCTGTCCCATTGAGTACAGTGTATGGTATGTAACATGGTGGAAGGTCTACAAAATGTGAAGATGGCACTTCTTCTTCACAAGGACTGTTCAGTGGCTACTCTTACCTCTATATTAAATGGAGAGATGCATCTGCAGCAGGCAGATTGGCGACGACGTGGTCAAGTATATGTTTCCCTTTTATTGATTCCCTCATAACCTGCTGCAGAGCAGGATAGCAGCTGCAGGATCTGGCATCAATGCTGAGCACTATATTGACTACAAACCAAGGAGTTGCCTCATCTGCCTGAATCTGCCTTGATGTGGAGGTACTGATACTGAGCTGTGTTAGGCAGGAAAAATCACTCAGCACCAGGTTATACTCCAACAGGTTTATTTAGAAGGATAAGGTTTCGGAGTGCAGCTGGTTCATCAGATGGTTGTGGAGCATAAGACCATAAGACACAGAATTGATAGCAATGGATTATAGTGTCATGCAACTGAAATGATATATTGAACAAACCTGGATTGTTGTCAAGTCTTTCGTCTTTTAGAATGGGTTCAGGTTTCAGTTCATTAATATGCAACTAATATGTAACAATGTCCTGTCAGTGAGACAGAACCTACCAGAAAGGATGGTAATGTTGCCTGGAACATAGTCCTATTCAGAGAATCCACCTTTACTTATAATGCCTGACTATTGCTTCATTCGCCTGTGGGAAATATACAGCAGGTCACTTTTATATTTTGCACAAAGAGTAATATCACTTTATTTCTTCCATATGTTGAAGCAAATCAAACATCATTGTTTTTCAGTTGAAAACAATTGAAGTGAACAATAATTAAATGATTAGATTACACACCTGCTTCTTTCACAATTCAATGACTGCAGTAAAGAGCTGATATATGTTCAGATCCGTGAACGCACTATCTTTCAGTTAGCAATGCTGTTGAAAATGGCTTTGAAAATAAAAACCTCAATTCAGTCACCGTGATACCGGGCCTCACCACTACCTGCTATCTCCAAAATCTGTCGAGAGAGCTTGCAAACTGGAGTTGGATAGTTATTCACACAATCCCTCACAACAGAACAGCTAGAGACATACCTGAACAATAGGAAAGTGCAAGGGGCATACTGGCAAATGAGTGAGCACAAGGCTCAGTGTTGTTCCAAACATTTGTAAAAATGACCGGCCAACAACTATGTCTTGTAAGTTTATCTGTTCTGGTGCACCACCTCCACTCTGTAAATCTGTACCTTGGACAAGATCCTGTTCGAAGGTATTCTGAAAGTGATGGGTCCCTGTAGCACATGGTGTCTTACATCGAATCATGTCCATAAACAATATCCAGTATTTGTCAGCTTCACAAAGTCAGTATCTGAACAGAATTTTACAGCTACATGGATGGCCAGCATAGTCCCAGCTGACATCGTTGTGTGTGGCCCGAGATGATAGAAAGTCCTCTGTAAATGTTTTCAGCATTGCTCAACTATTAACAGCAAAGTCTCATTATTGAAGCTCCAACATCCTTGCATAATATCCCCTTTTTGACTGTCCAATAAGCACAGATCTAGCCATTTAGTCAGTTCAATTTTATGTTGACAATACAATGCAAACAGTGGACACATACACAATGAGGGACTTTGAAATGACGAGTCTTGTTCCCACACACAAGATCAAATTATTACTAAGTTCAAGGACTTTGAAAATATATAATTATTTTTCCCTGGTGCTAACATCGTATTCATGACAACAACATCACTTTGTGTCGAAGTCCAGATATGAGAATATTTTCAATTGTGTCTAGCTATCTCACAGCCTGAGAGCATAACAAGCAGACTTGATGAAATGTAATTGTAGAAAGTTTATTTGACTTTCAAGAGTCTTTCAATAAGGATACACAAAATAAAATTTCTTACAGACGATAGCAGATCACAGTGTGACAGATAATGTTATTAGCACAGAATGAGGATTAGTTAACATACAGAAGATGGACAGTGGGGATTAATGTGTCTTTATCAGGTAAAAAATGTATATCTACTGGAGTACTGCACTTCTCAGTCCTGTCGCAAAACTTATTTCCAATCTATACTGATGTCTTGAAGTTCGGGATTGAGTGCATTATATCTCCATGTTTGCAGATGATGCATGCAAACATGGAAGGGCATGTTGCAGTCAGAATGTAAGGAATCTGAAAGGGAATGCAGATACGGTCAGGAAGTGGACAAATTCTTGGCAGATAGCAGTTGTTTAGACGTTTCTTCATTGTAGTTCAAATGAATAAGGGTTTTTATTACTGAAACATATAAGCTACCGAGGGGATTGGACAAGGGAGATGTTGAGAAGATCTTTCCAATTGGGGGCAGAGTCTTGATATCGAAGATATAGTTACAGAATAAGGGACGTCGATTTAAAAAGGAGACGCACAGTAATGGTTTCTCTCAGACCGTATTGAATGTCTGGAGTTCACTAACCTAGAGCGCTACGCTAATAATTAGACTCCCTATAGTCTGGAAACAGGCCCTTTGGCCCAACAAGTCCACACCGACCCTCCAAAGAGTAGACTACCCAATCCCATTGCCCAACATTTACCCCTGAATAATGTACCTTATTCTAGGAGCAATTTAGCATGGCAAATTCACCTGGCTTGCACATCTTTGTGATTGTGAAAGGAGACCCACACATACACGGGAAGAATTCGCAAACTCCACCCAGCCACCCGAGGCTGGAGTCGAACCTGGGACCCTGGTAATATGAGACAGCACTGCTAACCACTGAAGCACTGCGCCACCCAATCTACAGAGGCGGCGATAAGCTTTTGCCATATTGTCAATTTGAGGGATGCAAGGACTTGGCAGGAAAGTGGGGTTGACCCTGGAGTAGATCGGCCATGTTCTTATTAAGGGGTTGAATACCTCCTCCTGTCCTTATTCGATTTTTTCTTTCATTATCTTAATGAAAATAGGCTAGTTATTTTCTTGAAAGCCGTTTTGTGTAATACTGTAGTCAGGCAGAGCAGAGGATTTGGTTGAGCTCACCCTGGGTGGCGTATGGGGGATGTGGTCACAGTGAATCTCGGTCTGCAGCATGACCAATATCTGGTGCAGAAGTTGCAGAGAAGGCAATCCTGGATCGTGGGATTAAGGGACAGGAGGCTCTTCCTGACCAAGCCTAGGTTTTCCAAGTAAACCTTTCCAACCTACACTTAACCATCGGAGTGGCCTCATTCTGCTCCTGAGGTAGCAGGTTCGAGGGGCTTTATGGAACATCAGAAGATGGGACTGAGGAGCACAATGGAGCTTTCAACTGTTCGACACAAATCCACCAGTAAATAATATAATGGGTCATCTCATTATGGTCCCAGTTGCATTTTTCTGTCAATACCCCATTATCCCTGATTCACTTGTCTATCGAAAATCAAACTAAGTTAGCTGCAATATAATTTAAACATCCATCCACCAGACACATCTGAGAAAGAGAATTCTGATTTGAATGAATTCCAATTTTGCGAATTTGTCCTCATTCTTGTACTGTCCACATTAGGATGGTCACGGTTTCCTTTTCCAGTCCCACTCCTCCACTGGTCACAACAGATTTTAAATGTAACCAGGTCAGTGATATGGCCAATGGTATCGGTGAAAGACTGAGTCAGGGTCAGTGATAGGAACAGGTTCGGCAGATTTCTTTGATCAGCCACAAAAAAAGTGGTTTATTCCTGAAATAGGTTTCCTCAACACAGGAGCAAAGCCTAATGACAACAAGTCATGGTCAACACAAATTCCCTTCAGCTCTCCACCTGACCCACTCTCCTCAAGATCCTGTTTGATTCAGTCAGCTCATGTCTCATTCTAGGGTAACCTGTTAAACAATACATTAATACAAGCCCTCCATCGCAGGAATACACGAAGTGAAACATTTTTGAACTGCTTCCAATGTAATTATATCCTTTCTCAGGTAAGGAGACAGAAACAAAACACCTTCACACACAGCCCACCTGATGTTTTCTCAGTCAGACTGGGTACAGTGCAGCAACACATCCTTCCTGGAAAGTTGATTCAAAATACACTAGTGGGCACATTTAATGTCTTTCATTTTCCTTAAAAATATCTTCAATTTATTACAAAAGTGAGGATATTTATTTTTGAAGAGTGTTGTGAGACGTTTGAATGCTCTTACCTGGAGACCATTAAAAGCAGAGATGCTGAATATTATTGAGATTTAGACAGATGGATTCATTAATGAAAACTGAGTAAAAGATTTTTAGTGGGTGAGCAGCAGCTTACGACGTGAGGGGGTAGTGCTGACAGTAATAGCAAATGAAACCGTGGATGTCTGGAACATCTGAGAATACAATAGAGAAAAGAAATGCTGTTGCTAACATCCCAGCAGTGATAGAGTAAAACTAGTGCAATCACACAGGGCATGGGGCTGCTCTCTCATTAGAGAAAAAGCACTTCTGGTGGTTTATCCTCACGGTCACCACACCTCGGGCAAGGGGGTGTGATTGAGAAAGTGGGCCCTTCATGGTAACCTCCATCACTGTGTGACATTGAACCTTACGCTGTTGGACTTCCTCTGCATCACAGCTCCCCACCCAACTGAGTGCAAGACTGTGCAACTGTGACAGACAGTAATAGTCACAGACAAAGAACAATAGAAACCTTGATAAGAAAGAAGAAGTTACAATTCAGGTAATGTTCAAGGTAACGGCTGGGGACAAAACATTGTATCTTCTAATGAGGCAAGTGTTTAGATGCTGCCTTTAGCTAAACACAATAAGGTAAGACAAGCAAAATAGCCAGGATTACTAACTGTGATTGGATATTGAGTGGCATAAGTGTTCATTTTTAATTGGTCTGTGTAAAGTGTTCTTACAAATATGTGAAAGTATGAAGCTGATGGAATATATTGTTTGGAGAGTCCGTCCTGATGAGAAATGGATCCTAAACACAAATTTGAAGAACATAGGTGTAAAAAAAATTTCTGAGTGTTGTCTGCTCCCTGACAGGAACCCAGGGAGTTAAATGGTTGAAAGTTCCAATAACATGGAGCTCAGGCCACAATCAGATCAGCCCCGATCTTGTTGAATGTGGAGCAGGTCTGAAGGGCAGAATAGCCTCATGATGCACTTTAATCATGTGATTCGGAAATGTACAACTCTGTCCCTTCCCCTTCTGCGCTACACGTTGGAGGACTGACATTTTCCTGAACATGGGAATTGTTTGGAACATTATCTGGAAAATTCTCTAAATAACATCATCCACAACATTCTAGAACCTGCATTCTCGAGAACTGTAGCTCGGGTGTCCGTTGTTGTGGTTCTGTTTGCCGAGCTGGAAGTTTTTGCTGCAAATGTTTCGTTCCCTCGCTAGGGAACATCATCAGTGCTATTGGAGCCTCCTGTGAAGCGCTGCTTTGATGTTTCTTCCGGTATTTATAGTAGTTTGTTCTTGCCGTTTCCGGGTGTCAGTTTCAGCTGTAGTAGTTTGTATGTGGGGTCCAGGTCGATGTGTCTGTTGATGGATGTTCTTGCCGTTTCCGGGTGTCAGTTTCAGCTGTAGTGGTTTGTATATGGGGTCCAGGTCCATGTGTCTGTTAATGGAGTTTGTGAATTCATCCACAAAATATATACAGTGGGTGTGAGGGAGCAGACAGAATACATTGACATTTATCCTCACAGAGTGAGGAAGATTATTGACTCTTGTTATTGCTGGTCATTTCTTCAGATCACAGATGGGTGGTGAGCTCAGACCATGCTCAGTGGGTCTGGTGGTGTGGGAGGAGAATCATCCTCCTCTGTGCCATCCCGTCCAACAGGACTGCCGTGCATTTGTTGACAAATTATGGTGCTATGCTCAGGGAGAACCATGCATGGCAGCTCCGAACTGACAACACTCAGTTGTGCCCATTGGCCTTTTGAAGATGGCACCAGTGCGAGAGATCACAGAGTGTCCAGGGACATCCAGGCTATATTGAGTACCTCCAGCTATGATGGCGGGCAATGAGTGAGAGGGAGACAATGGGGTGGGGTAGGGAGTTAATTAGGTGAGTTTGATAAGAAAACTAGCTCCTTCTCATGCAGACGACCTCTCTGTCACACTCAATGAAAATGACACTGAGACAAATCATTATTAGATTCAGCCCAATGAGTCAGACTGTGCTGGCCCCACTCCCAGTTACAAAGGTGCAGACAAATTCTCATCCAATGCTCTCCATCATTTGAACACACACCAAAATCCTGTTCTCTCATCATTCCTGGACACGGAAGGCTGAATGACCTCCACCTGTTCCCCTGGAATAGACTCAAGAGGCTGAATTGCTTCCTTCTGTTCCTCTGTAACAGAATCGAGTGGCTGAATGGCCTCCTCCTGTCCCTCTGTAACAGAATCAAGAGGCTGAATGGCCTCCTCCTGTCCCTCTGTGACAGGGCCTGAGACAATATGTGACAGAGACACCCGTGGATGATGAGCAGCTGGTAAACTGTATCTGATGGAGTTCCTCCTCAGTTACAGAAACACAAACAACACAATGTACTCCCGGTGTCCTCTCAGTAACACCTTGTACAGCTGCAGTAACACTTCTGTACGCTATGATTGATCCCTTTTCAATATGTGCCAACACTCCAGCTTTCTGCTTCTTCAAATGGTAAAAGGCCTCCTCTTATCTCTCTGTAACAGGTACATGGAGACAGAATTGTTTCCTCCTGTTCCCGAGAAGCAGTCTCAATGCACTGAATGATGTCACAAGGTTATGAAGGGATTTGCTGACAGGGCACTTAAAATGAGGAGCAGCATTACCTAAACTCAGTGGGTCGCAATTATTGTTACCCTGGATTATCGTTTCTAGAAATTTCCCCACCAGTGACTTGATGCAGCTTGTCTATTATTTTATTCCTGTCTCTTTTTGTAAACGGGATGGAACATATACAACCTGCAGTGTTCTGGCACTACTCCCACATACAAGGAAGAAAGACTCAAAAGATTTTAAAAATTATGACCCATTCCTCAGCAACCCTCACACAATCCATCCAGACCCATAAATCCTCCCTTTTGTTGTGATATGAAAAGTGATGTTAGCTGAATCTGTTTGTTCTGTGACTGTGATTAATGCCAGTCTCCATGGATTTCTAATTATTTCACCTTTTAATGATAAATGGACTCCATTCAATGTGTTATCCAACAGTAGGAGCAGAAGCATCACCGAGAGCACTAAAAGGGATCAGCAGCTTCAGAGAGAAGTGGGGGAGTGATCAGAATCTGAGAACAATGGACAGAAGTTTAGCCTATGATGTTTGGTACCTTTCTACATATTATGATCAATTGTCATTACCACTTCGGATCAAAAATGTACTTTACATTATGCAATATTTTTATTATCCTATCTTGGTTATCGTTGGTGTCCCTGGTAAGTACCAAATCCAGTTACTATTTATATAAACTGTGCATAAATGTATCACTTTACGTTTCATTTGCTCTGCACTCCTTACATCCATTATGGTTCCTGGTGAGACTCTGAATCCAGATATTCAATCTACAAATCACTGCATCAGTGAGATTGTTCATTCACTCTCCCCATCTTTGCATCTGTCAGTGTATCTTGTGTGTCTCTATGTTGACATATTCAATTGCAGCTGTGAACTACGATTCATTGTGTCATTGCCCTTGTTATTTAAACATTGGGATCATGGATGTCCCTGCCTTGTTTTCTGGTTACAAACTCTGTTTCCTTCATCTGACTCCATCCCATTCATAGTTAATATCTGAGGCTGAAACAGGTGAATCATAACTGCAGTGATCCTTTGGTTGTGAGCTGATTCCTGACACCATACCCTGACTGTTCCAAATTTTAACCACGGGCACCTGAGGAATATACTTTACTGGCTCATCCCATTTGCTTTTTAAACCTTAAGCTATGAAATGATCTTAATGATACCAATTAGTGCTTACACTCCAAATATCAAATCTGCAGAAGTAAATCTGAGTCAATACTCCATATATACTCCACTCATATCGAGGTTAGTTACAAAGAGGTGCTATCATTTCTAGAAAGAGTGAAAGTAGACAAGTCCCCTGGGCCGGATGGGATGTACCTGAGGATTCTCTGGGAAGTTAGTGAGGAAATAGCAGAGCCTTTGGCTGAGATATTTGAGTCTTCATTGTCTACAGGCTCAGTACCAGAAAACTGGAGGATTGCAAATGTTGTGCCCTTGTTCAAGAAGTGCAGTAGAGATGACCCAGGTAATTATAGATCAGTGAGCCATACTTGTGTTGTAGGAAAGGTTCTGGAAAGGATTATAAGAGATAAAATTTATAATCATCGAACAAGCGACAATTTGATTTCAGATAGTCAACATGGTTTCATCAAGGGCAGGTCGTCCCTCAGAAACCTTGTTGCGTTTTTTTGAGAAGGTGACCAAGTATGTAGATGAGGGTAGGGCAGTTGACGTGCATATACATGGACTTCAGTAAAGCTTTTGCTTAGGTTCCCACATGGTAGGCTGTTGGACAAAATACAGAGGCATGAGATTGAAGGTGATCAAGCAGTTTGGATCAGAAACTGGCTTTCTGAAAGAAGGCAACGAGGGTGGTTGATGGAAAATATCCAACCTGGAGTCCAGTTACTAGTGGTGTGCCACAAGGATCTGTTTGTCATTTTTATAAATGACTTAGACGCACGCATAGGTGGATGGATTAGTAAATGTGCAGACGACACTAAAGTTGGTGCAATTGTGGACAGTTTGGAAGTACGTTACACGTTGCAGGGGGACTTGGATAAACTGCAGAATTGGACTGAGAATTGACAAGTGGAGTTTGCAGCTTTGGTGATGCACTTTGTGAAGAATAACAGGAAGGCAGAGGACAGGGTCAATGGAAAGATTCTTGGTCGTGTGGATGTGCAGAGGGATCTTGGAGTCCATGTACATAGATCGTTGAAAGTTGCCAGCCAGGTTGATGGTGCTGTTAAGTAGGCATACGGTGTGTTAGGTTTCATTGGTAGAGGGATTGAGTTCCGGAGCCACAATATCATGCTGCAATTGTACAAAATGCTAGTGCAGCCACACTTGGAATTTTGTGTACAGTTCTGGTCACCATAGTTCGGGAAGAATGTGGAAGCATTGGAAAAGGTGCAGAGGAGATTTCTCAGGATGCTTCCTGGTCAGGAAGTAAGCTCTTATGAGAAAAGACTGAGAGACTTGGGTTTGTTTTCATTGGAAAGATGAAGTCTAAGAGGGGATTTGATAGAGACATGCAAGATGATCAGAGGATTAGGTAGGGTAGAGAGTGAAAGTCTTTTTCCTTTGATGATGACACCATCTTGTATGTGGGGGCATCATGAGAGGGGATAGATTTATGACAGATGTCAGAGGGAGGTTCTTTCCTTAGAGAGTGGTAAGGGTGTGGAATGCCCGACCTGCCAATGTAGTTATCTCAGCCACAGTAGGGAGATTTCAACAATCCTTGGATATGCACATGGATGATGATGGGATAGTGTAGGGGACGAGCTGAGAATAGTTCACAGGTTGGTGCAACACCGAGTGCCGAAGGGCCTGTTCTGCGCTGTGTTGATCTATGTTTGATGTTCTATATCGGAACTCACTCAATCTATACTGTTATTGGGTCTGGGAATATATTAATTTTAATATTCTCAAGTACATTCTCACATATGCCAATGAAATATCCCTCAATCTTTCTCTTTCTGTCCATTACCCAATCATTACCAGTTGATTTAATTTGCTTATTGTCATCATATGTCTCTGAGAGCAGTAGAAAACTGTTTTGCAAATAGTACAGGCAGCTTTTGTTTTTGTTTACTCATTCATGGGATGACAGCATCGTTGGCTGATCCAGCATATACTGTCCATCCATAATTTTCACAGAGGGCAGTTAAGAGGCAACCACATTTCTGTGGGTCTTGAGTCACATGTAGACCAGGAAAGGTAAGATGGCACATTTCCTTCACTGAAGCACATCAATGAACCAGATGGGTTTTCCAACAATTGACAATGGATTCATGGTCATTATTTGACTCTTAATTCAATTTTTTATTTTAATTGTGTTCAAAATCTACCACATACTATGGAAAGATTCGGACATTCGAACACTCCCAAGAGCATTATGTAGGCCTTTGGATTCACATGATATCATTTGGCCATCGTCTCCCCTGGTCATAGCCAACAAAGACATCCAGATCATAGGATGGGCAGGCAGAGCAAGGTGCACAAGGTTTCAGCTGACTCTTCTGCCCGACAGAAGAGGATATAGGAGATCATTACCGGGGTGGGAGGGGTCTTTAATGATGTTAGAACCATTCAGTGGCAGCGAGCCGTGTCGTCGGAGTCCATCAATGGAAGATTGGCTCCCGTGATGGACTTGGCTTTGCCCTCAACATTCTGTAGTTCCTTACGATCCTGGACAGAGCAGTTGCCACACGCGGTGGTTATGCACCCAGACAGTATACTTTTAATGGTGCATCAGTCAATGTTGGTGAGGGTCTTTATGGACATGCCAAAGATCCTGAGCCACCTGACGAAGAAGAAGCATTGTTGTGCTTTCTTGATCATTGCATCTATATGGGAAGTCCAGGACAGGTTGGTCATTATTGTCACTCTGAGAATTGTGACTGTCTCAACCCCTGCTTTGTTGTTGGAGATGGGGGCATATTCTCCTCCTTTCTTTCTGAAGGCAACGATCAGTTCTTGAGTTTTGTCAACGTCTCGTCAGAGGTTGTTCTCATTGCAACATGTCGCAAAGCCATCTATTATCTTTCTGTACACTGACTCCTCGTTGTTGATATCTGTACTACTAAGTGGTGTCATCAGTGAACTGAAACATGTTTGTCATGTGGAATTTGGCAACACAGGTGTCGGTGTACCGGACATACAGTAGGGGCTGAATGTTGTGTATATTGTGGAGGAGGGACAGTTTTCTATCTTCACTGATTGTGGCCTGTGGGTCAGAAAGCTGAGAATCCAGTTGCAGAGGGCAGAGCTGAGTCCAAGGTCACGGAGTTTTGGTATCAGTCTGGAGGGGACAATGGTATTGAAGGTGGAGCTGTAATCAATGACTTGGAGTCCGATGTAGGTGACCTTGTTGTCTAGATGTTCCAGGGATGAGTGCAGGGATAAGGATAAGACATCCACTGCAGGCGTGTTATGTCAGGAGGCAAACTGTGGGGGATCGTGCCAGGCTGGCAGACTGGAATTGACGTGGGCCATGATCAGCCTCTTGAAGCACTTGATGATTTTTAAGGTCAGAGCCACTGGGTGGTAATCATGAAGGCAAATTGCATGTGCTTTCTCAGATACTGGGGTGATGGTGGTCTTATTGGAGCAGGTGGGGACTTTGGCTTGTAGGAGGGAGTGGTTGAAGATGTTGTTGAATATCTCCACCAGTTGGTCCACACAGGATCTGAGTTCTCAGTGTTGTGTCTCTCTGGGTCTGGACCTTCTCAGTATTGTCTGGGTCTTCTCAGGGTTGTGTCTCTGTGGGTCTGAGCTCAGCATGGTTTCTCTGTGGATCTGGGACTTCTCAGGGTTGTCTCTCTGTTATTCCATGTGTTCTTACCGTCACTGTCAAAGCCGTTGCTGTCCTTTACGATGTCATCACAGAGTCAGGTTTCTTCAGGATCAGTGTTCAAGCCTTTGTTAGGGCTGTTCTTCTAGATCGTGCAGAAAGTTGATATTCAGTATCGGTAGTTCTGTGCTGCAGATGTCCATAGGATCCTTGGACCTATAATTAGATTTAAATGAACATCATTATTCATTTTTACAGACTTAGACTTTAACTTTAAATTTGTGTAAAGGTTCTCAGAAATATGAACATGAGGTCAACTGTAGAGCACTCACAAAAACGGATCCGGTTGCGGTGCCACCTTGACTCCAGACTCCAGTTGTTCATACTGAACCTGGATTTCAACAATGCATGTTCTCACACTAACAATGATTCACACGTGTATGACCTCCAACCCCTGTATCTCCCCTATTCAAACAGACAGACACAGGCAGTGGCATACACAGATAGACAGAGACACAGATATACACACGCACACACGCGCACAGACACACACAGTGACATATGCAGACAGACACACAGAGAGACACAGACACAGACAGGCACGCAGTGACAGAAACAGACAGACAGACACAGACGCACGCAGTGACATATACGGACAAACACACAGACACACACACTCACAGATCTAAATGCCCACACCCCTTGCCTGATATTTGCACAATGGATGTACAGAGTGATAACTGTGGGAGCTCCATTTACTGTTACTCACAGCATGGGCTGCAAATTTCCAGGGCTAACCAATTACTTCGTGCAAGTATAGCCCTAATACACTGGCAGAGGTTTTCAATGGTCCCCATGCTGGGCAAACCATTCAGTTTATTTAGCAGTGAAACAAAATAGTCTGCACAGCTCTCCATGCCTAGCTGTCATCTTGTCTCAGTTTATACTCTCTGGCTGGTTCTCTCGGGTTGATTCAGAGCAGAACAAACCATTTCGGCTGATCTGACACTGCCTTTATTGAATGTTCTCATTCTTGTGAGTTGGCCCCTCCAAAGTCTAATTACTCCAGTGAGTTCCACTTCCTGTCCTTTTCCCCATGTGTTGACAGCATGTTCTCTGTGAATTACTTGTGTCTTTCTCTCTTCAATGCATTGTACAGCGTGGACAAAGACTTTTGGTCCAACTCTTCTAAGTTGGCCATATATTCTGCATTAATCTCGTCCCATTTTCCAGCATTTGGCCCATATCCCTGTAAACTCTTCCTATTCACGACCCCATCCAGATGCTTTTTAAATGTAATATTGTACCCACCTCCATCATGTCCTCTGACAGTTCATTCCATCGGTGCTGTTCCCTCAGCATGAAAACGTTGGCCCTTACGTCCCTTTTCTATCTTTCCACCATCAGCTTAAATCTATTTCCTCTAATTCTCAACTCCCCCAGCCCAGGGAAAAGACCATGATCATTTAATTCATCCAAGCACCTCATCATTTCATAAAAGACTAAACTTTCACCCCTCAACCTCAAATGGTCCAGGAGAAAAAACATCCCCACCCAATTCAGTCTGTTACAAATTCTCCAACGCAGATACCATCCTTATAAATGTTTTCTGAACCCATACAAGTTGCACAACATCCTTCCTGTGGGAGGGAGATCAGAATTACACACAGTATTCCAATGTTGCCTAACCAATGCTGTTTATAGGCACAACATGACCTCCCAACTCCATCAACTCAGTATGTTGACTTTGAAGGAAAGCTAACTAAATGCCTTCTTCACAATCCTACCTGCCTGCGACTCCACATTCAAGAAACGATGAACCTGCACTCCAAGGTCTGTTTGATCAGCAACACTCTCGAAGACCTGACCATTAAGTGCATTTGTCCTGGCTTGATTTGCCTTTCCAAAGTCCAGCACCTCACATTTATCTCAATTAAAATGCATCTGCCACTCCTTGGCCCATTGGTCCATTTGATGAAGATCTGAGGTACTTTACTTTGAGGGAACCTTCTTCGCTTTCCACTACATCTCTCATTTTGGTGTCACCTGCAAACTTACTAACCATACACACTTTGTTTAAATCCAAGTGATTTGTATAAATGACGAAAAGCAGTGGACCCTACACCGAGCCTTGAGGCACACCACTGGTCCCAGGCCTTCAAGCCACAGGCCTACACCACAACCACTGTGTGCCTTCTACCCTCGAGAAAATTTTATACCCAAATAGCTGCCTATCCCTGTATTCCATGTCATCTCACCTTATTAACCAGCTTACCATATGGGTACATGTTGAACACCTTACTGGAGTCTACATGGACAACAACCACTGCTGAGTAGTGTGTGTGTGGGGAAAGGGATCTGCCATATCCACCCCAGGTTCTCCAAGAACACCTTCCAAGTGAGATAAAACCAGGTGCAGAGTGTGATGGGACCCTGACTGAACAAGGAGCTGGTCTCTGAGCAGTGTCACCTCCTTCAAAAGGCCCTGCAGCTTCATACCATGGGAACATCTCAGTAAAGTCCGTCCCCTTGATACGTGGCTTAAAACACTCTCCCCGTCATTATGCCCCATTCCGAACTGACCAAATCAAAATATCCTGTGTGTACTGAGTGCAATGGAGCCACTGGGAACATCATGCAGCATCATGTCAGGGAGGTGGAGCAACATTTCCATTATCTGAATCGGTCAGAGAGAACCCTCCAGTACACAGTGTGTCATTGAGTCCTATAATCTCTCTCCACTTCAGTAACACACTGCATTCCATGCTTCCTGAAAAAAAATGACGGATTTTCTCACAGGATGTATTCCACCAGCTAAACATTATCCAAAGACTTTGTTCTTTCCACATCCATTTGCAGATTCTCCAACATCTCTTGATAATTTAATTTTCTGCTGAATTTGGTGTCTTTTCCAAACACAGTTAGATTACATCTGCTCAAAATCTCCAAGTCATTGAAGTAGATTGCAATTGTTTGTCGACCCAGAACTAGTAACTGTGTGACTCCACAGATTACATTCTGTCATAGTGATCACGATTGATTTCTCCTGACTGTCTGCTTCCTGTGTGATACCCAGCCATCCCCAGTCCTGTGGATCACATTCTAAGGGCTGAATGGGAATGAGGAACATCAGTGGGCAATGCAGCCCCTCCAGCCGACTCTGTAATTGAATATGACCATGACTGATGTCACCTTGGCTCAGTCCCACTTTCCTGCCTGCTCTTCATAACCCTTCATTTCCTCAATACCCCAGCATCCAATGCACTCCGGAGAAGTGAGTTACAAAGGTTCACAACCCTTTGAGAGAAGTAGATCCTCCTTCCTCCTGTTTGAAAACTGCTCTGCCTTATTCTAAAGCTATGAGGGTGGCATGGTGGCACAGTGGTTAGCACTGCTACCTCACAGCGCCAGAGACTCAGGTTCAATTCCTGACTCAGATGACTGATATTGTGGAGTTTGCACATTCTCCCTGTGTCTGCGTGGGTTTCCTCCCACAGACCAAAGATGAACAGGGCAGATGAATTGCCTGTAGTGTTAGGGGAATGGGTGGGTTGCGGGTTGGTGTGGACTTGTTGGGCCGAAGGGTCTGCTTCCACACTGTAAGCAATCTAATCTTACTCCTGTTTTAAAACTGCTCTGTCTTATTCTAAAGCTATGATTTCTTGATGGAGAAAATATTCATTCCATGTCTATATTGTCAATCATGTTATACACTACAATGTGATCTCCTCTCATTTTTCTAAACTCCTGGCAGCATAGATCTGAATTGCTTCATCTGACTTCATAAGAAAACCCCTCATCTCTGGAATCACTCTGGTAAAATTTTCTGAACTGGTCCAATACAACTATATATGTATCAAGTCAGCGCACCATTACTGTAGTGTAAAAAGTGAGGTCTGCAGATGCTGGAGATCAGAGCTGAAAATGTGTTGCTGGTTAAAGCACAGCAGGTTAGGCAGTATCCAAGGAACAGAAATTCGACGTTTCGGGCCAGAGCCCTTCATCAGGAATGAGGAGAGTGTGCCAGGCAGGCTAAGATAAAAGGTAGGGAGGAGGGACTTGGGGGAGGGGCGATGGAGATGTGATACATGGAAGGAGGTCAAGGTGAGGATGATAGGCCGGGGTGGGGTGGGGGCGGAGAGGTCAGGAAGAAGATTGCAGGTTAGGAGGGCGGTGCTGAATTTGAGGGAATCGACTGAGAAAAGGTGGGGGGAGGGGAAATGAGGGGAAATGAACTCAGATTTCTCCAGTTTCCTCATTACCCCTCCCTCCACCTTGTCTCAGTCGATTCCCTCAAATTCAGCACCGCCCTCCTAACCTGCAATCTTCTTCCTGACCTCTCCGCCCCACCCCACCCCGGCCTATTACCCTCACCTTGACCTCCTTCCACCTATCACATCTCCATCGCCCCTCCCCCAAGTCCCTCCTCCCTACCTTTTATCTTAGCCTGCCTGGCACACTCTCCTCATTCATGATGAAGCGCTCTGGCCCGAAACGTCGAATTTCCTGTTCCTTGAATGCTGCCTAACCTCCTGTGCTTTAACCAGCAACACATTTTCAGCAGCAATAATGTACACAGTACTCCAGCTTCAGTCTCAGAAATGCCTGCTTAGTTGCAACAACATTTCCCTTTCTTTGTCTTTCAGAAATAAACGCTGACATTGCACTTGCCCATCTCATTACTTGCGGTACCTGCTTGTGAGTTTTCTGCGATTTGCACAAGGACACCCAGATTGCTCTGTGTCGCACTAATCTGAAGTTTCTTCCCATGACGATAATAAGTTTCCTTTCTATTCCATTGGACAAAATGGTTAACCCCTTACCTAACCATGTTAAATCTCACTGAAATCTGTTGGCCCATTCACCGAACCTATCCGTATCCCTTTGTAAATTTTGTATGACTTCATTGCAACCAACTTTTCCATCTGTTTCAGTGTCATCTGGAATATTGGCTACAGTAATTCCAACCCATGTACCAAGCCATAATACTGTTTGCAAATAGTTGCAGATTGAGGCCTGAAATCCATGGCACCCCAAAAGTTAACAACCAGAAAACGACCCATTTCTCTGCATTCCATTGGTTTACATATCCCCCATATGTTGGCTCAGTAGTAAGCACTGCTGCCTTACAGTGCCACGGACCCAGGTTTTAATTTCCAACTCAGGCAACTGTCTGTGTGGAGTTTACACATTCTCCCCGTGTCTGCATGGGTTTCCTCTGGGTGCTCCAGGTTCCTCCCACAAGTTGTGCAAGTCAGGTGAATTAGCCAGGCTAAATTGCCTATAGTGTTAGTTGCATTAGTCAGGGGTAAATGTAGGGGAATGGGTCTGGGTGGGTTACTCTTCAGGGGATCGGTGTGGATTTGTTGGGCCAAAGGACATGTTTCCACACTGTAGGTAACCTAATCTAATCTATTCAAGCAAATAAATGACTCCTAACACCATCTGCTCTTACTTTATGGTTTAGTCTTTTGCGTATGTTCCTATGCAATGCCCTCTAGAATCCCAGATATATTGCATCTCCAGGATCCCCACTCTTTATCTTGCTTATCACATCTTTCAAAAACTTGTGCGAATTATTCAGACGTGATTTACGCTTTGTGATTTACGCTTACGATTTACCCATGCTGACTCTGATGGATAATAGTTTGACTTTACAAATGTCCTGTCATTAATTTCTTGACAAGGATTTTGCAAATTTGCCTCAAACCCCATGAGCTTGTTCATTTCTATTTATTCCACAGTGAAGATGATAATTATTTGTCCTCCCCATTCTATAACCTCTAGGTTTCCTATTCATTCCTGTGTAACAGGCACAAGTGTTATGGACGAGTCCAAATCAATCAAACCATTCCTAAGCAGGCAGCCCAGTCCGTAACTTTGCAATTCGTTTCAGTCAGTGCACAGTGAAAATTACCCAGAGTAAGTTAGCGCAGTTGACTGTCAGGTTTTAAAACTGACAACAGTTTATTCACAAATTATGGAATGAAACACAAAGAAGAGAATACGGACTCCACACAGAACTCAACTTATCCAATCTAGACTTAATTCTGCTTTTCCAAAAATACACTACAGTCCCAATAAACAAACTGAGTAAACATGGAGTAAAACTGATACAGAGGCTTACACGTCGCAGTTAGAAGGGCAGAAGCAGAAAGAGTCCAGCAGCTTGTTTCCATACAGCTCCTGTTGCACTGACTCAGCCAAGACTTCAGCTTCCAGGACTGAACATTCCCCTTTCATTACACGGGCTACTTCTGAAACATGAAAGCTTTGGCCTCATATCTCCTGTTTATGCAGGAACAAGAAGACCTCCCAATACCGTTTTCTTCTCGTACCAACTCAGTCGATTCAGAGCCTTGATGGTGTAATGACACCTCTGAAAAAAAACCAAGGAATGGTATCCTTGAGAAGAAGGGACAGCTTTTAGAAAAGTGACCTGATTTGTGAAACGTCCTTCCCTTTAAAATAATGACCCATCAACATGCAAGGATGGGTTCATTTTGAAAACCCCTAAAACAAACCCGTAAAAAGAAGCCTCTAAAGCCCACATACACTCTAACCTGACGATGTACATGCAAACATGCAGAACCACATTCGAATTCAGGCCCATGGAATCCCCACCTCCGAACACCTCCCTATCTCACTCGGGACTCGGCAATGCATCGGCAGTCTAGTTTTCACAACCTGCCACCAGAACAATTGTCAATTCGAATGGCTACAACAATAACCTACATCGAAACAGTCTGGCATTTTTGTCCCAAAATTTTTCCACAAATATCAATATATACGATTGTTTCAGATGCATTGCTGGTAATATAGACACTGAACTGTTGTAATGCCAATGCCCAGCACAAATTCTCATTCTCCACCGTTGAATATCCCTGTTGATGAAGGGTTAACGTCTGGCAAAATACCCAATGGGTCATTCTATTCCCTTGTCATCCACCTGCGGGAGGACTGCACTGACACCCACACCACTGGCATTGGGAGCCGACTTCAAAGGCTTTGTGTAATCAGGTGGAGCTAATACTGGGGCAGTGCTTAACACTGTCTTCAGGCTTTCAAATGCCTTTTGACACTCTGCTGCCCATTGAAACGTCTTGCCCTTTTTTTAACAAATCAGTGAGTGGAGCAGCGACACTGCCTAAACTTGGCACAAACGCTCTGTACAATCCATTCAATCCCAGTAAATGTAGTACTGCACTTTTTGTCGATGTGTGGGAAATTCCTGAATTACTTTCGTTTCCACATTCCCATGGGGCCACTTACCTGTGTCCAATAACACGGGCTGTGGCAAATTCACTTTTAGCTAGGTATACCACCAATCCTGCCTTCCGAGCTCGATGAAGAAGTGCGATAAATACTGCAAATGTTCCTTCCAGAAGTGACGAAAGATCTCCAGGTCATCCGTTACCCACCATGCCGTTGGGTAATCCAGCGATGACCTCATTGAAATTTGGCTGGCGCATTTTTCATTCCAAATGGAATGCCTTTAAACTGATATCGTCGATTTGGCATTTCAAAAGCCGAAATTGTCTTTGCTCTCTCCGATGGAGGTGCATGGCAGTAGTCTCTGAGCAAGTCCAATGTACAAATGGAAGTCGCTTGTCCCACCTTTTCGACACAGTCTCCAACCACAGAATTGGATATGCATCAGTCTTTGTAACGGCATTAATTTTTGCAAAGTTCACACTTAACTGTTGGGTATCATTTGGCTTTGGCTCCACCACTATTCATGAGCTCGAGTCACTGTAGCTCACTTTGATTAAACCATCTTGAAGCATGCGTTCTACCTCCTTCTGAAGCTGTGTAAACTTTAGAGGACTATGCCGTAAAGCATGTTGCTTAACTGGAACAGCATCTTCTAGATCTACATCATGCACAATTAGATTAGGACTTGCCAGTTTATCTTTGCATATTTCCCCATGTGATACTGATAAATCTTTAAGGTCATTTCAATTGTCTTGTGGAAGGTAACTCAAGAATTTATCCCAATTTTTGTCAACTTCCTCATTGACCAATTGGATTTCAGGAATGTCCAATTCAGAATCCTCTGAGCTTGGTTCTTCCTTCTGTGCTGTAATCATTAACACCTTCTCCTCTTGCTTTCCTTCTCTGTCA
Source organism: Hemiscyllium ocellatum (assembly GCF_020745735.1). NCBI lineage: Eukaryota > Metazoa > Chordata > Chondrichthyes > Orectolobiformes > Hemiscylliidae > Hemiscyllium > Hemiscyllium ocellatum. The sequence continues at coordinate 57,637,879 of NC_083426.1, forward strand.
AAATATCTTTTGAACATATTCACATGACACATGATGCAAGATTTCTTCCAGTCTGGAATCCTTAGCAAGTAGTTCGCCTCACTCAATTTCCTTTTGATTTAATAAAGTCCACTAAACCTTGTTTTCGAAGGTTCACCTATTACTTGAAGTCACAACAATACCTTATTCCCAATGGTAAAATTACAAATGTTTGATTTCCTATCTGCTTCCTGATTCTTTGTGTGCTGCAATAGTTTTAAATGCTGTCTAGCCAACTCCCCAGCTCTATTTAATTGTCCTCTAGAATTTGACACATCGTCCAAATGAATGTCCTCTGATCTCTGACTTATTAATTTCTCCTTAATTAATTTTAATGGTCCTTTTACTTCATGTCCAAAAATTAATTCAAATAGACTGAATTTGGTTGATTAATTTGGTGCATTTCTGATTGCAAAAAAGCACAAGTGGAATTCCCTAATCCCAATCATCCGGATAGTCCTGACCATATGCCCTGAACATGGTCTTTCATGTTTGATGCCACCTTTCTACTGCTCTCTGTGATTCTGAATGGTCCGCAGTAGATTTGAATTGCTTTATTCCCAACCTGTCCATAAACATCTTGATTAGTTTGGATGTGAGATTCGACCCTTAATATGACTGGATCTCTATTGGTCGTCTGTGTCGAGTGAAGAAATTAAGTAATTTTTCCACTACCTGTTTTACTGTGGCATTATATAATGGGACTGCCTCAGGAAATCTCGTTGATACATTGATTATTGTTAATAAATACTTCTTACCACGTTTTGTTTGATTTAGGTGACCTAGGCAATAAATCAAAACTCTTGTGAAAGGTTACTCAAACGCAGGAATAGCATTCAAGGTGCAGGTTTCATTATTGCCTGTGGTTTTCTGATTATTTGACATATATACATATTCAGCTGCATCCTTGTGTAGGCCCAGCCAGTAAAAATGTCTTTGTAGTTTAGCCTGTGTTTTCCTCACTCCTAAATGAATCCAAGTATTAGCTGATACGCCACTCGCAGCACCTCTTTTCTATACCCTATTGGCAAAACAATCTGATGAACTTCTGCCCATTTCTCATCTGTTTGAATGTGTGATAGTCTCCATGACCTTATTAAGACACTGTTTGTTAAGTAATAACACACAGGGATGCATTTACTCTCCTTACAGGCATACACCTTTTGATACAGTTACTTTAAGTTCTCCTTTTTCTGCTTTAACTCCATGAGCTTAGCAGAATGAAAGATACTTGCATGTATACCCATTTGCTCCTGGTCTGTCCCACTTATCTGATCAAAATAGTCTTTGATTAGGTTATTTCAGCTTCCTTATCTGTGCTTTGATCTCTCCTCCTTCAGATTGTGCCTCTGTCATGTCATTGCAAGACAGTCAGGGAAGATTTCAGGATAAAAATTCTGCATTGCTTCAGTTGTCTGCGTCTCACTAGATTTTCAATTAGAGTAGGCAGCACACCTACTGGTGAATCAATGATATCATTTACAAGGACAAATTGTATTCCTGGACCTGAGAGTTTGTCCAGTACTCCTACCACAAATCTCCACTCTCCTCTGGACACTCGCACCTCACTGAACATAATTGAACACACTTTGTCACTTTAATTCCTGTTACTAGTACCTTTTCTGGCAATAGTCCTTCAGGAGTTCATATCTCCTCATCATTCAGCGTCACAGACTGTGGGATCCTGTGTCCCTTAATATTGTAACCTCTTTGCCTGCTACTCCTGGCCTTTGTGAATAAAATTTACTTTTGCATGTATATTTTTTAAGCAGATCTGGCACTTCCTCCATAATCAACCTCTGATGCAGTTTTCTAGCTTCAGTTGTGCTTTCTGTTACCATGCCAACAAAACTTCCAGGCTTGTCTGGGTTTCTACATCTGGCTTTCTCCTAGCCCAACAACACTGTGATTTAATGTAGTCCACTTTATTACAATGAAAGCACCGGAATTTTTTTAAACCTTCTTTGTCCCCTTCAAATATTTCCTTTTTCCCTTCTGGAAAGTTCTCCTAATGATCTTCACTGAGATCTACATTTTCATTTCCATGTGAAGATTTATCTTTTCCCAATTTCAATCCCTCATTGATTGGAATTGATTCTGGAAGGGTCAATGGACTCACTCATAACCATCAGCCACTTGAGCTGCTGACCTTGCCATTTTAACTCTGGTTTTCCACAGGAAGCTTACCTTCAGCCTCCAACTCCATCCTTTTAAGCTGACTTCCCTTTCTCAATGTCAGATTCTGAAGTTCAAACTCTCTCTCTTTTTCTCTCTCTTCTGCCCAAAGCCTTCATTCTTTTTTCTTTCTCTTCTACTTCTATCTCTTTGGCTTTCTCTTCTGCTTTTAATCGAAACTCAATCTGTTTTCATTCAGCTGCCCTTTCCATACCTCTCCCCTCCAACTCAGGCTGCTTCATTTTCCATTGTATTTTTGCCATTTCTGCAGATACTGATGGTGTTTCCATTAAATTAAAATGCTAAGTTACTTCTGTAATTATCTCTCGTTTCCTCACACAAGGAGGCAGCTCCAACCCCAGCTTGTCTGCTCATTACAGCAGCCTTGTCTTAACCACCTTTTGTGAAACTACCAATTTCACCTCGTCCATCTCCAGAAAACTCTTGGTGACTGAAAGAGCCATTGTATCTCAAGCTTTGTCAACCCAACCAAACCAACACCTGAAATAATGACACTAGCACATGCCATTTGCTGCTAAAAATCCCGAAAAGAGCTCCCAATCTGTTATGGACTAGGCCAGGTCACTCAAAACATTCTTTAGCAAAGAGCCCAGACTGTAACTTTGCATTTTGTTTCGATTAATGTACCGTGATAATTTATAACAGACATTCCCAGGAATATTCTCCAACTGACATTACTTTTGAAAGGTTGGACATCAGTAAATTGAACAAGGATAAGATCCCGAGGGAAGAGGTCCCGTTGCCTGGAAGGAAAGACACTGTTTCGAATCCTCTCAGGTATTTAAAATGGTGAACCCCTTTCCCCTGCATTTGTTTTTCATCATGACAGAGGATTGACTACAATTTACATGAAAGACAGAAATTTCCAATGTCCGCTTGTATTCAAGGAACTGGGCGATATCCTTCAGGACAACAATGTTTTCAATCTTCATATTTGAAATTGTAAATAAGTGGCCTGTATCTGATCATGTGGCGCGGCACGGTGGCACAGTGGTTCGCGCTGCTGCCTCACAGCGCCAGGGACCTGGGCTCAATTCCCGCCTCAGGCGACTGACTGTGTGGAGTTTGCACGTTCTCCCTGTGTCTGCGTGGGTTTCCTCCGGGTGCTCCGGTTTCCTCCCACAGTCCAAAGATGTGTGGGTCAGGTGAATTGGCCATGCTAAATTGCCCGTAGTGTTAGGTAAGGGGTATATGTAGGGGTATGGGTGGGTTGCACTTCGGCGGGTCGGTGTGGACTTGTTGGGCCGAAGGGCCTGTTTCCACACTGTAAGTAATCTGATCACAAGTGATTGCATTTTTGGGAATGATCCAGATTGATGTTATGGATTTGTGCCCGTGTGTTTGGGGAGGGAGGGATTGTTTCCAATGTTTTATGTCACATTGTTGTCAGTAACTCAGACCTTGCCAGTTGTTATTTCAGCTTCAATTATTTCAATTAATCTCTGAATGACTTGACACACTGGGTCTTCAATCCAACTAGTAACTTTGTCTCCAGGCTGATGTATAATTTGTTTGTTTCCATTCCTCACAGTTAATATAGTGACGATCTTTGTCCTACTTTATAAAGATTGTGGATTGTCTTCATGTGTCAGTCGTTACCTGGCGGCCATGGCAATGGCGGATCTCCTGGTCATTATCCTCGACCTGATGTTGAGACAGCTTACCATTGCTTATATGGAGCTGTTTGATTTCCTGTGGTCCATCCCTGTCTGTAATATCCACGCTGTCATGCTTTATGCAGCCACTGACTGTTCTGTCTGGTTCACTGTCACTTTCACCTTTGATCGATTTGTGGCCATTTGTTGCCAGAAGCTGAAAAGTAAATATTGCAGTGAGAAAACGGCAGCTGTGGTTCTGGGAACAGTGACTGTGCTGAGCTGTTTAAAGAACATTTTCTGGTATTTTATGCTCACAGCTCGGTATGCGCAGGGGAATTACCCCTGGTTTTGTGAGATAACAGATGCTGTTCGTTACTCTCATGTCTGGGTCACAATCGAGTTCCTCCACAACATTCAAAACCCGGGCGTGCCATTTCTCCTGATTTTGCTGCTCAATGTTTTCACTGTCAGACACATTGTAGTGACCAGCAGAGCCCGCAGGAGACTCCAGGCTCACACCATTGGGGACGGTCAGTGTGACACAGAAATGCAAAATCGAAAAAAATCCATCATTTTACTGTTTGTGGTCTCAGCCAATTTCATCGTGTTCTGGTCAACTTTAATGGTGCATTCTATATGGTTCCGGATGTATCATATTGGGAATCAGGATGTGTTTCTGCATTGGTTTGTAAAGGAATTGGGTTACATGCTGCAGCTCCTCAGTTGCTGCACAAACACTGCAATTTATGCTGTGACCCAGACTAAGTTCAGACAGCAGATGAAGCTTGTGCTGAAATACCCTTTTACCCAAATTCATCAATCAATCAAATTCACGCATTAACATCCAGGATGTTGTCATTTCAGTTGAATGCTTCTGCAATGAAGCAGCCTGTCGCTATGGTAACAGACTGATGGCAGGGATGCTTTGCCCAACTTTGTCCTACAGGGGGAGTAAAGGACACATTTCAATCAACTAATTGGCCAATGAGAAATGGCAACATTACTATGATTATATCTATAAATGCAATTGGAAGCAATAAAAAAAATTCATTATGAAGTGCCAGGACTCAGAGTTGTTTGTCCTTATGTTGAAGGAGCTGAGCTGGAGAGAGATCATTAGGCCTTGGAGCTTGTTGGTGGGGTAGTGTGGGAGGCAGTGAGTGTGATAGTGGGGGAGTGTGGGAGACAGTGAGTGTTATGGTGGGGGAGTGTGCAAGGGAGTGAGAACAATGGTGGTGCAGTGTACAGGGAATGAGCGTGACAGTGGGGGAGTGTGGAGGAGAGTTAGCATGAAAGAGGCGAAGTGTGTGGGTGAATGAGCATGATGGTGGTGGAATGTGTGGGGCAGTGAGTGTGACTGTAGTGGTGTGCACCGGACAATGAACATGACAGTGGGGGAATAGCAGAGCAGTGAGAGGGACATTGGGAGAGTGTGTGGGGGAGGGAGTCAGATGGCAGGGGAGTGTGTAGTGCAGTGAGTGTGACAATGGAGGAGTGTGCAGGGCAGTGACTGTTATGGTGGGGGTGTGTGCGGGGAGATGAGCATGTTGGTCGAGGCATGTAAGGGGAAGTGAATGTGATGGTTGGGGGAAATGAAGGCAGTGAGCCTGATGGTGGGGGATTGTGCAGGGCAGTGAGGGTGATGATGGAGGAGTGTGTGGGGGTCTGGGTCTGTGCAGGAGAGTGCACTGATCAGTGAGTGAGTTGGGGGTGGATTGTGCAGGGCAGTGAGAGTGACGATGGAGGAGTGTGTAGGGGACTGAGTCTGGGCAGGAGAGTGCACTGATCAATGAGTGTGACGGTGGGGTAGTGAGCGGGGCATTGAGAGTGACGATGGAGGAGTGTGCTGGGGACTGAGTGTGTGCAGGGGATTGCACGGGTCAGTGAGTATAACAGTGGAGGAGTAAGCATGACAGTGAGGGAATGAGCGTGATGGTGGGGGAATGTACAATGTAGTGAACATGATAGTGTGCGTGTGTGCAGAGCAGTGAGTGTGACAGTGGAGGTGTATGGGGGACATTGGCATGCAAGTGGGCAAGTAAATGGGGCAGTAAGAGTGACAGTGAGAGAGTGTACGGGGCAGTGAGAGTGATGGTGGGGGTCTGCGTGGAGCCGTGAGTATTGCAGTGCAGGAGTGCACAGGGCAGTGAGTGTGACAGTGGGAGAGTGTATGGGGAGTGAGCATGACAGAAGGGGAGTGTGCGGGAGAATAAATGTGATATTGGAGGACTGACTATGACTGAGTGAGTGAGTATGACAGTGAGGGAAGGAATCAGACTCGGGACAAGGGAGATGAGATACATGGGTTATAGTGGCGGAAGGGAGAGTGACGGTGGTGTTATGAAATTGGTGTGTAAAAATGGGGGAAAGCTTTACAACATTCCTATAAGAGTTGAATTGCATTCTCAGCTTACACTTAATCAGAGAAAGGGTCTGTGAGAAACAAGGAATAGTACAGAGAAGTACTGACACTAGTACTGACACTAGTACTGACACTAACAACAATCCTTTTTTGCTGGTGATCACTCCAACCAGCAGAGAGTTTCCCCCAGATTCAGGTTAACTATAATTTTACTTGGGCTGCCATTGTCACACACTGTCAAATAGTGCCTTGTTGTTCAGAGTAAATGCTCTCACTTCCTATTTGGAGTACTACTCTTTTGGACAAAGCCTGCCAAGGAATCAGAAGCTGAGTGGTCCTGTCATAACACTGACTGAATGTCATTGAACAGGGGATTGTTGATTGATCCCATTATTGCTGACACCTTGCTTCATGTTTACGTGGCAGACTGTACAGTGATGGGTCAGTGACTGGCTGCAATGCAAGAGCCCTGCTTATCGTGTACAGGACGTATTTGGGCAATTTAACAGATTAATGGCAGATGTCCGTATTCTGCTGGAATAGAACAGCTTGGCTAGAGATGTGGCAATCTCTGGAGTTAATTGTTGTCAGGGCTTACAGCCATCACAGCCTCCAGTGTCTCTAGCCACTTCTTCACATCGTGTGGAGTGAATCAATTTGTCTGAAGATTGACGTCTTTGATGTTCAGGTCCACTCAAGAAGGCCTAAATGGATCATCTGCTCGGCCCTCTTAGCTGAAGGTTGTTATAAATGCAGCAGCTGTATTTTTTTTCCCTGATGACAGCGCTCCCCCATAACTGGGGGTTTCATTGTTGGAGATCAGCCTCCTCCACCAACGGTCTCTTTCAGTATCGACTATCATTTACGGCTGTTTTTGCAGGACTGCACAGATAAATCTGGACCATTGATTGTGAGATTGCACAGCCCTGTCCATCACTTGCTGCTGATGCTGTTTTGTAGCTGAAGAGCTTCTTCAGGTCATCATCTCATGTCTAGGACTGGCTGGTCCTGCTTCCAACATGTCCTTCTGTTCATTGCATTCAGCCAGTGTGAATCTCTGGCTTGATGGTTACTGTAGTGTGGCTGTGAGGTTGCAGACTGTATGGGTCATGAAGAGTATGATTCAGTTGCTGGCTGCTGTCCACTGCTCCTCGTGGAAGCCTCATCGTTAGCTGCTCGATCTGTTTGAAGTCTGTCCCATGGAGTACAGAGTATAGTACAAAACATGGTGAAAGGTCTGCAATATGTGAAGATGGCACTTCTTCCTCACGAGGACTATGGAGTGGCCACTCTTACCGAGATATTAAATGGAGAGGTGCATCTGCAGCAGGCAGATTGGTGATGAAATGGTCAAGTATACGTTTCCCTTTTATTGATTCCCTCATAACTGCTGCAGAGTACTTTCACAGCCACAGGATCTGGCATCAATGCTGAGCACGATATTGGCTATAAACTAGGGAGTTGCCTTGGTTGCCTGACTCTATCCGTCAGTACGACAAAACCTCCAAGAAAGGATGGTAATGTTGCCGGGAACATCGTCCTGTTCCGAGAATCCTGCTTTACAGACAACGTATGACCATTGCCTGATTAGTGACCTGTACAAGAAGGACGGATTTCACCTAAATTATACGGGGACTAATATACTGGCAGGGAAATTTCCTGGAACTACTTGGGAGGATTTAAACCAGTAAGGCGGGGTGGGGGTGGGGGGGTCCAGGGAGATAGTGAGGAAAGAGGTCGATCTGAGACGGGTACACTTGAGGACAGAAGTGAATCAAACAGTCAGGGCAGACAGGGACAAGGTAGGACTAATGAATTGAACTGCATTTGTTTCAATACAAGGGACCTAACAGGGAAGGCAGATGAACTCAGGGCATGGTTAGGAACATGGGACTAGGATATCATAGCAATTACAGAAACATGGCTCAGGGATGGGCAGGCCTGGCAGCTTAATGTTCCAGGAGACAAATGTTACAGGAAGGATAGAAAGGGAGGCAAGAGGGGAGGGGGAGTGGCATTTTTCATAAAGGACAGCATTACAGCTGTGCTGAGGGAGGATATTCCCGGAAATACATCCAGGGACGTGATTTGGGTGGACCTGAGTAATAAGAAAGGAATGATCACCTTATTAGGATTGTATTATAGACCCCCTAACAGTCAGAGGGAAATTGAGAAACAAACTTGTAAGGAGATCTCAGCTATCTGTAAGAATAATAGGGTAGTTATGGGAGGGGATTTTAACTTTCTAAACATCGACTGCCATAGCGTTAAAGGTTTAGATGGAGAGGAATTTCTTAAGTGCGTACAAGACAATTTTCTGATTCAGTATGTGGATGCACCTACTAGAGAACAACATGACCTACTCTTGGGAAATAAGGCAGGGCAGGTTACTGAGGTGTCAGTGGGAGAGCACTTTGGGGTCAACGACCATAATTCTATTCATTTTAAAATCATGATGGGAAAGAATAGACTTGATCTAAAAGTTGAAGTTCTAAATTGGAGAAAGGCCAATTTTGACAGTATTAGACAAGAACTTTCGAAAGCTGATGGGAGGCAGATATTTGTAGGTAAAGGGACAGCTGGAAAATGAGAAGCATTCAGAAATGAGAAAACAAGAATCCAGAGAAAGTATATTCTGTCAGGGTGAAAGGGAAGGTTGGTAGGTGTAGGGAATGCTGGATGACTAAAGAAATTGAGGGTTAAGAAAAAGAAGGAAGCACATGTCAGGTACAGACAGGATAGATTGAGTGAATCCTTAGAAGAGTATAAAGGAGTAAGAGGGAAATCAGGAGGGCAAAAAGGGGACATGAGATAGTGTTGGCAAATAGAATTAAGGAGAATCCAAAGGGTTTTTACAAATATATTAAGAACAAAAGGGTAACTAGGGAGAGAATAGGACCAGTCAAAGATCAGCAAGGCGGCCTTTGTGTTGAGCCACAGAAAATTGGGGAGATACTGAAAGAATATTTTGCATCAGTAGTTACTCTGGAAAAGGATATGGAAGATATAGACTGTAGGGAAATAGATGGTGTCATTTTGCAAAATGTCCAGATTACAGAGGAGAACATGCTGGATGTCTTGAAACAGTTAAAGTTGGATAAAAACCCAGGACCTGATCAGGTGTACCCGAGAACTCTGTGGGAAGCTAGAGAAGTAATTGCTGGGCCTCTTGCTGAGATATTCGTATCATCGATAGTCACAGGTGAGGTGCCGGAAGACTGGAGGTTGGTAACCGTGGTGCCACTGTTTAAGAAGGGCAGTAAAGTCAAGCCAGGGAACTGTAGAACGGTGAACGTGACCTCCGTGGTGGGCAAGTTGTTGGAGGGAATTCTGGGGGAAAGGATGGACATGTATTTGGAAAGGCGGACTAATTCGGGATAGTTAACATGGCTTTGTGTGTGGGAAATCATGTCTACAAACTTGGTTGAGTTTTTTTGAAGAAGTAACAAAGAAAATTGATGAGGGCAGAGCAGTAGATATGATCTATATGGACTTCAGTAAGGCGTTTGACAAGGTTCCCCATGGGAGACTGATTAGCAAGTTTAGATCTCTTGAATTAAAGGGAGAACTAGCCATTTGGATACAGAACTGGCTCAAAGGTAGAAGGCAGAGGGTGGTGGTGGAGGGTGTTTTTCAGATTGGAGGCCTGTGACCAGTGGAGGGCCACAAAGATCGGTGCTGGGTCCTCTACTACTTTTCATTTACATAAATGATTTGGATGCGAACATAAGAGGTACAGTTAGTAAGTTTGCAGATGACACCAAAATTGGAGGTGCAATGGATAGCGAAGAGGGTTACCTCAGATTACAACAAGATCTGGACCAGATGGGCCAATGGGCTGAGAAGTGGCAAATGGAGTTTAATTCAGGTAAATGCGAGATACTGCATTTTGGGGAGGCAAATCTTAGCAGGACTTATACACTTAATGGTAATGTCCTAGGGAGTGTTGCTGAACAAAGAGACCTTGGAGCGCAGGTTCATAGCTCCTTGAAAGTGGAGTTGCAGGTAGATAGGATAGTGAAGAAGGCGTTTGGTATACTTTCCTTTATTGGTCAGGGTACTGAGTACAGGAGTTGGGAGATCATGTTGAGGCTGTACAGGACATTGGTTAGGCCTCTGTTGGAATACTGCGTGCAATTCTGGTCTCCTTCCTATTGGAAAGATGTTGTGAAACTGAAAAGGATTCAGAAAAGGTTTACAAGGATGTTGCCAGGGTTGAAGGATTTGAGCTACAGTGAGAGGCTGAACAGACTGGGGCTCTTTTCCCTGGAGGTTTACAAAATTATGAGTGGCGTGGATATGGTAAATAGACAAAGTCGTTTCCCTGGGGTCGGGGAGTCCAGAACTAGAGGGCATAGTTTTAGGGTGAGAGGGGAAAGATATAAAAGAGACCTAAGGGGCAACTTTTTCACACAGAGGGTGGGGCGTGTATGGAATGAGCTGCCAGAGGATGCGGTGGAGGCTGGTACATTTGCAACATTTAAGATGCATTTGGTATATGAATAGGAAGGGTTTGGAGCGATATGGGCTGGGTGCTGGCAGGTGGGATTTCTGGTCAGCATGGACAGGTTGGACCGACGGGTCTGTTTCCATGCTGTACATCCCTATGACTCTATGACTCTAAGACGGATGAAGTCGATGCGCTGGAAATTTTGGAAAACATTAAGATTGTTAAGTCCCCTGGGTCAGACCAGATTTTTCCTTGGCTGCTCCAGAAAGCTAGGAAGGATATTGCTAAACCACTGGCGAAGATCTTTGCCTCCTCACTCCCCACGGGAGTCAAGGAGGATTTGAAGGAGGCAAATGTTGTTCCTCTCTTTATGAAAGGTAATAGGGAGATCCATGGCAATTACAGATCAGTCAGTGTTACGTCCGTAGTCAGAAAAGGTTTGGAAAGAATTCTGAGGAATATGAGTTATGACTGTTTGGAAAAGCATAGCGTGATTAAAGGCAGTCAGCATGGCTTTGTGAGGGGCAGGTCATGCCTCACAAATCTTATTGAGTTCTTTGAGGAGGTGACAAGACACTTCGTTGAAGTTCGAGAAGTGGATGTGATGTGTATGGACTTCGGAAAGGGATTTGATCAGGTTCCCCATGGTAGGCTCATTCATAAACTCAGGAAGTATGGGGTACAGGGAGATTTGTCTATCTGGATTCAGAATTGGATGGCTGACAGAAGGCAGAGAGTGGTTGTAGATGGAAGGTATTCTGCCTGGAGGTCAGTGTTGAGTGGTGTCCTACCGGGCTCTTTTCTTGGACCTCTGCTGTTTTCATTATTTATAAATGTCTTGGATGAGGAGATTGAGGGGTGGGTTAGTAAGTTTACCGATGACACAAAGGTTGGAGGTGCCGTTGATATTATCGATGGCCATTGCAGGCTGCAGCACAACATTGACAGGATGCAGAGCTGTGCTGAGAAATGGCAAATGGAGTTCAACCTGGATAAATGTGAAGCGATGCATTTTGGAAGGTCGAACTCGAATGCTGAGTATAGGATTCGAGACAGGATTCTTGGCAGTGAGGAGGGAACTCAGTATTCAAGAACATAGATCCCTCAAAGTTGCCACCCAACTGGATAAGGATGTTAAGAAAATATGTGGTGTTTTGGCTTTCTTTAACAGGGGTATCACGTTTAAGAGCTGCGAGGTTTTGCTACAGCTCTACAAGTCCCTGTTGAGACCACACTTGGAATATTGTGTCCAGTTCTGGTCACACTACTATAGGAATGATACAGAAGCTTTGAAGAGGGTGAAAAGAAGGTTTACCAGGATGCGGCCTGGACTGGAGGGCTTGTCTTATGAAGAGAGTTTGACAAAGCTTAAACCTTTCTCTCCGGAGAGGAGGAGAAAGAGAGGTGACCTGATCGAGGTATACAGAGTAATGAGAAGCATGGATAGATTCAATAGGCAGATACTTTTCCTTAGGGGGCAAGAGTGATTGGCCCGAGGGGTCATAGTTTTAAGATATTAGGGTTAAAGTATAGAGGGGATGTCAGAGATATGTCCTTTTCACAGAGAGTTGTGAATGCATGGAATGCGTTGCCTGTGGTGGTGGTGGAAGCAGAGTCATCAAGGACATTTCACAACTCTCTGTGTAAAGAATCCGCCTCTGACATCCCCTCTATACTTTCCTCCAACCAGCTTAAAACTATGACCCCTCGTGTTGGTCATTTCTGCCCTGGGAAATAGTCTCTGGCTATTGACTCTATCTATGCCTCTCATTACCTTGTATACTTGAATTAGGTCCCCTCTTCTGCCCCTTTTCTCCAATGAAAAAAGTCCAAGCTCAGTCAACCTCTCCTCATACGATAGGCCCTCCAGTCCAGGCAGCATCCTGGCAAACCTTCTCTGAACCCTCTCCAAAGCATCCACATCTTTCTTTATAATAGGGCGACCAGAACTGGACGCAGTATTCCAAGTGCGGTCTAACCAAAGTTTTATAGAGCTGCAACAAGATCTCACGACTCTCAACCTCAATTCCCCGTTAATGAAAGCCAAAACACCATATGCTTTCTTAACAGCCCTGTCCACTTGGGTGGCAATTTTAAGGGATCTATGTACCTGCAATATTCCTCTGTTCCTCCACACTGCCAAGAATCCTATCCTTAATCCTGTACTCAACTTTCAAATTCGACCTTCCAAAATGCCTCACCTCGCATTTATCCAGGTTGAACTCCATCTGCCATCTCTCAGCCCATCTCTGCATCCTGTCAAGGACACCTCCAACCTTTGTGTCATCTGCAAACTTGCCGACCCATCCTTCAATCCCCTCATCCAAGTCATTAATAAAAATTACAAACAATAGAGGCCCAAGGACAGAGCCCTATGGAACACCAATCTCCACAGACTTCCAGGCAGAATATTTTCCTTCTACTACCACTCGCTGTCTTCTGTTGGCCAGCCAATTCTGTATCCAGACAGCTATGTTCCCCTGTATCCCATTCCTCTTGTCCTTCTAAATGAGCCTACCATGGGGAACCTTATCAAATGCCTTGCTGAAGTCCATGTACACCACATCCACAGCTCAACCCTCATCAACTTTTCTAATCACATCCTCAAAGAACTCGATAAGGTTTGTGAGGCATGACCTGCCCCTCACAAATGACTGCATTTAATCAACCCATGCTCTTCCAGGTGGTCATAAATCCTATCCCTCAGAATCCTTTCTAACACCTTGCAGACGACAGACGTGAGACTGACTGGTCTGTAATTGCCAGGGATTTCCCTATTTCCTTTCTTGAAGAAAGGAATTACATTTGCCTCTCTCCAGTCCTCAGGTATGACTCCAGTGGAGAGCGAGGATGAAAAGATCTTCGCAAGTGGCGAAGCAATTGCATTTCTCGTTTCCCAAAGCAGCCGAGGACAAATCTGGTCCGGGCCTGGCGACTTGTCAATCTAAATGTTTGACAAAATTTTCAGCACATCAGCTTTCTCTATCTCTATCCATTCCAGCATGCACACCTACTCTTCAAAGATTTCATTCACTGCAAAGTTTGTTTCTTTTGTAAAGACAGAAGCAAAAAACTCATTGAGTGCTTCCCCTACCTCCTCAGACTCCACACACAAGTTCCCTATGCTATTCCTGATCAGCCCTACTCTTTCTTTGACCATTCGCTTCTTCGTCACATAAGTGTAAAATGCCTTTATGTTCTCCCTAATCTGTTCTGCCAAGCCTTTCTCGTGCCCCCTCCTGGCTCTCCTCAGACCATTTTTAAGCTCCTTCCTCACCTGCCTGTAATCCTGTCGAGCTGAGCTTGACCCTAGCTTCCTCCACCTTATGTAAGCTATCTTCTTCCTTTTGACAATAAGCTCCACCGTGCTTTATCTTACCCCTTCTTGCCTGTCTCAGAGGGACATATTTATTCATCACTTGCAACAACTGTTCCTTAAACAATATCCACATGTCTATAGTGCCTTTACCATGGAACAATTGCTCCCAATTCATGCTTCCTAACTCATGTCTAATCACATGATAGTTTCCTCTTCCCCAATTAAATATCCTCCCATTTTGCCTAATTCTCTCCTTCTCCATAGAATGTGAGGCAGCTGTGGTCACTATCACCAAAATGCTCACCCACCACAAGATCTGATACCTGCCCCGGCTCGTTTCCGAGCACTAAGTTTGGATTGCCCCTCCCCTCATCGGCCTGTCAATGTACTGAGTTAGGAAACCCTCCTGAACACACCTTACAAAAACAGCTCCACTCAAATCTTCTGCTCGAGGAGGTTCCAATCAATATTGGGAAAGTTAAAGTCACCCATTAAAATAACCCTACTATATCCACACTTCCCAAAATCTGTCGACCTATGCTTTCTTCCATCTCCCTGCCTCTAAGTCCTTCCTGTTTATGTATTATCCAAATGTCATTTAAATCATGTAACTGTACATGCATCTCACACTTCCTCTGGTCGTTCATTCCACATACAAACCACACTCTGCGTGGAAAAGTTGCCCCTCAGGTCTCTTTTAAATCTGTCTCCTCTCATCTTTATATTGTGTCCTGTGTGCTGAGGAGAAAAACCTCATGCTATTCACCTTAGCTACGTCCCTCTTGATTTTATAAACCTCTATCAGGTTGCCCTTAAACCTCCTATGCTCCAGTGGAAAATGTCCCATCCTATTCAGCCTCTCCTTCTAACTCAAACCCTCCAGTCCCAGTAACATCCCTGTGAAACTTTTCTGCACCCACTCCACTTTAAAAATATCCTTCCTTTAGCAGGGTGATCAGAGTTGTACACATACTCCAAAAGTGGCCTCACCAACTTTCTGTACAACCACCATCTGACCTCTCAACTCCTATACTCAAAGGTCCGAGCAATGAAGGGAAATTTGCTAAGTACCTTCTTAACCACAGTGTCTACCTGTGATGCAAATTTCAAAGAAATATGTACCTGAACCCATCTGTCTGTCCTTGAAACAACATTCCCCAGGGCTCTGCCATTAACACTACAGGACTCTACGGAACTCCAACACTCTATTGAAGTGATGGCTAACATGTCTACCATCATGGTTGTGTATCCCACGGTAGAAATCACATGTCTAGAACTGACAGTCGTATATGATTACAATCCAAACATCTCTCTACATACCCTAAAGGGCAGTTAAAAAGGGCACCCATTTTCAGGAGTGTTTTGGGTACATCACCACCAGTTATCTTTACTTTGGCTATTAATTCAGGAATCTCACAATCAAGTAATGATTTAATGATTTAAACTTTATTGCATATAGTAACCAAAATAAGAGCAAAATAAGCATCACAACCCCAACTTGGCTATTACCTGCTTAATAGTGGAATCTGCCCAGGTTGCCAGGCAGCGATATCTGTCTCTGGAAGTGTCCAGGGTTCTATCTTCCTGCAGTGTTGTTATTTCAAGTTCTGCTGTTGAATTGTTCTGATGTTGGATTCTTGCACGAGTTTCTCTCTTTCCAGTTTGTGATGTGACATTATTGATGATTCAATAGATCCTTTCATCCCCAACATTGATTACATTTCTGGAGACCTCAAGTCTGTAGCTTGCCTTCTCACCCGATTAGCTCCCCAGTTCCTTATTACATTCACGTTTAGCTGTCTGTTTAAAATACTGCTTTTCCTGCAGTTAACCCCTTTGCTTCAGAACATTCCTTTGGCAGACAGACTTAGTCGCCCATCTGTCAGGAGGCAGCAGCTTATCAAGCTGTTGTTGCCTCCTCTCTCTCCCAGGAAACAGCTTTTTAAAGTTGTCTCTCTAACAGAGATGTCTAATTTGCATGTTGCTTTTAATTCCTTTACATTGTTTCTCCTTGCCTCTTTCTTCTTGAGAAACAATTTATCACAGAGAGAATTATTGCTGATTCTTTCAATCTATGAAGTTCTTCAAGTTGTGAAGTCTGTAATATCACAAGGTCATCGTTAGTTTCCCAAGTTCCCACCCTGTCCAGCTCCTGTCTCCTTGCCTTTGCATCTTCCTACCTCGGTCAGTATCTGTGTATACATATTAGACATTGTTACAGGGGGAATTCGAGATGGTGGTGACCTAGTAGGTCTGAGTTTGCTGAACTCTGCCCAGGACCCAGACAAAGTGGGCTACCCACCCTCCTCTCACATTTTAAACCACTAAAAACAGTACTTTTCCCAGTTCCTACAGCCATTTTGCAACAAACTTTAGCAAACTTTGGTACATTTCAAAATGACTCAAGGAAAAGGATCACAGAGTTTGCAACAGGCAAGGACCCCCCCAACCCCGACACCACCCCCCACACCACCGCCCCCACACCCAGGGGACCTATCTGGCTGGATGCCCATTTTTAAATTTCCTTGTTATAAAACATTGGTATTTGTTTATTTTATTTTGCGATGTCTGGGGCGAGGGCAGAGCCCCAGCTGGAAGGAGTCAGAGTGGGATTACTGGAGAGTAGGAGTGTCCCCCTGTGGACAAAGGGGAATTACCCTTTTAGCTAAATTTTCTGTTCTTATTTTTTTAAGAGTAATTTTTAATAGTTTTGTAAAGGCTGTTTGTTTTAAACTTATGTGAATTGTTTATGGTTTTTACTCAATGTTTGTTGTGTGGGGCTCTTCCTCCTGGGGGTCTCGGACTTTCTTAACCATTTGTTTAAATGGTGCACCTGGAATGTTAAATGGAGCCACTCACCAATAAAAAGGAAAAATATATCATCAAGTCTTAACAAAGAGAGGGTTGTGTAGCCGTTTGACAGGAGACACACCTAACTGACAAGGAACACTTGAAGCTGCAGCAGGGAGGATTTGGTCAGGTGTTCTTTTCACCCGTCAACTCGAAAAGTAGGGGAGTGGCCATTCTTCTCCGGAAAATCTTCCATTCCAAGCGTCGTCAGATAAAAGATGAATCCGGACGGTTTATAATACTTAAAGCTCTAATATATGGAGAGGAGTACGGGATTTTGAATTTATATTGTCTCCCGGCACATCCTTTTAATTCGTAACAGATGAGTTCTCCAAGTTGATGGCCCTTGGGGTACGTCACATAATTATAGGGGGAGATTTTAATTGTATTATTTACCCCACAGGTGGACAGGATACCTAGGAGCTCTGTGGGTATATCTCTGCAATCTAGGAAGTTGGTTGATCTGAATAGGGAGCTGAGACTGGTAGATGTGTGGAGGTGTCTTCACCCTGAGCGTAGAAATTCCATTTTTTATTCTAATCCACACAAGTGCCACAGCAGAATTATTATGTTTTTTGTCCCTTCGAGCTTTCTGAATTTGATACTGTCCTGTAAAATCGGGAATATAGCTATTTCTGACCACGCAGCAGTGTACATGGAGGTCAGGACGAGTGGTGACAAGATCGACTTCCGACATTGACATATGGACCCTTTCCTACTGAAGGATAGTAAGTTCATAGAATATTTCTTGCAGGAATTTAAAGCTTTCTGGCTCATTAACTCAGGTACGGCCAGTAACCCATCGGTGATGTGGGAGACTGCTAAGGCTTAATTATTTCATATTCTGCGACTCGGAAACGACAGTGGGGAGAACGACAGCATCTGCTCGAGGCTCGCTTGAAGGAAGCTGAGTCAGCGTACGTTGCTAGGCTGTCCATAAATAAATTACAGTGGGTTACAGCCCTCAGGGCAACTTTGAATACCGCACCTACTCAAACAGCAAAGAGGGAGATACTATTTGCGAAGCAGAGACGATTTGAGTATGGGGATAAGCCGGGCAGGTATCTCGCATACCGTGCCAGATAGAAAAAGGCTCCTGATCCATTCCATCTGTTAGAGATGGTACTGGTACTTTGATTTGTGATCCTAAAAAGAGCAATGCAGCTTTTAAAAGTTTTAATTTGAGCTGTACCAGTCGGAGGGCTGTGAGGATAGCGTGAGGAGGATGGAGTCTTTTTTTAAGAATCTGGATTTTTCGGGCATAACCTCGGAGCAGATGTCTTTTTTGAATGCCCCCCCGACAACTCAGGAGTTGCAGGAGTTGGTGAGGCAGCACCAGAGTGGCAAAGCACCAGGGCCAGATGGAGTCCAGGTTGGGTTTTATAAAGTGTTTATAGACGAGTTGGCTGGACCACTTATAGACATGTACAGCTACTCATTTAGTCAGGGTTATCTCCCAGCCTCCCTGAGAGAAGCAAATATCTCTCTCCTCCTCAAGAAAGGAAAAACCCCAGATGACTGCACTTCGTACAGGCCTATATCCTTATTAAATGTGGACTTTAAAATCCTCTCGAATGTGCTGGCATTCAGACTTGAGAGGGTTTTGCCATTTATTGTAAAACAGGATCAGATGGGGTTTATTGAGGATCACAGATCTATCAGTAATATCCGAAGAGTATTAAATATGGTACAAGCCTGCCAGCAGGGGGCGATACCGGGATTAGTTGTCTCCCTAGATGCAGAGAAAGCGTTTGATTGGGTAGAATGGCCATACCTGTTTTATACTGTGGAACGGTTTGGTATTGGAGAGGTTTTTACTAAATGGGTCACAGCTTTATGTAATGACTCGAAAGCAGTGGGGGTAATGGCATAAGATCAGATAGTTTTAGTGTTGGCAGAGGTTGTCATCAAGGATGTCCTCTCTCACCACTATTATTTATATTAGTGATTGAACCACTGATGGAAGCCATCTGAACGGACCCCAGTATAACGGCCCCAGAGGTAGGGTCAGGCAAGCATCAAATGACCCTTCATGCGGATGACGTCCTTCTTTTCTGAAATGACCCATTGATATCTATGTCCTGCCTAATTCAAGTGGTTAACTTAGTTGGTGTGTTTTCAGGGTACAAGATTAATTTCATGAAATCAGAGGCCACGCTGGTACGAGGTCTTACCAGCTTATCCAACTTTGCAGATGGATCCCACTTCCCCTTTCGGTGGTCACAGGGAGGTTTTCTCTGTTCAGGTATTTTTATTACCCCAGTAGTTGGTCAGCTATATCAAGCTAATTATATTCATCTATTAGAGAAAATAAGGCAGGCCCTCCCGATCTCCCGATCTCCCGATCTCCTGGTTAGGAAGAATAGCTTTGGTCACGATGAATCTCCTCCTACTCCTACTGTACCCCATGAGAATGCTCCCCTTGATATTGCCGAGACGGGCGCTGCGGAAGCTTTATGGTTGGTTTGGTTCCTTAGTTTGGAATCATAGACGGCCCCTTATTAAATTAGATAAATTACAGCTCCCACAAGTAAGGGCAGGTCTAGATTTTCTGGATTTTAGAAAGAACCAACTGAGCTCTCTGCTATCAGAAGTGGCTGGCTGGGTCTCTCGTGATCCCCAATCAGTTTGGCTGGGTCCTGAGGCCTCCCAATCGAAATGCCCCTTCATCAATTTATTATTTCTGGATAAGATGAGAACTGTCACAGATCATTATAAAAGCCCAATTGTCCTAGACACAATCAAAGCTTGGAGGATGACACGACAGGGTGAGGGTAATCTACAAAAGACCTCCCCCTTTACCCCTATAGTGGGAATGCTGGGATTTCAGCCAGGCTTGACAGATGCTGGATTTAAAATTTGTGAGTCCAGAGGAGTCTCCTGCTTGGGAGATCTGTTTGATGGGGAGGTCATGATGTCCTTTGAATAGTCGTGTCAGAAGTTCGGGTTACTGAGCAAGGACAAGACTTCATACAAAAAAAATCACATTGATGACCAATCCCTATAAATGGTATATGGAAAGGAGAGTGCTTCGGCCGATGGGCGTACCCTCGGTCAGTACTCTCTACCACTCGCTAGGTAATAATGTATCGAAGGACATGGAATGACTATATAAAACCTGGACTCAAGAATGAGGGTTGGAAATCCCCTTAGGGATGGGAGAGGATATCTGGGAAAATGCCAGGAAGTTCTCTATCTGTAATAGGACTGTCACTATTCAATTGAAGATACTTCATAGTGCCCATATAGCACCAGAGAGACTTGCAAAGTTTAAGACAGGAGCATCTCCAATGTGCCCTAAGTGTAAAATAGAAGTCAGTACTCTCACTCATTGTTTGTGGACATGCCGTAAGATTCACAGATACTGGGACAATATCGCGAATGCCTTGGCAAAGATTTTGGGAACGGAGATTGGGTTGGATCAGGTGTCTCTCCTTTTGGGCTTTTGAAATCTGCCTTCTCTAGATGCATATGGGAAGGAACTGTTTACTGTCCTCTCCTTTTGTGTGAGGAAAATCCTTTTAGCAAGCTGGATATCGGAAAGGCCCCCAGGACTTTCGAGCTAGCATAGGATAGTTATGGAACATATCCCTCTAGACTTCCTTCCGAATATGGTGCACCAAAAATCGGAATTGTTCTATAGGACGTGGCGGCCCTTCCTGAGTTACATCGAGTCAGATGTATCGGCCATTCTGTCTTGGGCCTTGGTTTAGCCATGAGGACTATGTCTGTCGGTTCGGGGGCCCCTGGGAGGAGTAATCCCGGATAAATATGGGTTTTGTTATGACTTGATATAATTTTACTTTGAGTGCTTATTTATTTGTTTACTTTTTCCCTTTCTTTTTTTCTTTTTGCCATTAGTTATGTACTATACTGTAGTCTTTTTTTTAATATATAGAGTCTTTCTTCTTATATCTTATTCTGTGTTTCGGTAATTGGGAGAATAGATGAGTTGTTAATTTTTTTAATATTGATATTGTCATTATACTGTAAATTGATTGCACTATTTTGTATTAGTTTTGTAATCTTGTCAAAAACCTAAAAACTTTTTTTCTTTTCAATAAAAATAATTATATACAAAAGAGACAGTTAAAAAGTCACACAGTAATAGAGTCATTGAGGCATACAGCACAGAAACAGACTGTTTGGTCCAACCAGTCCATGAGGACCATAGTCCCAAACAAAACTAGTCCCAGTTATCAGTGTGTGGTCCATATCCCTCCAAACCTCTCTTATTCATGTACATATCTCAATGTTTTTAAATGTTGTTGCACCCACCATTTCCTCATGCCACAGATGAATTACTCTCTGTGTAAAAAATTGCTCTTCATGCCTTTTTTATATTTTGCTCCTCTAACATTAAAAATATGCCTGCCAGTTTTGAAATCTCCAAACCTCAGGAAAAGACATCTACCATTCCCTTTATCTACGCCCCTTATAATTTTATAAACCTCTATAAGATTCTATAAGATCTTCAGCCTCCTATGCTCCAGTGAAAAAAGTCTCAGTCTATGTAGCCAGTTACTCAAGCCTTGTTTTGATCTGTTAATGGGACCCAAGTGTGTTGTTGCTGGCTGTCCTTCTGTGTGATGATGTTTTTTGTGTCATTTCCTGTTGTTTATGGTAGCCATTGATGATTTATTTCTGTTGCTGAGTTGTTATCGAGCTCAGTTTTGTTGATTGTGATTTCTGTGTAGATGACTTCAGTTGCTGTGTTTCTCCACTGGAGACTTGTCCTGTCTGTGTGGGATTCACTCGATTTCTTTATGATACCTGTGGTGATATGTTCAGTGCTGCCTCAGCTGTCCCATTTGCCTATGGATAGAGTGGAGATGCTGTGAACCATTGGTTTTCTCAATCCTTTGTGAAGTAGTTGATTTTCTCCCTGGAGAGCTCTGAGGGCCATTGTCACTCATCACAATGTTCGGAATGCTGTAACAGCTGAATTGTGCTTTGGGGTATTGGACAGCCTCTTCGGTGCTTGTTGAAGTCAGCGGACCCAATCGCAGTCATCAAAAAAGTGACGAGATGATCAGATCCCATGCATGTGACAAGATCTATGTACAGTTTCATCGCGGTCTGGCTGGGGGTGTGGGGTGTCACATGTCATCACTGGCTTTCTATCTTGATTCGTCAGGAATTTATTAGAATCACTGCAAGAGCTGATGAACTTCTCGGTTTAATTGCTCATGTTTGATCAGGACAAACACACCTCTGGCCTTCCTCAGACATGAGGATTTCATTAGGATGAGATACTTGAAGTGATTACCCAAAGTTTAGAATCAGAAGGAGGGAAACCCGCAATTCAGCCAGATGCAGCTAGGACTCACCTGGAAATGAAAATGTATCGAGTGGAAGAACAAGAAAAAGCGACAGAAAAACAAGAATCCTGGGAATGAACAGCAACGTTCAAAGGAAGGAGGAGACAGAGGAAAAGGAAATGGAACTTTAAAAGCTCAGACACCAAAGCAGCGAGGAAATCAGACAACACGACCAGAGAAAATTTGAGGAAAGTATAGCAGCTCACAGGATGTTTCTCAATCTACTGAGGGGGCTCATTAAATTGGAAATCTCTGCTTAGGGCCCAAGGCTTCTGAGAGTGGAGTCAAAAAATATTTCAGTGATTTCAAATTTAACCTGAAAAGGAGATGTGTCCTAAGTGAGACTGGGAGGGGGGATAGTGTTGAGTTATAAGGGAGTTGCTGCATAGACTGGGACATATTTTCCCTCTGGGTTTCCGTGCTGTATGACTCTGAATTAGTTTCTGGGTGGCTCACCTCGCTACACTTCCACATCTGTCCTCATGCTGAACAAAAGTGTTCACACTCAGTTGCAGCAGTCTCCACTTCCTTCATTGAGAGTGCTGCATTTGACAGCCAGTCTACAAGAAGCACCTGGATGTTACACCTGTATTCTATAGCAGGTGATCCAGATTGAAATTACGAATCTGTAACTTTCATCCGGCTTCACTTCCCAGGAACTCCCATCTTTTGTATCGAGTACAGTGCAGGGTTTTGTATAAAGCGTGTTGTATCCAGTGCAGTGAAGGGTTTTGTTTCAAAATATTTGTATCAAGTGTAGTGAAGAGTTTTGTGTAAAGAGTTTTGTAATTAGTGTAGTGAAAGATTTTACATAAAGAGTTTTGTATATAGTGTAATGAACAGTTTGTGTAAAACGTTTTGTATCAAGTGTAGCGAAGAGTTTTGTATGAAGGTTTTTGCATTTAGTGTAGTGAAGAGTTTTGGATAAAGCATTTTGTATCTTGTGCAGGGAAGAGTTTTGCTTAACAGTTTTATATCCAGTGCAGTGAAGAGTTTTGTATATAGAGTTTTGTATAATGAGTTTTGTATATAGTGTAGTGAAATGTTTTGTACAAAGAGTTTAGTATCTAGTTCAGTGAAGAAATTTGGATAAAGAATTTTGTCTGTAATGTAGTGAAGAGTTTTGTATATAAAGTTTTGTATCCAGTGCAGAGAAGAGTTTTGTATGTAGAGTTTTGTATCTTGTGCAGTAAAGGGTTTTGTATATAGAGTTTTGTATCTAATGCAATGAAGGGTTTTGTATATTGAGTTTTGTATCTAGTGCAGTGAAAAATTTTGTATATAGAATTTTGTTTCTAGTGCAGTGAAAAATTTTGTATATAGAGTTTTGTTTCTAGTGCAGTGAAGAGTTTTGTTGATAAAGTTTTGTATCTAGTGCAGTGAAGGGTTTTGTATATAGAGTTTTGTATCTTGTGCAGTGAAGGGTTTTGTATATAGAGTTTTGTATCTTGTGCAGTGAAGGGTTTTGTATATAGAGTTTTGTATCTAGTGCAGAGAAGCGTTTTGTATGTAGAGTTTTGTATCTAGTGCAGTGAAGGGTTTTGTAGAGTTTTGTATCTAGTGCAGTGGAGGTTTTGTATATAGAGTTTTGTATCTAGTGCAGTGGAGAGTTTTATATAAAGTTTTTTGTATATAGTGTGGTGAAACGTTTTGTGTAAAGGGTTTTGTATAAAGATTTTTGTATCTAGTGTCGTGAAGAGCTTTGTAGAAATAGTTTTGTGTCTATTGCAGTGAAAACTTTTCTATAAAGCATTTTGTATTGAGTGCTGTGAAGAGTTTTGAATAACAGGTTTTGTAGATAGCATAGTGATGAGTGTAGTGAAGATGTTTATCTAAAGGAGTTTGTATATATTACAGTGAAGAGTTTTGTATATAATGTAGTGAAACATTTTGTATAAAGGGTTCTGATTCAAATGGAGTGAAGAGTTTTGTATAAAGGGTTTTGTATCTAGTGTAGTGAAGATGTTTGTATAATAAGTTTTGTATCGAGTGTAATGAAGAGTTTTGTATAAAAAGTTTTGTATCCAGGGTAGTGAAGAGTTTTGTATCTAGTGCAGTGAAGACTTTTCTATAATGCATTTTGTATCGAGTGTAGTGAACATGTTTGAATAAAGGGTTTTGTGTATAGTACAGTGATGAGTTTTGTATGTAGTGTAGTGAAAAGGTTTGCAGAAAATGTTTTGTATATAGTGTAGCGAAATGTTTTGTATAAAGAGTTTTTTATCAGTGTAATGAAGAATTTTGTACAAAGATTTTGCATCTAGTGTAGTGAAAGATTAAATATATAAAGAGTTTTGTATATAGTGTAATGAAAAGTTTTGTTTCAAAAGTTTTGTATCGAGTGTAGTGAAGTGTTTTGTATAAAGTGTTTGTATATAGTGCAGTGAAGAGTCTTGTACATAGTGTAGTGAAGAGTTTTGTAAAGAGTTTTGTATGATTTTATGTCTAGTTCAGTGAAGAATTTTGTATAAAGCATTTTGTATTGAGTATAGCGAAGAGTTTTGTATAAAGAGTTTTGTATGTAGTGTAGTGAAGATGTTTGTATAAAGGGTTTTGTATATAGTACAGTGAAGAGTTTTTTATACCGTGTCATGAAACGTTTTGCATAAAGGGTTTTGTATCATATAGTGAAGAGTTTTGCATTAAAGCTTATGTATAAAGTGTTTTGTATAAAGAGTTTTGTGTCTAGTTCAGTGAAGAATTTTGTATGAAGAGTTTTGTATCAAGTGTAATGAAGAGTTTTGTTTAAACATTTTTGTGTCCAGTGTAGTGAATGGTTTTATATAAAGAGTTTTGTATATAGTGCAGTGAATGTTTTGTACATAGTATAGTGAAGAGTTTTGCATATAAAGTTTTGTATGAAGAATTTTGTATATAGTGTGGTGAAACGTTTTGCATAAAGTGTTTTGAATCAAATGGAGTGAAGTGGTTTGTATAAAGGGTTTTGTATTTAGATCCGTGAAGAAATTTGTATAAAGAGTTTTGTATGTAGTGTAGTGAAGAGGTTTGTTTAAAGAGCTTTGCAAATAGTATAGTGAAGAGTTTTGTATAAAGGGTTTTGTATATAGTATAGTGATGAGTTTTGTATATAGAGTTTTGTATATAGTGTAGTGAAGAGTTTTGTAAAAAGAGTTTTTTTGTGTCTCATGCAGTGAGGACTTTTCTTTAAAGCATTTTGTATCGAGTGTAGTGAAGAATTTTGTATAAAGAGTTTTGTATGTAGTGTAGTAAAGATGTTTGTATAAAGGGTTTTTGTATATAGTACAGTGAAGAGTTTTTTATACACTGTCATGAAACGTTTTGTATGAAGGGTTTGTATCAAATGGAGTGAAGAGTCTTGCATAAAGAGTTTTGCATGAAGACATTTTTGTGAAGTGTTTTGTATAAAGTGATTTGAGTCAAGTTCAGTGGAGAATTTTGTATAAAGAGTTTTGTATCGAGTGTAATGAAAAGTATTGTTTAAAGAGTTTTGTATCCAGTGTAGTGAAAGGTTTTGTATAAAGTGTTTTGTATATAGTGTAATGAAAAGTTTTGTATAAAATGTTTTGGAACAAATTTGTATATAGTGCAGTGAAGAGTTTGTATATAGTGCAGTGAAGTGTTTTGTACATAGTATAGTGAAGAGTTTTGCATACAGAGTTTTGTATGAAGAGTTTTGTTTATAGTGTGATGAAACGTTTTGTATAAAGTGGAATGAAGTTGTTTTTTTATAATGGGTTTTGTATCTAGATCCATGAAGAAATTTGTATAAAGAGTTTTGTACGTAGTGTAGTGAAGAGGTTTGTATAAAGAGTTTTGTATGTAGTGTGGTGAAACGTTTTGTATAAAGGGTACAGTATGGAGTGAAGTGGTTTGTATAAAGGGTTTTGAGTCTAGTTCCATGAAGAAATTTGTATAAAGAGTTTTGTGTGTAGTGCATTGAAGAGGTTTGTATAAAGAGCTTTGTATATGGTATAGTGAAGAGTTTTGTATAAAGAGTTTTGTATATAGTGTAGTGAAGATGCTAGTATAAAGAATTTTGTGTATAGTACAGTGAAGAGTTTTGTGTATAGTACAGTGAAAAATTTTGTATAATAAATTTTGTATATGGTGTCGTGAAATGTTTTGTATGAAGGATTTGTATCAAATGGAGTGAAGAGATTTGTATAAAGAGTTTTGTATCTAGTGTAGTGAAGTAGTTTGTGTAAACAGTTTTGTTTATAGTATAGTGAAACGTTTTGTACAAAGAGTTTTGTATCTTGTGCAGTGAAGAGTTTTGTTTAAAATGTTTTGTATGTAGTGTCGAGAAAAAATTTGTATAAAAAGGTTTGTATATAGTGTAGTGAATCGTATTGTATAAAGGGTTTTGTATCAAATGAAGTGAAGAGTTTTGTATATAGAGTTTTGTATATAGTGTATAAAGAGCTTTGCATATAGTATAGTGAAGAGCTTTGTATAAAGAGTTTTGTATGTAGTGTAGTGAAGAGGTTTATACAAAGAGTTTTGCATATCATATTGTGAAAAGTTTTGGATATAGTATAGTGATGGGTTTTGTATGTAGAGTTTTGTGTGTAGTGTAGTGAAGAGTTTTGTAAATAGAGTTTTGCATATAGGATAGTGAATAGCTTTGTATAAAGAGTTTTGGATATAGTATAGTGATGGGTTTTGTATGTAGAGTTTTGTATGTAGTGTAGTGAAGAGTTTTGTTAGAAGAGTTTTGCATATAGTTTTGTAACAAGTGTAATAAAGAGTTTTGTAAAAACAGTTTTGTATGTAGTGTAGTGAAGATGTTTATATAAAGGGTTTTGTGTATAGTATAGTGAAGAGTTTCGTATCTAGTGTAGTGAAAAATTTTGTATAAAAAGGTTTGTATATAGTGTAGTGAAGCGTTTTGTATAAAGGGTTTGTATCAAATGAAGTGAAGAGTTTTGTATCTAGTTCAGTGAAGAGTTTCGTGTAAAACAGTTTTGTATCTAGTGCAGTGGAAAATTTTGTATAAAGAGTTTTGCATATAGTGTAGTGAAAAGTTTTGTACAAAGAATTTTGTACCTAGTACAGTGAAGTAGTTTGTATAAAGATTTTTGTATCTAGTGCAGTGAAGACTTTTCTATAAAGCATTTTGTATCGAGTGTAGCAAAGGGTTTTGTATAAAGAGTTTTGTATGTAGTGTAGTGAAAATGTTTGTATAAAGGGTTTTGTAGATAGTACAGTGAAGAGTTTTTATATAGTGTCGTGAAATGTTTTGTGTAACGGGATTTATATCAAATGGAGTGCAGAGTTTTGTATTAAGAGTTTTGTATATAGTATAATGAAGGGTTTTGTATAAAGAGTTTTGTAAGTAGTGTGAAGATGTTTGTATAAAGGGTTTTGTGTATAGTATAGTGAAGAGTTTTTTATATAATGTTGTGAAGAGTTTTGTATAAAGGGTTTTGTATCAAATGGGGTGAAGAGTTTTACATACAGAGTTGTGTATGAGGAGTTTTGTATAAAGAGTTTTGTGTCGAGTTGAGTGAAGAATTTTGTATGAAATGTTTTGTATCAAGTGTAATGAAGAGTTTTGTATAAAGAATTTTGTATCCAGTGTGGTGAAATATTTTATATAAAGAGTTTTGTAGATGATGTAATGAAATGTTTTGTATAAAATGTTTTGCATCGAGTGTAGTGAAGAGTTTTGTATGAAGAGTTTTGTACATAGTGCAGTGAAGTGTTTTGTACATATTGTAGTGAAGAGGTTTGTATATAGTGTAATGAAACGTTTTGTATAAAAAGTTTTGTATCGAGTGTAATGAAGAGTTTTGTATAAAGAGTTTTGTATCGAGTGTAGTGAAGGGTTTTGTATAAAGAGTTTTGTATGTAGTGTAGTGAAAATGTTTGTACAAAGGGTTTTGTGTATAGTACAGTGACAAGTTTTGTGTCTAGTGTAGTGAAAAATCTGGTATACCAGGTTTTGTATATAGTGTAGTGAAACATTTTGGTTCAAGGGTTTTGTATCAAATGGAGTGAAGAGGTTTGTATCTAGTTCAGTGAAGAATTTTGTACAAAGAGTTTTGTATATAATGTTGTGAAGAGTTTTGTACAAAAAGTTTTTAAATCTAGCGCAGTGAATAGTTTTGTACAAAAAGATTTGTGTCTAGTGCAGTGAAGAGCTTTGTATAAAGAGTTTTGTATCTGGTGGAGTGAAAGATTTTATATAAAGAGTTTGTAGATAGTGTAATGAAAGGTTTTGTATAAAAAGTTTTGTATATAGTGTAGTGAAGAGTTTTGTATCTAGAGTTTTGTATATAGTGTATATAGTTTTGTATAAAGAGTTTTGTATCGACGGCAGTGAAGAGTTTTGTATATAGAGTTTTGTATCTAGTGCAGTGAAGAGTTTTGTATAAAGAGTTTTGTATCTAGTGCAGTGAAGAGTTTTGCTTATAGAGTTTTGTATCTAGGGCAGTGAAGAGTTTTGCATATAGAGTTTTGTATCGAGGGCAGTGAAGAGTTTTGTATAAAGAGTTTTGTATCGATGGCAGTGAAGAGTTTTGTATATAGAGTTTTGTATCTAGTGCAGTGAAGAGTTTTGTATATAGAGTTTTGTATCTAGTGCAGTGAATTGTGTTGTATATAGAGTTTTGTATCTAGTGCAGTGAAGAGTTTTGTATACAGAGCTTTGTATCTAGTGCAGTGAAGAGTTTTGTATCTAGAGTTTTGTATCTAGTGCAGTGAAGCGTTTTGCATATATAGTTTTGTATCTAGTGCAGTGAAGGGTTTTGTATGAAGAGTTTTGTATCTAGTGCAGTGAAGAGTTTTGTATACAGAGCTTTGTATCTAGTGCAGTGAAGGGTTTTGTATATAGAGTTTTGTATCTAGTGCAGTGAAGAGTTTCGTATATAGAGTTTTGTATCTAGTGCAGTGAAAGGTTTTGTATATAGAGTTTTGTATCTCGTGCAGTGAAGAGTTTTGTATATAGAGTTTTGTATCTCGTGCAGTGAAGAGTTTTGTATAAAGAGTTTTGTATCGAGGGCAGTGAAGAGTTTTGTATATAGAGTTTTGTATCTAGTGCAGTGAAGAGTTTTGTATATCGAGTTTTGTATCGAGGGCAGTGAAGAGTTTT
The DNA here is from genome assembly GCF_020745735.1 of Hemiscyllium ocellatum. NCBI lineage: Eukaryota > Metazoa > Chordata > Chondrichthyes > Orectolobiformes > Hemiscylliidae > Hemiscyllium > Hemiscyllium ocellatum. The sequence continues at coordinate 57,667,068 of NC_083426.1, forward strand.
GTATATCGAGTTTTGTATCTAGTGCAGTGAAGAGTTTTGTATATAGAGATTTGTATCGAGGGCAGTGAAGAGTTTTGTATAAAGAGTTTTGTATCTAGTGCAGTGAAGAGTTTCGTATATAGAGTTTTGTATCTAGTGCAGTGAAAGGTTTTGTGTATAGAGTTTTGTATCTAGTGCAGTGAAGAGTTTTATATATAGAGTTTTGTATCGAGGGCAGTGAAGGGTTTTGTATATACAGTTTTGTATCTCGTGCATTGAAGAGTTTTGTATATAGAGTTTTTATTTAATGCAGTGAAGAGCTTTGTACATAGAGTTTTGTATCTAGTGCAGTGAATTGTGTTGTAAATAGAGTTTTGTATCTAGTGCAGTGAAGAGTTTTGTATACAGAGCTTTGTATCTAGTGCAGTGAAGAGTTTTGTATAAAGAGTTTTGTATCGACGGCAGTGAAGAGTTTTGTATATAGAGTTTTGTATCTAGTGCAGTGAAGAGTTTTGTTTTAAGAGTTTTGTATCTAGTGCAGTGAAGAGTTTTGCTTATAGAGTTTTGTATCTAGGGCAGTGAAGAGTTTTGCATATAGAGTTTTGTATCGAGGGCAGTGAAGAGTTTTGTATAAAGAGATTTGTATCGAGGGCAGTGAAGAGTTTTGTATATAGAGTTTTGTATCTAGTGCAGTGAAGAGTTTTGTATATAGAGTTTTGTATCTAGTGCAGTGAATTGTGTTGTATATAGAGTTTTGTATCTAGTGCAGTGAAGAGTTTTGTATACAGAGCTTTGTATCTAGTGCAGTGAAGAGTTTTGTATAAAGAGTTTTGTATCTAGTGCAGTGAAGAGTTTCGTATATAGAGTTTTGTATCTAGTGCAGTGAAAGGTTTTGTGTATAGAGTTTTGTATCTAGTGCAGTGAAGAGTTTTATATATAGAGTTTTGTATCGAGGGCAGTGAAGGGTTTTGTATATACAGTTTTGTATCTCGTGCATTGAAGAGTTTTGTATATAGAGTTTTTATTTAATGCAGTGAAGAGCTTTGTACATAGAGTTTTGTATCTAGTGCAGTGAATTGTGTTGTAAATAGAGTTTTGTATCTAGTGCAGTGAAGAGTTTTGTATACAGAGCTTTGTATCTAGTGCAGTGAAGAGTTTTGTATAAAGAGTTTTGTATCGACGGCAGTGAAGAGTTTTGTATATAGAGTTTTGTATCTAGTGCAGTGAAGAGTTTTGTTTTAAGAGTTTTGTATCTAGTGCAGTGAAGAGTTTTGCTTATAGAGTTTTGTATCTAGGGCAGTGAAGAGTTTTGCATATAGAGTTTTGTATCGAGGGCAGTGAAGAGTTTTGTATAAAGAGATTTGTATCGAGGGCAGTGAAGAGTTTTGTATATAGAGTTTTGTATCTAGTGCAGTGAAGAGTTTTGTATATAGAGTTTTGTATCTAGTGCAGTGAATTGTGTTGTATATAGAGTTTTGTATCTAGTGCAGTGAAGAGTTTTGTATACAGAGCTTTGTATCTAGTGCAGTGAAGAGTTTTGTATAAAGAGTTTTGTATCTAGTGCAGTGAAGAGTTTTGCTTATAGAGTTTTGTATCTAGGGCAGTGAAGAGTTTTGTATATAGAGTTTTGTATCGAGGGCAGTGAAGAGTTTTGTATAAAGAGTTTTGTATCGAGGGCAGTGAAGAGTTTTGTATACAGAGCTTTGTATCTAGTGCAGTGAAGAGTTTTGTATAAAGAGTTTTGTATCTAGTGCAGTGAAGAGTTTTGTATAAAGAGTTTTGTATCTAGTGCAGTGAAGAGTTTTGCTTATAGAGTTTTGTATCTAGTGCAGTGAAGAGTTTTGTATATAGAGTTTTGTATCGAGGGCAGTGAAGAGTTTTGTATATAGAGTTTTGTATCGAGGGCAGTGAAGAGTTTTGTATACAGAGCTTTGTATCTAGTGCAGTGAAGAGTTTTGTATAAAGAGTTTTGTATCTAGTGCAGTGAAGAGTTTTGCTTATAGAGTTTTGTATCTAGGGCAGTGAAGAGTTTTGTATATAGAGTTTTGTATCGAGGGCAGTGAAGAGTTTTGTATAAAGAGTTTTGTATCGAGGGCAGTGAAGAGTTTTGTATATAGAGTTTTGTATCTAGTGCAGTGAATTGTGTTGTATATAGAGTTTTGTATCTAGTGCAGTGAAGAGTTTTGTATACAGAGCTTTGTATCTAGTGCAGTGAAGGGTTTTGTATATAGAGTTTTGTATCTAGTGCAGTGAATTGTTTTGTATATAGAGTTTTGTATCTAGTGCAGTGAAGAGTTTTGTATAAAGAGTTTTGTATCGAGGGCAGTGAAGGGTTTTGTATATAGAGTTTTGTATCTTATGCAATGAAGGTTTTGTATATAGAGCTTTTTATCGAGGGCAGTGAAGAGTTTTGTATATAGAGTTTGGTATCGAGGGCAGTGATGGGTTTTGTATATAGAGGTTTGTATCTAGTGCCGTGAAGAGTTTTGTATATAAAGTTTTGTATCGAGGACAGTTTTGTATATCGAGTTTTGTATCGAGTGCAGTGAAGAGTTTTGTATATAGAGTTTTGTATCGAGGACAGTTTTGTATATAGAGTTTTGTATCTAGTGCAGTGAAGAGTTTTGTAGATAGAGTTTTGTATCTAGTGCAGTGATGAGTTTTGTATACATAGCTTTGTATCTAGTGCAGTGAAGAGTTTTGTATATAGAGTTTTGTATCTAGTGCAGTGAAGAGTTTTGTATCTAGCACAGTGAAGAGTTTTATATGTAGAGTTTCGTATCTATTGCAGTGAAGAGTTTTGTACGTAGAGTTTTGTATCTAGTGCAGTGAAGAGTTTTGTATATAGAGTTTTGTATCGAGGACAGTTTTGTATATAGAGTTTTGTATCTAGTGCAGTGAAGAGTTTTGTGGATAGAGTTTAGTATCTAGTGCAGTGAAGAATTTTGTATAAAGAGTTTTGTATCGAGGGCAGTGAAGGGGTTTTTTATATAGAGTTTTGTATCAAGTGCAGTGAAGGGTTTTGTATATACAGTTTTGTGTCTAGTGCAGTGAAGGGTTTTGTATGAATGGTTTTGTATCAAGTGCAGTGAAGGGTTTTGTATATAGAGTTTTGTATCGAGGGCAGTGAGGAGACTTGTTAATAGAGTTTTGTATCTAGTGCAGTGAAGAGGTTTGTATGAAGAGTTTTGTATTGAGGACAGTGAAGAGTTTTGTATCTAGTGCAGTGAAGAATTTGGTGTAAAGAGTTTTGTATCGAGGGCAGTGAAGGGTTTTGTATGAAGGGTTTTGTATCTAGTGCAGTGATGGGTTTTGTATAAAGAGTTTGGTATCGAGGGCAGTAAAGGGTTTGTATATAGAGTTTTGTGTCTAGTGCAGTGAATGGTTTTGTATATAGAGTTTTGTATCTAGTGCAGGGAAGAATTTGGTATAAAGAGTTTTGTATCTAGAGCAGTGAAGGGTTTTGTCTATCGGGTTTTGTATCTAGTGCAGTGATGGGTTTTGTATAAAGAGTTTGGTATTGAGGGCAGTAAAGGGTTTGTATATAGAGTTTTGTGTCTAGTGCAGTGAATGGTTTTGTATATAGAGTTTTGTATCTAGTGCAGTGAAGGGTTTTGTATATACAGTTTTGTGTCTAGTGCAGTGAAGGGTTTTGTATCAAGTGCAGTGAAGTGTTTTGTATATAGAGTTTTGTATCTAGTGCAGTGAAGAGGTTTGTATGAAGAGTTTTGTATCGAGGACAGTGAAGAGTTTTGTATATAGAGTTTTGTATCTAGTGCAGTGAAGACTTTTGTATATAGAGTTTTGTATCGAGGGCAGTGAAGAGTTTTGTATACAGAGCTTTGTATCTAGTGCAGTGAAGAGTTTTGTATAAAGAGTTTTGTATCTAGTGCAGTGAAGAGTTTTGCTTATAGAGTTTTGTATCTAGGGCAGTGAAGAGTTTTGTATATAGAGTTTTGTATCGAGGGCAGTGAAGAGTTTTGTATAAAGAGTTTTGTATCGAGGGCAGTGAAGAGTTTTGTATATAGAGTTTTGTATCTAGTGCAGTGAATTGTGTTGTATATAGAGTTTTGTATCTAGTGCAGTGAAGAGTTTTGTATACAGAGCTTTGTATCTAGTGCAGTGAAGGGTTTTGTATATAGAGTTTTGTATCTAGTGCAGTGAATTGTTTTGTATATAGAGTTTTGTATCTAGTGCAGTGAATTGTTTTGTATAAAGAGTTTTGTATCGAGGGCAGTGAAGGGTTTTGTATATAGAGTTTTGTATCTTATGCAATGAAGGTTTTGTATATAGAGCTTTTTATCGAGGGCAGTGAAGAGTTTTGTATATAGAGTTTGGTATCGAGGGCAGTGATGGGTTTTGTATATAGAGGTTTGTATCTAGTGCCGTGAAGAGTTTTGTATATAGAGTTTTGTATCGAGGACAGTTTTGTATATCGAGTTTTGTATCGAGTGCAGTGAAGAGTTTTGTATATAGAGTTTTGTATCGAGGACAGTTTTGTATATAGAGTTTTGTATCTAGTGCAGTGAAGAGTTTTGTAGATAGAGTTTTGTATCTAGTGCAGTGATGAGTTTTGTATACATAGCTTTGTATCTAGTGCAGTGAAGAGTTTTGTATATAGAGTTTTGTATCTAGTGCAGTGAAGAGTTTTGTATCTAGCACAGTGAAGAGTTTTATATGTAGAGTTTCGTATCTATTGCAGTGAAGAGTTTTGTACGTAGAGTTTTGTATCTAGTGCAGTGAAGAGTTTTGTATATAGAGTTTTGTATCGAGGACAGTTTTGTATATAGAGTTTTGTATCTAGTGCAGTGAAGAGTTTTGTGGATAGAGTTTAGTATCTAGTGCAGTGAAGAATTTTGTATAAAGAGTTTTGTATCTAGTGCAGTGAAGGGTTTTGTATGTACAGTTTTGTGTCTAGTGCAGTGAAGGGTTTTGTATGAATGGTTTTGTATCAAGTGCAGTGAAGGGTTTTGTATATAGAGTTTTGTATCGAGGGCAGTGAGGAGACTTGTTAATAGAGTTTTGTATCTAGTGCAGTGAAGAGGTTTGTATGAAGAGTTTTGTATTGAGGACAGTGAAGAGTTTTGTATCTAGTGCAGTGAAGAATTTGGTGTAAAGAGTTTTGTATCGAGGGCAGTGAAGGGTTTTGTATGAAGGGTTTTGTATCTAGTGCAGTGATGGGTTTTGTATAAAGAGTTTGGTATCGAGGGCAGTAAAGGGTTTGTATATAGAGTTTTGTGTCTAGTGCAGTGAATGGTTTTGTATATAGAGTTTTGTATCTAGTGCAGGGAAGAATTTGGTATAAAGAGTTTTGTATCTAGAGCAGTGAAGGGTTTTGTCTATCGGGTTTTGTATCTAGTGCAGTGATGGGTTTTGTATAAAGAGTTTGGTATCGAGGGCAGTAAAGGGTTTGTATATAGAGTTTTGTGTCTAGTGCAGTGAATGGTTTTGTATATAGAGTTTTGTATCTAGTGCAGTGAAGGGTTTTGTATATACAGTTTTGTGTCTAGTGCAGTGAAGGGTTTTGTATCAAGTGCAGTGAAGTGTTTTGTATATAGAGTTTTGTATCTAGTGCAGTGAAGAGGTTTGTATGAAGAGTTTTGTATCGAGGACAGTGAAGAGTTTTGTATATAGAGTTTTGTATCTAGTGCAGTGAAGACTTTTGTATATAGAGTTTTGTATCTAGTGCTGTGATGGGTTTTGTATATTGAGTTTTGTATCTAATGCAGTGAAGAGTTTTGTATATAGAGTTTTGTACTTATTGCAGTGAAGAGATTTGCACAGATAGTTTTATATGTAGTATAGTAACGGGTTTTGTAAAAAGTGCTTTCTATCTAGTGTAGTGAAAAGTTTAGATAAGCTTCACCACAGTGTGGAAACAGGCCCTTCGCCCCAACCAGTCCACACCGCCCCTCCGAAGAGTAACCCATGCAGACCCATTTCCCTCTGACTAATGCAGCTAACACTATGTCAATTTAACATGGACAATTCATCTGACCCGCATATCTTTGGACTGTGGGAGAAGAGCAGAGCAAACCAACGCAGACACGGGGAGAATGTGCAACCTCCACACAGACAGTCGCCCGAGGCTGGAATCAAACTGGGGACCCTGGTGCTGTGAGGCAGTAGTGCTAACCACTGAGCCACCATTTGTTCAGATCAGAGTGGTGATGGAATAGCACAGCAGGTCAGGCAGCATCCGAGGAGCAGGAAAATCGATGTTTTGGGCTAAAGCCCATAATCAGAAATAGAGTCAGGAAACCTGCAGGGTTGAGAGAGAAATGCGGGAGCGGGGGGTGGGGGGTTGTTGGGTGGGGCTGGGGCGAATATAGCAAAGAGTACAATTGGTGAATCGATGTGGAGATGGAGATGATAGGTCAGAGAGGAGGGTGGGGGAAAGTAACAAAGAGTACAATAGGTGAATGGGGGTGGGGATGGAGGTGATAGATCAGTGTGGAGGTTGGAGCAGATAGGTGGGAAGGCAGATTGGAGAATAGGACAGGTGATGAGGACAGTGCTGAGCTGGAAGGTTAGAGCTGGGGTAAGGTGGGGGGAGGGGAAATGAGCAAACTGGTGAAGTCCACATTGATGCCCTGGGGTTGAAGTGTTCCGCGAAGATAAGATGTTCTTCCTCTAGGCGTCAGGTGGAGAGGGAGCAGTGTTGGAGGAGGCCCAGGACCTGCATGTCCTTGGCAGAGTGGGAGGAGGAGTTGAAATGTTCCGACACGGGGCGGTGGGTTTGATTGGTCCGGGTTTCCCGGAGACGTTCCCTGAAGCGCTCTGCGAGGAGGTGTCCAGTCTGCCCAATGTTGAGGAGACTGCATCGGGAGCAACGGATACAATAAATGATATCGGTGGATGTGCAGGTAAAACTTTGATGGATGTGGAAGGCTCCTTTGGGGCCTTGGATGATGGTGAGGGAGGAGGAGTGGGCACAGGCTTTTCAATTCTTGTGGTGGCAGGGGAGAGTGCCAGGACAGGATGGTGGGGCGTGAGCAAGAACTTGACCAGGTAGTCATGGAGGGAACGGTCTTTGCAGAAAGGCGTTGGGGGGGAAATATATCTCTGATGGTGGGGTCCGTTTGGAGGTGGCGGAAATGTCGGTGGAGGTTGGCAGGGTGTAACGTGAGGACCAGGGGGGTTATGTCCTTGTTACAGTTGCAGCAGTGGGGTTTGAGGGCAGAGGTGCAGGATGTGGATGAGATGCGTTGGAGGGCATCTTCAACCACGTGAGAAGGGAAATTGTGCTCTCTCAGGAAGGAGGCCATCTGGTGTGTTCTGAATAAACAGTTTTGAATAAACAGTTTTATATCTAACGCAGTGAAGAGATTTGTATAAACAGTTTTGCATTGAAGAGATTTATATAAATAATCTTGTGTCTAGTGCATTGAAGAGATTTGTATAAAGAGTTTTGTATCTAGTGCAGTGAAGAGATTTGTATAAAGAGTTTGTATCTCGCGCAGTGAAGTGTTTTGTACAAAGAGTTTTGTGTCTATATTATAGTGAAGAGTTTTGGGTAAACACTTATGTGTATAGTATGGTGAAGAGTTTTGTAAAAAGACTTATGTATATAGTATAGTAAACAGTTATGTACAGGGACTTTTGTATCTAGTGCAATGAACAATTTTGTATAAAGAGTTTTGTACATCGTATAGTGAAGAGTTTTGTAAAAAAAACCTAATGTATATAGTAGAGTGAAGAGTTTAGTACAAAGAGTTTTGCATCTAGAGCAGTGAAGAGTTTTGAACAAAAAATTTTGTATATAGTACAGTGAAGAGTTTTGAACACAAAGTTTTGTATATAGTACAGTGAAGAGTTTTGTGTAAAGACATTTGTGTTGAGTGCAGTGAAGAATTTTGTATAAAGAATTTTGTGCGTAGTGCAGTGAAGAGTTTTGTATCTGGTGTAGTGAAGTTTTTTGTACATAGTTAAATGAAGAGTTTTGTATCTTGTGCAGTAATGGGTTTTGTATAAAGAATTTTGTATCATGTGTAGTGAAGAGTTATCTATATGGAGTTTTGTATTGAGTGCAATGGAGAGTTTTGTATATAGAGTTTTGTATCTAGTGTAGTGGAGAGATTTGTATAAAGCGTTTGTATTTAGTACACTGAAGAGTTTTTTATACAGAGTTTTGTATCTAGTGCAATGTACAATTTTGTATACAGAGTTTTGCATGTAGTATAGTGAAGAGTTTGTACAGAGATTTTTATTTCTAGTGCAGTGGAGAGCTTTGTATAAAGAGTTTTGTATCTAGTGCAGTGGAATGTTTTGTATATAGAGTTTTGTATCTAGTGCAGTGAAGTGTTTTGTATGTAGAGTTTTGTATCTAGTGCAGTGAAGAGTTTTGTATATAGAGTTTTGTATCTAGTGCAGTGAAGAGTTTTGTATCTAGCACAGTGAAGAGTTTTATATGTAGAGTTTCGTATCTATTGCAGTGAAGAGTTTTGTACATAGAGTTTTGTATCTAGTGCAGTGAAGAGTTTTGTATATGGAGTTTTGTATCTAGTGCAGTGGAATGTTTTGTATATAGAGTTTTGTATATAGAGTTTTGTATATAGTTTCCAAAACGGTTTTGTATGTAGTATAGTGAAGAGTATTGTACAAAAGAGTCTTGTATCGAGTGCAGTGAAGAGATTTGTATAAAGAGTTTTGTACCTAGTGCAGTGAAAGGTTTTGTATGTAGAGTTTTGTATCTAGTGCAGTAAAGGGTTTTGTATATAGAGATTTGTATCTAGTGCAGTGTAGTGTTTTGTAAATATAGAGTTTTATATCTCGTGCAGTGAAGAGTTTTGTATAAAGAGTTTTGTATCTAATGCAGTGAATAGTTTTGTATATAGAGTTTTATATCTAGTGCAGTGAAGAGTTTTGTATAAAGAGTTTTGTATCTAATGCAGTGAAGAGTTTTGTACATACAGTTTTGTATCTAGTGCAGTAAAGGGTTTTGTATATAAAGTTTGGTATCTAGTGCAGTGGAGAGTTTTGTGTATAGAGTTTTGTATCTAGTGCAATGAAGAGTTTTGTATATAGAGTACTGTATCGAGTGCAGTGGAGTGTTTTGTACATAGAGCTTCGTATCTAGTGCAGTGAAGGATTTTATATACAGTTTTGTATCTAGTGCAGTAAAGAGTTTTGCTATAGAGTTTTGTATCTAGTGCAGAGAAGTGTTTTGTATATAGAGTTTGGTATCTAGTGCAGTGAAGATTTTTGTAAATAGTGTTTTGTATCTAGTGCAGTGAACGGTTTTGTCGATAGAGTTATGTATCTCGTGCAGTGAAGGGTTTTATAAATACAGTTTTGTATCTAGTGCAGTGGAGTGTTTTGTATATAGAGTTTTGTATCTAGTGCAGTGAAGAGTTTTGTATATAGAATTTTCTATCTAGTGCAGTGAAGAGTTTTGTATATAGAGTTTTGTATCTACTGCAGTGAAGGGTTTTATAAGTAGAGTTTGTATCTAGTGCAGTGTAGTGTTTTGCATATAGAGATTTGTATTCTAATGCAGTGTAGAGCTTTTTATAATCAGTTTTGTATCTCTTGCAGTGAAGAGTTTTGTGTATAGAATTTTCTATCTAGTGCAGTGAAGGGTTTTGCATATCGTGTTTTCTATCTAGTGCAGTAAAGGGCTTTATATAAAGAGTTCTGCATATAGATTTTTGTATCTAGTGCAGTGAAGGATTTTATATAGAGTTTTTTTATCTAGTGCAGTAGCGGGTTTTGTATATAGAGATTTGTATCTAGTGCAGTGAAGTGTTTTGTAAATATAGAGTTTTATATCTCGTGCAGTGAAGAGTTTTGTATATAGAGTTTTGTATCTCATGCGCTGAAGGGTTTTGTATATAGAGTGTTGGTTCTAGTTCAGTGAAGGGTTTTGTATATAGAGTTTTTTTATCTAGTGCAGTGAAGAGTTTTGTATATAAAGTTTCGTATCTAGTGCAGTGAAGGATTTTATATATAGTATTGTATCTAGTGCAGTGAAGAGTTTTGTATGAAGCGTTTTGTATCTAGTGCAGTGTAGGGTTTTGTATGAAGAGTTTTGTATCGAGGACAGTGAAGAGTTTTGTGTATAGAGTTTATAATCTAGTGCAGTGAAGGGTTTTGTACATACAGTTTTGTATATAGTGCAATAAAGAGTTTTGTGTGAAGGGTTTTGTATCAAGTGCAGTGAAGGGTTTTGTATATCGGGTTTTGTATCGAGTGTAGAATAAAGTTTAGATTAGATTAGCTTCACTACAGTGTGGGAACAGGCCCATCGGCCCAACCTGTCCACACCGCCCCTCTGAAGAGTAACCCTCCCAGAACCATTTCCCTTTGATTACTGCACCTAATTCCCGAGGCTGGAATCAAACTGGTGACCCTGGTGCTGTGAGGCAGTAGTGCTAACCACGGAGCCACCATTTGTTCAGATCTGAGTGGTGATGGAATGGCACGGTGGGCGGCACGGTGGCACAGTGGTTAGCACTGCTGCCTCACAGCTCCGGAGACCCGGGTTCAATTCCCGACTCAGGCGACTGACTGTGTGGAGTTTGCACATTCTCCCCGTGTCTGCGTGGGTTTCCTCCAGGTGCTCCGGTTCCCTCCCACAGTCCAAAGATGTGCGGGCCAGGTGAATTGGCTATTCCAAATTGCCCATAGTGTTAGGTAAAGGGGTAAGCGTAGGGGTATGAGTGGGTTGCGCTTCGGCGGGTCGGTGTGGACTTGTTGGGCCGAAGGGCCTGTTTCCACACTGTAAGTAATCTAATCTAATAAAAAAAGGTCAGGCAGGAGGAGCAGAAAACTCGATGTTTTGGGCAAAAGCCCTTAATCAGGAATTGAGGCAGAAGCCTCCAGGGTTGAGAGAGAAATGTGGGAGCGGGGGTGGCGGGGTTGTTGGGTAGGGCTGGGGACAAGGTAACAAAGAGTACAATTGGTGAATGTGGGTGGGGATGGAGATGATAGGTCAGAGAGAAGGGTGGGGGAAGGTACCAAAGAGTACAATCGGTGAATGGGGGTGGGGATGGAGGTGATAGATCAGTGTGGAGGTTGGAGCAGATAGGTGGGAAGGGAGTTTGGCAGGTAGGACAGGTCATGAGGACAGTGCTGAGCTGGAAGGTTGGAGCTGGGGTAAGTTGGGGGGGAGGGGAAATGAGCAAACTGGTGAAGTCCACATTGATGCCCTGGGGTTGAAGTGTTCCGAGAAGATAAGATATTCTTCCTCTAGGCGTCGGGTGGAGAGGGAGCAGTGTTGGAGGAGGCCCGGGACCTGCATGTCCTTGGCAGAGTGGGAGGAGGAGTTGAAATGTTCCGACACGGGCCACTGGGGTTGATTGGTCCAGGTGTTCCGGAGATGTTCCCTGAAGCGCTCTGCGAGGAGGTGTCCAGTCTGCCCAATGTTGAGGAGACTGCATCGGGAGCAACGGATACAATAAATGATATCGGTGGATGCGCAGGTAAAACTTTGATGGATGTGGAAGGCTCCTTTGGGGCCTTGGATGATGGCGAGGGAGGAGGAGTGGGCACAGGCTTTTCAATTCTTGCGGTGGCAGGGGAGAGTGCCAGGACAGGATGGTGGGGCAGGAGCAAGAACTTGACCAGGTAGTCACGGAGGGAACGGTCTTTGCAGAAAGGCATTGGGAGGGAAATATATCTCTGATGGTGGGGTCCGTTTGGAGATGGTGGAAATGTTGGTGGAGGTTGGCAGGGTGTAACGTGAGGACCAGGGGGGTTATGTCCTTGTTACAGTTGCAGCAGTGGGGTTTGAGGGCAGAGGTGCAGGATGTGGATGAGATGCGTTGGAGGGCATCTTCAACCATGTGAGAAGGGAAATTGTGCTTTCTCAAGAAGGAGGAAATCTGGTGTGTTCTCTGGTGCCAAGTTTTGAATCGACAGTTTTGTATCAAATGCAGTATGAGCAGTTTTGCATTGAGTCTAGTGAAGAGTTTTGTTTAAAGAGTTTTGTTTTAGTGCACTGAAGAGTTTGCAAAAAGAGTTTTGTATGTAGTATAGTGAAGAGATTTGTAGAAAGAATCTTTGATCTAGTGCAGTGATGAGTTTTGTGCAAAGAGTTTTATATCTCGTGCAGTGAAGAATTTTGTCCATAGAATTTTGTGTATAGAGTTTTGTATATCGAGTTTGGTATATAGAGTTTTGTATCTAGTGCCGTGGAGTGTTTTGTATATAGAGTTTTGTATCTCGTGCAGTGGAGTGTTTTATATAAAGAGTTTTGTATCTCGTGCAATGAAGAGTTTTGTATCTCGTGCAGTGAAGAATTTTGTATATAGAGTTTTGTATATCGAGTTTTGTATATAGTGCAGTGGAGTGTTTTGTGTGTAGAGTTTCATATCTATTGCAGTGAAGAGTTTTGTATATAGAGCTTTGGATCTAGTACAGTGGTGTGTTTTGTAGATAGAGTTTTGTATCTAGCACAGTGAAGAGTTTTATATGTAGAGTTTCGTATCTATTGCAGTGAAGAGTTTTGTACAAAGAGTTTTGTATCTAGTGCAGTGAAGGGTTTTGTATATAGAGTTTTGTATCTAGTGCAGTGAAGAGTTTTGTATATAGAGTTTTGTATCTAGTGCAGTGAAGGGTTTTGTATATAGGGTTTTGTATCGAGTGCAGTGAAGAGTTTTGTATAAATAGTTTTGTATCTAGTGCAGTAAAGAGTTTTGTATATATAGTTTTGTATCTAATGCAGTGATGGGTTTTGTATGTAGAGTTTCGTATCTATTGCAGTGAAGAGTTTTGTATATAGAGCTTTGTATCTAATGCTGTGGTGTGTTTTGTAGATCGAGTTTTGTAGCTAGTGCAATGAAGAGTTTTGAATCTCATGCAGTGAAAAGTTTTGTACGTAGAATTTTGCATATAGAGTTTTGTATCTTGTGCAGTGGAGTGTTTTGTATATAGAGTTTTGTATCTAGTGCCGTAGAGTGTTTTGTATATAGAATTTTGTATCTAGTGCAGTGAAGAGTTTTGTATATAGTGTTTCGTCTCTAGTGCAGTGAAGGGTTTTGTATTTAGAGTTTTGTATCTAGTGCAGTGAAGGCTTTTGAATATAGAGTTTTGTATCTCATGCAGTGAAGTGTTTTATATATAGTTTTGTATCTAGTGCAGTGAAGAGTTTTGCATATAGAATTTTGTATCTAGTGAAGTAAAGGTTTTTGTATATAGAGTTTTGTGTTTAGTGCAGTGAAGAGTTTTATATAAATAGTTCTGCATCTAATGCAGTGAAGAGTTTTGTATATTCAGTTTTGTATCGAGTGCCTTGAAGACTTTCGTATATATAGAGATTTGTATATAAGGCTGTGAAGAGTTTTGTATATAGAATTTTGTATCTCGTGTAGTGAATGGTTTTGTATATAGAGTTATGTATCTCGTGCAGTGAAGGGTTTTATACATAGTATTTTGTATCTAGTGCAGTGAAGTGTTTTGTATGTGGAGTTTTGTATCTAGTGCCGTGGAGTGTTTTGTATATACAATTTTGTATCTAGTGCAGTGAAGAGTTCTGTATATAGAGTTTTGTATCTCGTGCAGTGGAGTGTTTTATATAAAGAGTTTTGTATCTCGTGCAATGAAAAGTTTTGTATCTCGTGCAGTGAAGAATTTTGTATATAGAGTTTTGGATCTAGTGCAGTGGTGTGTTTTGTAGATCGAGTTTTGTATCTAGTGCAGTGAAGGGTTTTGTATAGAGTTTTATATCAAGTGCAAAGACCAGTTTTGTATGAGGAGCTTTCTATCTAATGCAGTGAATAGTTTTGTACAAAGAGTTTTGTACATAGTATAGTGAAGAGTTTTGCAACAAGACTTTTATATCCAGTGCAGCGATGAGTTTTTTTTCTAACGAGTTTTGTCTCTGGTGCAGTGTAGAGTTTTTATAAAGGGATTTGTAGCTAGTGCAGTGAAGAGTGTTGTTTAAAGAGTTTTGCATTTAGTATAGTAAACATTTTGTACAGAGGGTTTTGTATCTAGTGCAATTAACAATTTTGTATAAAGAGTTTTGTTTATAGTATAGTGAAGAGTTTTGTATAACGTGCAGAGAAGAGTTTTGTCTTAAGAATCTTGTATCTAGTGCAGTGAAGAGTTTTGTAAAAAGTGTTTTGTGCATATAGTATAGTGAAGAGTTTTGTATAAAGAGTTTAGCATGTAGTACATCGTGAACAGTTTTGTACAGAGGGATTTGTATATATGCAATGGAAAGTTTTGTATAAAGAGCTTTGTATTGAGTGCAGTGAAGAGCTTGTACAAAGAGTTTTGTATGTAGCAGAGTGAAGAGTTTTGTATGTAACATAGTGAAGAGTTTTGTATTATGATTTTTGTGTCTGGAAAAGCACAGCAGGTCAGGCAGTATCCAAGGAGCAGGAAAATCGACATTTCGGGTAAAAGCCCTTCGTGAGGAATGAGGCAGGGAGCCTCTGGGGTGGAGAGATAAATGGGAGGGGCGTGTGGCTGGTGAGAAGGTAGCCAAGAGTACAATGGGTGGTTGGAGGTGAGAATGAAAGTGATAGGTCAGAGAGGAGGGTGGAGCGGATAGATCGGAAGGAAGATTGGCAGGTAGGACAGGTCATGAGGATGGTGCTGAGCTGGAAGGTTGGAACTGGGGTAAGGTGGGGAAGGGAAATGAGGAAACTGGTGAAGTCTACATTGATTCCCTGGGGTGGAAGTGTTCCGAGGTGGAAGATGAGGCATTCTTCCTCCAGGCATCGGTTGCTGAGGGAGTGGCAGTGGAGATGGCCCAGGGCCTGAATGTCCTCGGCAGAATGGGAGGGGGAGTTGAAATTTTCGGCAATGGGGTGGTGGGGTTGATTGGGACAAGTATCCTGGAGATGTTCCCTAAAATGGTCTAGAGAAAGCGTCCAGTGTCCCCAGTGTAGAGGAGACCGCATCGGGAGCAACAGATACAATAAATGATGTTGGTGGGTGTGCAAGTTGAACTTTGATGGATGTGGAAGGCTCCTTTAGGAGGTGAGCAGGGAGTGGGGTGGGAGGGGCAGGTTTGGTGTTGGTTTCAATTCCTGCGGTGGCAGGGGAAGGTGCCAGGAGGGTGACTGCATCGGTGAGTGCTCCCACGAGGAGGTTAAGCAGTTCATCAATTTCAACAACACATTCCAAGCCGGCCTTAACTTCACCTCGACCATCTCTGACACCTCCCTCCCCTCCCTGGACCTCTCTATCTCCATCAATGACGACCGACTTGACACTGACATTTTTGCAAATCAACCGACTCCCAAAACTACCTGGATTACACCTCTTCCTGCAGAAATGCTATCCTGTATTTGCAATTCCTCCACCTCCACTGTATCTGCTCCCAGGAGGACCATTTCTACCACAGAACACACCAGATGGCCTCCTTCTTTAAAGACCTCAATTTCCCTTACCACGTGGTTGAAGATGCCCTCCAACGCATCTCATCTACGTCCCTCACCTCCGTCCTCAAAACCCACTAGTTTTGTGTCCAGTGCAATGAAGAGATTTGTATAAAGAGTTTTGTATTGAGTGCAGTGAAGAATTTTGCCCTTACAGGGTTTGGGAAAATCCTTCCATTATCACATGGGACACTGCCATCATTGTGAGTGAGATCTGTTCAGGGCTTCATTTGGATCCTTTGGGTTAATGCCAGCTTCCAGCTTGTTTCATTGCTGCCATGCTGCTAATCCATGCCATGGTGTCACGTCCATGATCACTCTGTTCTCTTCCAGCTCCCCCATCTTGTATTTTTCCGGCAGGGCAGCTGGAACTCTCCCCAGCAGCTGCTAACATATTCTCACATTCTCTTTACTTTGAGATTATAGTTTCCTGGAAAACTCTGCCAACATATTGGCGCACTCCACTTGGAAGTATTTCATGGTGAATCATAGAATCTCCCACAGAGTGGAAACAGGCCATTCAGCTCATTGAGTCTGCACTGCCCTCCAAAGAGCATCCCAGCCTGAATCTTGCCCCCAAATACGACCCCCATCACTCCTGATGCTGTGACTGTCTGACATTTTATATTGATCCAATGTTCTCCTTCTGCAGCCTTCACTCCAACAGTCACAAGATTAGATTAGATTCCCTACAGTGTGGAAACAGGCCCTTTGGCCCAACAAGTCCACACTGACCCTCCGAAGAGTAACCCACCCAGTCCCATTTCCCTCTGACTAATGCACCTAACACTTTGGGAAATATAGCATGGCCAATTCACCTGACCTGCACATCTTTGGACTGTGAGAGGAAACTGGAGCACCCTGAGGAAACCCATGCAGACATGGGGAGAATGTGCCAACTCCTCACAGTCGCCCGAGGCTGGAATTGAACCTGGGACCCTGGAGCCGTGCTAACTACTGAGTCACCGTGCCACCACAAACCCTGCATCACTGAGCAACCTGCCGCCCCAGCCTGAGACAAGGTTTACAATGACTTGTCGGAATCCTCACTGCCATCTCTCCACTGCGTGTTGTGCTTTCTAACCCCCAGCACTTGTGTTCAAAATGATTCAGCTTCTTGCAGCCAGAATGCAGTTGTCGCAATGCTCAATGTGTCTTCTGCCGTATCTGCCCTATCACAGAATAGTAGAATCCCTACAGTACAGAAGCAGGCCATTCAGTCCATCATGTGTACACCGACTCTCGAAAGAACATCCCACCCAGACCCAGCCCCCTGTCCTATCTCTGGAACCTGGATTTTGTATGGCTAATCCACCTCGCCTACACATAGCCGGATACCATGGGGCAATTTGGCACGACCAATCTGCTGAACCTGCACATCTTTGTACTTTGCCTGCGATTATTCTGCCCTGGAGGACCTGCCAGTTTAATACAACAAGGAACAGACTTGCAGTAGCTACTGAATCATGACCTCAGCACCTCTGCACAGGTCAGTAATGTCCCTGAGAGGAAGTTTATCCTCTCCCAGTAGATGTGCTTTCACTCCTTTATTGCCAATACAATCCTGTCTTTAATTACACCGATTCACGGGATTCTGTAAGGGGAGTTCATGATGTTACACATGGGCTCTTTATCAGTTTGTTCCCTGTTCATACGTAACGTTTACTGGGGACTGAAAGTGTGCGTGTAAAATGTTTCAAATTCCTGCTGTGTACTTTTTCCGCTGCTCAGAGTGGCTTATATTTTGTCACAGTCTCTTGCTGGCTGTGATGCAAATGTAACGATTGGTAATTGTGCCAGTTTGCTCATCAATTCCATCATCCAGGCACTGTCCAGGGAAGGACTCCTGGTTCTGCCTCAGATCCCCAGGCTTCCCCAGGAGCAGCTCAAGGAGAAAAAAATGCAGATGTGAAGCAGTGCTTTTGTTGACAGTTTTTTGTTACTTTTACAGAGACAGTTCACAGTTCTGTAGCTGTGCGTTTCGTTTCAACTCTGGACACTGCAGTTCTGACAGCCTGGTTCGATCATAAAGCACAGCTCTGCATGTCAACACAAGGACGTTATCAAAGTGAAGGTATCTGTGTACAGGTATGCCATGACTACAGCAGACTAAGAGAAATATGTGCACATGATTCCTTTCAATTCCAACACCCCATTACCCCGGGAGCTGGAACCACGCTGTCATGTATTTTCTTTTTGTTCAAGGAATTCTAGGCATTTTCATTTATACTTCCTGCTGGTTCAGGAAAGCCTCCAACATCATCAAAAACCTGTCCCACCCCAATTATACTCTATCCCACCTTCTTCCATCAGGCAGAAGATGTACAAATGAACAGATTCAAGAGCAGCTTCTTCCCCAGGTGTAGGACAGAGATCCCACCTAAAATGTGACAGGACATACCTCTCTAAATGGTTGTTGCCATGGTCATCATTTGTAAGACTCCTTTAGAACATTGGGGGTCTCTGGATTCTGATGCAGTGACCAAGTTACTGAGTTCTGAAGGAGGGTCAGACCAGACTGACAGCATTAACTGCTGTGACCTCCACCACCAACACCCCCCCCCCACCTTCCAGCTTGTTTCTCTGCCCCTCTGACCCCTGTCCAGACCAAACACCAATGTTTAACATTCCCAGGAATCATACTGGATTCAAACCGTTGATTCTGCTTCTCTCTCCACCATTGTTTCTAGACCTGCTGAGTTTCTCCAGCAATTTCAGTGTTTTATTGAACTAGGGGAATGGGTTTGAATGGCAGACAATGAAAGTTAAATTCTCTAAACGTCTGGATTAAAAACTGAGTGCAATGATGACCATCAAACCACTGCCGATTCTTGTAAAAACCCATCTGGTTCATTAATATCCCTTCGAGAAGGAAATGGCCATCCTTCCCTGGTCTGGCCTACATGTGACTCCAGACCCACAGCAATGCGATTGACTTTTAACTGCCCTCAGGGCAATTAGGGATGGGCCTAGCCAGAGATTTGATCCGATTGGACTTATTACTATCACATGCAGCAAGGTTCAGTGAAAAGTGTTGTCTTTCATGGTTTACAGGCAAGGCTGTCCCATACAAATGATCCGGGATAACAGGACAGAGTGCAGGATACAGTGTTCCAGCTGTTGGGAAGGTGCAGAGGGAGAGGATGAGGAGGAGGGGACTTACTGAATGATAAAGACTCTAAAGTTTATGGACAGTGTAGCACTGGGCCTGTTAGAACAGAGAAGGTAACATGAAGATTTAATAGAGTTGGTCTTAATATGAAGGTCACAGATGGAGCAGATAGAGAGAAATCATTTCCAATGACTAATGGATCATTAAACAAAGAACTTGAGATAATTGACTGAAAGATCAATTGTTTCGTGGGCAAATGTCGATCTGAAAATGCACGGAAATGAAAAACAACTTTCAAAATTGATTTGAATAAATGTTCAAAGGGGAAAGGATTTCAATACTATTGGGAAAGGGCAAAGTAATGGAAATGATTGAGTAACTCTCTCTCAATGTAGCTCACAGTCCCCTGAGCTGTGAGATTTGGTAAGAAATCCATGCAACAAAGGGAAGCTGCTGTATTGCAGCACTACCAGCTGGGGGCAGTATTGTACCAGTGAACCATACAGTCTCACTGACAGGTAGGACACAGGAAGCAGCTCAGGTCTCGGACAGCACACCTTATTGGTCAGAGATTTGCACAATGGATATAATGTACACAGACCTGTACAGGAGGATCTCCAAGATAGATTGATTCCAGTACTTTGTAGAACAGAGGGGGTGGGGAGTTCTTTGCAATATGAAAAGTTTTGCATTTCTATAGTGCCTTTTATGACCTCAAGCCATCCTAAAGCATTTCACTGACAGGAAGATAACCTAAAATCTGGTCACTACGGTAACGCATGGAAAATGGTGACAATTTGCACAAACCAGCATCTGCCTGATGCCTAGGGTCATTTGCAACTGGGTATGGTCAGATCCCTGAACTGGTCACAGATTTCTTTTCTCTTGTCCAGGAGCAGAGGGTGACAGAGCGGAGGTGATGTGGAGACCAGGAGCATACCAGGAAGGTAAGAACTTTGTATAAATTTGGTCAGCGGCTGAACCCGAGATACTACACGTGTGGTACCTCCCTCCCCACCCCACCCCCACCCCCCAACCAGAAGAAAAAGACTGTAAGGTCAAGTTTTTGTTTTTTTTTCTTTTTTTTCATATATTTAAGTTTATTGTTTGGTTTTAGTGAGTTGATATAAAGCTAAGGCTTACAATGCCAGGGGACCCCTTGTTTGTTGTGGGAGCTGAGGGACATGGCCAACGTTCCTGTCTCTTATTCTTGCAACCATCACGTCCAGCTGCAGCTCTTGTTTGACCACATGATGGCTCTGGAGCTGTGGATGGACTCACTGTGGGGCATCCGCGATGCTGAGGAGGTCATGGTTAGCACGTTTAGTGAACTGGTCACATCGCAGGTTAGAATTGCTGAGGGAGACAGTGAATGGGTGACCAAAAGGCAGAAAAAGAATAGGAAGGCAGTGCAGGTGTCCCCTGCAGTCATCTCCCTCCAAAACAGGTATACTAATTGGATACTGTTGGGGGAGATAGCTCACCAGGGGAGGGCAGCAGTTGCCAAGATCCTGGCACCATGTTGGGCACTGCTGTTCAGAAGGGCGGGACAAAGACTCGTAGGGCCATAGTCAGAGGGGATTCTATTGTGAGGAGAATAGATAGGCAGTTCTGTGGCTGAAAATGAGACTCCCGGATGGAATGTTGCCTCCCAGGTGCACGGGTCAGGGATGTCACTGATCGGCTGCAGAGCATTCTAAAAGGGGAGGGTGAACAGCCAGTTGTCTTGGTGTACATAGGCACCAACGATAAATAAAAAACGAGATGAGGTCCTGAAAACAGAATTCAGGGAGCTAGGAGAAAAGTTAAAAGGGAGTACCTCAAAGGTAGAGATCTCGGGATAAGTAGGGAAGATGTGTTGCTTAGGCTAGAGGTTATTAAGGTGGACAAATCCCCAGGATCGGATGGGATCTATCCCCGATTGCTGAGGAAGGCGAGATAGGAAATAGCTGGGGTCCTGACAGATAGCTTTGTAGCATCTAAAATACAGGTGAGGTGCTGGAGGACTGGAGGGTTGCTCATGTTGTCCCCTTGTACAAGGAGGGTAGTAGGGAATTCCAGGTAACTACAGACCAGTGAGCCTGATGTCAGTGGTTGGAATGTTGCTGGGAGAGGTACTGAGGGATAAAATCTATTTATATTTGGAAAAGAATGGGCTTATCATGGTTTTGTGTGGGGGAGATCGTACCTTCCCACCTTAATAGCGTTCTTTGAGGAAGTGACCAAGTTGAGAGATGAAGCTGTAGATGTCATATACATGGACTTTAAGAAGGCGTTTGATAAGGTTCCCAATGGTAAACTAATGGAGAAATTGAAGTCACATGGTGTGCAGGGTGTTCTAGCAGGTGGATAAAGAACTGGTTGAGCAACAGGAGCCAGAGAGTAGTAGTTGAAGGGAGTTTCTCAAAATGGAGAAAGGTGACCAGTGGTGTTCCACAGGGGTCAGTGCTGGGGCCACTGTTGTTTGTGATGTACATACATGATCTGTTGGTATGATCAGCAAGTTGTGCAGATGACAGGAAGATTGGTAGAGAAGCAGAAAGCATAGGGGACTGTCAAAGGATACAGGAGAATCGAGATAGCCTGGAGAGTTGGGCGGAGAAGTGGCAGATGGAGTTCAATCCGGGCAAATGTGAGGTGATGCATTTTGGGAAGTCTAATTCTAGCGCGAATTATACAGTAAATAGAAGAGACTTGGGAAAAGTTGATGAGCAGAGAGATCTGGGAGTTCAGGTCCATTGTACCCTGAAGGTGGCTGCACAGGTGGATAGAGTGGTCAAGAAGGCATATGGTATGCTTGCCTTCATTGGACGGGGTGTTGAGTATAAGAGCTGGCAGGTCATGATAAAATTGTACAAGACATTTAGAATTCTGTGCACAGTTCTGATTGCCACACTATCAAAGGGATGTGGATGCTTTGGAGAGGGTGCAGAGAAGGTTTATTAGGATGTTGCCTGGTATGGAAGGTGCTAGCTATGAAGAGAGGTTGAGTAGGTTAGGATTATTTTCATTAGGAAAAAGGAGATTGAGGGAGGACCTGATTGAAATCTACAAGATCATGAAGGGTGCAGACAGGATAGTTAGAGATAAGCTTTTTCCCAGGGTGTAAGATTCAATAACAAGAAGTCATGCTTTTAAGGCGAGAGGTTAAAAGTTTAAGGGGGCACACGCAGCAATTACTTTACACAGAGGGTGGTAGGTGCCTGGAACACGTTGCCAGCAGAGATAGAGCCAGGTACGGTAGATTCATTTAAGATGCGTCTGGACAGATACATGAGTAGTTGGGGACAGAGGGATACAGATACTGAGGAATTGGGCGAACGGTTTAAACAGTGGATTTGGATAGGCTCAGGCTTCGAGGGCAGAAGGGCCTCTTCCTGGGCTGTGACCTTTCTTTATTCTTTGTTCTCTTTAATTCTGATCACACCGCACAGAAAGGAAGTGGCCAGGAGCAGCTCAGTTGCTCAAAAGACATCATAACTTCCCCTCAAACAAGTCTCTCAAACTAGAAACTCCGCTCACTGCCCATAGTTTGAACCCTGAGTCCATCATCCCTGGTCGGAACCCTGGCTTAAGTGGCAAAGTCTTGGATAAACAACCCTCTCTCTGACACATCGCGCCCCCCAAGCCTTGACTGTACTAATGACAATGCAGTTCCGGCAGTGATCCATGACTGTCCTCATCTTATCCATGAACAACAGGTTAATAAGAGGGCACTTTGCCTGGCAGGCCTCAATATCGAGCCATATTGAGTTTGGGTTGTTGCCTACCCAATCGCAGACAAAAGACAGCAGGGAACTGAATTGATACCTTCTGATGTCTGGGAGATCAACTCCTCCCCCTCCTTGAGGCAACCACAATTTAGTAGTCATGGTTTGGAGATGCCGGTGTGGGACTGAGGTGTACAAAGTTAAAAATCACACAACACCAGGTTATAGTCCAACAGGATTAATTGGAAGCACTAGCTTTCGGAGCGCTGATCCTTCATCAGGAGTGGCGTTCCGAAAGCTAGTGTACTTTCAATTAAACCTGTTGGACTATAACCCGGTGTTGTGTGATTTTTGGCAATTTAGTAAGTTTGATGAGGGGCCGCCCACGATGCCAGACAAAGGAACCAAACCACCTCATAAGCGTTCGCAGCGTTGACCTTGGAAACATTATAGGGAGCATTCGCATGGGATAAAGCAAATGAGGAAGAACATTCATCTTAATGAGAGATATTCGGTCCATCTCTGGAGATCTCGCCTAATATTGTTGAGTAAGTCAGCAAAGCTAGTCTGAAATAACAGATCAAACTTGGGGATAATAAAACTGCCAAGGTATCGGAACCCTACCTGTGAGCACTTAAACTTCTGGCACAACATTGAGGTTCCCCAAAGGCATAGCCTCTGATTTTGCAAAGTTAATCTTATTTCCTGAAATAGTCCCAAATGAATTGATACATTGTATCAAATGGGGTACGGAGGTGATCGGGTTTGATAAAACCAGAAGGACATCATCCACATACAGTGTCATCTTGTGTCCCCTCGATCCCAACTCGAGGCTGCTGTGAGAGGCTGCTGCTGCTGCTGTGTCTGGTGTGGGAGGTGCTGCAGGGGAGTGTCCTCCACCCTGCTGTTTGCTCACTCCTTTTCCCTTTGGCATCTTTCCCACTCCCAAATATTAACAAATATGTGATCTAGAAGGTTTTCAACTAATAATTCCTCCACATAAGTTGGCCGGGGATGGCAGAAAACACCAGTGTGCCTTGGCTGTTAGACAGAATCACCGCCATCTTGCTAAGTCCAAGCTGCCTTCTTGAACCGCTGCAATCCCTGAGCTACAGTCGACCCACAATGACCATAGGGAGGAGATGCCAGTGTATAGCACCAATCAAATGGGCTGCTTTGTATTGGATGGTGTGGAGCTTTGTGAGTGTTGTTGGAGGTGCATCCATCCAAGGCAGGCGGGGAGGATTCCATCACACTCCTGACTTGTGCCTTGTAGACGGTGGACAGGCTTTGAGGAGTCAGGAAGTGAGTTACTCCCAGCAGGATTCCTAATGTCTGACCTGCTCTTGGAGCCACTGTGTTTATAGAGTGAATTCAGGTGAGTTTCTGACCAATCTTAATCTCCAGGATGTTGGTCATGGGGAATTGAGTGAGGATAACATTATTGAATGCCAAGGGGTGGTAATTAGATTTTCTCTTCTTGGAGATGTTCATAACCTGGCATTTATGTGATGCTAATGTTAGCCTAGGCCTGGATATTGTCCAGATCTTGCTGCATTTGAACATGGACTGCTTCAGTATGTGAATGATGTGAAACATTGTTCAATCATCTGTGAACATCCACATTTCTGACCTTATGATGAGAGTCCTTGGACTAACCACACATCGACTGTGGTAAGGCCTACACGATATGGCAAGCTACAAAGTGAAGTTGAGTAGAATCACTAAAAATAGCACATCCCTCCCCAATGAGCTTATCATAGAATCCCGACAGCACCAATACAGGCCATATGGCCCAACAAGCCCACACTGACCCTCTGAAGCATAACCCACCCAGACCCTTCCCCCTACCCTATTACTCAGCATTTATCTCTGACTAATGCACCTAACCTACACACCCCTGGACACTCTAGCCTGAACCTGAAAACCAGAGCACCGGGAGGAAACCCATGCAGACAATGCGCAAACTCCACATAGGCAGTCGCCCGAGGCTGGAATTGAACCCAAGTACCTGACATTGTGAGATAGCAGTGCTAACCACTGACCCACTGTGCCCTCCTAATGTATGATGTACTCATTTTGAACCAAAGGTCAGTGAAATGCTGTCACCTGCCCCACAGATGTCAGATTGTCCTTCCTGTTTGTGAACCCACGGACAGTGACTGATCCCAATGGAGCTCCCGGCCGTGCACTCAGATCCTGTGTGGACCAGCTTCCGGGAATATTCATTGTCATCTTCCACCTCTCCTTATTCCAGTGTAAGGTTCCCACCTGCTTCAAGGAGACCACTATCATCTTGGTGCCACAGAAACATCCGACAGCATGCCTTACTGACTCCCGCCGAGTGGCTCGGACACCCATCGTCATGAAATCCTTTGAAAGGTTAGCAACTGCAACCTCCCAGATTGCCTTGATCCACTACAACTCGCCCATCACCACAACAGGTTCACAGCAGACGCCACCTCTCCGGCCCTCAGCCAGGCAAAAGTATTGGGCTTGATCTTCCTCCTGTTCCGACTCACAGCTATTCCTGCCAGCTGATCTCCTGGCAAGCTGTGGCACGTTCACCTTCCTTGCACCATCCTCACGAACAACCACTCCGTGACATGGATTTTCTAGTGATTGTAATGACTACCTGGAGGACAGTGTTTTGTAAATATGATGTATCATTGTTCGCTATGTAACACAAAACAATATTTATGATGTTAAGAACTTGATTTATTTTGAATACAATCATTGTAATGTTATCTTGATAATAAGGATTCCTGTTTTCTAAAGGGGAGGGATAAATGACCTTTACCTTGGAGAAATACAGCAAAGATTTATAATTTATTATAATACCTGCAGCATTGTTAATTGTTTTAAGACTAGAGTCATAGAGATGTACAGCATGGAAACAGACCCTTCGGTCCAACCTGTCCATGCCGACCAGGTATCCCAACCCAATCTAGTCCCACCTGCCAGCACCCGACCCATATCCCTCCAAACCCTTCCTATTCATATACCCATCCAGATGCCTCTTAAATGTTGCAATTGTAACAGCCTCCACCACTCCCTCTGGCAGCTCATTACATGCACGTACCACCCTCTGTATGAAAAAGTTGCCCCGTAGGTCTCTTTTATATCTTTGTCCTCTCACCCTAAACTGATGGCGTCTAGTTCTGGACTCCCCCACCCCAGGGAAAATTCTTTGTCTATTTATCCTGTCCATGCCCCTCATGATTTTGTAAACCTCTGTAAGGTCACCCCTCAGCCTCCGACGCTCCAGGGAAAACAGCCCCAGCCTATTCAACCTTTCCCTATTGCTCAAATTCTCCAACCTTGGCAACATCCTTGTAAATCTTTTCTGAACCCTTTCAAGTTTCACAATATCTTTCCGATAGGTAGGAGACCAGAATTGCATGCAGTATCCTAACAGTGGCCTAACCAATGTCCTGTACAGTCGCAATATGACCTCACAACTCCTGTACTCAATACTCTGACCAATAAAGGAAAGCATACCAAACGCCTTCTTCATTATCCTATCTACCTGTGACTCCACTTTGAAGGAGCTATGAACCTGCACTCCAAGGTCTCTTTGTTCAGCAACACTCCTTAGGACTGTGCCATTAAGTGTATAAGTCCTGCTAAGATTTCCTTTCCCAAAATGCAGCACCTCACATTTATCTAAATTAAACTCCATCTTCCACTTCTCAGCCCATTGGCCCATCTGATCAAGATCCTGTGAGGTAATCCTCTTCGCTTCGATGATTCCTGATGAATGGCTCTGTCCCGAAATGTCGATTTTCCTGTTCCTTGGATGCTGCCTGACCTGCTGTGCGTTAACCAGCAACACATTTTCAGCGCTAATCCTCTTCGCTGTCCATTACGCCTCCAATTTTGGTGTCATCTGCAAACCTACTAATTATACCTCTTATGCTCACATCCTAATCATTTGTATAAATGATGAAAAGTAGTGGACCCAGCACTGATCTTTGTGGCACTCCACTGGTCATAGGCCTCCAGTCTGAAAAATAACCCTACACCACTACCCTCTGTCTTCTACCTTTGAGCTAATTCTGTATCCAAATGGCTCGTTCTCTCCGTATTCCATGAGATCTAACCTTGCTAATCAGTCTCCCATGGGGAACCTTGTCGAATGCCTTACTGAAGTTCATATAGGTCATGTCGACCATTCTTCCCTCATCAATAATCTTTCTTACCTCTTCAAAAAACTCAATCAAGTTTGTGAGACATGATTTCCCATGCAGCTGAAAAATGTGTTGTTGGAAAAGAGCAGCAGGTCAGGTAGCATCCAAAGAGCAGGAGAATTGACGTTTTGGGCATGAGCCCTTCTTCAGGAATTCCTTTGGATGCTGCCTGACCTACTGCGCTTTTCCAGCAACACATTTTTCAGCTCTGATCGCCAGCATCTGCAGTCCTCACTTTCTCTTAGATGATTTCACATGCACAAAGCCATGTTGATTATGCCTAATCAGTCCTTGCCTTTCCAAATACATGGACATCCTGTCCCTCAGGATTCCCTCCAACAAATTGCCCACCACCGACGTCAGGCTCACTGATCTATAGTTCCCTGGCCTGTCTTTACCACCCTTCTTAAACAGTGGCACCACGTTTGCCAGCCTCCAGTATTCCAGCACCTCACCTGTGACTATCGATGATACAAACATCTCAGTAAGAGGCCCAGCATTACTTCACTAGCTTCCCACAGCGTTCTGGGGTACACCTGATCAGGTCCTGGGGATTTATCCACTTTTTATGTGTTTCAAGCCACCAGCACTTCCTCCTCTGTAATCTGGACATTTTGCAAGATGTCACCATCTATTTCCCTACAGCCTATATCTTCCATATCCTTTTCCACAGTAAATACTGATGCAAAATACTTGTTTAGTATCTCCCCCATTTTCTGTGGTTCCACACAAAGGTCGCCTTGCTGATCTTTGAGGGGCCCTATTCTCTCCCGAGTTACCCTTTTGTCCTCAATGTGTTTGTAAAAACCCTTTGGATTCTCCTTAATTCTACTTGCCAAAGCTTTCTCATGTCCCCTTTTTGCCCTCCTGATTTCCCTCTTAAGTATACTCCTACTGCCTTTATACTCTTCTAAGGATTCACTCATTCTATCCTGTCTATACCTAACATATGCTTCCTTCTTTTTCTTAACCAAACTCTCAATTTCTTTAGTCATCCAGCATTCCCTATAGTTACCAGCCTTCCCTTTCACCCTGACAGGAATATACTTTCTCTGGATTCCCATTATCTCATTTCTGAAGGCTTCCCATTTTCCAGCCATCCCTTTACCTGTGAACATTTGCCTCCAATCAGCTTTTGAAAATTCTTGTCTATTACCATCAAAACTGGCTTTTCTCCAATTTAGAACTTCAACTTTTAGATCTGGTCTATCCTTTTCCATCACTATTTTAAAACTGATAGAATTATGGTCGCTGGCCCCAAAGTGCTCCCTCACTGACACCTCAGTCACCTGCCCTGCCTTATTTCCCAAGAGTAGATCAGTTTTGCACCTTCTCTAGTAGGTACATCCACATACTGAATCAGAAAATTGTCTTGTACGCACTTAAGAAATTCCTCTCCATCTAAACCTTTAACACTATGGCAGTCCCAGTCTATGTTTAGAAAGTTAAAATCCCCTACCATAACCACCCTATTATTCTTACTGGTAGCTGTGATCTCCTTACAAATTTGTTTTCAATTTCCCTCTGACTATTAGGGGGTCTATAATACAGTCCCAGTTAGGTGATCATCCCTTTCTTATTTCTCAGTTCCACCCAAATAACTTCCCTGAATGTATTTCTGGGAATATCCTCCCTCCGTACGGCTGTAATGCTATCCCTTATCAAAATCACCACTCCCCCTCCTCTCTTGCCTCCCTTTCTGTCCTTCCTGTAGCATTTGTATCCTTGGACGTTAAGCTACCAGTCTTGCCCTTCTCTGAGCCATGTTTCTGTAATTGCTATGATATCCCAGTCCCATGTTCCTAACCATGCCTTGAGTTCATCTGCCTTCCCTGTTTGGCCTCATGCATTTCAGTAAATACAGTTTAATTTCTCAGTCCTATCTTGTTCTCTGCTTTGTCCCTGCCTACCCTGACTGTTTGACTCACCCTTGTTCTCAACTGTACCAGTCTTAGATTGATCTCTTTCCTCACTATCTCCCTGGGATCCCCCACCTCCTCCTCACGAGCAGCTCTAGCAAATCTTCCTGCCAGTATAACTTGAATCAATCATAAAGGGATTATCGAGCACACATTGGATAAGAAGAACACTGCTCCTAGTGACCTGGTGGTCCTTAACCTGGAAGCAGTACCACTAGGAAGTTAAATCAAAAGCCATTTGGCCAAACAGAGAAGCACACCTGCTGGCAAAGTATAGAGCAGGGAAGGTATGCTTACATGGAGCAATGTGTGCACAATCCAATTAAACAGGACAGAAAGTTAACATTCGGGTGATAACCAACTCCAGGATCCTGGTTGGAATTTGGCCATCAGTGAACATGATGAAGGCCCACATTGATTGGGTGGAAAGTGAGGTCCTGTAGTGTACAGCAGAGAATGGAAGTGTATGCGGCACAACTGGCCTGTGGGAAGTGAGGCAGGAGCACGTGCAAAAGATATTCGAGTTATAGCGAGTATTTGAAATGAAATGTGTCTCTATTTGCAATAAAATTTTGCTGTTAATTCAAGTTTAATTTATGTATTGTTACTTAATTTCAAAATACAAGTTACAACAGTAATGTCTTGTTTGTCAATTTCTTCATTTGGCAAGTCATTCAGTGAATCTGTTATAGTTGGCCACAGACACCTCACTCCTGAGATTGCCTGCATGGCCTATAGACTGGGTGGTGGGAGAGTGATTACTGCTGGCCCTTGGTGTATATGAAGTATGATACAGAAGAATCCAGTGCAGATTACGAAACCCCCTAGACTGTGGACGCACTCAGGATAGAAAAACTTCCAAATTGGAACCAAAGCCACCGTGGACTTGGACTGAGCTTGTGCACAATGAAACAGGCTGGGCACAATGCCTAAGGCAGCCACTCTTTGGGAGCTGGGATTTGGAATGACAGTTGGATTGCAAGGCAATAGTCCTTACTTTTCTTACAGAAGAAACAGCGTTTCAGGCAGCACAGGTTAATATGCTGGGGGTGGGGGGGGGGGGGGGTTCCCAATCATTGTTGCAAAAGAAAGATACAAGGTACTGGCTGGGGAGGGAGGAGTACACACACGAGGCCAGTAGCCACTAGACATGACCATCCTGGGTAAAATGAAACAAGGATACCATTTGTGTTCAGGGCTAAATCAAGTCTGACCAAGTGGACACTGCTCCCTCCTGAGATTGGGCCCAGTGACTGGGAGCTGCCAGTCAAGCCCAGCAATGACAATCACTGGAAGCTGGATCACAAAATGTCCAAGCAATCACAAGGCAATGCTGGACAAATAGCAGGGGGCAGGTTTTAACAGGAATGAAGATTTAACTAACATGAATGCACAAACAAACAATGTTGTGGACTCTCAGTGTTAGTAACTTTAATCCACATAACATCCAAATAAACAACGTGGAGTATAAAAGGATCAATTTGTTAAACCATGATTGAAAACGTTAACATTCCTTGCCCAGTCGCCGTGGTAATGAGACTAAACCAAAGACAAAGGATTGAGGGTCAGCCAATAACAGCAAACCAATCCTAGTTCCAACTGACTGCAAGACTAAAGGTCTATCTGTGTTGAACCAATCATTGGAACCAAAGTTGACCCAGTGCCTTTTACATATTAATTATATTACAATATATTAATAATTATACCCAATATTTAAGTTTTTTGTTAAAGGCTTTATTCACTGAAGAATGGGAATTGTAATCTCATGGCCATAATTAATCCCACAGCACCATCAAAACGGTCAGACAGGGCCTTGTGAAACAGTCCCACACTGGAGTCCGCCAAACCACAAATCCTAATTAGATCCTCAAGGAGGGACTGTCCCCAGGGAGCACAGTGCTAAAAGGCACTGCCGCGGGGGAGGCAGATAACACTCGGGAGAGGGCTGAGGGAGTGGGTGGGGGGATTGGGGGGGAGGGTAGGGGCTGAGGGGGAGAATGGGGGATGGGGAGGGTAGGAGCTGAGGCGGAGGGTGGGGGGTGTGGGGGGGAGGGTAGGGGCTGAGGGGGAGGGTGGGGGGTTTGGGAGGGAGGGTAGGGGCTGAGGGGGACGGTGGGGAGATGGGGGGCGATTGGGGGTGGGGGGGAGTTGATAAGCTGCAGGATTGCTGAGCGTCAGATTCCAGCTTCAATCAAAGGGGTGGAAATGGAGAGTGAGTAAATACCACCGTCACCAGGCGGCAGGGGAAACCAGCACAGACCCAGCAGCAGCCCAGCTGCCTCTTCACATCTAGGTAAAAACAAATACATACACTTGCTCAGCATCCAGCAGTGAGATTCAGAGATCAAACTGCAACAGGATTCGAGAAATAAAAGCTGAACTTCCAATGGAACCTGGAGTCAAAAATCACAAGAATTCTCAGGATAAGCATCAACTGAGCACGCATCTGCTGTTCCTAAATCTCAGCTGCACCCATATTTCAAACCATACTGAGTTGGAGACTCCATCCTCCTGTTTAAAACAGGAATTTCAAAATAGTCATCTAACTAAAGCAAATACAATGTTTGCACCAGGTTTTTCCCAATGTCTATTTGAGAGGTTTCTCTTCTGTTTTTCTGAAACCAAAATGAGAAGCTGGGATTTTTAAACTTCCCTTTCTTATTACAAAATCAACCAACATGACCTCATAAATGTGATCTGGGGGTCAGGATTGGAGAGAGTGTGTGTGTGTGTGTTTGTGTATTTATTTGAGAGTGTGTCTGTGTGTATGCATGTGAGAGAGAATGCATGCATGTGTATCTGTATGTGTGAGTGTGTGTGCTCGAGTGAGGGAGAGTATGTCTGTGTGAAAGAGTGCATGTGTGTGAGAGAGTGTGACAGAGTGCGTGTGACAGTGTGTATGAGAGAGAGTATGTGAGAGCGTACATGAGAGAGAGAGGGAGTGAGAAACTGTGAGACAGAAAGTCTGAGAGAGAGAGAGTTTGCGTGAGAGAGAAACTGTGAGAGAGAAAGAGTATGTGAGAGAGACTGTGTGAGAGAGAGTCTGTGTGACAGAGAATGTGTGTGCAAGTCTGGGTGAGGGAGACTGTGAATGTGGAAGAGTGTGCGAGAGAGAAAGGGTGTGTGAGAGAGAAAGAGTATTAGAGAGTGAGGGTGACAGAAAGAGTGAGTGAGTGAGAGAGTGAGAATCTGTGTGACAGAGTTTGCATGTGCGTGTGGGAGAGAGTGTATGTGTGTGAGGGAGAAAGTCTGTGACAGAGTATGCGTGAGAGAGAGAGTGTGTGGGAGAGAAAGTGTGTGGGAGAGTGTGCCTCAGAGAAAGAGTGTATGTAAGATGGAGAGTCTGTATGACAGAGAATATGTGTCAGAGTGAGACTATGTGAGTGTGAGGAAGAGTGTGTGTGAAAGAGAGAGTCTGTGTGTGAGAGACAGGAAGTGTGAGATAGAGAGTGAGAGAGAGAAATTGTGTGAGAGAGAGAAATTGTGTGAGAGAGAAAGTGTGTAAGAGACAAAGTGTGTGTGTGAGAGTGAGAGAGAGTGTGAGTGGGTGAGAGTGTGTGTGTGAGTTTGTGTACGAGAGAGAGAGAGACTGTGAGTTAGAGTGTGAGAGAGAATGTGAGAATGAATGTGTGTGCGTATGAGAGAGTGTGTGAGAAAGAGTGTGATAGAGTGTGAGAGAGAAAATGTGTGAGAAAGAGATGAAGAGAGTGTGAGATTGTGTGTATGTGTACATGAGAGAGTTTGAGAGAGAGAGTGAGAGATAGAAACTGTGAGTGGGAGAGTGTGATAGAGTGTGAGTGAGAATGAATGTGTGCGTGAGCGAGTGAGTCAATGTGTGTGTGCGCTAGAGAGAGTTCATATGAGAGTGAGTGGGTGAATGTGTGTGTGATGGAGAGAGTGTGTGAAAGGGAGTGTGTGTGAGAGGGAGAGAGTGTGTGTGAAAGAGTGTGTGTGACAGAGAGTGTGTATGGGAGTGTATGTAAGGGAGTGTGAGAGAGACAGTGTGAGAGAGTGAATGGGGAGGCTGTGTGTGAGAGAGGCAGTGTGAGAGAAAGGGTGTGTGAGGGAGAGAAAGTGAGTGAGGGAGGGAGAGAGGTTGTGAGAGAGAGAGACAAGGTGCGTGTGAGAGAGAGAGTGAATGTGAGAAAGAAAGGGTGTATGTGAGAGAGAGCAAATGTGTGAGAGAGTCTGAGAGAAACAGTGTGAGAGTGCATGTATGAGTGAGGGAGTGTGAGAGATAGTGTATGTGAGAAAATGTGTCTGAGTGCATGTGTGTGAGTGAAAGAGAGTGTGAGACAGAGTTTGTGTGTGAGAGAGTGTATGTGAGAGAGAGTGTTTGAATGAGGAAGAGACTGACAAAGAGAGTATGTGTGAGAGAGTGTGTGAGAAAGACAGTGTGAGAAAGGGTGTGTGAGAGAGTGTGTGTGAGAGAGAGTATGTGAGACGAAGTTTGCGTGTGAGAGAGAGTGCATGAGAAAGGATATGAGAGAGAGTGTGACACAGAGTTTGTGTGTGAGTGAGAATGTGTGTGAATGAGAGCGTGAGAGAGTTATTGTCTAAGAGAGTGTGAGAGAGTGTGTACAGAGTTTGTGTGAAAGAGAGAAAGTGTGCGAGAGAGAAAGTGTGAGAGCATGTGTGTGTGTGTATGTGTGAGAAAGAGAGTGTGGGAGAGAGAGTGTGAGAGAGTGTGTGTGTGTTTGAGAGAGAGTGTGAGGCAGAGTTTGTGTGTGAGAGAGAAAGTGTGTGAGAAAATGTGTGAGAGTAAGTATGGGAGAGAGTGTGGGTGAGAGAGAAAGTGTGAGAGAGTGTGTAAGAGTGTGCATGCATGAGAGTGTGTGAGAGTACGTATGAGAAAGTGCGTGAAAGAAAGTATGAGAGAGTGTGTGTTTGTGTGAGAGTGTGTGAGTGAGAGAGAGTACGTTTGTATGAGAGTATTGTGTGAGACAGAGTATTAGACACAGAATATAAGTTAGCGTGTGTGAGACAGAGTATGTGCGTGAGAGAGTATGAGACAAAGAGAGTGTGTGTGTGAGACAAAGTATGAATGAGAGAGAATGCGTGAGAGAGTGTGAGTAACAGAATGTAAGTGAGAGAGTGAGTGTATTTGTGAGATAGAGTTTGTGTGAGCGAGAGAGAGTGTGTGTGAGAGATAGTATGTGAGAGAGAGCATGTGAGAGAGTATGAGTGACAGAAAGAGTGTGAGTGAGAGAGTGTGTGTGAGTGACAGAGCAAGTGTGATCGAGACTATGTGTGAGTGTGAAAAAGTGTGAGAGAGAGTGTGTGTGACAGAGAGTATGTGAGTGAGAGAGACAGAGTGTGAGAGTGAGAGGGAGAATGTGACTGAGAAAGTGCAAGACAGAGTGTGTGTGTAAGAGAGTGTGTGAGTGAGTGAGTGTGTGTGTGAGAGAGTGTGACTGAGAGTATATGAATGAGAGAGTGTGTGATAGAGTGTGTGAGAGAGTGTGTGAGAGTCACAGAGTCGTAGAGATGTGCAGCATGGAAACAGACCCTTCAGTCCAACTTGTCCATGCTGACCAGATATCCCAACCCAATCTAATCTCACCTGCCAGCACCCGGCCCATATCCCTCCAAACCCTTCCTATTCATATACCCATCGAGATGCCTCTTAAATGCTGTAATTGTCCTAGACTCTACCACATCCTCTGGCAGCTCATTCCATACACGTACCACCCTCTGTGTGAAAAAGTTGCTCCTTAGGTCTCTTTTATATCTTTGCCCTCTCACCCTAAACCTATGCCCTCTAGTTCTGGACTTCCCCACCCCATGGTTATCCTATCCGTGCCTCTCATGCTTTTGTAAACCTCTATAAGGTCACCCCTCAGCCTCTGACACTCCAGGGAAAACAGCCCCAGCCTGTTCAGCCTCTCCCTGTAGCTCAAATCCACCAAACCTGGCAACATCCTTGTAAGTCTTTTCTGAACCCTTTCAAGCTTCACAACATCTTTCCGATAGGAAGGAAATCAGAATCGTACACAATATTCCAACAGTGGCCTAACCAATGTCCTGTACAGCCGCAGTATGACCTCCCAACTCCTGTACTCAATACTCTAACCAATAAAGGAAAGCATACCAAACACTTTCTTCACTATCCTATCTACCTGTGACTCCACTTTCATGGAGCTATGAGCCTGCACTCCAAGGTCTCTTTGTTCAGCAACACTCCATAGGACCTTATCATGAAGTGTATAAGTCCTGCTAAGATTTGCTTTCCCAAAATGTAGTACCTCGCATTTATTTGAATTAAACTCCATCTGCCACACGTGTACCACCCTCTGTATAAAGAAATTGCCCATCATGTCTTCGTTAAATCTCTTTCCTCTTACGTGTGCCCCCTAGTCTTGAAATCCCCCACATAGGGAAAAGACAATGAGCATCAACTCTATCTGCATTTCTCATTATTTTATTAACTTCTATCAGGTCATGTCTCAACCTCCTACGCTTCACTGAAAGAAGTCCCAGCCTATCCAGCCTCTCTTTATAACTCAAACCTTCTCTATACCTTCCAACCTGCCATCCTGGTCAATCTCTTTGGAACCCTGTTCAGCTTTATAATGTCCTTCCTATAACAGAGCGATCAGAACTTGACACAGTACTCCAGAATGGGCCTCACCAATGTCCTGGGAGAAAGGGAGGACTGCAGATGCTGGAGATCAGAGCTGAAAGTGTGTTGCTGGAAAAGTGCAGCAGGTCAGGCAGCATCCAAGGAGCAGGAGAGTCGATGTTCCGGGCATGAGCCCTTCTTCAGTAAGGAGGAAATTTCTAGAAGAAAGTGAGGACTGCAGATGCTGGAGATCAGTTTCTGGAGGTCATCCCTGAAGAAGGGCTGAGGCCCGAAACGTCGACTCTCCTGCTCCTTGGATGCTGCCTGAGCTGCTGCGCTTTTCCAGCAACACACTTTCAGCTCACCAATGTCCTGTACAACCTCAGCATGATGTACCAACTCCGAAGCTCAAAGGACTGAGCAATGAAGGCAAGCGTGGTAAACATCTATTTAACTGTTCTGTCTGCTATATGAGGCCCCAAACTTTAAAGCAGGGGGGTGGGAACCAAAATTGTAGGACAGGTACAGAAGAGGATGAGAGTAGGGAGTTCCAAAGTCAAGTATCTGACACTGGCAAGCGAGAACCTGGGTTGAAGTGTGTGTACGTCAACGTGAGGAGCATCCGAAATAAAGTGGGTGAACTGGCAGCGTGGGTTGATACCTGGGACTTCAATGTTGTGGCCATTACGGAGACATGGATAGAGCAGGGACAGGAATGGCTGTTGCAGGTTCCAGGATTCAGATGTTTCAGTAAGAACAGAGAAGATGGTAGAAGAGAACTTCGACTATCCAAATATTGACAGGGATCACTACCGTACGAGTACTATAGATGGGTCAGTTTTTGTCCAGTGTGTGCAGGAGGGCTTCCTGACACAGTATGTAGACAGGCCTACAAGGGGTGGAGCCACTTTAGATTTAGAACTGGGTAATGAGCCTGGCCAGGTGATAGATTTGGAAGTAGGTGAGCACTTTGGAGACAGCGATCACAATTCTGTCAGGTTTACTTTAGTGATGGAAAGGGATAGTTGTACTCCACCTATCAAGAGTTACAGCTGGGGGAAGGAAAATTATGATGCAATTAGGAAAGATTTAGGAAGCGTAGAATTGGGAAGGAAACTTCAGGGGATGCACATTAAAAATGTGGAGCTTATTCAAGGAAAATCTCTGGTGTGTCTTAGATAAGTATGTACCTGTCAGGCAGGGAGGAAGATATAGAACGCGTGAGCCGTGGTTTACTAAGGAAGTAGAATCCCTGGTCAAGAAGAAGAAGGAGGCTTATGTTTGGACAAAATGTGAAAATTCAGGGCACTTGAGGGTTACAAGGAAGTCAGGAAAGACCTAAAACGAGAGCTCATAAGATCCAGGAGGAGACATGGGAAGTTGTTGGCAGATAGGATCAGGGTTAGCCCTAAGGCTTTCCATAGGTATGTCAGGAATAAAAGAATGATGAGAGTTAAATTAGGGCCAATCAAGGATAATAGTGGGAAGTTGTGTGTGGAGTCAGAGGAGATAGTGCCGGGGAAGCTGTGGAACAGGGACTGTGTCAGCATGACCTACAAGAAGGCATAGATCACACCCATGCAGGTATCCATAACCACCCCTCTGGTTTGCAGGTAAATGGGAGGATTGAAGGAAAAGTTGTTAAGGGTGAGGACGAGTTCTCCCAGGCAGGTTTCAGATGAGGGGAAATGGTTGGATCTGTGAGTGACAAGGAGATAGAGGGCCTTGAGGTTCACCTCATAGTGGCTACCAGATGTCGGGAGGCTGGATGTCAATGGTGAAGATGAGGTATTGGGGGCCAGAGAACTGAAAGTTTCAGAGACGATGATGCCTTGAATGTAGGTGGGGAGTTCCTGGACCAACGGGGACAGCATAGAGCTGAGATAAAAGGAGATGAGTTCTCTGGGCAGGAGCAAGCAGTAACGATCAGTTGACTGGGGCAGTAAGGTTTATGAATTTTGGAGAGAAGATTGGAAGGGTGCTGCATTGTTGGGCAATAGTGAGGTTAGATACTGTGAATGGGAGGTGATGAGATTGTGAATGCTCTCAGTGATGATGGACTCGTGATGGGAGGTTGCGTCATAATTTAGTGGGTGGTATGAGGAGGTGCCAGCGAGTTGGCATGTAGCTTCGGCGAGGTAGAGGGTGGTGTGCCAAACTATCACTGCACCACCGTTACAACCAGTTTAATGCTGAGGTTTGTGTTGTAGTGGAGGGAGCGGAGTACAGCCCATTCAAATGGGGAGAGTTTGGGGTCAGTGCGAGGGATGGAGAGATTCATATATTTGATGTCCTGCTAATATCGTGTTAAATCACAGTCCAGCATGGCGAAAAGGTTCAGCCCATGCTGGAAGTGACAAATTAGATTAGATTCCCTACGCTGTGGAAACAGTCCCTTCTGCCCAACAGGTCCACACTGGCCCTCCAAAGAATTACCCCTCGACTCATTGCCCTACACTTATTACTTTACATTTCACCGAACCAATGCACCTAGCCTCCACATCCCGAAACACTACAGGCAATTTAGCATGGCCAATTCACCTAACCTGCATACCTTTGAATTGTGGGAGTAAGCTGGAGCACCCAGAGGAAACGCACGCAGACACGAGGAGAATGTGTGAACTCCACATGGACAGTAGCCTGAGATTGGAATTGAACCCAGGTCGCTGGTGCTGTGAGGCAGGAGTGCTCACCACCAAGCCACCAAGTGAAAGGTATGAGGAGAAATTCACAAAGTGGGAATTCAGAAGTTTATGGTGGCTGGATCCTTAAATTATATTGAGGCTGACTTAGTTAGATTTTTGACAGACAAGTGAATCAGGGATAATGGCATATTGACAGAAAGATGCAGTTGGGACCATGGTGAGATGAGCCACCATCTTATTTACTGGTGGAGTATGTCAAAAGGTCAAATGGACCACTCATGCTCCTCAGTCCTACATTCAAATATTCCATTCAGCACCTCGATACTGCTACATAGGAGCAGATCTAGGCCACTCTGATGGTTAAGCATAGATTGGGAAATTGTACTTGGAATATCCAGGCTGGGTCAGGAAGATCCCCACACCCCCACAAGCCCTCGATCCAGACTTCCCCTCTCTGCAACTCCTGCTCCAGATGTTGGTCATGATGCAAACCAAGATTCACTATAAATACAACCCCCAAACCTCACGCAGGGTAAACCCAACCAATTCTCTGTTCTCCATGAATGCAAATTGCAGAACACAACTTCAAGGAAAATAACCAGTGTCTTTCCAATATGGACAGAAACAGAAGTAGGCTAATCAGCCCCTCAAGCCTGCGCTGTCATTCAATAAGAACATGGCTGACCTACTCTGGGGCTCAACCCCACTTTTTTTGCCTATCCCTTAACTCACCAATATGTCAAAAGCCCATCCACCTCGTCTGTAAATACTTTCAGTGATCTAGCCTCCACAACTCTCTGGGTTAGGGAATTCCAGCCATTCACTACCTTCTGAGAGAAAACATTTCTTTGCATCTCAGTTTCAAATCAATGTGCATTATTCTGTCTCTATGTCCCTGACTTCAAGACTGCACCCAGGAGTGGAACACATTCTCAACATTGACCTTGTCAAGCCCCACTCTGTATCTTGTATCTTTCAGTATCATTATCCCTTTTACATTTCAATGCCAGTGAATGAACACCTAACCATTTTAGATATTGTTGGAAAGTCAACACGTTCACCCCAGGAGTCAGCCGAATGAACCAACCTAGTTACTTACTGCACCAGCATTTAAACTTCATGTTTCAGACGGAGAAACACCCTTCAGACATAGGAGCTTCATCCCATCACGTCTGCTGTGCCATTCAATCACGGCTGATATGTTTCTCAACTCTATTCTCCCATATCCACCCTTTAACTCTTGATCCCTTTTTTTACTCAAGATCCTGTCTGTATCAGTCTTAAACATACCCAATGACCTTCCCTCCACAGTTTTCCGTGCCAATGGCTTCAATCCCTTTGCACTGCACTTTATTAGTGGAATCCCCTACATTAGACAATTGCCTGCTGATCAGCTGAGAGTAATTCCCAGTTTCTCTGTCCCTGTTATTTCTGATTGGTGATACCACATTTCAGTTGAAAGCCTCCAACATGACCTCATTTTCCCTCAACAAGAAATCCATCCAACTCTGGTAGACATGTCCTTCAGCTGTGACTCACCCATTGCCCTTGCTTCTGCCCTCAACTCTTTCCTTCCTTTCTTGCAGAATGACAGAAATCCTCTTGTCCTCAGTTTCCACTGCACTCGAATCACATTCAAAGTCTCACCCTTGACCATTTCCATCATCTCCAGCAGGACAGTGCAACCAAACAATCTTCCCCTCCCATACACTGTCAGCATTTCACAGGGAGCATTCCCTCTGTGACACTCTCCATCACCCCGAACACTTCCCCCAAGCCCCCATGGCACATCCCCATGTATTTGGAGAAGCTTGTCCATTTACCTCTTCCCTCCTCACTGTCCAAAGCCCCAAGCACACCTTCCAGGTGAAGCAGCATTTCACTTCTACTCTTTCAATCCAGTCTCACGTTATTGCTGCTCACAACACAGTCTCCTTTACATTGAGAGACCAAGCACAGACTGTTTTGAGAAACACTTCCACACTGTCTGTAGGAACAACCCTAAACTTCTCACTGTTTCCCATTTCAATAACCTGCCTTTTTCACATGTTAACTTTTCAGTCCAGGGCTACTGCAATGTTCCAATGAGCATAACCAATGCTCAAGTAACCCTTCATTTTACACTTTGTTACTTTACAGCCTGTACGAGTAAACATTCAATTTCATAACTTCACAGCCTGACCCTACTATCACTGTTGTCCAATTTCCCTCATGGTTTCCCATTGACCTTATCGTTTTTGTGTCCAGTTCATCTTGTTTCAGCACTCAACAGTGAAAACCAATTTCCTACATTCTCATCTTAATTTTCAGGTATTCTACATCTGTTTCTGTTGGAGAGTTTGACCAAAATTGACACAAAACACTGTGGAAGCCATTTTTGTCACAAAGCAATGTTTGCAGTAAAGTGTAGCCTGCTAGTGTAGTGTTGTCTGACCCCTGGCTAAGGAATTCTGTTTTAATAGCCTGACCTTGCAGCTGCAGGGTGTCTCTGCTCCTCAGTGCCATTACATAGCTCTGATAGAATGATGGATTGTTTCTCTCTGTCCCTTATCGGTTGTTCTAGCCGAGCTGAACCTGCAGTATAAGGTAATAGTCAGTGTTGTAGACGTTAAGAAATGAAGGTCTGGACAATACATGTGAACCTCACGACTGCCCCTAAGTTGTGTAATTAATGCGCAGTGGGCTTTTACTTTACTGTATAAATTGGAACATTCTGTATTTCAATGGAACATGTTGGACTTTGTTCTGAATGAACAGGTATTCCCTATGGCCATGAATCAAGTTCATTAATTGCTTAAGGTCACCTGTCCTGATGACTTTGTTATAAACAATTCAGTGTAAGCTTTACTTTTTCCCCAAGTTTCTCTTTCATCGCCAATAAAAACACTTTGTCTTTTGCACTGCATATCCACACCCTCTGTTTTCCATTACCGCTCTTCAGTGATTAAAAAAGACAATTTTCTAATCCTTTTCAGTTCTGAAGGAGTGTCATGCTGGATTTGAAAGGTTAACTCTGTTTCTCTGTCTCTGCAAACACTGCCAGACCTGCTGAGTTTCTCCAGTGCTGAATAGGCACAGAACACATTTTCAATAGAACGAAGAACAGTGGATTCTGGAAATCTGAAGCCAAAATAAAAATTGCTGGAGAAACTGGGAGCTTACAATAAGTGTCACTGGACCTGAAAGATTAACTCTGCTCTCACTCATCAGATGCTTAGCTTCTCTCGTAATTTTTGTTTATGAGTAAGTTGTGAAGACATGAGTCAAAGTTGCTGAAACACCCTGTCCAACATTGAACACCATTGAACAACATTGAAGTCAACGATAACACAAGATGCACAAATTCGTTCCCTCTGAAACTGCGTGAGGCTGG
Source organism: Hemiscyllium ocellatum (assembly GCF_020745735.1). NCBI lineage: Eukaryota > Metazoa > Chordata > Chondrichthyes > Orectolobiformes > Hemiscylliidae > Hemiscyllium > Hemiscyllium ocellatum. Next base: position 57,707,890 of record NC_083426.1, read on the forward strand.
CATCTCTGACACCACAGAGCTCTTAAACATGGCCAGGGAGAGAAACAGAGGGATACATATAAGTATAAGTATCAGAGTATAAGTATCAGACATCTTGGAACAGTTAGCCTGAGTGGCAAAAAATGGCAGAGAGAATTGCCAAGCACAAACAACGAGAGAGAGACTGATTGCAGACATCTCTACTCTCTTAAAGGTCCCTTTATCAGCCAGTGACCTGTGAAACAGAATCACTAAGAGGACACTCAGCAAGCTGACTGATTTTGAAACTTTGTTTTGATGAATCGTTAGTGGGATTTTTTATCGGACACATAAGGGAAAGGGGGAGGTAATAGATAGGTTTAGATAAACGAGTTGTGAATAATTGTTAGTTAATTATTCTCGATTAGACTTTAAAAATAAAGTTGCAAACTCTACTTTAAGTAGTGACTTTTGGGGTAGTTCTTTGCCTCTCAAATTTTCACAGATTACAGTATGAGATTAATCTTTTTCGTGTTACCGGTTTAAATGAGCAGAGGGTGTTTATCACATGTCGTAACAGTTTGGGAACTCACCCAGGATTTGAACCCAGGACCTCTTGCACCCAATGTGGGAATCATATCGCTGGAATCAGAACCCCAAATGAGCTATATCAATTCAAAGTGATGCCTCTTGAAGTGAAGAACGCACCTGTCACATTCCAAAGATTTGTGAACATAGTTGTGGCTGGGTTAACAAACAGTGCAGTCTATTTGGACATTGTAGTGATCTTTAGTAAGTCCTGGAAAGAACACATGGCACAGTTGGCAGAGAGCTGGGAATGACTACGAGAAGCACAACTGGCAATCAAGTTAAATAAAATTGAATTCGCAAAAGCAGAGGTGACATTCTTGGGACATAACATCGCTCATGGAAGGTTTATGCCACAGAATACAAAGACGAAGGCCACCGAGGATTTTCCACAACCAACCTTGAAGGATGAGGTGCTTAGATTCTTTGGACTCAGCAGATTATATTGGATGTTTATTCCAAACTTCCGCAGTGGAGAGCCACCATTAAACAATTTGCTGAAGAAGAACACAACGTTTTGGTGGACAGAACAAGACAGAACAGGATGCATTCGATCTTTTGAAAGCAGCATTAACCAGCAAATACAATTTAGCTCCACCAAACTTTTCAAAACCTTTAAAGTCGCCATCGATGCTAGTGACATAAGATTTAGAGCTGTACTGCTACAGGAATGTGAGGGTGGGATTGAACTGCCAGTTGGTTACTTTTTGAAGAAAATCAACATCCAGCAGAGGACACACACCATGATGGAAAGAGAACGACTGAGTTTGCCACTGGCCTTACAACATTTTAATGTGTATGTCATGAACAATGTGTCGGCGACGGTTGTGTACAAGGTTCAAAATACTCTTACGTTCTTAGAATGTTTTAAAGACAAGAATGAGACTATTTCATTGGAGTCTTATGTTCAGACTTTTAATTTAAAATCATACATGTTGTGGGTTATCAGAATGTAATCGCAGAATCACGATCGTGGATTTAACTGATGAAGTTTAGATGAGATTTATATTTGTCCAATGTGTTGTTTATGTATATGGGAAGACGTGAAGGTGAACTTAGATTAAAGTTATCTGCTTGTTATGGTAATGTGCCTAAAGAATAGAAAAAAAAGAATCCATCTTTTCGTTTTGATGGTTTAATTCGTTTTCTTCAGGGGAAAGTATTCTGAAGATGTGGAAGTACAGTCCTTTTAAGAGAGTAGAAATATAGCAAGGACTTACAGAAGCACACAGAGGGTTCGAAAATTTAAAATGGAACATTTGGTCGAACACCTAGATTACCTGGGTTGCCTGGATACAAAAACAAATTTGATTTTGGCCAATCGGTTTAAACTATGCTCCAAGATACCAAACTCCAATCAAGTTTGAATTTAGTAATTTTATAATATTAAACCCAATGAAACGATCTGATGCTTTGGTGTATAAATATCAAATATTTCGGAAAAGTTAGCCAGAGCAACAAAGAGCAACAAAGAGAACTGCCAAGCACCAACAACTAGAGAGAGACTGCTTGCAGAAATATCCATTATCTTAAATGTACCTTTCCCCATTAAACACCTGCCAAACAGAATCCCTACAAAGAATAAAACAAAGGCAAATACAGAGGGCACTCGGCAAGCTTCTTGGTTTTGAAACATGATTTTGTTTTGGTGAATCATAATCAGGTTTTGTTTTAAGCAGACCAGTATTGTAGAGGAGACGGTAAAATATAGGTTTAGATAAACGTGTTGTGAATAGCTTTTTGTAACTTGTTCTCTGTTAGACTTCTAAAAATAAAGTTGTTAAATTTTACTTTAAGTAGTGAATTTTGGTCTAGTTCTTTGCCTCTCGCAGATAACAGCGTGGGGTGTATATTTTCTAGGTTTTTTTAGATTAGATTACTTACAGTGTGGAAACAGGCCCTTCGGCTCAACAAGTCCACACAGACCCGCCGAAGCGACAACCCACCCATACACCTACATATACCCCTTACCTAACAATACGGGCAATTTAGCATGGCCAATTTACCTGACCCGCACATCTTTGGACTGTGGGAGGAAACCGGAGCACCCGGAGGAAACCCACGCAGACACAGGGAGGACGTGCAAACTCCACACAGTCAGTCGCCTGAGTCGGGAATTGAACCCAGGTCCCTGGCGCTGTGAGGCAGCAGTGCTAACCACTGTGCCACCGTGCCGCCATAATTCTGGGTAATTTAGTGGGGGTGGGGGGGGGGTGGGGGGAGGGGTGGTTACCTCGTGTTGTTACAGAAACATGTATAACTAAAACCAATGACAGTCTGTTAAGGGTACTGCGCTTGGCTGTTTGCATTCCAAACCTTTGGACTAACATCTGATGGAAAGGGTGAAATAATCGCAAGATCGACAGATCAGATTGAAGCCCTGCAATCCTGCCACATCCAGTCATAAACATTGGTGGGGTATTAAACAACCCACTTGGGGAGAGTGCTTCTCAAATCTCCCCATCCTAAATAATGGATCAGCCCAGCACATCAGTGTGAAACACAAGGATATAGTATCTGCCAGAAGTGTCGAGTGGATGATCCACCTCACCCTCATCATGATGTCCACAGGGTCACAGATGTCAATATTCAACCAATTTGATTTGCTACACTTGACATCAGGAAACAGCTGAACACCGTTGATATGGCAACGACAATCGGCCCTGACACCATTGGTGCAATGGGACTGAAGACTTGTGCTGCACAACAAGCCGTGCCCCGAGGGAAGCATTCCACCAACAACTTGGACATTTACCTGGCAATCTGGAAAATTGTCCAGTCCCCCAAAGAGGAGAATAATTACAATCTGGCCAATTACCACCCCCTCAGTCCCATCACCATCGCCAAATTGGTGGGAGTTCCTTTTGACAGAACTGTCAAGCAGCACAGAAATAACCTGCTCAGTGTGGTTTCCGACTGGTCCCCACCTGCAAATGGTGCTATTGTGGAAATGTCACTGGATTACTAATACAGACCAGGCTAATGCCCTGGCAGCTGGTGGAAGTTAAAAGCAATTAATAAGATATTGAAACCTAAAACCTGATGTCAGCAACCTTGAAACCAATGTTGATAATAACCACCAATTTGCTTTCCCAATGTACTTTCACGAAGAAAATCTACTGTGCTTTCCAGGTCTCGTGTCAAAGTGACTCCAGACACACAGACATGTGATAAACGCTTCAATGGTCTCTGAAATGGCCAAGCAAGACACTGAGTTATATGAAACTATTCCAAGGTTTTAACGAATAAATTCGAATAGGGCACCCTGTACCAGCCTCGGTATCAGAAAAGGGAACAGAAAACACAGTCCTGCAGAGTCCTCCTTCCTATCATCTGAGAAATTGTGACAGCATGTTCAGAGCTTTCTCACAGACTGCACAGAAACATTGGCAAAGGAGTGGGCCATTCAACACATTAAGCCTACCCCATTCTAGTTCATATTCAAACCACCCTTCAATGCACTTTTGCAAGTAATATACACATCCCTTAATGTGATTAATCATCAGAAAAATGTAAGAAAGCAACTGCAGTGGTGCCTTTTGTCTACTGATGTTACTCCTCCGTTCAATATCATGATGGCTGATCATCAGCATACTCCTGTTCTTTCACCATCCCTTCCGTATCTAGAAATCCTTATTTATACTGAGTACATGGATGCCTTATGATGGAGCGAATTCCCCAGGTTCACCAATCTCTGATTCTCGACATTTATTCTCATCTCAGTGCAGAGTGACCTCCCTGTTCCTATACTGTGATCTCTTATTTTAGGCATCCCAGTCAGGGGAACTGTCATCCCTGCTTCCAATCTGCCTCACCCTTTCAGAGTTTTATATATTTCACTGAGCTCTCCATTCATTTTCATAACCCTCATGGAAAACAGGCCCATTCCACTCTAACTCTGCTCACACAGCAAGCCTGTCATCCCAGAGATCAGTCTGGCTGTCCTTTCCTGAACTTCCTCAATGTTGGGTTGTCCTTTTGAGAGAAGGCGATCAAACTGCACATAATACTGCACAATGTTCTCGCTGAAATATCACCAAGCCCCTGTACAGCTTCAGTAAGACACCATTCCTCCTGCACTCAAATACCCTTGAAATGAAGGCAAAGACACTATCTATTGTCCTAAGCGCTTTCTGTTCCTGCCATAATGCTATCAGTGACAGATGTACAAGGAGATCCAGACCCTTTTCAATGTTACACACATAAATATATGGGATGAAGTGAATGTGAACTTAGATTAACTTTATCTGCTTGTTATGGTAATTTGTTTAAAGAATAAAAAATGAAGCTATCTTTTCATTATGGTGGTACTTTCTTTATCTTAAGGGAGGAGGTGTGCTGAAGGTGTTCTGAAGATGTGGAAGTACTGTCCTTTTAAGAGAGTAGAAAGCTAGCAAGGTCGTACAGAAGTGCACAGAGTACTGGAAAATTTAAAATGTAACATTTGGTCGAACAGCAAGATTAGCTGGGTTTCCTGGATATAAAAGCAAATTCAACTCGACCACATTAGGGAGATATAAACAATCCTCGGCTCAGCACATGGATGATTATGGGATAGTGTCGGGGACGAGCTGAGAATAGTTCATAGGTCAGCACAACATCGAGAGCCAAAGGGCCTGTTCTGAGTTGTATTGTTCTATGTTCTAGGAGAAAGTGAAGACTGCAGATGCTGGAGATCAGAGCTGAAAATGTGTTGCTGGAAAAGCGCAGCAGGTCAGGCAGCATCCAAGGAACAGGAGAATCGACGTTTCGGGCATGAGCCCTTCTTCAGGAATGAGGAGAGTGTGCCAAGCAGGCTAAGAAAAAAGGTAGGGAGGAGGGACTTGGGGGAGGGGCGTTGGAAATGCAATAGGTGGAAGGAGGTTAAGGTGAGGGTGATAGGCTGGAGTGGGGGTGGGGTCGGGGAGGTCAGGAAGAAGATTGCAGGTTAGGAAGGAGGTGCTGAGTTTGAGGGTTGGGACTGAGACAAGGTGGGGGGAGGGGGAACGAGGAAACTGGAGAAATCTGAGTTCATCCCTTGTGGTTGAAGGGTTCCTAGGCGGAAGATGAGGCACTCTTCCTCAGCTATTGTGTTACTATGGTCTGGCGATGGAGGAGTCCAAGGGCCTGCATGTCCTTGGTGGAATGGGAGGGGGACACCAGGACAGAACCCAACTGGTCCTCACCTAACAACCCACCAACCTCCATATATATCGTATCATCCGTCATCATTTTGACACCTCCAAACAGACCCCATCACCAGGGATATATTTCCCTCCCCTCCCATCCCCTATCAGCGTTCTGAAAAGACCACTCCTTCCATGACTCCCTTGTCAGGTCCACACCCCCCACCAACCCAACCTCCACTCCCGGAACCTTCCCCTGCAACCGCAAGGAATGCAAAACTTGCACCCACACTTCTCCCCAAGGCCCCAAGGGATCCTTCTATATCCACCACAAGTTCAACTGCACCTGCACACACATCATTTACTGCATCCGCTGCACCCGATGTGGCCTCTTCTATATTGGAGAGACAGGCCGTCTACTTGCTGATCGTTTCAGAGAACACCTCTGGGACACCCGGACCAACCAACCCAACCACCCTGTGGCTCAACACTTCAACTCTCCCTCCCACTCCATCAAAGATATGCAGGTCCTTGGACTCCTCCATCGCCAGACCATAGTAACACGATGGCTGGAGGAAGAGCGCATCATCTTCCGCCTAGGAACCCTCCAACCAAAAGGGATGAACTCAGATTTCTCCAGTTTCCTCATTTCCCCTCCCCCCACCTTGTCTCAGTAGAACAACACTTAAAAATAACTAACTCACAGAAAACAATCCAGCAAACTATCAGACAGGTGGTCGCACCAGCATTAAGTAGGAAAAAGGAAGGAAACACACTCAATGCACGACAAAGGAAAGCCACTATAAAGATTAAAAAAAAAACAAATATTATTATCCTACCTGCAGACAAAAGACGCTTGACAGTCATTTTAAATCAAAGAGGCTACATTGAGAAAGCGAACGCAATACTTGCAGATACCAACACTTACCAACCAGTGGTGGTAGACCCGATGCCACAACTAAAGAACCAAATCACAACCCTACTCAAAAGCTTCAGAAATCTAGAGCAATAAATAAGGACGACTTCTAAAAAGTGAAATCAGATGAATCCAACACACCACGCTTCCAGGGATTACCCAAAATTCACAAACCAGGAGTCCTTCTCAGACCCATACTCTCACTACCTGGAACACCACCTTCCAGATTGGTCAAGGAGCTACAACAAAGATGAAAGCACTTAGTGGAAGACTCAAGCTACTCCATCAACTCTACCTAAGACTTCCTGAAGACCATCAAATCCACCAGGATAGAACAGCATGAAATAATGGTCTCCTTTTATGTAACAGCCCTGTTCACATCCATCAAACTCAGCCTAGCCAAGGAAACACTGACTACACTATTAGAAGAACCAACGACACAAACATCAAACACCAATAACTTCATCAACAAGGTAAATAACACATAAGGGACAAATGCTGAACTATAGAAACAATCATCGCAACATCCACAAATGAAGCTGAAGTCCATCGAGCCTGTAGCACGGGAATTGGAGAAGGACACAAAACTATTTCAGACTTAATATTCGAAAAGAGGAGTCAATTCAGAAATGTGTCCGTTGTATGGGATCAGGTAAGATCAATCACTCTATCAATCCCATTTCAGAGATACAGAAGATAGCTCAGCATCTCGAGCATGTATGGAGTAAAACGAGGAGACCATTCAGCTGTTCAAATTGTTACATAGCACCAGGAAGATTCCATCAGCCCGCAAGCCTTTTACACATCAACAGAAGCAGGACATACATACACTGAGCCTCTTACTCACGAACTGGAGCAAGGCATTCCAACCAATAATGCTGTAATGTAGGATCCCCAGGAGAACATTCTGGCATCAAGATTACAATGTAGGAACACCAGGAGGACATTCAGCCCATCGTGTGTCTAAACCAGGAACAAAATGTATCTATTCAGACATTCCTGCCTCCTACACAGCAATCAGAGCTGCTTTTTTAAAAATCTTGCGTCACAAAGCTGGTCCTTTTTCTAAAAAACTGTTCCTGCTTCTCAAGAATATTGCATCCTTGATTGTGTTCAGAGGGGCCAGAAAACAATCCGGCTCTGAATCAGCTGGGTTGGTACCGAAACGAAAAAGGGAATTGGGAAGCAATTTTATTTATATGCAAATGGAATGAGACCTTTTGCCGAAACTTTCATGTTTTAAAAGTAAACGGCATTGTGGAAGGGGAGTGGTCAGTCCTTGAAGCTGAAGTCTTGGTTGAGTCAGTGCAGCAGTGCAAACAGGCTTCCAGACTCTCTCTCTCTGCTTCTGCCCTTCTAACTTCCACCTGTAAGTCTAGTTTGGAGAGGCTGAGTTCTGTGGGAATGTTGTATTCCGTTCACTGTTTCTCATTCCATAATTTTGTGAATGTTTGTCTGTTTAAATCCTGACAGTCAACCTAGCTAACTTACTCTGAGTAATTTTCACTGTACACTTACTGAAATGAATTGCAAAGTTATGGTCTGGGCTGCCTGCTTAAGAATGCTTTGAGTGATTTGGTCTCGCCCATAACACTTGTGCCCGTCACACAGGAATTAGCAGGAAACACAGATATTATAGAAAGGGAAGGACTTCTTCACTGTGGGATAAATAGTAATGAACAGGCCAGTGGGATTTGAAGCAAATTTGCAAAATCGATTATTAAGGAATTATTAGCAGAACATTTGCAAAGTCAAACCACAAACCATCCGAGTGGTTTTACAGAGGTTAATTCGTGTTTGAATTATTTGCACAGGTTTTTGGAAGACGTGATAAGCAAGTTGGAGAATGGGGATCCTAGAGATGCAAAATGTCTGGAATTCCAGAAGGCATTGCATAAGGAACTATATGAAATATTAATTCGTAATGTAAGAGCACATGGTGTTACGAGTAATTTATTTGCTAGGATGGAAGATTGGCGAACCAACAAAATGCAAAGATATAGGAAAAATGGTTCGTTTTCTGGTTGTTAACTTTTGTGGTGTCATAGATTTCAGGCCTCAGGCTCCAACGATTTGTAATCAATATTATTACTTGGTACATCGGATTGAAAATATTGGAGCCAATGTTTCAGATGACATTAAAATAGATGGGAATATTGGTAGCAATAAAGGTATACAAAACTTACAAAGGTATATGGATAGGTTCGGTGAAAGAGCCAACAGATGTCAATGAGATTAAATTTGGATAAGCAAGGGGTTAACCATTCTGTTCAAAGGAATAGAAAGGCAATTTATTATCTAAATGGAAAGAAATGTTAAAGTACTGTGGCACAGAGCAATCTGGGTGTCCTTGTGTAAATTGCAGAAAGCTCCCATGTGGGTGCAGCAGGTAACAAGATGGGCAAGGGCAATGTCAGCGTTTATTTCTAAAAGAGAAAGGAAGGGAAATGCTGCTGCAACGATGCAAAGCATTTCTGAGTCTGCAGATGGATTTCTGTGTACAGTTTTGGTATACTGCCTTGATGAGGCATTGGATCAGTTCAGAATGTTTTACGAGAATTATTCCAAAGATGAGGGGTTAGTCTTCTAAAATAAGATTAAGCAATTCAGATCGATGCTGTCAGGAGTTTGGAAGAATAGGAGGAGATCTTATTCTGATCTGTAAGATTCTAAAGCTGATTGGCAATGGAGACGTGGAGTGAATATTTCCTCATGTGGGCCAGTCTAAACTAAGAGATCATAGTTTTAGAATAAGGTAGAGCAGTTTTAAAACAGGAGTGAGGAGGACCTACTTCTCTCAAAGGGTTGTGAACTGTGTGATGCACTTCTCCAGATACTGGGGCACTGAATAAATGAAGGGTTATGGGGAGCAGGCAGGAAAGTGAGACTGAGCCAAGATGACATCAGTCATGGTCATATCAAACGGTGGAGTAGGATCGACTGATGCTCCTCGTTCTTATTCAGCCCTTCGAATGTGGTACACAGGACCGGGGAGAACTGGGTATCATACAGGAAGCAGACACTCAGGATAAATCAGTCTTAATCAGTTTGACAGAATGTAATCGGTAGAGTCAGACAGTTACCAGTGCTGGGTCGACAAGCAATTGCAATCTTCTTCAATGATTTGGAGATGTTGAACAAATGTATTCCAACCATATTTGGCAAAGACACCAAAGTAAGCAGAAAATTAAATTATCAAGACATGATGGGGAGACTACAAATGGATACAGACAGAAAAGTCATTGAATAATGTTTAGCTGGTGGAATACAGCATGTGATAAAAAAACATCTTTTTTAAAGGAAGAATGATTAGATTAGATTCCCTACAGTGTGAAAACAGGTTCTTTGGCCCAACAAGTCCACACTGACCCTCTGAAGAGTAACCCCCCAGACGCATTCCCCTACATTTACCCCTGACTAATGCACCGAACACTATGGGCAATTTGGCATGGCCAATTCATTGGACCTGCACATCTTTGGAGTGTGGGAGGAAACCAGAGCACCTGGAGTAAACCCACGCAGACACGGGGAGAATGTGCAAGTTCCACACAGACAGTTGCCCAAGGCAGAAATTGAACTTTGGTCCCTGGCGCAGTGAGGCAGCAGTGCTAACCACTGAGCCACCATGCCGCCCAATGGAAAGCAATATGTAACTGAAATGGAGAGAGATTATATAACTTAGTGACAGTGTGTACTGGAGGGTTCTCTCTGACCAGTTCAGACTTTAGAAATGTTGCTCCATCTCCCTGATGTTATGCTGCCTGATGTTTGCAGTAACTCCATTGTACTCAGTACACACAGGATATTTCGATGTGGTCAGTTCGCAATGGGGCAAATTGAAAGGGGGGTGTGTTTTGACCCATGTATCAAGGGGATGGCCTTAACTGAAAGGCCATCCTTTATTTCTATGTGGAGACATGACGACCTTGGGAATGGCTGACTGCTTCTGAATGAAGAGGCTATAGCAGCTGCCAGGGCAGTGGGTATTCACCAACATGATGTACTGTGTATAGTCACACTATAACATTAATGGAGTGAGAGGTCCTTCAGTTCCTCTATGTCTCCCCATTGACATGGGGACCCCACAGAGCCATGTCACCATCGGGAACCTCGGTGTACTGGGAAATGACGGATACGCCCGGCAGCTCCCTGTTGATGGAGAAAACATTATATACCCCATCCATCATATATATCCTTCCACACTCTCTAAGGACATTGTTGTTGACACACTGGATATGTCACCCACTCCTGCCTGGAAGTTTCTGGATCATAGAAGTTGAATGTTACTGTGATCCTAACAGCCACTGGCAGCACCGTCCTCTCCATGATGTAAAGCTGGAGGGCCTTTTGAAGGAGGTGCAACTGCTCGCAGGCCAGCTCCTTGTTCAATCAGGATCACCTCACACTCTGCTCCTGGGTTAAGTCTCACTTGGAAGTTGTTCTTGGAAAACCTGGGGCGGATATGGCAGATCCCTTTCCCCACACGCACGCATACTCAGTGGTGGTTGTTGTCCATATTGACGTCAGTAAAGTGTTCAACCCGGTTCCACATGGTAGACTGGTTAACAAGGTGAGATGACATGGGATAGAGGGCGAGGCAGCCATTTGGATATAAAATGATCTCAAGAGTAGAAGACAGAGGGTGGTGGTGGTGGAGGTTACCTTTTCAGAATGGAAGCCTGTGACCAATGGTGTGACTCAAGGATTGGTATTGGGTCCACTGTTTTTTGTCATTTATACAAATGACTTGGATGCGAACACAGTGGGTACGGTTGGTAAGTTTGCAGGTGACACCAAATTTGGAGGTGTAGTGGATAGCGAAAAGGGTTACCTCAGATTACAGTACAGATAAATGTGAGGTGCTGCACTTTGGAAGGCAAATCAGGGCAAGACTTATGCATTTAATGATAAGGTCCTGGAGAATGTTGCTGATCAAACAGGCATCGGAGTGCAGGTTCATGTTTTCTTGAAAGTGGAGTCGCATGTAGATAATGAAGAAGGCATTTGGTTAGCTTTAATTTAAAGATCAGAGTACTGAGTATATAGAGTTGAGAGGTCATGTTGTGGCTATAAACAACACTGATTAAGCCACTTTGGAATACTGTGTGCACTTTGGAAAGATGTGGTGTAACTTGGAAGGGTTCAGAAAACATTTACAAGGATGGTGTCCGGGATGGTGTGTTTGTAACAGACTAAATAGGCTGGGGTTATTTTCTGTGGATCATTTGTGGCTGAGGGGTGACTTTTCAGAGGTTTAGGAAATGATGAGGGGCATGGATGATTTAAATGATCATGTTCTTTACCCTGCACTGGGGGAGTCAAAAGTTAGAGGAAATAGGTTTAAGCTGAGAGTGGAAAGATAGAAAAGAGGCGTGAGGGGCAACGTTTTCATGCTGAGGCCACTGCACCGATGGAATGAGCTGCCAGAGGTCGTGGTGGAGGTGGATAGAAGATAACATTTAAAAAACATCTGGATGGGTACATGAACAGGAGAAGCTTTCAGGGATATGGGACAACTGCTGGCAAGTGGGATGAGAGTAATTTAGAATATCTGGCCAACTTGGAAGAGTTGGACCAAAAGTCTTTGTCCGTGCTGTACAATACATTCAAGAGAGAAAGACACAAGAAATTCACTGAGAACATGTTGTCAAAAATGAGGAATAGGGCAGAAGGTGGAACTAACTGGAGGAATTAGTCTTTGGAGGATCCAAGTCACAAGAATGAGAACTTTGAAAACAGGCATTGGCAGATCAGCTGTAATAGTTTGTTATGGTCTGAACCCACCTGACAGAACCAGCCAGAGAGTATAAACTGGGACAAGATGACAGCTAGGCATTGAGAGCTCTCCAGACTATGCTGTTTTGTTGCTCGATAAACTGCATGATTTGCCCAGCATGGGGACCATTAAAAGCCTTTACCGGTGCTTTAAGACTATAGTTACACAATGTAACTGGTTAGCCAGGGAAATTTGCAGCGAATGCGAATGAGTAACAGTAAATGGAGTTTCCACAAAGTTATAACTCTATTTATCTGCTGTGCAAGTACAAGGCAAGGGCTGTGGTGTGTGTGTGTGTGTGTGTGTGTGTGTGTGTGTGTGTGTGTGTGTGTGTGTGTGTGTGTGTGTGTGTGTGTGTGTGTGTGTGTGTGTGTGTGTGTGTGTGTGTATACATGTATGGTGAGAATCAGTTTCTGTATGAACAACTGGAGCCTGGAGTCAAGATGGTGCCAAAACTGGACGAGTTTTTGTGAGGTCTCTACAGCAGATCTTACTCTCATATTTCTTGTAACCATTACACACTCATAAACCTAAATTCTAAGTCTGTAAAAACGACGATTAATGTTCGTTTAAATCTAATTACAAGTCTGAGGATCTTGTGGATGTCTACATCACAGAACTTTTGACACCGAATTTACAGGCACAGTGCAAACTTACCAACTTCCTGGGCGGCACTGTGGCATGCGAGCGGCACGGTAGCACAGTGGTTAGCACTGCTGCCTCACAGTGCCAGAGACCTGGGTTCAATTCCCGACTCAGGCGTGGGTTTCCTCCGGGTGCTCCGGTTTCCTCCCACAGTCTGAAGATGTGCAGGTCAGATGAATTGGCCATGCTAAATTTCCCGTAGTGTTAGGTGAAGGGGTAAATGTAGAGGAATGTTTGGGTTGCACTTCGCCGGGTCGGTGTGCACTTGTTGGGCCAACGGGCCTGTTTCCAACTGTAAGTAATCTAATCTGAATAAATGTAAGACTCAGCACAATAGCCAGAATAAAGTCATGAACCCTGACCCCGCAACAACCTGACTCTGTAAATGAGAAGATCCTGAACAGCGATGGTTCTGACGGTAACTGTAAGAACGCAAAGAATAACAGTGACACAACCGTGAGAAGTCCAGACGAACAGTGACACCACCCTGAGAAAGCCTGGACTCACAAAGACACAAACCCTGGAACATAGAACTTCGAGACAAAGATGACAGGAGCATTCGGCCCGTGGAGGCTGTTCTGTAATTCATTACAATCATCATTCAACTCGAAAAGTTAATCCTACTTTCCGCCCCCCCCCCCACACCATATCCTTTGGTCCCATTTACCCCAAGTGCAAAATCCAGCTGTCTCGAGAATACATTCAACGTTTTGGTATCAACTGCTTCTTGTGGGGATGAATTTCACAGACTCACCAGTCTTTGGGTGAAAAAATGTCTCCTCATCTCTGTCCCTAATGGTCCACCCCGAAACGTCAGGCTGTTACCCCTTGTTGTGGACACACCCACCATCGAGAACAGCCTCCCTACATCTACCCTGTCTAGTCCTGATAGAGTTTCATAACTCTGTATGAGACTCCCTCCTAATTTGTCTGACCTCCAGCAAAAACTATCCTAACCCGGTCAATCTCTCCTCTAACATCAGACCAGCCATCCCTGGATTCAGCCTAGGAAACATTCGCTGCACTCCCTTGAGAGCAAAAGCATCCTTCCTCAGAAAAGGAGAACAAATCTGTGCACAGTATTCTGTGTGGGGCCTCCCCAAGGCCCTGTATGTCTGGAAGAACACATCCCTCCTCCTGCACTAGAAACCTCTTGCAATGGAGGCAAATAAGCCATTTACCTTTTTTACAGCCTACTGCACCTGCATATTTACCCTCAGGGACTGGTGCAGAAGGGCACCCAGGTTCTGTTGCACACTTTACGAGGAACATAACCCTGAGAAGCAACAACCTCAGAGACGCACCCTGAGAAGACCCAGATCCACAGAGACACAGACCTGAGAAGGCCCAGACCCACAGAGACACAACCCTGAGAAGGCCCAGACCCACAGAGACACAACGCTGAGAAGGCCCAGACCCACAGAGACACAGACCTGAGAAGGCCCAGACCCACAGAGACACAGACCTGAGAAGGCCCAGACCCACAGAGACACAACCCTGAGAAGGCCCACAATTTGCCTGCTGACATAACAGGTCTGGAGATGATGCCATATCCATATACCATTACTCATCCCTGGAAGATCTGGATAACAAGGACACGTACATCAGATTCCTGCTCATTGTCTACAGCTCCACCTTCAATATCATTATTCCCTCCAGACGCTTCTCAAAACTCTATGACCTCATTCCCAACTTTGACCTCTGCAAATGGATCCTCAGCTTTCTGACCCACTGACCACAATTAGTGAGATTAACAATTGTATCTCCTCCGCGACAACATTCAACACTGGAGCCCCCCCAAGGATATGCCCTTAACCCCCTACTATACTCCCTGTACACCCACACGTGTTGCCAAATTCCAACTGACCAATATATTTCAGTTCACTGATGACAGGACTTAGTAGGACAGATATCGAACAACGAGGAGTCAGAATACAGAAAAGAAATAGTTGACCTGATGACGTGGTGCAATGAGAACAACCCCGCACTAGATGTCACCAAAACTAAGGATCATTGCCTTCAGAAAGAAAGGAAGCGAATACGCCTCCAATTACATCAGCAGAGCAGGGTCGAGAGGGTCAAAATCCTCAGTGACAATAATGAAAAACTTGTCCTCGATTTCCCAGGTAGATGCAATGATCAAGAAAGCACAACAATTCTGCTTCCTCCTCAGGATGCTCAGGAACTTTGGCATGTCCACAAAGACCCTCACCAACATTTACAGCTGCATGTTTGAAAGTATACGATCTGGGTGCATAGCCACCTCTGTGGCAACTGCTCTGTCCAGGATCATAAGGAACTACAGAGTGTTGTGGGCAGGACGCAGACCATCACGGGAGCCAATCTTCCACCGGTGGACTCCAACTGCACGGCTTTCTGCCGCTGAAAGACTCCAATGTCATTAAAGACCCCACTCACCCAGGTAATGATCTTCTGTATCCTCTTCTGTCAGGCAGAAGATACAGAAGCCTGAATACCCACACCAGCAGTTTCAGAAACAGCTTCTTCCCTGCTATTATTCGACTGGTGAATGGACTCACTAACTTCAAGTCATGTTAACCTTGTAAATGTTGATGTTGCTTTCTGCACCTTGTGTGCAGCTGAAATCCTGGGCATCTCGATCTGTCTGACCAGCCTATGATCTGTATGCCCTTGTGGGCTATGACCAGGGGCTTAGTGGTATCATGTTATTCCAGAGACCCAGACAATGATCGTGAGAATGCTTGAATCTTGCCATGGCAGGTGATAGAATTTGAATGCAATTAAAATAAAAATTGGAATGAGGAGTCTAATGATGCCATTAATCCATTGTCGGTTGTTGGTTGACTGACGTCCTTCTGAGAAGGAAATGTGCCATACTTACCTGTTTTGGCCTACATGTGACTCCAGATCCACAGAAATGTGGTTGACTCTGAACTGCCTCCTGAGCAAATTATGGATGGACAATAAATGCTGTCTAAGCCGGCAATTCCCTCATCCCATGAATGAATAAAGAAAAATAAATGCTGCCTGTACTACTTGCAAACCAGAGCTTTACACTGCACTCAGGTACCTGTGACGACAGTAAGCAAATCAAATCAACTGGTAATGGTTTGAGTACTAGACAGAAAGCGAGAGATTGAGGGATATTTCATAGACAAGTGGGAGAATGTGTTTGAGAATATTAAAATTGAGAGATTTCTAGACTCAATACCAGTATAGATTAGTATGCAGAGGAATGAGGGACCGATGGGAGTTTGGTGTAAGTTCTGATATGAGCCATGGAGTATCGACACAGATTTACTTCTGCAGGTTTGACGTTGGGACTGTCAGTAGCAGATAATTGGCATCATTAAACTGTATTTCATAGCTCAAGGTTCAAAAAGCAAATGGAACGAGCCAGTCAAGTAAGACCATAAGACATAGGAGTGGAAGTAAGGCCATTTGGCCCATCGAGTCCACTCCGCCATTTAATCATGGCTGATGGGCATTTCAACTCCACTTACCCGCATTCTCCCCGTAGCCCTTAATTCCTTGTGACATCAAGAATTTATCAATCTCTGCCTTGAAGACATTTAGCACGCCGGCCTCCACTGCACTCCGCGGCAATGAATTCCACAGGCCCACCACTCTCTGGCTGAAGAAATGTCTCCACATTTCTATTCTGAATTGACCCCCTCTAATTTTAAGGCTGTGCCCATGGTTCCAAGTCTCCCCGCCTAATGGAAACAATTTCTTAGCATCTACCCTTTCCAAGCCATATATTATCTTGTAAGTTTCTATTAGATCTCCCCTTAACCTTCTAAACTCCAACGAATACAATCCCAGGATCCTTAGCCATTCCTCATATGTTAGACCTATCATTCCAGGGATCATCCATATGAATCTCCGCTGGACACGCTCCAGTGCCAGTATGTCCCTCCTGAGGTGTGGGGCCCAAAACTGGACACAGTACTCCAAATGGGGCCTAACCAGAGCTTTATAAAGTCTCAGTAGCACATCACTGCTTTTATATTCCAACCCTCTTGAGCTAAATGCCAACATTGCATTCGCTTTCTTAATCATGGATTCAACCTGCAAGTTTACCTTTAGAGAATCCTCGACTAGTGCTCCCAGATCCCTTTGTACTTTGGCTTTATGAATTTTCTCATCGTTTAGAAAGTAGTCCGTGCTTATATTCTTTTTTCCAAAGTGCAAGACCACGCATAGAAGTAAATTCTGGAGGTCTCAGCAGTTAAAGTTTGGAACAGTTAGGGTATGGTGTCAGGAATCAGCTCATGGCCAAAGGATCTCCGCAGTTATGATTCGACTACTCCAGGCTCAGATATTGACCAGGAATGGGATGGAGCCAAAGAAAGGAAATGGATTTGTAATCAGAGCAGAAGGCAGTGACCTCCGTGATCCCAATATTTAAATAACAAGGACAGTGACAAAATGAATCATGGTTCAGTGCTGTAGGTCAACATAGAAACACACGAGAGACACTGACAGATGCATAGAGGGCGAAGTGAAGGAACAATCTCACTGATGCAGTGATTTGTAGAGTGAATATCTGGATTCAGAGTCTCAGCAGGAATCGTAATGGATGTAGGAGTATACAGTAAATGAACGGTACAGAGACATTTATGCATAGCTAATATAAATAGTAACTGGACAGTGAGACTTACCAGGGACACCAACGATAACCAGGATAGGATAATAAAAATATTGAACAATGTAAAGTGCATTTTTGATCCGCCGTGGTAATGACAATTGATCGTAATATGTAGAAAGGTACCAAACATCATAGGCTAAACTTCTGTCCATTGTTGAAAAATTTCAGTCTATTTTTCTGAGATTCTCATCTCTCCTCTGGAGCTGCTGATCCTTTTTAATGCTGTCTGTGATGCTTCGGCTCATACCATGGGATACGAAATTGAATGGAGCCCATTTTTCATTAAGAGGGAAAGCTTCCACTGAGATAATTAGAATCCATGGAGGCTGGCATTAATCAAAGTCACAGAACAAACAGATTCAGTTACCCCCTTCCTTACATCAATTTTCATACCACAATTAGAAAGGAACATTTACTGGGTCTGGATGGAATGTCTGAGGGTTGGTGAGGGATGGACCATAACCCTTTCAATCTTCTTCATCTTTCTTTCTTGTATGTGGGAGTAGTACCAGAACACTGCAGGGTTGTGCGTGTTCTACCCTGGTTACAAAAGGGTACAGGGATAAAATATAGATGATCTGTGTAAAATCACTGGAGGGGAAATGTCTAGAAGCTATAACCCAGGGTAACAATATGTATCGCCCACTGACCTCGGGTAATGCTGCTCCTCGTTTCAAGTGCCCTGTCATCAAATCCTTTCATAACTTTGAGACACCATTCAGTGCATTGAGACTGCTGCTTCCGAACGGGGGAAGCAATTCTATCTCCATGTGCCTGTTACAGAGAGATCGGAGGAGGCCATTTAGCCCACACCAGCCTTTTACTACTTGAAGAGGGAGAAAGTTGGAGTGTTAGCACATTTTGCAAAGGGAATCAATCAAAGTATGCAGACGTATTAATGCAGCTGTACAAGGTGTTACTGAGAGGACACCTGGAGTACATTATGGTGTGTGTTTCTGTAACTGATGAGGAACTCCATCAGATACAGTTTACCAGCTGCTCATCATCCACGGGTTGCTCTGACACATATTGTCTCAGGCCTCTGTCACAGAGGGACAGCAGGAGGCCATTCAGCCTCTCGATAATGTGGTAGGACACAAGCAGGAGGCCATTCAGCCTCTCAAGCCTGCAACAGAGTGTCAGGAGGAGGCCATTCAGCCTCTTGAGTATGTTTTAGAGGGATAGGAGTGGGCCATTCATCCACTCGAGTCTGTTACAGAGGGACAGGTGGTGACCATTCAGCCTATCGAGCCTGTTCCTGAGGGAAAGTGTCATTTTCGTTGAGTGCGACAGAAGGATCGTTGGCATGAGGCTGAACCAGTTTTCTTGTCAAACTCATTAACTCCCTACCCCACCCCCCAGGTTTCCCTCTCACTCAATTCCCACCATCACAGATGGAGGTATTCACCATAGCCTGGATACACCTTGATATTCTGTAATCCCTCACACTGGTACCAGCTTCAAAAGGCCAATGGGCACACGGTTGAGCTTTTTCAGTTCAGAGCTGCCTTGCATCATTTCCCCCCAGCATGGCAGAAAAGGGGCAACTGCACCACCATTTGTGGAGAGTGGTATGGTGGTCCTGGTGGATGGGCTAGTACAAAGGAAGATCATTCACCACACAGAGGAGGCTATACCACCAGACCCACTGAGTATGGTCTGAGCTCACCACCCAGCTCAGTGCAGCATCAGTGATCTGAAGAAATGACCAGCAATAACAAGGATCAATAGCCTCCCCCCTCTGCCAGGATAAACATCACCGTATTGTGTCTGCTCTCTCACACCCAGTGTATATGTATAGTACCAATCTCCAAGGCTAATGCTCCTAAACTCTCACCAACGCAATACTCCACACGATTATAGAATGTTCTCGAGAATGCCACTTCTCAAATGTTGCGAATGATGTCATTTAGAGAATGTTCCAGATGACTTCCAAAACAATTCCCATGTTCAGGAAAATGTTAGTCCTCCAACGTGTAGCACATAAGGGAAGGAGCAGCGTTGTATATTTTCTAATCACACGATTAAAGTTCATCATGAGGTCATTCAGCCCTTCAAATCTGCTCCACCTTTCAATAAGATCGGGGCAGATCTGACTGTGACCTGAGCTCCATGTTACAGGAACTTTCAATCATTCAACTCCCTGGGTTCCTGTCAGGGAGCAGACATCACTCAGATACTTTTTACATCTGTTTTCTACAAGCATGTGTTTGGGAACCATTTCCCATCAGGATGGACTCTCCAAACAATATATTCTATCAGTTTCATACTTTCCTGTATTTGTATGAATACTTTACTCAGACCATTTGAAAATGAACACGTGTGCCTCTCAATATCCAATTACAGTTAGTAATTCTGGTTAACTTGTTTGTCTCACCTTATTGAATTTAGCTAAAGCCATCATCTAAACAGTTGCCTCATTTTAAAATACAATTTCTAGCAGACACCATTTTTTTGTCCCCAGCCATTACCTTGAATATTACCTGAATTGTAACATCTTCCTTATTCTAAAGGTTTCTGTTTTTCTTTGTCTGTGACTATTTCTGTCTGTCACAGTTATATAGTCTTGCACTCAGTTGGGTGGATGGTTGTTTGTGGTGCAGAGGAAGTCCAACAGTGCAGGTTCAATTCTCCAAACTGACAGAGGCCGGCATGAAGGACTTGCTTCCTCAATCTCAACCCCTCGCCCAAGGTGTGGTGAACCTGATTGTAAACCACCAGAAGTGGTTTTTGTCTGATTGGAGAGCAGCCCCATGTCTTTTGTGATTACAGTGGCCTTGCTCTATCACTGTTAATATTTTTAAACATTTCTCTGCATTAACATTTCTTTTTCTATAATATTCTAGGATGTTGCGGGCATCCATGGTTTCATTTGCTATTACTGTCTGTATTTCCCCCTCACCCTGCTCACCCCCTAACAATCTTTGACTCTGTTTTTATTAATTAATCCATCTGTCTGAGCCTCAAAAATATTCAACATCTCTGCTGCCAGTGGTCTCTAGATAAGAGCATTCTAAAATCTCACAATACTCTACACAAATAAATATCCTCACTTTTGTAATAACTTGAATATATATTTTTGAGGAAAACAAAATACCTTAAATGTGCCCATTAGAGGAGTTTGAATCAACTTTCCAGGAAGGATGTGTTGCTGCACAGTACCCAGTCTGACTGAGAAAACATTCGAGGGCTGTGTATGAAGGTGTTTTGTTTCTGTCTCCTTACCCGAGAAAGGATATAATTACATTGGAAGCAGTTCAGAAATGTTTCACTTCATGTATTCCTGGAATGGAGGGCTTGTATTATTGTATTGTTTAACAGGTTACCCTGGAATGAGAGATGAGCTGACTGAATCAAACAGGATCTTGAGGAGAGTGGGTCAGGTGGAGAGCTGAAGGGAGTTTGTGTTGACCATGACTTGTTGTCATTAGGCTTTGCTCCTGTGTTGAGGAAACCTATTTCAGGAATAAACCACTTTTTTGTGGCTGACCAAAGAAATCTCCCGAACCTGTTCCTATCACTGACCCTGACTCAGTCTTTCACCGATACCATTGGCCATATCACTGACCTGGTTATATTTAAAATCTGTTGTGACCAGTGGAGGAGTGGGATTGGAAAAGGAAACAGTGACCACCCTAATGTGGACAGTACAAGAATGAGGAAAAATTCGCAAAATTGGAATTCATTCAAATCAGAATTCTCTTTCTCAGATGTGTCTGGTGGATGGATGTTTAAATTATATTGCAGCTAACTTAGTTTGATTTTCGATAGACAAGTGAATCAGGGATAATGGGGTATTGACAGAAAATCCAGCTGGGACCATAATGAGATGACCCATTATATTATTTACTGGTGGAGTCATGTCAAAGAGTTGAGAGCTCCATTGTTCTCCACAGTCCCATCTTCTGATGTCCCATTCAGCCCCTCGAACCTGCTACCTAAGAAGCAGATTGAGGTCACTCTGATGGTTAAGTGTAGGTTGGAAAATTTACTTGGAAAATCTAGATTGGGTCAGGAAGAGCCTCCAGCCCCATAATCCCACGATCCAGGATTGCCTTCTCTGTAACTTCTGCTCCAGATATTGGTCATGCTGCAGACCAAGATTCACTGTGAATACATCCCCCATACGCCACCCAGGGTGAGCTCAACCAAATCCTCTGCTCTCCCTGACGACAGTATTACACAAAACGACTTTCAAGAAAATAACCAGCCTATTTTCATTAAGATAATGCAAGAAAACATCGAATAAGGATCGGGGTAGGTATTCAGCCCCTTAATAAAAACATGGCTGAGCTACTCCAGGGCTCAACTCCACTTTGCTGCCAACTCCTTGCATCCCTCAAATTGCCAATATGTCAAAAGCCCATCACCTCCCCTGTAAATTGGGCGGCACAGTGGCTCAGTGTTTAGCTCTGCTGCTGCACAGCACCAGGGTCCCTGATTCGATTCCAGCCTCGGGTGATTGTCTGTGTGGAGTTTGCACATTCTCTGCGTGGGTGTCCTCCCACCATCCAAAGATGTGCAAGGCAGGTGGAATTGCCATGCTGTATCGCCCATAGTGTGAGGTGCAGTCATCAGGAGTAGATGTTGATGAACGGGTGATTTACTCTTCGGAGGGTCGGTGTGGACTTGTTGGGCCAAAGGGCCTGTTTCCAGACAATAGGCAATCAAATTAATAATATAATTCTCTAGGTTAGTGAACTCCAGATATTCACTACCTTCTGAGAGAAGGCATTTCTGTGCATCTTATTTTTAAACCGACGTCCCTTATTCTGTATCCATGTCATCGATATCAAGACTCTGCCCATGATTGGAAATATCTTCTGAACATCTACCGTGTTCAATCACCTCTGTATCTTTTATGCTTCAGTAATATAAACTTTATTCATATTAATTACAATGAAGAAACATCTAAACATCTGCTATCTGCCAAGAATTTGTCCACGTCCTGACCATATCAGCATTCCCTTCCAGATTCTTTACATTCTGACTGCAACATGCCCTTCCATGTTTGCATGCATTATCTGCAAACTCGGATATATAATGTACTCAATCTCCACCTTCAAGCCATCAGTATAGACTAGAAGTAACTGTTGCCATAGGACTGATATTTGCAGTACTCAAGTAGATATTTACTTTTAACCTGACAAAGACATACTAATCCCACTCATGTGGGTGGCATGGTGGCGCAGTGGTTAGCACTGCTGCCTCACAGCCGCAGAGACCTGGGTTCAATTCCTGACTCAGACGACTGTGTGGAGTTTGCACATTCTTCCCGTGTCTGCGTGCGTTTCCTCCGGGTGCTCCGGTTTCCTCCCACAGTCCAAACATGTGCAGGTTAGATGAATTGGCCATGCAAAATTACCCGTGGTGTTAGGTAAAGGGGTAAATGTAGGGGAATGGGTGGGTTGTGCTTCGGCGGGTCGGTGTGGACTTGTTGGGACGAAGGGCCTGTTTCCACACTGTAACTAATCTAATCTAATCCCCACTCTCCATCTCACTAATGCTCATTCTGTGCTAATGCATTATCTGTCACACTGTGAGCTGCTATCGTGTGTAAGAAATATTATTTTGTGCATCCTTATTGAAAAACTCTTGAAAGCCAAATAAACATTCAGCCATTCCATTTCATCAAGTCTGCTTGTTATGTTCTCAGGTATCTTCAGCAATATTTTGCATGATTTTACCGGGGAAAATGTAATTTCTCTTTCAAAAATCCATGTTGACTCTGATTGCGTTAAACTTTTACAAATATTCTGTAATTCCTTCCTTAATTGTGGATACTAGTAGATTCCCAGTAATAATGGTGAGATGAAATGGAGTGTCAGTTCCTTCTTTCTGTCTTGCTTCCTTCTTGAAGACAAAAGCCATATTGGAGGTCCTCTACCCTTGCTGGAACGCTCCTGCAATCCACGGAGTTATAGAATATTTCAAACAATGTCGCCAGTCACTCTGTCATCACGTCTTTTAAAACTATGCATCAGTTGCTGCTGAGCTGTGTATCCTTAGTCTTATTTGTTTGGGAAAACTTTGTTTTGTTTGGTAAAGGATGTTCAAGATATTTCCTCTCATCACCACCTTGTTCAAATCATGAAAAAGTGACAGGATCTTCCTCGTGAGGAACGATATAAAATTCAGGTTGAAATTATCTGCCTGTTCCCTGCAACCAGTTCCCCAGTCACACCATCTCAGTGTCCCACATATACTTTTCTAACTTTCTTTCTTGCTGAGAATGTGTTGCTGGAAAAGCGCAGCAGGTCAGGCAGCATCCAAGGGGCAGGAAAATAAAGAAGGGCTCATGCCCGAAACGTCGATTCTCCTGTTCCTTGGATGCTGCCCGACCTGCTGCACTTTTCCAGCAACATATTTTCTGCTCTGATCTCCAGCATCTGCAGTCCTCACTTTCTCCAGCTTTCTTTCTTCCCAGGGTCACACACTCATCCTGATTTTGTTTTCCGACAGACACGGAAATGCTCTCGCTGCTTGATTTCATCTTTCTTGCCAATTTACTTTACATAGTATTTTTGTTGTTTTCTTCACTTTATGTTATCTGTTTCGGATTCCTAAAATAAGCATCTCAAATCTGGGTGAGACTACTGCTCACTAAATTCAATTCTTTAGTTTGTGATTGAATACTCTGCTTGACAGCTTTTGTGAACCGTGGGTGATTCATCTTTTTATTGAGTCCTTCTTTTTAATCAGAAACATCCATTATTGAACGTTATGAAAAATCTGTTAAATGTCTGCCACTGATATGCTATTCTTATATTCTGCCTTACTCAAGATCTAAGACAGAAATCTGCTGGAAAGATGTTAATTTGGGGTGCCACAGTGTTTCACACTGCTGCTTCACAACACCAGGGTGTCAGGTTCAATTCCAGCCTCGATCATCTGTCTGCGTAGCGTTTGCACATTCTCCCCATATCCCCATTTCCTCCCACAATCTCAAAGATGTGCATGTGAGGTGGATTGGCCATGCTAAATTGCCAATAGATTTCAGGGATGTGTAGTTAGGTGCATTTATCAGGGGTAAATGTAGAGTATAGGGTGGGGGAATGGTGTTGTGTGGGTTACGTTTCAGAGGGTTGATGTAGAATTGTTGGGCCCAATAATCTATTCCCATGTTGTAGGGATTCTAGGATATTTTTTATAATTCCTAGTTCTTTCATATTATTCAGGGATATCTTTCACATGGGACTGAACACATGATTAGATGAGAGTGACTCTATATTCCCAGTTTTCCCGTCTCTGTAATTTCTGATTAATGATGCCACATTCCAGTGGAAAGACTCTGACATGGTTCCTGTTCCCTCAAATGAGAAATCCCACCAATGCTGGTGAACAGGGCCTTAGCTATGACTGACCCATCCTCCACGCTAATGCCCTCACCCCTTCCCCTCCTTTCTAGAACAATGATACAAATCACTTTGTCCTCAATTTCCATTGCACTAGATTTTGCATACAAAGAATCAGCCTCTGCCATTCCCACCACCTCCAGCAGGACAGCACTCTTAAACACATCTTCCCCTGCTCTTCACTGTCAGCATTTCACAAGGAGCGTTCCCACTGTGACATCCCCCACCTCCCCGAACACTTCCCCACGCCCCCGTGGCACATCCCCACCTATTTGCAGAAGCTTGCCCATTCACCTCTTCCCTCCTCACTGTCCAAGGTCCCAAACACACCTTCCAGGTGAAGCAGCATTTCACTTCTACTCTTACAGTACAGTCTCCTGTCATTGCTGCTCACAACACAACCTCATTTACATTGGGCGAGACCAAACAGAGAACACTTTGAGGAACATTTCCGCTCCCTACAGGTAGTTCTGACCTTGTCATTGTTTCCCATTTCAATAACATACCTTGCTCTCATGTTATCATTTCAGTCCTGGGCTGCTGCAATGTTCCAGTGCGGCAAAACCCAAGCTCCAGTAACACGTCACCATATGTTTCGGTAGTTTGCGTCTTGTGGGACTTAATATTTAATTCCATAACTTCACAGCATGACCCCGTTATGACTGTCCTCCATTTTTCATACTTTGTCGTTCTTGGTCTCCTACAGACCTTGTCTTGTTTTTGACTTGTTTATTTTGTACTGTATGAAGAGAACTTGTCTCCCCCTCTGACACTTTAATTCACACCCATTTTACAACTCTTTCTCTTTCATCACATGTTTGTCCTTTCCCCTCTGCCTCCATACCCTCTGTTTCCTATCATCCCTCCTCGACGCGTGCCAAGGGATTAAAAAGCCAATGTTCCAATCTTTTTCAGTTCTGAAGAAGGGTCATGCTGAAATTGAAACATTAACCTTGTTTTTCTGTCTTCACACATGCTGCCAGTTTCTCCAGAAATCAATCAGACACATAACACATTTTCAATAAAACAGAACACTGTGGATATTGGAAATCTGAAACAAAAACAAAATTGTTGTACAAACTGACAGTGTTAAAGAACCGTCACTGAACCTAAAAGATTAACTCTGTTTTCACTTCACAGTTGCTGCCAGTCCTGATGAGATCCTCTCACTATTACTGTTTTTCAACACGTTGTGGACATGTTTGCCCAACATGGTGAGCCATACACCAGCAAATGGACGATAACACAAGCTCCACAGATTGGTTCTGAAAACTGCACAAGGCCAGCATCACTGACACTACAGAGCTGTTCATCACGGTCAGCGAGAGAAACAGATGGAAACACATTCTGTTCAACACTATTGGAAGGGAAATGATTCAGATGAATATGTTAAAGGGGTTTTGCGGAATGTAACAAATTGATGGTGTCACAACCTGGAGAGATCCTTAAAATGGTAGTGCTACCCATATCAGAAAGCAGAGTAGATCACTGAGTAACGGGGTGATGGGTGAATGGGTCTCAGTGTGAATTGGGGGTTAGGAAGGAGAATTACAGGTGCAGATATTACATCTCAAACTGGGCATTTATGTGGTGCTGTAAACAACAGCAATATCAGAAGCAAAATTGTAGTCAATCACGATGTCAAACTTTTTCTTTGAGATAATCCCTCAGTCTACCATTGCCATCAAGTCTGGTTCAATAATGAGTGAAGGTGAACTTGCACGTATCAGAAACCTAAAACTGTACCTTACATGTATGACAACCCGTTAAAGCTACAACACTTGACTGCTTACACACCGGACAGCAGAACAAACATCTGATACATAGGGCAAAATGACACCAAATCCGACAGATCATACCTAAGCCCTGCAGCCGTGCCACACTCATCCACAAATGATGGACTATTAAACAACTCACTGGAGGAGGAAGCTCCACAAATATCTTCGTCCTCATGATGGAAGAGCACAGCACATCAATGTTAAAGGTAAGGATGTAGTATCTGCACCATTCTCACCTCGATCTGCACCATTCTCACCTCATCCTCATCCACACAATCACAGATGTGCTTCTTCAAACAATTCAATCCTCTGCACTTGACATCCAGAAAGGGTTGACCACAGTAGATGGGACAAAGGCAATGGGCTCTGATACCATTCCTGTCAGAGGACTCAAGACTTGTGCTGCACAACATGACATATTCCTGGGGAAGTTTTTTTCATTCCAAATACACTCTGACATCTGTCAGGAAATCTGACAATTGTCCGGTCTCCTAAGCGGAGAATAATTACAATCTTCTAGGAGAAAGTGAGGATTGCAGAGGCTGGAGATCAGAGCTGAAAATGTGTTGCTGGAAAAGCGCAGCAGGTCAGGCAGCATCCAAGGAGCAGGAGAATCGACGTTTCGGGCATGAGCCCTTCTTCAGCAATAATTACAATGTGTCAATACCATGCGACCAGTCACATTGTGATAGTCAAATAGATGGAAGTACATTTTGACACAGCTGTCAAGCAGCACAGGAATAACCTGTTGGCTGCGTTTCCGTTAATACCTCATGTGGAGATGGTGCTGCTGTGAAAATGTCACTGGATGTCTAATCCAAACAAGCTAATGATCTGGTGGTAGTTAAAAACCTGATCAATGTTGATTCAATTGTGAATGGCATGGATATAGTAGAAAGTATGAGGCTTTTTCCAGGGTGGAGGGGTCATTTACCTGGTGGGACACAGGTTCACGTTGCAAGAGGGGAAATTTAAAAGAGACGAGTGAGGAATGTTTTTCATACTAAAACTGTTTTCATTTCCATGATCCGCATTCCTCTATTCCCTTCCTATTCATCCATTCGTCCAGTTGTTTCACACGAAGTTCAGTGAGTGCCAGGACTCTACTGTGCTGCAGCGAAACCTGCAGCTATATTCATTAGAATTCAGAAGAGGGCGGAGTGGGGGGTATGATTTGAAAGAAACATATAAATTTATGAATGGAACAGATAGGATAGATGAAGAGAGGGCGTTTTCATTGGCAGGTGAAACTGGGGCAAGAGGGCATCACCTCAGGATTAGAGGGAGCAAATTTAGAACAAAATTGAGAAAGAACATCTTCACTCAGAGTGTTGTAAATCTATGGAATTCCTTGTCAGAGTTGACGCTTCTTCAGTAAGCATTTTCAAGCTAAGATTTTTTTTGAACTGAATGAACTAAATAAATGAATTAAGGGATGCTGTGAGAGTGCGGGAAAGTGGAGCCGAGTCCATGAAAAGATCAGCCATGATCTATTGAAAGGCAGACCAGGCTGGACAGGCCAGATGGCCCACTCCTGCTCTGAACCTCTCAGCTTGTTCTATCCCTTATTGTGTTATAAACCTCCATCATGTCAAATCTCAATCTCCTTTATTCTCAGCATGTTGGAAAGAATCCCAAAGAACAAAGAAAATTTACAGTCCAGAAATAGACCCTTTGGCCCTCCATGCCTGAGCTGATCCAAATCTACTGTCTAAACCTGTGACGTAATTCTTAAGCATCTATATCCCTCTGCTCCCCACCTACTCATGCATCTGTCCAGACCCATCGTAAATGAATCTACCGTGCCTGCCTCTCCCACCTCTGATGGCAATGCGTTCCAGACACCCACCACCCTCTGTGTAAAGCCTATCCAAGAGCACCATTTCTAACAACATGCTGGTAAGTCTTTTCTGAACGCTGTCTAACTTAATAATATCCGTCCTATAACAGGGCTAACAGAACTGCACGGAGTACTCCAGAACAGGCCTCATGAATGACCTGTACTTGAACTTAACATCCCAACACCTGTCCTCAAAAGTGTGATCTAAGAAAGCAAGCAAGCTGAACACCTTCTTAACCAAACTGCCTACATGTGACACAAACTTCAAAGAATTATAGCTGAGCCCCTCGGTCTCTTCAACCCTTACAAGGACCAGGTTTTGAATTGTATTTTCCTCCCTTTGTTTCTTTTACCAAAATGCAATACTATGAATTTGTTGAAATAAACTCTACCTGCCACTCCTCAGCCCCGTGAATGATATTACCACCCCCTCACCCTCTCCCTTCAGTTTTAAAAGACCCTTTCCCTCTCCAGGAGGCCTACAAACTGAGGCCTTGATATTTGTAAAGACCTAGAGCTTCATTTGTTTTGTCCGACAGGAGGAGGATGGGGGTGCATCCAGTGGGGAGGAGAGGCTGGAAAATAAACAGTTGCCTTGTATCATTCAATAGTTTTAGGAAGAGGACAGTCACACGTTAGAGGCATGAAATAGTGTTTGCTGTGTGAGGCCTGAAATGTTTCTTTGTTCATCTCTGGTGTTCAGTACTAACATCCGTTCAAGATTCTTCACAGCGCAGAGCGTGTCTGTAGGATTTCTTTCCTGAATATTGCAGACTACAGATAATAACCATTTAAATTGGAATTCATAACCAAGTAATAAAAGATAATAATGGCTTTTCTTGATGTCAGAAAACATGCACTCAAATCCTATAGTTGAGGCAAATAGCTGGCATGTTTTAAAAAAATTAATTCTTTTAGCAGTGTAAATCAGTCAAGTTAACCAGATATTAATGAATCTATACCGAGATACAAGAAGGCATTTAAAATGTGATTCAAAATGCGGGCATGGTTCAGTCTTGTGTATTGGGGAGCACTCATGCTTTTGAGCCAGAGCTTTGGATTTGATTCCTGTTCCTGTTGATGTGTTGTCACGTCTCCAGCTCTTGATCAGGTGGTCTGGATTCAATTCATGCCTGTCGCAGAGGTTTTTCACAGTATATTAGAACAGGTTGATGAACACACACACAGCAGAATAATGTGCAGCTTTAGGGGCTGTTGCAGTGTGGTGGCAGTGTCTCTACCTCTGGGCCCAAAAGTCTAGGGTAAAATCCCACACAGATGTTTCATCATCTGTCGGAACACATTGATTAAAATTATTTTGGAATTGTGACTTGTTCAGGAAGGAAGACATTTCAGGCCTGAATTTTAGAATTTCCACACGAGATAACTGAAAGTCCAGCCAGAGTTCAGATCAGAGTAGTGCTGGAAAAGCACAGCAGTTCAGGCAACATCCGAGGAGCAGGAAAATCGAGTTTCAGGCAAAAGCCCTTCAGCCCTTCGTGTTGATTGGAGGTTTGTAAAATCATGAGGGGAATGGATAATGTGAACAGTCAGGTTCTTGCCCCCAGGGTAGGGGAGTCCCAGACTGGAGGGCAGAGATTTAAAGGTTAGCGTGGAAAGATTTAAAAGAGACCTGAGGGGCACTTTTTGTCCCAGAGGGTGGTGCATGTATGGAATGAGCCGCGAGAGGAAATGGTGGAGACTGGTACAATTACACTTCTTAAAAGGCATCTGGAAGGATCTATCAGTAGAACAGCTTTAGAGGGATATGGACCAAATACTGTGAAATGGAACTAGATTAATTTAGGATATCTAATCGGCACGGGTGAGTCGGACCAAAAAGTCTGAAAAGGAAACTTCCACCACCATCCTCTGTCTTCTACATTCGAGCTAGTTCTGTACAAAAATGCCTCGTTCTCCCTGTATTCCATGAGACCTAACCTTATTAACCAGTCACCCATGAGGAACCTTGTTGAATCCCTTATTTAAGTCTATAGAGATCATGTTAACCACTCTGCCCTCATCAATCTTTGGTATTCTTTCTAAAAAAACTCAATCAAGTTCTTGAGACATGATTTCCCACACACAAAGCAATGCCTGCCTACTCCCAATCCATCCTGGTCTCTCTCAATACATGCAAATCCTATCCCTCAGGATTCCCTCCAACAACTTGCTCACCACTGTATTCAGGCTCCCTGGCTTGTCCTTACCAGTTTTCTTCAATAGTGGCACCACATTAGTCGACCTCCAGTCTTCCAGCACCCCACCTCTAACTATCAGTAATACAAATTCCTCAACAAGGGGCCCAGCAATCACTTCTTTAGATTCCCACAGAGTTCTAGGGTACACCTGATCAGGTCCTGGAGATTTATCCACTTTTATGTGTTTCAAAAAATCCAGCACCTCATCCTCTGTAATATGAACATTTTTCAAGATGTCACCATCTATTTCCTCTCATTCTATGTCTTCCAGGTCTTTCTCCACGGTAAACACTGATGCAAAACACATGCTTAATACCTTCGCCGTCCCCTGCAGCTGACGTTCATGGGGTCCTATTCTCTCCTGAGCTACCCTTTTATCCCAAATATATTTATAAAAACTCTTTGGATTCTCTTTAACCCTCTTTGCCAAAGCAATTTCATATCCTTTATGGCCATCCTGATTTCACTCTCAAGTGTACCTCGACCACCTTTAACTCTTCTATGGATTCACACAATCTCTCCTGCCTGTACTGAATATGTGCTTCCTTCCTTTTAGTACCTAAACTCTCAGTTTCTCTACTGATCCAGCATCTTCCAGCCTTTCCTTTCACTCTAACAGGAATATTATGTCTCTGGACTTTCAATATCTCATTCTTGAAGGCTTCCCATTATCCAATCATCCCTTCACCTGTGAAAATCTGCTTGCAATCAGCTTTTGAAAGTTCTTGCCTAACACCATCAAAATTAACCTTCCTCCAAATTAGAAGCTCTCTTTTGAGATCCAGACTATCATTTTGCATTACTATCTTAATGCTGATATAATCATGGTTACTGGTCCGACTGACCCCCCTGTCACCTGCCCTGCCTTATTCCCCAGGAATAGGTTTAGCATTGCACCTTCTTTTGGAGGTACATCTATATCCTGAATCAGAAAATGTTCTTGTACACATTTAACAATTTCTCTTCCATCGAAACCAAACACTATGACCATCCCAATCTATGTTTGGAAGTTAAAATCCACTACCATAATCACCCTATTCTTCTTAAAGAGAATTGAAATCGCCCTACAAGTTTGCTTCTCAACTTCCAGCTGACTATTAGACGGGCAACAATACAATCCCAATGAGGTGATCATCCCTTTCTTATTTCTCAGTGCTATCTAAATAATTCCCTGAATGTATTCCCGGAAATATCAAACTGAAATGCAACAGTAATGTTATCTGTTATCAATAACAACAACATCCCTCCTCTCTCGCCCACCTTTCTACCCTTCCAATAGCATGTTTATTCTGGAAAATTAACTTCCAATCCTTCCTTTCCTTGAGCCACGTTTCTGTAATTGTTATGTTAGCCCAGTCCCATGTTCTTCAACAAGCCCTGAGTTCGTCTGCCTTCCCTGTTTGGCCTCTTCTATTGAAATAAATGAAGTTTAATGTATGAGCCGCAACTTGTTCTCTGCTTTGTTCCTGCCTGCCCTGACTGTTTGACTTGCTCCATTTCCATTATTTTCTGTCATTCATGAAACTGCTAAGTGTGCTCTCAATATTTCTCATCCACAGAAAGATAGGAAAGATCAGAGGATCAAGTCTTCGCCATGGTTGTAACATTCCAATCTATCACTCTGAGATTCCGATACATCGTTGTAACATTTCAGTCAATCTTTCTCAGATTCTGATCTCTCCCTCTCTCTGGAGCTGCTGTTCCCAACCCTGTGAAGGATGCTGCTGCTGCTGCTGATATTATGGGACAACACACTGAAATCATCCCCTTATTGATAGGCGAGGGAAACACCCCAGTGACACACCTGGATCTACGAAGATTAACACCAATCACAGTTCCTGAACAAACAGCTCCAGTGAATCGCTTTCACTACAACACGTTTAATGTAATAACAGTAATGGGTCTGAGTGGGATGTTGACATCACCTGCTATTTTTCTGATAGCCCATCTCCAATTATCCTAACAATGTTAGAGGTGACGGAGAAAGGTGATTGTTTCCCTTCACAGGCTCGATGCCTCTGCTGAGTTATCCACATACAATGCTCAGTGCCCCTTCCTTCCTAACAGCTAATCGGGAAATTGCTACTCCACTGACATCTTCTCCACCACAAGGACTGCCAATCTTAAAGCTGTCTCTGGGCACAACTGCATTGAAAATATACAGGAAGTGTGGATTTACTCTCACTGCTATAATAAGGCAATGTTTTATCTCGAACACAATGCACTTTAATGATTTGTTTCTAAAGTTGCAAACATCTTATTGCACAATTCAGAGGCCTTTTCTTTTTCAGATGTTTATACCTTCGACCAAAAGTAAATGTGTATGTGTCATTGGTTAAGAAACGGAAAGGAATAAAAGACAGCGGCTGTGGAGAATCAAGGAGTAGAATGATATGCCCCATTCACCAACATCTTCTTCATAGAATAAAATAAAATGCAGAGAAAGAAACAGAAAATATTTGGAAGAAGGAACGGTGAGTGACAATGTAAAAAAAACAATACTTTGCAATTGAATGGACAAAGCATTATTTTAGACACACTGTGTGCGTACAGATAGACAAGATCATCCATATGTACACAACACATTCAGAATGAACAACGGAGACACAGTTCACAAAATATGAAGGGTATGATGCACAAAATTTATAAAACATTGAAACGTCATTTGATCCTGCTCTGAGGCGTTGTGAACCCTTCTCTCAATGATTGCCCCCTTTTCAGGGATTCCCTGCACTAGTCTCTCATTCTTATCAGAATGGGTGTTATAAACTTGTGCTTCTAGTGTCCCACTTTTATTTCAATTAATCCACTTTCTACTGAGAAATAAATAGATTGGCCTGCTGCGTTCTGTCAACAGCTGGTGTGTATCATATTGTTGGAAATAAAAGTTCTGGCATCAGACCCAGCATTTAAACGTATTTCTCTGTTGTACACAGACTGTTCAAAGGACCACAGCACACCAGGAATTGTTAAGCCAAATAGGGAAGTACATCTCCTTTTATCAACAATGTAGTTTTGTCGATTTTTATGTCTGCTCATCTATATATTCTCTTTCTCGTTATTAAATCCTCCAATCATTCTCCATGTCACATCTCTAAAACCACATTTTTTCATTTTATATCTATTTCTCAC
This sequence comes from Hemiscyllium ocellatum, assembly GCF_020745735.1. Lineage (NCBI taxonomy): Eukaryota > Metazoa > Chordata > Chondrichthyes > Orectolobiformes > Hemiscylliidae > Hemiscyllium > Hemiscyllium ocellatum. Next base: position 57,741,817 of record NC_083426.1, read on the forward strand.
TTTTGGATGTGACACAAATACAATTGCATCATATAACGACAAAGACATGAGGGAGGAGCTGACCAGAGTTCATTGGAAGGGGAACAGAACAAAGAAGACAACGGAACAGCAATGGCAGGAGATTCTGGGGGTAAGCAGAATAAGAAACAGACTCAGTGGAGGACAAGGCAACTGTAGTTGTTCAGGTAAGTAAGGGACAGCATAAAAACAAAAGAAAATGCATACAATGCGATGAGGATTACTGGGAAACCTGAGGGTTAGGAAGCCTAGGAATTCTAGCAGAGAATAAATGAAAATAAAAATTAGGAGAAGATGTTGAAATATGGTGATAATCTTTCTAATATTGGAGAAGAAGATGGCAAGAGATTTTCATGCGTATAACAGGAAGAGAGGGAGGCAAAGAGCAAACATTGGACAGCTAGAGAAAGAGGCTGGAGAAGTAGTTATATGAAACAATGAAATCACAGAGGATTTGAAAAGGTACTTTGCATCTGCCATCATGGTGGAAGACACCAGCACCCTGCCAGAACTTCAAGAGAGTCAGGTGGCAGAGGTGAACGTTAGTAACTACCACTTAGCGGAAGGTGCTGGGGAAACTGAAAGGTCTGAAAATAGATAAATCATTCAGACCAAATGGATTACTCCCTAAGTAGATAGCTGAGAAGATTTTGGAAGCATTGCTGGTGACCTCCAAGGGATCACTGGAGCCCAGGAGGGTCACAGAGGGCTGGCAAATGTAACACTCCTGTTTAAGGAGAGAAGGACACAGAAGACAGTAAATTATCAGTAGCCAGGCAAGTTGAAAGTGTTAGAAGAAAGTGAGGACTGCAGATGCTGGAGACCAGATTCAAGATCAGAGTGATGCTGGAAAAGCACAGCAGGTCAGGCCGGATCCGAGGAGCAGGAATTCCTGATGAAGGGCTTTTGCCTGAAACATCGAATTTCCCGCTCCTCAGATGATGAGGTTAATGATGAGCACCTGTTGTGCTTTTCCAGCAAAACTCTAATCTTGAAGTTGAAACTGTTGTTAAGAAGGTTGAGTGGATCCATGAGTTTATGAATAGATGTATAGATTATAACTGTAAGGCAGTTGTGAAGTACACTGAAGATTGTGTGATTACATTACCAACATAACAAGAGTTAAATTTCCAAATGCTGTTGCAAAGAGCAGACTTGCAAGTGCGGTTGAAACAAGTGAATTCGGTTCTCAGCAGGCAGGAGCATATGCCCCTAACAGACTGTTGCCTGGGCCTTGTTTGTAAGATGTGAAGAATAGTTTGTTACTAAATAGACTAAAAAAAGTGTAAAGTGCACAATTAAAGCTGTTGCTGTGCAGGTTTCAACATACAATTATGTCGTCTACATACATGAAGAAATAAAGCCAAATATTTGAAAAGATTGCAGACCCACTCCTTATTTCTCAGCACCCAACACATACACTCCAGGTGAAGCAGCATTCAACTTGTACTCTTTCAATCCAATTTACTATCATTGCTGTTCACAATGCAGCCTCCTTCACCAAACAGACAAACACTTTGAGGAACATTCCACTCTGTCTGTAGAAATAGCCCTGACCTTCTAATTGATTCCCATTTCAATAATTAAGAGAAAGTGAGGACTGAAGATACTGGAGAGTCAGAGTTGCTTGGGGTGGCACTGGAAAACTAGCAGGTCAGGCTGCATCCAAGGAGCAGGAGAGTTGATGTTTTGGGCATAAGCCCTTCGGCAGGAATGTAGAGGGGGAGGGAGATAAGCGATAAATAGTGGTGTGGGGGTCGGGGTGAGGCTGCGGGGATTGTAAGTGGGAAAGCGAGAGGTGGAGGTTGGTGGGGAGTAAATGTGATAAGTCGATTGGGAGTGAGGTGCAGATAGGTGGGAAGGGAAATGGACAAGTAAGACTGATCAAAAGGGCAGTGACCCAAGTTAGTGTTAGATCAGGAATGAGGTGAGGGAGAGGAGGTTGAATGGTTCACCAAAATCACCAATGCATCCCACTTTGAACTCAAGTTCATATGGACCATCTCCCATTCCTCCCTCCCGATCCTGGACCTTTCCATCCCACAGACAAAACACAGACATCTACTTCGATCCCACCAACTTCCACATTTCCCTTGATTACATCTCCTCCTGTGCACAGCCAGGGAAAAATATCATGCCTTATTCCAATTCCTCTGCCTGAACAGTATCTACTCCTAGGAGGAGCAAATTCACTCCAAGACATCCCAGATGTTCTACTATTTCAGGGACCGCGGTTTCCCCTCCTAAGTGATCAATAATTCCCTCCAGTACATCTCCTTCACTTCCTGTATCTTCGTCCTTGAACACCACCATTCAACCGCACAAGGATGGAACCAACCTGATCTCCACCCCAGTGATCTCCACGTACAGCACATTATCCTTTGCAATTTCCACCACTTACAGTCAGACACCACCACCAAGGATATATCTCCCTCCTGACCTCTGTCTGCATTCCGCAGAAATCATTTCCTCAGAGACTCCCTTGTTTAGTCCATGACCCCACCAACCCACGCCACACACCTTCCCTTGCTGCCACAAGGTGTGTGAGAGGACAAGATAGAGGATGGGCAAAATTTCTGCTTGTAACAGCTGCTCCTTTTTTGAGGTATTTTAGGTATTGGAGGTGATTTCCTCAAATTCCAGGACAAGCAATTCCTGTTTTATACGCTATTGCACAGCTTTGGAACTTCGGGGTTAAAAAAGTCAAAACAACAGCACTTTTTAAAGGGAGAGGAACAGACAAAGGAAGCACATGGTGAGGTCAGTGTAGTGAGAGAGAGAGAGAGAGAGAGAGAGAAACAAACCCACATTGCTAACTGATAGAGAAATTCACAACTGATCTTGGAGGAACCTGTTGGGAGAGGTCACAGCACAGAAACAGATAAGTGGATGTTTAAGTGTTGTCTTAAAATAAGTCTGCAGTAGAGAGTAGAGTGGGTTTGTGATTTTATTTAGCTATGTGTCTGAATTAAACTTAAGATATAAGTCATAAGTATTAATTTGACCCAGAGCAGTGTTTAGTAGAGGAATAAGACAGAGATATTTTCTGGATATGTGGATTGAAAGAAGTAAACATGGCCCTTAGCAGACTGATATGTTCTTCTTGTCAGGTGTGGGAGTTAGGGAGAGTTTACCAGTTTCTAAGAATTATATCTGCAATAAATGCCATTGGTTATGAATCCTGTAAGATCGAATGGATCAGTTGGAGAGGCAGTTCGAGGCAATGAGGAAATTAGAAGAGCAAGGTGGTGTGATGAATGGCAGTTATAGGAAGAGGAGAACTCTCAGATACAGTCACATAGATGGGTTAACTCCAGGAAAGCTGAGACAGGTAGGCAGGTAGTGCAGGAATTTTCTGTGGCTGTCCCCATTTCAAACAAATATGCTAATTTGGAAAATGGAGGGGGCGATGGATTCTCAGGGGAATGTAGCGTGAGCAGCCAAGTTTCTGGTATTGAAACTGGTTCTAAAGTAATGAGAGGTACGTCGGGTTCCAAGCGATCGACTGTCTTAGGGGACTCTCTAGTCCAAGGTAAGGACAGACGTTACTTTGGCCAGCAGCAAAAAATCAGAATGGTGCGTTACTTCCCTGGTGCCAGGATCAAGGATGTCTCAGAGAGAATGCAGAATGTTCTCAAGGGGGAGAGGGGAGAGCAGGAGGTCAATGTACACATTGGAACCAATGACATAGAAAGGGAAAAGTTGAGATTCTGAATGGTGATTACAGAGGGCTGGGCAACAATTTAAAAAGGATGTCCTCGAGAGTAGTAATATCTGGATTACTCCAGACGCTACGAACTAATGAGGGCAGTAATAGGAGGATAGAGCAGATGAATGCATGGCTGAGGAATTGGTGTATGGGAGGAGGATTCATATTTTTGGTTCATTGGAAGCTGTTTTGGGGTAGAAGTGACCTGTACAAGAAGGATGGATTGCACCTACATTGGAAGGGGACTAATACACCGACAGGGAGATTTGCTAGAGCTGCTCAGGAGGTTTTAAACTAGTAAGATGGCAGGTGGGACCCCGGGAGATAGTGAGGAAAGATTTCAATCTGAGACTGGTACAGTTGAGAACAAAGGCGAGTCAAACAGTCCTGACAGACAGGGAAAAAAAAAGCAGAGAACAAAACAGCACTGATAAAATTAAACTGTATTTATTTCAATGGAAGAGGCCTAACAGGGAAGGCAGGTGAACTCAGGTCATGGTTAAGAATACGAGACTGGGATATCATAGCAATTACAAATACATGGCTCAGGGATGGACAGAACTGGCAGCTTAATGTTCCAGGATACAAATGCTACAGGAAGGATAGAAAGGGAGGCAAGAGAGGAGGGGGAGTGGCGTTTTAGAGAAGGGGTAGCATGGCAGCTGTTCTGAGGGAGGATATTCCCGGAAATACATCCAGGGAAGTTACTTGGGTTGAACTGAGAAATAAGAAAGGGATGATCACCTTATTGCAATTGTATCATAGACTCCTTAATAGTCAGATGGAAAGTGAGAAACAAATTTGTCAGGAGACCTCACCTGTAAGAAAAATAGGGTGATTATGGCAGGGGATTTTAACTTTCCAAACATAGACTGGGGCTGCCATAGTGTTAAGGGTTTAGATGGAGAGGAAATTGTTAAGTGTGTACAAGAAAATTTTCTGATTCAGTATGTGGATGTACTTACTAGAGAAGGTGCAAAACTTGACCTACTCTTGGGAAATATGGCAGGGCAATTGGCGGAGGTGTCAGTGAGGGAGCACTTTGGCACCAGCGACCATAATGCTATTAGTTTTAAAATAATGATCGGACAAGGATAGACCAGATGTAAAAGTTGAAGTTCTAAATTGGAGGAAGGCCAATTTTGTTGGCATTTGGCAAGAACTTTCAAAAGCTGATTGGACACTGATGTTTGCAGGTAAAGTAACGACTGGAACAAGGGAAGCCTTCAGAAATGAGGTAAAGAGAGTCCAGGGAAAGTATATTCCTATTAAATTGAAAGGAAAGGCTGGTAGGTATACAGAATGCTGGATGACTAAAGAAATTTAGATTTTGGTTAAGTAAAAGAAGGAAGCATATGTCAGGTAGAGATCAAATGAATCCTTAGAAGAGTATACTTACGAGAGAAATCAGGAGGGCAAAGATGGGACACGAGATAGTTTTGGGAAATAAAGTTAAGGATAGCCCAAATGGTTTTTACACATTCATTAAAGGGAAAAGGGTAACTATGGAGAGAATAGGGCCTTGAAAAAATCAACGAGGTTAAAACAATGAGTGCAGATGCTGGAAACCAGATTCTGGATGAGTGGTGCTGGAAGAGCACAGCAGTTCAGGCAGCATCCAAAGTGCAGCGAAATCGATGCTTCGGGCAAAAGCCCTTCATCAGGAATAAAGGCAGTCTCTCCATGCTTAAGGCTCACTGCCTTTATTCCTGATGAAGGGCTTTTGTCTGAAACGTCGATTTCGCTGCACTTTGGATGCTGCCTGAACTGCTGTGCTCTTCCAGAACCACTATTCCAGAACCTTGCAAAAATCAGCAATGCGGCCTTTGTGAGGAGCTGCAAGAGATGGGGGAGATATTAAACTAGTATGTTGCATTAGTATTTACTGTGGAAATGGACACGGAAGATAAAGAATGCAGGGAACTAGATGATGACATCTTCAAAAATGTCCATCTTACAGAGGAGGAAGTGCTGGATGTCTTGAAATGCATAAAAGTGGACAAATCACTACGACCTGATTAGGTATACCCTAGAACTCTGTGGGAAGCTAGTGTTTCTGGGCCTCTTACTGAGATATTTGTATCATCGATAGTTACAGGTGAGGTGCTAACGTGGTGCCACTAGATAAGAAAGGTGGTAAAGATGAATCAGGGAACTGTAGACGAGTGAGCGTGATGTCGGTGGTGGAAATGTGATTGAAGGGAATCCTGAAGGAAGGGAGTTACATGTATTTGGAAAGACAAGGACTGATTAGGGATAGTCAACATGGTTTTGTGCGTGGGAAGTCATGTATCATAAATTTGATTTAGTTTTTTGAAGAAGTAACAAAGAGGATTGATGAGGGCAGAACAGTGGACGTGATCTCTCTGGACTTCAGTAAGGGATTCGACAAGGTTCCCCACGGGAGACTGGGGTAAGCAAGGTTAGATCTCATGGAATACAGAGAGAACTAGCTATTTGGATACAGAACTGGCTCAAAAGGGGAAGACATAGCGTAGTGGGGGTGGGTTGTCTTTCAGACTGGAGGCCTGTGACCGGTGGAGTGAAACAAGGATCGGTGCTGGGTCCACTCCTTTTCATCATTTATATAAATTATGTGGATATGAGCAAACGAGGTACAGTTAGTAAGTTTGCTGATGACACCAAAATTGGAGTTGTAGTGAACAGCGAAGAAGGTTACACCAGATTACAACATGTCTTGACTAGATGGGCCAATGGGCTGAGACGTGACAGATGGAGTTTAATTTAGATAAATGCGGGGTGCTGCATTTTGGGATAGCATATCTTAGTAGGACTTATACACTTAATGGTAAGGTCCTAGGGAGTGTTTTTGAACAAAGAGACCTTGGAGTGCAGGTTCATAGCTCCTTGAAAGTGGATTCACAGGTCGATAGGATAGTGAAGAAGGCGTTTGGTATGCTTTCCTTTATTGGTCAGAGTATTGTTTACAGGAGTTGGGAGGTCATGTTGCAGTTGGACCGGACATTGGTTCGGTCACTGTTGGAATATTGTGTGCAGTTTGGGTCTCCTTCCTATCGGAAATACATTGTGAAACTTGGAAGTGTTAAGAAAAGATTTACAACGATGTTGCCAGAGTTGGAGGTTTTGAGCTATTGGGAGACTTTGAATAGGGTAGGGTTGCTTTCCCTGTAGCTTCGGTGGTTGAGAGGTGACCTTACAGAGGTTTAAAAAATCATGAGTGGCATGGACAGGATAATTGGACAAAGTCTTTTCACTGAGATCAGGGAGTCCATAACTAGAGGTTTAGGAAGAGAGGGGGAAAAATATAAAAGAGAACAAGGGGCTAACTTTTCCACTCAGAGGGTGGTACGTGTATGGAATGAGCTGCCAGAGCAAGTTATGGAGGCTGGTGCAATTACAACATTTAAAAGGCACTTGGAAGGGTATTGAATATGAAGGGTTTGGGGGAAATATGGGCCGGGTGCTGGCAGGTGGGACTATGTTGGGTTGGGATTCCTCGTCAGCACGACGAGCTGAACCGAAGGGTTTGTTTCCATGCTATACATCTCTTTGACTCGATGTTTATGGAGAAAATTTCTCCATAAACAATTTCTTTAAACACATAACATGGCACTCCTGGAAAGGAAAAAACTTCAGATGAATGTGTTCGGGGTTTGTGAGGAATGTGATATATTAGAGGAGTGACACCACAGAGAGACCCACAGAATAATGCGAATATTAAAATGGAAGTGTTATCACATCATCAGAAACCAGAGCAGGTGAATGGGTCTCGGTGTGAATTGGGGGATAGGCAGCAGAATTGTATGGTAGATTTTGCAGCTCAATCTGAACATTCATGTTGTGCTACCTAACACAGCAGGAGCAGGAGCAGAATTGTATTCAACCACAACCTGGAACCTTTTGCCTGGGTAATCCCTCAGCCTAACATTCCCATCAAAACAACTTTGGTTCAGTGACAAATGTGGATGAAAGTGTCTGGGTCAAAACCATGTGTACCTAAAATTGATGACAATCTGTTAAAGGTACTGCACTTGACTGTTTGCATTCCAAACAGCAGAACTAATGTCAGACAGAGAGGGCGAAATGATCCCAACACCAACAGATTAGATCTAAATTCCGCACGGCTGCCACATCCACTCACAAATGTTGATGGACGATTGAACAACTCACTGGAGGAGAAGGCCTCACAAATATCCACATCCTGAATTCTAGAACAGCCCTGCATATTAGTGCAAAAGTAAAGGATTTAAAATCTACACCATCCTCAGACAGAAGCTTTGAGTCAATGATCCAACCCATCTTCTTGATAATGTCCACAGAATCACAGAGATTCTTCAACCAATTCGATTCACTGCACGTGACATCAAGAAACACCTGAACCCAGTAGATATGACAAAGGCAATGGGCCCTGACACCATTCCTGTAATGGGACAGAAGACTTGTGCTGCACGACAATCATGCCTATTGGAAAGCTGTTTCATTCCAGTTCCAACTCTGATATCTCCTTGACAATGTGGAAAATTGGAACTACGTCTAGTCACAGAGTCATAGAGATACACAACATGGGAAACAGACCCTTCGGTCCAACCCGTCCAGTTATCCCAACCCAATCTAGTCCCACCTGCCAGCACCCGGCACATATCCATCCCCTATCTTCCTATTCATATACCCATCCAAATGCCTCTTAAATATTGCAATTGTACCAGCCTCCACCATATGCTCTGGAAGCTAATTCCATACACGTACCACCCTCTGCATGAAAATGTTGCCCCTTAGGTCTCTTTTATATCTTTCCCCCTCATCCTAAACCTAAGCCCTCCAGTTCTGGACTCCCCGATGCCAGGAAAAAGACTTTGTCTATTTATCCTATCCATGCCCCTCATAATTTTGTAAACCTCTATAAGGCCACCCCTCAGCATCCGACGCTCCAGGGAAAACAGCCCCAGCATGTTCAGCCTATCCCTATAGCTCAAATCCTCCAACCCTGGGAACATCCTTGTACATCTTTTCTGAACCCTTTCAAGTTTCACAATGTCTTTCCAATAGGAAAGTGACTAGAATTGCATGCAATATTCCAACAGTGGCCTTATCAATGTCCTGTACAGTCGGAACATGACCTCCCAACTACTGTACTCAATACTCTGTCAAACAAAGAGTATTTGTCACTATCCTATCTACCTGTGATTCTACTTTCGAGGAGCTATGAACCCGCACTCCAAGGTCTCTGTTTTCAGCAACACTCCCTAGGACCTTACCATTAAGTGTGTAAGTCCTGCTAAGATTCGCTTTCCCAAAATGCTGCACCTCGCATTTATCTGAGTTAAACTCCATCTGCCACTTCTCAGCCCATTGGCCCATCTAGTCCAGATCCTGTTGTAATCTGAGGTAATCCTCTTCGCTGTCCAGTATACCTCCAATTTTGATGTCATCTGCAAATTTACTAATTTTACCTCTTATGCTCACATCCAAATCATTTATGTAAATGACAAAAAGTAGAGGTACCGATCCTTGTGGCACCTCTACAAGGTCACAGGCCTCCAGTCTGAAAAACAACCTTACACCACCACGCTCTGTCTTGTACCTTTGAGACAGTTCTGTATCCAAATGGCTAGTTCTCTCTTTATTCCATAAGATGTGGCCTTGCAAATCAGTCTCCCATGGAGAACGTTGTTGAAAGCCTTACTGAAGTCCATATAGATCACATTTACTACTCTGCCCTCATCAATCTTCTTTGTTACTTCTTCAAAAAACTCAATCAAGTTTGTGAGACATGATTTCCCATGCACAAAGCCATGTTGACTATCCTGAATCAGTCCTTGCCTTTCCAAATACATGTACATACTGTCCCTCAGGATTCCCTCCAGCAACTTGCCCACCACTGAGGTCAGGCTCACCGGTCTATTGTTCCTTGGCTTGTTATTACCACCCTTCTTAAACAGTGGCACCACGTTTGCCAACCTCCAGTCTTCCGACACCTCACCTGTGACTATTGATGATAAAAATATCTCAGCAAGAGGCCCAGCAATCACTTCTCTAGCTTCCCACAGAGTTCTCGAGTACACCTGATCAGGTCCTTGGGATTTATCCACCTTTAACCATGTCAAGACATTCAGCACTTCCTCCTCTGTAATCTCGACACTTTGCAAGATGTCACCATCTATTTCCCTACAGTCTATATCTTCCATATCCTTTTCCACAGTAAATACTGATGCAAAATATTCATTTAGTGTCTCCCCCATTCTCTGTAGCTACACACAAAGGCCGCCTTGCTGATCTTTGTGGGGCCCTATTCTCTCCCTAGTTACCCTTTTATCCTTAATACATTTGTAAAAACCATTTGGATTCTCCTTAATTCAATTTGATCTCATGTCCCCTTTTTGCCCTCCTGTTTTCCTTCTTAAGTATACTCCTACTTTCTTTATACTCTTCTAAGGACTCACTCGATCTATCCTGCCTATACCTGACATATGCATCCTTCTTTTTCTTAACCAAACCCTCAATTTCTTTAGTCATCCAGCATTCCCTATACCAACCAGTCTTCCCTTTCACCCTGACAGGAATATACTTTCTCTGGATTCTTGTTATCTCATTTCTGAAGACTTCCCATTTTCGAACCGTCCTTAACCTGCGAATATCTGCCTTCAATCAGCTTTCGAACATCATTGCCTAATACCGTCAACATTGGCCTTTCTCCAATTTAGAACTTCAACTTTTAGATCTGGGCTATCCTTTTCCATCACTATTTTAAAATGAATAGAATTATAGTCGCTGGACCCAAAGTGCTCCCCCACTAACATCTCAGTCACCTTCCCTGCCTTATTTCTCAAGAGTAGGTCAAGTTTTACATCTTCTCTCGTAGGTACATCCACATACTGAATCAGAAAATTGTCCTGCACGCACTTAAGAAATTCCTGTCCATCCATTCGTGGGTGGCACTGTGGCACAGTGATTAGCACTGCCGCTTCTCAGCACCAGAGACCTGGGCTTAATTCCCGCCTCAGGCCACTGACTGTGTGAAGTTTGCACATTCTCCCCGTGTCTGCGTGGGTTTCCTCCCGGTGCTCTAGTTTCCTCCCATAGTCCAAAGATGTGCAGGTCAGGTGAATTGGCCATGCTAAATTGCCCACAGTGTTTAGTGAAGTGTTAAATGTATGGGTAGGTTGCGCTTCGGAGGGTCAGTGTGGACATGTTGGGCCGAAGGGCCTGTTTCCACACTGTAAGTAATCTAATCTAAACTTTTAACCCTATGGCAGTCCCAAACGATGCCTTGAAAGTTAAAATCCCCTACCATAACTATTCTTACAGGTAGCTGAGATCTCCTTGCAAATTTGTTTCTCAATTTCCTTCTGACTATTTGGGGGTCTACAACTGTAGTAGTCCCTTTTTCCTGTTGATTTTGCTCCCCCATTCAATATAATGTTGGCTGATATCTCCATCCAATTCCCCTAATGCATACCCATCCCTTTAGTGTCTTGAATCCCTTATTTATATTCAGTGCCTTGGCTTTCACAGCCTTATGTGATAGAAAATCCCGCAGGTTCACCAGTCTCTGAGTGTAGACATTTATTCTCACCTCAATGCAGAGTGGCCTGCCTGTATATAATACTGTGGTCTCTTGTTTTAGGCATCCCAGCCTTCTTCCAATCTGTCTCACCCTCTCAGAGTTTTATCTATTTCACTGAGCTCTCCACCCATTTTCCGAAACCTAATGGAATACAAGCCTATTCAACTCAAGCTCTACTCCCACAACAAGCCTGTCATCACGGAGATCAGTCTTGTCATCCTTCACTGTACTCCCAGTATGTCAGGTTCATCCTTCATTATGTAAGTAGACCAGAACAGCACATATTAAAGCATAATGTTCGTGGTGAGGTCTCACCAATGCTCTGTACTGCTGCAGTAAGCCATCCTTACTTTAGTACCCAAATCTTCATGAAATTAAGTTCAACACACCCTTTATTACTTCCTGCTCCAGTAATATTGCTTTCAGTGACTGGTGCACAAGGATGAACAATTCCTTTCCAATATTGTTTCTACTCACTTGGTGGGGTCTATGTACACTGGCCATAATGCCAACGCCATTCACAATATTGACATCTGGCTACAGAACCTGCTGCTGTGCATGGATTTCACTTGTTTCAAGACAAACAAAAAACTGCAGATGTTGGAATCCAAAATAGGCAGGCAGGAAGCTTTAAGAACACATCCTGATGCTCCCTGGCTTGTTGCATTTTTCCAGCCTACTGCCTGCATGGATCTCTTGGAACTGTTCAGAAAGAAACAAAGAAAAGGATAAAAGAATGTTCACAGAATTCCTTATATCTAACGTCACACTGACTTCATCTGCCATGTATTTACTCCTCTTGTCTCAATCACCTAGGAGTCTTTTTACATCCTCCTCACCACTCACAATCCAACATTATTTAGTAACGTCAACAGACTTGGAAATATTGCATTTGCTGACCTCAAATAAATGTCTGAAGTGTATTGGAAATGGATGGGGCTCATCACCGACCCCTGTGATACCACATGAGAATTTCAATCCAAAAGACACTGCTTCATTCCTGCTCAACTCTCCCATTCTAAAACCATGTCCGTCTATTAGCTCCAATCCCATAAGATTTAATTTTGCAAACTAGCCTTGGGGCATGATCAAAAATCTTTATGAGACCTTGTTCCTCACTGCCAAACACCCGGCCAATCTTTACCTCAAACACAAACTTACTGATTGCACTCCCCTTCTCCCCAGTCCATATTTACAATACATCATTTGTGAATATCACTAATAATAAGGAACGCAGCACTTATACCATCTGATAATGCTATCCAGCCACAATCAGTCTTCTAAGACCACCCTCTGTCTCCTCCCAATCAGACAATTTTGCATATAACTTGCCAAGTTACCCTTGGTACCATGAGCTGAACTCTCTTTATCAGTTTCACATGTCAGGTGTTGTCAAAGGCCTCGTTGAAACATCATATAAACACATTTCTGAATAGCATATAATAACAATTGTTAAGTATGATTTCTTTCTGACAAATTCATCTTATCGATCCCTGATCAGACTTTGCTGACCGAAATAGAGATCAGTTTTCTCCTTTCCTATTTCCTCCAGTAGTTCCCCTAATACTGATCTGATACAAACCAGTCTGTAGTTCCTTGGTCTATCACCATCACCCTTCCTGTAAAATCGAACATCATGAGCTGTTCTCCAGTCCTTTGGCACTTCCCCGATAATAGATTCCAGTGAAGGATTTGCGTGAGGGCCTTTCCTCCCTTGTCTCCAACAGCAGGCTGAGATACAACTCATCCAAAGCTGGAGATTTGCCCAATTATATTCCAGCCGAATCCATCAATACCTGCTCGCATTTTAAACCAAACTGCTCAAGACCTTCACAGTCCCATCCACCCAAAATCGATATTTGCACTTTCCTTCTCCAAAGTAAACAGATACGAAGCCTGCATGTAACAATCGATCAATGTTCTCCAGTTCCACCCGCAGATTGTCCCCTTGGTTTCTAATTGGCCCTAATTGTTCCCTGGTTATTCTATTCCAATTGATGGACTTATAGATGCACAGAGTCACAGAGCCATGTAACACAGAAACAGACTGTTCAGTCCAAACTATATGTGACGAATACAGTGCCAAACTAAACTAGAACAAGAACAAAGAATAAAGAGACTTACAGTATAGGAATAGACCCTTCGGCCCTCCAAGCCTGTGCTGATCTAGATCGTCCATCTAAACCTGTTGCTTATTCTCTAAGGATCTGTATCCCTCTGCTCCCTGCCCATTCATGTATTTGTCTAGATACTTTTTAAATGATGTTATCGTGCCTACCTCAACCATTTCCCCTGGCAATACGTTCCAGGCAATCCGTTCACCTCCACCTGCATAAAGAACTTTACGAGCATATCACCCTGAAACCTTTCCACTCTCACTCTGAACTCATGACCCCTACTCATTGAGTCCCCCATTCTGGGAAAAACAATCCTTGCTCTCCAACCTGTCTATAATTCTCATGATTTTGTAGAGCGCAATCAGGTCCCCCCAAAAAACTCCAACGAAAATAAACCTAATCTACTCAATCACCCTTCATTACTAGTGCTCGCCATACCACGCAATATCCTGGTCAACTTCCTCTGCATCCTCACCAAAGCATTGAAATTTAGTGACCAGACTGTACACAGTATTTGTAATGTGGCTGAACCAAAGTCCTATTCAACTGTAACATGACCTGCCAATTATTGGACTCAATACCCCATCTGATGAAAGAAAGCATGCCATATGTTTTCTTTACCACTCTATCGGCATGCGTTGCCACCTTCAGAGTACAATGGACCAGAACACACATCTCTCAGTACATCAATTTTCCCCAAGGCAATTCCGTTAACTGTCTAGCTCACTCTTGAAATGTATCTTCCAAAATGTGTCACCAGACATTTGCCTGGATTGAACTCCCATCTGCCATTTGTCCGCTTATATCTCCAATCTATCTATGTTCTGCTGTATTCTCTGACAGTCTCTTTTACTATCTGGTACTCCACCAGTCTGAGTGACATCTGAAAATTTGCTAATCAGACGACCTATATCTTCCTCCAAATCATTTTTGTATATCACAAACAACAGTAGTCTCAGCACAGATTCCAGTGGAACACACCACTGATCACAATTCTCCACTTTGAGAAAATCCCTTCAATTCCTATACTCTGTCTCCTGTTGTCCAGCCAGTACTTTATCCAACTAGCTAGTGCATCCTAGATCTCATGCGACTTCAGTTTCTTCATCAGCATATCATGGGGAACTTTATCAAGTGCCTTACTGAAGTCTATGTATATGATATCTACAGCCCATCCTTCATCAATCAACTTTGTCACTTCCTCAAAGAATTTTATTAGGTTGGTAAGACATGACCTTTCCTGCACAAAACCATGTTTCCTATCACTGATAAGCCCACTTTCTTCCAATGAGAACAGATTCTCTCCCTCAATATCTTCTCCAGCAGCTTCCCAACCAGTCTCTACAAAACCCTCCTGGATGCTCCTTACAACTTCTGAACCATCTAGATCTCGAACACTAAGTGACTCCCAGTCAATATTGGGAACATTAAAATCATCCATCACACCACCCTATTACTCCTATGTCTTTCCATTATCTGTTTACATATTTGTACCTCAATCTCACGCTCACTGTTGGGAGGCCTGTAGTAAGCCCCAGCATTGTAACTGCACCCTTCCTTTTTCTCAGCTTTGTACCTAGTTCCTCAGTGCTCAGGTCCTCCACAGTGCGCGCCTTCAGCACAGTGGAGGAGGCCAAGGAAGTGGGAAGGGGAAGTAAATTGGATTGTAACTGCAATATCGGGTTGGTTGATGCATTCAGATTGCAGATGCTCTGTGAACCAGTCCCCGATATAGGGGAGACCATGGCAGGAGCAATGGATGCAATAGATGGAGTTGGGTGAAGTGCAGGGGAATCTCTGCTGGATCTGGAAATGTTGTTTTGGGACCTTGGATGAAGGTGAGAGGGGAGGTGTGGGGGCAGGTGTTGCACCTCTCGCTGTTGCACAGGAAGGGACTGGGTGTAGTGGAGAAGAATTTCGGAACCGTTTAACTGCTGAAGAAGGTTACAGAGATATGGTGGAGTGAAATGTGGAGAAGAGTGCAATGGTTTTACAGGCTGGGGGATGCTACAGAAATAGGAATGCACGGATTTCACCGAAATAGTGAGGTGTCTGCATTCTAGACCAGGTTCGAGAGACTTTTTTATTCAGCACATGATGAGGGGAGAGGTGAAACAGCTGGAGGCTCGAGAGGTAAGAAGGGATATAGGGGCTGGAGTTGGTTCGAGAGATGGATATGGTGATGGTGCTGGAGGTGGTTGGAAAGATAGGGAGGACTTTAGGGACTGGAGGTGGTATGAGAGATAGGGAGAGGTGCAGGGGGCTGTACGTGGTCAGAGGAATAGGGAGGGTGCAGGGGCTGGAAGTGGTCATTGAGATAGGGAGAGGGGTAGGGGCTGGAGGTGGTCAGAAAGATAGGGAGAGGTGTATGGGCTGGAAGTCATTAGAGAGATAGGGAGATATGTAGGGGCTGCAGATACTTAGAGAATTAGTGAGGGTGAAGTGACTGTCAGAATTTAGAGAGATAGAGAGAGGTTAGGCACCTGGAGTTGGTTAGACCAATAAGGAGGGGTGGAGGAGCTACAGGAATTTACAGAAATATGGAAAGGTGTTGTGGCTGCAGATGGTTAGGTAGATACATCAGATAGATAGACAGCCTCCATTTTGACAGAGCAGCAAGAAGTGATGGTGAGGTGACGCGAGGCCTTCTGGAAGGTAATTTATATTTGGGCAGCGGCTAAACCTGAGATGCTACACGTGTGGTATATCCCTCCACACACACACCCTCCCCACCCACCCCCCGACCCTGTCCTATAACCGGAAGAAAGAGATTCTGTAAGGTAAGGCTTTTATTTCTTTGTTGTCTTTCTTATATTTCGTTTACAGATATTTAAGTGCATTGTTTGGTTTTAGTTAGTTCATATGAAGGGGACCTCAAACCCGTAGCATGTGCCCTTGCTTGTTGTGGGAGCTTAGGAACGTGTCTGACGTTCCTGACTCTTACACTTGCAAGAAGTGTGTCCAGCTGCAGCTCTTGTTTGATCGCATGACGTCTCTGTAGCTGTGAATGGATTCATTGTGGATCATCTGCGATGCTGAGGAGGTCATGGATAGCATGTTTAGTGAACTGGTCACACCACAGGTTAGAATTACTGAGGCAGACAGTGAGTGGGTGACCAAAAGACAGAAAACGAGTAGGAAGGCAGTGCAGGTGTCACCTGCAGTCATCTCCCTCCAAAACAGATATAACATTTTTGGATAATCTTGGGGGAGATGGCTCACCAGGAGAGGGCAGTAGTTGTCAACATCGTGGCACCATGGCAGGCACTGATGTCCAAAAGGGCAGGAAAAAAGACTCGTAAGGCCATAGTCATGAGGGATTCTATTGTGAGATGAGTAGATAGGCGGTCCTGTGGCTGAAAACGGGACTCCCAGATGGTATGTTGCCTCCCAGGTCCTCGGGTCAGGGATGTCACCGATAGGCTGCAGAGCATTCTAAAAGGGAAGGGTGAACAGCCAGTTGTCTTGGTGTACATAGGCATCAACGATATAAGTAGAAAAAGAGACGAGGTCCTGAAAGAAGAATTCAGGGAGCTAGGAGAGAAGTTAAACAGGAGGACCTCAAAGGTAGTGATCTCATGATTACTACCGATGCCACGTACTACCCAGCGTAGAAATGGGAAAAAAATGCAGGCTGAACACGTGGCTTGAGAGATGGGAGGGGTTCAGATATGTTGGACATTGTGACCAGTTCTGGGGAAGGTGGGACAATTACAAAATAGACGGTGTACATCTGAACCAGACCGGAACCAATGCCCTTGGAGGAGATATTGTTACTGCTGTTGGGGAGATTTTAAACTACTGTGCCAGGGGACTGGGAACCAGAAGAGTAAACAGGTAGGCAGCGAGGTGGAGACTGGAGTCTGTAAGAATCATGAAGGTAGCATTAATAAAGGGAAGAATACACAGGGAACAGGTAAGTGCAAAAGAAAAGATGCCTGAAATGCATCTATTTTAATGCAAGGAATATAGTTTGTAAGGCAGATGAACTTAGGGTTTGAATTGCTGCCTGGGAATATGAAGTCATTGCTATCACAGAAACTTGGTTGAAGGAACGGCATGATGATTGGCAAATAAATGTTCCAGGATATAGCCGCTTCAGACAGGGCAGTGAGGGAAGTAAAAGGGAGGGGGGCTGGAGAGTTACATTGCTGGTCAGGGATGGTATCACAGCTGTGCTAAAGGAGGACACCGTGGAGGTCTTGGGTAGTGAGGAAATTATGGGTGGAGCTGAGAAATAAGAAGGGTGCAGTTACATTGTTGGGGCTGTATTACAGGCCTCCCAACAGTGAGCGTGAGGTGGAGGAACAAATAAATAAACAGATTATAGAAAGATGTAGAGGCAATAGGGTATCGGTGATGGGAGATTTTAAGTTTCCCAAAATTGTCTGGGATACACTTAGCATCAGAAGTCTGGTTTGGGTAGAATTTGTAAGAAGGGTCCAGGAGAGTTTTCCAGACCAGTATGTCAATAGTCAGACGAGGGAAGAGGCCATATTGGACCTGGTACTGGGGAACGAGCCAGGACAGGTGGTAGAAGTTGTGGTGCTGGATTTCTTTGGGGAATACAGTGAATACAATTCTGTAAGTTTTAGAATACCCATAGATAAAGGTGAGAGTTGTCCTAAGGGAAGATTACTAAACTGGGCCAAGGCCAATTATATGAAAATTAGGCAGAAGCTCAAAAATGTGGATTGGATACATCTATTAGAAGGGACATCCATATTTGATATGTGGGAGGCTTTCAGAGATAGGTTAAAGATAGTGCAGGATAGGCATGTCCCATTGAAAGCAAAGGACAGGAAGGGCAAGATTCGTGAACCATGGATGACAAGAGAAAATGCACGACTAGCCAAGAGGAATGGGAAGTGTACATAAAGTCTAGGCAGAGCTGAAAATGTATTGCTGGTTAAAGCACAGCAGGTTAGGCAGCATCCAAGGAACAGGAAATTCGACGTTTCGGGCCAGAGCCCTTCATTCCTGATGAAGGGCTCTGGCCCGAAATGTCGAATTTCCTGTTCCTTGGATGCTGCCTAACCTGCTGTGCTTTAACCAGCAACACATTTTCAGCTCTGATCTCCAGCATCTGCAGACCTCACTTTTTACATAAAGTCTAGGCAGCCAGGAACAGAATGGCCCCTGGAGAAATATTGGAAGAGTAGGACAACTCTTAAATGAGGAATTAAGCGGGCAAAAACGGGTCATGAAATAGCTTTAGCAAGGAGAATTAAGGAGAATCCCAAAGCATGTTATTCTTATATAAGAAGCAAGTGGGTAACTAGAGAAAGGATTGGTCCACCAAAGGATAATGAAGGAAGGTTGCATGTTGAACCTGAGAGAATGGGCGAGATTCTGAATGATTACTTTGCATCAGTGTTCACTGAGGAGAGGAACATGATGAATCTTGAGATTAGAGATTGATGTTTGATTAGTCTGAATCACATTGACATAAGTAGTGAAGATGTGTTGGGTATGGTAGAGGTTATTAAGTTGAACAAATTCTCAGGACCGCATGGGATCTATCCCAGGTTGCTGATTGAGCGAGAGGGGAAATAGCTGGGGGCCTGAGAGATATCTTCGTGGCACCCTTAAATACAGGTGAGGTGCTGGAGGGCTGGAATTTTCTCATGTTATACCCCTGTACACAAAGTTTGGTAGGGATATTCTCGGTAACGACAGATCAGTGAGCCTGATGTCGGTGGTGGGAAAGTTGCTGGAGAGGGTACTGAGGAATAGGATCTATTTACATTTAGAAAAGAATGGCTTATCAGTTACAGGCAACATTGGTTTGTCAGGGGGAGATCTGCCTTACCAACTTACTAGACTTCTTCAAGCAAGTGACGGCGTTGATAGATGAAGGAAAGGCTGTTGATGTTATATACATGGGCTTTAATAAGGTGTTTGAGAAGGTTCCCCATGGTAGAGTAACCGAGAAGGTGAAGTGACATGGTGTGCAGGGTGTTCGAGCTAGCAGGATAAAGATCTGGTTGGGCAACAGGAGACAGAGAGTAGTTTTTGAAGGGAGTTTCTCGAAATGAAGAAAGGTGACCAGTCATGTTCCACAGGGGTCAGTGTTAGGGCCACTGTTGTTTGTAATATACATACATGATCTGGAAGAGGGCACTGTTGGTATGATCAGCAAGTTTGCAGATGACACGAAGATTGGTGGAGGAGCAGAAAGCATAACGGACTGTCAAAGAACACAGGAGGATATAGATAGATTGGAGAGTTGGGCGGAAAAGTGGCAGATGGATTTCAATCCAGACAAATATGAGGTGATGCATTCAGACAAGACTAATTCTAGAGCAAATTATACAAAGAATGGAAGAACCTTTGGAAAAGTTGATGGACAGAGAGATCAGGGAGTGCAGGTCCATTATACCCTGAAGATTGCTGAACAGGTGGATAGAATGGTCAAGAAGGCATACATATGCTTGCCTTCATTGGACGGAGTATTGATTACAAGAGCTGGCAAGTCATGTTGAAATTGTACAAGACATTGGTTCAGCCTCATTTAGAATACTGTGTACTGTTCTGGTCACCACATTACCAAAAGGATCTGGACGCTTTGGAGAGGGTGCAGAGAGTTTACGAGAATGTAGTCTGGTATGGAGGGTGCTAGCTATGAAGAGAGGTTGAGTAGGTTAGGTTTGTTTTTATTAGGTTAAAAGGAGATTGGGGGGAGACCTGATGGAGGTTTCCAAAATCATGAAGGGTATAGGCAGGGTGGATAGAGACAAGCTGTTTCCCAGGGTGAAGTGTTCAAAATACGAGAGCTCCCACTGTTAAGGTCAGAGGTGGAAAGTTTAAGGGGGATACACGTAGCAAGTACTTCACATAGAGGGTGGTGGGCATCTGGAATGCATTGCCAGCAGAGGTGGTAGAGGCAGGCACGGTAGATTCATTTAAGATATGGCTGGACAAATGCATGAGTAGGTGGGGAGCAGAGGGATACAGATGTTTAGAAATTGACCGACAGATTTAGACAGTGCATTTGGATTGTCTCAGGCTTAGAGGGATGAAGGGCCTATGCCTGGGTTGTAAATTTTGATTGCTCTGGTATAGGGCCCTGGAGATGATTAAAGAGCTGGGGAGGAGTGTAGGGGCTGGTGGTAATTAGACAGATAGGGAGGGTGTAGGAGCAGCTTGTTGTTAAGGAGACACGGAGGGGTGTCGGAGATGGAGAGGGTTAGAGAAATAGGGAGGGGTGTAGAGGCTGGAGGAAGTTAGAGAGATAAGGAGGAGTGTAGGGGTTAGAGGAGGTTAGAGAGAGCAGGAGCGGTGAAGGGGTTGGAGAAAGTTAGAGAGACAGCGAAGGTTGTAGTACCTTGGAGGAGGTTAGAGAGATTGGAGGAATATAGATGCTGAAATAATTTACAGTCATAGTTAAGGCTGTAGTCACTGATGAACATTATAGCAATAACGTGGGTTACTGAAATAGGATGGATGTAGCAGCTGAAGACGATGACAGAGGGACAGGTGGGTGTTTAAAAAGCAGAGTAGCACAATGTCTTAATGGAGCACAATTTGTAAAGATCTGTCAAATAGACAAAGAGCTGGGAGTAACTGAAGGAGTAAGACCTTGGAGGTTTTAATCACAAGAGCGATAGAGTCAGTGTCATACAGTAATTGGCTTGCTGAAAGAAAACTGAGGGTTGTAGTCGATGAAGCATGTTCAACTTGGTGTCCAGTTACTAGCGGCGTACCGCAAGGGTCAGTATTGGGTCCACTGCTGTTCGTCATTTTTATAAATGACCTGGATGAGGGCTTAGAAGGGTGGGTTAGCAAATTTGCGGACGACACTAAGGTCGGTGGAGTTGTAAATAGTGATGAAGGATGGAGTAGGTTGCAGAGAGACATAGGTAGGATGCAGAGCTGGGCTGAGAGGTGGCAAATGGAGTTTAATGTGGACAAGTGTGAGGTAATACACTTTGGATGGAGTAATTGGAATGCAAAGTACTGGGCTAATGGTAAGATTCTTGCGAGTGCAGATGAGCAGAGAGATTTTGGTGTTCAGGTACACAGATCCCTGAAAGTTGCCACCCAGATTGACAGTGTTGTTAAGAAGGTATACAGTGTTTTGGCCTTTATTAATAGAGAGATTGAGTTCCGGAACCAGGAGGTTATGCTGCAGCTGTACAAAGCTCTGGTACGGCTGAACTTGGAGTGTTGTGGACAGTTCTGGTCACTGCATTATAAGAAGGATGTGGAAGCTTTGGAAAGGGTGCAGAGGAGATTTACTAGGATGTTGCCTGGTATGGAAGGAATGTCTTACAAGGAAAGGCTGAGGGGCTTGAGGCTGTTCTCGTTAGAGAGAAGAAGGTTGAGAGGTGACTTAATAGATACATACAAGATAATCAGAGGTTTAGATAGGGTGGACTGGGAGAGCCTTTTTCCAATAATGGGGATGGCAAACACAAGTGGACACAACTTTGACGTGAGGGGAGATAGGTATAAGACAGATGTCAGAGGTAGTTTCTTTACTCACAGAGTAGGAAGGGTATGGAACGTTTTGCCTGCATTCACCAATTTTAAGTGCATTTAAGTTATCATTGGGCAGGCATATGGATGTACATGGAGTAGTGTAGGTGGGATGGGCTTCAGATTAGTATGACATGGCGGCGCAATATCGAGAGCCGAAAGAGCCTGTACTGCGCTGTAATGTTCTATGTTCTATGTCCAGGACAGGAAAGGCCCTCCAGCCTCTTCCGTTGACACGACAAAAATAAAAACAGCCTGCAGACCCTGCAAAGTCCTCCATCCTTACGTCTGGAAGAGCTAGCCTACCCTGGAGTCACGCAGCTATGTGACCTAACGAAGCCTCATGGCATCAGAGCAAACTATGACAAGGAAACCCTCTGCTTATTACCCTCCCTCAGCTGGGAGATCAGTGTTCCTCCACGTTGAGCAACATTTGAAGGAAATATTGAGACAATGACAAAGGTGGAGAGGGTGTACTGGGGCGGGTCATTTCAAAATCATCACCAAGGTGGTTGTGGCAGCAACATTGCTGATCCAGATGGTTGGTACAAAAGGGCATAGCTGCTAGATTGGGACTATGGAGGGCACAACGAAGAGGGAGAAACATTCTAAATCTTATCTTCATCAACCTGCCAGTTGCAGACACATTGATCCATGACTATATTGGTAGAAGTGACTACTACACGCAATATTTCTGGAGATGAAGTCCCACTTTAACGTTGTGAAAACTTCCATTGGGTGTGACATCATCACCGTGTTAAACAGGACTGATTTCGAACAGATCTCGCAACTCAACACCAGGATGTGAGATGATGTGGGTCATCAATAACTGCAGGACTTTACTCCAACACCAGATTTACCATTCCTGCCCAGCATATCCTCCACTTCCCCTTGCCCATCAAGCCAATGAAGAACATATGAAGGCATGCCAAGAGCAGCACCAGAAATCTCTGAAAATGAGACGCACTTACCAAACAGGATCACTTACTCACCAAATAACATAAGCCGCAAGTGACAGACAGATCGAAGTGAACCCACGACTAAAGGATTAGTCATAATCTCTGCAATCCTGTCACACCCAGTCATGAATGGGAGTGAACAATTAAACAACTCACTGAAGGAGTTGGCTCCACAAATATTGCCTTCGTCACCAATGGAGGAGCCCAGCATAAGGCTGAAACATCAACAACAAAGCTCTCACAGAAGTACCGATGAGATAACCCATTTCAGTCTCCCCCAAAGCTCTCAGACATTACAAATGGCCATCATCAGCCAATTCAATTGACTTACTGTGATATCAACAAGTGGTTGAGGGGCTTTGGTAATGCATAGGCTGTGGGCCCTGATAACAGACCATTCAAGCTGTTTCTGCCGGGCTACAATACTGGCACATACCTGACAATGTGGAGAATTATCCGGGTGTGTCCTGTGCACACTCACAGAAAATAGGACGACCAGGTACAACCTCATCAGTCGCATCTCTATCTTTAATACCGTGCTTAGATTACATTCGATTCGATTCCTTGCCACGTGGAAACAGGCCCTTCAGCCCAACAAGTGCACACCGACCCTCTGAAGAGAAAACCACCCAGACGAATTTCCCTCTGAATGATGCACCTTATGTGCAATTTTGCAAGGCCAATTCATTTTGGACTGTGGAAGGAAACTGGAGCACCCGGAGGAAACTCAGGCACTCACAGGGAGAATGTACAAACTCCACACAGACAGTCACCCGAGGCTGGAATCGAACCTGGGTCCCTCGCACTGTGAGGCAGCAGTGCTAATCACTGAGCCCATATCGTAGATGTCATCTAATGTGATATCAAGCAACACTGCTCACCATAGCTCAGTTTTAGCTCTGTCGGGGCCACTCATCCCATGACCACGTCGAAAGTTTGTCCTGAAGATGGACCGCACAAAAAAGCTGTATTCTATAGGTGAAGTGAGAGTGACTGCACTTGTCATCATAACTACGTTTGACCAAATGTGGCATCAAAGACCAATAGATAAACTTGTGCAAATGGGTGTCAGGGAAACCTCTAAACTGGTTATAACATAGAACATAGAACAATACAGCACAGAATAGGCCCTTCAGCCCACGATGTTGTGCTGACCACTGATCCTCATGGATGCACCCTCAAATTTCTGTGACCATATGCATGTCCAGCACTCTTTTAAATGTGCCCAATGACCCTGCTTCCACAACTGCTGCTGGCAACGCATTCCATGCTCTCAAAACTCTGTGTAAAGAACCCGCCTTTGACATCCCCTCTATACTTTCCTCCAACCAGCTTAAAACTATGACCCCTCGTGTTAGCCATTTCTGCCCTTGGAAATAGTCTCTGGCTATTGATCCTATCTATATCTGTCATTATCTTGTATACTTTAATTAGGTCCCTTCTCCTCCTCCTTTTCTCCAATGAAAAAAGTCCGAGCTCAGTCAACCTCTCTTCATAAGATAAGCCCTCCAGACCAGGCAGCATCCTGGTAAATCTCCTTTGAACCCTCTCCAAAGCATCCACCTGCTTTCCTATAATAGAGAGACCAGAACTGGATGCCATATTCCAAGTGCGGTCTAACCAAAGTTTTATATAGCTGCAACAAGATCTCAAGACTCTTAAACTCAATCCCCCTAGTACAAATGAAGGTATTTGAGGTTGATAGAGAGCAGCTATCTCAGCTCTAAGATATTTCTGCAGCAGCATCCCTGTGGAGGTGTTTCTGTGGAAATCTGTAGATCAGAAATGGAAAGCTAAGGCACTATATTCCTATAGGATGGTAACGTTTCTCTCTTGTTAGACAGAGATGACTGCTGGACTGTCACCACGCTTCAAACAAAAAGAGATGTTGAGATGGACAGTCCTTTATATTCATCTCAATCGGTGCAGGTATTGAACTCATACTGTTGGCACGTCCAATTGATTGAGTTAACCAAACCTTTTCTTGTGTTCTTGAGGTAGATATTTTCCAATCAACTTGTTTCTAGACATATTACACAGCTCTGGAGTAGGTGAAACTTGAAGCAATCTTCCTAGCTCAGAGTGAAGGACACCATCAGTCACTTATATGACCACTATCTGTCCGAGACCCAACAATTTTTAGCTGCTTCATAAATGACTACACCTCCACTATAACGCCACAAGTGTGTGTGTCTTCAACTGATTAGACAACGGTCAACACCATTGGTGATGACTCAGATACTGAAGCAGTTCTTATCCAAATGCTGAAAGAATTGAAACGTATGCAGGTGTGGGCTGAAAAGTGGCAAGCAATATTTGCATTACACACATGCTAGACAAAAATCACCTCTAACAATACAGAATTGAACCATCACCCTTTAACATTCAAAGCCATTAATGTAACTGACTTCCCAACTATCAATATCCTAGGGACTATTGTGAACCAGAACTGGCCTTTCCAAATAAATTCAATGGCTACAAGAATAGGTCAGAGGTGAGGAATCCTGCAGCAATAACTCACATCATGATTTCCCAAGGCCTGCCCACCATGACTAAGACACAAGTTGAATGCATGGATGATAAAATACTTGGTTCAGTGCAGCTTCATGCCTCATCCACTGGCACTAAGTAGTAGCAATGCCTGCCAACTACACAGTGCTCTGCAGACATTTATCAAGGTTCCTTCTAAAGTACCTTTGAATACACCACCATCAAGTAGGACAAGGGCAGCTGATTCAGAGGACCTCTGCCATGTTTGTGTTCCATTCCAAAACATCCACCATCCTCATTTGGAAATATATTGCTGGACCTTCAGTATCACTGTTTCAAATTCCTCCCTAATGGGATTGTGGGTCTACTTACAGCACATAGACTGCAGCAGTTAAAGGTGGCAGCTCACCACCACCTTGCCAAGGGCAACAAGCGATGAGCAATAAATACCGGCTCAACCACATTCCATGAATATATTAGAATGTCGTGGTTCTGTTCGCCGAGCTGGGAGTTTTTGTTGCAAACGTTTCGTCCCCTTTCTAGGTGACATCTTCAGTGCTTGGGAGCCTCCTGTGAAGCGCTTCTGTGCTGATTCCTCCGGCATTTATAGTGGTTTGAATCTGCCGCTTCCGGTTGTCAGTTGCTGTCCGCTGCAGTGTCCGGCATATGGGGTCTAGGTCGATGTGTCTGTTCAGACACTGACGTTGTGGAGCTGACATATACTGGATATGGTTTATGAGTGATTCAATGTAAGACACTATGTGCTGCAGGGCTCCATCACTTTTAGAACACTTCATTCTTGATATGCTGCAAGGTACAGATTTACAGTGTTTAGGTGGTACACCAGAAGAGATAAACTGACAAGACATGGTTGTTGGCTTTGTCACTTTCACAAATATTGCACTGCTTTCAGACCAGCACTTAGCCCTGTGCTAGTCCATTTGCTAGTATGCCCCATGCATATTCCTGTTGTTCAGGTATGTGTCTAACTGGTCTGTTGTGAGGGATTGTGTGAATAAGTATCCAGCTCCAGTTTGGAAGCTTTCAGGACAGATTTTGGAGCTGGTCAGTGTTTTTGAGGTAGTGATGAGGCCCAGTGGCACTGTGACTGAATTTAGGTATTTTTTCAAAGCCATTATCAACAGCATTGCTAACTCTAGATGGTGTGTTCACTGATCTGAACATGAATCAGCTGCTTACTACAGTCACTGAATTGTGGAATAATTATGTCTGTACTCTGGTAATTTAATTATCGTTCACTTCAATTGTTTTCAACTGAAAAACAATGATATTTGATTTACTTGAAAATATGTAAGAAATAAATGATATTAACTCTTCATTGTGCAAAATATAAAAATGACCCGCTGAATATTTCCCACAGACTAATCAAGCAACGGTCAGACATTGTTTGTAAAGCAGGACTCAGGGAGACAAGGCCTTGGTTTATAGTCAATATAGGGCTCAGCATTGATGCCAGATCCTGCGGCTGCGATACTGCTCTGCAGCAAGTTTTGAGGGAATCATTAAAAAGGAAACATATACTTGACCACATCGTCACCAATCTGCTTGCTGTAGATGCTTCTCTCCATTTAATATATCGGTACGAGTGGCCATTGCAAAATCCTTGGGAAGAACAAGAGCCATCTTCACATTTTGTAGACCTTCTACCATGTTATGTACCATACACTGTACTCAACTGGGCTGACTTCAAACAGATCGAGCAATGAACGATGAGGCTTCCATGAGGCGCAGTGGGCCATCACCAGAAGCTCAATCATACTCTTCATGACTCACACAGTCTGCAACCTTCACAGCCACACTACAGTAACCACCAAGCCAGAGATTCACCCTGGTGGAATACAGAGTACAGAAGGACATGCTGGTACAAGCACCAGCCAGGCCGAGATATGAGATGACATCATGGAGAAGCTCTTTTTGTCTTCAGCTGCAAGCAGCATCAGCAGCAAGTGATGGACAGAGCGACACAAGCCAACAATTAAAAGTTCAGATCTATCTCTGCAGTCCTGCCACATGTAGTCATAAAAACAATGGATATTGAGAGAGACCATTGGAGGAGGAGGCTGATCTCCAACGACGAAATCCCCAGTTATGGGGGAGAGCAGTTATCAGGGGAAAAAAATAAAGCTGCTGCATTTGTAACAATCTTCAGCTAAGAGGGCTGAGCAGATGGTTCATTTAGGCCTCCTTCAGCAGCCCCCAGGATCAAAGATGTCGATCTTCAGACAACTTGTCTCACTCCACACGATGTCAATAAATGGTTGGAGACACTGGAGACTGTGATGGATGTGGCCCTTGACAACAATTAACTCCAAAGTTTGCCAAAATTCTAGCCAAACTGAACCATTTCAGCAAGAACACTGATGTCTACCATTAATCTGTTAAATTGCTCAAGGATGCCCTGGACACGAAAAGCAGGGCTCTTGCATTGCTGCCAGTCACTGATACATCAATGTACAGTCTGCCATGTAAAGATGAAGCAAGGTGTCAGCAATAGTGCGATTAATCAACAATCCCCTGCTCAGTGCCATTCAGTCAGTGTTGTGACAGGACCGCTCAGCTCCTGACCCCATGGCAGGCATAGTCCAAAGGAGTGGGACTCCAAAGGGGAAGTCAGGGTATTTACTTTGAAAGTCGAGGCATCATTTGACAGTGTGTGACAATAGCAGCCCAGGTAAAATTATAGTTAATCGGAATTTGGGGGAACCCTCTGCTAGTTGGAGTAATCACTAGCAAAAAAAAAAGAATGTTATTAGTGTCAATAATTTGATACCAAGGCAGCTCGGCAGGCATTCCTCGGGAAAGAGAGTGTCTGAGGCTCAACCACCTTCAGTGGCCGCAATGACCTTCTTTACATCATAAGGTGGGGGTGGCACGGTGGCACAGTGGTTAGCACCAGGGACCCAGGTTCGATTCTAGCCTCAGGTGACGGTCTGTGTGGAATTTGTACATTCTCCCTGGGTTTGCCCGAGTTTCTCCAGGTGCTCCGGTTTCCTCCCACAATCCAAAGATATCCAGGTTACGTGGATTGGCCATGCTAAATGGCCCATAGTGATAGGTGCATTACTCAGAGGGAAATGGGTCTGGGCGGGTTGCTCTTCGGAGTGTCGGTGTGGATTGATGGGCCAAAGGGCCTATTTCCACGCTGTAGGGAATCTAATCTATGTCATTCCCCAGATGCTGAAACATGGTCAAATGCAACCGTGGGAAATGCCCAGGCTTCGTCTGACAAATGGCAAATAATATTTATGCCACACAAACGCTAGACAAATACAAAAATAAAGAACTCAACCGTCCTTCTTTGATTTTCAGTAACATTACCTTCACAGAGTCCATAGCATACTTTATTTATCAGCATACTGGGTATTATCATTGACCAAAACGTATCCTTGTTCTATCCATATAAATAACAGTGTCTTCAAGAGTGGCTCATTTGCTTGGAAATCTGCAGTGAGTAATTTACCTGCTGACACCCCAAAACTTGTCCCCAAAATCTGGGATACATTATGTCACAGGAATAACAGAGGGTAAGAAAAGCCTATTTGATTGCCATAACTTCCACAAACATCCATCCATCCACTCCACAACTGGGGCTACGCAGTATCAGTGTATATTTTCTACAAGGTGAACTGCACCATGGCTTATTAGACAGTACCTTCCAACTCCACGACCAGCTAGATGGACAAAAACAGTAAGTACATGGGAAAACCATCCATTTGCAAGCTCCCTCTTTCATACAGTCAGATGTAATGAAGTTCACCCATGGTTTTACAATTCCAAACTCCTCAGATCACAAAATCAGTTCTGGTCTAAATGCAGCTCAGCTTGGACAAGAGCCAGGCTTGGACTGACAAATGACAAGCAGCATTCGTGCTGCACAAATGTTAGACGATGACCATCACAAACCACCTCACCATTTGTCATCCAATGACATGACCATTGCTGAATCCATTGGCTCTGCCATTCTGAGGTTTATCCAACAACATATGGCTGTTATAGTGAGGCCACCAGAACAGAAGTTAGGAATCCTGCAGGAAGTAAGTTTCTTCTGCCTTGCCAAATCCTGTCCACTATCTCTGAGGTTCAAGTCAGGAACATGATGGGATAATCTCCACTTTGCTGAATGAGTGCAGCTCCAATAGTACGCAAACAGTTTGACACAATCATAGAACAAGTAGACAACTTGATAGGTCCCCATCCACAATCACTCACTCTCTCTAACACTGACACTCAGCAGCAGGTGCCTGCACACTATGACACTTCTTAGATAGCACCTTGTGCACTCATTAGCATGGCCATCTCTAAGAAAAAGGACAGCATCTTAGGAATATTGATCATAATTCATTTGATTCTGAGATAAGTATTGTGGACTCAGATTTGGGGTTGTAGTTTGAATCAATCTAATTTTACTAAACTGGAAAGAGATTTCATTCAAGTGAACAGGAAGCATCAACAAAAAGAAATCTGACTCAGAATAGTAGCAGGTTTTTTAAGGCGGGATTAATGTGATTCTGAGAAAACACGTTCCCACAAAGTAAAAAAGGGTCAGGCTGCTAAATCCGGAGATCACTGCAAGTCCATAAACATAAAGACACAAAAAGAATGCTTTTGTCAGACAATGGGAACTCAGTACTAGAGGAGTGTGGGATGTGGAGGGTTGAAAACCGCAATCAAATTAGAAAGGAATCAGTGTGTGACATTATATTGGCAAGAAACAAAAAGCAATCTTCAGCAGATTTCTTTTCAATACAGAGCACGACAATAGTGAAGTATGGAACATCAAACACAAACATAGAAATCAAATATCAATGTGGAATGTTTGGGAATGTTTCTTAATTTGGATTGAAGCTTAACAGGATCTTAACAATGTGGGCCATCGTGAGGAATTGCCTGAGAATTTCGTCAGACCCTTCTCGATGTTACTGCATTTAGAAACATGAGATCTGTTCATCGAGACAGAGTGGTAAAAATGACAAGATTTAGGAACGTTTGATGACAAGAGGCATTGTGAGCTCAGTCAAAAAGAGAAAAGATGCACATTAAAGTTTGGAAACTGAAGACAGAGGCTTTGGAAAGCATTTTAAAAATGTAAAAACATAAACAATGAGTTAAGAGCCCAAAAAGGCATCATAAAATGCCTTTGGCAAACAGGATTAAGGAAAATCCCAAGCCCATTTATCGTGTGTAAGAAGGTAGCCAGGGAAAGAATAGGTCATCTTCCTGATGAAGAGCTTATGCTTGAAACATTGATTCTTCTGTTCCTTTTATGCTGCTGGACCAGCTGTGCTTTTGCAGCCACACACTCTTCGAAAGTGTCAGTCCACTCGAGGACAAAGGAAGAAGGTCTTCCTTAATGAAAAGTTTACATCAGTATTTGCAAAGGAAAAGGACACGGTGGATGGTGAGTTGAGAGAGGGATATGTCAATATTCTGGAGCATTTCAAAGGTAAAAATGAGGGATGTGCTGGAAGTTTTGAAAATCATTAAGGTAGACAAGTCTCCAGGATAGGATGGAATCAATCCCAGAATACTGAGGGAAGCGAGGGAGGACATTTCTGGGGACTGGTGCACACTTTTGTATGCTCTTCAGTCACAGGAGAAGGTCCAGGGAACTGGAGAACAGCTAATGGTGTTCCTTGGTTGAAGAAGAGCAACAGGGGTAATCCACGTAATTTCAGCTCAGTGAGCCTTATGTAAGCGGGAGGGAAATTACTAGAGAAGATTCTTAGAGATAGAACTGACTCACATTTGGAAAAATATAGACTTGTTAGCAATAGGCAACATAGTATTTTTTGGGGAAGACCGTTTCTCACAACTTGATTGAAGATTTTGTGAAAGTGACAAAGAAGATTGCTGAGGGACTTTATGTTGGCCATATGGACGTTTGATACGGTGTGTTAGGGCAGGTTCAAACAGAAAGTGAAGTCAAATGGGATCAGCATCTGTTGGTAAGATGGATACAGAATTGCTTGATCAGAGAAGATAGAGTATTGGTGGAAAGGTCTTTTTCTAATTGGAGATCTGTGAGTAGATTGGGGAGCTGTAGATCGTGAGAATGATTGGCAGAGGATACAGCAGGATCACGATAGGTTGCAGATTTGGATGGAGAAAAGGCAGATATAATTTAATCTGGATACTTAGGAGGGAATGCATTTGGAAGGTCAATTGCAGCAGAAAAGTACACAGTAAATGGAAGAACTTTTATCGCATCAACATCCAAAGGGATCGAGGTGCACAGGTCCACAGTTCCCTGACAGTGGTGACACAGGTGGATAGGGTGCTCAAGATGACTTATAGCAAACTTGCGTACACCCATCAGGATATAATGTAAACATTTACATATCATGTTGCAGCTGTATAGAAATTTAGTTTGCCACATTGAGAATATTGTGTACAGTACTGGTTGCCACACCATCAGAAGGATGTGGAGGTGTTGGAGGGGGTATGGAAAACGGTTGACCAGGATGTTATCTGGTATTAGCTGTCAGGAGAAATTGGGCAAACTTTGATTTTGTTTGAGTGGCTAAGGTGCTACCTAACAGAAAATTATCAGAAGCGTAGATAGAATGGATTGTTGGAGCGCCTTTCCCTGGGGAGACATATTAATTAATAGGGGCAATAGTTTTTTAGCGAAAAGGGTAAAGGATTGAAAGAGATATGATAGGCAAGTCGTCATTTTTCACTTTTCCAGACAGAATATAAAGGTGCATGGAATGTACTGGATGGAGGAGATTGGAGAAAAAGTTAAAATAGCAACGTTAAAGAGATAACTTGGCAAATAGATGTATAGGCAGGGAATAGAATGATATAGAATGTGTAGAGGGAAGTGCTTTCTTTTTAACTTTAGAAAGACATGATATGTCAGTGCAGGCTTGCTGGGCCGAAGGGCCATTTCCTTTGTTTTTCTGTTCTTTAAGACAAATTTTAACAAGGAAGTGGTGAGTTGCTGACTGAATGATTACTGATTATCAACAGCCACATTAATGTCAATCTCTCCTCATCAGTTTGCAGTTTCATATCCTCCACCTCACCAACTCCCCACCCACCCCCCACACTCCTCCACCCCCTGCATTGCAGGAAGCTCAGCACTAAGAATTTGACATGAAAGTCAGAGCTGGTTCCTGAAGACTCCATCTCATCCCTCACTCCTGCAGACTTCTATCTTGGACACAAGTGTCTCAGCGGATACTGTACAGACAGAAACTGCAAGGTCTCCACAACCACCAATATTGGCATCTGTCACATGCCAGCCTCACCTTACATCTCCAATCCGCTGTAAGTAAGCTTGTATACTTAAATGTTAGAGTGCAGGGTTCACTGACAACTCACATTCTATTGCTGCTACAAAGACACTGTCTTCAAGGACACAGACTCAGCTCATGGACTGCACCTCTGGGCTGCTCACTGTGCATTTGTCCAAACTTACTTTGAGCTTACTTGAATGAAAGCAGAATTATTGTCTTGTCTAACCGCTGCCTTTATTAGTATATCCCCTCAGTCAGAGTTACCGTGCTCACATGATGCTGCATTGTCTTGTTGTTTAACACAGACATAAAACCAAGGTGCTTGATATCATTGTCTACAGTCAGTCAAGGCGCCCAGCAAAGCGGCACTTCCCCAGAGAAGAAAATAAGGTCTCTGACCTCCTTCCTACACTGCTGGGATTCATTTGAAAGGCCGGCCAATCACGACTCAGGAGTCAACCTGAGACGTAGCTGGCAGGGTCTGGAGCCATGGTTTCCCCTGCCAGTCCTGGAGGACAATACTGTTCCTTGGCCGCACCATTCCATCCACCACAACTTCTGGTGTATGTTCACAGATTGGAGCCACATTTGTAGCCCCTCTGCATGGCCAGGGCAGTTTCGCATTGACAATATAAGCGCGTTAGGGTTTATTTTAAGAATGAAACCCACAACAGAGGCCAGTTCATTCTGGTGTCTATATCCACACCTAAATTCCTACAGTCTCCAAGAGTCAGAACAAGTGCCTCAAAAAAAGTTTGAGGCTGGAAGGCGCTTTTATTTTGTTGTCCAGTGCAGACAGTGTAGAGAGTATCTTCACTGTTGTGTGCAAGTGTTTATGCTTTGCCAGTATCATAGGATCAATGTACAGTAATGGGGGAAAGACAAGGAGAAACAGTATGTAAATTAATTGGCATCACAATAATTGCAATCAAATAAATTTGTACCCAATGCTGCTTCACTGTGTTGGCCTATTTGTTCTTCCTGTGTCCCTACTCTTGAATATCCAGTTCTCAGTCTTGGTTATGCTGCAGCCACATCTCCATAAGGACAGGTACATGTGACCTGTTTATTACTATTTGTGCTCTCATTTCATTGGCCTTGTTGAAACGATAGGAAGGATTTCAGGGACGGCAGCAAGTGCCAGAGATCAGGATGGCTGTAGAGTCCGGAGGTGGTTACAGAGTTGGGAAGGCTTATGAAGGCTGGGGGATATTACAGGAATATGGCTGACGGAGATTGCAAAGGCAAGGATAATTTTAGTTAAAGTGAAAAGTGAGCTGGACTAGCCAGATAAATATTTTGGCGACAGGAGCCTTGCAGAGAGAAACCATCCACGAAATCTGACAATAATGGAACCTGGACAAATGATCACATGATTTAGCTGTCTGTGTCTGTCTGCCCAGAAATATAACTGGGGATGGAGACTGGACCATCAGGCACATGAAGCCAGTTGGTGTATCCCATATGGTGACAGATGAACTGAAATGTCTATGTATGCAGATTCCAGTCAATGATCTAGATTCAATTCACGCCAGTTGAAACACATTTTGTTCTCACAATGATAATATTCAATTGTAACGTTTCAGGAAGTGAGAATGTGTCCTAGTCTCAGGCTCTGTTGCGTTGACTGCTCACCAAGAAGTGATAAAAGCAAATTACTGCGGATGCTGGAATCTGAAACCAAAAGAGAAAATGCTGGAAGATCTCAGCAGGTCTGGCAGCTTTGACAAAGGGTCAGTTAGACTCGAAACGCCATCTCTTTTCTCTCCTTACAGATGCTGCCAGACCTGCTGAGATTTTCCAACATTTTCCCTTTTGGAATCACGAAGTGAAATCTGAGAGTTGTTGACTGGGGGGAGTCTTTTCTGTTTTAACTGTTTCAGTTCAGAATCACATCGAGACAGAGAATAGATACATGAATTCAGAACTAAACAAGCCCCAGTTACCCCCATTTGCAGCTCCTCACATCCCATGAGTCCCATAAGGCGGATTAGGAAGCACCCGGGCTCTCTATCTCGTCTGAACATAGTCAGCCGCTCTCAGCTGTCCCAGAAATGAACTACAAACTCCGATAAGGAGGATCAGAAATTCTGTCCCCAGTCTCTGCAGAGTCAGCTGCTGGCACCTATTTCAGTATAGAGTCCCACACTCAGAACAGGAAGATCCCCGGCTCGATAATGGGGTAATGCATTTGCATTACCTGTAGGGATGAGAAAGTGTTAAACACCTGGTTAGGCATTGGAGTATGTTACACATTAGGGAAAATTATAGGGACATGAGGAAGTTCAAGAGATGGACAGAGTTCTCTGGGATGAAGTTGTAGATATAATAGACAGTGTCACGGCTGGAGATGTTTATGGAGGTAATTAGATTTGTCAATTAGGAAACCAATTGTTTCCTTGAAATCACAGCCAACCAGGCAAATCCCAGTTGTTTTCTCTTTGCTTTCAAATTGCCCGTCTCAGTAATGTCTTTCCTATTCTATTACCATTCCCTCCTCTGGAAATCATCTAGTTTTGACAATCATTCCTACGTCTACAACATGACAATGCTCCTCAGTCTCGAAGATCACAGAAATACAGCTGGATCTAGCTTTTGGAAGATGTGGAAGATTACAAGGAACATTATGGGTGAAAGAGTTTGACATCGAGAGCTTGCTAACAACAGAATAAAAGCTTGTATGCATGCTGGAAGATATTGGTCAGAGTAAGTTTTGCTGGAGATTGATATGTGGACGTTCTGGTGAAGATGATGTGACTTTTCTTGGAGAACTGTACAGAAGTAGAGAGGATTGTAATATCGGGAGGAGGATTCAGAGAGTGGGAGATTTTTAATGGCTCCTGGAGGTGATCTATGCATGGGAGAGTTTAACATCTGGTAAAGAATGTAGAGATAGGGAGGGTTAGAGGTGTTTCCCCAGATAGGGAGGGATTTAGAACCTGAAGTTTGAAGAGATCGGGGACAGTGCAGGGACACGAGGTAGTTACTGAGTCAGGAGCGCTGTAGGGATGAGAAAGTGTTAAACACCTGGTTAGGCATTGGAGTATGTTACACATTAGGGAAAATTATAGGGACATGAGGAAGTTCAAGAGATGGACAGAGTTCTCTGGGATGAAGTTGTAGATATAATAGACAGTGTCATGGCTGGAGATGTTTATGGAGGTAATTAGATTTGTCAAGCCTGGAGGGAATTAGTGACATCGATGTTGATGTACATTGGAGGAAATTACAAAGATGGCCAGATTTTTATGGATCAGAGTAGTTACAGAGAAGGGGAGAGGTGTGAAGACTTGAAAAAGATCACATAGAGGAAGAGGATTGTTGGAGCTGGAGGCGATTCCAGAGAAAGAAAGTTTACATGGCCGGAATGAGACACCGAAATAGGGAGGGTTGCAATGGCTGATAGAGTTTGTTGAGATAAGAATCGATGGGATTACAGCAGTAGGATATTATTGAAAGTGGAGGACCTCAGGATATCACACCAAGCTACATAGAAGTCTTATTGCTCAGAAGGATGCCATTTGGCCCATCTTGTTTGCACTAGCTCTTCAACTGAACACGTTCCTGTGTAATCATCACCAGATTCCCCCACATTACGGTTACTCACAATAATCATCCAATACCCTCTCCATTGTTTCAATTGAACATGCATCTGCAACACTCATTTATTCATTTTGTTGGTGGCAGTTGCAGTGGGAGGATCGACAGCGAGGATCAGGAATCTGACAGGAAGTTGAATTTAAAATAGAAAAACTTACCTCCTGTATAGGTGGAGAGCACGCTGAGGAGGAGTTGACATGGGACTGGTGGGTAAGTGAGGTAGTATTTTTGGGCAGTTACTTTATTCAAAACACCACACAGTGTCTCCCACCAATTCTCATCATTTAACCAAAAAAAAGCTTCTGTACGGCTGATGGAAAGGTGACTAGTTTTAGTTTGTTTTAGTTTTCCGTGGTCTAATTGGGAATGTAGAACAGTATGAATGGAGGTTTGGACAGGTGAATATTCCTCGGGCAGAATGAGGGAGGTGAGGGTGACCACTCGTATCCCTGCTGATGTCATCTGCAGAAAGTGCACAAAACGTAGCCCCTCGAAAACCGGGTGAGGCAGCTGGAGCTGGAAATGGATGAACTTCAGATCATTCGGGAGGTGGAGGAGGGTATTCAGAGGAGTTACAGGGAGGTAGTCACACCTCAGGTGAGAATATAGAAGGCAGAGCTAGAAAGTTTGCAGGTGACACAAAGATTGGTGGCATAGTAGACAGTGAAGATGGTTTACTGAGATTACAAAATGATCTTGATCAAATGGTTTAAATGGGCTGAAAAATAAGCAGACGGAGTTCAATCTGGAATAATGTGATGTGTTCCATTTTGGTACAACAAACAAGAGTAGGGCTTACATAGTTAATGGGACGGCCGTGGGTAGTATTGTAGAACAGAGGGACTTAGGACTGCAGGGACATGATTCTTCAAAGTTTGCTTCACATATCGACAGGATGGTTATAAAGGCATTTGGCACATCTCCCTTCATTGGGTACAAGAGTTTGGACGTTATGTTAAGTTTGCACAGGGAATTGGTGAGCTTCTTCTGGAATACCATGTCCAGTTCTGTTCATCCAGTTATCGGAAGGGTATTATCAAACTGGAGATGGTTCACAACAGATTCACCAGGATGTTATCAGGTATCGAATTTTTGGATTATAAAGAAAGGCTGGAAAGGCTGGGGCTTTTTTTCATTGGAGCATAGGAGGTTGAGAGGTAACCTTACAGAAGTTTATAAAATAATAAGAGGAATATGTAGAGTTAATGGTAGTTACCTTTTTCCCAAAATGTGGAATTTCAAACCTCGGGGGTACATTTTTCAGGTGAGAGGAGAGAGGTTTAAAAAAATCTTAAGTGGCTTTTTTTTAACAGAGGGTGATTTGCACGTGGAATGAATTTCCTGAGGAAGTGGTGGATTGGGGTAAAACTGCAACGATTAAAAAAAAATTTGATTGGTTACGTGAATAGGATAGATTCAGAGGGATATTGGCCAGGAGACGGTAGGTGGGACTAGTTTAGTTTGGGATTCGTTTGGACTGGTTAGACTGAAGGGATTGTTTTCATGCTGTATGACTCTATGACTCTATGACGGCAACTTTTGTAAAGTCCTTGAAATCCATGCAGTTTATAATGTGGATTTCTGACAAGTTCCTTTTGAAAAAGTGTCCTGTCAGAGCAATAAAGTTACTGAGAAGTCCGTGTTTTCTCATCGAGTTCTAACATTCAAGCAATTCCTGAAGAACCCAGAGAGGTGGAGTCCTTCAAGAACGTACTGAAACAATCGGAAAGGAACATAATCAGCTCAAGCCCCAAGACTGTATCCATTTATAAACAGAGATCCCCTTGGTGAAGCCGGCAGGCATTCAAGCACAACTTCATTAGCATGCTCAAAATGCTCACCTGTTATCCTTCTGATATTTTCGGGATCTTGATTTGTTATTGACTAACATTCCATCTATACTGCACAGATCAGCAGATTGAAAAAAGACATATGAAGTTAATCAACACAACCTATTCTGCAAGTGCCTCATCCTAATTTATATGTTATCATTCGAGACTAATGAGGACCTGACTTGAATGAATCTTCATTTAAATTGTGAAATTTTTATGCTGTGTTGATTCTACAACTCCTTCCAAATGATCATCATTGGTATTAAAATGTGAAACTTTTATTCAATATACTAGTTCCAAGACTGAGATACAGGTGACACGGCTCATTCCGAGGAAGGTGGGACTTGTGCAGCAGGACGGACTTCACTTAAACTAATGTCCTGGGTGGGAAATTTGCTGGTGCTATTCGGCTGGGTTTAAACTAGCTCAGCAGGGGGATGTGAACCGGAGGTGTAGTTGCAGTGCACAGGAGGATGAGGGTAGGAAGGACAGGGACAGGATTTCAGTGTCACAGGAATGTGCTGGCAGAGAGCGAAGTGGTTTGAAGTGTGTCTACTTCAACGCCAGAAGTATCCGAAATAAGGTAGGTGAGCTTGCAGCATGGATAGGTACCTGGGACTTCAATGTTGTGGCCATTTCGGAGACATGGATAGAGCAGTGTGAGGAATGGATGTTGCAGGTTCCAGGGTTTAGATCGTTCATTAAAAACAGGCAAGGCTGTAAAAGACGGGAAGGCATGGCTTTGTTAGTCAAGGATGGTATAACTGTGGTTGAGAGAACTTTTGATGAGAACTCATCTACTGCGGTAGTGTGGCCTGAGGGTAGAAACAGGAGAGGAGAGGTCACACTGTTTGGAGTTTTTTATAGGCGTCCGCAGAGTTCCAGGGAGGTGGAAGAGAGGATGAGCAAAATTATTCTGGGTAGGAGTGAAAGGAACAGGGTGGTCATTATGGGGGACATTAACTTACCCAACATTGATTGGAAATGCTACTACTCTAGTACGTCGGATTGATCAGTTTTTGTCCAATGTGTACAGGAGGCTTTCCTAACACTGTATGTCAAAGGGCTGACAAGAGGGGAGGCCACACTGGATCAGGTGCTTGATAATGAACCAGGCCAGGTGTTTGATCCAGTTGTAGGTGAGCACTTTGTAAAGAGTGTCCATAATTCAGTTGCATTTAGTTTAGCGATGGAAAGGGATAGGTACATGCCACATGTCAAGAGTTATCGATGGGGCAAGGGCAATTATAATGCGATTATGTAAGAATTAGGATGTATAGAATGGGGTAGCAAAGTGCAGGGGATGCAGACAATGGAAATGTGGAGCTGCCAGGCAGAGAGGAAGTGATAACGTAAGGGAATCATGGTTGACAACAGAAATTGCATCTCTTCTGACGAAGAAGACGGCTTATGTTTTGATGAGGCAAGATGGTTCAGATGAGGGGATAGAGAGTTACAGATAAAGCTGGGAAGGATTTAAAAAGAGAGTGGAGAAGAGCAAACTGAGGACACAAGCAGTCTTTAGCAAATAGAATAAAGGAGAACCCTAAAGATGTTTATACGTGTGTGAGGAATAAAAGAATGATTTGGGTATGAATAGGGCCAATCAAAGACGTAAGTGGGAAATTGAGTGTGGACCCTGTGGAGATCGGAGAGGTGCTAAACAAACATTTCTCATAAGTTTTCACTCAGCAAAATGAAAATATTGTAGAGGAGAAGAATGAGGTACGAGATATACGTTGCAGTTGTATAAGACTCTGGTGCTGCCGCATCTGGAGTATTGTGTGCAGTTTTGGTCGCCATACTATCGGAAGGAAGTGGAGGCACTGGAACGGGTGCAGAGGAGGTTTACCAGGATGTTGCCTGGTATGGTAGGAAGATCGTATGAGGAAAGGCTGAGGCACCTGGGGCTGTTTTCATTGGAGAACAGAAGGTTTAGGGGTGACTTGATAGATGTGTACAAGATGATTAGGGGTTTAGATAGGATTGACCATGAGAACCTTTTTCCAAGTATGGAGTCAGATATTACGAGGGGGCAAAGCTTTAAATTAAGGGGTGGTAGGTTTAGGACAGATGTTAGAAGTAGATTCTTTACTCAGCAAGTCGTGAGTTCATGGAATGCCCTGCCAGTAACAGTGGTGGGCTCTCCCTCTTTATGGGCATTTAAACGGGCATTGGATAGGCATATGGAGGAAAGTGGGCTAGTGTAGATTAGGTGGGCTTGGATCGGCGCAACATCGAGGGCCGAAGGGCCTGTACTGCGCTGTATTTTTCTATGTTCTATGTTCTATATTAGACAAGAAAGGTTAGTTACAAACATGTGTTGCCATACCTAGGAGGAGTGAAAGTAGACAAGTCCCCTGGGCCAGATAGGAATTAAACGAGTATTCTCTGGGAATCTAGGGAGGAGATAGCAGAGCCTTTGGCTTTGATATTTGAGTCGTCACTGTCTACAAGTTTGTACCAGAGGACTAGAGGATTGAAAATGTCGTGCCCTTGTTCAAGAAGGGCAGTAGAGATGACCCAGATAATTATAGACCAGTGAGACTTACTTCTGTTGCAGGAAAGATTTTGGAAAGGATTATAAGAGATAAAATTAATAATCATCTAGCAAGCAACAATTTGATTGGAGATAGTCAACATGGTTTCATCAAGGGCAGGTTGTGTCTCACAAACCTCATTGAGTTTTTTGAGAGGTGACCATGCATGTAGATGAGGGTAGGGCAGTTGACGTGCTATACATGGACTTCAGTAAAGAGTTTGATAAGGTTTCACATGGTAGGCTGTTGGAGAAAATGCAGAGGCATGGAATTGAGGGTGATTTAGCAGTTTGGATTAGAAACTGGCTTTCTGTAAGAAGGCTGCATGTGCTGGTTGATGGAAAATATTCAGCTTGGAGTCCGGTTATTAGTGATGTGCCACAATGATCTGTTTTGGAACCACTGCTGTTTATCATTTTTATAAATGAATTAGACGCAGGCATAGGTGGCTGGATTAGTAAATTTGCAGATGACACTAAAGTCGGTGGAGTACTGGACAGTGTGGAAGAATGTTACAGGTTGCAGGGCGACTTGGATAAACTGTAGAATTGGGCTGAGAGGTGGAAAATGGAGTTCAATGAGGCTAATAGTGAGGTGATGCACTTTGGACAGAATAACAGGAAGGCAGAGCACTGTGTCAGTGGAAAGATTCTGAGAAGTGTGGATGTGCAGAAGGATCTTGGAGTCCATGTAGATCGATCC
Source organism: Hemiscyllium ocellatum (assembly GCF_020745735.1). NCBI lineage: Eukaryota > Metazoa > Chordata > Chondrichthyes > Orectolobiformes > Hemiscylliidae > Hemiscyllium > Hemiscyllium ocellatum. Next base: position 57,783,073 of record NC_083426.1, read on the forward strand.
CTGAAAGTTGCCACCCAGGTGGATAGTGCAGTTAAGAAGGCAAATGGTGTTCGGCTTCATTCTAGAGGGATTGAGTTCTGGAGCCACAATGTCATGCTGCTGCTATACAAAACACTGGTGCGGCCACACTTGGAGTATTGTGTGCAGTTCTGGTCCCCATATTTCGGGAAGGATGTTTAAGCATTGGAAAAGGTGCAGAGGAGATTTACTAGGATGTTGCCTGGTCTGGAGTGAAGCTCTTATGAGGAAAGGCTGAAGAGACTTGTGTCTCTTCTCATTGGAAGGCAGAAGGCTAAGGGAGATTTGATAGAGAAATACAAGATGATCAGAGGATTAGATAGGGTAGACAGAGAAAGGCGTGTTCCTGGGATAATGAAATCAGCTTGTACGAGAGGGCAAAACTCCAAATTGAGGGGTGATAGATTTAAGAGGCAAGGTCGTTACGCAGAGTGTGGTCAGGGCATGGAAGGCCTTACCTTCTAACGTAGTCAACTCACCCACATTAGGTAGAATTAAAGAATCCTTAGATAAGCACATGGATGATTTTGGGATAGTGTAGGGGGATGAGCTGAGAATAGTTCATAGGTCAGTGCAAAATCGAGGGCTGAAGGGCCTTTTCTGTGCTGGATTGTTCTGTGTTCAATGTTCTATGGAATTGAGTTTCACAAGGTGGATGTGTTCTGGAAAGTGTGAAAATAAAGAAATCCCCTGCGCAGGATGGGATTGATCCAAGGATTCTCTGGGAAACCAGAAAGGAAATTGCACAGCTTCTGCTTTTGATCTTCATGTCGCCATTGTCTCCAGGAATAGTGCCAGAAGACTGGAGGGCAGCGAATGTTGTCCCCTTGTTCAAGACAGGGATTAGTGACAACCTTAGAAATTATAGACCAGTGAGCCTTAATTTGCTTATTGGTAAAGTGTTGGAAACGGTAAGAAGGGAAAAGATTTATAATAATCTCGAAAGGAATAAGTTGAAAAGGGATAGTCAACACTGTTTTTTTAAGGGTAGGTTGTGCCTCACGGACCTCATTGAGTTATTTGAAAAGGTGACCAAACAGATGAATGATGGTAAAAAAGTTGATGTGGTTTATATGGATTTCACTAAGGCATTTGATAAGGTTCCCCATAGTAGGCTATTGCACAAAATATGGAGACATGGGATCGAGGGCGATTTAACGATTTGGATAAGACGTTCGCTAGCTGATAGAAGACAGAGGTTAATGAAAACTGTTCCGCCTGGAGTTCAGTTAGTCGCGTTGCACTGGAATGATCTATTCTGGGGACACTGCTGTTGGTCATTTTTTTAAAGTGACCTGGATGAGGGCTTAAAAGGATGTGTTCCTGAACTTGTGAATGACACTAAGTTCGGTGGAGTTGTGAATGGTGACAAAGGATGTTATAAGTTACAGAGTGACATTGATAAGTTGAAGAGCTTGGCTAAGAGGTGGCAAATGGAGTTTAATGCAGAAAGGTGTGGGGTGATTCACTTTAGAAGGAGTATTGAGTACTTAGGGTATTGCATACAGTTCTAGTCAACATATTATAAGAAGGATCAGGAAGCTTTGGAAAGGATTCAGTTACACGTATGTTTAACACCACCAGATTGAAATGATGGGCAACTCGGTGGATCAGTGCTTTGCACTGCTGTCTGAAAGTGCCAGGGACACAGGGTCAATTCCACACTCCAGCTACTGCATAGCATTTGCATATTGTCCCAGTGTCTGTGTGAGTTTCTTCCCACAGTCAAATGATGTGCAGGCCAGGAGGTTAGACATGTGAAAGACTGGGTTACAGGGTAGGGGGATGGATCTGGGTGGGATGTTCTTCGCAGTATCAGTGTGGATTCGCTGCGTCGAATGGCCTGCTCCACTGTAGGGATTCTATGAATTCTATGCCACACTCAATCCTTTGCTGTGATAATGACCTGTGTCATCACTGTGACTAAGGATTGAAATGACATCACTTCCATCATTTTCTTTACAGTTCTTCATATTAAGTATTCTTAATATTCAACCCTGAGTAACCACCAATGGAAGATTAACGGCAGCACCAGAAGCTCGTTAATTTATCATCGGTGTAAGGATACATTTCAGAGATTGTAGCTCTGGAAGCAATAAGTTGAGACAAATGTTGGTCAGTGGAAGAAAGACAGCACGGCTTTGTTCAGGGACTATCACCTTTCAGTATTATTTGTCTCATATTTGGTGAGGATACAAAACATTGATGAGTTTAATATAATTGTATTGATGACCAGGATGAAAATTATTTTAAAACAGTTGCTCCACAATGGTTTTGTGAGCAGCACACTTGTGTGTATGAAATAAAGGGTATAGTGACAATATGAGCATGAAACGTCCTGAGTGAAAGGGAACAGTAGCCATTAACAATTATATTTTGGACTGGAGAAAACTTTATATTGAAATTCCATGAGGTATAGTCGGTGGACCAATCTTCTTTCTGATATATAGTCGTGTCCTCGACCACAGTACGCAGGGCACCATTTCAACGTGTGTAGAATAATCAGAAACTTGGATGTTTTGTGATCTATTCGGAGGGAAAACGGTATCCATGAGTAACCGAGATGGTTGGGCATGCTGGGCAATCCCTCCAGAACAAAGATAGTTGCCTAGAAATTGGGGTGTTTCAGAGTCAGAAAGCTCTCAGAGCTGCAAACGTAGGAATAGGATGTTTTTGTTTTGAGGTTTTGGCCTTAATTGGATGTTGTTGATTCTTCCCACCCGCTTCCTGTCTGTATTCCTACTGTCTTCCAACTATTGGGAAGAATTTTTTCCCACGCCGCCAGGGCTGGACTCCTCATTATTTTTCCTCCCTCGTTAAGTTAAAGTGAATCGCCTGTCCTACTTGATTGTGTTTTTTTTTTCTTCCTGACGTTAAGCTTTTCAGAAGTATGCATTCATAACTGTTTCTTATTAGAAATCACGCGTGTCATTGAACCCATTTCAAACTCTGCCTGACTGTTAAATGGTCTAATTTGATTGGTCCTTACACCTGAGAGGCTCTGAATAGTTTTGATATGATCATGCAGAGAAACATATCATTGAGGAATAGCAATGTGTCACTAACGTTTCAAGTCTGCTTGGCTATTCAGCAAGATTTTGAATGGTCTGGGTGTGACATGTCCCAATAGCAATTGATTCCCTTTTAGCCAGCAAAGTATATTAGTCTGACATAAATAAATATTCACCTGCCTCCCGACTGTATTCGTACTCTTTTATAACTATTGGGAAGTTTCTTTCCCCCCAGCAGCTAGGGCTGGACTCCTCATTGTTTTTATTCCCTCATTAAGTTAAAGTGAATCGCTTGTCCTACTTCCTTCATCACATTTCCTTCATTTCCATCCTCAGTGGGAGCCACAATGTGACAACAGTGTTTGCAAGTTCCAGTCTCCATAAAGCAAGTACCTTCCCAGGATGCATGCTCGCAAGTTTGGTGGAAAATATTCCTGGCTGAGAAACAGCGTTAATATTTTAGCTATGTATAGTATAGTGCTGTAATGTAAAGTGCATTTCCCTCCCCACAGAATCTTGCATTATCGTTAAATATTGCATTATTTTCTATTCTTCCTTCAGATTTATGGAACCTGCTTTGGTTTAGCTGGAGAGTCCTGAGAATGGAGAACTCATCTCAAGAAGAGTGTTTGTTAGATTAATTCCGTGGATAGAGGAGTCGCTGGTTATGCCAGCATTTATTGAGTGACTCTGACTGTGTAGAAGGTTTGCAAGAGTCAAACCTTCTACACAATCAGAGTCAATCAATAAATGAGTTAATAAAAGAGTCAGTCACATTCCTGTGGGTCTGGAATCGTACGTACACCAGAGCAGGTAAACATGGCGGTTTCCTTCCCTGAAGGGCATGAGTGAAGCAGATTGATTTTTCCGACAATTGGCAATGGATTCACCTTGATCAGTCAACCCTTCACTTGAGACTTTCACTGAATTTTATTTTCACCATCTTCCATCGCAGGATCCGACGGTGATATCCCAGAACGTTACATGGGTCTCTGCATGAACAGTCCAGCGACAATAACAGTAAGGCATCCGCTTTGAAATCTCAGTGAGAGCTGCAAACACGCATTACACAATCCCACAAAGAAATCACTCACAGCTAAATTGAAGTAGGAGATTGTCCAAGTGATCCCATTTACTGACACAACAGTGCAGCCTCAGCAGAGACAGAAAATTCACATACTTCACTTGTGGGAATAGATTCAAAGAACAAAGAAATTACAGATCCGTAATAGCCCTCCATGCTTGAGCCATCCTGATCCTCTATCTAAACCTGTCGCCTATTTTCTAATGGTCTGTATCTCTCTGTTCCCTGCCATTCATGTGTCTGTCTAGATATATCTTAAATGACACTATTGTCACAGCCTCAACTGCCTCTGCTGGCAACGCATTCCAGGCATTCAAAACCCTCTGTGTAAAGAACTTTCTCCGAAACTTTTTCGCTCTCACTTTGAACTCCTGGACCAAGTTATTGAGCCTCCCACTTTGAGAAAAAGCTTCTTGCTATCCTCCCTGTCTATGCCTCTCATGATTTTGCAGACCTCAATCAGAGCCCCCCCCCCCACCTCAACTTCTGTCTTTCTAATAAAATAATCATAATCTACTCAACTTCTCTTCATAGCAACTGCCCTCCATACCAGGCAACATCCTATAAACCTCTTCTGCACTCAGTCCAAAGCACCCACACCCTTTTGGTAATGTGTTGACCAGAACTGTACACAGTATTCCAAATGTGGCAGTCTTATACAAATTGTATCATGACCTGCCAACTCTTGTATTCAATACCCCGTCCGATGAAGGAAAGCATGCCATATGTCTTCTTGACAACTCTATTGACCTGCATTGCCACCTTCAGGGAACAATTGATATGAACATCCAGATCATTCTGTAAATCAATTCTCCCCAGGACATTTGCATTTACTGTATTGTATGCTCTTGAATTGGTTGATCCGAAATGCATCGCCTCATATTTGCCTGGATTGAATTCTATTTGCCAATTCTTTGCCCAACTCTTCAATCTATCTATATTTTGCTGTTTTCTCTGACAGTCCCCTTCATCATCTGCTACTCCACCAATCTTTGTGTCATCTGCAAACTTGCTAATCAGATCACCTATACGTTCCTCCAAATCATTTACATATATCACTAATAGGATTGGACCCAGCACGCATCCCTGTGGAACACCACTGGTCACAGGTCTCCATTTTGAGAAACTTAATTTCACGACTACTCTCTGTCTCCTGCTACCCAGCCAGTTCTCTATCCATCTAGCTAGTACACCCTAGATCCCATAGTATATATACACACACACATACACAACCCCTACCCCAGACAGACAGGCACACACAGACAAAGACCCACATGCACACATATATTTTGTGTGGTAAATTTGTACTGCATTGTTACATTGCACGCTGCTCAAAAACTGCATACATTCATGTAGAACTCTGAGCTCAAAAACTGCAGGAATTTATGTGAAACACTGTTATCTCACTTATTAGATTAGAGTCAATCTAAACATCATAGACATAGACAGAGAACACAGGGGGCTAACACCTTCAACATATTGTCTAGCTATCACCATTGTTAACAGCTAACCCGAGAATGCAACTTTAAAAAGGGTTTTGTGATTTACACGTGAGAGAAGTGAACCTATCACTGGATTCTAACAGATGAAAGGCTGTGTTACGATCGAGCCCTCCACAATCACCTGATGAAGGAGCGTCGCTCCGAAAGCTAGTGTGTTTCCAATTAAACCTGTTGGACTATAACCTGGTGTTGTGTGATTTTTAACTTTGCACACACCAGTCCAACACCGGTATCACCAAATCTAGAATAACCAACACCTTCTCCCTCCTTATGCCGACTTGCACTAGAGTAATCAAACATCTGTCCTTACCCTTAAAATCCATCATGTTCCTCTCCTCAGTGAATACCGATGCAAAGTACTCATTAAGAATTTCACTCATTTTCTCTGACTCCACGCATAACTTTGCTCATTTGGTCCTGAGTGTGCCATCATTTTCTCTAGTTATGCTTTTGATTCTTGTATATGAATAAAAGGCTTTGGTATTTTCCATAACGCTGCTTACTAGGAATATCTCATGACCCCCTTTCGCCCTCTTAATTCCTTGTTTCAGATTGGTCCTACATTCCTGATATTCTTCCAAGCCTTCATCTGTCTCCAGTTGCCTAGACTGCATGTCCTCTTCCTTTTTCTCTTAGCTACTCTCACATTTTCACCTGACATCCACCGTTACCTAATCTTGCCATTTCTATCCACCACTTTCACAGAAACATATTTCTCTTGAACGTGAATTAACCTCTCTTTAAAAGCTTCCCACATATCACATTTACCTTCAAACAGCTGCTCCCAATCTACATTTCCTAACCCCTGCTGAGTTTTTGTATCGTTGGCCTTCTCCCAATTGAGCACTCTTCCTTTAGGACGACTCTCGTCTTTGTCCATGAGTATTCTAAAATGGATGGAATTGTGATCACTACTCCAAAAGTAATCCCCTGCTGAAACTTCAACCACCTGACTGAGTTCATTTCACATCACCAGGTCAAGTATGACCACTTGCCAAATTGTATTATTTACATAATGCCCTCCTGGATATTCCTTACAAATTCTGCCACATCTCGACCTCTAACTCTCAATGAATCCTAGTCTGTCGAGGGAAAATTTAAATTTCCACTCACCATAACTCTGTTGCTCCTACAATTGTCCAAAATCTATTTACATATTCATACCTGTATCACACACTCAATTTATACTCTAAAGCTCCAGTAATTTCCCCTCCTGAATTAAATACCTTTCCGTATTGTCTATTCCTATCCCTGTCCATGCCTATGGTAAAGGTGAGGCAGTTGTATTCATTGTGCACTAAGCTGTCACCCACCAAGAGATCAATATTGGGGAATTTGAAATCACCCATATCAACAGCTCTGTTAAAAACCCTTCCAAAATTTGCTGTCCAGTCTGTTCTTCCATCTCTCTGCTGTTATTGGGGGTTTTTAGAAAACACCCAAGAAAGTGACTGCTCTTATCTTGTTACTGACTTTGATCCATACTGACGCAGTCGACACGCCCTTCTTAACAACCTCCTTTTCTGCAGCTGTGATGCACTCTCTAATTAAAAATGCTACCCCGTCCTGTTTTACCCCCCTCTCTGTTCTTTTGAAGAGATCTAAATCCTGGAACATCCAGCAACCATTCCCGCCCCTGTCAAATCCACGTTTCTGTTATGGCCACAACACCTTAGTTGCAAGTACTCATTCATGCTCTAAGTTCATTCCTCTTATTCCAGACATTCCTTGCATTGAAAGAATAAATAGAATGGGGATGGGGTGGTACAGTGGCACAATGGTTAGCAATGCCTTATGTGACAATGTCACCTGAACAAGGTTTTTTCAGCCTTGGCTTTCTTTGAATGCAATTTTCTAAAGGCAGGTGCCCAGGTGCACCGAAAGAAACTGGTTGAACAAGGGCAGGAGAGTGATCGGTTCTCCCAGTTCAGGGTTTTCTAGTTTAGTTTAGCAGTAGCAGTCACAAGGTTCCAGAGTCCAGGGAAGCTTGCAGCTTCAGCAATTATTTCCTGATTGACTTCCTCTCCGAAATCTCTTTGGCTATTGTCCCTCCTCCCCGTGCAAATCTGTGTTTCAATTTAAATTTTGCTGAGGAGTGTGTTTATGGGATGTTACTGGATTGGAAAAGCTCCTTCTTTAAGTTGCTGTATTGCGTTGGCTAACTTTTCCAATTGTTGTTATTCTAAATTCTGTTTTCTATTGTTCATGTTCCAATGTAATGTTTAAATAAATTCTGTTTTGTGGAAAGTCGAGTAGTTTGACCAGCTGCATCACACCTGGAATATACACTTTATAATAAGAAAAAGTTAGGGTCGAGGTGAGTTTCTTCAATTATTTTGCGGGGTTCTGGCATGGTCCCAAACCAATTCAGGGAGTCTTGTCAGAATTGTTTCGACAATTCTAGTTTGATTTTAGGGTTTTGTACTCAAAGACAGTTTGTGGTCAGTTTGTGGTCAGTTTGTGGTCAGTTTCAGAGTCTTGTATTCTGGGAGTTGAATTTGACTGGTTTAAGCACTGATTGGTGAAGTAACGGCTCTTTCACTCACTAGGTTTCCTGGAGATGGTAGACATAATTTTGGAGTTTTAAAGCCAAAGCTGTTGGGAATTGGCAGGTAAACTGGAGTTGGGAGTTGTCAACATCTGTGAGGAAAGGGGAGGTAATTACAGCAAGAGCTCAGCATTCAAATTTGTTGGAAAAGTCTTCAGAATGTTTGGAAATTGTTAGAATTCAATTGCAGATGAGCAAGCTTGAACATGAAAAAGAATCGTGACAGTTTGACTTGCAGTTAAAAGCAGAGGAAAGAGAAAAGGAAACAAATCACCGTTGCAGAACAAAAACAGAAAGGAAAGAGTTCCTTTGGCAGAACAAAAAAGAAAGGCGAGGCGGGCTCTAGCAGAAGAACGGGAGAAAGATACAGAACTTGAACTTCATAATTTGGCTCTCCTACAATAAAATCGACTTAAAAGATAGAGTTGAAGATAGAAGATAAGCTTAGCGAGGAGGAATTTGAGGATGAGCAAACTTAAAGTAGCCGAAGGTCAGGTGAGACTCTGTTTCACTATATCCAAGCATTTCCTAAATTTGATGACAAGAATGCCAAAGCCTTTTTCATCTCGTTTGAGGAAGTAACTGAACAAATGCAGTGACCAGAGGCCATGTGGACATTGTTGAGCCAAACAAAGCTAAAAGTAGCATTAATGAGTTATTTGCATCACGATCAGAGGAGGAGGGGAGTATGAGGAGGGGAAGAAAACCATCTTAAGTGCACATAAGCTTGTGCCAAAGGCCTACAGACAACATTTTGGGAAGCTAACGAGTTACCCTGGTCAAACATACATTGCGTGTCAAAGGGTCAAACTCAGCTATTTGATAGGTGGGAAGGGTATTAAAATTGATCTAATATATGACATTCTTGGAGAGACGATTATTTTGGAGGAGTTCAAAAATTCGCTTCCAGAGGTGATGAGAGCATATATGGAAGAGCAAAGAGTTAAAACGGCAACATTAGGTGCTGAAATAGCTAATGTTTATGAGTTGTTTCTCAAAGCGAAGTTTCAACCCACGAGGGAGATTAATTGGAAGAAAAAGAAATTCCTTGGAGTCTGCCTGCTCCACTCACTGAATTATTGAAGAAATGCAAGAAGCTTCAGGTGATGGCAGACTGTCAGAAGATATTTAACAGCCTGAAAGCTGTGCTAACCACTGCTCCAGTAATAACCACACCCAGTTGTGCAAAGCCATTCAAAGTGGCTGTCAATGAAGTGATGATCATGCCGGTGTCATATTATAGCAAGAAGATGACAGAGAAGATAAAAAGGCCGATCTGATGCTTTTCTAGGAATTTGAACATTCATCAACATAAATATGGAGGAATAAAGAAGAAGGCTTTAAGCCGAGTGTTGGTGACAGAACATTTCAATGTTTATATTGCCGGTGATGTGTCTGAAATAATCATATATATGCTGACCATAATCTGTTAAAGTTTTTGGGGAAATTTAAAAGGACAATTCCAGACTGTTTAGATAGAGTTTATTAATACAGCAATTCAATTTGAAAATTATCAGTCTGACAGGATGAGAAAACGTAAATGCTGATGCATTGTTGATACTTGGATGAAAAAAACGGCTGCGTAAACAAACTGAATTGAATTGAACTGAATTTATTGTCAACTGTACCGAGGCACAGTGGAAAGATTTGTCTTGCGAGCAACACAGGCAAATCACAGAGTTAAGTAGCATAGATAGTAAATAATAGATAAACAGCAGCAAAAATAAAAACACAGGTAATGGCGAATGTTCAGGGTTTGTGAGTCCATTCAGTTTTCTAACAACTGTAGGGTAGAAACTGTTTCAAAACTGGCTGGTGACTGTGTTCAGGTTTCTGTACCTTCTCCCTGATGGTAGAGGTTGGAGAAAAACATTGCCAGGATGGGATGGATCTTTGAGAATGCTGGAGGCCTTTCCTTGACAATGGGCCTGGTAGATGGATTCTATAGATGGGAGGTTGGCCTTTATGATTGTCCGGGCTGAGTCCACTACTCTCTGTAACCGTCTCCAATCTTGGATGGTACAGTTGCTATACCACGTAGTGATACATCCAGACAGAATGCTCTCAATGGAGCACCTATAAAAGTTGGCAAGAGTATTCACCGTCATGCCTAATTTCTTCAGCTACCTGAGGAAGAAGAGACGTTGTTGTTCTTTGTAACCAGTGTTCCACATGAAGAGTCCAGGAAAGCTTGTTGTTGATGAACATTCCCAGGAACGTGACACACTCCATTCTTTCCACCTCTGTACTGTTAATGTGTAGGGGGACATGAATTATATCCCACCGAAAGTCAATAATGAGTTCCTTGGTTTTGCTGGCATTGAGAGCTAGGTTGTTCTCAGTGCATCATTTTTCCAGGTCTTCCACCTCCCGTCACCATCTGAGACTCGACCAACTGTGGTGGTATCATCAGGAACTTGTAAATGGCATAGGTCAGGTATTTAGTGACGCAGTCATGGGTATATAGTGAGTTCATTAGGGGGCTGAGTACGTGCCCCTGGGGGCTCCAGAGTTGAGTGTTAGTGAGGATGAAAAATTGTCCCCAGTCTTCCCCGATTGTGGCCTGTGGGTCAGGAAACTGAGGATCTAGTTGCAGAGTGTTGAGCTTAGTCCTAGATCACTTAGTTTAGTAATCAATCTCAATGGGATAATAGTGTTGAATGCTAAACTGTATTAAACGACTAGGATTCTTATGTAGCCATTCTTGGTGTCAAGATTGTCTCGGGAGGAGTGAAGTACAAATGATATGTCATCTGACGTGGATCTGTTGATCCGATAGGCAAATTGGAGTGGGTCAAGAGTAGTGGGGAGGCTGGAGTTGTTTAATGCCATGACCAGGAGAAAGTGAGGTCTGCAGATGCTGGACATCAGAGTTGAGAGTATGTTGCTGAAAAATCACAGCAGGTCAGGCAGCATCCGAGGAGCAGGAGTTGATTAATGCCATGATGAGCCTTTCAAAGCACTTCATGACCACCCAAGTTAGGGCCACTGGGCGGTAGTCATTGAGACATACTGCATGGGGGAAGAAACTGTTGCACAGTCTGGCCGTGAGAGAGTGAATGATCTGTTACCTTCTGCCAGATGACAGGAGGGAGAAGAGTTTGAGTGAGGGGTTTTCAAAAATGTTCATAGCCTTTTGGATGCAGCGTGTGGTGTAAATGTCTGTAATGGAGGGAAAAGAGAACCCGAAGATCTTCTCAGTTGAACTCACTATACGTTGTAGGATCTTACAATCTGAGATGGTGCAATTCCCGAACCAGGTGCACTGTGTTCAGTACTGGTCACTGTACCTTTTGAACAAAGTAAATGCGTTGGAAGCAGTTCAGAGAAGGTTTAATGGAGCAGTACCTGAAAGGAGTGGATTGCCTTACTAGGAAATGTAAGGTAGACTACGTCTGTATCCTCTGGGGTTTAGAAGAAAAGGCGAGACAAAATTGAAACATGAAAGTTCCTGAGGGGACCTGACGAGCTCGATGTTGAAAACATGTGTCATTTTGCTGGAAGTCTCGAACTGAGGAATCAATGTTGAAAAATAGGGCAGAGCCATTTAAAATTATAACAAAACATTTCTTTTTGTCTCAGAGGGTTCAGTGTCTTTGGATTTCACTTCCTCAAAAGGCATTCGATGCAAAATCTTTAAATATTTTAAGACAAAAAGCAGATACCTGCCTAATTACCACGGTAACAAAGGACTATCGGCGAGATGCAGGCAAATAATGGTGAGGATGAAACCAGATCAGTCATGATCTTACTGAATGGCAGAGCAGGCTTCAAGGGCCAAGTAATCTATACTTGTTCCTTATTTGTATGTCCAAATAAACCAATGAACAAAGAGACCCCATTTCACCCACTCAGTGGAAATAACTCCTCTCTGTTTAGACGAGCAGCTTCAATTAACTTTCAATCAAATCATTCCTCTATCTTCTAAATTCCAAGAAGTACAATATTCCTGGTGAGATGATGCATTTTAGTAAAATGGGTAGAGAACATACGAGAAAGAAATAGAAGTCATCCATTGGGCCTCAAAACGGTTATAGGTTGTCGATTTATGCTTCAATTCCACATTAAACTTGACCCCAAATACATTTTCTTAAAATTTGATCGTGGAATGCAAGCATCACTTGCTGGTACGAGTTTCACTTATGAATGTGGTGGTGAGCTGGCTTCTTGAACCTCTGTGCTGTAGGCCCACTCATAATGCTGCTAGGGAGTGAATTCTGTATTTTGACCCAATAACAATGAAGGAATGGTGATATATATCCAAATCGGGATGGTGAGTGACTTGAAGGGAATTCTTGAGCAACAAAGAGTCTCAGACATCAACGGCGCTCTGCTGACTCTGTCTGATCATGTTATTATCGTCCAAGTATTCTGTTATTACACCTCTTAGAGTGGACTCTAGCATTTGATGATAACCAATCGCATGCAAATTCTCTTTGCCTCCTTTCCTAATTACTGGCATTATGTTCGCCACATTCCAATCCATAGGCACTCTTTCAGAGTCTTTAGAATTTTTGAAGATAACCACACTTCATCTGCTATTTCTTGGGTCACTTCCAGAGTTATTCTGGGATGACGCTTACCAGGCTCTAGGGATTCATTTGTTTTAACGGCATTATTTTCTCAAATATCATTTTCCTCGTGTTAGTAATTTCCTTCAATTCCTCCTTCCCGTTAGATCCTATGCTTCCCCCTTATTTTAGGGATGGCATTTGTGCCTACCTTTTTGAAGGCATATGTAATTGGATGCCATCATGGTGTAACCTAATATAAACTCCCCTATTTCTGCGTGTATGAGACCCTACATTCATCTTTATTAAGGTTTCGCTATCAATCTTGATTCAAGAGTTTAATGATGCCCGTCGATCCATTGCTCTACGATAGGCAAAACCCATTTGGTTCACTAATATCCATTAGGGAACTGTCATCCTTATCTGATCTGACCTATATGTGACTCCAGTCCCACAGCAGTGCACTTGACTCTTGACAACCCTCTGGGCAATCAGGGATCAAAATAAATTCTGGTTTAGCCAGCAATGTGCACATCCTGTAAAACAACTTTTTTTATAAAAAATGTTCCGTTTGTATAGTCCCTGCAAATTAGATTATATTGTCCCTACAGTGTTGAAACAGGTTTTTTGGCCTAACAAGTCCACACTGACCCTCCGAAGAGTAACCTACCCTGACTCATTTCCCTCTGGCTAATGGAACTTACAATATGGGCAATTTTAGCATGACCAGTTCACCTGACCTGCACATCTTTGGACTGTGGGAGGAAACCAGAGTACCCGGAGGAAACCCACGTAGACACTGGGAGAATTTGCAATCTCCCACAGCTAGTTGCCCGAGGCTGGAATTGAATCTAGGACCCGAGTGCTGTGTGGCAGCAGTGCTAACCACTGAGCTACTGTGCCGTCCCCATGGTGAAGTATTGTCATAATTCATTTTCCCGCTCTTCATCAATCCATTTGTCTGAAATCTAAACTGTTCCCAAAAACCTTAAGTCTGATGTTTTATTTGACCAATTTATATACTCTTTCCTTATGTTACTACCAACTGCCATTTTCCTTGTTTTGAAATGATGATTTAAGCAAATTTCCCATCTTGTTTTATAACAGTCTGGGATGAATACCTTTTGAAGCTAGTCTATGTATTCTTTAATTGTTTGCCATCACCTATACCTCATCATCCAATAAAATTGACAATTTATCATAACCACCTCATACTACCATAATTTCGTTTACTTAATGACAGGACCCAAATCTCAGAAACAAAATCAGTCTCCATCTCAATGAAGAATTCTTTCCTGTTGTGGTCACTCTTCCCTAAATGGCCTTGCTCAACTTGGTTGTCAATCTCCTGGACTTTTGCCCTGAATCCCTCTATTCTCACCCACAATGGAGATATGTTTCCACATTGTCCTCACCTACCATCTGACTAGCATTCACATCCAGAAGATCATCAGGTTCTATTTCCATCACCTCCAGTGGGATGCTACCACCAGACACACATTGCCCTCTATTATCCACCATCTGAGGGGACCATTCCCTCCAGAACACTCTGTTCCACTTTTTCTTCACTTCCAACACCACCCCCCAATAACGTCACGGCACCTTCGCCTGCAACGGCTGTAGGACTAGCACCTGCCCATTTACCTCCTCCCTCCTCTGTATCTTTACCTTCAAACCTCTTATCTAAAAAAAATTAGTTGTGAAAAGTTGGAGAGCATATTGGGCTCAAATATCTACAAGATGGACAAGATATAAAATAATAGAACCCAAACTACACAGGAAGAGGCCATTCAGCCAATCATATCTGCACCGACTCTCTGAAGATTATCGCAAACAGACTAATCCCTTTCCATTTCCCTACTCCATTCCCATGAACCCACATTGGGTTTTCAACATTGATAATCCACCTAAACTGCCGATATACACAACAGGGGAATTTTTAGTATGGCCAATCCACCGAACCTGCACATCTTTAGACCTTGGAAGGAAACCCCATCGCCCATCAGAAAGCTGTGCAGACACTTAGAGAACATCCAAACTCCACACAGATATTCAACGGAGGCTGGAATAAAATCCATGTCCTTGAGGCAGCAATGCTTTTCATAAACAGGAGTCTGGAAGAACACAGCAAGTCAGGCAGCACCAGTAGGTGGAGAACTCAACGTTTCGGGTGTAACCCTTCTTCAGGACCAGCTGTGCGGCTGAGGGGAACTACAGATAAAGAGAGAGAGGAGGGCTGTTTGGGGTGGAGAGAGCAGCGGAATGGTGAGGTGGTAACAGATAGACACAGGAAGTAGGTATGTTCTGGTTGTGCGATGGGAGGAATGAATCGTTCTGTTCGCTGGATAGAAGGGTCAGTACATGGAAAGGCAGAGAGGAGGCGGGGCTGGAAAGGGAGCCGGGGGATGAGTGGGAAAGTTATTTGTAATTCGAGAAGTCAATGTTAGGTCCTTCTGGATGTAGACAATCTCAGCAGATGATCAGGTGTTGTTCCTATAATTTGCAGTCTGATTCACTGTAGCAATGGAGGAGATTGAGGATGGACATGTCAGAGTGGGAGTGGGGCAGCACATAGAAATTGGCGATGACTGGGACGTCAAGCTGGCCGTTTATGGTCTGGCTAAGTTGCTCGGTGAACCATTCAGTTTGTTTATGTTTGGTCTCACCGATGTAGAGAAGACCACATTGGGAGCATTGATTGCAATAGACTAGGTTGGAGGACATGAAGGTGAAGCACTGTCTCTCCTGGAAAGACTGTTTGGGGTCTGGATGTAATTACGTGCAGGTGATGCTTTTCTTCAGTTGCATGGGACTGGGGACAGGCAGATGGAGGGGTTGGTAGTGAGTGTGGTGTGAATTAAGGAATGACAGAGGGTCCTTGCAGAAGACAGAGAGACGTGGGGAGGGGAAGGTGTTCTGCGTGGTAGGATCTCGTAAGAGCAGGTAGAAGTATTTGTGGATGATATATTGGATGCGGAGGCTGCTGGAGTTGAAAGTGAACATGAAGTTGACACACATGCATTATGTTCCAAGGGGGTTTAGAGCAGTCAAACAGGAAATTGAGGAGGTGTGGTGGAGGACTGACTGATGACAGAGGGGAGAAAATGATATTGTTTAAAATAGGAAGGTATCTAGAATGTTTGTGAGTGGAATGTGTCCACATCAGAGCAAATGTGATGGAGACGGAGGAATTGGGAAAACGGGATGGATTTTTTGCAGGATACATGTTGGGAGGAAGTGTAGTCCAGGTAACTGTGGGAGTTTGTGGTTTAATAGTAAATGGCAGTCTTTAAACTGTCGCTGGAGATGGAAATAGAGAGGTCAAGAAAGGGGAGGGAGGTGTCCAGGATAGACCTAATGAATTTGAAGTCAAGGCAGAAATTGTTAGCAAAGTCAATTAGCTGCTCAAGATCATTCTGTGCGCAGGATGCAGCAGCGAAGCAGTCAGCGATGTAACAGCGGAAGATTTGGGGAATAGTACCAGTGCATGTGCTGAAGTGAGAGTGTTCGACGTGAGTGCCCATGGCCACCCCCTTGATTTGGAGGAAGTGGAAGAATTAAAGGAAAAGTTTTTGACGGTGAGGGCGAAGTGAGTTGAGGGAGAGGAAGGTAATGACGGGGTGGTGGAGGAACTGGATGGATCTGTTGAAGAGGAAAATACTGAGGGCCTGCAGGCCGTCATTGCGGGTTATATACATGTGTAAGATTGCACATCCACAGTGAAGATGGAGTGCTGGAGGCCAGAGCAATGGAAGTTTCCCTTGAGATGGGGGGGAGTGGTTCGTGTCCCAAATGTAGGTGGGAAGTGCTGGGACCAAGGGGGAGAGAATGGAGAAAAGGATGGACGAACTTAGAGGGCAGGATCATGCAGAGATGATGAGTCGGCCTGGGTAGTTAGGCTTGTGGATCTTAGGGAGCAGGTAGAACGGGGTCCTGTGTAGCTGGGCAACTATGATGTTGAGATGATGGGAGGGGAGATCTTTGGAGGTGTAGAGGTCACGAACAGTGTGGCAGATAGTGGCTTGATGGGCCAAGGGGGTCATGATCAAGGGGCAGGTAACACAAAGAACACAAAGTATCAGAGAGCTAACATTCAGCTGTGCAACATAGCGGTCTGTTCCCTAGACTATCACTGCCCTGTATTCACCAACAATTTGATGGTGAGGTGGGCCAGAACTGCTGCACGTTCAGACAATATGAGGTTGAAGTGGGTGAGGGAGGTGGAAAATCGATGGGATAGAAGGAGGAGAGGTGAAGGCTGTCTTGTGAGGGTGGACAGATATGGAGGGACAGCCGGTCTGCTGGTGAGTTGCAGCTGGGCAGTATGATCCAGGAGTGACCCTGGGTATCTGAGTGTTGATTGGAGAGTGGGTGGAGTCCGGATTGGCGATGGAAGTTGCTGGGAAGTTGAGGCAGATCCCATCCTTTCATAGGTGGAATCTTGGGGCGACATTTGAGGAGTCATCCAGAGTGGAGTCGGAAGTTGAAGGTGAGTTCCTGTGGGTCCAGATCGATGGCCACAGAGGCCCAGGACTCAGATGGGAACCAAAAGCAGCGTCCAAATTGGAAGTAGCATTGGACTGGAGAGGCCCAGTGCTCATTGAGACCTGCCCATGTGTGATGTCAGCAGCAGTGTTGGGGGTGGGGGGGCAGAGGCAGCCAGAAACAGGGCGAGAGTTTGAATAATTTGGCATAGTTTTAGGACAGAGGGGAGAATTATAGAGATTACACTTCTGTACAAAAGTTTGGCATTGATGAAAAAGGCTAAATTACACCTTTCTGTGCCATAGTGAATTTCAGACTGATTTCTGCAACCTCTGTTCATAACATAACCATGAGTCCAGAAATAGAACATAGAACATAGAAAAATACAGCGCAGTACAGGCCCTTCGGCCCTCAATGTTGCGCCGACCGAATCCTACCTAACCTACACTAGCCCAATAACTTCCAAATGCCTATCCAATGCCGGCTTAAATGACCATAAAGAGGGAGAGTTCACCACTGCTACTGGCAGGGCATTCCATGAACTCACAACCCGCTGTGTAAAGAATCTACCCCTAACGTCTGTCCTATACCTTCCACCCCTTAATTTAAAGCGGTGTCCCCTTGTAACAGCTGACTCCATTAGCGGTAAAAGGTTCTCAGTGTCTACCCTATCTAAACCCCTAATCATCTTATACACCTCTATCAAATCTCCCCTAAACCTTCATTTCTCCAATGAGAACAGGCCCAAGTGCCTCAGCCTTTCCTCATACGATCTTCCTACCATGCCAGGCAACATCCTGGTAAACCTCCTCTGCACTCGTTCCAATGCCTCCACATCCTTCCTATAGTATGGCGATCAAAACTGCACACAATACTCCAGATGAGGCCGCACCAGAGTCTTATACAACTGCAACATGACCTCAGGACTCCGGAACTCAATTCCTCTACCAATAAAGCCCAGTACACCATATGCCTTCCTCACAGTACTATTTACCTGGGTGGCAACTTTCAGAGATCTGTGTACATGGACACCAAGATCCCTCTGCTCATCCACACTACCAAGTAGCCTACCATTAGCCCAGTAATCCATCTTCTTGTTACTCCAACCAAAGTGAATGACTTCACACTTAGCTACATTGAATTCCATCTGCCACCTTTCTGCCCAGCTCTGCAACTTATCTATATCCCGCTGTAACCTGCCACATCCTTCTTCACTGTCCACAACTCCACCGACCTTTGTGTCATCCGCAAACTTGCTCACCCAGCTTTCAAGCCCCTCCTCTAGATCATTTATAAAGATGACAAACAGCAACGGTCCCAAAACAGATCCCTGTGGTACACCGTTAGTAACTGCATTCCAAGATGAACCTAGTCCATCAACTAATACCCTCTGTCTCCTTCCAGCCAGCCAATTCCTAATCCAAACCTCTAATGCACCCTCAATGCCATACCTCCGTAGTATTTGCATTAGCCTACCATGGGGTACCTTATCGAACGCCTTGCTAAAATCCATTTCCACCACATCTACTGCTTTACCCTCATCCACCTCCTTAGTCACCTTCTCAAAGAACTCAATAAGGTTTGTGAGGCACGACCTGCCCTTCACAAAACCATGCTGACTATCCTTGATCACATTATTCCTATCCAGATGTTTAAATCTTATCCCTTACAATTCTCTCTAAGACTTTGCCCACAACAGAAGTGAGACTCACTGGCCTATGGTTACTCGGGCTGTCCCTACTCCCCTTCTTGAACAAGGGGACCACATTCGCTATCCTCCAGTCTTCTGGTACTATTCCCGTTGACAATGACGACATAAAAATCAAGGCCAATGGCTCTGCTATCTCCTCCCGAGCTTCCCAGAGGATCCTAGGGTAAATGCCATCAGGCCCAGGAGACTTATCTATTTCCATCCTTTCCAGTATTCCCAAAACCTCCTCCCTATGGAGGGGAAGTAAGACAATCGGAGAAGGAGCAGTTAACTGGTTTGGTGCCAGGGCTATTAGTCCTGTCTGGAAAGGAAAAAGTTCTTGTCTAGACTTACTTGCATGGAATGGGGGAATACACATGTGTGGATTGAAAGAGCACAGGCTTTCAGTAAGTGTTTGGTGGTGGGATTTTTAACCCTAAAGTCCCCAGTGTGCCCTGAAGGAGAAGCAAAGCATGGAACTGACCCCTGTGTGGCATTTTTACTTTCTCATCCACCCATCAGCCACCTTGGGATGCCCCGAACATCCCATTCCCAAACCTTGCCACATATTCGCAATGCCCCCAACCTCAAACACACTGAGGCTGAAAGGTCTGTCCTCAGGAAAGTGCTCCCATTTGCCCACCTCCACCCCCACTTCAATGAATTCCAGATCCGTCATGACAAGTAGTTCTTCTTCTGCCGCCTCCGCCCTCATGCCTTCTTCTTTGACAAAAACTTCCAACCTCCCTCCGACTACCTCTTCTCCCAACTCCAAACGTCCTCTTCCACTTGGTCACCACCTGATGGACTCATACCCTCCCGAGATCGCTTCATTTCAGACTGCCAATGTGACATCGGCTGCCCCAGTTTCTTCGTACCATGGGCTCTTATCTTGATTAATAGCTTCTTGCACAGCATCTTGTCAAAGGCCGGCTAGAAATCCAAATAGAATCACCTCAAGTGTCGTCCTTTATCTAAAAGGATGCTCAGTATGTCCTCAATGAATTCCAATAGGTTTGTCAGGCATGACTTCCCCTTGACAAAGCCATGCTGACTCTTTCCTATTGTATCAAGTACTTCAAAATACCCTCTGCATCAAGCTGTGTGTGAAATTCGATCTACAGTACAAACAATAAGTGTCATTATTTACTAAGGTTCTATGTATCTCCGGGATTACAAAGGATATGTCTGGCCTCATTGATACGGTGCACTCCAAGTAGTTGAACTGTCCTGTGTCACTTGACCATCCTGTAGAAATTTATGAAGAAAAACATCTTTGCCCACAGTCCCTCAGGTAATGGTCAGCACGTAGTATCCTCAAGGCCCAGTGGGGAACAGGAGAGGGGTGATCTTATCTGGTGGTTCCCTGAACAAACTGCCGAGGCAATTTGGCAGATCACCTCATTGCCTAGCCTACCGAGCATCAGGATGTTTCTTGGCTGGTGGTGAGAAGGGCACTGTGAGGTCCTTCATGCATGCCTGGATTGTCTGCATCAAAGTGACTGCTGGGACTATCACATGTCTCCTTCTGGAATGTACCTTTCCAAATGAACTCAGGAGAAAGATGCAATGTTTTTGTTTTGTCCAGGTTTGTCCTAAGCAGCTCTGTGACACAGGACTCCGTGGTCTATGGTCTGTTCACTGGGAAGCACGTGAGAGAAAAAAAACACATGCAAGAGGCTCATTGGTTTGCCCAAAACCTGCTGGTCTTCCACATGAAAAAATTGACCCTGACCAAATTTTGCAGACTGGCACATTCCAAAGTCGAAGATGAGGGATGCACTAAAGCCAAGGTACAGTGGTGGAACCACCACTGTCTGAGGTCTTTTTCCTGAAGTATAGTCAGAGTCTGCTCAATCACCAGAACCTCCCGATGTCTCAGATACATGTGAATAGTCCTAGTATCCAAAATAATTCAGAAAAGCATTTAGATTCATCGTAAATATTGAAAATGTTCAGGCCCAATGTTTGTTTTCTTCTGTGTACATAAGAAAAGTATGGATAAGAATTGGTTAACTTAGTGCATGTACAGAAAGATTTCCTTTTTAATGAATACAGTATATTTTCGCAAAAAGAAAATTCTTATCAACAGTTCTAATCCAATTTCTATCTGATTTTATGAGTGGGACATGAGCAAGTCTGAAGAGGCCAGCATTGACTGCTGTGGTGCTGTGAGAGGTCTCTGACAGTGGTGTTCAGGGAGGGCTGACAGAATTGTCAGGCAACAACTGTACAGAAACCTTCAAATCCTCCAACCATGGCAACATCCTTGGAACTCTTTTCTGAACCCTTTCAAGTTTCATAACATCTTTCCGATAAGGAGACCAAAATTGCACACAATATTCCAACAGTGGCCTAACCAATGTCCTGTACAGCTGCAATATGGCCTCCCTACTCCTGCACTCACTACTCTGACCAATAAAGGAAAGCATACCAAATGCCTTCTTCACTATCCTATCTACCTGCAATTCCACTTTCAAGGAGCTATGAACCTGCACTCCAAGGTCTCTGTTCAGCATAACCCCATACAACCTTACCATTAAATGTATATCCTGCTCAGCTTTGCATTCCCAAAATGACTGACTGAAATTCCTCCTACACTGCCCTCTCCTCAGTGTGAATTGCTGGAGACCGAGTATGAATTCAAGAGTGTACAAGCAGGCCTGCCGAATGTTTAAAGTTGTTTACAGGCACACAACAGGTGAGTCACCTTTTCTCAGAGTCAACTCGCTGGTTTTGCTACAGATTCAGCAATCACCTGAACCTCTTCTCACAGTGTGAGCGCCCGGATAAAGTGGAACGACAGTGAATGCACTGGACAGCCATCAGTCAGTGTGGGTTTTATAAATCATGCCACGGGCAACGCATTGACAACGTCTCTCTTCAGGATCAACTTCCTGGTGTCTGTTGAAGCTGATGGTGAAAGGTGCAAATTCATGTGTCGACATGGGGATGGGTGAGAGTTAGTTTGGCCCAATGGGTAGTAAGAGGGTGGCAGCCAATCAGATTGTCTCAATCGCAATGATGGTGAGCCTCCATGAGCTCTTCACACTCGTTGGAGGTGAAGGTGGAGAATACAGGGGCGCATAGGAGCATTTAAACAGGATCCAACTTGTCAGAGTTTAAAAAAAAACTCAGTACACCAGTTCCGACAAAGTTGATTGGTTCAAATTTACTACGTCCTATAAAGATCTAGAATTGAGCTGGAGTTTAGGAGTCGATTGCTGTGCACTGAGAATGTCACTGGACGAGCAATCCTCTATGTGTTAATGCTCAGGGGAGACAGGATCAAACCTCCCACAGCAGCTGGTGACACTTCCATTCTATTCACAAAGTCTGGGAATGAAAGGCAGTCTCCCTGGCCTTGCCATGAAGCTCCCATTGATGGTCATAACACTGACCTGGTTCAGCAATGCCCTTTCAGGAAAGAATTCTGCCATCCGAATCCCAACTGCTTTCTAAAACGCCCAAGCGAACCCTTTGTTGGACAACAAGTAATAAACAACCAATTCCAAGCATACTTAAAATACCCATTTTCCTAAAACTTGCAGTAACAGACCCCAATCAACACAGTTCACTTTGGGAGGTGATTAACAGTAAACTAACATCAACTGTGAGCTTGTTTGGAGTATCAACCGGTTGAACAAATGAGCGAATCCTCTTCCACACTCAGACCAAGTGAATGGTGTCTCTCTCTCTTGTGAATGTGCTGGTGGAATGTGAGTTGGAATGATTGGTTGAACCCAGTCGCACAGTGTGAATATATTGATGGATCATCAGTTCGCAGGAACTTCAGCGTGCTTCCCACAGACTGGGCATTTGAAATGACTCTCTCCAGCGCAAACTCACTGGTTGATGAGCCGGTGCAATAACAAAAGGAATCACTTCCTCCACTCAGATCATTGAAACTCAAGTCACACTTTGAGCAGGAAAATTGTCTCTCTCCAGTGTAAATTCACTCGTGTCTAAGCAGATATTGTGAATGACTGACTGAATCCTTTCCCGAACTCAGATCAGAGGAAACGTCTCTCCTCAGTGTGTATTCGCTGGTGTACAATAACTCGAGATGAGCACCTGAAGTCTGTCCCACAGTGACAGCATTGGAACGTCTGGTCTCAGTGTGAAAGCAATGATATGACATCAGTTCACTGGAACTTTCATAACTGTTCCCACAGTCCAGATATTTAAAATGTACCTACTCAGAAAGAACTCGCTTGTGTGTAAGTAAGCTGGATAATCGAATGAATCCCTTCCCAAATACAGTACAGGTGAATGGTCTCTCCCCAGTGTGAACTTGCAGGAGTACAATGAGTCGACATGAGTACCTGAAGTCAGTCTCTCAGGGAAAGCATTGAGAGGTCTCTCGTCAGTGTGAACACGTTGATGGGACATCAGTTCCTTGGAACTGTAAAGTATTTCCCACAGTCTGGACATTTAAAAGTCCTCTCCCCAATGGGAAGTCGCTGGTGTTTCAGCAATGGGATAATTGAATGAATTCCTTTCCACATTTGGTAAAAGGCCTCTCCTCAAAGTAACTGTGTTAATGTCTTTCAGAGGGGGATTTGAAATTCTTCCCACAGTCTCTACATTACCCCTCTTTCTCCCTGGTGTGACGATATTTATGTTCTGAGAAACTGGACGGCGATTTGAACCCTGGTCCAAACATAGTACTGGCGTGCACCGTCCTCCCTACTGGGATTGGGGCTTTTAACTTCCATGTTCAAAAGCAAAGCTATTCCAGTCAGAATGAACTGTGTGACATCACCAGATCCTGAAGCGATGTGTGAAGTAATTTCTCAAATGCAAAGCTGTCTCACAAATACCCCTTGAAACTATCTGAAATGAGGGGAAAAATGGAAAAGAACCCACAAAATTGGGAATCGAGCTGGCTGAGCTTCCACCAAAGATTTCCATGAATTTTGTGGCGCTCTAGAAGCCACCATGAATGCTGCTGGCTGTCATTGAAACTCCTCTAAGAGTAAAGGCAAGGGAAGTAAGTCCAGGAAACCCGGGATGTGAATGGATATCGACAGTTTAAGAAGGAAAAACGCAAATGTTAGATATAGTGTAACAAATAGAAGGGAGATTGGGACATGCTTTAAAAATAAGTCGGGAGGGTAAAGACTCACTATGAAATATCTGTGGCAGATACTATTAAAGAAAAGCCCTAATGCATTTTATAAGAATAGTCAGAATAAAAATATTACCAGGGAAAGCGTGGAGCCTATCAGAAACCAAAGGACTGTTATGTGCCTGGAACCAGAGGAAATAGGTGAGATCTTATATGAATACTTTGCATCTCTCTGCACAAAGGAGAAAGACATTGTCCCTGGGAATTTCACTTGGGATTGTGAGGTTCTAGAACACGTTAAGATTAATAAGGACGGGGTATTAGATGTTTTGGCTGACATATAGGCAAATAAACCGCAGGGCTGATGAGATATAGAATAATAGAATAGGACAGCACAGAAACAGACCAACTCCGTCCAACTGTTTTAAATTAATTTATTCACACTTGCCAGCATTTGGCCCATATCGCTTAAAACCATTCCTATTCATGTACCAATCCAGAAGCTTTTTGAATGTAATTTTAGCAAAAGAACAACGCACAGATTAACGAACGACACCAATAGAGCCGTACGAAATTAAAGACTGGATTGTGCAGGTACGTTTTAATACTCAACTCTGTTCGGTTACAGACATATCTAAATATGTGAAATGATGCTCATTACTTCAGGATATCTAAGTTGCTTGATGGCAGATGAAGTGCGTTTTCATGAAGCCTGTGTGCCATCCAGATGAAAGGTTCCTCCTCGGTATAGCTGTGTGTGTGTGTGGGGATCAGCCTGGGAAAGACATGATTGAATCTATTGTTGCAATAGTTGCAGAAGATGCTGTGCCACCGTTGTGAGTAAGTGATTATCAATAGTTGGGTGGAGCAGAGGAAATATTTCTAGATCTAAATGTTCGTGAAGCGCAACAAGTCCTGGGTCTGGCTCGAGATTGTAATTTGGGATGGTCAGCGAATGTAGTCTTTGCCAGCGATGCTGAAATTCCATGAAGAATTTTAGGAATGAAAGTATATTTCACTCCATGCCTCTTGAATCAGGAAGTGCTGATATTACCAATTCACTGGCCAGGACCCTCAAGGCTCATGGGGCAAAGAGAAAGCAAGAACCTGGATACTAACACAGAACTGTTTCAAACAATCTGTCTTTGTCTGTATTGTGGCATTCAGTTTGCATTGTTCTCTCAGACAGCGTGATACAGTTTAAGCGAATATTAAACAAGGATATCGGGCAAAACGTACCTTGGACAAGGGAAAACATGCTGTAGGATAAAATGCAAATCATGTCGGATTAACGTAATTGCAACATTTAACCAGTTTAACAAATGCATGAAGTGGATGTCTCATTCCGTGTTTTAACTCCTCCCTGAATTTAACCTGTGTCCCAGCATAAATAAACGGGTTGATGCACGAACTCAGTAGCTGAAGCATGTATCCGGTTTGCTGGAGAAAAAATGCAGTATTACTGAAATCCGAGCTGGCTGAATACGTAAGATTGGCAAGTCGGACATGAAGGATTGATGTGCAAAATAATGCATATAACAGGAGGAAGCTCCCTGAGATGGCAAAAAGTAAAATAATCGATTTTCTCCGCTTTTCTATCTCTGGATCATTCTGATTCTCTGCGTTGTTCTGGTTACAGAGTCTCTTGCGGGCCCTATTGGCTGCGAGAATGTGTCTGACTGTCAGAGCATTGAGCAGTAAAATCAGCAGAAATGGGAGAAGAGGGGTCAAAATGGCCCGAGTACACTCATAGGCACCCCAGGCAGGTGACAGGTAGAAAATGTCCTTTATACCACAGAACCAAGGTACTTGATCAACAACGTAGACAGGTTCATAAACAAAGTAGGTTGGGATATTTTTCAAACAAGACAGAGCGCACACGAGCCCGATGACCCACGCTGCAATCTTCTCCGTGCAATATGTCACTTTCAGCTTCTGGGAACAAATGGCAACAAATCGATCAAAAGTAAAAGCGACTGTTATCCAGGCAGAACTGTCAATGATTGCAAAATTTAAGGCAGAACGGAAGCTGCACACTGGCGTGATGGAAAGGAAACTGGAAGGGAAATAAATCCCAGCAATCCGGTTTAAAATGACAATGGTGATCATGACCAGGAGATCTGTCCCTGCCATAGACACCAGGTAATAAATGACACATCCGGACAGACCACACCTTCTTCGAGCCAGAATCAAAATTACTACGAGGTTTGCTGGAAGAGAGGAAGATAGAGAGCGAGAATGAGAATGCGTAACAGAATAATTACCCAAACAAATCCATTAATTTTATAGGATTTTTCATGAAATTTGAAAGTATAAGCCTTGGTTCTGCACTAAAAATAACCCCGTACGCTAGGATCAGTGGTGTACTTCGTTTAATAAAGAATTATTAAATATAAGGCTAGTTTATGGCAAAGCAGTGTAGAACAAACTGGCAAGACGGAACAGAGAAGGAGGGGAGAAAAAAACGTTGAAACTGTCAAAGAAACAAGGAAGATGTTACATCAGCAAATCCAGATGGACGGATTAAATGAAGCAAATAATCAAACAGCAAATTTTAACTGTGGAAACTGTCATTCGGAGTGGGTTATATTCAAGCACGAGGAATATTTCAATTAAAAAATATAAAAGATATACTGGAAAAAAACGACAAACGAACTGCACATACGTAAAAACGAGAAGAACAAAGAAAATTACATCACAGGAACAGGCCCTTCGGCCCTCTAAGCCTGCTCTGATCCAGATCCTCTATCTAAACCTGTCGCCTATTAACTAAGGCTCTGTATCCCTTTGCTCCCTG
The DNA here is from genome assembly GCF_020745735.1 of Hemiscyllium ocellatum. NCBI lineage: Eukaryota > Metazoa > Chordata > Chondrichthyes > Orectolobiformes > Hemiscylliidae > Hemiscyllium > Hemiscyllium ocellatum. The sequence goes on from NC_083426.1 coordinate 57,809,790, forward strand.
CTTGATCATGTATCTGTCAAGATACATCTTAAACGATGGTATCATGCCCTCCTCTACCACCTCCGCTGGCACACCTACTCGCCTCTGTGTAAAGAACTTTCCATCATATCTCCCCTAAAGTTTTCCCCTCTCATTTTAAACACACGAAATTCTGGGAAAAGGCTTCATGCTATCCATCCTGTCTATACCGCTCATGATTTTGTAGATCCCAATCAGGTCGCACCTCAACCTCCGTCTTTCTGATGAAAATAATCCCCATCTACTCAACCTCTCTTCACAGCTAGCACCCACCATACCAAGCAACATCCTGGTGAAAACAATGACTGCAGATGCTGGAAACCAGATTTCTGATGAAGGGCTTTTGCCTGAAATGTCGATGTTACTGCTCCTTGGATGCTGCCTGAACTGCTGTGCTCTTCCAGCACCACTAATCCAACATCCTGGTGAACCTCTTCTGCACCCTCTCCAAATCATCCACATCCTTTTGGGAATGTGGTGACCGGAGCTGTACACAATATTCCAAATGTGGCTGAGCCAAATTTTTGTACAACTCTTGTACTCAATACGCCATCCAATGAAGGAAATCAACCCTTCTGCCTTATTGACCACTCTATTGACCTGTGTTGCCACATTCAGGAAACATTAGACCTGAAGGTTCAGATCTCTCTGTACATCAATGTTCCACAGGACTTTCCTATTTACTCTTGAATTGGACCTTCCAAAATGCATCACCTTACATTTGCCTGGATTGAACTCCATCTGCCATTTCTCTGCCCAACTCTTCAATCTATCTATATTCTGCTGCATTCCCTGACAGTCCCCTTCACCATCTGCTACTTCACCAATCTTAATGCCATCTGCAAACTTGCTCATCAGACCAATCAAAACTTCCTGCATATTACATATGTTAATACAATCATTTATGAGGAGGGGAGTGAATATCTAATTTCTTTTTCCTGCTATTCTTTCTTTAAGGGGAAATGCGTGGCAAAACACAGTTCAAACTGCTTTTTCAAACTGCCTTTCGAAGGATAGACAACTGAGACCTTGGGTTTTCTGCAAACCATGGATACTGAGAATTGGTGAACTGTGACAAAAAGAAAGACGATACAAAATTTCACTTTTTTTTCTTTGGATGTTGGGATAGATTATCAATTTAAAAACAGATCGAATAGATGTACAAGAAGTAAAGAGGAGGAAATCTGAACAATAGCAAACCATCTTGCCCCTTGACTCTACACATGTATGCAATGGAATTATTATAGAAAATCAACTTCAATGCTAGTATGGTCAGGGTCTATATCTGCTGGCATTCGTTAGTATTGCTATTGTCATCATCTGGAAATCTATCATCTTCAAGATGCTAAATAAGGAACATGATTACACAGCCCTCTCAGGTAGAGTGCCTTAACATAAATAAGTTCACCATGATCACTATTAGCAATTGCCTACCTCTTGTTCTAGTTATGTTTCCCTTGTTTCAGAACTCCACAAGTATGGAAATCATCCATAAATTGTATTTGTGTCAAAAGGATTATCCCTCAGTCTTTGACATTTGCGCAATGGCAGTCACATTTTCCTCTCCTCGTACGACAAGTACACCATATCAAGAATCAATGTGTTGAATATGCACTGCATGTCTCTACAGTCTTTTGTACATATGCAGAAGTACAATGTTCATAATGATTCTGATGCAGTTTCACCAAGACCTCTGTGCAGTCTCAGTAAGAAATCTTTACTCCTGTCCTCAGCTCAATTGACACAGCTCTTTGATTGCCTTTTGAAATATTTACTGCAAAGATAGAAGATGGAGGGTGGTGGTGTTGGGTTGTTTTTCAGACTGGACACCTGTGATGAGTGGCGTGGCACAACGATCAGTACTGAATCCCGTACTTTTTATCATTTATATAAATGACTTGGATGTGAGCATAAGAGGTATAGTTAGTAAGTTTGCAGATGACACCAAAATTGGAGTTGTAGTGGATCGCGAAAAAGATTACCTCAGATTACAATGGGATCTTGATCAGATGGGCCAATGGGCTGAGAAGTGGCAGATGAAGTTTAATTTAGATAAATGTGAGGTGCTGAATTTTGGGAAAGCAAATCTTAGCAGGACTTACAGACTTAATGTAAGGTCCTAGGGAGTGCTGCTGAACAAAGAGACCTTGGAGTGCAGGTTCATAGATTCTTGAAAGTGGAGTCACAAGTAGATAGAATGGTGAAGAAGGCGTTTGGTATGCTTTCTTTTATTGGTCCGAGTATTGAGTACAGGAGTTGTGATGTCATGTTGCGGCTGTAAAGGACACTGGTTAGGCCACTGTTTGAATATTGCATGCAATTCTGGTCTCCTCCCTATCGGAAAGATGTTGAACGGGTTCAGAAAAGATTGGCAAGGATGTTGCCAGGTTTGGAAGATTTGAGCTATAGGGAGAGATTGAATAGGCTGGGGCTGTTTTCCCTGGAGTGTCAGAGGCTGAGGGGTGACCTTATAGAGATTTATAAAATCATGAGGGGCATGGATAGGATAAATAGATAAGGCCTTTTCCCTGGGGCGGGTGAGTCCAGAACTAGAGGGCACAGGTTTAGCATGAGAGGGGAAAGATACAAAAGTTACCTGAGGGACAACGTTTTCAGAGGGTATGGAATGAGCTGCCAGAGGAAGTGGTGGAGGCTGGTATAATTGCAACATTTAAAAGGCATCTGGATGGGTACATGAATAGGAAGGTTTGAAGGCATATGGGCTGGGTGCTGGCAGTTTGGACTAGATTGGTTTGGGATATCTGGTTGCCATGGACAAGTTGGGCTGAAGGGTCTGTTTCCATGTTGTACATCTCTATGACTCTATAATAGACAATAGACAATAGGTTCAGGGATAGGCCATTCGGCACTTCGATCCAGCACTACCATTCATTATGATCATGGCTGATTATCCACAATCAGTATCCTGTTTCTGCCTTATCCCAATAACCCTTAAATGTCCTCATAAGTGCATGTTAGCATCCACTCACGAATTGTTGAGGTATTAAAATATCTTTCTGCTTACCAACATATTGCATTTTCTAACAATATGTTTGTGTTCAATCAAACCGGATGTTTTCATACTTCTTGTACATTTTAATCCATCTACCCTCCACGTCCACTCATTTAGTTTGTGTACGCTTCCCTCAGGTTTATTCACAAGCTTCTTATGGCCCATGTGTCTGGCTAGGTTTTTGTTTGTCATCAGCATATGGGAACGCTTGGTTGACAATAGAACCAGTTGGAGTTGGAGTACCAATTATTACGCTACTGTACATCCACAAAGTCTTCAATCTGAGAAAGATGGCTTTGCTCCCATTCTCTGCATTATATCCATTATCACATTTTCAATCAATCTTGGTATATAGGCCCCTCTTACATGTGCTCGATTTTAGGTAACTGTCACACATTTGAAAAAAAAGCGTGAAATGTTATTTAAGTTTCCACATTTTTTTGTTGACACTGCCCAAGTCCCTGTGAACAGCGTATTATGCTTTCATTTAAGAAAGCATATCCAATATATTCAGGCATCTTCTCTTCTTCTGAAATCGGATGGAAAGTTCTGTAGATACTACTCCCTCTCTCATTCCTTTCGTCATATTTTGGGTAACTAGAGGAAATACATTTATAAGCATTACAAATAATTGCATGTTTGATGTATGGTTTGCCAGATGTTATAGCGCTTCGATCAATGTTATTGAAATCGTCGACATGCCATCAGTCTGGTCTACTGCGAGGTGCAAGGAGTAAGTGGAAATCCAGAACCAGTAACAGTCAATTTAGAACATTCGGGGAAGAGAATGTAGAAGCGAAGTTGCAAAGATGGGTATCATAGTCTCGGGGTCTAGTCAATGTTCTGTGAGTTATGGGAAAAATCAACTATCATCAATTAAAGAGCAGTCAATAGAATTGATAGCAGTCTGAAAACAATCCGTTCTACAGATGTCCTATTTCTGTACTATTTGGTTGAATTCTTGGTACTTGAGGCTCCAGATGCACAGAAATCCTATCTCTCAGAATGCCCTTCAATAACGTACCCATCACTGATTTCAGATTCAGCAATCTGTAGTTCACAGGCTTCTCCTTGGAACCCTTAAGTAAAGGCATAGCTCCCAGTTTCCAGTCTTCCAGCTCCTTACCCGTGGCCATATATGACGCAGAGCTGAAAATGTGTTGCTGGAAAAGCGCAGCAGGTCAGGCAGCATCCAAGGAACAGGAAATTCGACGTTCCTGATGAAGGACTTATGCCCGAAACGTCGAATTTCCTGTTCCTTGGATGCTGCCTGACCTGCTGCGCTTTTCCAGCGACATATTTTCAACTCTGATACTCCAGCATCTGCAGACCTCACTTTCTCCTCTATATATGACACAAATATCTCTGCTAGCGGCCTCACAATTTCTTCCCTAACAACCCAGAACATCCTGGGTTGCGGAAGGGTGGGGGTGGAGGTGGGTATGGGTACGACAGTCTTCCGAGGGTCGATGTGGACTCGATGGACAAATGGCGTGCTTCCACACTGTAGGGATTCTATGGTGAACACCTGCACACTCCTTGTACATTTCAAGGGATTCACTTGATTCGAGTTGCCTATACCTAACATATGCCTGCTTTTTCTTGAACAAGCTGTATTATTTTCTTCATCCTTTTTTTCCTACTCTTACTGGGCTTACCTTCTCTCTAATAGGAATTCAATTCCCCTGAACTCCCGTTATCTAATTTTTGGAAGATTTCCACTAGCCAACATGTGACAGTAGTGTGATAATTCAACAGCACTAACACTGTCGTATCTAAATATACACCATCATGACATTTTCTGAACATTCGCCCATTACAGTATTGTCTGTAGCACAATGGAATTCAATTTGCATCTTGATAGCAGTATTCCCATTCACCAGCAGTTCCACTGCAGATAACAGAGCAGAACCGCATTGACATCGGCAGCTGTTCATCACAGCTGACTGAATTCATGCCATTAAAACAACAGTTTCCATCACAGCGTAAAGAGAAACAAACAAGGGGAAAATGTATACAATTTAATCAGAATAAATACGCTGGTTTTGCGCTATAAAATCAAGTTTAAGTGAGGGTTACATTAATTTGGGAAGCAAAATACATCTGACGGCTTAAATATGCAACTAATACCAGGAAAGTGCAAAATATGAATTTGTAATTGAGGAGAAACTAAACCTGTTAAAATACTGTATTATTTCAGAGATTGAGAAATATACATGCCCCTGTAACAATCAAAAAAGGAGAAATGCTGCTGACAACATGAACTTACTGATGCAGCGTGCAAATGTTTTCTGCAAACACTTTACCTGGGAGCCCGATGGCTGCAATGATGGGATAGTAAATGGCAAAGACCAAACCTTGAGGTACTCCGTGCATTTTTGAGAATATGAATTCACTGCAAAATGTTACCTAATATACTTCATGTCAGGCTCCAGGGAGATAATTAGTCGCTTTGAGATATTGTATTAATAGTTTACAATAGATCAGCGCAGCGGCTGCTCAGCTGTTTTTTATTGTATGGAGGATTTCAGCGCTTTCTTTTAACTGCTAAGACGCAGTTATAAAAAGCGATAAACAGATAATTTCACCATCATTGTTGCACAAGACTGCTTGGATATTGGACACAGATCTTAGCCGAATCTAATGACTAGCCGTGCTGAGAAACGTACATTCTCTTCGGAAAATTCAATTCGGTTCTCCTGTTCATTATTTTATTCCAGTTTGGATAACTAAGCAGATGCACTGGGCTTCCAAGATTACCTGGGACTTTAGATCCACTTCAATCATGGTTAAACAGTTCAAATTCAAATCCTACCTGACACAGGGATATGTCATGATATATTCAAAACGCGCGATTGGGAAAGATGGTTTAGTGTTTAGCATCGCCAGGGATCTGGGGTCAATTTCAGTGTACTCGATGGGCTGAATGATCTGTTTCCACAGTACAGGGATCCTATGATTAAAGTTAATCATATCCATTTGAATGCAATGTATTTGTTTTCAATATGAACATATCTGGTTAAGCGTGATGATAGTTATCATGCGAAGTCTGGTTCGGATCATTTTGAAAGTGGTAAAATTCAGTTTGATCAGGTGCTCTCATGACAATTACAAAAGTGCAACCACATCTCGGTGATGTTCAGATCATTTAAATTATGGGCAGTGGTTTAGATGAGCAGTGTTAATTTCAGAGTGCTTCAGGACATGGAATGTGACAGTCCTGTTCCCAGTGAATTTGTTTTTTTTCGCGAAGATCGCGGTCATTATTCACTCTCCCCTTCTGCTGTGTGTCACTCTGACAGTATCTTTTCTTTTATTTCAAAAATATATTTTATTCATAAAATATTTTTATGATCTGCGCAGTTGGTCATGCAATACATACGTAAATATTCAATTTCTTTGCATACAGAGATCAGAATTTATCATTTGTATATACAGGTCTGTACATTTATCAAACATATAGCCATATATTTAGCTGAGGCGTCAGCAGAGCCCAAATGACTGGGTGTGTCCCCTGTTCTTCTGAGGCAGGCAGATGTTACACGCTGCCCTTTCCCCACCGCGCCTTGGTGGCAGCTGCCCCAAGCTTAAGGAGTCCCTCAACACGTAGTCCTGGACCTTGGAATGTGCCAGTCTGCAACACTCAGTCTGGGTCAACGTCTTCAGCTGGAAGATCAACAGGTTTCAGACTGTCCAGAGAGTTCACTGAGTTGGTGATCCTCCAGGCACAGTTGATGTTCATCTCGGTGTGCATTTCAGGGAACAGACTGTACAGCACGGAGTCCCGCATCACGGAACTGCTCAAGGACGAACCTCGACAAACACCACTGCATTCTTCTCCAGACTTCCTTTGCGTAGGCGCATTCCAGAAGGAAGTGTGTGACAGTCTCGTTTCTCCTCCCCGCCACCCTCTCCTACCGCAGCCGCTTCCAGGGCAGCGTGCGGTGCAGCTGAGAGTCCAGGCCTGCATAAAGGATCTCACAGGCAGACCCCTTCTCACCACCATCCAAGCCATGTCTTGGTGCTTGTTGAAAAGTTCTGGTGATGAGGCATTCTGCCAAATGACTTTGACAGTCTGCTTAGGGAACCACTTGATAGGATCCACCCTCTCCTTCTCATCTCCAATCCCAAACTCAATTCTTCATTTTCCAAAGCGGAAATTCCAATGATCTTGTCTCATCAGTGCGAGGTGTGAAGACTGCTCACTGCTTTCTATGTGTTAAGGGATTCAGTTAGTATTTCATCGAAGGCAATGGGGCATCAGAGAGTTGACAAGTGAGTTCACAACTGCTGGAATTGTTGCTGTTCATCACATCCAGGAATGTCCCAAACTTGCCAAACACAGCCTGTGACTGCTATAGTGATAAGAACTTGGATGGGAAGGAACTTGTTAAGTGCGTTCATGAAAACTCTTTGTCAATATGTAAATAACCCTCATAGAGAAAGAACAAATGCCGACCTCCTGTTGGGAAACAAGTTAGGGCAAGCGATGGAGGTTAACTCCACCCACAGGGTGGTCCATTCTGTAATCCCCACGGAGGCAGGAACACATGTTGCATTTAAAAATTATTCTGATATGAAGGGGAGCTGCTGTAGCTCACAGTGGCTCAGTGGTTAGCACTGCTGCCTCACAGCACCAGGGTCCCACATTCGGTTCCAGTCTCAGGCAATTGTCTGTGTGGAGTTTGCACATTCGCCCAGTGTCTCCGTGGGCTTCCTCTGGATGCTCCGGTTTCCTCCCACAGTCAACTGTCTGTGTGGAGTATGCATTTTCTCCCAGTGTCTGTATGGGCTTCCTTCGGGTGCGTTGGTTTCCTACCACAGTCTAGAGATGTGCAGTTAAGGTGAATTGGGCATGCTAAACTGCCTGTAGTGTTTAATGAAGGGGTAAGTATAGGGGAGTTGCGCTTCGGTGGGTCAGTTTGGCCTTGTTGGGCCAAAGGGCCTGTTTCCACACTGTAAATAAGTGATCTAAATTGCTCATAGTGTTAGGTGCATTAGTCTGAGGGAAATAGGTCTGGGTGAGTTACTCTTCAGAGGGTCGGTGTGGACTAGTTGGGCCAAAGTCTCCACATTGTAGGGACTTTAATCTAATCTAATCAGAAATAAGGTGTCAAGGTCACAAGAGTGCACAGGCAAGCAGGAAAGTGATTTGAAGGGTATTTACTTCAACACCAGAAGCATCTTTGATAATGTGAGTGAACTTGTAACATTGGTTGGTAACTGGGACTGCAATTTTGTGGGTCATTGTGGTGACGTGGAAAGAACAGGGAATCAATGGTTATTGCAGGTTCTGTGGTTTAGATGTTTCCGTAAGAACAGAGATGATGATAAAGGAGGGGAGGTGTGGCATTGTTAGTCAAGGACAGTATCATGGTGGCAGAAAGGATGCTTGAGCACACAGCTACTGAGGCAATATGGGCTGAGGTTAGAAACAGGAAAGGAGAGGTCACCCTGCTGATTAGTTTTCTATAGCCCTTTGATTAGTTCCACAGATGTAGAGAAGTGGATAGCAAAGATGATTCTGTACAGTTGCGAGAGTGACAGTTTAGTTGTTATGTGATCTTTAAATTTCCAAATATCTACTGGAAATACTATAGTTAGAGTACACTAGATGGGGCAGTTATTGTTCAATGTGTGCAGGATGGTTCCCTGACACAGTGTGTAGACAAGTCAGTAAGGAGCGAGGTTACATTGGATTTGTGATTGGGTAATGAACCTGGTCAGGTGTTAGATTTAGAGGTAGGGAAGCACTTTGGTGATAGTGACTACAATTCGGTTATGTTTACTTTACCAATGGAACAGGGTAGATACATACCACAGGGTAAGAGTTATAACTAGGGAATAGGAAATTGTGATGCAATTAAGCAAGATTTTAGATGCATAGGATGTGAAAGGAAAATGCAGGGTATGGGCACGATTGAAATGTGGAGTTTATTCAAGGCACAGCTACTGCATTTACTTGATAAGTATGTAGTTGTCAGGCAGGGAGGAAGTGGTCATACAAGGGAGTTGTGGTTTACTAAAGAGGTTGAATCTTATGTTAAGGGGAAGTGGAAGGATTACGTAAGGGTGTCATGGTTCAGTTAGGGTACTTGAGATTTACAAGGTAGCCAGGAAGAAAGAGCTAAGAAGAGCCAGGAGGGACATGAGAAATCTTTGGCAGCAAAGATCAAGGAAACCCCTTCAGCTTTCTATGGGTATGTCAGGAAAAGAAGAATGATGAGAGTAAAATTAGGTCCAATCAAGGACAGTTGTGGGAAGTTGTGTATGAAGTCAGAGGAGGTAGGAGAAGAGCTAAGTGAAAAATGTTTTGTCAGTACTCTCACTAGAAAAAAACATTTTTGACATTAATGCTGAGATACAGGCTCCTAGACTAGAGGTGTTTCAGATTCACAAAGAGGAGGTGTTAGCAATTCCTGAAAGTGTGAAAATAGGCCCTCTGGGCTGGATGGGATTTATCCTAGGATTCTCTGGGAAGCCAAGGAGGCGATTGCAGAGCCTTTGATTGTGATCTTTATGTCAACATTGTCTACTGCAATTGTGCTAGAAGACTGGAGGATAGCAAATGTTGCTCCTTGTTCAAGAAGAGGAGTAGAGACAACCCTGGTGATTATGGCCTTACTTCAGTGGTGGATGAAGTATTGGAAAAGGTTATAAGACATAGGATTTATAATCATCTAGAAAGATAGGAATAGTCAACACTGTTTTGTGACGGGTAGGTCATGCCTCACAAACCTTATTGAGTTCTTTGAGAAGATGACCAAACAGGTGGATGAGATAAAACGGGTGATGTGATGTACATGGATTTCAGTAAGGCGTTTGATAATGTTCCCCACATTAGGCTATTGCACAAAATACAGAGCAATGGAATTGAGAGTGCTTTGGCAGGTGTGGATCAGAAATTGTCTAGACGAAAGAAGGTGGCCTTCCTATAATGCGGTGACCCGAACTGCATACAATACTCCCAGTGCAGTCACACCAGAGTTTTGTACACCTGTATCATGACCTTATGACTCTGAAACTCAAACCTTCTACCAATAAAAATCAATAAACCTTCTTAATGCTTTCTTAACAACCCTATCAACATGGGTGGCAACTTTCAGGGATCTATGCACATGAACATCAAGATCTCTCTGTTCATCTACATGAACAAGAATCTTGCCATTAGCCGAGTACTCTTTATTCCTGTTGCGCTTTCCAAAGTGAATCACTTCACACTTTTCCACATTAAGCTCCATTTTCCACCACTCAGCCCAGCTCTGCAACTTATCTATGTCCCTCTGTCACCTGCAAAATCCTTTGACACTATCCACAAATCCACCGACCTTAGTGTCATCTGCAAATTTATTAACCCATCTTTCTGTATGCTCATCAGGTCATTTATAAAAATGACATACAGCAGTGGCCCCAAACAGATCCTTGCGATACACCACTAATAACAGAACACCATGGGAAATGTTTATCCAGGAGTTCTGTTCCTAGTGGTGTACCGCAAGGATTTTCTGATGAATTTCCAAAGTGGAAATAAAAATGACCTGAAATAGTTATTGCTATCTTATAGAGAGGGATGTGGGAATAAGCTAGGAAGTACTCATCTAATTATTCATTATATAGATAAATGAAATATTGTTCAATTAAACAATCTCGCTGTAGACTAAACCGTCTAATGTTGGCACAGGTTCAAACAGAGATGGCTCATGCATGCTGCAAGACAACATCATTGAAGTGAATTCAGCAACTGGAGCTCACGATAAGAATGGTGCTCAAAGCAAATGGTGCCCAGAGGATATGTGTAGACTATCACAAAGCCAATGCAGTTACAAAGTCTGATTCATATCCAATTCCACAGCTGGAAGACTGTTCAGAATGTGGGAGAAGAAAGTTATATTTTGAAGTTGGACTTACTCAGAGGATACTGACAGGTACCTTTACCTAAAAAAATGAAGACAATTTCAGCTTTTCCAACATCAAATGAGCTATACCAATTCAAAATCAAGCCATTTCGTATGAAAAATGCACCAGCAACAATTTAAAGGTGATCCAAAAATGTTATTTCTGGATTAGCCAATTGTGTAATATGCATTAATGATTAGGTGATTTTTTTTTAGTCACACATAGAACAAACATTTGCAGCATTTGTCAGAATTATTCAATTGACTTCGGGAGGCAGGCTTTGAGATAAATCTGGCTAAGAGTAGATTCACTATAGGTAGGGCTAAATGAACATTTGTTGTTAGTATTCACACTAGAAAAGGACTATGTTGTTGAGGAGAATACTGAGATTCAGGCTATTACACTAGATGGGATGGAGGTTCACAAGGAGGATGTGTTAGCAATCTTGGAAAGTCTGAAAATAGATATGGCCCCTGGGAGGGGTGGGATTTCCTAGGATTCTCTGGGAGAGCCAGGGAGGAGATTGCCAAGCCTTTGGCTTTAATCTTTATGTCGTCATTGTTAATGGGAATAGTGCCAGAAGACTGGAGGATTGCAGATATTGTTCCTTTGTTCAAGAAAGGGAGTAGAGACAACTCTGGTAATTATAGACCAGTGAACCATTCTTCAGTTGTTGGAAAAGGCTATAAGAGATAGGATTTATAATCATCTAGAAAGGAATAAGTTGATTAGGGATAGTCAACACTGTTTTGTGAAGGGTAGATAGTGTCTCACAAACTTTATTGAATTTGTTGAGAAGGTGACCAAACAGGTGGATGACAGTAAAGCAGTTGATGTGGTTTATATGGATTTCACTATGGCATTTGTTAAGGTTCCCTATGGTAAGCTATTGCAAAAAAATGGAGGCATGGGATTTAGAGTGATTTAGCGGTTTGGATCATAAATTGGCTTGCTGAAAGAAGGCAGCAGGTGGTGGTTGATGAGAAATGTTCATCCTGGAGTTCAATTACTAGTGGTGTACCACAAAGGTTTGTTTGGATCCACTGCTGTTTTTCATTTTTACAAATGAATTTGATGAGGGTGTGGAAGGATGGGTTAGTAAATTTGCGGATGACACTAAGGTCAGTAGAGTAGTGGGTAGTGCTGAAGGATGTTGTGGGTTACAGAGGTACATAGATAAGCTGCAGAGCTGGGCTAAGAGGTGGCAAATAGAGCATAATGTGAGGTGATTTACTTTGGGAGGAGTAACAGGAATGCAGAGTATTGGGGTAATGGTAAGATTCTTGGTTGTGTTGAGACAGTTTCTTTACTTAGAGAGTAGTTGGAGCGTGGAACACACTGCCTGCAACAATAGTGGCCCACTAGCTTTAAGGGCATTTAAAAGATAGTTGGATAGACATATGGACAAAATGGTATAGTGTAGATTAGATGAGCTGCGGATTGATTTCACAGGTCGGCGCAAGAGTTGAAGGGCCTGTATTGTGCTGTAGTGTTCAATGGTCTTAACTTGGTTATATCAGGCCAGGGCATTGGTGCAGCCTCATCTAGAATACATGTACAGTTTTGGTCCCATATTTTAGGTGAGAATATGATGCCATTGGAGACAGTTTAACAGAGATTCACGTTTCAGGAAAGGTTATACACATTCAAATTCAGGAGAATTGTGAAGAATGAGCAACGAGTTAAATGAAATAAACAGTATTTTGAATGTCTTGTCAGTGCAGGATAGGCACGCCCCTTTGAAAACAAAGGGCAGGAAAGGCAAGATTCATGAACCATGGATGACAGGAGAAATTGTGCGACGAGCTAACAGGAAAAAGGAAGCATACGTAAGATTCAGGCAGCTTAGAACAGAACGGCCCTTGGATGGACCATTCTTAAATGAGGAATCAAGCAGGCTAAAAGGGGTAATGAAATAGCTTTGGCGAGCAAAATTAGGGACAATCCCAAGGCATTTTATTTTTATGTAAGAAGCAAGAGGGTAACCAGAGAGAGCGTTGGTCTACTCAAGGATAACGAAGGAAGGTTGTGTGTCGAACCTGAGAAAATGGGCGAGATTGTCAATGATTACTTTGCATCAGTGTTCATTGAGGAAAGGGAGGTGATGAATGCCCCGATTAGAGATAAAAGTTTGGATCATAGAGAGGGAAGATGTATTGAGTAGGCTAATGGATATTATGTGGACAAATTCCCAGGACCGGATGGGATCTATCCCAGGCTGCTGAGGGAGATGAGAGAGGAAATGGCTGGGGCCCTGACAGATATCTTTGTAGCATCCTTAAATACAGGTGAAGTGCCGGATGACTGGAGGGTTTCTCATGTTGTGCCCCGTACAGCAGTAGTAGGGATATTCCAGGTAACTACAAACCAGGGAACCTGACATCAGTGTTGGAAATGTTGCTGGAGAAGGTACTGAGGGATAGGATCTATTTATATTTGGAAATGAATGGGCTTATCAGTGATAGGCAACATGGTTTTGTGCAGGGCAGATCATGCCATACCAACAACATCGAAATAGGTGACCAGTGGTGTTCTAAAGGAATCACTGCTGGGGCTGCTGTTGTTTGCAATATACATAAAATATCTGGACGAGGGTATTGTAGGTTTGATCAGTAATTTTGCAGATGACACGAAAATTGGTGGAGTAACTGAAAACATTTGGGGGCTGCCAAAGAATACAGGAAGGTATGGATAGATTGGAGAGTTGGGCGGAGAAGTGGCAGATGGAGTTCATTCCTGGCAAATGTGAGGTAATGCATTTTGGGAAGTCTAATTCTAGACTCTAGAAAGAGCCTTGGGAAAAGTTGATGAGTGGAGAGATCTGGGAGTTCAGGTCCACTGTACTCTGAAGGTGGCTGTACAGATGGATCGAGTGGTCAAGAAGGCATATGGATTGCTTGCCTTGATCGGACTGGGTATTGAGTATAAGAGCTGGCAGGTCATGTTAAAATTGTACAAGACATTGGTTCAGCTGCATTTAGAATACTGTGTACAGTTCTGGTCGCCACATTACGGTGGGCGGCACGGTGGCACAGTGGCACAGTAGTTAGCACAGCTGCCTCACAGCGCCTGAGACCCGGGTTCAATTCCCGACTCAGGCGACTGACAGTGTGAGTTTGCACATTCTCCCCATGTCTGCGTGGGTTTCCTCCGGGTGCTCCGGTTTCCTCCCACAGTCCAAAGATGTGCGGGTCAGGTGAATTGGCCATGCTAAATTGCACGTTGTGTTAGGTAAGGGGTATATGTAGGGGTATGGGTGGGTTGCGCTTCGGCGGGTCGGTGTGGACTTGTTGGGCCGAAGGGCCTGTTTCCACTCTGTAAGTAATCTAATCTAATTACCAAAAGGATGTGGACACTTTGGAGAAGGTGCAGATAAGGTTTATGAAGATGTTATCTGCTATGGAAGATGCTAGCTATGCAGAGACTTTTAGTAGTTTAGGTTTGTTTTCATCAGGGTCATAGCTACAGAATTAAGGTTCAGTTATTGTAAAATAAGGAAAGCCTTCTCTCAGATGAAAGTGAATCTTGAAAGTTCCAAATCCCAGAGAGTTGACAAAATATTTAGGTAAGATATGGATGAAGTTTTGAGTATCAGCGAGCTGATGGCAATGAAGAATTGGCAGAAATGAAAGTCATGGTTTGGGATAGGTTAGCCTTTATGAAAAAGCTGCGTTTATTCAGACCAGAGATTTTGCAGACACAGCACTAGGTGAAGTACATGTGGATCTGCTGAATGACCAATGAGTGGCGCAAAACTTACAGAGTGGAGACTCTTCAATTACAGAGGAGGAGACTCTACAAATCGTGTTTGCTTCTGAACAACTGTTACTACCTTCTGATACTCATGCGTGGGGTTGCACGGTGTAATGACTGAATAGTCTCCTCCAGTTGCTACACGCCAGACTCGTTAACTTAATGGCCCAGTGCTGTTCCTGTTTAGGAAGATTGAGAGGCTGGGAGGAACATATCAAACATTGGAAAGAGGAGCAAGAGTCGTTCTTTTGATACTTTCACATCGGTCCACCAATCAATAAAGACAGAGTTGTTCTGCTTGCACTGTCAGCTACACTTGCCTCTCTGCACCTATCAGTATTGACTCACTTGCCAACCAAAAATTTAATCTAAATCAAAAAATCTGGTCACCACACTACAAAAAAGATGAGGATGATTTGGAGACAGAGCAGAAAAGGTGTACCAGGGTCTTGGGGGTTTGCGTGATTATAACTATGAAGGTGATTGGAAAGGTCACCCTTTACATTTCTTGACTTCAGACTCCTGAGATCTTGGGAAATTGATCAGGTCACCTTTGTTGGTTCTGGTTGCATCATCTATTGCCCTGTACTGTTTTTCTGCCCTGCCTGTTTGTTTTGTGTGTCTGTGTTCATCCTTGCTGCACCTGTTCTTTATTCTCAACTATCTGACGCTCCATTCAATTTCCCACTGGGCAATGGGAAACTGTGCACGAAGGCAATAGGTGGCTCGAGGATAATGTCAAAGATGGTGTTAAGGCAGCTGCAAGGCAACAGGCTGACCTTGGAGAAGTTACCCATTGCCTACTGAAGGCAAATGGGCCCATCCCTGATTTCATTGCCCGCTTCAAGGATGTTTGTGTCTCCTCAGTGGGCATACCCTTATTAGAAAATGAGAAAGAAGCTGTCCAGACACTTATAAACAGCATGTTGCCCTGGCACACTCAAGTTTACAAATCACAAAATTTGACCTGGCAGACAACAGAGTGTGGGGATACACTAATCACTCTAAACAATTTGCATAGACAGGGACTATTTCAGATTACGAAAGAGAGAGAGGTATACTCCCGGCTCCTGCAGCAAGAAAACCTGAGAGAGAGAGTCATGGCCAGGCACAGTGGCATCCTGATCCAACTAGAGACCAGTGTAGAGTCTGTGGAAAGCGGGGTCATTGGGCAAAAGATTGCTTGGCAATCACCACTCAGGGGCAGCCGATTCCTGCCACCCTTCCCCTTCTCCCGGAAGCACAACCAAACCGGGCTCCTCCACATAGGCAGCCTCAGCAGGCCACCTACACTACAAATGAGCCATTTCCCCACCCTCCCCCTGAGACCCTAGGGCTGTGGTGGGAAGAAGGTTTTGCAGGCCACCTCTCTACACCTATCCCCCTCCCCATCTGAGAATCCAATGATGGATGTGGAGATAGGGATCGTCTCATTTCGGTTTTGGTGGACTCCAGAGCCACCCACTTATCTGTGCCTCTCTCTGTGAAACTTCTCCTTAGTTCTGAGGGTGTCCGCACCATGGGTAGCTGTACACTACCCCGACTAGAGCCACTCTCAAATCCAGTCCTCTTTAGCATTGGATGTGTGACGGTCCCTGACACAGTAACAATTTCCTCATCCTGTCCAGTAGCCCTGATAGGCTGTCAAACAGTGTGTCAATTAAACACCTCCAATCAGTGCGCTCCCCAGGGTGTCACCGTTAGAGATTCCCGTTTCTCCCTACTCTATGCTGCAGGCTGGCATGGCCGGGAACCTGGACCTATATCATTTCCCCAACCCCCTATCCCAAGAACGTTTACACTTGGTCATGCATGCATACACCTGGACGTATACCTGGGCATGTCTTCCTTGACCCCATCCTTTACCTTTTGCCCACCGCCCCTCCATCTCGCACTACCTCCTTCCAGCACTGGGTGGTTCAGTACAGGTCCTTCGGTCCTCGATGTTGCACTGCCCTGTGAAACCAACCTTAACCTATCTGACCTACACTATCCCATTCTCATCCATATGCTTATCCAATGACCATTTAAATGCCTATAAAGTTGACGAGTCTACAACTGTTGCAGGCAGGGTGGTCCACACCCCTCCTACTGTCTGAGTAAAGAAACTACCTCTGACATCTGTCCTGTATGTATCACCCCTCAATATAAAGCTATGCCCCTCATGCTATCCATCACCATCCTTGGAAAAAGGCTGTTATTGCTCACTTGATCTTATACGTCTCAATTAAGTCATCTCACCACTCCTCTTTAATGAAAACAGCCTTAAGCCCCTCAACCTTCCCTCCTAAGGTCTTCCCTCATTACCAGGCAACATCCTGGTAAATCTCCTCTGAACCCTTTTCAAAGCTTCCACATCCTTTCTATAATGTGGTGACCAGAACTGTGCACAATACTCCAACTGCAGCCACACCAGAGTTTTGTACAGCTGCAGCATGACCTCATGGTTCCAAAGCTCGATCCCTCCACTAATAAAAGCTGACACAGCCTTAACAGCCCTATCACCCTGGATGGCAATGTTTAGGGATATGAACTCACTCATGGCCTCACAGCATTGTTTAAGGAATGCAGAACAGCTATCTCTAAGCCCTCCCCACCTACCACATGAACTGAACTGCTAACTTTCTTGGGTTTGACCAACTACTGCAGAGACTAGATACCTGACCACCATGCCATTGGTGCACCGCTACACGAGGAACCCTCACCAAAGCAAAAAAAACAAAGGTGTGCTGGACACCTGAAATGGAACACACTTTTAGAGAATTCAAGCAGCATGTAATTTCTGTTCCCACTGTAGAGCTCCCTGACTATACACAGCCGTTTCATCTCAATGTGGCTGAAAAAGAGACGTGCATCCGGCATTTTGACACAAATGAATGGAGATCGCCAGTAACCTGTAGCCTTTTACTCAGTACAATTGCCACTTGTTGTAACAGGAATGCTGGCCTGTTTAATAGCCATGGCGGCCACAGCTGTCACGGTACATAAGTCTATTGTGCTGTATTGTCCATCCACTGTTTTGGTCCCCCATTCTGTCTCCCTGCTGCTTAATTTAGCAGCAACTCAACATTTAACAGCCACCAGGAGAACAGACAATGAGGTCACACCGCTTTCACAACATGCTAACCTTTCCCTTCAGCAGGTCCAGCTGCTCTGCTGGACAGGACATCCGCACAAGCTGCGGAGCTATTCCTCACCCAACTCCCCCCCCCCAGTGCCTGCATTGTCACCGAAGGTAGTTCAGCTAGCACTTAGACAGACTCCAGATATGCCTTTGGAGATGTGCACGGCTTTGGGTCCTCCGGAAGCAAAGGGGATTTATTACCTCTTCAGGGAGACATTCCCAGCCTGTTGACACTTTACTAAAAGCCATCCTGCTGCCCTCTCCTCCAGATGTTATAAAATGTGGGAACCACACCAATGCCGATGATCCTGACACCCGTGGGAATGCCTGCACTGATGTGGCAGCTCATCAAACTGCTTTAAATCCCACCACATCAGTTTTACAACCCCTCAGAATACAGGAACCCCCGACGCCTCTTGACTTCAGTGCAGTGCAGGCAGCTCCAGAAGCTGCTCCCCAGGCAGAAAGTAACAGCTGGGTCCACCTCAACACTAAAGAATCCCCTGCTCCAGGCCTGACAGGGCACCCCCATGGCCGTATTATTTGCCCCAAAGCCCACTTACATGTCCTGCCCCTAGTAGCCCATGGTGTTGGCCTTGCAGGGAATTGGGGAATGATACATGCTGTGAGAAGGGCCTGGTATACACAGGGGTTCACACTACTGTCACACTATGTCATATGCCTGCAAAACAATGCAGGCAAGCCCGTGGCCAGGTACGACAACTTGTCCATCCCTGAGGAACCCTTCATTCACCTACAAATTTACTTTGCCCACATGCTAAGAAGGCAGGGTTTCAAGTACATTCTGGTAATTCTCGACATGTTTTCCAAATAGTTGGAAGTATTCTCAACAAGAAGGCATGACACCATGTCAATGATTAAGAGTCTAATGAGTTAAAAATCACACAACACCAGGTTATAGTCCAACAGGTTTAATTGGAAGCACACTAGCTTTCGGAGCGACGCTCTTTCATTAAGTGATAATGAAGGGCTCAATCCTAACACAGAATTATTAGCAAGAATTTATAGTGTGATGTAACTGAAAAGTTTTTCAATGTATAATTTCAGTTGCATCATACTGTAAATACTTGCTATAAATTCTGTGTTAGGATTGAGCCCTCCATTATCACCTGATGAAGGAGCATCACTCCAAAAGCTAGTGTGCTTCCAATTAAACCTGCTGCACTATCACCTAGTGTTGTGTGATTTTTAATTTGGTATACCCCAGTCCAACACCGGCATCTCCAAATCCTAATGAGGAATGTCATCTCGAGATTTGGGATCACAGACAATATTAATAGTGCCAAAGGATCCCACTTTACCGCAACTATTATAGCAGGGATTATCAAGGCCCTGGGCATTATGTAGAAATGCCACATCCATTATCAGCCCCAGTCCTCAGGCATGGTGGAATGGATGAATAGCACACATAAAACAACCTTGACTAAAATTACCCAAGAGACAGGTCTGTCTTGGCCAGATGCCTTGCCTTTGGCCCTGGACACCTTACATAGCCAGGTGAACCAGACCACGAGGCATACCCCAGTTGAGGTCCTTATGGGCAGGCCAACGCCAGCAGAGTCCACATTACAGTGGTTTTGGAAAAGAACAACAGGTCAGGCAGCACCCGAGGAGCAGGAAAATCGATGTTTCAGACAAAACCCTTCATCAGAGATTGCACCCCCAAAACCCAGTATGGGTATCGCACTGCCCCTGGCACAAGAGGCCCTGCTGGACTATGTCCAAGCACTCAGTAAAATGGTAGCTGTTAACTATGACCCAGTAAAAGCAGCCATGCCCACTCTCCAACGTGAGCCATTACATCAGTTCCAACCTGGGGACTGCATAATGATCGAATTGTATGAAAAGGACTCTTTCTCTCTCCTAGGATGAAAGACCCATTCCTTATACTCCTGACAACCTGAACAGCTGTCAAAATGGAAAGGATACGCAATTGGACACACAGAACACGATTAAAAGGGCTCTGCCCCCAAAAGAAGACAAGCAGGAAGCGCAGTGAGCACCATCTCTCCAAATAACCATCGAAGAAGCCAAACAGCCGCCGTAGCTGTCATGTTTCTTTTCACCCTGGCGACTCTAATGGGACACGAATGGACTCAAGAGTGAGATGCGTTAGCGTTCACAAAATACATGTCAATATATTTCTGTACATGGACTATGTCTATTGCTCAACAAATTAACCACAGTAGCTGTTGGGTTTGATCTCATGTACCATGCACTCCCACGGAACCTTCCCCTGAGACACATTCGCTTTAATGAGTCGGATATGGCTGAATGGTGGCTGCAAGGAGACAGTTCTCCCTGCGGTGAACTCTGTCAACCTGCTGGTTGGAATGCTGAATTACAGGGGTAACTACCCAGCATTTTGGAAGTCAGCGGGATATCCACTAGAAAAATTTGAAAGTTGGTTCAATCCTTGGTACAATCTTCCCCATGAACACAGCCTTGCTCTTCATGGAGACTACAGGAGGAGGTACACCCAGTGGATCCATCTGTCTGAGACATAACCTTCTGTCAGGACGGAATGCTGGCACCAGCACGTGTTAATCCCCTGCTTCTATCTCATTGACCAGTCAATCCAGAGCAGATGGGAGCACACTGAATCTTCAGGTCTTTAACAGAACTGCAGGTAATGTCAATTTCACGACCGTCTGGACAGGGTCTCAGACTGACCACCAGCGGACATACTTTGGCACATATTTCATTTGTGGCCACAAGGCCTATATCCCTTGTTGCCAGTGTCCTGGACGGGGAGCTGCTGTGTTGGGTATGTGGTTTCCTTTGTGTACCCTTCCCACTCACCTCCTCGCAGAAAGAGAACCCTTGCCACAATTGACCCGATTCTCATCATCTTTTCACGAACCTATGCAGCTTTCCATCTAATAATAGTGACCTGGCAATTGGCTATCACCTAGGAGGAGGTTGCAAATACCACGGCCAAGGTTATGAGCCAGCTAAATGCGGAGGCGATTGCCATCCGCACCATTGTATCACAGAATAGAATGGCCATAGACTATCTGTTAGGTAACTGTAGGTCACTCTAGGTAACTGTTCAAAACGTCTGATTTTTTTTTATCCCAAGACATAAAATCGTTTAATTGGCTTTAATATTGTAAAAATACTAAATTCGAACTTGATTGGAGTCTAATATCTTGGGGCATAATTTAAACTGATTGGCCGAATTTGAATTTGTTTTTGTCTCATGACAACCCAGCTACTCTTGCTGTTTGACCAAATGTTACATTTTTGCCTTGTTCCAGACACTCCATGTTTCTCTAAGTCCTTGATAGTTTTTCAACTCTCTTAAAGGTACAGTACACCTACACCTCCATAACACAAGGAATTGAGCAAATTCAGTCCATTTGAATTAGTTTTCGGGCATGAAGTAAGAGGACCGTTAAGGTTTAGGGATCTGGTCTGATCCATAACAATACTTTAACAATGTAGATGAAGGAACTGAGAGCATTCTGGCTAAGTTTTCAGATGATGCAAAGATAGGTAGACAGACAAATAGCATGGTGAAAGCGGGGAGGTTGCAAAAGGATTGGTACCAGTTGGGAGAATGGGCAAAGATATGGTAGATGGAGTACAACTGGGGAAAGTGTGAGGTCATACACTTTGATAGGAAGAATGGAGGCATGGACCATTTTCTAAATGGGGAGAAAATTCACAAGTCTGAAGTGCAAAGAGACCTGGGAGATCTATTTAGGATTCTCTCAAGGCAAACTTACAGGTTGAATCTGTAGTTAGGAAGGCAAGTGTAATGGTGGCATTTATTTTGTGAGGACTTGAAAATAAAAGCAGCAAACTACTTCTGTGGCTCTATAAGACTCTGGTCAGACCACATTTGGAGTTCTGTGCGCAGTTGTGGGCCCCATATCTAAGGAAGGTTATAATGGCCCTGTCGAGCGTTCAGAGGAGGCTCATGAGAATGGCCCCAGGAATGGAAAGCTGAACATATGAGGAATGTTTGAAGACTCTGGGTCTACACTCGTTATGGTTTAGAAGGATGAAGGTGGATCTAATAGGAACCTGCAGAATATTGAATGGCCTGGACAGAGTGGGTGTTGGGAGGCTTTTTCCAGTGGCAGGAGAGCGAGGGTCTGAGGACACAGCCTTAGAGTAAAGAGAAGACATTTTAGAACAATATAAGGTGAAACTTGTTCAGCG
Source organism: Hemiscyllium ocellatum (assembly GCF_020745735.1). NCBI lineage: Eukaryota > Metazoa > Chordata > Chondrichthyes > Orectolobiformes > Hemiscylliidae > Hemiscyllium > Hemiscyllium ocellatum. The sequence goes on from NC_083426.1 coordinate 57,831,785, forward strand.
AGAGAGTGGGGAATCTATGGAATTCAGTATCATGAACGTTTGTGGAGACCAGGTCATTGAGCATGTTTAAGACAGAGATAGATATGTTCTTGATCAGCAAGGGTTACTGGGAGAAAGCAGGAGAATGGGTTGAGAAACTAATTAACCATGATTGAGTTGCTCAACAGACTCGACGGGCTGAATGGTCTAATTTTTACTACTATGTCTTATGGCTTTATGGTCTTATGAATGGGAAGGGAATGGAGGGATATGAAACCTATAAATGATGACAGGTTTAGTATGAATGCGTAAAATGCATCACCACAGGCTTGAAAGGCCGAGGTTCATTTCCCCTCCTGTTTTGTTGTATGTTATTTGTTCTAGTTCCCACAGCTCTGAGCAAATTTAAAGAGACAGTCTTCACTGGCTTTTCAGGAAACAATAGGTTCAGAATTGAACAGCCCTTTGGGATTTTATCCTCATCTCTGTTCTGACTCACTTTGGAGGAGTCACTGCATCCTACTCTAATCCCACTCTGACACATGTCGAAACAAGTTATACATGACCAGGCTGGATATGATGCCAAACATGTGGGTCTCAAATTGGATCCAATTCAGTGTTAAGACCAAGTTTCCCAAGTTTCCTCAGTCACCAACAGTTATGGGACTGTTTATGATCAAAACGAATGTACCCAAACAATGATAAATAGAAACATTCCAAGCAAGTGACAATCACTTTCCTTCTGAGAAACTGACACTCCTAAGCACACATTCAAATGTCTGATGACACACAGAATGAATATGTTACGTACACATGCACCTCCATAAGACCATACAATAGTGAAGCAGATTAGGCCAATCAGCTCTACGAGTCTGCTCTTGCTTTCGAATATGGCTGATACTTTTCTCAACTAATTTCTCCTGCATTCTCCTTGTAACCTTGATTCTGTCCTAATTAAAACCCTTTCTTTCCCTGTTTTAAATAGACGCAATAGCTTGGCTTTGACAGCTCTCTGTAGCAATGAGTTCCAGAGATTAATAACCCACTGGTGGAAGAAATTCCTCCTCATCTCAGTTCTAAAGTTTGTCCCTTCTCTCTGAGACTGTTCCCTCGAGTCCTAGTCTCCTCTCATCTTGGAAACATCTTCTCCACATCCACTGTAGCATTGTCTGTCAGTATTCTCTAAGTTTCAATCAGATTTCCCCTCATTCCATAAATTCCAATCAGTACAGCCATAGGTCCTTATCACTCCTCCTGTGACAAGCACTTCACCCATGTGATCTTTCTAAATTAACAATTCTGGAACCCTTCCAATGCCAGGAATTCCTCTCTTAGATACCTGGCCCGAAACTGCTCACAATATTCTAAACTCACGAGCATCAAGTTCTGAGGAGTGATGGTTGCCAACAATCTGTGCTGCTTCATCCACGATGATGGTTCAAAAGCACACTAACACTAGCATTTCTTTCAAAGGTGAAGGAAATTCAACTTTTCCAAAATGACTCATACTTATTTTTTATAGATGGATCGTAGAAAACATCCTATCTAGATACATTACAACTTCTCTGCACGAGACCTCAAGAAACTACAGAGAATCATGACCACAGCCCAGACTATCGCACATACCAGCCTTCCACCAAGTGACTCCATCTATACTTCCAGCTGCTTCTGTAAAACAGGTAATAGGATCAAAAATATTTTCTACCCGGATTATATTCTTTTCCAGTCTTTTCCCACTCAGCAGAGAGACAAAAGTTTGAAAATGCATACATTACATACAGGAACGCTTCTTCCCACTGTTATCAAACTTTTGAATAGACATTGCAGGCGAGAAAATTGAACACTCTCTGCACTTCAATACACCTGCAACACTATATTCTGCATTCTATTCTATTACTCTGCTCAAGATGGCAGCAGCTGAGTAAGCAACGTTCGGTTCTTATGCTTGGGACTCAGAAGCAGCAGAGCCAGTGGCATCAGGTTTCCATTTCCTCCACCTTTTATTAATGTATTCAGTAGCGGTGGAGGCAGGCAACATTTGCAACAGAGGGTGAGCCTGGAGCGTGAACGCCGGAGCCCACAGTGAGTGGTGGAGCCTGGATAACCAGTGAGGAAGAGGTCTACAGAGAGGAAAAGATAAACAGTTTTCTGCTATTTCAATAATTTCAATTTAACATTTATTGAATCATTCTGTTATCATTTAATCAGTTCTCCAAGATGCTGGGTAAGCTGAGCAATAATGTCCTCAGTTCCATGGTCCAGATTGTTCATCTTATGCATATAACATGAATCATTGTGGTCCCAATTCTGACCAATGTGGAGCACCATTGGCTGAAAAAGATTCCTTTATCACGACAATATGAAATAAATAAAACATTAAAACCGATTTACTTATGTTTGCCATGATTTACCTGAATACCATATAAAACAATACATTTCTCAGTATCTTTGTAGATGTAGCAATAACTGCCAATTGAACCTGAATTTTAACCTTAAGAGACACTTGATCTTTGACTCCCAAGTCCATCTGCACACCTGACCTCAGCAGCCTTCCCACATTTTGAAATCGTCCATGTCTCTGTTCTTTCAACAAAATGCATGACCCCACTCTTCCCTACTTATTCACTTATGATGTCCAGGTCCTTCTGAAGAATCCCCATTTTATCAACATTATCTGTTTATCCATCTGTCTTTCAGACATCTGCAAATTTAGTTAGCAATGTCCTCAGTTCCTTCCTCAAAATCGTTAATGCATGAAGTAATGTTATAGTTCCAACACTGATCCTTGCAGAGCGCTATTGTCAGCAGCTGCTAACATTTAAAAGACACCTGTATCCCCACACTGTGCCTTGTACCAGTCAGACCGTCCTCTATCCCTGGCAGCACAATGGACTCTTGTCTTATTTATCACTCTCCTTTGTAGCATTTGACAAAAGTCGTTTTGGAAATCTAAATATACCACATCCACTAGTTCTCTTCTGTCTAAGTTGTTCGTTAACTCTTCAAATAATTCTATCAGATTTGTTAGGTTTGACCTCCACTTGATGACGCTGTGCTGACTCAGCCCTAATTTGCAATGCACTTCGAAGTACTTCTCAGTCGTATGTTTAATAATGTTTTGTAATATCATGCTAACTACTCAGGTCAGGCCAACCGGCCTAAAGTTTTCTGAATGCTGTTCCCCTCCCTCTGAAATGTGTTGCTACATTTACTATTATTCAGGAACGTGGCACCCATCCTGACAGTACTGATTCCTGAAACATTACCACCGATGCTTCAGAAATTTCACAGGTATCACCTTCAGAACATTAGAGTGTAGTCCATCCATTTCAAGTGATTTTTCCACCTTCAGAAATTTCCGCTTCCCCGCATCTTCTCCACAATGAAGGACACTACAGTCACTACTGGCCCTTGATTTTTTTCAAGTTCTGCTATACTACTGATATCTTCCACTGTGGATGCTAATGAAAAGTAACTATTCAGCTCATCGTAATGTTTTTTTGTTCTTCATTGCTTCTTCTCTCGTATCATTTTTCTGCAGTCCAATGTCAACTCCTGTCTCAATATTACTGTTCTGAATCTGATCAAAACCTCTTATGATTTTCTTTTGTATTACCAGCTAACTTGCACGTACATTTCATCTTCTCGAAACCCCAAAATCCCTCTCAACCTTTCCTATTCATGTACTTACCTTTTAAACATTGTAACTGCGCCTACCACTTTGTCAGAAAGTTTACTCCACATGGGAACCACTTTCTGTGTAATAAAGAATGAACCTCATGTCTCTTTTCAATCTCTCCTCTAAAAGTCTGCCACCAAGTCTTGAAATCCCCCAACCTAGGGAAAAGACAACTAACATTAATCCTATCTACATCCCTCACGAGATACGAACACAACGTATCTGCCAATGCAATTTGGCCTACAAGCTCAATTATGCTCTTTCATATTCCATGTACATTTAAACATAACGCACACAATCCTGTGTTGACTGCCTCCCTTCTCGTATTTGTCCCCTTAGTTGCTGTCTGTGTGGAAGCAAGCCATTTGACCTAACAAGTACACACTGACCCTCTGAAGAGCATCCTATCCACACCCATCCCCATTCCTGTACACCTGCATTACCAATGGCTAATCTAACTACCTTACACATCCCTGGGTCCTATGGGGCAATGTAACTTTGCTAATCCACCTAATAAGCACATCTTTGGATTGGGGGAGGGGCGGGGGTAAACAGGAGCACCAATACAAAAAAACCATGCAGCCACCTGTCAGCCCAAGGCTGGATATTGTTAAGATCTTGATGCATTTGAACATGGACAGTTTAGAATCCAACGAGTTCTGAATGACATTGGTGAACATCCCCATTTTGGACCGTATTATGAAGGGAAGATCATTCATGAAGCAGTTGTAGGTGTTTGCTTGAGGACAAACCATGAGGATCTCCTGCAGAGATGTACTGGAGCTGATGAGTGACGTCAAACAGCCACCATTATCTTCTTATGTGACAGGTATGAATCTAGCTAGCAGGTACTGCAATACTCATTGATTCCTGGCTTGATGGGGTTCAATGATGGCTTATACAGTCGAAAAAGAGGTGGGAGGTGAGGAGTTAGGGGTGTAGGTAATGTAGCGCTGGAATAAAGTATATCCCGTGCATCCAACATGGAAAATACGGATATTACTTGGTGCTTTACATGTAACAATGAATATGTATGCTTGCTGTACCCCTTGAAGTAAACAAGAGGACTTTGGTTGATTGGCTTACAATTGGAATGTCCATTCAGAAGGTGGGAAAGCACTAATGTGATGATAAGATGTAACTTCTTTCAAAAGATGACAATTTATTACATAATCATTCATAGGTATAGAATTCTACAGTGATTGGAAGTCGGCATCAATAATGGGAGGTTTAAAGCATTGGCACATAATTGACATATCACACAGAACCGTGGCCTTTGATCCACCATGTCTATGCAACAAACACCAAACTGTACCAAGTCAATTTGCCTGTAATTGGTTCATAATCTACTATAGTTTGGCATTTTAATGCTGTACCAGATGCATCTTGAATCTTGTGAGAATACTTACCACCGCCAACCTCTCAGGCAGCATAGTGCACATTTCTACCATCCTCTGGATGAGAAAGAACATTTGCCTGATATCTGCTCCAAACCACCTACTCCTTATCTTAAACTTAGGTCACTGATCTTTGACACATCATCCATGTGGAAAAGATTCTCATGATCTACACTATTTAAGACCCTCAAACATTTTGTATACTTCAAACAGATTCTACCGCTCCACCCCTGCTCCAGCCTACTCTGCTCCAAGTTAAACAAAGCCAGCATCACCAGTTTCTCCTCATTTTTCATCCGAGACAGCATCTTGTGAGTTTACACTGCCTTCTCTCAGGAGTATCACATCCTGCTGAGCAGGGTTGGTGATCAGAACTGTACACAATATTCTATTCGTGACATCACCGATGCTTACAAAATTTGCAACAAGTCTTCATGTTCCTATATTCTAAGTTATAGTTAACGAAGGCAAGAATCCCGTATGCATTTTTCACCAACTTATCTACTTGTCTTGACACTGTCAGGGATCTATGGTTCATTTAGTGCTTAGCATTTCATTTAGAGCTGCCATTTATTGAGTAAATCCTCCCATTATTTGACCTCCTCAAATGCATTACCTCAAACTTCTCAGCATTAAGTTCCACCTGTCATCGCTGTGCCCAATTTATCAGTTGACTGATATCAGACTGCAACCTCCCCCTCACTATCAACATCACTGTCATTTTTCACATATTCTCGAAACTTAACAATTATACCTTTTACATTCGCACCAAAGTCATTAATGTACATAACAAACATTAACGATCACAACACCTTGTCCCTGCAGTACAATATTGACCATCGGCTCCAATCACAAAAGTAATCTCCACTTATCACTCTTTGTTTCCTATTTGCAAGACAATTTTGAATTCAATTTGCCAACTTTTCTTGAATCCATGAGCTCTATCATAAACTCTATGCTCCGGCTAATGAAATCAAGAATACCATATACATTCTTCAACACTCCTTCTGCCTGCCCTGCGTCCATCAGGGACCCATGCTAAGGACCATCCTTCCATGTGGGAAATTGTCAACAGTGCTTACTGAAGTTCTTAGATTAACTGCGCTACATTTATAACATACTGAGTCGGTTTTTCCAAAAGCAGAATTAATTTAGTCAGACAGGATCTTCCACGAACAAATTTATGCACAGAACTCTGTCCAATCCTTACCTTTTGAAGTTTTGATTGATCACACCTCTCAGATTTTATATTTTACCAATAATTTTTCTACCTGTGATGTCAGACTAACCGGTCTTGTCACAAAATTGGTATTTAAAAATAATAAAATCATAAAGCAGGGGAAAGCATTGTGAAGTCTCGTTCAGATAAAGTGCTCGTTCTGCTCAGAGATTTAAAAATGAATGCCTATGGGTAAGCAGCTGCCGGTGCTCAAATTGACATCCTGGAACAAATAGTCATTCAGTTAGCAGGCCCAAACAGCATTCCTACACAGACAATGGTTTACATTCAAACAATTTATTTTGAAAGGCAAACCAATTAGATGCAAATCTGTGATGTCGGCAACCTGAAACCAATCAGATTAGAAGAATTTGATGTGTGTCGTGGGGGTTTATAACACAGAGGGAGTTGGACAGAGACCGAGAGCTTACTGCCAGCTGACGGGGCGTGAGCGACAAACCACCTGAGAAAGCACCAAGCTACCACAAGGAATTTCCACACTCTCCATAAAAGCACCATTTACCTCTCATGGTACAAGGTACGTTTAGTGAATAATCTTGACAGCAGAAAACAACTGAAAATCATTTTAGAAAGAGGAGGATGATGGAAGAAGATACAGAAAATTCAGGAGGGTTCGTTCTGTGTGAATACTGAGAACCTAAATTTTAATTTATTGATTTGTTATATAAGTGGGGCATGTAGTTAATCAAACAGCTTCCTGTTAGAATCTTGTTTTATTTGAGATTATTTAGTTAGAGAGGTATTGCTAAATTGCAAGTTGTTCTGTTAATTTGTTCACTGTTGTAGTTAGATAGGCAAATTGTAACTTGTTGATTATACAGTGGGTGAAATAATTCCATTTTATTTCGCAGATTGAGGGTAAGGGGTAGGTTATACCATTTATCACACTCCCTTATCAGCTTATGAGGCAAAGTTAACTTGCGTGTGTGTTTTGGTTTTAATTATCAGAGGCATGTCCACCTCCCCTTGCTACAAGTCTCAACGTACCTTTGTCCAAAACTGGTCCATGCCGATAAAAATGTCCGTCCATGCTAAGCCCATTTCCCCACATTTGGCCCATATCCTCTTAAACCTTTCCCATCCATGTATTTGTTCCAATGCCTTTTAAATGTTGTTAATGCCTCAATGATATCTCTTGGTAGCTCATTCCATGTGTGTACTACCCTCTGTGTAAAAAGGTTGCCCCTCAGGTACCTGTTTATTCTTTCCTCTCTAAACATAAACTGATGCCCTCTAGTCCTTGCTTCCCCAAACCTAGGAAAAAGACTGAATGCATTCACACTATCCATGCCTCTCATGATCTTATACACCTATATAAGAATCACCACAGTATACTATGCTCTAAAGAATGAAATCCTAGCTTATCCAACAACTCCCAATAACACAGACTGTTGAGTCAAGGCAATATCTTTGTAAGTTTCTACTACACTCTTTCCAGTTTAAAAACATCCTTCCTATAGCATGGTGACAAAAACTGAACACAATACTCCAAGCATGGCCTCACCAATTTCCTGTACAACTGCAAAATAACTTCACAACTTCTAGAATTAATGACCTGACTGATGAAGACCAGTGTGCCAAAGCCTTCATCACTGCCCTGTCTACCTGTGACTCAACATCCAAAGAACTGTGATACTGAAACACAAGGTCCCTCTGTTCCACTCCACTCCTTAAGGCCCTGCCATTCACCACAGAACTTCTGCCTTGATTGACTTGCTAAAATGAAACCTCACACTTATCCATATTAACCTCCATTTGCTATTTCTCTGCCCACTTCCCCAGCTGATCAGTGTCCTGCTGCAATTTCTGATAACCTTCCTCACTGTCCATGATAGCACCATTTTAGTGTCATCTACAAACTTACTACTCGTGCCTTCTACATTCTCATCCAAATCATTGATATAGATAACAAACAGTAATGGGCCCAGCATGGACTCTTGAGATATTCCACTCGTCACAGGCCTCTAGTCCAACAAGCATTCTTCCACTATTACCCTCTGCTTCCTAACATCAAGCCAATATTTTATTCAATTTACCAATTTTGCCAAATTTGAGTGCACTGATTGGCATGTGTTCAGAGAGGTGGGAACTGATGGTGATTCTATCAACTTAGAGGAGTACACAGTGTCAGTGATTTACTACATTAGCAAATGTTTTGATGATGTCACCGTGTCCAAGACCATCACTTACACCCCAACCACAGGTTTTGGATGACCACAAAGATGTGTGCACTGCTGAGGCTCCGTAATTCTGCCTTAAGAGCAGATAACAAGGCGGCCCTAACAACAGCAAGGGCCAACCTGACTCTGGCCATCTGCACAAGCACTGAGAATACACAGCTACTTTCAGGACAGTGACGATACTGTAGCATGTGAAAGGGCACCCAGGCCATCATCAGCCACAGAACAGCATCGCCTGCTTGTGCTGGTGATACCTCCCTCAAGGATGGGTTGAACAACTTTTATGCACAGGTTTGAAGTCAGAAACGATGTAGCAGCGAGGAATTACCCCACTCCCCTGCCCAATGAACAGCTGCTATGTCTTACCACTGCCAACGTGAGGAAAACCCTATGAAGAGTCAACCCACAAAATCCGGCTGAACCAAATAACATCCCTGGCAGAGGGCTCAGAGGATGCTCTGACATACTGGTGGATGTTCTCATGGACATCTTCAACATGTCCCTGAGCTGCGCCACAGTTCCAATGTGCCACAAGCCCGCTACCATTGTCCCATGCCAAAGAAGTCTCAACGATTACCACTGACGCCCATCATCATGAAGTGCTTCGGGAGGCTTGAGATGAGGCATATTAAGACCCTGCTGCCTTAACCCCTTCACTGAAAACTCTGCAGATCACGTATCACCCCAACTTCTCAATAGGTGATGCCATTTCCACCGTCCTCCATCTGGCCCTCACCCACCTGGAGAAGAAGGGCACCTATGTCAGATTTCTGTGCACAGGCTTCAGTTCTGCAATGAACACTATCAGTCCTCAACACCTGATTGGAAAGCTGAGTCTGCTGGGCCTGAATAACTCAATGTGTAACTGGATCCTGGACTTTCTGACTGGAGACCTCAGTCAGTCTGGATTGGGAACAGCATCTCCAATATCATCACACTGAGCACGGGGGCTCCCCAGAGCTCTGTGCTCAGTCCACTGCTGTTCGCTGTCCTGACACATAACTGTGCAGCGATACACAACTCAAATCACATCATCACGTTCTCTGACGATACGTCTTTAGTGGGTCTCATCGGCAGAAATGACAATTCAGCATACAGAGAGGAGGTGCAGTGACTAACGGAATGGTGCAGAGCCAAGAACCAGTTTCTGAATGTGGACAAGAATAAAAAATGTCAGGAGGGCATGGAGCAACCAGTTTCCACTGGACATCGACTCCTCTGTGGAAATTGTGAAAACCACCAGATTTCTTGACATCCACCTGGCGGAGAATCTCACCTGGACCCTCAACACCAGTTCCATAGTCAAGAAAATCCAGCAGCATCTCAACTTTCTGCACAGGCTGAGGAAAGTCCACCTGAAATCCCCATCCTGACCACATTCTACAAATGGTTCATTGAGAGTATCCTGAGCTACTGCATCACTGTCTGGTTCAGATCGTAGGACCCGACAACAGATAGTGAGGACAGCTGAGAAGATCATCAGGGTCTCTCTTCCTTCCATTACTGACACTTACTCTGAAAGGCTATGAGCATTGAAGAAGACGAGAAACATCCCTTACTTAAACTCTTCTCCCTCCTGTCATCTAGCACAAGATATCAGAGCATTCAGTCTTTCACAGCTAGACTGTGCAAAGAATTATTTCCCCAAGCCATCAGGCTCCTTAACACAGTATGATCGGACTTTTTCCCATCTAGAATTCTTTCATGTTGCTGCTAGAACAATGTCTATTATCCATCATTCCTCTATTACATTGTCGGCCGTGTATGATTGTGTAGTTTATGGTGCCCATGTAGCACCCTGAGTACTGGAGGAACGCTGTCTCATGTTTACTGTATCACTTGTATATGGTAGAAATGACAAATAGAAGTTCTCTACTCTCTACAACTAACCAGCTCCCCCTGGATTCCATGTGATCTAACCTTTCAAAGCAGCCTTATGGAACCTTGTCAAAGGTCCTATTGAAATCCATGTAGGCTGCACCTACTTCCCTGCCTTCAATAACTTCCTGGTCACTTCATCAAAAAACTCTAATGAATTTGTGAGCCACGATCACCCACTCACAAAACCATGTTGTCTACTCCTAATCAAACCTTTTCTTTCCAAATACATGTTTATCTTCTCCCTCAGAACCTTCTCAAGTAGCTTACCCACTGCAGATGTTTCCCTCACTAGTGTATTGTTGCCAGGTTTTTCTTTGCAGCACTTCTTGAATAGTGGCACAACCCTTCAGTCTTCCCAAACCTCACAAGAATGCAAAAACATCAGCCAGGGCTCCCGCAATTTATTATCAATCCATACAAATTCACAGTGTAGTTGGGTTAAGAAAGATATTGGAAAAAGGAAGACGGTAAAAGAGACTAAACGATTGGGATCCGTTGGGGGTCGTGAAGGCCATTCCAAAAGGAGTTGAACAGCTACAGGAGACAGCACAGCTGAGTAAGGACCTGAATAGTGAGATAGTCATCGATCTCTACAAAGACTTCACCTCTGTGGGTAAAGTTTATTCAGGATGATCAGGGGGAAAAGGTAAAGACTTTGAGATGTAAGGGAGCTAATCAGTTTCTAATAGCAATAGATAGAACTATTTGTACTCTATATGAAATGTTATTTGATGGCGTGATAATCTGCAGGATAGATGGAGAGAGATTTAGCATTCTTCATGTAAGGTCAGGTTGGAAAGTTCACTCATGACTAGGGAAGTAACACTGGGTGTGATTGAAAGAGTGTTTATTCTTGGAAACAGCCGAGAAGGATCAAATGTGGGAATACTATCCCTTGTAGCGTAGAAGCTGAATGAAAAGTAGGAAACTGATAAGTTAAAAAAAGCTCTGGATTTTTTCTGGACTGTGCAGTAACAAGATCCCACAGTCATACATTAAAGCAAGAAGGAAAGACTAGAGAGATGAACAAGTTTAAGCTCAGTTCGCTCACACCCATTTTGATAAAATGATAAAGGAAAACCTGAACAAATGGAAGATGAGGCAGAGGTGTTTGTTTTTGAAAAGAACTGGAATAATAACAAAAAGATAAGACATTTGTATAATAAAGCCTAAGCAGAGAAGTAAGCAGAATCAGTGGTATTGTCTCAAAGATAGAATCCTCAGGTTTCATTGAGACCTCGGCAGGTTAAGGCAGAGCAGAGAAGGGCAGAAGTGCACGAGAGTGTGTTGCTGGTTGCATACCGACAGGAAGTATTATCGGTAGCTCATGGACTGACAATAGGAGGTCATCTGGGAGTAAGACAGACTCAGGCTAAGATACAAAGGCACTTTGATTGGCCTGGATTGCATAAGAATATGACTGGGTAAAAACAATGACTGCAGATGCTGGAAACCAGATTCTGGATTAGTGGTGCGGGAAAAGCACAGCAGTTCAGGCAGCATCCGAGGAGCAGGAAAATCGACGTTTCGGGCAAGAATCACAAGAATGATGAGTGGATTTTGCCTGAAACGTCGATTTCACTGGTCCTCGAATGCTGCCTGAATTGTTGTGCTTTTCCAGCACCACTAATCCAGAATAGGAATGCAACTGAAGTTTTCTAGACCTGTCTTCCCTGTCAGGTCATTGGAAAACCTCAAGTGTTAATAAAACCAGCCCCTTTAGAATACATCCCTGCATTTGGGAACCCTTTTACAAGGTCTTAGCTGATTGTGGAGGAACCTTACCTCAAATTAAAAGTGGAAAACTGTACTTGTTAACAATAATGAATGTGTCCACCAGATTTCCAGAAACCATTTCATTGTACAATATCATGGCTAAAAGGATTGTAGAAGAGTTACTCACATTTATCACCAGTTAAGGATGACCCACAGAGGTACAATCAGATCAATAGGCAAATTGTGCACCATATTTATTCAGGGAAGTGATGGATAGCTTAGTAATCAGACAATTCAAATCCACCGCATACCTTCTGGAATCACAGGGGCGTGAGAAAGGTGGGATCAAACCTGAAAGTCTGTATTAAGTGCTAATAGGCAAGAATATCCAGACAGTTAAGAGAAAGGAATTCTGTTTGTAGTTTTGTCATTACAGATGCACCAAATGTGTCGACCAAATGCAGTCCACTTGAATAAGTTTTGGCCAGGAGGTGAGAGGAACATTAAAATTAAATATAGAAAAATTGGCGAGTCAGAATTCAGAGACCACATACTTGGACTATGTGTCAAATTTTAGGTAATGGTTACGTTGAGTGAGGGAGTTATGTAAGTAGCATTTAAAAATATCATAGCGTATGATGAAACAAGAAACAAGCTATCAAAAATTCACAATTTTGCTAATGAAAAGAAAGTATTGGTGTGCTGTTACGAATGGTAAGAGATCCCTTCGAGGAAACGTTTACTGTTCCCTATCAGATTGAGATGAAGTTAATTGAAGTGAATTATCCTGCAAACAAGCTGGGATAAAAATGTTCTGGGATATATCATGTGAACCAGTATTATGACAGAGAAAAAGGACTGGAGAGATGGGTATTAGTTACTGCCCTGCAGAGTGATTCAGACGATTCAGATTTTGCCTCAGTGTAGATTGATGAATGAGGAATTTGTGAGAGAATCTGATAGGGCAGTAGCCTATCTGCCTCAGGAATGGAAAACTGACTTGAAAGGCTTGTTGCAGCGATATGAGGACATATGTAGGAATAGAATGGGGAGGACAAATACGTGAGATTGATATGGGGAATGCTGTTCAGATAAAACAACATCTACTGGCTTAATCCTCTCAAACCAGTGCAGTGCAGAGAGAATTGAAATTGATGCTCCAAGAAGACACTATCGAGCTGGGTCACAGCAAGTGGAGTTCGCCAGTCACAGTGGATCTAAAGTCTGATGGTACTCAACGAATCTGCATGAATTATCAGAACAAAGAAACAGCAAAATTACAGTACAGAAACAGGCCCTCCAAACCTCCAAACCTGCGATGATCCAGATCCTCCACCTACACATGTCATATATTTCCTAAGGATATTTATCTCTCTGTTCCCTGCTTATTCATGTATCTGTCTAGATACATCTCAAATGATCCTGTCCTGCCCATGTCAACCACCTCCATTGGCAATGATTCTAGACACCCACTATCTTCTGCATAAGGAACTTACCCCCGAAACATTTCCCCTCTCAGTTTGACCTTCTGACCCCTACTAACTGAGTCCCCCACTCAGGGAAAAACCTTTTTGCTATCCATCCTATCAATATCTCTCAAGGACACCACAACACACACCTGGGTTGAAAACCTCTCCCACAGAGAGCTCACAGACACGGAAAGAACAATACTGGCCAAGGGACCTAACTACAACCACAGGGACGCCAAGACAGCAGACTTCCTAGCAGCACTAGAATGTACACTCAGGAACAATGGATTGACAGAAGAGACACAACAAACAGTGAGACAAAGTATCGTACCTCTGATAACAAGAAAAAGACAAACACACAACCTCAACACCAAGGAGAAAGAAGCACGAAAATGACTAAGAAACGATAAGAACATAATCATACTACCAGCAGACAAAGGCAGAATGACGGTCATCCTGGACAAATCAGATTGCACTCAAAAGGCAGAACAACTACTTGCAGATACCAACACCTACCAAAAGAGGGAGTTTGACCCCACTCCACAGCTCACCAATAGGATAAACAACACACTGAGGAATCTACAAAAAACGGAGAGATAACCAGGTCTGACCTACAAAGAATGAAACCGGAAAGCAACAACACCCCCAGATTCTATGGACTACCTAAAGTACACAAACCAGACATCCCACTCAGACCCATAGTATCACTACCAGGGACACCATCACACAAACTGGCTAAAGAGCTACAACAGAAACTGAAACACCTGATCAGCGGATCCAGACACTCTATACAGTCAACACAGGAATTCTTGGACATCATCAGAAATATACACATAGACAAGAAAGAAACTATGGTCTCATTCGATGTAACGGCACTGTTCACCTCTGTTGACAAAACTCTCGCCAGAGAAATAATATCCAACCTGCTGGACATACAGAACAGACAACAGGACGTTGAACATATTAACAAAGACGGCATACTTAAACTACTGGACCTGTGCCTCATAACACACTTCACATTCAACAACCAGATATATGAACAAATCAACGGAACACCCATGGGCTCACCCATCTCTGGACTCATAGCAGAAGCAGTAATGCAAAGGTTAGAAAAAACAGTTTTAATGCAATTACAACTCAAACTCTGGGTCAGATATGTGGACGACACCTTTGTAATAATTAAAAACACAGAAATCGAGAACACACACTGGATCATCAACGCCACACTCACAGGAATCCGATTCACGAGAGTGGAAGAAAAGGACAACCAGCTCCCATTCCTGGACGTGATGGTACAAAGAACACCGAACGGAGAATTCACCATGAAGGTATACAGAAAAGCCACACACACAGACCAAGTCCTGAACTATGAAAGCAACCGCCCCAACACACACAAACGAAGTTGCATCAGGACATTATTCAAAAGGGCCACAACACACTGCAGCACACCTGAACTACAAAAAGAGGCAGAAGAACACCTATACAAGGTATTCACCAAAAACGGATACCCGCGCAATTTCATCAACAGGTGCCTAAGGGAAAGACAACGAAATGAGGACATGCCACAACCCAAAGGACTGGCCACACTCCCATACATCAGGAGCATTTCTGAACTGACAGCCAGACTGCTGCGACCACTAGGACTCATAACAGCACACTAAACCAACAGCCACTCTCAGACAACAACTCACCAGGACAAAGGACCCGATACCCAGCATGAGCAGAACTAAAGTAGTGTACAAAATCCCATGCAAGGACTGCACAAAACACTACATAGGACAAACAGGAAGACAGCTAACAACCCGCATCCATGAGCACCAACTAGCCACGAAACGACACGACCAGCTATCCTTAGTAGCCATACACTCAGATGACAAACAACATGAATTCGATTGGGACAACACCACTATTATAGGGCAAGCCAAACAGAGAACAACCAGGGAATTCCTAGAGGCATGGCACTCATCCACAAATTCTATCAACAGACACATCGACCTAGACGCTATATACCGGCCACTGCAGCGGACAGCAACTGACAACCGGATGCGGCAGATTCAAACCACTATAAATGCTGGAGGAATCAGCACAGAAGCACTTCACAGGAGGCTCCCAAGCACTGAGGATGTCACCTAGAAAGGTGACAAAACGTTTGCAACAAAAACTCCCAGCTCGGCGAACAGAACCACAACAATGAATGGGAAGAGTTTGGACGGATATGGGCCGGGTGCTGGCAGATGGGACTAGGTTGCGTTAGGATATCTGGTCGACGTGGACATGGTCTGTTCGTGACGGGTCTGTTTCCATGCTGTACATCCCTATGACTCTATGACTCTAAGATGGATGAAGTTGATGCGCTGGAAATTTTGGAAAACATTAAGATTGTTAAGTCCCCAGGGCCAGACCAGATTTTTCCTCAGCTGCTCCAGAAAGCTAGGAAGGATATTGCTAAACCGCTTGCAAAGATCTTTGCCTCCTCACTCCCCACGGGAATTGACGAGGATTTGAAGGAGGCAAATGTTGTTCCTCTTTTTAAGAAAGGTAATAGGGTGATCCCTGGCAATTACAGATCAGTCCATTTTACGTCTGTGGTCAGCAAACGTTTGGAAATAATTCTGAAGGATATGAGTTATGACTGTTTGGAAAAGCATTGCGTGATTAAAGGCAATCAGCATGGCTTTGAGAGGGGCAGGTCATGCCTCACAAATCTTATTGAGTTCTTTGAGAAGCAGACAAGACAGGTCGATGAAGTTTGAGAAGTGGATGTGGTGTGTATGGACTTCAGCAAGGGATTTGATCAGGTTCCCCATGGTAGGCTCATTCAAAAAGCCATGAAGCAAGAGGTACAGGGAGATTTGTCTATCTGGATTCAGAATTGGTTGGCTGACAGAAGGCAGAGAGTGTATGTAGATGGAAAGTATTCTGCCTGGAGGTCAGTGTTGAGTGGTGTCCCACCGGGCTATGTTCTTGGGCCTCTGCTCTTTGCGTTATTTATAAATGACTTGGATGAGGAGGTTGAGGGGTAGGTTAGTAAATTTGCCGATGACACAAAGGTGGGAGGTGCCGTTGATATTATCGATAGCTGTTGCAGGCTGCAGCAATTTTGACTGGATGCAGACCTGTGCTGAGAAATGGCAGATGGAGTTCAACCTGGATAAATGTGAAGTAATGCATTTTGGAAGTTCGAACTCGAATGCTGAGTATGGAATTAGAAACAAGATTCTTGGCAGTGTGGAGGGATCTCGGTGTTAAAGAACACAGATCCCTCAAAATTGCCACATAGTGGATAAGGTTGTTAAGAAATTATATGGTGTTTCGGCTTTCATTAACGGGGGATCACGTTTAAGAGCTGCGAGGTTTTGCTACAGCTCTACAAGTCCCTGTTGAGACAACACTTGGGATATTGTGTCCAGTTCTGGTCGCACTACTATAGGAATGATACAGAAGCTTTGGAGAGGGTGAAAAGAAGGTTTACCAGGATGCTGCCTGGACTGGAAGGCTTGTCTTATGAAGAGAGTTTGACAAAGCTTGAACTTTTTTCTCTGGAGAGGAGGCTGAAGAGGAGTGAACTGATCCAGGTATACAGAGAAGTATAGATAGATTCAATAGCCAGATATTTTTCACCAGGGCAAGATTGACTGACCTGAGAGGTCATAGTTTTAAGATATTAGGGTAAAGGTATAGAGGGGATATCAGAGGTATGTCCTTTTCACAGAGAGTTATGAATGAATGGAATGCATTGCCAGTGGTGGTGGTAGAGCAGAGTGATTTGGGACGTTTAAGCGACTGCTGGACATGCACATGGACAGCAGTGAATTGAGGGGTGCATAGGTTGGGTTATTCTATATTACATTGGGATTAATCCTCGGCACAACCGCGTGGGCCAAAGGGCCTGTTCTGCGCTGTACCTTTCTATGTTCTAGGTGGATAGCTTTTTGACACATAGGCGAGTTGAGGGATACAAGTAGTTGACAGGAAAGTGGGATTGAGAACTGCAGTTGATCAGCCTTGTTCTTATTGGGCTAAACATCCTATTCCTGTTCTTATTTCACATTTTCATATGTTCTATTATTGAAAATGTAGTCGTTCTTTTCCTGGATGTTGCATTCAGGGAGAGCAGAGCATTCAGTTGATCTCACCCTTAGGGAGGTATGGGGACTGTATTCACACTGCATCTCGGTCATGACCAACATCTGAAGCAGAAGTTGTAGAGAGGGGTCGGCTCGATAGAGGGGTTGTGGGGTCAGGGGGCTGTTCCTGACCCAGCCTAGATTTTTCAAGTATATTTTCCGAATCTACACTTAACTATCAGAGTGCCCTCAATCTGCTCCTTGGGTAGCAGGTTCGAGGGGCTGAATGGAACATCAGAAGATGGGACTGAGGAGCACAATGGAGCTTTCAACGCTTTGACATGACTCCAGCAGTAAATAAGATCATGGTTCATCTCATTAATGTCCCAGCTGCATTTTTCTGTTCATGCCCCATTATCCCTGATTCACTTGCTTATCCAAAATCAAACTAAGTCAGCTACAATATAATTTAAAGATGCATCCACCAGAAACCTCTGGGAAAGAGAATTCTGTTTGAATGAATTCTCACTTTGTGACTTTGTCCTCATCTCAGTCCTGCCCACGGTTGGATGGGTCACTGTTCCCTTTTCCAGTCCCACTCCTGCACTGGTCGCAACAGATTTTAAATGTAACCAGGTCGGTGATATGGCCAATAATATCGGTCTGAGACCGGATCAGGTTTCGTGATAGGAACAGGTCAGCCGATTTCTTTGGTCAGCCACAAATAACTGGTTTATTCCTGAAATAGGTTTCCTCAACACAGGAGCAAAGCCTAATGACAATAAGTTACGGTCGACACAAACACCTTTCGGCTCTCTGCCCGACCCACTCTCGTCAAGATCTTGTTTGATTCGAAAAGCTCATCTCTCAGTCGAGGGTAACCTGCAAAACCGCCGTCATACAAGCCCTCCATCCCAGGAATTAGTGAAGTGAAAGATTTCTGAACTGCTTCCAACGTAATTATATCTTTTCTCAGTTAAGGAGAAAGAAAAAGGAGAAACCTCACACACAGCCCTCCTGATGTGTTCTCAGTCAGACTGGGTACAATGCAGCAACACATCCTTCCTACAAAGTTGATTCAAAGTCCTCTCATGGGCACATTTAATGCCTTTTGTTTTCCTTAAGAATTACCTTCAATTTATTACAGAGATGAGGAGAATGATTTTCATTGATTTTGTGACACTCTTCCATAGAGAACATTGGAGGCAGAAATGGTGAATATTTTGGAGGCTCAGACAGATAGATTCATGAATAACAATGAAGTAAAAGATTAATGGGGGTATACAGGAGATTGTGATGTGGGAGAAAATCCTGGTAGTAATGCAAAATTAAACTGTGGATGCCTAGAACATTCAAGAATATAATAGAAAAAGAAATGCTAGTGTGGAGAAAAAAATTAAAACATTAACATTGATAGAATAAAACCACAATATCCCAAATGATATTGGGGCTGCTCTCCCATTAGAGAGAGATCACTTATGGTGGTTTATCTTCAGGGTTACCACACCTCGGGCAAGGGGTTGAGATTGAGAAAGTGGGCCCTTTATGGTCACATCTGTCAGTGTGGAGGATTGAACCTGTGCTGTTGGATGTCCTCTGTATCACAAACAGCTATTCACCCACCTGAGTGCAAGACGATGCAACTGCTATGGACAGAAATAGTCACAGACAAAATACTATAGAAACTTTGATAACAAGGAAGAAGCTACCATTCAGGTAATGTTCAAGATGACTGTTGGGAAAAAAATTCTCTGCTAGAAATTGTATTTTATAAAGAGGTTTAGATGCTGTCTTTGGCTGAACACAATGAGGCGAGATAAGCGAAATAGCCAGAATTAATAACTGTGATTGGATATCGACAGCCAGGATATAAAGAGTTGACTGATGACCATGAAACCATTGTTAATTATTGAAAAATCCCATCTGGTTTACTAATGCCCTTCGAGGAAGGACACCTGCCATCCTTCCCTGGTCTGGCCTGCATGTGAATCCAGAGCCACAGACTCTCACCTGTCCTCTGAAATGGCCGAGCAAGCTAATCAGTTTTTCAATCGTGAGAAAGTCGCAACATCGAAATTAAACCAGACAGCCCATCTGGCATTGACCTTGGAACCAGAAAAGACAGCGACAGAAACACAAACAGCACTGTCGATCATACAAAGTCTTCCTGAGAAGAAAGGAACAAAAACAGTTTACAGCCAGAAAGAGGCCCTTTGGCCCTCCAAGCCTTAGCTGATCCAAATTCTCGGTCTAAACCTTTTGCCCAATTCATAAGTATCTGTATCCCTCTGCTCCCCACCCACTCGTACATCTGTCCAGAAACACTGTACAACCTCTGCTGACAACGCATTCCAGGCACCTACTACCTTGTGTGTAAAGTACTTGCTGTGTATATCCCGCTCAATACTTTCACCTCTCACCTTGAACGCGTGACCTCTCGTTATTGAATCCCTCACCCTGGGAAAAAGCTTATCTCTATCAACCCTGTCTATACCCTTCATGGTTTTGTAGACCTCAATCAGGTCCACCCTCAATCTCCTTTTTTCTACTGTAAAAATCCTAACCTACTGAACCTCTCTTCATATCAGGCAACATCCTCGTTAAACCTCCTCTGGACCCTCTCAAATTGTCCACACCCTTTTGGTAATGTGGCGACCAGAACTGTAGGTTAAAATCTTCGAGGAGAAAGTGAGGATTGCAGATGCTGGAGATCAGAGCTGAAAATGTGTTGCTGGAAAAGTGCAGCCCTTCCTGAAGAAGGGTCCATGCCCGAAACGTCGATTCTCCTGCTCTTTGGATGCTGCCTGACCTGCTGCGCTTTTCCAGCAATACATTTTCAGACAGAACTGTACACAATATTCTAAATATGGCAGAACCAAAGTCTTGTACAATTTTAACATGAGCTGCCAGCTCTTATACTCAACACCCCGTCCGATGAAGGCAAGCATGACATATGCCTTCTTGACCACTCTATCCACCTGTGCAGCCACCTTCAGGGTACAATGGACAAGAACTCCCAGATCCCTCTGCTCATCAACTTTTCCCAATGCTCTTCCCTTTGGAATATACATGATTTAGAAATGCTGGTGTTGGACTGGGGCGTACTATGTTAAAAATCACACAACACCAGATAATAGTCCAACAGGTTTAATTGGAAGCACTAGCTTTCAGAGCTCCGCTCCTTCATCATGTGGTTGTCCTGACAGGGACTGAATGGGTTCCTCCCGTCCCTTTTGTAACAGAATCGAGGGGCTGAATGGCCTCCTCCTGTCCTTCTATAACAGGGCCTGAGACATTAAATGACAGAGCAACCCGTGGGTGATTAGCAGCTGGTAAACTGTACCTGATGGAGTTCGTTCTCAGTTACAGAAACACACAGTGGACTCCAGGTGTCCTCTCAGTAACACCTTGTACAGCTGCAGTAACACTTCTGTATGCTATGATTGATTCCCTTTGCAAAATGTGCCAACACTCCAGCTTTCTACCTCTTCAAATAGTAAAAGGTTGGTGTGAGTTAAATGGTCTCCCTCCTATCTCTCTGTAACAGGTACATGGAGACAGAATTGCTTCCCCCTGTTCCTGATCAGCAGTCTCAATGCACTGAATGATGTCTGAATGTTATGAAAGGATTTGATGACAGGGCACTTAAAATGAGGAGCAGCATTACCTAAAGTCAATGGATAATAGATATTGTTACTCTGGATTATGGTTTCTAGAAATTTCCTCACCAGTGATTGTATGCAGCTAGTCTATTATTTTATTCCTGTCTCCTTTTGTAAACGGGGTTAAACATATGCAACCCTGCAGTGTTCTGGTACTACTCTCACATACAGGGAAGAAAGATTAAAAAGTTTGAAAGATTTATGGCCCATTCCTCAGCAACCCTCACACAGTCCATCCAGTCCCAGTAAATATTTCCTTTTATTGTGATATGCAACGTGATGTAAGGAAGGGGTTAACTGGGCCTGTTTATTCTGTGACTGTGATTAATGTCAGTCTCCATGGATTCTAATTATCCCAATGGAAGCTTTCCATTTTTAATAATAAATGGGCTCCGTTCAATGTGTTATCCCAAAGTATGAACAGGAGCATCACCGACAGCAGGGATCAGCAGCTCCAGAGAGACGGGGCAGAGAGATCCGACTCTGAGAATGTTAGACTGGAATGTTCCAACAATGGTCAGGAGTTTTTCCTATGATGTTTGGTATCTTTCTACATATTATGATCAATTTTCTTTAACGAAGCGGTTGAAACTTGTGTTTTACATTATTCAATATTTTTATTATCCTATCCTGGCTATTGTTGGTGTCCCTGGTAAGTCTCACAATCCAGTTATTATTTGAAAAAAACTATGCTTAACTGTTGTTACCAGTCTTTTCATTGGCTCTACAGTAATTGCTGCATTTAAGGTTCCTGCTGAGACTCTGAATCCAGATATTCACTCAGCAAATCGCTACTAACTGCATCATTCAGCGTGTTCACTCACTCGTTCCCTCTTTGATTCTGTCAGTGTCTCTCATGGGTCTCTATGGTGACCAACTCAATTTCAGCTGTGAACCATGATCAATTGTATCACTGCCTTTTTGTTATTTAAATATTGAGAGGCCACTGTCTTTTGTTCTCGTTACAAACTTTATTTCCTTCTTCTGACTCCATCCCAGTCCTGGTCAATAACTGAGGTGATCCTTTGGCCATGAGCTGATTCCTGACACCACACCCTGACTGTTCCATATTTTAACTGCTGACACCTCCAGCATGTACTTCACTGGCTCAGTCCATTTGCTATTTGAACCTTGAGCTATGAAATACAGTCTTATTGATGCAAGTCATCTGCTGCTGACACTCCCAATGTCAAACCTGCAGAAGTAGGTCTGCATTGATACTCTATGGCGCATATTGGAACTCAAACCAAAATCCCATCTGTCATCATTCCTGTGCACACTGAGCTATATTGTTCTTCGGTGTGGCAATGTCTTAATTTTAATATTCTCAAACACATTCTCACATCTGTCTATGAAATATTCCTCAATCTCTCTCTTGCTGTCCATTACCCAAACAATTACCTGTGTATTGTCATCACACGTCCCTGAGTATAGTGGAAAGCTCTGTTTTACAAGGAGTACAGATAGCTTTGTTTTTCTTTCTTCATTCATGAAATGAGGGCATTTACAGCTGAGGCGGCAATAATTCTCCATCCGTAATTGCCCACAGGGCAGTTAAGTGTCAATCACATTTCTGTGGGTCTGGAGTCACACGCAGGCCAGACCAGGTAGGGATGGCACATTTCCTTCCCTGAAGGACATCGGTGAACCAGGTGGATATTTCCCATCAACCAACAATGGTTTCGTGGTCATCATTAGACTCTTCATTCCAATTTTTATTTCAATCAAATTCAAATTCTACCACCTACCTTTGAGATTCGAACCAGCATCCCCAGAACATTATCTGGGTCTCTGGATTTACTTGATACCATGAGGCCATCGTCTCTTCTGGTCATAGCCCACAAGGGCAAAGATCATTAGATGCTTAGATGGAGTGAGCTGCGAAGAAGCTGTTTCTGAAATTGCTGGTGCATGTGTTTAGGCTTTTGTATCTCCTGCCTGATGGGACAGCTTGTAGGAGACCATTCCGGGAGTGGATCGGTCTTCAGTAATGTTGGAGCCTTACAGTGGTAGCAAGCCAAGTAGTTGGAGCCCATCGATGGAAGAGTGGCTCCCTGTGATTGTCTGGGCTCTGCCCACAACATTCTGTAGTTCCTTACGATCCTGGGCAGAGCTTTTGCCACAGCAGGTGTTGACCCACCCAGACCGTGTACTTCCAATGGGGCATCAGTAAATGTTGGTGAGGGTCTTTATGGGCATGCCAAAGTTCCTGAGGCGCCTGAGGAAGGAGCAGCAGGACAGGTTGATCATTATTATCACTCTGAGGATTTGGATCCTCACAACCCCTGCTCTGTTGGTGTAGATGTGGTGTATTCTCCTCCTTTCTTTCTGAAGTCAATGATCAGTTCTTTAGTGTTGCCAACATATAGTGAGAGGTTATTCTCATTGCACTACATAATCAGGCCCTCTCTCTCTCTCCTTTCTATGTTCTGATGCTTCGCTGTTCGATATCTGTTCTATTAAATGGTGTTATCAGCCAACTGAAATATTTTGGTCGTTTGGAATTTGGCAACACAGGTGTGGGTGTACAGGGTGTACAGTAGGGGGCTCAGGGCACATTCTTGGCGGGGGTGGGGGGCTCCAGTGTTGAGTGTTATTGTGGAGAATGTGCAGTTGTCTACCTTCACTGATTGTGGTCTGTGGGTCAGAAAGCTGAGGAAACCAGTTGCAGAGACAGACCTGAGACCAAGGTCACACAGTTTTGCGATGAGTCTGGAGGGGAGAATGGTGTTTAAGGTGGAGCTGTAGACAATGAGCAGGAGTCTGTTGCAGGTGTAGGTGTTGTCCAGATATTCCAGGGATGAATGCAGGGCTACAGACTGGTATCTTATGTGGCCCTGTTATGTCGGTAGGCAAATTGTGGGGGTTTTGGCAGGCTGGGAGACTAGAATTGATGTGGGCCATGAACAGCCTCTCAAAGCACTTCATGATTATTGAGGTCAGAGCCACTGGGTGGTAATCATTAAGGCACATTGCATGTGCTTTCTCAGATACTGAGATGATGGTGGTCTTCTTGAAGCAGGTGGGGACTTTGGCTTGTAGGAGGGAGTGGTTGAAGATGTTGGTGAATACCTCTGCCAGTTGGTCCACAGGATCTGAGTGCTCGTGCAGGAACACCATCTGTGGCCACCACTTTCCTTGGGGTGACTCCCAGTAAAACCGATCTGACATTTGCCTGGAGAGGGGATTTCAAACCATGTGGTTCAAATCTCACCTGCAGGCAAGTCGGTTTTCCCTGTATCCTTGCCAGTTTCGTACACCTCGGCAGTCCGGGGTGTCTGTGATGATTCTTTCGCTTCAGTAGGTGAGTGAGTCAGGTCTGGATAGGTGGGGCCTCTGCCAGGATGAGACACCATGAGGTCAGTCCTTGGGCCTGATCTAGTCCTTGGGGTGGGGTTGGGTTGCAGTAGAAGGATTCTTGATCTGGATGGTCCCTGGTGTTACTGGTGCGAGCCTGCTGCTCTAAAGATACACAAGTCCTATTGGAATGGGATGTGCCTTCTCTTGGTTGTGTCTCTGTGGGACTGGGCATTCTCAGGGTTGTTGCTGAAAATGCGATCGCCCCTCCTTCAAGTCCCTCCTCCTTACCTTTTATCTTAGCCTGCTGGACACACTTGCCTCAATCCTGAAGAAGGGCTTACGCCCGAAACGTTGAATTTCCTGTTCCTTGGATGCTGCCTGACCTGCTGCGCTTTTGCAGCAACACATTTTCAGCTCTGATCTCTAGCATCTGCAGACCTCACTTTCTCCTCGAAGATTCATTCTCAGGGTTGTGTCACTATGGGACCGGACTTTTCAGGGTCGTGTCTCTATGGATCCAAGCCTTCTCAGGGTTGTGTTTCTGTGGGTCCTGGCCATTTTATGGTTGTGTCCCACAGATCTGGGCCTTACCAGGATTGTATTGCAGTTGTTTTGGACCTTCTTAGGGTTGTGTCACTCTGTGTGTTCCGGCCTTATCATGATTGCATTGATGGGGGTCTGGGTCTTCTCAGGGTTGTGTCTCTGTGGGTCTGGGCCTTCTCAGGGTTTGTCAGTGTGGGTCCTGGTCTTCTCAGGGTTGTGTCTCTGTGGCTCTGGGCCTTCTCACGGTTATGTCACTGAGGTTGTTGCTTCTCAGGGTTGTGTTCCTGGCAGAGTGTGCAGCGGAACCTGGGTGCCCTTGCGTGCCAGTCGCTGAAGGTAAAGAAGGCAAAATGGTGCATTGTGAGAGGTTTCTGGTACAGGAGCAAGGATGGGTTGTCACAGATATGCAGGCCCTTGGGGAGGCCACACTCAGAATACTGTGTGCAGTTTTATTCTCCTTCTCTGAGGAAGGGGGCATTTGCTCTCGAGGGAATGTAGTGAAGGTTTACCAGGCTGAATCTGGGGGTGGCCGGTCTGACATTAGAAGAGACATTGGTTCAGTTAGGATTGTTTTCGCTGGAGTTCAGATAAATGAGAGGGGATCTCAGAGAGAGTTATGAAATTATTAGGACCAGACAGGATAGGTGCAGGGAGGCTGTTCTCGATGGTGGGTGTGTCCACAACAAGGGTTCACAATCTGAGGATTAAGGGTCGACCATTTAGGATAGTGATGAGAAGACATTTGTTCACCCAAAGAGTGGTGAGTCTGTGGAATTCATTACCACAGGAAGTAGTTGATGCTGAAAAATTGAAGGAGGTGGCTGGATACAGGTATCCCCCACTATCCCGAAATAGAGCATTCCGAGGAAACCTTATGTCAGCTGAGATGGTATAAAGTGAAGAAGCATTAATTTAAATGAGAAAAGTTCCACCTTTGATCGTAAAAGCAAAAATCCTTTCTCGGTTTGCGAAAACTGATACTAATGTCAGTCTTTCATAAAAGCGAAGTGGCATAAAGCAAACTTTTCAAAAGCCGGGAACAGCTGTATCTCATTTGGAATGAATGCAGCTAAAGGTTATGGGGAGAAAGCAGGATTAGGTTATTGGTTGAACGATGATCGTAATCGATGGCGGAGCAGCCTCAGAAGGCTGATTGTTCTCCTTCTGCTACTTTCCTCTATGTTTCTGTGCTATGTTTCTCAGGTTAGTGTCTCTGTGGGTCTAGGTTTTCTCAGGGTTGTCTTTGTGGGTCAGGGCCTTCTCTGTGTTGTGTCTCTGGGACTGGACCCTCTCAGGTTTGTGTTTCTGTGGGTCTGGGCCTCCTCAGGGTTGTCTTTGTGGGTCAGGGCCTTCTCAGTGTTGTGTCTCTGGGACTGGGCCCTCTCAGGGTTTGTCTCTGTGGGTCTGGGTTTTCTCAATGTTGTATTTCTGTGGGTCCTGGATTTCTCAGAACTGTAATTCATTTAAAAGAACATTATTAGCCGTTGTTACAAACTTGGAATTTAGTTTTAAATGTGTGCAACTCATAAGATATGACAATAAGATCTGCTGTAGAGAACTCACAAAGAGACATATGGTTTTGATCCATCTTGACTCTAGACTCCAGTTGTTCATAATATACTGATTTCCAACATGCATGTTCTCTCTCAAACAATGATTCTTACGTGTACCACCTCCAATCCCCACCAACCCGTCCAAACCTGGTCAGTGTTAGGGAAACTTCTGTAGAAAATAAGGAAGGAGAAAATTGATCTCCATTTGTTGAGGCAAGGTTTGCTCAGGGAGAGTCAGCATGACTTTATCAGAGGGATATTATGCTTTACAAATTTGAATTAATATTTGAGTAGTTTCTGTGGTTTTTCAGCAAGCCCTTTGACAAAATCCCACATGAGAAACAAAAAAATCTCATGGTATCAAGGGTAACTTTTCAATTTACATCCAAAACTCTCTTCGTGGCAGGAGAAAGAGAATGGTAGAAGAAGGCTGTTTGTGTGACTGGAGACCAGCGTCAGGTGGTGTACCACAGGGGTCAGTGCTGTCCCTTGTTATTTGTGGGTATACCTCAATAATATAGATGTGAATGTGGAGGGGAGTCAGTGGGGAGTGTGACAAGTAAGTTTGTGTTTGACACAAAGATTAGCCAGGTGGTTGCATTGAGGAGGAAGGTCTTATGTGAAAAGAGGCTACAGCTGGAAGATATATAATGAAACGGTGTAGGTTAGATAGGCATCAGAATATTTTCACAATTCGGTGCAACATCGTGGGCTGAACAGCCTGTACTGTGCTGCAACATTCTTTGTTCGATGTTGTCTAAATGGTCAACGGGGCAGATCAATGACAGATGGAAGTTAAACCTGATAAATGTAAGCTGATCCCCTATGGAAAGAGGAACCAGACAATGAATGACAGAACACTAGGAGGCTCAGAGAGTGATTCTCCACATTTCCATAAATGTGACTAGACAGAGTAGTAGATGAGCAAAGAAGGGTACAGGGGAACGCAGGTGTAGTCTTCATTCATCGTGGTATAAATTATAAAGGGCTATACAAGACAGTGATTAGTCCAAGATGGAATAGTGTGTGCAGTTCTAACCAATCACACTACAGGGAGGATGTGATTGCTCTCAAGGGGGTGCAGAGGAGATTCATCAGGATGTTCTCTGGGATGGAGCATATCAGCTAAGGACACAGGTTTGAGAAGTTCGGGTTAGTTGCTTTGGAACAGAAAAGGCTGAGGGGGATGTAATTCTGAAATATAAGTTTATGATGGGCATGGACAGGATGGATAGATAGCAGCTATTCCTTTTAGTCAACATGCCAAGAACAAGAGTGCACATTTGTGAAGCACAGTGTTTGAAGCTGAGAGACGATTCGAAGATTGATTTTCAGCCAGATGGTGCTGTGTCTGGAATGCACTTTCGCAGAGGAGAGTTGCCATGGGTAACCTCACAACAATTAAAAAGTACTTGGGCGAGCACTTGGAGTGCCAAAGTTAAAACCTAACCACACCAGGTTATAGTCCAACAGATTTAATTGGAAGCACTAGCTTACAGAACGCGGCTCATTCATCAGGTGGTTGTAGAGTATATCTCCACAACCATATACTCCACAACCGCCTGAAGGAGAAGTGTCCAAATGCTAGAGCTTCCAATTAAACCTGTTGGACGATAACTGTGGGTTGTGTGATTTTTGATTTTGTGCACCCCTGTCTAACACCGGCATCTCCAAAATCTTGAAGTGCCAGAACATTCACGGCTCAGGGCCTTCTGCAGAAACTTGGGAATAATGGGGATCGTTCTGTATTTCTGACAGTACAGAGTTTGTGCTTCTGTGGTTGTATTGTTGTGGAAGGTCAACCATTGAACAGCTTAAGACAGGCATTGATGGGTTTCTGAAGAGTATATTAACAATTGTTATCAGAATGAACTGTAATACCTTATAAAAGTAAACCAATGGGAAAGGTAAGAGAAAACAAGTGCAACGTCCTTACAGTTACAGTAACCGGAGAATGGCCAACAGGGAATTGGGAGAACAATGAAGCAATTACTTCAGTTCCGATTCAAAGAGAGAAAAGAAACAAAGCAAGAGAAATCTTCTCAGCAACATAAGGAAACCTAAGTCTGGTGAGAAAAAGGAATTAGAGGGAATCTATGAAATAAATGGTTTGAGAAAATATCTTGAACGAGAATTAGGCATTGACAAAGTCAACATAGTTAAAATGGAGAAGCAATGGATGCAAAGCATTTGGATTTTCAGGAAGATTTTTCATCAAGTCCCAAGTCTAGTGTGCAACATCAAATTTTTTGAGAATAGGGCTAATACATGGAAAAGGTTTTAGATTGGGAGAGCTGAGAGGGAAAAAAAAGTCTTTTTAGAGTGGAAGGCACGAACGATATCGCAGGGATTGGTGCTTCGACCCTAGCTATTCACACTACACATCAAACATTCGGTTCAGGGAATCAAATGCCATATCCCCAAGTCTGCTGAGAGCACTAAACAATGTCAGACTGTGAATGGTTGAGGAGGATGTAAAAGGCTCCAAAGGTGATTTAGACAAGGGGGGTGGGGGGGAGGGGGGTGAATGGGCCAATACATGGCAGATGAAGAGCAATGTGGATAGATGTTACTTTGTGCACTTTAGTGGGAAAATAGAATGGCAGCCTACCATTTGAAAGGAATTGGCGAATTTTTCTTCTATAAGGATTTTTATGCTTTATTTTTGTTTCCTTCTGTGCAGACCTCGGAGGTTCATGCAGCACAGTGAGTTCTGAAGCCAGAAATCAATACTGGGAATGGCATTAGCATGCTGACCAGGATACATAGACCCACCAAGTGGGTAACTGTAACATTGAAAATGGTCTGGATCTACTTGTACATTTGTCACTGAAAGCAATATTGCAGGAATAGAAATCACGTAGGAAGATAAATGGTGTGTTTGTCTTCATTTCATGGGGATTTGAATCCAGGAATAAGGGTGTCTTACTGCAGCTGTACTTAGTAGAGTTCACCGAGAACATTCTGCAGTATTATGTGCAGTTTGGTCTCTTTCCCTCAAAATGACAACCTGACTTTGAGGAAGTGCAGGAAAGGATAGCCAGACTAATGTCTGGGATGACAGGCTTGCTGTGTGAGCAGAGTTTGAGTTGAATGGGCCTGTATTCCATGAGTTTTTGGAAAATGAGTGGAGAACTCAGTGAAATATATAACACTCTGAGCGGGTGAGGCAGATTGGAAGCAGTGATGATAATTCCTCTGGCTGTGACATCTCAAACAAGACACCACAGTATTAGGAACAGGCAGGTCACTCTGCATTGAGATGAGAACAGATGTCTGCACTCAGAGACTGGTGAACCTGGAGAATTCTTTCCCTCATAAGGCTGTGGTAGCCAGACACTGAGAATAAATAAGGATTTCTAGACACTAAGGAGATGGTAAGAGAACGGGAGTATGGTGTGGAGATAGAGAATCAGCCATCATCATATTGAATGGGGGAGTAAAATAGATAGACCAAAGGCACCACTGCAGTTCCTAATTTATATTTTTTCTGATGGTTAATCACTTTAAGGGATGTGTACATTATGTTGGAAAAGCGCATTGAGGAATTGTGCGAAGGAGCAGCACTCCGAAATCTAGTGCTTTCAAATAAACCTGTTGGACTATAACCTTGCATCCTGTGATTTTTAACTGCACCGGTGTGGAGGGTGTTTGAGCAGCTTTGACACACATCTTTGAAACTTGTTCAAAAACAGAAATTGCAGGAGAAACTAAGCAACTGAAGAATGAAAGCAGAATTAACCTTTCGGGTACAGTGACCCTTCTTCAAAGCTCCCAATCTCTCCAGTAATTTTTGTTTTGGTTTCAGATTTCCAGAATCCACAGTTTTATTGTAAGTGTGTTCTGTGCCTATTCAGTACTGGAGAAACTCAGCAGGTCTGGCAATATTTGCAGAGACACAGAAAGAGTTAACATTTCAATTCCCGCATGACATTTCTTCAGAACTGAAAAGGATTAGAAAATAGGCTTTTCAGTCCCTGAAGAAAGGTGATGGAAAACAAAGGGTGTGGAGCTGCAGTGCAGCAGACAAACAGATTTTGAATTGTGGTGAAAGAGAAACTGTTGGGTAAAAGGGAATCTTGTGCTGAATCATTTAAAACAAATCACTCACGAGAGGAAACCTTGAGTAATCAATGAGCTTTCTTCATGGTAATGGGGAATACCTCTTCATTCAGTCCGACATATTCCATTGAAACACTGAAGGGTACAATTTATACAGTAAAATACAAGCCGACTACCCATTAATGACACAACCTAGGGGAAGTCATAAGGTTCACATACATTGTAGACATTAAGAAATGAAGGTCTGGACAACACTGGCTATTACCTTATACTGCAGGTTCAGCTCGGCTAGAACAACCGATAAGCGACAGAGAGAAACAATCCATCATTCTATCAGAGCTATGTAATGGCACTGAGGAGCAGAGACAGCCTGCAGCTGCAAGGTCAGGCTATCAAAACAGAATTTCTCAGCCAGGGGTCAGACAGCACTACACTAGCAGGCTACACTTTACTGCAAACATTACTTTGTGACAAAAATGGCTTCCACAAAGTTTTGTGTCAATTTTTGTCAAACTCTCCCACAGAAACAGATGTAGAATGGACGTAAATTAAGGTGAGAATGGAGGAAATTGGTTCTCACTGTTGAGTGCTTAAACACAAATAAGACAAGGTCAATGGGTGACCATGAGGGAAATTGGAGAATAGTTATAGTAGGTTCAGGCAATGAAGTTATGGAAATGAATATTAATGCCTACAGGCTATAAAGTAACAAAATGTTAAATGAAGAGTTACTTGAGCACTGCTGTACTTCACTGGAACATTGCAGTAGCCCTGGACTGAAAAGTTAGCATGTGAACAAGGTAGGTTATTGAAATGGGAAACAGTGAGAAGTTCAGGGTTATTCCTACAGACAGTGTGGAAGTGTTCCTCAAAACAGCCTTTGTTTGGTCTCACAATGTAAAGGAGACTGCATTGTGAGCAGCAATGACGGGAGGCTGGATTGAAAGAGTAGAAGTGAAATGCTGCTTCACCTGGAAGGTGTGTCTGGGGCCTTGGACAGTGAGGAGGGAAGAGGTGAATGGGCAAGTGTTGCAGCTTCTGCAATTGCCTGGGAAAGTGTAATACCAGCGTGGCGAAGTGTTTGAGGTGATGAAGGGTGTTGGGAGAATGGTTCCCGTGAAATTCTGACAGTGAATGGAAAGGGAAGAAACGTTCGATTGCACTGTCCTGCTGGGGGTGATGGAAGTAGTCGAGGATGATCCTTTGAATGTGGACTCGATTGCAGTGGAAACTGAGGTCAGGAGGATTTCTGTCATTCTGCAGGAAAGGAAGGGAAGGAGGAAGGGCAGAAGCAAGAGTGATGGGTGAGTCAGAGCTGAAGGACATGTCTACCAGAGTTGGATGGAATTCTTGTTGAGGGAAAAGGCGGTCATGTTGGAGGCTTCCAAATGGTATGTGGTATCACCAACAGAAATGACAGATTCAGATAAACTGGGAATTACTCTCAGCTGATAAGTGGGCAATAATTTACATGTAGAGGATTCCACAAGTAAAGTGCAATACGAAAGGATTGAAACCATTTCTACATAAGGCTGTGGAGGGAAGGTCATTGGGCCAATATAAGACTGAGATAGATAGGTTTCTGAATATCAAGCGGATCAAGGGTTATGGGGCGAAAGCAGGAGAATGGGGTTGAGAAACTTATCAGCCATAATTGAATGGCAAAACAGACTTGATGGGAAGAATGGCCATATTTCAGCTCCGTTGTCTTATGAGTGTTCCCGCAGCTAAAACATAAAGTTAAAATGCTGATGCAGCAAGTAACTAGGTTGGTTCATTAGGCTGATTCCTGGAATGAAAGTACTGACTTTAAGAATATTTAAAATGGTTAGGCGTTTATTGACTGTCATTGAAATGTATGATAACAATACTGAAAAATATAAGATACAAGAGGGGGCTTGACAGGGTAGATGATGAGAATGTGTTCCCACTCCTGGGTGCAGTCTTGAACTCAGTGAGATCGATACAGAATAATGGAAATTAATTAAAAACTAAGATGCAAAGAAATGTATTCTCTCAGAATGGCTGGAATTCCCTCACCCAGAGAGTTGTGGAGGCTAGATCACTGGAAATATTTACAGATGAGGTGTATGGGCTTTTGATATATTGGTGAGCTGAGGGATAGGCAGAAAAGTGGCGTTGAGCCCTGGAGTCGATCAGCCATGTTCTTATTCAATGACAGGGTCGGCTTGAGGAGCTGAATAGCAAAGGAACTGTTTATTTTCCTGGAAGTTGGGTTATGCAATGTTGCACTCAGGGAGAGCAGAGGATTTGGTTGAACTAACCCTGGGTGAGGTCTGTGGGCTGTATCACAGTGAATCTGAGTCTGCAGCATTGACTCCAAACTCTCCCCATCTGAAAGTGCCACACTCCTCTCCCTCCACTCCAATCCCAACCTCACCATTAAACCAGCTGACAAGAGAGTGCAATGATAGTTTGGCGCACTGCCCTCTATCCTGCCAAAGCCACATGCTAACTCGCTGGTACCTCCTCCTACCACCCGCTAAATTATGATCAGATCATCATCGCCGAGACCACCCACAATCTCAGCGCCTCCCATTCACAGCATCCAACCTCATCATTCCCCAACTGTGCAGCACCCATTATGATCTTCTCTCCAAAGTTCAATAACTGACTCTCCAGCCGACTGATTATTACTGCCTGCTCCTGCCCCAATGAGCTCATCTCTCTTTATCTCAGCTCTGTCCTGTCCTCTCATTGGTCCAGGCACTCTCCACCTATATTCAGGACATCTGCACCCGTGTTTCTCAACCTTTTTGTATTCAACACCCCCTTCTTATCCTTGAAATCATGCAATGCCCCCCAAATCACCAAAGTCTGCTTTTGCACATGTAACTGCAATATACTGCAGTGCTGAAAACGGAAAACCTTTGTGAAATATGTCTTATATGCAACAACAAATAAGTAAATGTTATCATTCGTGTTATGCGACTATCCATCGGCAGACAGCAATGTCATTCAAGGACACGGCGGTCTTCCAAGTGATTGGTTAGCTCTCTACAAAGTCATACAGTGCCCTCTTGCCACCCCCTTTGACTTCAACACCCACCGAAGGAAGGCAAACGCCCCTCAGGGAGCGGTTCCACCCCCGTTGAGAAACACTGATCCACACCATTCACCTTCTCCAAGACTTTCAGTTCCCTGGCTTCCGCTACCTCATCTTTATCATGGAATTCCAGTCACTCGACATCTGTAGCCCCCATTAGGAGGACCTCAAGGCCCTCCATCTTGATCTCACTCACAGACCCACACAGTCCCCCACCTGGGAGAACTTGTCCTCACCCATAACAAATTTTCAATCCTCCAACTTATCTGCAAATCAGAGGGGTGGCTATGGATATCAGCATGGATTCAATCAATTCCTATGTCTTTGCAGGTCATGTGGAAGAGTCCCTCTTCCGCAGTTTTCCTGGGACTATCTCCCACCTTTTCTTCTGCTACATTGATGACTGTATCAACGCTGCCTCATGCTCCCACAAGGAGCTCAAATAGTTCATTAACTACTCCAACACCTACCACCCTGACCTCAACTTCACCTGGACCATCTCTGACATCTCCCTCCTCTTCTAGGATCTCTCTGTTTCCATCTCCAGCAAGCAACTTACCACAGACATGTATTAGAAACGTACCATCATCCACAGCGACCTCGACTCCACATTGTCCCAAATCTCCTTCTGCAAAAATGCAATCCCATACTTCCAATTCATCCAGCATATCTGCTCCTAGGAGGAGCAATTTCACTCCAGGACATCCCAGATATTCTCCTACTTCAACGACTGCAACTTTCCCACCAATATGATCTACAACACCCTCAGCTGCATCTCCTCCATTTCCTGCAGATTTGCCCTCAAACAAAATCTCCCCAACTACACTGGGATAGAATCCCCCAAGTCCACATATTCCACCCCACTCATCTCCAAATACAATGCATCATCTGCTGCCACTTCCACCATCTGCAATCAGATCCCACCATAAAAGTGACATTTCCCTCCCTGCCCCTCTGCATTCCGGAGGAACCATTCACTCTGCGACTCCCTCGTTAGGTCCACAATTCCCCAATTCCTTGTCCACACCCTGACCTTTTCCCTCCCTCCACACAAGGTGCTAAACCTTCCCGTCATCTCCATCCAAGGGCCCAGAGACTCATTCCAAATGCAGTAGAAATTCATGTACATTTCCTCTAATCTGAGTTATTGCATCTATTGCTCCTGATGAGATCTTCACTATATCGTGGAGACTGAGCACAATCTTGGGAACCAGTTTAGGGAATATTTATTGTCCTATACTCCAATTAACCCACTTTCCAGTGGCGGTCCATTTCAACTCCCCCTCCCAGTATCCCGACAACATACCCATCCTGGGCCTCCCAAACCATCAACATAAGCCACAAGCAAAGTGGAGGAAGAACACCTCATCTTCCACTCGGGAACTTACAACCATACCACCTTAACATATAATTCACCAGCTTCCTAATTTCCCTACTCCCCACCTCATCGCAGGTACAGCATTGCCTCTTCACCCTATCTCCTAACAGTCCACCTCCCTTCCCTTCAGTCGAATTCACCCTTCCCATTGACCAATCACAGTCATTTCCTACCTGCATTCATTTATTGCTATCCCATTTATGTCTCGCCCAGTCCCACCCCATCCATCTGTTAATTTCACAGCTCCCTTCCCCTTCCCATCCTGCTGAAATGTTCCATTCTGAAACGTCGATTCCCTTTCTCCTTTGATGTTGTTTGACATGCTGTGCTTTTTCTCCAGCTCCATGCTTTATCTACGCTGACTCTCCTGCATCTCACTGTCTCCCAGTTAGCGAGACGGGGTGGTATATACAGCTCCACATGCTGGGAGGATAACTGCTCTGGGCTTACATCTCAAAACATTGGTGTTCCCTGCACAACTCCCCCTGCAGGACATCAGAGTCCAGGTTTATAGATCAATGCACCTAAGTAGTCGGCGTAATTTTGTTCTCTGGATAGATTGCTGTGTTATACTGAGGAGTACACCAGCCTGGTTCGCACAGTGCTCCGTGCTGAACAGGCAGTTAATCTTTTAGATGTCTGGGTTGGTTCAGTGAGGTGGATTGAGAATGTAGTACAATCAACAACCTCGTATTCTGGCAATACCTTTATTTTGTGTTCTCATTTATATCGATAGACTTTAATAACTCTCACTCGATTAATGATGCAGTGAGTATTCATTGAATCCCAAAGTGTGGAAACAGGACCTTCGGCCACATGAAGTCCATACTGGCCCTCTGAAGAGTAACCCACCCAGACCCATTCCCCTTACCCTACATTTAACCCTGACTATTGCATCTAACCTACACATCCCTAAACATTGTGGTCACTTTAGCTTGGCCAACCTACCTGTATCGCACATCTTTGTGACCGTGGGAGGAAACTCATACAGACACGGGAAAAATGTGCAAACTCCACACAGACAGTCACTCCAGGCTGGACTTGAACACGAGTACCTGGTGCTATGAGACAGCAGTGTGAACCACTGAGCCAATGTGCTGCATACTCACAGTACAACATGTTGGTGAATACCCACTGTCCTGGCAGCATTCTCAGCCGCTTCATTCATAAGCAGTGAGCCAAACACATTATCTGAGAGGCAATCCCTTCATTCAATGTGAAGACTCGAAGATTAAGGCCATCTCCTCGCTGCATGGCGCACAACATCCCTCAACACTCTCCAACGACAACCAAACACATCAAAACATCCCATGTGCACTGAGAGCAATGGGGAATATCAGGAAGCAGACCATCAGGGAGATGGACCAATACTTCCAATGTCTGAATGGGTCAGAGGGAATCATCCTTTTAGCACTGTAATCCCCAGGAACAGTCTATAACCAACATTCTTCGATCATTCTATGAGCGACGTTGTCTGGAACGTTCTGTAACCAACATTCCTTGGAAATTTCCACAACTGACATTCCCCAGAATATTCTATAACCAACATTCTCCAGAACATTTTATGACCAACATTCCCAGGAACATTCTTTTAACGACATTTGCAAGAACATTCGATACCCAACGTTCGGTAATTGAGATTTTCTGGAACATTTTGCAACCAACACTCCCTGGAACA
Source organism: Hemiscyllium ocellatum (assembly GCF_020745735.1). Taxonomy (NCBI): domain Eukaryota; kingdom Metazoa; phylum Chordata; class Chondrichthyes; order Orectolobiformes; family Hemiscylliidae; genus Hemiscyllium; species Hemiscyllium ocellatum. The sequence goes on from NC_083426.1 coordinate 57,868,636, forward strand.
TTCTATAACTGCCTTTCCAAGGAAGATTGTATAACTGACATTCCCCAGAATAATCTAAACTGACATTACATGAGAACGGCCGGATGTCAGTAATTTGAACAAAACACAAAATTCCGAGGGAAGAGATCCAATTCCAGGAAGAAAAAGACACTTTTTCGAAGTCTCCTCAGACATTTAAAGGGTGAATCCGTTCTGCCTGTGCATACATTTCTAAATAACCGAAGATCACTTGCAATTTAGACTAAAAAGACAGAAATTTCCAACTTCCATTTGCCTCGAAGGAACTGAGAGAGAAAATCCTTCAGGACAGCAAATGTTCCACCCTGCGTATTTGAAAATATAAAGAAGTCACCTGTGTCTGCTCTTGAGTGATTGACTGTGTAGGAATGTTCCAGAAACTAGCTGTTCTTATAGATGTGTGCCTATTTGTTTAGGGATGGATGGTTGAGGTGTTTTTTGTAATATTTTTGTAAGTAATTCAGATTTTACCAATTGTTATTTCAGCTTCAATTATTTTAATACATCTCTGAATACAGTGACACATTTGAAAATCTCACTGAGTCTTCAATCAAACTGGTAACTTTGACTCCAGGCTGATGTATAATTTGTTTGTTTCCATTCTTCACAGTTAATGTAGTGACGACCTACGTCCTGCTTTATAAAGATTGTGGATTGTCTCCATGTGTCAGACGTTACCTGGGGGCCATGGCAGTGGCCGATCTCCTGGTCATTATCCTCGACCTGATGTTGAGACACATTCCTATTATTTATAAGGAACAGTTTGGTTTCCTGTGGGCCATCCATACGTGTAATATCCACGCCGTCCTGCTTTATGCAGCCACTGACTGTTCTGTCTGGTTCACCGTCACATTCACCTTTGATCGATTTGTAGTCATTTGTTGCCAGAAGATGAAAAGTAAATATTGCAGTGAGAAAACGGTTGCTGTGATTCTGGGAAAGTGACTGTGCTGAGCTGTTTAAAGAACATTTTCTGGTATTTTATGCTCACAGCTCGGTATGCGCTGGGGAATTACCCCTGGTTTTGTGAGGTAACAGATGCTGTTCGTTACTCTCATGTCTGGGTCACAATCGAGTTCCTCCACAACATTCTAAACCCAGCTCTCCCATTTCTCCTGATTTTGCTGCTCAATGTTTTCACTGTCAGACACATTGTAGTGACCAGCAGAGCCCGCAGGAGACTCCAGGCTCACACCAATAGGGATGGGCAGTGTGACACAGAACTGCAAAATCGAAAAAAAATCCATCATTTTACTGTTTGTGGTCTCAGCCAATTTCATCGTGCTATGGTCAACATTAATGGTGTATTCTATATGGTTCCGGATGTATCATATTGGACATCGGGCTGTGTATTTTCATTGGTTTGTAAAGGAATTGGGTAACGTGTTGTAGCTCCTCAGTTGCTGCACAAACACTGCGATTTATGCCGTGACCCAGACTAAGTTCAGACAGCAGCTGAAGAATGTGCTGAAATATCCCTTTGCCCAAATTCATCAATCAATCAAATTCACTCATTAACCAATCCATCCAGGACTTTGTCATTTCAGTTCAATGTTTCTGCAATGAATGCACCTGTCACTATGGTAACAGATTGAGGGTAGTGTTCGTTTGTCCAACATCATCCCACAGAGGGTTTTAGGAGATCATTTTAATGTTTCTCACAACTCAGGGCCAGTGATAAATATCACCATACTAATGACTCTACGTGCAGTGTATTTCTAAAGAATAAAACATTTCAATAAAAAGTGTCACAAGGCAGAAACGTTGTTCTTTGTTTGGAAAAATCTGAGGTGGAGAGTGACAGATGCAACCCCAAGTCCAAGTCCTCAGGACTGGGGTGTGACGATGGGGGAGTGTGTGGGGAAGTGAGTGTGATGATGGGGGAGTGTGTGCGGGAGTGAATGTAGCAGTGGGGCCTTGTGTGGGAAAGGTGAGTGTGATGGTGGGAGTGTCTGAAGGGGGATGCACGCGATGCTTGGTGAGTGTGCAGGGGAGTGAGTGTGAAACTGGGGGAGGGAAGGGGGAGTGAGCATGACGGTGTAGGATTGGGCAGAGAAGTTAGTGTGATAGTGGAGAATGTGTGAAGCAGTGAGTGTGACGGTGGGGGGAGTGTATAAAGCCATGAGTATGACAATGGGTGTGTTTGTTTAAGGTAGTGAGGGTGATGGTGGGGGGTGCACAGGGCAGTGAGGATGACAATGGGGCAGATGTGCAGGGCAGTGAGGGTGATGGTGGAGGAGTGAGTGTGACAGCAGAGTGAGCGAGCGTGACAAACGTTGTGGTACAGGGAGAAAGCGAAATGGTGAGGGAGTGTACAGGGCAGTGTGCATGAGTGTGCAGGAGGGTGAGAGAGTGTGTCAGTGGGGGAGTGTGCGCGAAGGCGCGTGCGGGAGAGTGAGCATGATGGTGGTAGAGTGTGGGGGGTGTGAGTGTGATGGTGGGGGAGAGTGCGGGGGAGTGAGTGTGATGGTGGTAGAGTGGGGGTGTGTGTGTGATGGTGGGGGAGAGTGCAGAGGAGAGAGTGTGACAATGGGGGTTTTGTAGTGCAGTGACAGTGATGGTGGGGGAGTGTATGGGGCAGTGAGTGTGATGGTGGGGTGTGTGCACGAAACAGTGAGTGTGACAGTGGGGGAGATGTGCAGGGTAGTGAGTGTGACAGCGAGGGAGAATGTGGGGAAATGAGTGTGAATGTGGGAGAGTGTTCAGTTGAATGAGCATGAAAGTGGAGGAGTGTGCAGGAGAATGAGCATCAGGGTGAAGGAATGTGCGAGCAATGAACAGGATAATGGAAGAGTGTGTGGTGCAGTGAGTGTGACAGTGGGAGAATGTATGGGGTAGTGAGTGTGACTGTGGAGGTAGGTGTGGTGGAGTGAGTGTGAAGGTGTAGGAGTGTGAGCTGCATCAGTGTGATAATGGGGGAGTGTGCAGGGCAGTGAGCGTGATGATGAGGAATGTACAGGGGATTGAGCATGATAGTTGGGGTGTGTGTGAGGCAGTGAGCGTGAGGGTGGGGGAGTGTACGGGTGAGTAAGCGTGACAATCGGGAAGTGTGCAGGAGACTGAGGGTGACGGTGAGGGAGTGAGTGGGGGAATGAGCGTGATGGTAGGGGAGTGAGCAGGGGCAAGAGCATGACGGTAGGGGAGTGGGACTGAGTGTGAAGGTGGGGAGTGTGTAGGGGAGAGAGTGTCAACCATGGAAAAACAAGGAGCTGAAGCAGAGACAGAAGTGAGGATAGCATTTGTGTCAGGGAGTATGGGTTAACAAGGAACAACAGCATTACTGGCCTGTAAATACTGAACACATCTCCATGTGTCAGGTTTACCAGGTTTTGCTGCAGGCGGAATAGGGATACCACGTGGCTTCATGTGGGATTAACGGACATCCTGAACCAAAAGGGAAGCAATAAGAGGTCCAATGCCTTCAGTCGCAATGGGTGTAAGCGGATACTGCTGGACCAATGGTAATTGAGCTCCAGGTTTTAAAGTACCAGTATGTGGAGGAGCAGAAAAGACTAAACCCACATGGTTAGGATGGAGGGCCCACAGCGAAGGAGGCAACTTATCTAAAAGCCATGGACGATCAAAGGAAAGAGCGTTCAAGGGGTTTAGCAGAGGAAAGGTGGCACGAGCTGTAAAAGCAGGCAGACACAGGCAGAAACAGTCTGGACCAAGCACCGCATTATGTAGGGAAGGCGAATCACCAGGAACGAGGTGCTTAAACAAAAGATGGAAATGAGAACGCTGATGCATGGAGGCCAAATCATTGGGGTGGTACAGCTTAGCACTGCTGTCTCACAGCACCAGGATCTCTTGATTGATTCCAGCCTCAGGCGAACGTCTGTGTGGAGTTTGCACATTGTCCCCGTGTCTGCATGGGTTTTCTCCGGATGCTCTGGTTTCCTCCCACATTGCTGCAAAGATGTGCAGTTCAGGTGAATGGGCCGTGCTAAATTGCCCGTAGAGTTAGGTGCATTAGTCAGAGGGAAATGGGACTGGGTGGGTTACCCTTTGGAGGGTCAGTGTGGACTTGTTGGGCCAAAGGGTCTGCTTCCACACTGTAGGGAATCCAATCTAAATAGCGTGGCATGATTCGGGCATCTCTAAAACATGGCCTTCAGGGGAACAAGAATGAGAGGCATTAAGTTTACATGGAGTCTCGCAAGCTCGCAAACTGACCAGGCAGGCAAGTGAAATAATGGCTGAATCTGGAACCGTAACAGGTCCAACAGTAATAAGGAGAGTATCGGGGGCGGGGGGGGTTTCACCCAAAGTAATACCAGAGGCACCGACAGTGTGGACTGAGTTGGAACTAAAGAGTAAATTCACAGAGAGAGGTGCAGAAGAATGAGTGGCCCCTGAATCCACCAAAACCGGTCTGGAATGCCTTCCCATTTCCACTGTCATCATGGGAATTTCAGATGGGGACAGGGAGAGGCGTATCAAGGTGGCCTGCTGGAACTCCTCACTGAACCCCCACTGCAGCACTATGGGGAAAAGGGAAAAATCTTCAAAGGGCTGACATTGACATTATGAATTAAAGTGGTACGTGTGGGCGCACCATGCTGTGAAGAGGCCACACGGCAATTCCACTCCCAGTGCCCATACTGACCACAGGACCAACACTGAAGTGGTTTGTCAATGCTGGGCAGACGGTCGGAATGAGAGGGAGCAACATCACGGATAAGCTTCCTTTTCAGCTGTATCGCAAACATGCCCTGTCTATCCAAGTGAATAATTTGTAAGGAGATCGCAGTTATCTGTGAGAATAATAGAGTGGTTATGGTGGGGGATTTTAAATTTCCAGATATAGACTGGGACTGTCATAGCATGAAGGGTTTAGATGGAGAGGAATTTGTGAAGTGTGTACAAGAAAATTTTCTTATTCATTATTTGGATGTACCTACTAGAGAAGGTGCAAAACCTGACCTACTGTTGGGAAATAAGGCAGGGCAGGTGACTGATGGGTCAGTGGCAGAGCACTTTGGGCCCAGCGACCATAATTCTATTAGGTTTAAAATAGTGATGAAAAAGGACAGAGCAGATCTAAAAGTTGAAGTTCTAAATTGGAGTAAGGTCAATTTTGAAGGTATTAGGCAAGAACTTTCAAAAGCGGATTGGCCGCAGATGTTCGCAGGTAAAGTGACAGCTGGAAAGTGGGAAGCTTTTATAAATGAGATAACGAGAGTCCACCGAAAGAATATTCCTGTTAGGGTATAGGGAATGCTGAATGACTAAAGAAATTGAGGGTTTGGTTAGGAAAAAGAAGGAAGCATGTGTCATATACAGATAGGTTAAATCGAGTGAATCCTCAGAAGCGTATAAAGGCAGTAGGAGTATTCTTAAGAGAGAAATCAGGAGGCCAAAATGGGACATGAGATAGCTTTGGGAAATAGAGCTAAGGAGAATCCAAAGAGATTGGGGCGGCACGGTGGCACAGTGGTTAGCACTGTTGCCTCACAGCGCCTGTAGACCCGGGTTCAATTCCCGACTCAGGCGACTGACTGTGTGGAGTTTGCACGTTCTCCCCGTGTCTGCGTGGGTTTCCTCCGGGTGCTCCGGTTTCCTCCCACAGTCCAAAGATGTGCGGGTCAGGTGAATTGGCCAAGCTAAATTGCCCGTAGTGTTAGGTAAGGGATAAATGTAGGGGTATGGGTGGGTTGCGCTTCGGCAGGTCGGTGTGGACTTGTTGGGCCGAAGCGCCTGTTTCCACACTCTAAGTCTAAAAAAAAAGTTTATTTTCAAATACATTAAGGACAAAGGGTAACTAGGGAGAGAATAGGGCACCTCAAAGATCAGCAAGGCGGCCTTTGTGTGGAGCCACAGAAAATGGGGCAGATACTAAACAAGCATTTTGCATCAGTAAATACTGTGGAAAAGGATACAGAAGATATAGAATGTAAGGAAATAGATGGGACTTTAAACCCGTACGTATTCAATCAATACTTTATCCACTTACTATTACTAGGACACTTGCAGTCTAGTGACAACAATCAATTTAGTATCTCCAATCGCAGAACTTCGATACAAACAGGTGTCTGCTCACCTTTCTTATGCAGCGCCGCTTGTTGTCGTCATCAGTGTCCGTTGTTTCCAGTTTTCTCTTGTTTACGTTGCTCAGTCTGGATCACGTCGGGGTCACCATCTGATGGACTTTAGGCTCAATCTACAAACTTATTTTCTTTTATGTGTGAGCTAAGTCCTGCGTGCTCTTTAAATAAAGCAATAAGAAAAGATATTTAATCTTACACTTTTAGTTTTATTCTATCAGTAAGTGGATAAAGTATATAGAGCTCTGGATCTAAACCTTTCTGTCCCTGACAAACTACTCAGTAAGTCAGTTCACAAAGACAAAGGACGTATATCTGTCCCTGACCCAGTCTTTTATACCATGGAAGACATCATACCATCACTCCAATGAAGTTGTCTTCTAATTGGCCGTTGCTCTGACTCCATTCCCTGCCTCCTCGCATTCCCGGATGTCCGATCCCACGTTACCTTCCCTTTTCTGAGACAAAGGAACACCACGCGGCCTCCGTTCGGGCGCGAAACGGCAGACTCGCATACTTCTGATCACGGCCGATCACGTGACCTCCCGGCACTCTTCCGGAGCGCGAAACAGGGAGACCACGTGACCGCGCCCGCGTCTCGGAGTACCACGTGGCCATCCTCTGCGCACGCATCAGAGGACCACGTGACCTCCGAGCGCCAAGGACACACCCACTCACTCAGAATCTATTCTACCGGTAAGCCTTTTATGTATATATTTACACTACCCAGGTTGATAGGGCTGTTAACAAGACATATGGTGATTAGCTTTTATTAGTAGAGGGATTTGATTTTTGGGATCATGAGATCATGCTACAGTTATACAAAACCCTGGTGCAGCCACATTTGAAGTATTGCATATAGTTCTGGATACTACATTGTAGGACGGATGTGGAAACTTTGGAATGGGCTCAGAGGAACTTAACTAGGATGTTGCCTGGTATGGAGGGAAAGTCTTACGAGGAAAGGCTGAGGGACTTGAGGCTGTTTTCGTCGGAGAGAAGAAGGTTGAGAGGTGACTTAATTGAGACATATAAGATTATCCGAGTGTTAGATTGGTTGGACAGTGAAAGCCTTTTTCCTTGGATGATGATGGCGAGCACAAGGGGAAGTAGCTTTCAACTGAGGAGTGAGCGATACAGGTCAGATGTCAGAGGTAGTTTTTATTTTACTCAGCGAATGGTAGGAGCGTGGAACCCACTGCCTGTAGCAGTAGTAGACTCGCCAACTTTAAGGACATTTAAATGTCATTGGATAGCGACATGGAGAAGAATGGAATAATGTCGGTCAGATGGGTTCAGATTGGTTCCACAGTTCAGTGCAACATCAAGGGCCGAAGGACCCGTACTGCGCTGTAATGGAGTCATAGAATCATTGAGATGTAAATGTAGGCAAATGGGCCGAGTTTAAATGAAAAATGAACGGCATAGGCAAGTTGGGCTGAAGGGCCTCTTTTTGTGTTGTCGACGTCTATGATTCTCGGACTCTATACCTTGCTATCCCTCAGCTACTCATTCTATCCTTGGCATCTCCTCCAGACTCAAACATCTGTCCTAACTCAGCAACCTCCTCCAGCCCTATAGATATCTCATCAAATGTAACCATCCTCCCTACCTCATGAATTTCTCCAGCCATTACAATACTCAATTTCATTGCTCCATTTGATATGAACTTCCCGATCTCTTGTCCCTCTTCCATACCCCACAACCTTCTGGTAACTTTAAATTCTTTCAGACGCTAGCAACCTTTCTGCCTGTGCACTTTCCATTTTTCGTACAGTCCTCTGCATGAACGTCACTGTGTCCAGTCCAAGCATTCTCCCTAATACTCCTCCCTGACAACCCGCTCTGTATCTGTAAACTAATCCTATCCCCACAACACTCCCTAATGTTGTAACTTATTTGTTGCATTCTTTCCTTGACCTCCCTGTGTCTGTAAACTCCTCCAAGCCTTACAAGGACAAAGTGAGGTTTGCAGATGCCGGAGATCAGAGCTGAAAATGTGTTACTGGAAAAGCGCAGCAGGTCAGGCAGCATCCAAGGAACAGGAGGTTCGACGTTTCGGACATAACTCCTACTTCAGCTCATTCCTGAACAAGCCTTACAACCCTCTTAATCTCTGTCGAGGCTGGAGGAAGTTACCCAAAACTGAAACCTTCTCAAGACCTTACAACCCTCCTTGTCTCTGCTCCTCCTCCAGCTTCCACACCTTTCATTACTTCTGTAGCTTTGCCCAGTCCCTTCCATAGTCCCTGCCTTTTCACAATCCTACAATCTTGCCTACTCCTGTAGCCTCTTCCAGCACAAAGTTAACAATCACACAACACCAGGTTGCAGTCCAACAGGTTTGTTACTGTGAGTGTGATGAGGAACAAGCCTATGAGAGGGTACATGTGTGGGTGTGAGTGTTGGAGGTGTGTGCATGTGATTATGCGAGAAAGCATGTATGTGAGGGAGGGACTGGGAAAACCCCCAGTCAGTAATCAGGGCCATTCGGCCTCGGAACTTCGGCTGACTATTTTCCAAGCTGGACTTCGGAACAGGCAACAACGCAAAGTGGCCGAACAGAGGGTGATAGGACCTTGGGTTCATATCACACTACAAGCGGCTGCACTGAACAACACATTCTTTAACACACACACACACACACACACACACACCCGTCTCTACCCCTCTCTATCTCTCTCCATCGCTTATGAGAGGGTGGCGCAACATCGAGGGCCGAAGGGCCTGTACTGCGCTGTTATGTTCTATGCTGTATCATAATTCCACACACATTTTATCAAGCTTACACACACGCAAACACAAACTCTCTGCGTGTACTCACATGGACATTCTCACATGGACACACTAACTCTGTCTCTCTCTCCTGCACACACATGCACACACAGAGATTTATGAGGCAAATTTGTATTTGCAGAATTATATTTGCAGATAGATTCTATTTTTCTCAAAAATGCACAGTTTGCAGGCAGTCAATCCATGTAATATTTGTAAATTCCACTTGGGAAGTAGAACCAGTCTGACTCAAGATTGGCCTAACCCACCACTATAAGACATTATCTGAGCTGAGATGTCTCCTACTGTTGGAAAACCTTAAATTATCAGAGAATGTGACTTTAAAGAAGTTCTGGCATTTATCTATTAAAAAAATCAAAACCAGCAAATCCATTCTGTAAGATGAATAATGTAGCAATTTCGGTTCGTTCAATGTATCATTGCATCACTGTAATCTTTTGCTGTAAATTCTGTCTTATGGTCCCTCTTCACAACCAAATGATGAAGAAACAGCACTGTGAAAGCTAATCCCTCCAAATAAATCTGTTGGGCTTAACCGGGTGTTGTGTGATTTTTAATTTTATCCACCCCAGTCTAAATCTCCTCTAAATCCCTCTTCCACGTTAACACTCCTCTTATCTCTGTATCTACTGACAATGCCTTCAGTATTACATATTTCTCCAGCCCCTACAGCATATCTTTTATCTGTAACTGCCTGTAAGCCCAAGTGTGCTCCCTTTCCTCCAAATTTTTACAATATCAAACTTCCTTTATCCACTTATACCTTCCTAATATTTTGACACCTCAAACCCCACTGATACTTTTTATCTCTACAAACTGTTTTGTATCCCACAACACGCTCTGCATTTGTAAATGTTATCCATGTGCCATAACCCTCCATATCTCATGTAGCAACTCCAGCACATATTGCACTCCCTAACTCTGTGGTCTCCTCTTGCCACAGCAATTCATACTGGCTTTATAACATCACTCAGGCCCTTATCACCCTCCATATCTCTGCCATCACTTCCAGCACATTTAACTCTCATTCTTCCGATCATCACACTAAATTCCTGCAATGTTTCTACTTCCTACGACACTCCTTTTGCGAGAAGAACTGTTCGTCTCTCTTTAACACCTGCTTCAACATTTTGATCGCCCTTAGTCAGTTTCTAGAATATTCTGTCTTCAGATTTATCTGTTTTCATTGACTTCGCAGGCAGCAGCCGAAGAGCAGGAGGATCAACATTTTGGAGATAGGCCCTTTTCCAGCACCACAATCTCGACTCTGATCTCCAGCATCTGCAGTCGTCACTTTTTCCTCGTTTTCACTGAATATTGTTGAAGCCTATTTTGATCTAATATGATTTTTAAAGACCTGAGTGAGTCACTGATCTTTCTTGGTGATGTTTTATCTGATTCAATGGAATATCCATTCGTTGAATATTTTCTTGCCGTTAGCGTACATACATTTCAGTCTGTTTACCTTGTTATCCTTGGGCCGTTCTCTTATACCCATGAAATTTGCTTTGTTTCAATTTCAGGTTGTTGGGTGTATTTGGAGTAGTCACTGTGAAACTTCATATTCCACGTAAGTTCCATCTTATCTCAGTTTCCAAGAGGATCCCTTACTCATTAAATCAGCTTCATTACACAATGTTCCAGCTGAGGTAGATTAATCCGTTGACATAATGTGTTGTTCAAAGAAACACTGGCAGGAAGAAATGTTCGACAAACTCCTCTTTGTGATAACTTTTCCCATTGTGATTGTCCCAGATGGGATGAAGATTATTGCACCGTTGATAACAACATTTGGACGAATACAGAGAGACCAAGAGCAGCAGCCTATCCTTGGCTCCATGTGTTTGCACGCTAAACCACCGCCCGAGTATTTCCTGTCACATTTGTACGTAGCTGGTGAGAGAATGGACATAGATTGAGAATGATCGTCACATGATAGGTACAATGGCATCAGTCGTGCTGTCCTTCCCATTCTCTCCCATTCCTCCCTTCCCTTGGATCACACTCTGCCTCAGCGGGAGTCACTGCCCAGTACTAAACTGTGTGCCTGCAATGGAGTGCAGGCAGAATCTAAGGCCAAACAGCAGTGACTGCTGTTGTCTTGGAACCTACATCCCTCGCATCCCTCGCCACTGGACCAAGACCTTGTGCTGCTAAGTCCCACGTTAAAGGAACTCTCACACAGGCGTCTTCCACACAGTCAGGATGGAATTTCGGACCGAACTTAGATTAGATTCCTTACAGTATGGAAACTGGCCCTTTGACCCAACAAGACCACACCGACCCTCCGAAGAGTAACCCACCCAGACCATTCCCCAACCTTGTCTACCCCTGACTAATGCAACTAATACTACAGGCAATTTAGCATGTCCAATTTACCTGACCTGCACATCTTTGGACTGTGGCAGGAATCCAGAGCACCCGAAGGAATCCCACGCAGACATGGGGAGAATGTGCAAACTTTACACAGACCGGAGGCAGGAATCGAACCTGGATTCCTGGCGCTGTGAGGCAGCAGTGCTAAATACTGAGCCATTGTGCCGCTCCGTGACCTGGAACATCAGGACCTATCCGGACAGTCCCCTTTGTGACAGACCGGAACTGCACACCACCATCGTTGCCCAGGCGCTAACATGCTGACATCATCACTCTGAGTGAAACCCAGCAGGCTGGGAAGGACAGCTCAGACAGCAAGCTGGGGTTGACACATTTCTCTGGAAAGGCAACGCCAAAGAAGAGCAATACATCCGTGTAATTGACTTTACCATTAAAACCAAACTGGTGGAGCAACTCAGAGATATTCCCGGCAGAATAATTGAATGTATCATGACACCTGGCCTCCCCTTTCCTGGGAACCGGTATGTCACAGACATCCGTCCAGATGCACCAATACACGATGCAGCCGACGACGACAAGGAGCAGTTCTGCTCTAGCCTTGACCGATCTCTCTTGTGGTTCCCTACAAGTGGACAAGCTAACCATTCTCAACGACTTCAAAACCAGAGTGGACAAAGTACAGACCTCTGGGAAATTGGGAAAGAGTGAGTAGGGGCGCAAAATTCCAACGCTTCCCCAGACCAATTGCCCTGAGAACATCCTCCACATCACCACCGCGCTGTTCCACCAAAGGAACAAATACAATATAGCTCGCATGCACGAAATGCTGGCACCTCCTTGACTCTGTCATCCACAGAGCAAGGGATTGGAAAGATGTTACACGCCACAGAACAGGAGCCGATGACTGCTCGACAGATCATTGCCTGGTCCAAGCCAGGATCAATATAAGTACAGCCCCGCCGCAGTGGAGTCAACAGAAGTAGATCCATAAGCAAGTCGACATTGAGGCACTTCAAGACACGGTTAAGAGAGCCTCATACCACCAGCTCCTCTCCACAAACCTAGCAAACTAGTCGTTCGCTTAACCAGTAAACACCAAGACTGGTTTGATGAGAGTGATCAGGAGATCTAAGAACTGATGCAACAGAAAGCGCATCGCATTTCTGAATGTATAACAGCAACCGCACTCGGATGAGAAAAGGCAGACAGGTGACTGAAGACCAATGTCCAATAATGAACCCATGACATAAAGAACCGGTCGTGGGTGGGGAAAATACTTGAATGCCAACGAATGGCCAACAGCCATGGTGTGCAGGGTTTCTTCTGGGCTCTCAACACCACCAATGGACCAAACCCCCAAGGCCACACTCTACTGTTGGCCATGGACACAGTGTCTTATCAAAGACATAGAAGCCATCAAACAAACATGAGAGGAGCACTTCAGAGACCTTCTCAACCAGAGTTCTGTCATCAACCTGAGCATCCTTGATCGTATCCCACAGCATGCTACACACCACAGGCTTAGGAACACTCAGCCCCTCCTGAAGTAGAGAAGGCCATCCGCCAGCTGAAAAACAACAAGGCTGCCTAAAGTAGATGTTATCTCCGCTCAGGCATTGACATGTGGACGCAAAGGCCTCCCAGTGCAGCTCAATAATCTTGTCTATCTAATGTGGAAGGAATGATGTGGAGGTGCCAGTGTTGGACAGGGGAGACAAAGATAAAAATCACATGACACCAGGTTATAGTCTGACAGGTTTATTTGTTGTTAAGTCTTTCATCATTTAGAATGGGTTGCACGCTTCAGTTCATTAATATATAAATTACAGAACTTCTTGTCAGTCACTTTCTTGAGATAACAAGGTTTAATAAGAAAAAGTGACATCTGAACTTAGACAATGTATTAAATGTGTGAGGTTAGAGTCTGTCTGTATTCCAATCTTGAGTCAGACTGGTTCCATTTCCAAACTAGGAATTTATAAGATGTTACAATATTGAATGTCTGCATTGAGTGCCTGCAGGCTGTATGCTTTTAGAGCTAAAATAGAATTTATCTGCAAATACATAAGTACAAAATGTTAATAAGGTTCTCCTTAATTCTACCCGCTAAAGGTTTTTTATGTTCCCTTCCAGCTCTTTTAAGTCCATTCTTGGCTACGTTGTAACTCTCTAAAGCATTGTCTGAATCTTACCTCCTCCACCTTAAGTACGCGTCCTTCTTCCTTAAAGTACAGCACAGAACAGGCCCTTTGGCCCACGATGTTGTGCCGAGCTCTCGTCCTAATGCAAAATATAATAACAACCTACGCACCCCTCCACTCTCTGCTATCAATGTGCATGTCCAGCAGTCACTTAAATACCCCCAATGACACTTCTTCCACCACCACAGCTGGCACCACATTCCATGCATTCACAACTCTCTGCGTAAAGAACCTACCTCTGGCGTCTCCTTTATATCTTCCTCCTATGACTCTTCATATCAGTCATTCCTGCCCTGGTGAAAGGTCTCTGGCTATTGACTCTATCGATTCCATTCATTATCTTGTATACCTCGATCAGGTCTCCTCTCTTCCTCCTTCTCTCCAGAGAGAAAATCTGAGCTTTTTCAACCTGTTTTCATAAGGCAAGCCCTCCAATCCAAGCAGCATCCTGGTAAACCTTCTTTGCATCATCTCTAAAGCCTCTGTATTTTTCCTATAGTAGGGTGACCAGAACTGGACACAATATTCGAAGTGTGGTCTCACCAGGGACTTGTAGAGCTGTAACAAAACCTCACGGCTCTTAACCCCGATCCCCCGATAATGAAAGCCAAAACACCATATGCTTTCTTATGCTTGTCACCCAAGGTTCTGTCAAACGACCATCCCTTCCTTGCCTCAGTGAAACAAACCTATCCAGCACTAACAGCAGGTGTTTCTTAAAAAAAAACCTCCAGGTTTCTGTTATGCATTTCCCTGAGAACATCTGTTCCCAATTTAGGCACTCCAGTTCCTGCCTAATAGCATTGAAATTCACCCTCCCACAATTAAATGCTTTCCCATATCATCTGCTCCTATCCCTCTGCACAACTACAGTAATGGTCATGGAGTAGTGATCACTATCAACGAAAGTCTCTTGCACCAAGGGATCTGACACGTGGCCAGATTCATTGCCAAGCAGCAAATCAAATATGGCCTCCCCTCTAGTTGGTCTATCCACGTATTGAGTCAGGAATCCTTCCCGGACACACCTGACAAAACCTGCTCCATTCAAAATATTTGAACTAAGTACATTCAAATCAATATTAACGAAGTTAAAGTCACCCATGACAACAACCGTTACTTCTGAACATTTCCAAAATCTGCCTCCCAATCTGCTGCTCCGTATTTCTACTGCTATTGGGGTAGGGGGCGGGGACTGTAGAAAACTCGAAAAAGTCACTGCTCCTTTCCTGTTTCTAACTTCTACCCATACTGACTACAAAGACATACCTTCCTCGACAATCTCCCTCTCTGCAGTGGTGATACTATCCTTGATTAGCAATGCCAATCCCTCACCTCTTTTCCCTTCACCTCGATTCCTTTTGAAACGTCTAAACCCTGGAACATCTAAAAGCCATTCCTGCCCATGTAATATCTAACCTCCACAATAACCATAATATCATAGTTCCAAGTACTGATCCATGCTCTTGAGTTTGTCTCTCTTATTTCTGATACTTCTTGCATTAAAATACACACATTTCAATCCATCACACTGGCTGCACCTTTGCTTTATCAAGTCCCTCGCCCTCCTCTGCACGTTCTAACTGGCTGTTGACAATCTAGTCCATCATCTGAATCCTAGCTCAAGTGCCCACAATCCTGCCAATCTCATTTAAACCCTCCCAAAGAGCTCAAGTAATCCTCCCTCCTAGGATTGAACTGGTGCCCTTCCAGTTCAGGCGCGACTCGTCCTTCTTGTACAAGTCCCACCTTCACAAGAAAGTAACCCAACAATCCAGATATTTGAAGCCCTCCCTCTTATACCAGCCCCGAGGCCACGTGTTCATCTCTACTCGCTCTCTATTTCCAGCCTCACTAGACCATGCTGCTTGCAGCAATTCTGAGATTATTACTCTGCTCGTCCTGCCTTCCAGCTTTCAACCTAACTCACTACATTCTTTATTTAAGTCCTCCTCCCTTTCCCGACCTATGTCATTAGTACCAATGTCTACCAAGACTTCTGGCTGGTCTCCATTCCCCTTAAGAAACCTGTTGAGTCAATCTGAGAAACCCTGACTTTGGAACTTGGGAGGAAACACACCATCCAGGAGTCTCACTCGCGATCACACAATCTCCTTTCTGTCCCTCACATGACTGAATCATCTATCACTATTGCTCTCCTATTCTCCCCACATCACGCGTGAGCTCAGGGCCAGAAACCTGGCCACTGTGGCTTTCCCGAGAGATCCCCTCACATAACAGTATCCAAAATGGTATACTTATTATTTAGGGGAATGACCACAATGTCAACAATTCCTCAACTTCATCAGAAATGCCACAATAGAGGAGGACGAAATAATGATTTCATTTGATATAACAACGCTGGATATATCTATAGACATCGACCTAGCCAACTGTATCATTGCCACATTATTGGACAAAGTGGTTACTGGGACACCCGATGAAACCAGCAACATCAACTCCACTACCTCCACTACGTACCTGATGGAGGAGCAGTGCTCGGAAAGCTAATAGTTCCAACTAAATCTGTTAGACTGTAACTTGGTGTCATGTGATTTTTAACTTTGCCTACCCCAGTGCAAAACTGACACCTCCACATCATGTCTTCCACATAAGAACAGTATGCTAATAGAACATACAACATAGAACAGTACAGCACAGAACAGGCCCTTCAGCCCACGATGTTGTGCCGACCACTGATCCTCATGTATGTACCCTCAAATTTCTGTGACCATATGCATGTCCAGTAGTCTCTTAAATGTCCCCAATGACCACGCTTCCACAACTGCTGCTGGCAACGCATTCCATGCTCTCACAACTCTCTGTGTAAAGATCGCACCTCTGACATCCCCTCTGTACTTTCCTCCAACCAGCTTAAAACTATGACCCCTCGTGTTAGTCATTTCTGCCCTGAGAAATAGTCTCTGGCTATCGACTCTATCTATGCCTCTCATTATCTTGTATACCTCAGTTAGGTCCCCTCTCCTCCTCCTTTTCTCCAATGAAAAAAGTCCGAGCTCTGCCAACCTCCACTCCAGGCAGCATCCTGGTAAACCTCCTCCGAACCCTCTCCAAAGCATCCACATCTTTCCTATAATAGGGCGACTAGAACTGGATACAGTATTCCAAGTGCGGCCTAACCAAAGTTTAATAGAGCTGCGACAAGATACACGGCACTTCAACTGAATCCCCCTGTTAATGAAAGCCAAAACACCATATGCAACCCTGTCCACTTGTGTTACAACTCAGTTTACATTCAATGGACAAGTATACAGACAAATCAACATCACCCCAATGGAGTCCCCGATATCAGGACTGATAGCAGAAGCAATAGTGCAACGTGGAGAATGGACAGCTCTGTCCACCATCCAACCCTCACTCTGGATTTGGTATGTAGATGACACCTCTGTCATCACTAAACAGACACAACTGGAAGAAAGCCACCACCACATCAATAACATCCTGACCAGAATAAAGTTCACTGAAGAAGAGGAGAAGAACAGCAAACTCTCCTTCCTGGACACCTACTAGAGAACTCCAGATCAGTGTGAACAGGAGGAACAGCCATACAGACCAAATACTGAACTAGAACAGCAACAACACAACACCTATAAACGAAGCTGCATTACAATATTATTTAAACAGGCAAGGACACACTGCAGCTGCCCAGAATTCCCGAAGGCAGAGCAGGAACACCTATTCAACGGATTTAAATAGACCAGGGACCCCAAAAGCACTAGCCTCCAGTATTTTCGCAACAAACTCAAGAAGAGTTTTGGGCGGCACGGTGGCACAGTGGTTAGCACTGCTGCCTCACAGCGCCTGAGACCCGGGTTCAATTCCCACCTCAGGCGACTGACTGTGTGGAGTTTGCACGTTCTCCCCGTGTCTGCGTGGGTTTCCTCCGGGTGCTCCGGTTTCCTCCCACAGTCCAAAGATGTGCGGGTCAGGTGAATTGGCCATGCTAAATTGCCCGTAGTGTTAGATAAGGGGTAAATGTAGGGGTATGGGTGGGTTGCGCTTCGGCGGGTCGGTGTGGACTTGTTGGGCCGAAGTGCCTGTTTCCACACTGTAAGTCTAATCTAAAAAGAAAACACTACACGACCAGACACGATAGTGCCCGTATCATATATCAAGGACATATCCGAAATGACTACCTGACTACTCAGACCCTTCGAAATCACAAACCAGCAAACACCTCTCGCCAGCTCCTTGGACACCTACATCCAACAGGACGAATATTATCTACAGGATACCATGCAAGGACTGTGAAAAACACTACAGAGATCAAGCAGGAAGAAAACTGATCATACGAGCACACGAACACCAACTCACCACTGCCAGACATGACCAGCGCACTCTCTTTTCTAATCACAGAGACAATGAAGGACACAAATTCACCTGGGACAATGTTACCATCCTCACACAGATAAAACAGAGAATGCCTTGAGCATGGCACTCCAACTAGAAATCAATCACTAAACCCATTGAACATATACAAATCATTCAGATACAGAACCGGAAATACGAGATAACAGAGTCACATAACTACCAGGTGGGATGGTATACAAATGCTTCACCAGAGGAACATTGATGATGTCACCTAGCGAGATGATAAAACACATCAGCTCAGCGAACAAATCTACAATCACAACATCAAATCTAACACCAAGCTGATGGTATACAGAGCTGTGGTGGTTCCTGCCCTCCTATAACGCTCTGGGACATGGACAGTCCACAAGGGGGCCTCAAGGTGCTGGAACAGTCCCATCAACGTTGCCTGCCCAAGATCCTGTCAATCCGCTGGGAAGACAGACGCAACATTACCAGCGCCCCCAACAAGGCTAAAATCCCCAGTATTGAAGCACTCACTACCCTTGATCAGCTGCAATGGGCTGGGTACTTCCTCTGTATGACCTACATGATACTACCCAACCAGGTGCTCTACTCCGTGCTCCGAAACGGCAGGCGAACCCCAGGTGGACAGAGGAAGTGCTTCAGAGATGCCCTCAAGGCCTCACTGGTGAATTACAGCATTTCCACCCACACCTGGGAGTCACACGCCCAAGACCATTCAAAGTTCAGGAGGAGCATTTGAGAAGGCATCAAGCTCCTCAAGACTTGCTGTTGGGAAGAAACGGAATCCAGGTGAAAACAGCACAAGGAGCATGCTGTCACACTAACACCTCACCTACCCCCTACCCACAGTTTTCCTTTGACCCAAGTGTTGCAGAGTCTGTGGAAACTGCATCAGACTTTACAGGGACCTACGGACTCACCCTGAGAGTGGAAGAGAGTCATCCTCCTCTGCTACCGATTGCCAATGTCGTAAGATATGACGATTGAATTCCCTCACTCCTGTCACTGTGCCTTTGTTACAAATTTCAACAATTAATGCTGTTGTGGAAACTGAAACCTGTCCTTCCACTTCGGTTTTCTGACACTTGTTACCCAGAATTAGTATTCATACTGATTCATAATCTGAGGCCAATATTTTTCTTGGTACTCCTGTTGTTACCTCTAACTCTGAGGGGGCCCCACCTTGCTTCTCTTTCTGCCTGACTTAACACAATGGTGTGTAGCTGTGAATATTGAAACCTCACCTTTTTGTTCACCGTGTGACCACATCTCCCTAATTGTGATTAGATAGAAATTATTTCCCTGTTTTATTTTTTTCAGATATTTACACATTTAAATAAAGAATATGTCATTTATTTTTTTTAACCACAAACCCAGTCATCAGTCTTGGCCCATGCGGTCTTTGTGATCTCTATTTAGACTGCAGGAGGCTGTGTGCTCAGATGGCAGGGTGCTGTCTTTTCAGACGTCAGGGTACTCTCCATTCAGATGGCAGGAGGCACTGTGCTCAGATAGCGGGGCTTCTCTCCCAATTTTCAGAAAAAATCTTCTTAAAGTCCACTGACGATGAAACAAATTCTCCTAAAATGACTGGTTTCAGGCTGCCAACACCATCAAATTTAAAATTCAATTGACTTTCCATAACTGTTGGGTTTAAATTAATTGGCCAACTCCCCCACTGTCATGATCACTGTCCCGTTCACACCATTAGATTCACACTCACTGCCACACACACTCCACCACCATCATGCTCACTCCCGCATACACCTCACCACTTTCATGCTTACTTCTCCTGCACACTCCCCCACTGTCACACTCACTCCCCGCACACTCCCCCACTGTCACACTCACTCCCTGCACACTGCATTACCGTCAACATCAACCCCCGCGCACTCCCCCATTGTCACGCTCACTGCCCCACACACTCCCCCACCAACACTCCCAAAGTCCTGTGGAACAGAACATGGGGCTGAGCCAGTCTCTCTCCAGCTCAGCTCCTTCAACACAAAGACAAACAACTCTGCATCTTGGCACTTCATAATGAACATTTTTATTGTTTACAAATTGACCAACGTCGTCAAAGCCACCCTAAGGTATCCACTAACAGAGTTAATTGTTCATATTTCAGAAGACATAGAACAGTACAACACTATATAGGTCCTTCAGCCCTTGATGTCGTGCCAACATTTTACCCAGTCCAAGATCAAACTACCTACCCTTACAGTTGAGAACTCTCTGTACTATTCCTTGTCTCTCACAGACCCTTTCTCTGATTAACTGTAAGCTGAGAATGAATTTAACTCTTATAGGAATGTTGTAAAGCTTTCCCCCATTTTTACACACCAATTCCATAACACCACCGTCACTCTCCCTTCCGTCACCATAACCCATGTATCTCATCTCCCTCGTCCCGAGTCTGATTCCTTCCCTCACTGTCACACTTACTCACTCAGTCGTAGTCAGTCCTCCAATATCACACTTATTCTCCTGCACACTCCCCTACTGTCATGCTCACTCCCCCACATACTACCCCACCATCATGCTCACTCCCCCGCACAGTTCTCCACTTTCGCACTCCACGACCAGCGTGCTCACTCCCCCGTACACTCCCCTGCCGTCACTGTCACTGTCCTGTGCACTCCTGTACTGTCATACACACTGCTCCACACACACCCCCACTGTCCCTCTCACTGCCCCGTACACTCCCCCACCGTCACTCTCACTGCCCTGTACACTCCCTCACTGTCACTCTTACTGCCCCACTTACTTGCCCACTTTCATGCAAATGTCCCCCATACACTCCCACTGCCACACTCACTGCTCCGCACACATGCACACTATCATGTTCACTACATTGCACATTCCCCCACCATCACGCTCATTCCCTCACTGTGATGCTTATTCCTCCACTGTTACACTCACTGACCCATGCAATCCCCCTGCACACACTCAGTCCCCCGCACACTCCTCCATCATCACTCTCACTGCCCTGCTCACTACCCCACCGTCACACTCATTGACCAGTGCACTCTCTTGCACACACTCAGTCCCCCGCATACTCCTCCATCATCACTCTCACTGCCCTGCCCAATCCCCCACCAACTCACTCATTGACCAGTGCACTCTCCTGCACAGACCCAGACCCCCCAAACACTCCTCCATCATCACCCTCACTGCCCTGCACAATCCCCCACCATCAGGCTCACTGCCCTCATTTCCCCCAACCATCACATTCACTTCCCCTTATACGCCTCGACCAACATGCTCATCTCCTCGCACACTCTCCCACCGTAATAGTCACTGCCCTGCACACTCCTCCATTGTCACACTCACTGCACTACACACTCCCCCGCCGTCTGACTCCCTCTCCCACACACTCTCGCAATGTCCCTCTCACTGCCCTGCTATTACCCCACTGTCATGTTCATTGTCCGGTGCACGCCACTACAGTCACGCTCACTACCCCACATATTCCACCACCATCATGCTCACTCACCGCACACTTCGCCTCTTTCATGTTAACTCTCCTTCACACTCCCCCACTGTCACGCTCATTCCCTGTACACTGAACCAATGTCATTCTCACTCCCTTGCACACTCCCCCACCATAACACTCACTGTCTCCCACACTCCCCCACCATAACACTCACTGTCTCCCACACTCCCCCACCACCAACCTCCAAGGCCTAATGATCTCTCTCCAGCTCAGCTCCTTCAACACAAAGACAAACAACTCTGAGTCCTGGCACTTCACAATGAATTGTTTTCTATTGCTTCCAGTTGCATTTATAGATATAATTGCAGTAATGTTGCCATTTCTCATTGGCCCATAAGTTGAGAGAAACATTGAAATGTGTCCTTTCCCCCCCCCCCCCCCCCCGCCCCTCTGGGGCAAGGTTGGGCAAAGCATCACTGCCTTCAGTCTGTTACCATAGCGACAGGCTGCTTCATTACAGAAGCATTCAACTGAAATGACAACATCCTGGATGTTAATGCGTGAATTTGATTGATTGATGAATTTGGGTAAAAGGGTATTTCAGCACAAGCTTCATCTGCTGTCTGAACTTAGTCTGGGTCACAGCATAAATCGCAGTGTTTGTGCAGAACTGAGGAGCTGCAGCATGTAACCCAATTCCTTCACAAACCAATGCAGAAACACAGCCTTATTCCCAATATGATACATCCAGAACCATATAGAATACACCATTAACGTTGACCATAGCACGATGAAATTGGCTGAGACCACAAACAGTAAAATGATGGATTTATTTCGATTTTGCAGTTCTGTGTCACACTGCCCATCCCTATTGGTGTGAGCCTGGAGTCTCCTGCGGGCTCTGCTGGTCACTACAATGTGTCTGACAGTGAAAACATTGAGCAGCAAAATCAGGAGAAATGGGAGAGCTGGGTTTAGAATGTTGTGGAGGAACTCGATTGTGACCCAGACATGAGAGTAACGAACAGCATCTGTTACCTCACAAAACCAGGGGTAATTCCCCAGCGCATACCGAGCTGTGAGCATAAAATACCAGAAAATGTTCTTTAAACAGCTCAGCACAGTCACTTTCCCAGAATCACAGCAACCGTTTTCTCACTGCAATATTTACTTTTCAGCTTCTGGCAACAAATGGCCACAAATCGATCAAAGGTGAAAGTGACAGTGAACCAGACAGAACAGTCAGTGGCTGCATAAAGCAGGATGGCGTGGATATTACAGACAGGGATGGACCACAGGAAATCAAACAGCTCCCTATAAGCAATGGTAAGCTGTCTCAACATCAGGTCGAGGATAATGACCAATAGATCCGCCATTGCCATGGCCGCCAGGTAACGTCTGACACATGAAGACAATCCACAATCTTTATAAAGTAGGACAAAGATCGTCACTACATTAACTGTGAGGAATGGAAACAAACAAATTATACATCAGCCCCTGGAGTCAAAGTTACTAGTTGGATTGAAGATCCAGTGGGTGAAGTCATTCAGAGATTAAGTGAAATAATTGAAGCTGAAATAAAAATTGGCAAGGTCTGAGTTACTGACAACAATGTGACATAAAACATTGGAAACAATCCCTCCCTCCCCAAACACACGGGCACAAATCCATAAGGTCATTCTGGATCATTCCCAAAAACGCAATCACTTGAGATCAGACACAGGACACTTATTTACAATTCCGAATATGAAGATTGAAAACATTGTTGTCCTGAAGGATATTGCCCAGTTCCTTGAATACAAGCGGACGTTGGAAATTTCTGTCTTTCATGTAAATTGTAGTCAATCCTCTGTCATGATGAAAAACAAATGCAGGGGAAAGGTATTCACCCTTTTAAGTACCTGAGAAGATTCGAAACAGTGTCTTTCCTTCCCTGAGGGTATGGTAGAGAACAGTAGTCCCTTTGTCAAATGTAGAGAACAGTGGTCCTGCGTACATTGAGCAGTATCTGTGTACAGTGTAGAGAACAGGAGTCCCTAAATATTATATAGAGAACTGCAGCCCCTGTGTTTCATATTGAGAATAGTAATCCCCGTGCATAACATAGAAAACAACACTCCTTATGTTTCATACAGAGAACAGGCATCCGTGTGTATAATATAGAGAGCAACCATCCCTGTATAGAGAACACGTGTACCTGAGCATGTTATAGAGAGCAGGAGTCCCTCTATGTGATATCGCGAACAGACTTACCTGTGTACAATATAGAGAACAGCAGTCCATTGTGTACAAAAAGTGAACAGCACTCCCTGTGCACAATCCGGAGAACAGTGTATAATGTGGAGAACATGAGTCACTGTGTATAAAATGGCGAACAGCTATCCCTGTGTACAATATAGAGAACAGCAGTCCCTGTGTGTAATGTGGAGAACAGTAGTCACTCTGTATACAGCAGAGGACAGAGATCCTGTGTCTCATGTAGAGAACAGCAATTCCAGTGTATAATATAGAGAACTGCTGTCCCTGAGTGTCTGGTAGAGAATAGCAGTCCCTGTGTAACATGTAGAAAACTGCGTTCCTGTGTACATTGTAAGAACAGCAGTCCCTACAAACAATATAGAGAACAGCAATCCCTGTGTATAATCGAGAGAAGAGCAATCCCTGTGTTTCACAAAGAGATTCGCAGTCCCTGTGTATAATATAGAGAACAGCAGTCACTGTGTATAATATAGAGAACATGTGTCCCTGTGTGTCTTGTAGAGAGCAGGAGTCCCTTTGTGCATATAGAGAACAACCTTGCCTGTGTATAATATGGAGAACAGCAGATCTTGTGTCTCAGAAAGAGGAGGACAACACTGACCCTGTACCAGAGAGAACAGCAGTCCCTGTGTACAATATGGAGAACAGCAGCCCCTGTGTTTAATAATGAGAACAACAATCCCTGTGTATAACATAGAGAACAGCAGTCCTTATGTTTCATACACAGAACAGCTGTCCCTCTGTATAACACAGAATACAGCAATCACTGTGTATAATGTAAAGAATAGCAATACCTGTGAATAATGTAGAAAAAAGCAGTCCCTGTTTATAATATGGAGAACAGAAGTCCCTGTGTATATTATGGAGAAGAGCAGACTCAGTGTATTATGTGGAGAACAACAGTTGCTGCGTATAATTTAGAGAACAGCTGTCCCTGAGTGTATGGTAGAGAACAGTACTCCCTGTGTCAAATGTAGGGAACAGCAGTCCTGCGTACATTGCAGGGAAGAGCAGTCCCTGTGTACAATGTTGAGAAAAGCAGTCCAATGAATAATACAGAGAACAACAATCCCTGTGTTTAATAAAGAGAACAGCAATCCCTGTGTATTATATAGAAAACAGCAGATCTTGTGTTTCGTACAGAGATCAGCTTTTCCAGCACCACTCTCATCTAAACTCTGGTTTCCATCATTCGCAGTCATCACCTTTTGCGGCCTGACTTGCTGTGCTTTTCCAGCACCATTCTGACAAATACAATATAGAACATTGCAGCACAGTAACACGACCTTTATGCAACTGCTTGGCTAATACCAGATGACAGAACATGGAGCATTACAGCACAGTGCAGGCACTTTATGGATCTGCTCAGCTAATACAGGAAGTTAGACGCATAGAAGATGGAGCATTACAGTGCAGTACAGGCCCTTTGTGGAGCTGTTTGGCTAATAAATGAAGTTATACTAATACAACAAAGGACACCAGTACGCAGTACAGGCCCTTCATGTAACCGCTTGCTTGGTAATGGAAGTTAGACTCATAAAACCGTAACAAGGACAGAACTGCTAGACTAATACCGGATGTGAGACTAATACAAAATAGAACATTACAGCGCAGTACAGGCCCTTTATCGATCCACTCAGCTAATATCGGAAGTTTGACAAATATAACATAGAACATTGCAGCGCTGTACAGGCTGTCTATGGAACCGCTCAGCTAATAAAGGAAATTAGATTCATAGAACATGGGGCATTACAGTACAATACAGTCCCTTTATGGAATCGCTCGGCTAACAATGGACACTCGGTTAATGCTACCTAGAACATTACAGCGCAGTACAGGACCTTTATGGAAATGCTAGGCCAATAAAGGAAATAAGACTCACAGAACAAGGAACATTACAGTACAATACATGCCCTTTATGGAACAGCTCGGCTAATACCGGAAGTTTGACAAATACAACATAGAACATTACAGCGCTGGACAGGCCGTCTATGGAACCGCTTGCCTGATAAAGGAAGTTAGACTCATACCACATGGGGCATTACTGTGCAATACAGTCCCTTTATGGAACCAGTCGGCTAATAATGGACACTAGACTAATACAACATAGAACATTACAATGCAGGACACACCCGAGATGGAACCGCTTGCTTGATAATGGAAGTTAGACTGATAGGACATGGAATAAACGAAGTTAGACTAATACAAAATAGAACACTACAGCACAGTACAGGCCCTTCATGGAACCGCTCGGCTAATACCAGACATGAGACTAATACAACACGGAACATTATAGCGCAGCGCAGGCCCTTTTTGGAACTGCCCGGCCAAAAAAGGAAGTTAGGTTAGTAGAAACTAGCACATCACAGTGCAGTACAGGCCCTTTATAGAACTGCTTGACTAATAAAGGAATATAGACTCATAGACCACAGAATATGACAGTGCAGTACAGGCCCTTTATAGAACTGCTCGGCTAATAAAGGAAGTTAGACTCATAGAACAAAGAATATTGCAGCACAGTATAGAGCTTTATATAACCGTTCAGCTAATGAGGGAAATTAGCCTAATACAACATAACATATCACAGTGCAGTGCAGGCCCTTTATGGAACCACTCAGCTAACAAAGGAAGTTAGACTAATAGAACATATTAATAGAACAATACAAGAAGGTTGAGAGGTGACTTAATTGAACCAAATAAGATAATCAGAGGGTTAGATAGAGTGGACAATGAGGGCCTTTTATCTGGGATGGTGATGGTGAGCAAGAGGGTACATAGTTATAAATTGAGGGTTCATAGATGTAGGACAGATGTCAGAGGTAATTTTTTGACTCAGAGAGTGGTCGGAGCATGGACATTCTGCTGGCAACAGTAGTAAACTCGCCAATTTTAGGGGCATTTACATAGCCATTGTACAAAAGTTTGGATGAAAATGGAATAGATTGGCTTCAGATTGGTTCCACAGGTGGGGCAACATTGAGGGCCGAAGAGCCTGTACTGCGCTGTAACGTTCTATGTTCCACGTTCTATACCATAATACTGAGCTGTAAGATAGGCAGAAGCAATTGAAAATTTTCTCCTATCTGGATGATCGATTATTTTGGCACAAGGTGATATTGTTGATATGTATACACTATTAGCACAAAGGAAAATATTTATACATTTTCAAAGTTATTGCACTTTAATAATTTGATCTTGTGTGAGGAACAAGACTCGTCATTTCAAAGTCCATTATTGTTATGTCTACACAGTTTGCATTATATTGTTATCATAAAATTGGTCTGAATAAATGGGTATATTTGTGCTTACTGGACAGTTGAAAAGGGGATATTATCCAAGAATGTTGGAACTTCGATTATGAGACTTTGCTGTTACTGTTTAGAGCAATGTTGAAAACATTTATGTCGGGCACACACAAGGAAGTTAGGCTGGGATATGCTGGCCATCAACATCACTTTAAAATTATGTATGGACACTGAAGTTGTGGAGCTGACATATAATGGATTTGGTTTATGAGTGATTCAGTGAAAAATGCCATTGACTGAAGGAGTCCATCACCTTTAGAACACCTTCATTCAGGACTTGGTCCAAGATACAGATTTACAGAGTTTAGGAGGTAGACCAGAAGAGGCAAACTTACAAGGCAGGGTTGTTGGCTGGTCATTTTGATGAATGTTGAACTGCATTTGGACCAGCACTGAGCCCTGTGTTAGTCAATTAGCCAGTCTGTCCCATGCATTTTCCTGTTGTTCAGGTATGTCTCTAACTGGTCTGTTGTGAGAGATTGTGTGAACAACTATTCAGTTCCAGTTTAGAAGTTATCGAGACAAACTTTGGAGATGGCCAGTGTTTTGGAGGTAGTGGTGAGGCCCAGTAGCACTGTGACTGAATTTAGTTTTTTTTTCAAAGTCATTTTCAACAGCTTTGCCAGCTGCAAGAAAGTGGATTCACTGATATGAATATGAACCAGCTGTTGACTTCAGTTCCTGTCCTTTTGGCTTTGGAAACCTCCCTTCACATGAAGCCTGCCCTGTTTCAGTTTGAAGTTTTGTTCACTAACGTAGTCATACGACTGGCCAACTCACTGGTCCCAGTGTGGTTCCTGTGAAGCCCACCCCAAAGGAAGAGCTCATTCTTCCCTGAGTTCTGTTGCAAGTGCCCCATCAACTAGAATCACGTATCCCCAATCACTGTGTGACTGAATCTGGAATCTTACTACGCTTTGCACATGTCCCACAGTACCAGAGCTTGTGTTATTCTTGATTAAGTTAGTTCAGATGTTGTCACTGCCTGCATCTCTTTCTCCTGCAGTAACTCTGGGAGATCCTGATTCAGCAGAATTCTCCATTTCAGAGAGGTGAGCAGAGAGATGAGGGATGGAGATTGGGGCCTTTCAGATCTCAGTGGGAGTTGGTACCATTCTGTATGAGTAATTCTCAATTTGAGGATCTAATTGCTGTCTCTGTCTCCTGCAGTTACTGGGGGATTTCCTGACTCAGCAGAATTCTCCACTCCTACCTTGCCATCACCTCACTGAAGATAATTGGCCATCGAGAGAGACAATGCAGGGTGAGACCTGGCATCTTTAATAAAACTTACAGTGACGTCAGATAACTCACAGTGAACAGAATCCAGAGATAAGGTGTAACAGGCCAGGAGAAATGATGGAAACACATCACATGCTGTCTTCGTCAGGCTGAGTACACCAGAGGTGAAGCAGCTCTCTCTCACGATAGGGTGGGCATGAAGCCTGCAATTTTTCTGTTTTTTGTATCTGGTTCTCTTCCATGCTGTCCGTATGTTTTGTATGTCTGTATCTCTGGAGTGTGTTAAATTCTGCAATAGTTCCTATTTGCGACCTTGCATCACACTTCGTCTCTGTAACCGCTTTCACTTCCAACACACCTCCCTATCTCTGTAGCAGCTGAGAGTCCCCACACCCTCTTTATCTCTGTAATCCCCTCCTATCACTACAATCTTCCCTGTCTTTATGACTTCCAGTCCCAACGGACCTATCTCTGTAAGCTGTTTCCATTTCCACAACACTGTCTTCCCGCAAACTTCTTCAGCAATTATTATTGTCTCCATGTCTGTTCCTACAGTCCCACCAACACTCTCTGTGTCTTAAACTTCAGTTTGTTCCTGGAACCTGCCCTATCCCTATTGCTATCTCCTGGCTGTATGCAATTCTTATCTTGTATGACTACCATCAGCCCGAGAACACTTCCTGAATCTGTAATCTGATCTAGTCTTTGCAATCACTGTTACCGTGCTACATCTGAAACCCCATCTGTTTCTGACTGGACCCAGCCCATACAATATCCCCTTTCTGAATAATCTCCAACTCCTGCAACATTTACTTTCTGCAAATCATCTCCAGCTCATCCAGTCTCAAGTGTTGGAAGTCTTGAAGCTCATTAATGCAGTGTACTGGGCTAACGTTTAAGATTCTTGTTAGTGTCGATGAGCAGAGAGATCTCCGTGTCCACATACATAGATTCCTGAAAGTTGCCACCCAGGTTAGAACATAGAACATTACAGCATAGTACAGGCCCTTCGGCCCTCGATGTTGCGCCACCCTGTCATGCTAATCTGAAGCCCATCCCACCTACACTATTTGCTTGTCCAATGATGACTTAATGCACTTAAACTTGGCGAATCTACTACTGATGCAACCAAAGAATTCCATACCCTCAATACTCTCTGAGTAAAGAAACTACCTCTGACATCTGTCTTATAGCTATCTCCCCTCACTTTAAAGTTGTGTCCCCTCATGTTTGCTGTCCCCATACTTGGAAAAAGGCTCTCCCTGTCCACCCTATCCAACCCTCTGATTATCTTGTACGTCTCTATTAAGTCACCTCTCAACCTTCTTCTCTCTAATGAGAACAGCCTCAAGGCCCTCAGCCTTTCCTCGTAAGACATTCCTTCCATATTAGGCAACACCCTAGTAAATCTTCTCTGCACCCTTTCCAAAGCTTCCACATCACACAATACTCCAAGTGTGGTCGTACCAGAGCTTTGTACAGCTGCAGAATAATCTCCTGGTTCCAGAACTCAATCCCTCTATTAATAAAAGCCAAAACACTGTATGCCTTCTTAACAACCCTGTCAATCTGATAGGGTTGTTAACAAGGCATACAGTGTATTCACTTTTATCGGTGGAGTGATTAAATTTTGGGATCATGAGATCATGGCTCAACTATACAAAACTCTGGTGCAGCCCCATTTGGAGTGTTGCATACAGTCCTGGACTGTATGATGGATGTGGATGCTTTGGAAAAGGTTCAGAGGAGACTAACTACAATGTTGCCTGGTATGGATGGAAGGTCTTCCGAGGAATGGCTGCTGGACTTGAGGCTGTTTATGTTAAAGACAAGAAGGTTGAGCGGTGACTTAATTGAGACATATAAGATCATCAGAGGGTTTGATTGATTGGACAATGACGGCCTTTTTCCTTGGATCGCAATGGCGAGCACGAGGGTAAATAGCTTTCACCTGAGGAGTGATCGATATAGGTCAGGTGTCAGAGGTCGTTTCTTTACTTAGAGAGTAGTAGGAGTGTAGAATTCCCTGCCTGTAGCAGCAGCTTTATTCCTGATGAAGAACTTTTGCCGGAAACGTCAATTTTGCTGCTCCTTGGATGATGCCTGAACTGCTGTGCTCTTCCAGCACCATTAATCCAGCAGCAGTAGACCCACCAATGTTAAGGACTTTTAAATGGTCATTGGATAGACATGTGGAGAAGAATGGAATAGAGTATGTTCGGTGGACTTCAGATTGGTTCCACTGGTCAGTGCAATATCCAGGGCCAAAGGGCCTGTACCACGTTGTAATGTTTTACGTTCGAAATGTAGGCAAATGGACTAAGTTTAAATTGTGAAAACGAGACAGCACAGGCAAGTTGGGCTGAAGGGCCCGTTTTAGTAGGCGTCTAAGATTCCAGGACTCTCTACCTTGCTATCTCTAATCTACTCATACTATCCATGGCATCTCCTCCAACCACAAAAACCTGTCCTATCTCAGTAACCTACTCCATCCCAACAGATATCCCATAATGTGTAACCATCCTCCGTGGCTCATAGATTTCTCCAGCCATTACAATATTCAATTTCATTCCTCCATTCTCTATGGAGCCTCCCTATCTCTAGTCTCTCTTCAATTCCCCACACCCTTCCAACAGCTATAAATTCTTTCAGATGCAAGAAACCTTTCTGTCTGTGCAATTTCTACTTTTCGTACAGTCCTCTGTATGAATGTCACTGTGTCCAGTCCTAGCATGCTCCCTATTACGCCTCCCTTTCAACCTCTCTATATCTGTAAACTGATACCATCCCCACAACACTCACTAATGGTGTAACATATTTGTCGCGTTCTTTCCTTCATCTCCCTGTGTCTATAAACTCCTTCATTCCTTATAAACCTCTTAATATCTGTAGAGACTGTAGGAAGTTACAATGTCCACCCAAAACTGAAACCTGCTCAAGACCTCGTCTCTGTTCCTCCTCTAGACTCTACACCTTTCTTTATCTCTGTAACTTTGCCAAGTCCCTTCAATATTCCCTGCCTCCTCACAAATCTACAATCCTGCCTATCCCTGCACCCTCTTCCAGCACAAAATTAACAATCACACAACACAATTTGTAGTCCAACAGATTTGTTTCTGTGAGTGTGATGGGGCACAAGCCTGTGAGTGGGTGCGTGTGTGGGTGTGAGCATTGGAGGCACTTGGATGTGCACATGCGATTGAGCATGTATGGGAAATAGGGACTGGGAAAAACCCCAGTCAGGGAACGCTTCAGCATTCGGGGCCATTCGGCCTCGGACCTGTAGCTGACCATTCTCCATGGCGGACTTCGGGGCAGGGAACAATGCAAAGTGGCCAAGTTCTATACCCATGAGGATAGCCTCAAGCGGGACCTTTTTAACTTATTGCTTAGCCTACTCCACTCCTACATCATTCCTTCCATCCGTAACTGCCTGTAGGCCCAAGCATGTTCCAGTTCCTCTAACTTCTCACAATATCAAACCTCCTTTATCCACTCGTGCCCTCCTGATATTCGGACACCTCAAACCCCGACTGATATTTTCTGTCTCTACAATCTGTTTTGTGATCCACAGTATGCTCTGAAATGCTGTCCCCGTTCTCTATAATCACTCCATCATCCTTATTTGTGTGGAGTATGCTAATATAGTCGGGCATTTTGAGAAAAGAAAGAAGTGATGTTTTATCTTTTGAAGCACATTAAGCTGAATAAGTTCCCAGGTCCCGAGCGTATCTACCCCAGGTTATTGAGAGGAACATGAGAGGAGATTCCTGAGGCCTTGACCAGAGTTTGGGGATCTTCATTTGCCAATGGAGAGGTCCTGGAGGACTGACACAAACTCATTTTGTTCCTCAATTCAAGAAGAAACTTAGAGATCATCCCGGAAAGTACAGACTGGTGAGTGACTTGTCAGTGATTAGGAAGCTATTGGAGGAGAGCTTTATTAGATAAAGGGTTTAGGCAGATTTGGAAAAGCAAGGCTTCGTTAGAGATCGTCAACACGGCGTTGTACAGGGCAGGTCAAATTTTACTAACTTTATTGAATTTTTTGAGGTGGTGACAAAGTTGATCAATGAAGGTAGAGCAGTGTATGTTGTCTACATGGGTGTTTAGTAAGGGTCTCGATAAGGTCTCTCATGTGAGGTGCCTCCAGAAGATTAAGATGCATGGAATCCATGGTGACCTGACTGCATTGATTCAAAATTGACTTGCCCATAGAAGACAGAGGGTTGTGATGGAAGGGTGTTTTCCAGGCTGCAGGTCAGTGAATTGTTCTACAGGGATCAGTACTGGGACCTCTGCTGTTTGCAATAAATAGAAATTACTCGCGTAGAAATGTCAATGAGTAGGTTAACAAGTTTGCAGATGACACGAAGATCATTGGAGTTGTCGATAGTGCAGGAGATTGTCAATGAATATAGATGAGTGGGATATAGATCGGTGGTGAAATGGCAAATAAGGTTTCATCAAGAGATGTATAAAGTGCTACATTTTGGGAAATCAAATGTTATGGGAAAGGATACAGTTAATGACAAGATTCCAAGCATGATTGATGTACAGAGAGATCTTTGATTTATGTCCGTAGCTCCCTGAAAGTAGCCACACAAGTGGGTGGGGAGAAAGGAAATCATATGGTATGCTTGCCTGTATTGGCTGAGGAATTGAGTACAAGAGTCAGGATGTCACGTTGCAGCTTTATAAGGCTTTATTCAGGCTGAACTTAGAGTATTGCGTTGAATTTTGTTCGCCACATTACAGGAAGGCTGTGGAGAGGGCACAGAAGAGTTTTGCCAGGGTGCTGTCTGGATGAGAGAGTAGGAATATAAGGAGAGGTGAGAAAATCTTGAGTTGTTTTTCTCTGGAGTGGCGGAGGCTCAGGGGAAGATCTTTCTATTCCGTAGGGGTGGTGGTGGAAGCAGATACAATAGGGCTCTCAAAGGGGCTTTTGGATAGGCGCATGAATGTGCAAGGAATGCAGGAATCTAGAGCAGGCAGAAGGGGTTAGTTTAATTTGGCATCATGTTAGGCACAGCAAATTCACCTATGAAATTGACATGGGATGGGTGAATTTCACCAAGTTTCCTGCTTTATATTTTGATTGAAACGTAAGACCATGTAAGAAGGTCATGGTGCTGCCTACAAGAGAATGTCATCAATAGGAATATGTTCCCTTGAACATAAATTTCCTTTGTCTGCAAAATTATACATGAAGGAACTATAACACCTGGAAAATGAATGCATTCATTGCAATTTGATTTCCATCAATACACTTTGTGGAACCTCCCGAAGCCAGAGATCTGCAGACCTATTTTCCTACTTAAGAAAGTACACATAGGCATTGGAATGATTGTAATAGGGGGCATCAGCCTTATCCCTGTGACTGCAGATTGTTTATGAAGTTGGACTAAATGGGTTAGATTTCGATATCCTAAATTCCAAGTAAATAAGAGGTGTTCTCATTGAACTGTATATTATTAATAAAGAGATTGCTAGGAATGATATTAGCAGATGACTCTGCTGATAGGAATCGAGCGGATCACAGTCACCGAACTGTGCAGAGCAGCCTGAGTGACTGAGATGAGGAGACACGTCTTCACTCAAATACCTGTGAATCTGTGATCATTTCCACCTCATGGTCTGAATCACTGACTATATTCCAGAAAATGATGTGGAATGTTTGCAGGACTAAGAAGATGAAAAGAAGTTGCAGAAACTGGATAATGGATGTAAAGTCAAGAATGATGTTACTGAAATAACAACAAATACTGTGGCTTCTGGAGATTGGAACCAATTCAGAAAATGCTGCAGGAACTCAGCTGGATTAACAGTTTTCATGGAGAGAGAGAGAAACAGTGTTAACATTTCACATGTGATGTAACTCTTATTCAGAGCAGTACATGTGTACTGACAGTGAATCAAATAGGAGTGTGCCAATATTTAAAGTGTGTCTCGATGTAGTGTGTCAGTATTTCCAGATGATCAATAGGAGTTTTCATCTTCATTTGGGGTCCCTGTGAACAATGTGCATGTTTCCAATATATGAACATGAACGAGATTCTATTTACAGGAAGAACACCGGGAACTGTTTCAGTATCCAAGGGGTTTGCGAGGGAGTTCATCCTTCCTTAGAGAAGTTCACAGGAAGGGTTACAGTACTTACTGAGCTTCCTCAGTGAGTGAGCAGTAGTTGAAAAGGTCCTCGGGGAGAGAGTCAGTATTTACAGTGATCCTGATGACTGGAGAAACTGTAACCAGAGATTGCACTCTAAGGATAGAGATTAAGCCATTTAGGACTGAGATGAGGCGACAATTCCTTCACCCAGTGAGTGGTTAGCCTGTGGATTTCACTTCTTAGGGCGAAAGGGAGCACCTGGTATTGGGATACAGCCAGGTCAGAGGACTCAGTTCAATGATCAGCCATGGTTATGGTTATTGAGTGGCCAAGTTCTTAGTGAGTGGCTTGTTTTTACTTCTGTACCTTGTAGTGAGATGTGCCTTGTAGAGGGATTTGTTTCGTCATGTTTCTCTTGAAAGCCAGAGTTGTAAACCTGGTGCTGAGCTGTCTGCTCTATACAAAGCAATGAACAATTGTTGGTTGTTTTTTTAAAGTGGATCAAAGAACCCTGATTGGGTGGAGTCAGACTCTCACAGATCCAAGGTTTCCAGGTTTAGCTTTAGGAAGCAGACTGAGCTCCCTTTGCTGTTCGAACTGCTGTGTTCTCCCTTTCTTGCTGAGTTTTTTCCCTGTTCTCCTTTCTCTTGCTTTTTGGCAAGGTTGCTTGTGGGATGTTGCTGTTTTGGAACAGTTAAGGATAGTGGTCACATTATTATTTTGTTAAGAATTTCAATAAAGTTGCAGTTCAACTTTTAAATTTTAGTGAAGCTAAAAAAAAACTACAGTAAAGTTAAAATAATGCTGTGCTTAAAGCCTACAATTTGACAAATTGAATCGCATCTGGAATGCAAATCTAAGGAGTTGCCTCAAAATAAGACCACATTTGGTTCTCAACCATCTCTTTGATGTATTCTGAGGGGGTTGGTATGGACCACGTTGACAAGCTTACCAATATGTAAAGGGAATGTGGCCAGTCTGTCAGCATTTATAGGGTGCTCCAGGCACGGTGTTCGTATTTGCTGGAGCTTAAGTGTATGTTAGCATTTATAGGAGATTTTGGGAGTGTGCCAGTATTTACTGGGATATCGGGGAGTGTTCCCATACATCCAGAGTCAGTCTAATATGAGTTGAAAATGTGTTGCTGGAAAAGCGCAGCAGGTCAGGCAGCATCCAAGGAGCAGGAGATTCGACGTTTTGGGCATGAGCCCTTCTTCAGGACTTTCCTGAAGAAGGGCTCATGCCTGAAAAGTTAATTCTCCTGCTCCTTGGATGCTGCCTGACCTGCTGCGCTTTTCCAGCAACACATTTTCAGCTCTGATCTCCAGTATCTGCAGTCCTCACTTTCTCCTCAGTCTAGTATGAGTCATGATTTGGAGATGCTGGTTTTGGACTGGGGTGTATAAACAGCAGTTTATAGTCCAACAGGTTTATTTGGAAGCACTAGCGTTCGGAGCACTGCTCCTTCATCAGATCATTGTCTCTAACTTAAAGCAAAACCTGGAAACGTGAATCTGTGAGAGTCTGATTCCACCAATCATGCTTCTTTTATCTACTTTTAAAATGACCAAAACTAGTTACACTACTTTGTATGGAGCAGACAGCTCAGCTCCAGATTTACAACACTGGCTTGCAAAGGAAACATGGCAGACAACCACTTGATGAAGGAGCAGTGGTCCATAGGACAGTGCTTCCAAATAAACCTTTTGGACTATAACCTAGCGTCATGTGATTTTTATCTTAGTATGTTTCACGAACACGCTGTTTTGACTGAAGTTGTTTTTCTCACTTGGGATAGATCTCGGCTCGTGACAAATGGGTGCATTGTCTGTTTGGGAGAGTGTAGGGAAGTGTGTGTGTGTGTGTGTGTGTGTGTGTGTGTGTGTGTGTGTGTGTGTGTGTGTGTGTGTGTGTGTGTGTGTGTGTGTGTGTGTGTGTGTGATGGTGATATGTGTTGAAGCCCATGGGGATTTTCTGGACCAGCAATGAGTCAATGCTGTAACTGTGGCTGGAGAGCTGGTTACAGGTTTGGTTCCTGCGTTGGAAGGGCTGCATTTGCAGTGTGGGAGTTCAGAGATGTTTCTTTGGGCTCAATCCAGGAATGGAGAAGTTGGGGAAGGGGATGAGGGTTACCTGTGGGGAAGGGCCCTGCACATTCTTACCATATTTCGATTCGTGGTTTGAAGAACAGGAGTTGCACGAATTGAATGGTCCAGGATTCTGAGAGAATGAGAAAGAGTTCATGCTAAGAGGTTGTTTCCTCTGCTGGGAGAATCCAGAACCAGGTGCACCCTTTCAGAGCACTGACTCTCCTATCAAAGGCAGGGAAGAGGGGGAAGTCCTTCCCTTGCAGGCTAATTGAACTGTGCGATTATTTCCCCAGAGAGCAATGGAGACTGGGTCTTTGAAGAGATTCCTGGTTCAATGTAATAGTTTGTCTGTAGACCATGGAATCCGAGGTTATGGGAGTTATTGGGAAAGTGAGTTAAGGCTGCAAATGAGGAGAGCCACGATTGCATGCACTGTTGGTGCTGGGATGAGGGGAGAATGGCCTAAACCTGATGTTTCCATTCCTTAATATCTAAAGCCACTCAACTCCACCTGATTGTTCAGCTGTTGTTTGTTGGTAACATTGAAATTTAAATTGGTCAATTGCAAGGCTCTTGTAAAAGTGTAAAATATCATTAAAATTTATAGCAGTTTAAGTGTACAAAATATATTTTTTAAAAAATATATAATAAAAGTCTGAAGAGGTGTGTCTTTTAACTCAGACTACAACAGGGCTGGAGTCTTCCCTGGAGGAAATCTGTATGGCTTGTTCCTCTGGCAAGAAGAGACAGTTTCTCAGTAAACTCACAACCCAGGAAAGAGCAGATCGTTTATTTTGTACAGTGTATGATATAAGACAGAACAGGTAGGTTCAGGCCTTATATTTCCAGAGAGTTTGAACATCCTCCCTCAGAGGACAGTGTTGGGAGGGAAGGAAGTTCAATCGAAACGGAATGGTCATTTTTGATCTTTGTGGAGGTTGGAGTTTAATTATTTTTAATTTTCATTTTTAATAGTTTTCTGACTTCTCTTGATGCTCCTGAACAATCTCCCAGACTGGACTTTCTTGTGCACTTCACATTTGCTACACCTGCACTGCTGATTTACAAAGAAACACTTTCTACAGACGTCCTCTTGTCTCTCCCTGTGCCCAGAGAGACTAGTACTACAAGGCCGGAACTGGTGTGTAACCCTTCCTTACAGTCTCTGGTAGGATTGTCAGCTGCTGGCTCACAGAAGGCTGGAGAACAGCTGCTTCCCATTGTGTCACTTCAAACAGTCGCTTCTGTAGATCCAAACACAGCTGCTTCACCAGAGCAGTAATCCCAGTCTCCATCCCAGTTACTGAACATCTACAAAACCATTTGTGGAATGGCTAAAATTCTCCAATGGAGAGGAAGCAAATGAAAAAAAAATACTAACCACATTGAATCTGAGGCTTGAAGGACGGGCAGGTCAGCCAGAGTCACAGCTCTCCAGAGAAACCCCTTGAGATTTGCAGAGTAATGTCTGAGACACTCGGATCTTGTAGAAGACCTCTTCAGTGCTCGGCAGTTTAACTTCTCAAAACACTGGTGCTGCACCATGCATTACCTCATTACAATACCAATTATGATGGTTGTGTGTAAATTCACCAAACTGAAATGATGACAGTGACTCTTAGAATAACCTTGCCCTGTCTGAATACCCTCTGACACAGCCTGCTCAAATCACTTGCAAATGCATGGGACTCATATTTGCAGACTGGACTGTATGAATTGGATGGTCATTGCTCCAAACAAAGATTTATTGACAACCTGTTTATTAATGAGTGGGACATGGCATGGGACAGGGTGACACAAGTCACACGGACTCACAAGATGGCCGCTGAGCCATGAGCAAATTAACAAATAAGATGTCTGCCAAGCCATGATATGGAGAGATGCAGCAGAGCAAATGC
Organism: Hemiscyllium ocellatum; assembly: GCF_020745735.1. Classification (NCBI taxonomy): domain Eukaryota; kingdom Metazoa; phylum Chordata; class Chondrichthyes; order Orectolobiformes; family Hemiscylliidae; genus Hemiscyllium; species Hemiscyllium ocellatum. Next base: position 57,906,736 of record NC_083426.1, read on the forward strand.
AGTCATTGCCTGCGGCCATCAGAATGCCAGCACAATGCACTCCCAACCTAGTTGATTAGTTTAAGGTGGGTGTGGAGAGAATACAATGAGTAATGTACACTGTCAGCCAACACCTTCTATAGAAATGCTAACAGCTTGATGCAGACTCAATACAGATTGCGAATAGCCAGAACTGCAGTAACCATCCTTCTCAGGAGGAGCGATCAGCGTCTTTTGCTGCAGCAATGGACTTCCGTGCTGACATTGAAACTGATAGTGTCTGCACTGAAACTAATAACAACCACGCTGACATTAACAAAGGCTGTGCTGGAACTGACAATGAACAAATAGAAACTATCAACAATTCTGCAATGATTATCATAAACAAACCATGCTATGAAGACAATGATTTCATCACAGACCTAGTGTATCACAAGATGTATCGACGTATCTTGATATGTGCTCCCGGTCGAGAGAAGAATCGCTGCTGACCACTGTGCTGTTGGTGTCTTTCTCTCCCTGGAGCTGCAGTATTCCTTTTTGGAATAAACTCTGTGATTGAACCCCGACTCTGACTCCAAGACTGGTGATTTTCCCCATAACATTTGGATACAGATTTCTGCATAGAAGGATTGTGAGCTCTGCTGAATGTTGTTTCTCCCCCCAGTGGTGTTTGATGGTTCGGCTCTTTTGTGGAATATATCCCTTTTCTGTGTTCCATCTTCCTCTACCTACTCACTGTCCTTTTTAGCTTGTGCAAAGCCTGTCACATTTGGAGCATGTCTCCATTCTAGTAAAACAGCACAAGCCTGAAATGTTACCTTCATTTATTTCCCAGAAATTGGGATCACTATCAGTGCAAATAAAATGATCAGATGATGCATTGATGTGAATGTATGCATTGAACAGTGAACTGGTACTGCTACTGCTTCAACAATCCTGCTTCGAAATGATTGTCCATTTTTTTCAGAACAGGACTGAGCTCAGATAAGTTTGTCATTTTCTGAGCCATTTGATCAATTATTTTTAGTTACCAACTCCAATAACTGAATTTTGGTTATTAAACCTGAGTTAATGTTTGTCAGTCTGCTTGACATATTGTATACTTTGTTTTTCAAACAGGCAGTTTGATTGTACTGTAAGTAACTAACACCATATCAAAGTGAATGCAAGATTAGAGGGATCTGACAATATTTGTACACATCTTGGAAATATTAGGGCAAGGTGAAGACATTCGTAACAGACCAGGACAAACCAAAATGTATTTTCAGGAGATAGCCTAGACTGTACCTTTTAACTTATGTAAAGGTTGGCATCAGTTGCTGTGCTCAAGTTGTGATTCATTTCGTCAAACTACTAGGCTTTAAGCAACGAAGACACTGACGCTACAGAAGGCATTTAACAGAATCTTTTCAGGGATTTAGGAATTTAGTTCCGTTTGTAGAGTTAGAGTCAGAAAGACATGCACGGAAAAAGATCCTTCTTTCCAACTCGTCCTTGCCCACCAGACATTCTAACCTTATTTAATCGCATTTGACACAATTTGGCCCATCTTCGTCTAAACCGTGCCTATTCCTATCCACATCCAAATGCCTTTTCAATGCTACAAATGTACCAGCCACCACCACTTGCTCTGGCAGCTCACTTCGTACACGCATCGCCCTCTGTGTGAAAATGTTGTCTCTTTCATAACATTCCTCTCTCACCTTAAACCTATCCCTCTTATTCTGGACTTGCCTTTCCCAGGGAAAAGACCTTGTCTTTTTGCCCGATCAATGCCCCTCAGGATTTTATAAAACTCAGTCTCCAATGCGCCAGTGGAAACAGCTCCAGCCGATTCAGTCTCTCCCTATAGCTCAAATCCTCCAACCTTGAAAACATCAATGTAAACCTTAACTGAACCTTTCAAGTTTCACAGTATTCTTCTGACAGAAGGAGACCAGAATTGCACACGATATTCCAATTGTGACCGAACCAATGTCCTTTACAGTTGCAATATGTTTTTCCAACTCTCACATGCAGTGCTCTGACGAATAAAGGGAAGCTTTCTAAACACCTTTGTCACTATCCTAGTGACCTGTGACTCTACTTTCAAGGAATTATGAACCTGCATTCCAAGGTCTCTTTGTTCAGCAGCACACTCCAGGATCTTCCGATTAAGTAAACAAGTTCTACTCTGATTTGCATTTCCACAATGCAGCACTTCATATTTATGTAAATTAAATCAAACTGCCACTCCTGAGCCCATTGGCCCATCTGATCAAGATCCCCTTGCACTCTGATATAAACTTCGTTGTCCACTATACCTCCAATTTTGGTGTCATCTGAAAACTTACTCACTCCGCCTCTTCTGGTCACATCCAAATAATTTAGGTAATGTTAGGGTACGCTGTTTAGAAATGAGAAACTACAGGAGGTTCACTAGTGTGATTCAAACTCTGAAATAAGAGCAATATTTTACACAGCAAACTCTGGAAATGCAGGAAGCAAGAGTCAAGATTGTAGCGTTGGAAAAGCACAACAGGACAGGTAGCATCCGAAGAGCAGGGATATCGATGTTTCGAGCACTTCATCAGGAAGCAAACCAGAAAGGGAAGTGGAGCAGATCCAATGCCAACTTCCACAGAGCAATAGGATGAAGAAACAAAGCCATGAAGTAGGTGAATTGGAAAACTCCTCCAAATCCCAGCCCAACGCAGTCATGATGGGTTGGAATCATCTCCTCCTGTGCTGATCGTTCTACGATTATGAGATGGATTAAATTCACTCTAGTCCCCCTAGAGGTACTGTCTTCTTCCTGTGATGGCAATGTAATAGCTTAGCTTGTCTCCAGAAATTCCACATCCTGTATCTCTGAGCAATCTCTATTCAGCAACAACTTGACTTCTCACTCTCCTAGATTACTGGGAGCTGCTGTAAACAATACCCATGGCTAATACCAGAATGATACATTTCAGGAAATAAAGAACAGATGTCAGACTTTAAGGTGGAGTTTGAAAGAATACTGAATGTGCTGTTTCTAATATCCCTCATTCTCTTTCTGTAACTAAGTCCTCCTTTGAGCTGAGAATGGCCTCCTCCTTTTGCTCCTTTTGAAATAATTGGCTGGAGAAATTGTGGTTGTCTTTCTAGATTTGACAGGTTCTGATATAGTTCCCAAGGGTTGGACGATGCCAAGACGACCCCCATTATTTTAGGAAAAGAGTTGAGAGAAAACTGAAGGATAGATCAGTTAGTCTGAAAGTGAGAAAGTTAGTGTGGAAAACATGAGAGTCCGTTATAAAAGATTTAGTAGGAGAGCACATGGAACAATGGGTGTTCATCTTGGATAAAGTCAGCATGGATTCAGAAAAAGGGCATCGTACTTGACAAATTCACTGTTATGTTTGGAGGTAGAGCTGACTTGAGAAGTTAACAAATGTGTTTTCCATCGACCTTGGGAAAGCTTTTGATCAAGTGCTTCTTCAGGGATTAGCATGTAAAAGTAAGGAACATGGGAACGGAGGCAGTGTGCTGACGTGAATAGAAAACTGGTTTGCATTCAGGAAAGAGAAGGAATAAACTGTTTTTTGTTTCCTGAATAGCAGGCAGAGACCAATCGGTTACCACAAGGATTATTTATAGGACCCTAGCTATTAACAAAAAATATCAATGATTTAGTTGAAGGAACGTGATTTAATTTCTTAAAATCTACAGAAGACACAAAGTTGAATAGGAGGGTGAGCTGTGACGAGGATGCAGCGATGCTGTAGTCTAATTGGGTCATGTTGAGTGAGTGGGCACGTGCAAGGTAGATGAAGTATAATGCAGCACTGTGTAGTGTTATGTAGTGTGGTTGTACACTCTGGGATGAAAAACAGGAAGGTATATCATTGTCTGAATGGTGAGAGATTGAGAAAGTGGAAGGTGCATTGAGACCTGGTCATGGAAAGTAACATGTAAGTGCAGCAGGGGGTGAAGAAGGCAAATGGCATGATTGTCTTCTAGCGAGTGGATTCAGGTCCAGAAGCAAGGTTGACTTGCTGCAATTCTAAGGACCTTGGTGAGAGTTCCCAGGTGCAGTGTTGGCCTCCTTTATCTGAAGACAGATGCTCTTGCCACAGAGGGAGCTTAACTAAGGCTTACCAGACTGATTGATTGCTTGCATCCCAGGAATCAATGAGGTATGAAGAGAGTTAGCTGCAAATGTGTTGCTGGTCAAAGCACAGCAGGCCAGGCAGCATCTCAGGAATAGAGAATACGACGTTTCGAGCATAAGAGTGTGGGACTGAAGAAGCACAGCAGGGCAGGCAGCATCCGAGGAGCAGGAGAATTGAAGTTTCAGGGAAAAGCCCCTTTCCAGCACCGCACTCTGATCTCCAGCATCTGCAGTCCTTACGTTCTTCTAGAAAGAGTGTTAGATTGGATCAGATGATATTGAATGGAATATGAGGGTGAAACTCATAGCTTAATAATTGTAGCTGGGCTATTTGGAAAGCCGGGTAGCATAGTTGTTATCAGATCTGTTATGCGTATGACGGTGCCAGGGACTCGAGTTTGATTCCATACTTGGGCAATAGTCTCTGTGGAGTTTACTCATTTTCCCCCGATCTGTGTTGGGTTGCCTCTGAGTCCTTCAGTTTCCTCCCACAGTCCAAAGATTTGCAATTGCGTGAATTAGCCATGTTAAATTACCCCGTCTTATCCTGCAATATTAGGGTGAATTAGCCAGGTTACAGGGATAGGGTGCAGGAGTGGGTCCAGGTGGGATGCTGTTTGTAGGGTTGGTGCAGGCCTGAATGACTGCTTACTATACTGGTGACTAGACAGTGTAAACAGTGGAGGGATGTTCCTAATGACCAGGCACTCCAGAACGAATGGTCACAGACTAATGTACAGGTAAACAATTGAGGATTGAGATAAGGTGAAGTCTCTTCACCCAAAGGGTGGTAAGCCAGTTGTAGCTTATTTTTAGCGCTAAAAGGATCAAAGACTATTGGGAGTAAATAAGAGTGTGCTGAGCAGGATGATAAGCCATAATCGTATTGAATAGCTGAGCAGGATTGAGGGATTGAATGGCCTCTCACTGCTCCTATTTTCTCCGTTTCATTAATCCTCATGTAGAATGTTACATGTCACCAAATTGTAATACATTCATTTGATATTCCTATTTCCTAGTCTCCCTTTGGTAATATTAGATTCGATTACTTAGTGTGGAAACTTCGGCCCAACAAGTGCACACTGACCCGCCAAAGCGCAACCCACCCAGACTCATTCCCCTACACTTATCCCTTTGCCTAACACTACGGGCAATTTAGCATGGCCCACTCACCTAACCTACACATTTTTGGACTGTGGGAGGAAACTGGAGCACCTGGAGGAAACCCACGCAGACACTGGGAGAATGGGCAAACTGCACACATATGTGTGGTAATTGTGGGCTGGTCTCTGCTCTCTTTGCTTCTGTCTCCACTTTTGTTTTCTCTGTAGCCTCTTTCGCTTCCCATCTCTGTCAATTTTGTTGATTTTCTACTTTCTAATGAGGAAACAGAAGTTGATGTGAGCAACTTCGCCCTTCCAGACAGCTAGGAGACTGTGAGCACTGCAGATGCTGGAGATCAGAATCGTAAAGTACGGCATTAGAAAATCACATCAGGTCAGGCAGCATCCAAGGAGCAGAAGAGTTGACATTTGAGGCATAAGCCGTTCACCAGGAATGCTTTGAAGCCAGCTCCCCCATCCACCATGACTCTGTCTCACTAACCTTATCCACACTGCCCCCATCTCCATGATCCCATTAGCCGGCAGACACCGATCAATTTTGGTCTTGAATATTCTCTGTACCCACAGTTCTCAGGGCTGAGCTATATAAAGATTCACAAGCTTTTCTGTGACCATAGTTCCCCTCATCTCAACTTCAAGTAATCTATGCTATCTGAAAGGTTGAACAACTGTTCTGGAAGATGCTGAGTAAGTGCTGCATGTACACAACACGTCTGGATGCATCTGTGTGGAGAGAAACAGAGTGACTGTTTGCGTTGATGATGACTGCTCCTCACAATTCAAAGCTGGTGTGGGACCTGCATGATGTAATATCTTTTGAGAATTGATGCATTTTAGTAAGATCTATTCTCACTATTATGAACTCCAGGGTATGGAGTACGATGCACATTGGAAGATAGCGTAGCTGTTGGAGGTCAGTCATCTCAGTTTCAGGACATCTCTGCATGATCTCCTCAGGATAAGGATTTTTAATGAAATCTTTAGAGATGTTACATTGCACTCCTGCACTGTGTGGGACTTGAACATATGTCTTGTAGCTCAGAGGTGGAGACACTACCACTGCACCACAAGAGCTCTATTCCTCAGGGGATTGTTCTCGGACAACCATCTTGAGCTGCTTTGTCAATGACCTTCCTTCCATGATAAGGTTAGAATTGCGAATGTTCACCGGTGATTATACAATGGTTAGCACCATTCATGACTCCTCATGCATTTGAGCAATCCATATCCAGATGCAATATGACAATATCCAGGCTTGCACTGAGAAGTGATGAGTAACACTTATGCCACACAAATGCCAAGCAATGACCACCTCCAATAAAGAATAAACCATCCACTGTACCTGGATGTTCGCGCTGATCAATGGATCCTCAGCTATCAACATCCTCGTGTTACCATTGACCAAAAACTGACCAGTACGAGACATTTGTTGAATAAAATAACTCACCTGCTGACTCCCCAACACCTGCCAACCATCTACATGTTCCATATGATGAGTATGATGCAATACTCCCCACTTGTCTGGATGACTGCAGTGTCAAAGGCACTCACAAAGCTTGATTAGCACCGCAACCACAAGCATCGACTTCCTCCACCGTCGATGCTCAGTAGCAGCAGTGTTATTTATTTACAAGTTGTGATGGCAGAATTTGCCAAATCACCTTAGATAGTGTCTTCCAAACCCATGATGACTGCCATTGTGTTCAGCAAGGGCAGTATATCCATGGGAACGCCACCCACTTGCCTGTCAATGTCCAAGCAATTCATCATCCTGGCTTGAAAATATACCACCATCCCTTTATTATTACGTGGTCAAAGTCCCAGATTTCACTCCATAATGACAATGTGAATCAATCTCCAGCTGATGAACTGCATCAGTTCAAGGCAGCAGCATGGCAGAACCCCATCCAGCACAACTAGTGACAGGTAAGAAAAAGAAGGCCCAGCCAGCAACACCGAAATCCTACTAGTGAACAATGATAAATAAAATATATGAACACTTATTCATCTTCCTCCAGGGCAGGTATAGCATTCTTCGGGTTTGCAGCAATTTATAGCTATTTTCCTTGCTGTATCCCAAAAGCAAATCACGCTGGCACAGTGGCTCAGTGGTTAGCACTTCTGCCTCAAAGTGCCAGGGGCTCGAGTTAGATTTCAGCCTCGGGCGACTAACTGTGTGGAGTTTGCACATTATCTCTGTATCTGCGTGTATTTCCTGCGACTACTCTGGCTTGCTCCCACAATCCAAAGATGTGCAGATTTGGTAATGGCCATGCTAAATTGCACATTGTGTCCAGGGATATGTCGGTTAGGTTCATTTGTCAGTGATAAAAGTTAATTAATAGAGTAGGGGAATGGATCTCGGAGGGTTACTCTTTGGAGGGTCGGTGTGGACATTGTTGGACCAAAATGGCCTGTTCCAAGCTGTAGGGAATCTATGAGAAGGGAAATAATGGCTTACATCATCCTCTTGAGCTTATCACCTTGATGTGGGTCTGGAGTCACAAGTAGGTCAGACCAGGTGAGAATGAGAAATTTCTCTCCTTCAAAGACGTGAATGAACACGATCAGCCGTGTTTCTTGATGATGGTTTCATCGTCACTATCAGTAGGACTAACTTTTACTTTCTGAGCTTTAAGCAATTACATTCATGTCCACCAAGATACCTGCGAACACTTAAGTTCCTGCCCCAGAGAACTGATCTGGTTCCTTCAGAATTCTAGACTCGTTTCCCACTTCAAAGATGCTGCCATGTCAGCTGAGCTTCACGAACACTTGGTTTTTAATTCAGGTCTCCATCACTGCCAGCATATTGGCACGGTGGTTCAGTGGTTAGCACTGCTACCTCACTGCCCCAGGAACCTCAATTCAATGCCAGCCTCGGGTGACTGTCTGTGTGGAGTTTGCACATTCTCCCTGTACCTGTGTGGATTTCCTTTAGGTGCTCCAGTTTCCTCCCACAATTCAAAGGTGTGCAGGTCAGGTGAATTGGCCATGCTAAATTGCCCATAGTGTTCGAGGATGTGTAGGTGAGGTGCATTGCTAGAGGTTAGGATAGTGGAATGGGTTTGGGTGGGATACTTTCTGGAAGGTGGGTAGCAGCTTGTTGGGCCAAATGGCCTGTCTCCACACGATGGGGATTCTATCTATCATCAGTATTTTGTGTTTATTTATTTCAAAGACTTTAAATTCCTTCTTCTTACAGGGCTATCTGTTTTTTATACTCAGTAACATCGTTTTGGCTCCCACGATGAAACAAGAGAGAAAATATTGACTTGATCTCTCATTCTCTTATGCCCTGGCTTTAAGGATGGTGGTGAAGTGGAGGTGTATACTGTCCCTTCCTGTCTATTTCCAGAATTGCAATGGGATGTTACACTCCCAGTTACAGTGTGGATCGGTCTGTGAGGTGTCTGGGGAGACCAAGTACTGCGTTCATGGTCCAGATACACACCCTGTTATATCTCCATCTGAAGGCCGGCCTGTGAGGATGGACTTCAGTTCACTCTCCAAAGCTCAACTGACTGAGCACTGACATTCAGGCAGGGCCACTTATGCTTATGTACAATGGTATTCCAAAATGCTGCAATTCTCTGGGAATAGTTGGGTTGTTCCAGCTCTCTATACTGGGAATGTCGGTGTGAACAGATGGGATGCTCCAGGTAACCAAACTGAGAATGTCGGTGTGAATATTTGGTGGACAGAGTGTTTACAGCTGCCATTAGTGTAACTTATCAGTGGGGGTGAGCAGGATGGGGGTGTGGGGAGAGGATAAATGAACTGTGGGGGACGGCATTTCAAGGAAGTTATTGATCAAGAGTAAAGTGCGAATTGGTGAAAGAAGGTGAACATTGATGGAGCAACCCCACCGCCCTGTGGCTGAACAGGTTCACTCTCCCTCACATTCTGCAAAGGGCATGCAAGTCCTGGGCCTCTTCGACAGCCAAACACAAACCACACGACACCTGGAGGAAGAACGTCTCATCTTCCACCTTGTGACCCTCTAGCCACAAGGGATTAATGTGAATTTTGTCAGTTTCCTCATTTCCCCTCTCTTCACCAAACTTCCTGTGGGCTGCAGATGGTCTGTCGTCTGTATGTGGAACTGTCTCCAACCTGTGGGCTGCAGATGGTCTGTCCTCTGTATGGGGAACTGTCTCCAACCTGTGGGCTGCAGATGGTCTGTCCTCTGTATGGGGAACTGTTTCCAACCTGTAGGCTGCAGATGGTCTGTCCTCTGTATGGGGAACTGTCTCCAACCTGTGGGCTGCAGATGGTCTGTCCTCTGTATGGGGAACTGTTTCCAACCTGTGGGATGCAGATGGTCTGTCCTGTATGGGGAGCTGTCTCTAACCTGTGGGCTGCAGATGCCTGCCCTGTGCAGGGAGTTGTTTTCTAGTCTACGCTTACGCTCAGGTCCGGATGTGTAATGTGTGGTGAGTTAGTTTTAATGCTTTGCATTTTGGTCAGTACATTGTGGGGAGATTGTTGTTATGTTTATCTGTTATTGGGGAACGGAGTAAGTATCACAGTTTTAATCTGTGTACTTTAAATGCTGCGTTCTTGGTGAGAGGCTGGATATATCCCAGGATAGTGTATGGTTACTTGTGGCTAGCTGGATATTATCCTGTAGATTGTGAATGGGCACTTTTGCATTGAAAACTACTTTTGCATGTCAGCGTGTGGAGGGATTCGGGTATTAGCCTGTGAACTGCAACTGTCAGCTTTGTGTGGGGAACTGTGTTTAATCTTGCACACTTCATGGAAAATTGCAAAGGTGTTGATTTGGATTCTGGAACATGATTTGGATCAGTTGAGCTGGTTCTTAAATTCTGCCTCAAGAATGGTCAATACTGTGAGGGGAGCTTTTTATTACTCCTGTGGACTGTGGTCATTTCTGTCTGAGGAGCTGCGCTTTACCTTGTGAACTCGAAATGGTCAGGTATGTTTGCAGAGCTGATCTTAATGCTGTGGATTTTGCACAGTAATTTCTCCGTGGAGAGTTGTGTTTTATCCTGGGATTGTCACAGCTTAGTTCTCTGTGTGTATAGTTCTTTCATTTCTGAAGCACATAACTCTCTCCACAGCTGCTTCCAGACCGGTTTACTTTGTTCAACCATTTCTGTTTTAGTTTCACATGTTGGCTGCGCATAGTTTTGTGATATAGTTTAGAACTTGCATTGAGTTTATTCACTGCAAACTGTGTGGAATGCTGTGTCATAACCTGTTAATTACAAATGGTCAATGACCTTTGGGAGTTTTTATTTTTGATGTGAATTTCACATTAATTTTTGTGTATGAGAGCGGTGATTTCACTCAACTGGATTGTGGAGAGTAGGATTTCATCCTGTGGCATTTTGAATATTAACTTCACACACAACTGACACAAATGTGGAGTTGATCCAAATCCTGCAGATTTTGAATGTTTGTGTGTGTGTGTGTTCTGTGAATGCTCCCTTATCACTGCATCTTCCTCCAGTTCTGACAGCACTCCTTCTGTCTGTAACTGCCCATAAGACCAAACATGCTCCTGTCCCTCCAACTCTTGATGTCACAAGGAATTAAGGGCTACGGGGAGAATGCGGATAAGTGGAGTTGAAATGCCCATCAGCCATGATTGAATAGCGGAGTGGACTCGATCGGCCGAATGGCCTTACTTCCACTCCTATGTCTTATGGTCTCCTCAGAATATCGAACCTCCTTTATTCATTTCTGCCATACTGATATGCAGAACACCTCAAACCCTACTGACACCTCTTATCTCTCCAACCTGTTTTGGGTCCCGCAACAATGTCTGCATTTGTAATTTTTTTTTTCCATATCAAATAATCATCCATGTCTCTTGAAACAACTCCAGCACATAATGTACTCCCTAACTCTGTGGATTCCTCTTGCCACAGCAATTCATATTGGCCTTGTAATATCATTCAGTCCCTTATCACCCTTCATACCTCTGCCATCACTCACAGCAGATTCAATTCTCCCCACTCCTACCATGTATTTTAATTTGGACAATATTTCAACTTCCTACAACACTCCTCTTGCTAGAAGAACGTTTGGTATCCCTTTAACACCTGCTTCTACATTTTGGTAGCCCTGGGTCAGTTTTGAAAACCCCGTGTCTTCAGAATTGTTCATTTTCATTGAATGGCGAAGCAGCATGCGAAGAGCAGGAGAATCAATGTTTCGGGTATAAGCCCTTCATCAGGAATGAGGCTTGTGAGCCAAGGGGGTACAGAGATAAATGGGAGGGGGTGGGGCTATGGGGAAATATAGCTGACACTGCGTTAGGTAGATGAAGGTGGAGGCAATGGTGATAGGTGGATAGGAGGGTGGACTGGATAGGAGGGAGGAAGATAGACAGGTCAACAGTCCATACAGGAAGATGTAACAGGTCAAGAGGGTGGTGCTGAGTTGGGAGGTTGAATCTGGGATAAGGTCGGGGGAGGGGAAATGAGAAAACTGCTGAAGTCCACATTAATCCTGTGTGGTTGGAGGTTTCCAAGGTGGAAGATGAGTCATTCTTCCTCCAGACATCAGGTGGTTAAGGTTTGCCAATGGAGGACCTGAATGTCCTTGGCGAAGTGGGAGAGGGAGTTAAGTGTTCAACCACTGGACGGTGAGGTTGGTTGGTGCAGGTGTACCAGCGATGTTCTCTGAAGCATCCTGTAAGGAGGCGTCTTGTCCCCCCATTGTAGAGGAGTTCACATCGGGAGCAATGGATCCAGTAAACGGCATGTGCAGAAGTACAGGTACATCTATGAAGGATGTGGAAGCCTCCTCTGCATGGAGGGGAGGGGGGAGGTTTGCATGCAGGTTTTGCAATTCTTGATGTAGCAGGGGAAGGTGCCAGGAGGAGAGGTTGGGGGAGCATGGACCTGACAAGGGAGTCGTGGAAGGAAGGGTCTTTATGGAAAGTGGATAGAGATGGGGAGGGAATTATCTCTGGTGGTGAGGTCCATTTGTAGGTGGCAGAAATGGGGGAGGATGATGCAATGTATATGGAAGTTGGTTGGATGGAAACTGAAACCAGGGTTTCTATCTTTGTTGCGGTTGGAGGGGTGGTGTTTGACGGTGGAGGTGCAGTAAGTGGATGAAATGCGTTGGAAGCCATCATTGAGCACATGGGACGGGAAATTATGGTCTTTGCAGAAGGAGGCCAGCTGTTGTGTTCTGTGGTGGAACTGGTCCTCCTGAGATAAGATGTGATGGAGGCAGAAGCATTGCGAATAAGGGATAGTGTTTTTACATGATTCAGGGTGGGAGGAGGTGTAGTCCTGTTGGAAGTTGGTGAGTTTGTAGATGTCTGTGCTGAGTTGAATAGTGTTGATGGAGATGGAGGGGTCCAGGAAGGAGAGGGAGGTGTCTGAGAGAGTCCAGTTGAACTTAAGTTCTGGGTGTAAGATGTTCATGAAATTGATGAATTGTACAAATTCCTCATGGGATCATGAGGTAGCGCTGATAGTCATTGCTGTAACAGGAAAAAGTGAGGAATGGTGCCGGTGTAGCTGTGGAAGATGGACTGTTCCATGTACCTGATGAAGAGACAGGCATATCTGGGGCTCATGGCTACCCCTTTTGTCTGGAGGATGTGAGAGGATTGGAAGGAGAAGTTATTGAAGGTGAGGACTGGTTCAACCAATTGAATGAGTGTGTCAGTGATGAGTACTGGTGGTGACAATAAGGAAAGGAAGAAATGAAGGGTTTGGAGGCCTTCGGTTATGGTGGATAGAGGTGTATAGAGACTGGATATCCATGGTGAAGATGACAAGTTAGGGGGCTGGGGAAACGAAAGTCATGGAAGAGGTGGAGGACATGAGTGGTGTCCCCAAACGTTGGTGAGGAGATCCTGGATTGGGGGATAGGACAGCATCAAGGTACGTGGAGCTCAATTCGATTTTACTGATCAAATGCCACGAACACAACTTCCTCATCACCACTGCGCTGTCCTACCAAAGGAACAATACAAGATAAATCCCATGCCCCAAACACTGGCACCTTCTTGACTCTGTCTCCTCAGAACGAGGGATTGTTAAGATGTTACTTGCCACAGGAAAGAGGCCAATGACCGCTGGTCAGAACACTGCCTGCTCTGAGCAAGGTTCAATATACATACAGCCCTGTCGCAGTGGAGACGACAAATGCAGAGCTGCAAGAGGTTTGACATTGAGGCATTTGAAGACCTGGAAAAGAACGCCTCACAAAACCAGCTCCTCTCCACAAACCTAACAACCCTCAGGAACACGAAGTCACTGACTTCCACAAGCCCCTCGTCCTCAATGACGACTACCTCAATACCTGCAAAATCTCAGTCAGTCACTTAACTACTAAACACCAAGAGTGGTTTGACCAGAATGGTCAGGAGATCCGAGAACTGATAAACCAGGAGCACATTGCATTTCTGAATATAAGAGTATTTGCGCTCGGAAGAGAAAAGGTAGACTCACAGGCGACTGAAGGCCAGGGTCCAACAACAAGCCCGTGACAAAAAGAGCAGATAGTGGGTGGGGAAAGCACTGCAGTGCCAATGAATGGCCAACAGCCATGGTGTGAAGGATCTCTTTGTGACTGTAAAAAGTGAGGTCTGCAGATGCTGGAGATCAGAGCTGAAAATGTGTTGCTGGTTAAAGCACAGCACGTTAGGCAGCATCCAAGGAACAGGAAATTCGATGTTTCGTGCCAGAGCCCTTCATCAGGATTCCTGATGAAGGGCTCTGGCCCTAAACGTCGAATTTCCTGTTCCTTGGATGCTGCCTAATCTGCTGTGCTTTAACCTTCAACACATTTTCATTTCTTTGTGACTGTCAAGGCCATCACAATGGTCCATCCCAAGGACAAAGTGACTCTTATCAAAGACAAAAAAGCCATTAAACAACGCTGGGGAAAGCACTTTATAGAACTCCTGAACCAGACCTCTGTCATCAATCAGAGCTGTCTGTCTGCCTTAACCGGAATGAGGAACAAATACCTGGTGAGTTTGAAGATGTCACATTTGTGTGTATTTTCCAAAAAACAAGGAATAAGTCTGACTTTGGAAACTACAGGGGATTCTCCCTGCTGTCGATCATTGGAAAAGTCATTACCAGGATCATCCTCAACTGTCTCCTCCCTGTGCTTGAGGAACACCCCCACCCATCCTTCAGAATCACAGTGTGGCTTCCAGTCATGGAGGGGCACAATGGACATGATTTTCATCATGCGACAGCTGCAGGAGAAATGTAGAGAAAACAGCCTTCTCTTGTACATGGCCTTTGACCTTACAAAGGTCTTTGACACGGTTAATCGGGAAGCATTATGGAGCATCCTTCGCCACTTTGGCTACACCACGAAGTTTGTCACCAACCTTCACCTGCTCGACAATGACATGAAAGTCGTGGTAATAACAAATGGCTCCATCACAGACCCATTCATCATTCGGACTAATGTCAAGCAAGAACGTGTCATTGTCCCAACACTGTTCTCGATCTATCTCACTGCAAACCACTGACTAGTTCCCCAACAGAGTGGGCCTAAGCTACAGAACCAGGAGGAAAGTATTTAACCTCCACCACGTCCAAACAAAAAACAAAATTGCCCGACTCTGTGTCATCGTGGATGGCGTTTGTGTATGTACAAATTCGGAGGATGTACCCCAGACCATTGTCAGTACCTTTACAGGGACACATAAGAGCATGGGTCTCACCCTGAACATTCACAAGACAAAGACCCTCCTCCACCCTGCCTTGGCATTGTGAAACAAAACCCCTATCATTAAGGTCCAATATCTCAGAACTGTCCTGTTAACCGAATCAGATATTAATGAAGAGATCCAGCACTGCCACCAGTGTGCTAGCAGAGCCATCGGCTGCCTGAAGGAAAGTGTTGTCCTCAAATGCCCTATCAGGCTGTAGCACCGATAAACAACCAGCAGTCAAGGAGAACAGCGGAACAGAACAGCTGCAAAATGCTAAGGGTTATGATCACAGACATCCACGGCTATCTTCTAAATATGAACAGGAAAGTTTGCACCAAAATACTCCATTCCAATGCCAGCGATGCAGAATGGCGAGCTTCATTAGAACAAGAGTTCACCACACAACACAGGACTAGAACCATGAAAAGACAGGCATTACACGGAACACTATAATGAGCTTACTCACTTGAATAAAGATTTGTACACCTGTTGTCTTTCAGTATGTCTCACACCTACGTCATGGGTGTTGGGGAAAATATAAGCACAACTGCTGTTAGGTAGTAGCGGGGCAATTTCAAAGGAATATATATAAAAGCTCACCCAAAACAATGATACAGACGCTGCAGAGACATAAATAAAGAACTGCTCAGATAGACCACTCACAGACTGATGCACAGACTAAACTCTAATGACCTTGATGCCAGAAAAAAAACAACCTCCTAACAACACTAGAAGCCACATTAAAAGAACAACGGATTGCATGAAGAAACGCAACAGACCATCAGACAGACGTCAGCCCCAATCCTGAGCAGTAAATGAGACAGGAACATAATCACCACAGAAGAAAGCAAAGCGTTGATGAAACTCAAAAGGGACAAGAACATAGTGATACTACCATCAGACAAAGGACGGTTTACAGTAAACAAAAGCCAAGTAGATGGAGAAAGCAAATGAACGACTCCGTGACATTGCTTCTTTACAGTAGGTGGCGATAGACCTAACCCCAGAACTCGAGAACCGGATTACACTGCTTGTCACTGGCCACTCGGATATTTCGTTGCTTCCTGGTGGTGGAAATTTGAATAAAGATTCGTGCACCTTGTGTCTTTCTACTGTGCCTCACACCTGCACACGCACAACATCGGTGCTGGGGAAAAAAAAAATAAGCACTACCGCAGTTAGGCTGCAGTGTGGGAGTAAATAAAAAACAAGAAAAAAAATAAACAGGAGTGTCAGAGGTCCCAAAAAAGAAAGAAAAAAAAACACTGTTCACTCTGAGAGCTGCATCTGAGGGAGCTGGACCAGTGTGTGCAATGACTCTCCTCTTGCTTGTGTCAGTGCGGAGAGGACTGACTCTGGACCAGCTGCCCACATCCAGTGTGCTCTGAGGGAAAAAAAACAGAATAGGATTGCCAGGACACTAAAGCAATGGCACAGCATAGGATACATCAGCAAAACAGACCTGCAAAAGCTGAAACCCAACAAATATAACACACTCAGATTCTACAGAATACCCAAGGATTACAAAGCAGGAACACCCCTCAGAGCTATTGTATCACTCCCAGGGAATCTCACCTACAGGCACTATCTACCTATATGGAGACACAAACAACACTAAAGCACCCAATAGAGTTCTCCAAACACTCCACTCACTCCTCCCAAGAGTTCCTCAAATCATCAGAATCACCACAATAGAGGAGGATGAAATAATGATTTCAGTCGATATAACATCGCTGGTTACATCAACCTAGCCAACAGTACCATTGCCACATTATTGGACAAGGTGGTTACTGTGACACCTGATAACACCAGCAGCGTCAACAAGAACAGCATGCCAAAATTACTAGACCTATGTCTCACAACCCACTTTTCTTTAAAAGGATAAGAATGCAGATGAACTCCAATGGGGTCCCCGATAGCAGGACTGATGGCAGAAGCAATAATGAAATGTGGAGAAGAAAGAGCTCTGCCCTCCACCCAACCCAACCTCTGGATCTGGTATGTAGATGACACATTTGTCATCACTAAGCATATGCAACTGGAAGAATGCAATCAATAACATCCTTACCAGAATTTACTGAAGAACAGGGGAATAACAGCAGACTCTCCTTCCTGGACACCTACTGGAGAACTCCAGATCAGTGTGAACAGGAAGAACACCCATACAGACCAGATACTGAACTATAACAGCAACATCACACCACCCATAAACGAAGCTACGTTACAACATTATTTAAACAAGCAAGGACACACTGCAGCTACCCAGAACTCCAGAAGGCAGAGCTGGGACACCTATTCAAGGGATTTAAATAGACCGGGTACCCCAAAAAGCACTATCCTCCAGTGCTTACACAACAAAGCTCAAAAAGAAAGCACTACACGACCAGACACGATAAAGACCATATCATGTATTAAGGATGTATCAGAAAAGACGACCTGACTACTCAGACCCCTAAACATCACAGTGGTCCACAAACCAGCAAACACCTTTCGACAGCTGCTTGGACAACTACATCCAACAGGACGAACGTTATCTACATGATACACGGCAAGGACTGTGAAAATACTGCATAAATCAAGCAGGAAGAAAACTGACCATATGTGTGCACGAGCACCAACTCGCCATTGCCATGACAAGTACACCCTCACTTCCAACATACAGACAATGAAGGACACAAATTCATCTGGGACAACTGAAATATCCTAGCACAGATAAAACACAGAATTCCTTGGAGCCTGACACTCCAACTGGAACAATAAAAAAATGTTGAACTGGACCCCATATACAAATCACTCAGAAATAGAACCGGAGGTACCTCTTCCCCGTTTATGTTAGAGCCCAGGTGTCCACCAAAACTATAGAATACAGAACAATGCAACACAGAACAGGCCCTTCGGCCCAAGATGTGGTGCTGTACATTTGTCCTAGTTTAAGCACCTATCCATGTACCTATCCAATTGCCGCTTAAAGGTCACCAATGATTCTGACTCTGCCACTCCCACAGGCAACGCATTCCATGCCCCCACCACTCTCTGGGTAAAGAACCTACCCCTGACATCCCCCCTATACTTTCCACCCTTCAACTTAAATTTATTAGATTACTTACAGTGTGGAAACAGGCCCTTCGGCCCAACAAGTCCACACCGACCCGCCGAAGCGTAACCCACCCATACCCCTACATTTTACCCTTACCTAACACTACGGGCAATTTAGCATGGCCAATTCACCTGACCCGCACATCTTTGGACTGTGGGAGGAAACCGGAGCACCCGGAGGAAAACCACGCAGACACGGGGAGAACGTGCAAACTCCACACAGTCAGTCGCCTGAGGCGGGAATTGAACCCAGGTCCCTGGCGCTGTGAGGCAGCAGTGCTAACCACTGTGCCACCGTGCCGCCCTTTATGTCCCCTTATAACACTCTGTTGTACCTGGGGAAAAGGTCTCTGACTGTCTACTCTATCTATTCCCCTGATCATCTTATAAACCTCTATCAAGTCACTCCTCATCCTTCGCCGTCCCAATGAGAAAAGGCCTAGCACTCTCAACCTATCCTCATTCCAGGCAACATCCTGGTTAATCTCCTCTGCACCCTCTCCAAAGCTTCCACATCTTTCCTAAAGTGAGACGACCAGAACTGCACGCAGTACTCCAAATGTGGCCTTACCAAGGTCGTGTAGAGCTGCAACATCACCTCACAACTCTTGAATTCAATCCTGCTGCTAATGAGCGCTAATAGACCATAGGCCTTCTTACAAGCTCTATCCACTTGAGTGGCAACTTTCAAAGAGATATGAACATGGACCCCAAGATCCCTCTGATCCTCCACCTTACTAAGAACCCTACCGTTAACCCTGTATTCCGCATTCTTATTTGTCCTTCCAAAATGGACAACCTCACATTTGACAGGGTTGAACTCCATCTGCCACTCCTCAGCCCAGCTCTGCATCCTATCTAAGTCCCTTTGCAGCAGACAACAGCCCTCCTCCCTATCCACAACTCCATCAATCTTCGTATCATCTGCAAATTTACTGACCCACCCTTCGACTCCCTCTTCCAAGTCATTAATAAAAATTACAAACAGCAGAGGATCCAGAACTGATCCCTGCAGAACTCCACTTGTAACTGGGCTCCAGGCTGAATATTTACCATAAATATTTACCACTCTTGAGCTGTTCAGGGAGAGGTGGGTACAGCAGAGAGTGGAGTGTATTATTTCCCCCTCCAATTCTATTTTGATTTCATCCCTACTCTCCCCTTCACTATTTGATCACGCATCATTGCCCTTTGATGTGAAGGGCACTGCTTGTCACTCGCCACCCGGGTGTTTCCTTTCTTCCCGGTGGTGGAAACTGATTAAAGATTCGAGCACCTTGTGTCTTTAAAAAAAAATGAACTGGACTCCTGATACAGAACCGCAAGTATCTCTTCCACAGTTATGACAGAGCCCGGGTGTCCCTGGAGAAATAGAACGTGACATCCACCAACACCCTTGAGCTGGTCAGGGAGAGGTGAGCACCAGTGCTTTATTTCCCCCTCCAACTCTATTTTGACTTAATCCCTGTCCTCCCCTTAACTTTTCTGATCACGGAGCATTGCCCTTTGATGAGAAGAGCACTGCTTGTCACTGGCCACTTGGGTGTTTCCTTTCTTCCTGACAGTGGAAACAGAATAAAGTTTCATGCACCTTGTACCTTTCACTGTGTCTCACACCTGTACACACAAACATGGGTGCAGGACAAAATCAAGCACTACCGCAGTTAGGTGGTAGTGTGGGGGTAAAAAAGAAAAAACATATAAATAAAGATTTACAAACTTGTTGTTCACTGTGTCAGACACCTGCATACACACGATATGGGTGCAGGGGAAAAATAAGAACTACCGCTGTCAGGCAAGAGCATGGGGGAAAATAAAGTAAAAAAAGAAAAAAAGCTTGGCTCTCTGCTCAGATGGCGGAGGGAGTGGGGGTCTCTGTGCTCAGGTGGCCAGGGGATCTGTGTTCAGGTGGTCGGGGGATCTGTGTTCAGGTGGCCGGGGGCTCTGTGTTCAGTTGGTCGAGGGATCTGTGTTCAGGTGACCGAGGGCTCTGTGTTCAGGTGGTTGGATGCTCTGAATTCAGGTGGCCGACGGCTGTGTTCATGTACGCCGGGACTCTCTTCTCTTCTCTTCTCTTTCTGTGTTCACGTGGCCGTGTCTCTTTGTTTAGGTGGCCGGGGGCTCTGTATTCAGGTGGCTGGGTGCTCTGTGTTCAGGTGGCCGTGGGCTCTGTGTACAGGTGGCTGGGGGCTCTGTGTTCAGGTGGTTGGATGCTCTGTGTTCAGGTGTTTGGGTGCTCTGTGTTCAGGTGGCCGGGGGCTCTGTGTTCAGGTGGTTGAGCACCCTGTGTTCAGGTGGTTGGGGGCTCAGTGTTTAGGTTGCCGGGGGCTCTGTGTTCAGGTGGCCGGGTGCTCAGTGTTCAGGTGGCTGGGGGCTCTGTTCAGGTGGCTCGGGGCTCTGTGTTCACGTGGTTGGGTGCTCTGTGTTCACGTGGTTGGGTGCTCTGTGTTCAGGTGGCTGGGTGCTCTGTGTTCAGGTGGTTGGGGGCTCTGTGTTCAGGTGGTTGGGTGCTCTGTGTTAAGCTGGTTGGGTGCTCTGTGTTCAGGTGGCTCGGGGCTCTGTGTTCAGGTGGTTGGGTGCTCTGTGTTCAGCTGGTTGGGTGCTCTGTGTTCAGGCGGCTCGTGGCTCTGTGTTCAGGTGGTTGGGTGCTCTGTGTTCAGGTGGTTGGACGCTCTGTGTTCAGGTGGTTGGGGGCTCTGTGTTCAGGTGGCTGGGGACTCTGTGTTCAGGTAGCCGAGGGCTCTGTGTTCAGGTGGCATGGTGCTCTGTGTTCAGGTGGCTGCGGGCTCTGTATTCAGGTGGCAGGGTGCTCTGTATTCAGGTGGTTGGGGGCTCTGTGTTCAGGTAGCCGAGGGCTCTGTGTTCAGGTGGCTGGGGGCTCTGTGTTCAGGTGGCCAGGAGCTCTGTGTTCAGGAAGCCAAGGGGTCTGTGTTCAGGTAGCCGAGGGCTCTGTGTTCAGGTGGCTGGGGGCTCTGTATTTAGGTGGCCGGTTGCTGTGTGTTCAGGTGGTTGGGGGCTCTGTATTCAGGTGGCCGGGGGCTCTGAGTTCAGGTGGCTGGGGGCTCTGTGTTCAGGTGGCTCAGGGCTCTGTGTTTAGGTGGCCGTGTGCTCTGTGTTCAGGTGGCTGGGGGCTCTGTGTTCAGGTGGCTGGAGGCTCTGTGTTCAGGTGGCCGGGTGCTCAGTGTTCAGGTGGCAGGGAACTCTGTTGTTGTGGTTCCGTTCGCTGAGCTGGAAGTTTTTGTTGCAAACGTTTCGTCCCCTGGCTAGGAGACATCATCAGTGCTCTGGAGCCTCCTGCGAAGCGCTTCTTTGATGTTTCTTCCGGTATTTATAGTGGTCTATCTTTGCCGCTTCCGGGTGTCAGTTTCAACTGTCCGCTGTAGTGGTTGGTATATTGGGTCCAGGTCGATATGTTTGTTGATGGAGTTTGTGGATGAATGCCATGCCTCTAGGAATTCCTTGGCTGTTCTCTGTCTGGCTTGCCCTATGATAGTAGTGTTTTCCCAGTCGAATTCATGTTGCTTGTTGTCTGCATGTGTGGCTACTAGGGATAGCTGGTCGTGTCGTTTCGTGGCTAGTTGGTGTTCATGTATGCGGATTGTTAGCTGTCTTCCTGTTTGTCGTATATAGTGTTTTGTGCAGTCCTTGCATGGTATTTTGTAAACTACATTAGTTTTGCTCATGTTGGGTATTGGCTCCTTTGTTCTAGTAAGTTGTTGTCTGAGCGTGGCTGTTGGTTTGTGTGCCGTTATGAGTCCTAAGGGTTGCAGTCGTCTGGCTGTCAGTTCTAAAACGCTCCTGATGTATGGTAGTGTGGCTAGTCCTTTTGGTTGTGGCATGTCCTCGTTCCGTGGTCTATCTCTTAGGCATCTGTTGATAAAGTTGCGCGGGTATCCGTTTTTGGCGAATACCTTGTATAGGTGTTCCTCTTCCTCTTTTCGCAGTTCTGGTGTACTGCAGTGTGTTGTGGCTCTTTTGAATAGTGTCCTGATGCAGCTTCGTTTGTGTGTGTTGGGGTGGTTACTTTCATAGTTTAGGACTTGATCTGTGTGTGTTGTTTTCCTGTGTACTCTTGTGGTGAATTCTCCGTTCGGTGTTCTCTGTACTATCATGTCTAGGAATGGGAGTTGGCTATCCTTTTCTTCTTCTCTCGTGAATCGGATTCCTGTGAGTGTGGCATTGATGATCCGGTGTGTTTTTTCTATTTCCGTTTTTTTGATGATTACAAACGTGTCATCGACATATCTGACCCAGAGTTTCGGTTGAATTTGTGGTAGGGCTGTTTGTTCTTACCTTTGCATAACTGCCTCTGCTATGAGTCCCGAGATTGGTGATCCCATGGGTGTTCCGTTGATTTGTTCGTATATCTGATTGTTGAATGTAAAGTGTGTAGTGAGGCACAAGTCCAGTAGTTTAAGTATGCCGTCTTTGTTGACAGGTTCCGCCTCCTGTTTTCTGTTCTGTATGTCCAGTAAGTTGGCTATTGTTTCTCTGGCTAGGGTTTTGTCAATCGAAGTGAACAGTGCCGTCACGTCGAATGAGATCATGGTGTCTTCTTTGTCTATGTGTGTATTCCTGATGGCGACCAAGAATTCCTGTGTTGATTGTATGGAGTGTTTGGATCTGCTGACCAGGTGTTTCAGTTTCTGTTGTAGTTCTTTGGCCAGTTTGTATGCTGGTGTCCCTGGTAGTGATACTATGGGTCTGAGTGGGATGTCTGGTTTATGTACTTTGGGTAGTCCATAGAATCTGGGGGTATTGTTACTTTCCGGTTTCATTCTTCGTTGGTCAGCTTTGGTTATCTGTCCGTTTTTTTTGTAGATTCCTTAGTGTGTTATTTATTCTATTGGTAAGTTGTGGTGTGGGGTCAGAATCCTTGATTTGGTAGGTGTTGGTGTCTGCTAGTAGGTGTTGTGCTTTTTTGATGTAATCAGATTTATCTAGGATGACAGTCATTCTGCCTTTATCTGCTGGTAGTATGATTATGTTCTTGTCATTTCTTAGTGCTTTCAGTGCTTCCCTCTCCTTGGTGTTGAGGTTATGTGTTTGTGTTTTTCTTATCATCATAGGTACGACCGTTTGTCTCACTGTTTGTTGTGTCTCTTCAATCAGTCCATTGTTCCTGAGTGTGCATTCTAGTGCTGCTAGGAAGTCTGCTGTCTTGGCATCCCTGTGGTTGTAGTTGAGTCCCTTGGCCAGTATAGCTCTTTCCATGTCTGTGAGCTGTCTGTGGGAGAGGTTTTTAACCCAGGTGTGTGTTGTAGTGTCCTCTTTTTTGTGTGTTAGTTTGGCCATTTTTTCTTTTAGTGCCGTTTTTTTGCGGTGTGTTGTCCTGTTCTGTCCTATAGTGACAGCCTGTTCTATGGTCCGTGTCCATTCATGATTAGCGGTCTTTGAAATTAACGACTTTTGGCACACAATTTCTTGTTTGTATTTGTGCAGTCAGTTGTGAGCGAATGTGATCATTACCTGGATCATCCTGAGTCCGCTCTGCTTGGCTGTTTCCCTGGCTTGTGGATTATTGACTGGTGGTCTGTACCTGACACATTGTGGAAGGATTTGATTCTTTCGGCATTCGTGTAGGAACCGGAGTTGTTCATATGTGGCGCTTAGGCGGTTAGCGCAGGATTCCCATTTCCTGGCTTGTCTCAGCGTCTCTCGCCCGGAAGTGTTCAAGGTTTGTGCGAAGATTTGTAGCTCGGGTGCTCGTTGTTGTGGTTATGTTCGCCGAGCTGGAAGTTTTTGTTGCAAACGTTGTTCCGGAAGCGGCAAGGACAGACCACTATAAATACCGGAAGAAACATCAAAGAAGCGCTTCGCAGGAGGCTCCAGAGCACTGATGATGTCTCCTAGCCAGGGGACGAAACGATTGCAACAAACTCTTCCAGCTCGGCGAACAGAACCACAACAACGAGCACCCGAGCTACAAATCTTCGCACAAACCTTGAGGGATCTCTGTATTCAGGTGGCCGGGTGCTGTGTGTTCAGATGGCTGGGGGCTCTGTATTAAGGTGGCCGGGGGCTCTGTGTTCAGGTGGTTGAGGGCTCTGTGTTCAGGTGGCCAGGGGGCTCTGTGTTCAGGTGGTTGGGTGCTCTGTGTTCAGGTGGCCAGGGGGCTTTGTGTTCAGGTGGCCAGGGAGCTCTGTGTTCAGGTGGCAGGGAGCTGTCTTTTTAGTTGCGGGGGCTCTGTGTTCAGGTAGCTGATTTCTCTGTGTTCAGGTGGCCGGGTGCTGTGTGTTCAGGTGGCCGGGTGCTATGTGTTCAGGTGGTTGGGGGCTCTGTGTTCAGGTGGCTGGGGGGGTCTGTGTTCAGGTGGCCGACAGCTGTGTTCAGGCAGCCTGAAGCTGTGTTCTCAGATGACGGGGGCGTTTCTGTGATCACATGGCCATGTCTCTTTGTTCAGGTGGCCGGAGACTCTGTGTTCAGCTAGCCGAGGGCTCTGTATTCAGGGAGCCGGGGGCTCAGTGTTCAGCTGCCGAAGGGCTCTGTGTTCAGGTGGCTGGGGGCTCTGTATTCAGGTGGCTGGGGGCTCTGTGTTCAGGTGGCCGGGGACTCTGTGTTCAGGTGGCCGGGGGCTCAGTGTTCAGCTGCCCAAGGGCTCTGTGTTCAGGTGGCCAAGGGCTCTGTATTGAGGTGGCTGGGGGCTCTGTGTTCAGGAGGCTGGGGGCTCTGTGTTCAGGTGGCTGCGGGCTCTGTGTTCAGGTGGTTGGGTGCTCTGTGTTCAGGTGGTTGGGTGCTCTGTGTTCAGGTGGCCAAGGGCTCTGTGTTCAGGTGGCCGAGAGCTCTGTGTTCAGGTGCCAAGATCTCTGTGTTCAGGTGCCAAGAGCTCTGTGTTCAGGTGGCCTGGAGCTCTGTGTTCAGGTAGCCGAGGGCTCTGTGTTCAGGTGGTTGGGTGCTCTGTGTTCAGGTGGCTGGGGGCTCTGTGTTCAGGTGGCCAGGGGCTCAGTGTTCAGGTGGCCGAGGGCTCTGTGTTCAGGTGGCAGGGTGCTCTGTGTTCAGGTGGCAGGGGGCTCTGTGTTCAGGTGGTCGTGGGCTCTGAACTCAGGTGGCTGGGGTCTCCGTGTTCAGGTGGCTGGGGGCTCTGTGTTCAGGTGGCTGGAGGCTCTGTGTTCAGGTGGATGGGGGCTCTGTGTTCGGGTGGTTGGGTGCTCTGTGGTCAGGTGGCAAGGGACTCTGTGTTCAGGTGGCCGGGGGCTCTGAATTCAGGTGGTTGGGGGCTCTGTGTTTAGGTGTCTGGGGGCTCTGTATTCAGGTGGCCAAGGGCTCTGTGTTCAGGTGGCCGGGTGCTGTGTGTTCAGGTGGCCGGGGGCTATGTGTTCAGGTGGTTGTGGGCTCTGTGCTCAGGTGGCCGAGGGCTCTGTGTTCAGGTGGCCGGGAGCACTATGTCCAGGTAGCCGAGGGCTCTGTGTTCAGGTGGCCGGGAGATCTGTGTTCAGGTGGCCGGGGGCTCTGTGTTCAGGTTTACGTGGTTTCTGAACTCAGGTGGCTGGGGTCTCTGTGTGCAGGTGGCTGGGGGCTCTGTGTTCAGGTGGTTGGGTGCTCTGTGTTCAGGTGGTTGGGGGCTCTGTGTTCAGGTGGCTGGGGGCTCTGTGTTCAGGTGGTTGGGTGCTCAGTGTTCAGGTGGCCGAAGGCTCTGTGTTCAGGTGCCAGGGTGCTCTGTGTTCAGGTGGCAGCGGGCTCTGTGTTCAGGTGGCAGGGGGCACTGTGTTCAGGTTTTCGTGGGCTCTGAACTCAGGTGGCCGTGAGCTCTGTGTTCAGGTATCCGAGGGCTCTGTGTTCAGTTGGCTGAGTGCTCGGTGTTCAGGTGGCCAGGGGCTCTGTGTTCAGGTAGCCAAGGGCTCTGTGTTCAGCTGGCTGGGTGCTCGGTGTTCAGGTGGCCAGGGGCTCTGTGTTCAGGTAGCCAAGGGCTCTGTGTTCAGCTGGCTGGGGGCTCTGGATTCAGGTGGCCGGGGGCTTTGAATTCAGGTGGTTGGGGGCTCTGTGTTCAGGTGGCTGGGGGCTCTGTGTTCAGGTGGTTGGGTGCTCTGTGTTCAGGTGGCCAAGGGCTCTGTGTTCAGGTGCCAAGATCTCTGTGTTCAGGTGCCAAGGGCTCTTTGTTCAGGTGGCCGGGGGCTATGTGTTCAGGTGGTTGTGGGCTCTGTGCTCAGGTGGCCGAGGGCTCTGTGTTCAGGTGGCCCGGGACTCTGTGTTCAGGTGGCCGGGAGCACTATGTCCAGGTAGCCGAGGGCTCTGTGTTCAGGTGACCGGGAGCTCTGTGTTCAGGTGGCCGGGAGATCTGTGTTCAGGTGGCCGGGGGCTCTGTGTTCAGGTTTTCGTGGTTTCTGAACTCAGGTGGCTGGGGTCTCTGTGTGCAGGTGGCTGGGGGCTCTGTGTTCAGGTGGTTGGGTGCTCTGTGTTCAGGTGGTTGGGGGCTCTGTGTTCAGGTGGCTGGGGGCTCTGTGTTCAGGTGGTTGGGTGCTCAGTGTTCAGGTGGCCGAAGGCTCTGTGTTCAGGTGCCAGGGTGCTCTGTGTTCAGGTGGCAGCGGGCTCTGTGTTCAGGTGGCAGGGGGCTCTGTGTTCAGGTTTTCGTGGGCTCTGAACTCAGGTGGCCGTGAGCTCTGTGTTCAGGTATCCGAGGGCTCTGTGTTCAGTTGGCTGAGTGCTCGGTGTTCAGGTGGCCAGGGGCTCTGTGTTCAGGTAGCCAAGGGCTCTGTGTTCAGCTGGCTGGGTGCTCGGTGTTCAGGTGGCCAGGGGCTCTGTGTTCAGGTAGCCAAGGGCTCTGTGTTCAGCTGGCTGGGGGCTCTGTATTCAGGTGGCCGGGGGCTTTGAATTCAGGTGGTTGGGGGCTCTGTGTTCAGGTGGCTGGGGGCTCTGTGTTCAGGTGGTTGGGTGCTCTGTGTTCAGGTGGCCAAGGGCTCTGTGTTCAGGTTGCCGAGAGCTCTGTGTTCAGGTGCCAAGACCTCTGTGTTCAGGTGCCAAGGGCTCTTTGTTCAGGTAGCCGAGGGCTCTGTGTTCAGGTGGTTGGGTGCTCCGTGTTCAGGTGGCTGGGGGCTCTGTGTTCAGGTGGCCAGGTGCTCAGTGTTCAGGTGGCAGAGGGCTCTGTGTTCAGGTGGCAGGGTGCTCTGTGTTCAGGTGGCAGGGGGCTCTGTGTTCAGGTGGCCGGGGACTCTGTGTTCAGGTGGCCAGGTGCTCAGTGTTCAGGTTGCCGAGGGCTCTGTGTTCAGGTGGCAGGGTGCTCTGTGTTCAGGTGGCAGGGGGCTCTGTGTTCAGGTGGCCGGGGACTCTGTGTTCAGGTGGCCGGGGGCTCTGTGTTCAGCTGCCCAAGGGCTCTTTGTTCAGGTGGCCAAGGGCTCTGTATTGAGGTGGCTGGGGGCTCTGTGTTCAGGAGGCTGGGGGCTCTGTGTTCAGGTGTCTGCGGGCTCTGTGTTCAGGTGGTTGAGTGCTCTGTGTTCAGGTGGCCAAGGTCTCTGTGTTCAGGTGGCCGAAAGCTCTGTGTTCAGGTGCCAAGGTCTCTGTGTTCAGGTGCCAAGGGCTCTGTGTTCAGGTGGCCTGGAGCTCTGTGTTCAGGTAGCCGAGGGCTCTGTGTTCAGGTGGCCGGGTGTTCTGTGTTCAGGTGGCTGGGGCACTGTGTTCAGGTGGCTGGGGGCTCTGTGTTCAGGAGGCTGGGGGCTCTGTGTTCAGGTGGCTGCGGGCTCTGTGTTCAGGTGGTTGGGTGCTCTGTGTTCAGGTGGTTGGGTGCTCTGTGTTCAGGTGGCCAAGGGCTCTGTGTTCAGGTGGCCGAGAGCTCTGTGTTCAGGTGCCAAGATCTCTGTGTTCAGGTGCCAAGGGCTCTCTGTTCATGTGGCCTGGGGCTCTGTGTTCAGGTAGCCGAGGGCTCTGTGTTCAGGTGGTTGGGTGCTCTGTGTTCAGGTGGCTGGGGGCTCTGTGTTCAGGTGGCCAAGGACTCAGTGTTCAGGTGGCCGAGGGCTCTGTGTTCAGGTGGCAGGGTGCTCTGTGTTCAGGTGGCAGGGGGCTCTGTGTTCAGGTGGTCGTGAGCTCTGAACTCAGGTGGCTGGTGTCTCCGTGTTCAGGTGGCTGGGGGCTCTGTGTTCAGGTGGCTGGAGGCTCTGTGTTCAGGTGGATGGGGGCTCTGTGTTCGGGTGGTTGGGTGCTCTGTGGTCAGGTGGCAAGGGGCTCTGTGTTCAGGTGGCCGGGGGCTCTGAATTCAGGTGGTTGGGGGCTCTGTGTTTAGGTGTCTGGGGGCTCTGTATTCAGGTGGCCAAGGGCTCTGTGTTCAGGTGGCCGGGTGCTGTGTGTTCAGGTGGCCGGGGGCTATGTGTTCAGGTGGTTGTGGGCTCTGTGCTCAGGTGGCCGAGGGCTCTGTGTTCAGGTGGCCCGGGACTCTGTGTTCAGGTGGCCGGGAGCACTATGTCCAGGTAGCCGGGGGCTCTGTGTTCAGGTGACCGGGAGCTCTGTGTTCAGGTGGCCGGGAGATCTGTGTTCAGGTGGCCGGGGGCTCTGTGTTCAGGTTTTCGTGGTTTCTGAACTCAGGTGGCTGGGGTCTCTGTGTGCAGGTGGCTGGGGGCTCTGTGTTCAGGTGGTTGGGTGCTCTGTGTTCAGGTGGTTGGGGGCTCTGTGTTCAGGTGGCTGGGGGCTCTGTGTTCAGGTGGTTGGGTGCTCAGTGTTCAGGTGGCCGAAGGCTCTGTGTTCAGGTGCCAGGGTGCTCTGTGTTCAGGTGGCAGCGGGCTCTGTGTTCAGGTGGCAGGGGGCTCTGTGTTCAGGTTTTCGTGGGCTCTGAACTCAGGTGGCCGTGAGCTCTGTGTTCAGGTATCCGAGGGCTCTGTGTTCAGTTGGCTGAGTGCTCGGTGTTCAGGTGGCCAGGGGCTCTGTGTTCAGGTAGCCAAGGGCTCTGTGTTCAGCTGGCTGGGGGCTCTGTATTCAGGTGGCCGGGGGCTTTGAATTCAGGTGGTTGGGGGCTCTGTGTTCAGCTGGCTGGGGGCTCTGTGTTCAGGTGGTTGGGTGCTCTGTGTTCAGGTGGCCAAGGGCTCTGTGTTCAGGTGCCAAATCTCTGTGTTCAGGTGCCAAGGGCTCTTTGTTCAGGTAGCCGAGGGCTCTTTGTTCAGGTGGTTGGGTGCTCCGTGTTCAGGTGGCTGGGGGCTCTGTGTTCAGGTGGCCAGGTGCTCAGTGTTCAGGTGGCCGAGGGCTCTGTGTTCAGGTGGCCAGGTGCTCAGTGTTCAGGTGGCCGAGGGCTCTGTGTTCAGGTGGCAGGGTGCTCTGTGTTCAGGTGGCAGGGGGCTCTGTGTTCAGGTGGCCGGGGGCTCTGTGTTCAGCTGCCCAAGGGCTCTGTGTTCAGGTGGCCAAGGGCTCTGTATTGAGGTGGCTGGGGGCTCTGTGTTCAGGAGGCTGGGGGCTCTGTGTTCAGGTGGCTGCGGGCTCTGTGTTCAGGTGGTTGAGTGCTCTGTGTTCAGGTGGCCAAGGTCTCTGTGTTCAGTTGGCCGAAAGCTCTGTGTTCAGGTGCCAAGGTCTCTGTGTTCAGGTGCCAAGGGCTCTGTGTTCAGGTGGCCTGGAGCTCTGTGTTCAGGTAGCCGAGGGCTCTGTGTTCAGGTGGTTGGGTGCTCTGTGTTCAGGTGGCTGGGGGCTCTGTGTTCAGGTGGCCAGGTGCTCAGTGTTCAGGTGGCCGAGGGCTCTGTGTTCAGTTGGCAGGGTGCTCTGTGTTCAGGTGGCAGGGGGCTCTGTATTCAGGTGGCCGGGGGCTCTGAATTCAGGTGGTTGGGGGCTCTGTGTTTAGGTGGCTGGGGGCTCTGTGTTCAGGTGGCCAAGGGCTCTGTGTTCAGGTGCCAAGGTCTCTGTGTTCAGGTGCCAAGGGCTCTGTGTTCAGGTGGCCTGGAGCTCTGTGTTCAGGTAGCCGAGGCCTCTGTGTTCAGGTGGTTGGGTGCTCTGTGTTCAGGTGGCTGGGGGCTCTGTGTTCAGGTGGCCAGGTGCTCAGTGTTCAGGTGGCCGAGGGCTCTGTGTTCAGTTGGCAGGGTGCTCTGTGTTCTGGTGGCAGGGGGCTCTGTGTTCAGGTGGCAGGGGGCTCTGTGTTCAGGTTTTCGTGGGTTCTGAACTCAGGTGGCTGGGGGCTCTGTGTGCAGGTGGCTGAGGGCTCTGTGTTCAGGTGGTTGTGTGCTCTGTGTTCAGGTGGTTGGGGGCTCTGTGTTCAGGTGGCTGGGGGCTCTGTGTTCAGGTGGCCAGGTGCTCAGTGTTCAGGTGGCCGAGGGCTCTGTGTTCAGGTGCCAGGGTGCTCTGTGTTCAGCTGGCCAAGGGCTCTGTGTTCAGGTGGCAGGGGGCTCTGTGTTCAGGTGGCAGCGGGCTCTGAACTCAGGTGGCTAGGGTTTCTGTTTTCAGGTGGCTGGGGGCTCTGTGTTCAGGTGGTTGGGTGCTCTGTGTTCAGGTGGTTAGGGGCTCTGTGTTCAGGTGGCCGTGAGCTCTGTGTTCAGGTAGCCGAGGGCTCTGTGTTCAGTTGGCTGGGTGCTCGGTGTTCAGGTGGCCAGGGGCTCTGTGTCCAGGTAGCCGAGGGCTCTGTGTTCAGATGGCTGGGGGATCTGTATTCAGGTGGTCGGGGGCTCTGAATTCAGGTGGTTGGGGGCTCTGTTTTTAGGTGGCTGGGGGCTCTGTGTTCAGGTGGCCAAGGGCTCTGTGTTCAGGTGGCCGGGTGCTGTGTGTTCAGGTGGCCGTGGGCTCTGTGTTCAGGTGGCTGGGGGCTCTGTGTTCAGGTGGCCGGGTGCTGTGTGTTCAGGTGTCCGGGGGCTCTGCGTTCAGGTGGCCGTGGGCTCTGTGTTTAGGTGGCCGGGTGCTGTGTGTTTAGGTGACCGGGTGGTGTGTGTACAGGTGGCAGGGGGCTCTGTGTTCAGGTGGCTGGGTACTCTGCGTTCAGGTGGCCGGGGGCTATGTGTTCAGGTGGTTGTGGGCTCTGTGCTCAGATGGGCGAGGGCTCTGTGTTCAGGTGGCCCGGGGCTCTGTGTTCAGGTGGCCGGGAGCACTATGTCCAGGTAGCGGAGGGCTCTGTGTTCAGGTGACTGGGGGCTCTGTGTTCAGGTGGCCGGGAGATCTGTTTTCAGGTAGCCGGGAGCACGATGTCCAGGTAACCGAGGGCTCTGTGTTCAGGTGGCAGGGGGCTCTGTGTTCAGGTGGCTGGGGGCTCTGTGTTCAGGTGGCCGAGGGCTCTGTGATCAGGTGACCGGGTGCTGTGTGTTCAAATGATTGGAGGCTCTGTGTTCAGGTGGCTGGGGGCTCCGTGTTCAGGTAGCTGGGGGCTGTGTGTTTAGGTGGCCGGGTGCTGTGCGTTCAGGTGGCCGGGGGCTCTGTGTTCAGGTAGCCGTGGGCTCTGTGTTCAGGTGGCTGGGGGCTCTGTGTTCAGGTGGCCAGGAGCTCTGTGTTCAGGTGGCCAATGGCTGTTCAGGTGGCCGGGGGCTGTGCGTTCAGTTAGCCGTGGGCTCTGTGTTCAGGTGGCTGGGGGCTCTGTGTTCAGGTGGTTGGGTGCTCCGTGTTCAGGTGGCTAGGGGCTCTGTTTTCAGGTGGCCGGGGCTCTGTGGTCAGGTGGATGGGGGCTCAGTGTTTAGGTGGCCGGGGGCTCTGTGTTCAGGTGGCTGGGGGCTCTGTGTTCAGGTGGCAGGGGGCTCTGTGGTCAGGTGACTGCGGACTCTGTGTTCAGGTGGCCGGGTGCTGTGTGTTCAGGTGGCTTGAGGATCTGTGTTCAGGTGGCTGGGGGCTCTGTGTTCAGGTGGTTGGATGCTCTGTACTCAGGTGGCTGGGGGCTCTGTGTTCAGGTGGCTGGGGACTCTATGTTCTGGTGGCCAGGGGCTCTGTGTTCAGGTAGCCGAGGGCTCTGTGTTCAGGTAGCCGAGGGCTCTGTGTTCAGGTGGCTGCGGGCTCTGTGTTCAGGTGGCTGGGGGCTCTGTGTTCAGGTGGCTGGGGTCTCTGTGTTCAGGTAGCCGAGGGCTCTGTGTTCAGGTAACCAAGGGCTCTGTATTCAGGTGGCTGCGGGCTCTGTGTTCAGGTGGCAGCGGGCTCTGTGTTCAGGTAGCCGAAGGCTCTGTGTTCAGGTGGCTGGGAGCTCTGTATTCTGGTGGCCGGGGGTTCTGAATTCAGGTGGTTGGTGGCTCTGTGTTTAGGTGGTTGGGGGCTCTGTGTTTAGGAGGCTGTGGGCTCTGTGTTTTGGTGTCCGGGTGCTGTGTGTTCAGGAAGCCGAGTGCTCTGTGTTCAGTTGGCTGTTGGCTCTGTGTTCAGGTGGCCAGGTGCTCAGTGTTCAGGTGGCCGAGGGCTCTGTGTTCAGGTGGCAGGGTGCTCTGTGTTCAGGTGGCAGGGGGCTCTGTGTTCAGGTGGTTGTGGGCTCTGTGCTCAGGTGGCCGAGGGCTCTGTGTTCAGGTGGCCCGGGACTCTGTGTTCAGGTGGCCGGGAGCACTATGTCCAGGTAGCCGGGGGCTCTGTGTTCAGGTGACCGGGAGCTCTGTGTTCAGGTGGCCGGGAGATCTGTGTTCAGGTGGCCGGGGGCTCTGTGTTCAGGTTTTCGTGGTTTCTGAACTCAGGTGGCTGGGGTCTCTGTGTGCAGGTGGCTGGGGGCTCTGTGTTCAGGTGGTTGGGTGCTCTGTGTTCAGGTGGTTGGGGGCTCTGTGTTCAGGTGGCTGGGGGCTCTGTGTTCAGGTGGTTGGGTGCTCAGTGTTCAGGTGGCCGAAGGCTCTGTGTTCAGGTGCCAGGGTGCTCTGTGTTCAGGTGGCAGCGGGCTCTGTGTTCAGGTGGCAGGGGGCTCTGTGTTCAGGTTTTCGTGGGCTCTGAACTCAGGTGGCCGTGAGCTCTGTGTTCAGGTATCCGAGGGCTCTGTGTTCAGTTGGCTGAGTGCTCGGTGTTCAGGTGGCCAGGGGCTCTGTGTTCAGGTAGCCAAGGGCTCTGTGTTCAGCTGGCTGGGGGCTCTGTATTCAGGTGGCCGGGGGCTTTGAATTCAGGTGGTTGGGGGCTCTGTGTTCAGCTGGCTGGGGGCTCTGTGTTCAGGTGGTTGGGTGCTCTGTGTTCAGGTGGCCAAGGGCTCTGTGTTCAGGTGCCAAATCTCTGTGTTCAGGTGCCAAGGGCTCTTTGTTCAGGTAGCCGAGGGCTCTTTGTTCAGGTGGTTGGGTGCTCCGTGTTCAGGTGGCTGGGGGCTCTGTGTTCAGGTGGCCAGGTGCTCAGTGTTCAGGTGGCCGAGGGCTCTGTGTTCAGGTGGCCGGGGACTCTGTGTTCAGGTGGCCAGGTGCTCAGTGTTCAGGTGGCCGAGGGCTCTGTGTTCAGGTGGCAGGGTGCTCTGTGTTCAGGTGGCAGGGGGCTCTGTGTTTAGGTGGCCGGGGGCTCTGTGTTCAGCTGCCCAAGGGCTCTGTGTTCAGGTGGCCAAGGGCTCTGTATTGAGGTGGCTGGGGGCTCTGTGTTCAGGAGGCTGGGGGCTCTGTGTTCAGGTGGCTGCGGGCTCTGTGTTCAGGTGGTTGAGTGCTCTGTGTTCAGGTGGCCAAGGTCTCTGTGTTCAGTTGGCCGAAAGCTCTGTGTTCAGGTGCCAAGGTCTCTGTGTTCAGGTGCCAAGGGCTCTGTGTTCAGGTGGCCTGGAGCTCTGTGTTCAGGTAGCCGAGGGCTCTGTGTTCAGGTGGTTGGGTGCTCTGTGTTCAGGTGGCTGGGGGCTCTGTGTTCAGGTGGCCAGGTGCTCAGTGTTCAGGTGGCCGAGGGCTCTGTGTTCAGTTGGCAGGGTGCTCTGTGTTCAGGTGGCAGGGGGCTCTGTGTTCAGGTGGCAGGGGGCTCTGTGTTCAGGTTTTCGTGGGTTCTGAACTCAGGTGGCTGGGGTCTCTGTGTGCAGGTGGCTGGGGGCTATGTGTTCAGGTGGTTGTGTGCTCTGTGTTCAGGTGGTTGGGGGCTCTGTGTTCAGGTGGCTGGGGGCTCTGTGTTCAGGTGGCCAGGTGCTCAGTGTTCAGGTGGCCGAGGGCTCTGTGTTCAGGTGCCAGTGTGCTCTGTGTTCAGGTGGCAGGGGGCTCTGTGTTCAGGTTTTCGAGGGCTCTGAACTCAGGTGGCTAGGGTCTCTGTTTTCAGGTGGCTGGGGCCTCTGTGTTCAGGTGGTTGGGTGCTCTGTGTTCAGGTGGTTGGGGGCTCTGTGTTCATGTGGCCGTGAGCTCTGTGTTCAGGTAGCCGAGGGCTCTATGTTCAGTTGGCTGGGTGCTCGGTGTTCAGGTGGCCAGGGGCTCTGTGTCCAGGTAGCCGAGGGCTCTGTGTTCAGCTGGCTGGGGGCTCTGTATTCAGGTGGCCGGGGGCTCTGAATTCAGGTGGTTGGGGGCTCTGTGTTTAGGTGGCTGGGGGCTCTGTGTTCAGGTGGCCAAGGGCTCTGTGTTCAGGTGCCAAGGTCTCTGTGTTCAGGTGCCAAGGGCTCTGTGTTCAGGTGGCCTGGAGCTCTGTGTTCAGGTAGCCGAGGCCTCTGTGTTCAGGTGGTTGGGTGCTCTGTGTTCAGGTGGCTGGGGGCTCTGTGTTCAGGTGGCCAGGTGCTCAGTGTTCAGGTGGCCGAGGGCTCTGTGTTCAGTTGGCAGGGTGCTCTGTGTTCTGGTGGCAGGGGGCTCTGTGTTCAGGTGGCAGGGGGCTCTGTGTTCAGGTTTTCGTGGGTTCTGAACTCAGGTGGCTGGGGGCTCTGTGTGCAGGTGGCTGAGGGCTCTGTGTTCAGGTGGTTGTGTGCTCTGTGTTCAGGTGGTTGGGGGCTCTGTGTTCAGGTGGCTGGGGGCTCTGTGTTCAGGTGGCCAGGTGCTCAGTGTTCAGGTGGCCGAGGGCTCTGTGTTCAGGTGCCAGGGTGCTCTGTGTTCAGCTGGCCAAGGGCTCTGTGTTCAGGTGGCAGGGGGCTCTGTGTTCAGGTGGCAGCGGGCTCTGAACTCAGGTGGCTAGGGTTTCTGTTTTCAGGTGGCTGGGGGCTCTGTGTTCAGGTGGTTGGGTGCTCTGTGTTCAGGTGGTTAGGGGCTCTGTGTTCAGGTGGCCGTGAGCTCTGTGTTCAGGTAGCCGAGGGCTCTGTGTTCAGTTGGCTGGGTGCTCGGTGTTCAGGTGGCCAGGGGCTCTGTGTCCAGGTAGCCGAGGGCTCTGTGTTCAGATGGCTGGGGGATCTGTATTCAGGTGGTCGGGGGCTCTGAATTCAGGTGGTTGCGGGCTCTGTTTTTAGGTGGCTGGGGGCTCTGTGTTCAGGTGGCCAAGGGCTCTGTGTTCAGGTGGCCGGGTGCTGTGTGTTCAGGTGGCCGTGGGCTCTGTGTTCAGGTGGCTGGGGGCTCTGTGTTCAGGTGGCCGGGTGCTGTGTGTTCAGGTGTCCGGGGGCTCTGCGTTCAGGTGGCCGTGGGCTCTGTGTTTAGGTGGCCGGGTGCTGTGTGTTTAGGTGACCGGGTGGTGTGTGTACAGGTGGCAGGGGGCTCTGTGTTCAGGTGGCTGGGTACTCTGCGTTCAGGTGGCCGGGGGCTATGTGTTCAGGTGGTTGTGGGCTCTGTGCTCAGATGGGCGAGGGCTCTGTGTTCAGGTGGCCCGGGGCTCTGTGTTCAGGTGGCCGGGAGCACTATGTCCAGGTAGCGGAGGGCTCTGTGTTCAGGTGACTGGGGGCTCTGTGTTCAGGTGGCCGGGAGATCTGTTTTCAGGTAGCCGGGAGCACGATGTCCAGGTAACCGAGGGCTCTGTGTTCAGGTGGCAGGGGGCTCTGTGTTCAGGTGGCTGGGGGCTCTGTGTTCAGGTGGCCGAGGGCTCTGTGATCAGGTGACCGGGTGCTGTGTGTTCAAATGATTGGAGGCTCTGTGTTCAGGTGGCTGGGGGCTCCGTGTTCAGGTAGCTGGGGGCTGTGTGTTTAGGTGGCCGGGTGCTGTGCGTTCAGGTGGCCGGGGGCTCTGTGTTCAGGTAGCCGTGGGCTCTGTGTTCAGGTGGCTGGGGGCTCTGTGTTCAGGTGGCCAGGAGCTCTGTGTTCAGGTGGCCAATGGCTGTTCAGGTGGCCGGGGGCTGTGCGTTCAGTTAGCCGTGGGCTCTGTGTTCAGGTGGCTGGGGGCTCTGTGTTCAGGTGGTTGGGTGCTCCGTGTTCAGGTGGCTAGGGGCTCTGTTTTCAGGTGGCCGGGGCTCTGTGGTCAGGTGGATGGGGGCTCAGTGTTTAGGTGGCCGGGGGCTCTGTGTTCAGGTGGCTGGGGGCTCTGTGTTCAGGTGGCAGGGGGCTCTGTGGTCAGGTGGTTGGATGCTCTGTACTCAGGTGGCTGGGGGCTCTGTGTTCAGGTGGCTGGGGACTCTATGTTCTGGTGGCCAGGGGCTCTGTGTTCAGGTAGCCGAGGGCTCTGTGTTCAGGTAGCCGAGGGCTCTGTGTTCAGGTGGCTGCGGGCTCTGTGTTCAGGTGGCTGGGGGCTCTGTGTTCAGGTGGCTGGGGTCTCTGTGTTCAGGTAGCCGAGGGCTCTGTGTTCAGGTAACCAAGGGCTCTGTATTCAGGTGGCTGCGGGCTCTGTGTTCAGGTGGCAGCGGGCTCTGTGTTCAGGTAGCCGAAGGCTCTGTGTTCAGGTGGCTGGGAGCTCTGTATTCTGGTGGCCGGGGGTTCTGAATTCAGGTGGTTGGTGGCTCTGTGTTTAGGTAGTTGGGGGCTCTGTGTTTAGGAGGCTGTGGGCTCTGTGTTTTGGTGTCCGGGTGCTGTGTGTTCAGGAAGCCGAGTGCTCTGTGTTCAGTTGGCTGTTGGCTCTGTGTTCAGGTGGCCAGGTGCTCAGTGTTCAGGTGGCCGAGGGCTCTGTGTTCAGGTGGCAGGGTGCTCTGTGTTCAGGTGGCAGGGGGCTCTGTGTTCAGGTGGTCGTGGGCTCTGAACTCAGGTGGCTGGGGTCTCTGTGTTCAGGTGGCTGGGGGCTCTGTGTTCAGGTGGCTGGAGGCTCTGTGTTCAGGTGGATGGGGGCTCTGTGTTCGGGTGGTTGGGTGCTCTGTGGTCAGGTGGCAAGGGGCTCTCTGTTCAGGTGGCCGGGGGCACTGAATTCAGGTGGTTGGGGGCTCTGTGATTTGGTGTCTGGGGGCTCTGTATTCAGGTGGCCAAGGGCTCTGTGTTCAGGTGGCCGGATGCTGTGTGTTCAGGTGGCCGTGCGCTCTGTGCTCAGGTGGCCGAGGGCTCTGTGTTCAGGTGGCCCGGGGCTCTGTGTTCAGGTGGCCGGGAGCACTATGTCCAGGGAGCCAAGGGCTCTGTGTTCAGGTGACCGGTGGCTCTGTGTTCAGGTGGCCGGGAGATCTGTGTTCAGGTGGCCGGGAGCACTATGTCCAGGTAGCCGAGGGCTCTGTGTTCAGGTGGCAGGGGGCTCTGTGTTCAGGTGGCTGGGGGCTCTGTGTTCAGGTGGCAGGGTGCTGTGTGTTCAGGTGGCCGGGGGCTCTGTGTTCAGGTGGCCAGGAGCTCTGTGTTCAGGTGGCCAATGGCTGTTCAGGTGGCTGGTGGCTCTGTGTTCAGGTAGCCGTGGGCTCTGTGTTCAGGTGGCTGGGGGCTCTGTGTTCAGGTGGTTGAGGGCTCTGTGTTCAGGTGGCCGGGGCTCTGTGTTCAGGTGGATGGGGGCTCAGTGTTTAGGTGGCCGGGGGCTCAGTGTTCAGGTGGCTGGGGGCTCTGTGTTCAGGTGGCAGGGGGCTCTGTGGTCAGGTGACTGCGGACTCTGTTTTCAGGTGGCCGGGTGCTGTGTGTTCAGGTGGCTGGAGGATCTGTGTTCAGGTGGCAGGGTGCTCTGTGTTCAGGTGGTTGGATGCTCTGTACTCAGGTGGCTGGGGGCTCTGTGTTCAGGTGGCTGGGTGCTCTATGTTCAGGTGGCTGGGGACTCTGTGTTCAGGTGGTCAGGGGCTCTGTGTTCAGGTAGCCGAGGGCTCTGTGTTCAGGGGGCTGCGGGCTCTGTGTTCAGTTGGCTGGGGGCTCTGTGTTCAGGTGGCCAGGTGCTCAGTGTTCAGGTAGCCGAGGGCTCTGTGTTCAGGTGGCAGGGTGCTCTGTGTTCAGGTGGCCGAGGTCTCTGTGATCAGGTGACCGGGTGCTGTGTGTTCAAATGATTGGAGGCTCTGTGTTCAGGTGGCTGGGGGCTCCGTGTTCAGGTAGCTTGGGGCTGTGTGTTTAGGTGTCCGGGTCCTGTGTGTTCAGGTGGCCGGGGGCTCTGTGTTCAGGTAGCCGTGGGCTCTGTGTTCAGGTGGCTGGGGGCTCTGTGTTCAGGTGGCCAGGAGCTCTGTGTTCAGGTGGCCAATGTCTGTTCAGGTGGCTGGGTGCTCTGTGTTCAGGTAGCCGTGGGCTCTGTGTTCAGGTGGCTGGGGGCTCTGTGTTCAGGTGGCCAGGAGGTCTGTGTTCAGGTGGCCAATGGCTGTTCAGGTGGCTGGGGGCTCTGTGTTCAGGTAGCCGTGGGCTCTGTGTTCAGGTGGCTGGGGGCTCTGTGTTCAGGTGGTTGAGGGCTCTGTGTTCAGGTGGCCGGGGCTCTGTGTTCAGGTGGATGGGGGCTCAGTGTTTAGGTGGCCGGGAGCTCTGTGTTCAGGTGGCTGGGGGCTCTGTGTTCAGGTGGCAGGGGGCTCTGTGGTCAGGTGACTGCGGACTCTGTGTTCAGGTGGCCGGGTGCTGTGTGTTCAGGTGGCTGGAGGATCTGTGTTCAGGTGGCTGGGGGCTCTGTGTTCAGGTGGTTGGATGCTCTGTACTCAGGTGGCTGGGGGCTCTGTGTTCAGGTGGCTGGGGGCTCTATGTTCAGGTGGCTGGGGACTCTGTGTTCAGGTGGCCAGGGGCTCTGTGTTCAGGTAGCCGAGGGCTCTGTGTTCAGGTGGCTGCGGGCTCTGTATTCAGGTGACTGGGGGCTCTGTGTTCAGGTGGCCGTGGACTCTGTGTTCAGGTAGACGAGGGCTCTGTGTTCAGGTAACGAAGGGCTCTGTATTCAGGTGGCTGCGGGCTCTGTGTTCAGGTGGCTGGGGGCTCTGTGTTCAGGTGGCCGGGAGCTCTGTGTTCAGGGAGCCGTGGGCTCTGTGTTCAGGTGGCTGGGAGCTCTGTATTCTGGTGGCCGGGGGCTCTGAGTTCAGGTGGTTGGTGGCTCTGTGTTTAGGTGGTTGGGGGCTCTGTGTTCAGTTGGCTGGGGGCTCTGTGTTCAGGTGGCCAGGTGCTCAGTGTTCAGGTGGCCGAGGGCTCTGTGTTCAGGAGGCAGGGTGCTCTGTGTTCAGGTGGCAGGGGGCTCTGTGTTCAGGTGGTCGTGGGCTCTGAACTCAGGTGGCTGGGGTCTCTGTGTTCAGGTGGCTGTGGGCTCTGTGTTCAGGTGGCTGGAGGCTCTGTGTTCAGGTGGATGGGGGCTCTGTGTTCGGGTGATTGGGTGCTCTGTGGTCAGGTGGCAAGGGGCTCTGTGTTCAGGTGGCTGGGGGCTCTGTGTTCAGGTGGTTGGGTGCTCTGTGTTCAGGTAGCCGAGGGCTCTGCGTTCAGTTGGCTGGGGGCTCCGTATTCAGGTGGCCGGGGGCTCTGTGTTCAGCTGGCTGGGGGCTCTGTGTTCAGGTGGCCGGGTGCTGTGTGTTCAGGTGGCCGGGGGCTCTGCGTTCAGGTGGCCGTGGGCTCTGTGTTCAGGTGGCTGGGGGCTCTGTGTTTAGGTGACCGGGTGGTGTGTGTTCAGGTGGCCGGGGGCTCTGTGTTCAGGTGGCCGGGGGCTCTTTGT
The DNA here is from genome assembly GCF_020745735.1 of Hemiscyllium ocellatum. Taxonomy (NCBI): domain Eukaryota; kingdom Metazoa; phylum Chordata; class Chondrichthyes; order Orectolobiformes; family Hemiscylliidae; genus Hemiscyllium; species Hemiscyllium ocellatum. Next base: position 57,946,345 of record NC_083426.1, read on the forward strand.
TCAGGTAGCCGATGGCTCTGTGTTCAGGTGGCCGGGGGCTCTGTGTTCAGGTGGCTGGAGGCTCTGTGTTCAGGTGGCAGGGGACTCTGTGTTCAGGTGACCGTGGTCTCTGTACTCAGGTGGCCGGTGGCTCTGTGTGCAGGTGGCGGGGGGCTCTGTGTTCAGGTGGCCAAGGGCTCTGTGTTTAGGTGGTTGGGGTCTCTGGGTTCAGGTGGTTGGGGGCTCTGTGTTAAGTTGGTTGGGGGCTCTGTGTTCCGGTGGTTGGGGCTCTGCATTCAGCAGACTAAGGGCTCTGTGTTCAGGTGGCTGGGGGCTCTGTGTTCAGGTGGCCAAGGGCTCTGTGTTTAGGTGGTTGGGGTCACTGTGTTCAGCTGGCCAAGGGCTCTGTGTTCAGTTGGTTGGGGGCTCTGTGTTCGGGTGGTTGGGGGCTCTGTATTCATCAGACCAAGGGCTCTGTATTCAGGTGGCGGGGCTCTGTGTTCAGGTGGCCGGTGGCTCTGTGTTCAGGTGGCTGGGGGCTCTGTGTTCAGTTGGCCAAGGGCTCTGTGTTCAGGTGGTTGGGGGCTCTGTGTTAGGGTGGTTGGGGGCTCTGTATTCAGCAGACCAAGGGCTCTGTATTCAGGTGGCTGGGGGTTCTGTATTCAGGTGGCCGGGGCTCTGGGTTCAGGTGGCTGAGGGCTCTGTGTTCACGTGGCCAAGGGCTCTGTGTTCAGGTGGTTGGGGTCTCTGTGTTCAGCTGGCCAAGGGCTCTGTTTTCAGATGGTTGGGGGCTCTGTGTTCGGGTGGTCGGGGGCTCTGTATTCAGCTGGCCGAGGGCTCTGTGTTCAGGTGGCCGGGGGCTCTGTGTTCTGGTGGTCGAGTGCTCTGTGTTCATGTGGCTGGGTGCTGTGTGTTCAGGTGGCTGGGAGCTCTGTGTTCAGGTGGCTAGGGGCTCTGTGTTCAGGTGGCCGGGGGCGCTGTGTTCAGGTGCCTGGGGGCTCTGTGTTCAGGTGGCTGGGGGCTCTGTGTTCAGATGGCTGGGGGCTCTGTGTTCAGGTGGCCGGGTGCTCTGTTTTCAGGTGGCTGGGGGCTCTGTGTTCAGGTGGCTGGGGGCTCTGTGTTCAGGTGGTTGGGGGCTCTGTGTTCAGGTGGAAGGGTGCTCTGTGTTCAGGTGGCTGGGGGCTCTGTATTCATGTGGTTGGGGGCTCTGTGTTCAGGTGGTTGGGTGCATTGTGTTCATGTGTCTGGGGGTTCTGTGTTCAGGTGGCAGGGTGCTCTGTGTTCAGGTGGCTGGGGGTTCTGTGTTCAGATGGCTGGGGGCTGTCTGTTCAGTTGCCCGTTTGCTCTGTGTTCAGGTGGCTGGGGGCTCTGTGTTCAGGTGGCTGGGGGCTCTGTGTTCAGGTGGTTGGGGGCTCTGTGTTCAGGTGGCAGGGTGCCCTGTGTTCAGGTGGCCGGGGGCTCTGTGTTCATGTGTTTGGGGGGCTCTGTGTTCAGGTGGTTGGGTCCATTGTGTTCATGTGGTTGGGCGTTCTGTGTTCCGGTGGCAGGGTGCTCTGTGTTCAGGTGGCTGGGGGCTCTGTGTTCAGGTGGGTGGGTGCTCTGTATTGAGGTGGCAGTGTGCTCTGTGTTCAGGTGCCTGGGGGCTCTGTCTTCAGGTGGCAGGGTGCTCTGTGTTCAGGTGGCTGGGAGCTCTGTGTTCAGGTGGCAGGGTGCTCTGTGTTCAGGTGGCTGGGGGCTCTGTGTTCTGGTGGCCGGGTGATCTGTGTTCAGATGGATGGGGGCTCTGTGTTCAGGTGGCCGGGTGCTCTGCGTTCAGGTGGCTGGGGGCTCTGTGTTCAGGTGCCCGGGTGCTCTGTGTTCAGGTGGCCGTGGGCTGTGTGTTCAGGTTGCTGGGGGCTCTGTATTCAGGTGTCTGGGGTCTCTGTATTCAGGGGGCCGGGTGCCGTGTGTTCAGGTGGTTGGGGGCTCTGTATTCAGTTGGCCGGGGTCTCTGAATTCAGATGGTTGGGGGCTGTGTGTGTAGGTGGCTAGGGGCTCTGTGTTCAGGTGGTTGGGGGCTCTGTGTTCAGGTGGTTGGGGGCTCTGTGTTCAAGTGGTTGGAGACTCTGTGTTCAGGTGACTGCGGGCTCTGTGTTCAGTTGGCCGGGTTCTGTGTGTTCAGGTGGCTGGAGGCTCTGTGTTCAGGTGGCTGGGGGCTCTGTGTTCAGGTGGCTGGAGGCTCAGTGTTCAGGTGGCTGGGGGCTCTGTGTTCAGGTGGCCGAGCGCTCTGTGTTCAGGTGGCTGGGAGCTCTGTATTCTGGTGGCCGGGGGCTCTGAATTCAGGTGGCTGGGGGCTCTGTCTTCAGGTGGCTGTGGGCTCGGTGTTCAGATGGCTGGCGGCTCTGTGTTCAGGTGGCCGGGTGCTCTGTTTTCAGGTGTCTGGGGGCTCTGTGTTCAGGTGGCTGGGGGCTCTGTGTTCTGGTGATTGGGGGCTCTGTGTTCAGGTGGAAGGGTGCTCTGTGTTCAGGTGGCTGGGGGCTCTGTATTCATGAGGTTGGGGGCTCTGTGTTCAGATGGTTGGGTGCATTGTGTTCATGTGTCTGGGGGTTCTGTGTTCAGGTGGCAGGGTGCTCTGTGTTCAGGTGGCTGGGGGTTCTGTGTTCAGATGGCTGGGGGCTCTCTCTTCAGGTGGCCGGGTGCTCTGTGTTCAGGTGGTCGAGGGCTCTGTGTTCAGGTGGCTGGGGTCTCTGTGTTCAGGTGGTTGGGTGCTCTGTGTTCAGGTGGCAGGGTGCCCTGTGTTCAGGTGGCCGGGGGCTCTGTGTTCATGTGGTTGCGGTCTCTGTGTTCAGGTGGTTGGGTCCATTGTGTTCATGTGGTTGGGCGTTCTGGGTTCAGGTGGGTGGGTGCTCTGTATTGAGGTGGCAGGGTGCTCTGTTTTCAGGTGGCTGGGGGCTCTGTGTTCAGGTGGCAGGGTGCTCTGTGTTCAGGTGGCTGGGGGCTCTGTGTTCAGGTGGCCGGGTGCTCTGTGTTCAGGTGGCTGGGGGCTCTGTGTTCAGGTGGCTGGGGGCTCTGTGTTCAGGTTATTGGGGGCTCTGTGTTCAGGTGGCAGGGTTCTCTGTGTTCAGGTGGCTGGGGCTCTGTATTCATGTGGTTGGGGGCTCTGTGTTCAGGTGTTTGGGTGCATTGTGTTCATGTGTCTGGGGGTTCTGTGTTCAGGTGGCAGGGTGCTCTGTGTTCAGGTGGCTGGGGGTTCTGTGTTCAGATGGCTGGGGGCTCTATGTTCAGGTGGCCGGGTGCTCTGTGTTCAGGTTGCTGGGGGCTCTGTGTTCAGGTGGCTGGGGTCTCTGTGTTCAGGTGGCTGGCTGCTCTGTGTTCAGTTGGCAGGTTGCCCTGTGTTCAGGTGGCCGGGGGCTCTGTGTTCATGTGGTTGAGGTCTCTGTATTCAGGTGGTTGGGTCCATTGTGTTCATGTGGTTGGGCGTTCTGTGTTCAGATGGGTGGGTGCTCTGTATTCAGGTGGCTGGGGGCTCTGTGTTCAGGTGGCAGGGTGCTCTGTGTTCAGGTGGCTGGGGGCTCTGTGTTCAGGTGGCCGGGTGATCTGTGTTCAGGTGGCTGGGGTCTCTGTGTTCAGGTGGCCGGGTGCTCTGCGTTCAGGTGGCCGTGGGCTGTGTGTTCAGGTTGCTGGGGGCTCTGTATTCAGGTGGCTGGTGTCTCTGTATTCAGGTGGCCGGGTGCTGTGTGGTCAGGTGGTTGGGGGCTCTGTATTCAGTTGGCCGGAGGCTCTGAATTCAGATGGTTGGGGGCTCTGTGTTCAGGTGGCCGGGGGCTCTGTGTTCATGTGGTTGAGGGCTCTGTGTTCAGGTGGTTGGGTGCATTGTGTTCATGTGGTTGGGCGGTCTGTGTTCAGGTGGCAGGGTGCTCTGTGTTCAGGTGGCTGGGGGCTCTGTGTTCAGGTGGGTGGGTGCTCTGTATTGAGGTGGCAGGGTGCTCTGTGTTCAGGTGGCTGGGGGCTCTGTGTTCAGATGGCAGGGTGCTCTGTGTTCAGGTGGCTGGGGGCTCTGTGTTCAGGTGGCCGGGAGATCTGTGTTCAGATGGCTGGGGGCTCTGTGTTCAGGTGGCCGGGTGCTCTGCGTTCAGGTGGCTGGGGGCTCTGTGTTCAGGTGGCCGGGTGCTCTGTGTTCAGGTGGCCGTGGGCTGTGTATTCAGTTTGCTGGGGGCTCTGTATTCAGGTGGCTGGGGTCTCTGTATTCAGGTGGCCGGGTGCTGTGTGTTCAGGTGGCTGGGGGCTCTGTGTTCAGGTGGCCGAGCGCTCTGTGTTCAGGTGGCTGGGAGCTCTGTATTCTGGTGGCCGGGGGCTCTGAATTCAGGTGGCTGGGGGCTCTGTCTTCAGGTGGCTGTGGGCTCGGTGTTCAGATGGCTGGCGGCTCTGTGTTCAGGTGGCCGGGTGCTCTGTTTTCAGGTGTCTGGGGGCTCTGTGTTCAGGTGGCTGGGGGCTCTGTGTTCTGGTGATTGGGGGCTCTGTGTTCAGGTGGAAGGGTGCTCTGTGTTCAGGTGGCTGGGGGCTCTGTATTCATGAGGTTGGGGGCTCTGTGTTCAGGTGGTTGGGTGCATTGTGTTCATGTGTCTGGGGGTTCTGTGTTCAGGTGGCAGGGTGCTCTGTGTTCAGGTGGCTGGGGGTTCTGTGTTCAGATGGCTGGGGGCTCTCTCTTCAGGTGGCCGGGTGCTCTGTGTTCAGGTGGTCGAGGGCTCTGTGTTCAGGTGGCTGGGGTCTCTGTGTTCAGGTGGTTGGGGGCTCTGTGTTCAGGTTATTGGGGGCTCTGTGTTCAGGTGGCAGGGTTCTCTGTGTTCAGGTGGCTGGGGTCTCTGTGTTCAGGTGGTTGGGTGCTCTGTGTTCAGGTGGCAGGGTGCCCTGTGTTCAGGTGGCCGGGGGCTCTGTGTTCAGGTGGCTGGGGGCTCTGTGTTCAGGTGGCTGGGGGCTCTGTGTTCAGGTTATTGGGGGCTCTGTGTTCAGGTGGCAGGGTTCTCTGTGTTCAGGTGGCTGGGGCTCTGTATTCATGTGGTTGGGGGCTCTGTGTTCAGGTGTTTGGGTGCATTGTGTTCATGTGTCTGGGGGTTCTGTGTTCAGGTGGCAGGGTGCTCTGTGTTCAGGTGGCTGGGGGTTCTGTGTTCAGATGGCTGGGGGCTCTATGTTCAGGTGGCCGGGTGCTCTGTGTTCAGGTTGCTGGGGGCTCTGTGTTCAGGTGGCTGGGGTCTCTGTGTTCAGGTGGCTGGCTGCTCTGTGTTCAGTTGGCAGGTTGCCCTGTGTTCAGGTGGCCGGGGCTCTGTGTTCATGTGGTTGAGGTCTCTGTATTCAGGTGGTTGTGTCCATTGTGTTCATGTGGTTGGGCGTTCTGTGTTCAGATGGGTGGGTGCTCTGTATTCAGGTGGCTGGGGGCTCTGTGTTCAGGTGGCAGGGTGCTCTGTGTTCAGGTGGCTGGGGGCTCTGTGTTCAGGTGGCCGGGTGATCTGTGTTCAGGTGGCTGGGGTCTCTGTGTTCAGGTGGCCGGGTGCTCTGCGTTCAGGTGGCCGTGGGCTGTGTGTTCAGGTTGCTGGGGGCTCTGTATTCAGGTGGCTGGTGTCTCTGTATTCAGGTGGCCGGGTGCTGTGTGGTCAGGTGGTTGGGGGCTCTGTATTCAGTTGGCCGGAGGCTCTGAATTCAGATGGTTGGGGGCTCTGTGTTCAGGTGGCCGGGGGCTCTGTGTTCATGTGGTTGAGGGCTCTGTGTTCAGGTGGTTGGGTGCATTGTGTTCATGTGGTTGGGCGGTCTGTGTTCAGGTGGCAGGGTGCTCTGTGTTCAGGTGGCTGGGGGCTCTGTGTTCAGGTGGGTGGGTGCTCTGTATTGAGGTGGCAGGGTGCTCTGTGTTCAGGTGGCTGGGGGCTCTGTGTTCAGATGGCAGGGTGCTCTGTGTTCAGGTGGCTGGGGGCTCTGTGTTCAGGTGGCCGGGAGATCTGTGTTCAGATGGCTGGGGGCTCTGTGTTCAGGTGGCCGGGTGCTCTGCGTTCAGGTGGCTGGGGGCTCTGTGTTCAGGTGGCCGGGTGCTCTGTGTTCAGGTGGCCGTGGGCTGTGTATTCAGTTTGCTGGGGGCTCTGTATTCAGGTGGCTGGGGTCTCTGTATTCAGGTGGCCGGGTGCTGTGTGTTCAGGTGGTTGGGGGCTCTGTGTTTAGGTGGCTGGGGGCTCTGTGTTCAGGTGGTTTGGTGCTCTGTGTTCAGGTGGCCGGGGGCTCTGTGTTCAGGTGGTTGGGGGCTCTGTGTTCAGCTGGTTGGAGACTCTGTGTTCAGGTAACTGCGAGCTCTGTGTTCAGTTGGTCGGGTGCTGTGTGTTCAGGTGGTTCGGTGCTCTGTGGTCAGGTGCCAGGGGGCTCTGTGTTCAGGTGGCTGGGAGCTCTGTACTCAGGTGGCCAGGGGCTCTGTGTTCATGTGGCTGAAGGCTCTGTGTTCAGGTGGCTGGGTTGTCTGTATTCAGGTGGCCGAGGGCTCTGTGTTCGGGTAGCCAAGGACACTGTGTTCAGGTGGCTGGGTGGTCTGTGTTCAGGTGGCCAGGTGCCCTGTATTCAGGTGGCTGCGGGCTCTGTGTTCAGGTGGCTGGGGGGCTCTTTACTCAGATGGCAGGGGGCTCTGTGTTCAGGTGGCTGGCGGCTCTGTGTTCAGGTGGTTGGGTGCTCTGTGTTCAAGTGGTTGGGTGCTCTGTGTTCAGGTGGCTGGTTGCTCTGTGTTCCGGTGGCAGGGGGCTCTGTGTTCAGTTCTGTGGGAGCTCTGTATTGAGGTGGCCGGGGGCTCTGTGTTCAGGTGGCAGGGTGCTCTGTGTTCAGGTGGCTGCGGGCTCTGTGTTCAGGTGGCTGAGGGCTCTGTGTTCAGGTGGCAGGGTGCTCTGTGTTCAGGTGGCTGCGGGCTCTGTGTTCAGGTGGCTGCGGGCTCTGTGTTCAGGTGGCTGTGGGCTCTGTGTTCAGGTGTGTGGTTGCTCTGTATTGAGGTGTCCGGGGGCTCTGTGTCCAGGTGGCCAAGGGCTCTGTGTTCAGGTGGCAGGGTGCTCTGTGTTCAGGTGGCTGGGGGCTCTGTGTTCAGGTGGCAGGGTGCTCTGTGTTCAGGTGGCTGCGGGCTTTTTGTTCATGTGGCCGGGGGGCTCTGTATTCAGGTGACCGTGGTCTCTGTACTCAGGTGGCCGGTGGCTGCGTGTTCAGGTGGCAGGGGGCTCTGTGTTCAGGTGGCCGGGGGCTCTGTGTTCAGGTGGCAGGGGGCTCTGTGTTCAGGTTGCCCAGGGTTCTGTGTTCAGGTGGCAGGCTGCTCTGTGTTCAGGTGGCCGTGGGCTCTGTGATCAGGTGACTGGGTGCTGTGTGTTCAAATGATTGGAGGCTCTGTGTTCAGATGGCTGGGGGCTCCGTGTTCAGGTAGCTGGGGGCTGTGTGTTTAGGTGGCCGGGTGCTGTGCGTTCAGGTGGCCGGGGGCTCTGTGTTCAGGTAGCCGTGGGCTCTGTGTTCAGGTGGCTGGGGGCTCTGTGTTCAGGTGGCCAGGAGCTCTGTGTTCAGGTGGCCAATGGCTGTTCAGGTGGCCGGGGGCTGTGCGTTCAGTTAGCCGTGGGCTCTGTGTTCAGGTGGCTGGGGGCTCTGTGTTCAGGTGGTTGGGTGCTCCGTGTTCAGGTGGCTAGGGGCTCTGTTTTCAGGTGGCCGGGGCTCTGTGGTCAGGTGGATGGGGGCTCAGTGTTTAGGTGGCCGGGGGCTCTGTGTTCAGGTGGCTGGGGGCTCTGTGTTCAGGTGGCCGGGTGCTGTGTGTTCAGGTGGCTTGAGGATCTGTGTTCAGGTGGCTGGGGGCTCTGTGTTCAGGTGGTTGGATGCTCTGTACTCAGGTGGCTGGGGGCTCTGTGTTCAGGTGGCTGGGGACTCTATGTTCTGGTGGCCAGGGGCTCTGTGTTCAGGTAGCCGAGGGCTCTGTGTTCAGGTAGCCGAGGGCTCTGTGTTCAGGTGGCTGCGGGCTCTGTGTTCAGGTGGCCGGGGGCTCTGTGTTCAGGTGGCTGGGGTCTCTGTGTTCAGGTAGCCGAGGGCTCTGTGTTCAGGTAACCAAGGGCTCTGTATTCAGGTGGCTGCGGGCTCTGTGTTCAGGTGGCAGCGGGCTCTGTGTTCAGGTAGCCGAAGGCTCTGTGTTCAGGTGGCTGGGAGCTCTGTATTCTGGTGGCCGGGGGTTCTGAATTCAGGTGGTTGGTGGCTCTGTGTTTAGGTGGTTGGGGGCTCTGTGTTTAGGAGGCTGTGGGCTCTGTGTTTTGGTGTCCGGGTGCTGTGTGTTCAGGAAGCTGAGTGCTCTGTGTTCAGTTGGCTGTTGGCTCTGTGTTCAGGTGGCCAGGTGCTCAGTGTTCAGGTGGCCGAGGGCTCTGTGTTCAGGTGGCAGGGTGCTCTGTGTTCAGGTGGCAGGGGGCTCTGTGTTCAGGTGGTCGTGGGCTCTGAACTCAGGTGGCTGGGGTCTCTGTGTTCAGGTGGCTGGGGGCTCTGTGTTCAGGTGGCTGGAGGCTCTGTGTTCAGGTGGATGGGGGCTCTGTGTTCGGGTGGTTGGGTGCTCTGTGGTCAGGTGGCAAGGGGCTCTCTGTTCAGGTGGCCGGGGGCACTGAATTCAGGTGGTTGGGGGCTCTGTGATTTGGTGTCTGGGGGCTCTGTATTCAGGTGGCCAAGGGCTCTGTGTTCAGGTGGCCGGATGCTGTGTGTTCAGGTGGCCGTGCGCTCTGTGCTCAGGTGGCCGAGGGCTCTGTGTTCAGGTGGCCCGGGGCTCTGTGTTCAGGTGGCCGGGAGCACTATGTCCAGGGAGCCAAGGGCTCTGTGTTCAGGTGACCGGTGGCTCTGTGTTCAGGTGGCCGGGAGATCTGTGTTCAGGTGGCCGGGAGCACTATGTCCAGGTAGCCGAGGGCTCTGTGTTCAGGTGGCAGGGGGCTCTGTGTTCAGGTGGCTGGGGGCTCTGTGTTCAGGTGGCAGGGTGCTGTGTGTTCAGGTGGCCGGGGGCTCTGTGTTCAGGTGGCCAGGAGCTCTGTGTTCAGGTGGCCAATGGCTGTTCAGGTGGCTGGGGGCTCTGTGTTCAGGTAGCCGTGGGCTCTGTGTTCAGGTGGCTGGGGGCTCTGTGTTCAGGTGGTTGAGGGCTCTGTGTTCAGGTGGCCGGGGCTCTGTGTTCAGGTGGATGGGGGCTCAGTGTTTAGGTGGCCGGGGGCTCAGTGTTCAGGTGGCTGGGGGCTCTGTGTTCAGGTGGCAGGGGGCTCTGTGGTCAGGTGACTGCGGACTCTGTTTTCAGGTGGCCGGGTGCTGTGTGTTCAGGTGGCTGGAGGATCTGTGTTCAGGTGGCAGGGTGCTCTGTGTTCAGGTGGTTGGATGCTCTGTACTCAGGTGGCTGGGGGCTCTGTGTTCAGGTGGCTGGGTGCTCTATGTTCAGGTGGCTGGGGACTCTGTGTTCAGGTGGTCAGGGGCTCTGTGTTCAGTTAGCCGAGGGCTCTGTGTTCAGGGGGCTGCGGGCTCTGTGTTCAGTTGGCTGGGGGCTCTGTGTTCAGGTGGCCAGGTGCTCAGTGTTCAGGTAGCCGAGGGCTCTGTGTTCAGGTGGCAGGGTGCTCTGTGTTCAGGTGGCCGAGGTCTCTGTGATCAGGTGACCGGGTGCTGTGTGTTCAAATGATTGGAGGCTCTGTGTTCAGGTGGCTGGGGGCTCCGTGTTCAGGTAGCTTGGGGCTGTGTGTTTAGGTGTCCGGGTCCTGTGTGTTCAGGTGGCCGGGGGCTCTGTGTTCAGGTAGCCGTGGGCTCTGTGTTCAGGTGGCTGGGGGCTCTGTGTTCAGGTGGCCAGGAGCTCTGTGTTCAGGTGGCCAATGTCTGTTCAGGTGGCTGGGTGCTCTGTGTTCAGGTAGCCGTGGGCTCTGTGTTCAGGTGGCTGGGGGCTCTGTGTTCAGGTGGCCAGGAGGTCTGTGTTCAGGTGGCCAATGGCTGTTCAGGTGGCTGGGGGCTCTGTGTTCAGGTAGCCGTGGGCTCTGTGTTCAGGTGGCTGGGGGCTCTGTGTTCAGGTGGTTGAGGGCTCTGTGTTCAGGTGGCCGGGGCTCTGTGTTCAGGTGGATGGGGGCTCAGTGTTTAGGTGGCCGGGAGCTCTGTGTTCAGGTGGCTGGGGGCTCTGTGTTCAGGTGGCAGGGGGCTCTGTGGTCAGGTGACTGCGGACTCTGTGTTCAGGTGGCCGGGTGCTGTGTGTTCAGGTGGCTGGAGGATCTGTGTTCAGGTGGCTGGGGGCTCTGTGTTCAGGTGGTTGGATGCTCTGTACTCAGGTGGCTGGGGGCTCTGTGTTCAGGTGGCTGGGGGCTCAATGTTCAGGTGGCTGGGGACTCTGTGTTCAGGTGGCCAGGGGCTCTGTGTTCAGGTAGCCGAGGGCTCTGTGTTCAGGTGGCTGCGGGCTCTGTATTCAGGTGACTGGGGGCTCTGTGTTCAGGTGGCCGTGGACTCTGTGTTCAGGTAGACGAGGGCTCTGTGTTCAGGTAACGAAGGGCTCTGTATTCAGGTGGCTGCGGGCTCTGTGTTCAGGTGGCTGGGGGCTCTGTGTTCAGGTGGCCGGGAGCTCTGTGTTCAGGAAGCCGTGGGCTCTGTGTTCAGGTGGCTGGGAGCTCTGTATTCTGGTGGCCGGGGGCTCTGAGTTCAGGTGGTTGGTGGCTCTGTGTTTAGGTGGTTGGGGGCTCTGTGTTCAGTTGGCTGGGGGCTCTGTGTTCAGGTGGCCAGGTGCTCAGTGTTCAGGTGGCCGAGGGCTCTGTGTTCAGGAGGCAGGGTGCTCTGTGTTCAGGTGGCAGGGGGCTCTGTGTTCAGGTGGTCGTGGGCTCTGAACTCAGGTGGCTGGGGTCTCTGTGTTCAGGTGGCTGTGGGCTCTGTGTTCAGGTGGCTGGAGGCTCTGTGTTCAGGTGATTGGGTGCTCTGTGGTCAGGTGGCAAGGGGCTCTGTGTTCAGGTGGCTGGGGGCTCTGTGTTTAGGTGGTTGGGTGCTCTGTGTTCAGGTAGCCGAGGGCTCTGCGTTCAGTTGGCTGGGGGCTCCGTATTCAGGTGGCCGGGGGCTCTGTGTTCAGCTGGCTGGGGGCTCTGTGTTCAGGTGGCCGGGTGCTGTGTGTTCAGGTGGCCGGGGGCTCTGCGTTCAGGTGGCCGTGGGCTCTGTGTTCAGGTGGCTGGGGGCTCTGTGTTTAGGTGACCGGGTGGTGTGTGTTCAGGTGGCCGGGGGCTCTGTGTTCAGGTGGCCGGGGGCTCTTTGTTCAGGTAGCCGATGGCTCTGTGTTCAGGTGGCCGGGGGCTCTGTGTTCAGGTGGCTGGAGGCTCTGTGTTCAGGTGGCAGGGGACTCTGTGTTCAGGTGACCGTGGTCTCTGTACTCAGGTGGCCGGTGGCTCTGTGTGCAGGTGGCGGGGGGCTCTGTGTTCAGGTGGCCAAGGGCTCTGTGTTTAGGTGGTTGGGGTCTCTGGGTTCAGGTGGTTGGGGGCTCTGTGTTAAGTTGGTTGGGGGCTCTGTGTTCCGGTGGTTGGGGCTCTGCATTCAGCAGACTAAGGGCTCTGTGTTCAGGTGGCTGGGGGCTCTGTGTTCAGGTGGCCAAGGGCTCTGTGTTTAGGTGGTTGGGGTCACTGTGTTCAGCTGGCCAAGGGCTCTGTGTTCAGTTGGTTGGGGGCTCTGTGTTCGGGTGGTTGGGGGCTCTGTATTCATCAGACCAAGGGCTCTGTATTCAGGTGGCGGGGCTCTGTGTTCAGGTGGCCGGTGGCTCTGTGTTCAGGTGGCTGGGGGCTCTGTGTTCAGTTGGCCAAGGGCTCTGTGTTCAGGTGGTTGGGGGCTCTGTGTTAGGGTGGTTGGGGGCTCTGTATTCAGCAGACCAAGGGCTCTGTATTCAGGTGGCTGGGGGTTCTGTATTCAGGTGGCCAAGGGCTCTGTGTTTAGGTGGTTGGGGTCTCTGTGTTCAGCTGGCCAAGGGCTCTGTTTTCAGATGGTTGGGGGCTCTGTGTTCGGGTGGTTGGGGGCTCTGTATTCAGCTGGCCGAGGGCTCTGTGTTCAGGTGGCCGGGGGCTCTGTGTTCTGGTGGTCGAGTGCTCTGTGTTCATGTGGCTGGGTGCTGTGTGTTCAGGTGGCTGGGAGCTCTGTGTTCAGGTGGCTAGGGGCTCTGTGTTCAGGTGGCCGGGGGCGCTGTGTTCAGGTGCCTGTGGGCTCTGTGTTCAGGTGGCTGGGGGCTCTGTGTTCAGATGGCTGGGGGCTCTGTGTTCAGGTGGCCGGGTGCTCTGTTTTCAGGTGGCTGGGGGCTCTGTGTTCAGGTGGCTGGGGGCTCTGTGTTCAGGTGGTTGGGGGCTCTGTGTTCAGGTGGAAGGGTGCTCTGTGTTCAGGTGGCTGGGGGCTCTGTATTCATGTGGTTGGGGGCTCTGTGTTCAGGTGGTTGGGTGCATTGTGTTCATGTGTCTGGGGGTTCTGTGTTCAGGTGGCAGGGTGCTCTGTGTTCAGGTGGCTGGGGGTTCTGTGTTCAGATGGCTGGGGGCTGTCTGTTCAGTTGCCCGTTTGCTCTGTGTTCAGGTGGCTGGGGGCTCTGTGTTCAGGTGGCTGGGGGCTCTGTGTTCAGGTGGTTGGGGGCTCTGTGTTCAGGTGGCAGGGTGCCCTGTGTTCAGGTGGCCGGGGGCTCTGTGTTCATGTGTTTGGGGGGCTCTGTGTTCAGGTGGTTGGGTCCATTGTGTTCATGTGGTTGGGCGTTCTGTGTTCCGGTGGCAGGGTGCTCTGTGTTCAGGTGGCTGGGGGCTCTGTGTTCAGGTGGGTGGGTGCTCTGTATTGAGGTGGCAGTGTGCTCTGTGTTCAGGTGCCTGGGGGCTCTGTCTTCAGGTGGCAGGGTGCTCTGTGTTCAGGTGGCTGGGAGCTCTGTGTTCAGGTGGCAGGGTGCTCTGTGTTCAGGTGGCTGGGGGCTCTGTGTTCTGGTGGCCGGGTGATCTGTGTTCAGATGGATGGGGGCTCTGTGTTCAGGTGGCCGGGTGCTCTGCGTTCAGGTGGCTGGGGGCTCTGTGTTCAGGTGCCCGGGTGCTCTGTGTTCAGGTGGCCGTGGGCTGTGTGTTCAGGTTGCTGGGGGCTCTGTATTCAGGTGTCTGGGGTCTCTGTATTCAGGGGGCCGGGTGCCGTGTGTTCAGGTGGTTGGGGGCTCTGTATTCAGTTGGCCGGGGTCTCTGAATTCAGATGGTTGGGGGCTGTGTGTGTAGGTGGCTAGGGGCTCTGTGTTCAGGTGGTTGGGGGCTCTGTGTTCAGGTGGTTGGGGGCTCTGTGTTCAAGTGGTTGGAGACTCTGTGTTCAGGTGACTGCGGGCTCTGTGTTCAGTTGGCCGGGTTCTGTGTGTTCAGGTGGCTGGAGGCTCTGTGTTCAGGTGGCTGGGGGCTCTGTGTTCAGGTGGCTGGAGGCTCAGTGTTCAGGTGGCTGGGGGCTCTGTGTTCAGGTGGCCGAGCGCTCTGTGTTCAGGTGGCTGGGAGCTCTGTATTCTGGTGGCCGGGGGCTCTGAATTCAGGTGGCTGGGGGCTCTGTCTTCAGGTGGCTGTGGGCTCGGTGTTCAGATGGCTGGCGGCTCTGTGTTCAGGTGGCCGGGTGCTCTGTTTTCAGGTGTCTGGGGGCTCTGTGTTCAGGTGGCTGGGGGCTCTGTGTTCTGGTGATTGGGGGCTCTGTGTTCAGGTGGAAGGGTGCTCTGTGTTCAGGTGGCTGGGGGCTCTGTATTCATGAGGTTGGGGGCTCTGTGTTCAGGTGGTTGGGTGCATTGTGTTCATGTGTCTGGGGGTTCTGTGTTCAGGTGGCAGGGTGCTCTGTGTTCAGGTGGCTGGGGGTTCTGTGTTCAGATGGCTGGGGGCTCTCTCTTCAGGTGGCCGGGTGCTCTGTGTTCAGGTGGTCGAGGGCTCTGTGTTCAGGTGGCTGGGGTCTCTGTGTTCAGGTGGTTGGGTGCTCTGTGTTCAGGTGGCAGGGTGCCCTGTGTTCAGGTGGCCGGGGGCTCTGTGTTCATGTGGTTGCGGTCTCTGTGTTCAGGTGGTTGGGTCCATTGTGTTCATGTGGTTGGGCGTTCTGGGTTCAGGTGGGTGGGTGCTCTGTATTGAGGTGGCAGGGTGCTCTGTTTTCAGGTGGCTGGGGGCTCTGTGTTCAGGTGGCAGGGTGCTCTGTGTTCAGGTGGCTGGGGGCTCTGTGTTCAGGTGGCCGGGTGCTCTGTGTTCAGGTGGCTGGGGGCTCTGTGTTCAGGTGGCTGGGGGCTCTGTGTTCAGGTTATTGGGGGCTCTGTGTTCAGGTGGCAGGGTTCTCTGTGTTCAGGTGGCTGGGGCTCTGTATTCATGTGGTTGGGGGCTCTGTGTTCAGGTGTTTGGGTGCATTGTGTTCATGTGTCTGGGGGTTCTGTGTTCAGGTGGCAGGGTGCTCTGTGTTCAGGTGGCTGGGGGTTCTGTGTTCAGATGGCTGGGGGCTCTATGTTCAGGTGGCCGGGTGCTCTGTGTTCAGGTTGCTGGGGGCTCTGTGTTCAGGTGGCTGGGGTCTCTGTGTTCAGGTGGCTGGCTGCTCTGTGTTCAGTTGGCAGGTTGCCCTGTGTTCAGGTGGCCGGGGCTCTGTGTTCATGTGGTTGAGGTCTCTGTATTCAGGTGGTTGGGTCCATTGTGTTCATGTGGTTGGGCGTTCTGTGTTCAGATGGGTGGGTGCTCTGTATTCAGGTGGCTGGGGGCTCTGTGTTCAGGTGGCAGGGTGCTCTGTGTTCAGGTGGCTGGGGGCTCTGTGTTCAGGTGGCCGGGTGATCTGCGTTCAGGTGGCCGTGGGCTGTGTGTTCAGGTTGCTGGGGGCTCTGTATTCAGGTGGCTGGTGTCTCTGTATTCAGGTGGCCGGGTGCTGTGTGGTCAGGTGGTTGGGGGCTCTGTATTCAGTTGGGCGGAGGCTCTGAATTCAGATGGTTGGGGGCTCTGTGTTCAGGTGGCCGGGGGCTCTGTGTTCATGTGGTTGAGGGCTCTGTGTTCAGGTGGTTGGGTGGATTGTGTTCATGTGGTTGGGCGGTCTGTGTTCAGGTGGCAGGGTGCTCTGTGTTCAGGTGGCTGGGGGCTCTGTGTTCAGGTGGGTGGGTGCTCTGTATTGAGGTGGCAGGGTGCTCTGTGTTCAGGTGGCTGGGGGCTCTGTGTTCAGGTGGCTGGGTGCTCTGCGTTCAGGTGGCTGGGGGCTCTGTGTTCAGGTGGCCGGGTGCTCTGTGTTCAGGTGGCCGTGGGCTGTGTATTCAGTTTGCTGGGGGCTCTGTATTCAGGTGGCTGGGGTCTCTGTATTCAGGTGGCCGGGTGCTGTGTGTTCAGGTGGTTGGGGGCTCTGTGTTTAGGTGGCTGGGGGCTCTGTGTTCAGGTGGTTTGGTGCTCTGTGTTCAGGTGGCCGGGGGCTCTGTGTTCAGGTGGTTGGGGGCTCTGTGTTCAGCTGGTTGGAGACTCTGTGTTCAGGTAACTGCGGGCTCTGTGTTCAGTTGGTCGGGTGCTGTGTGTTCAGGTGGTTCGGTGCTCTGTGGTCAGGTGCCAGGGGGCTCTGTGTTCAGGTGGCTGGGAGCTCTGTACTCAGGTGGCCAGGGGCTCTGTGTTCATGTGGCTGAAGGCTCTGTGTTCAGGTGGCTGGGTTGTCTGTATTCAGGTGGCCGAGGGCTCTGTGTTCGGGTAGCCAAGGACACTGTGTTCAGGTGGCTGGGTGGTCTGTGTTCAGGTGGCCAGGTGCCCTGTATTCAGGTGGCTGCGGGCTCTGTGTTCAGGTGGCTGGGGGGCTCTTTACTCAGATGGCAGGGGGCTCTGTGTTCAGGTGGCTGGCGGCTCTGTGTTCAGGTGGTTGGGTGCTCTGTGTTCAAGTGGTTGGGTGCTCTGTGTTCAGGTGGCTGGTTGCTCTGTGTTCCGGTGGCAGGGGGCTCTGTGTTCAGTTCTGTGGGAGCTCTGTATTGAGGTGGCCGGGGGCTCTGTGTTCAGGTGGCAGGGTGCTCTGTGTTCAGGTGGCTGCGGGCTCTGTGTTCAGGTGGCTGAGGGCTCTGTGTTCAGGTGGCAGGGTGCTCTGTGTTCAGGTGGCTGCGGGCTCTGTGTTCAGGTGGCTGCGGGCTCTGTGTTCAGGTGGCTGTGGGCTCTGTGTTCAGGTGTGTGGTTGCTCTGTATTGAGGTGTCCGGGGGCTCTGTGTCCAGGTGGCCAAGGGCTCTGTGTTCAGGTGGCAGGGTGCTCTGTGTTCAGGTGGCTGGGGGCTCTGTGTTCAGGTGGCAGGGTGCTCTGTGTTCAGGTGGCTGCGGGCTTTTTGTTCATGTGGCCGGGGGGCTCTGTATTCAGGTGACCGTGGTCTCTGTACTCAGGTGGCCGGTGGCTGCGTGTTCAGGTGGCAGGGGGCTCTGTGTTCAGGTGGCCGGGGGCTCTGTGTTCAGGTGGCAGGGGGCTCTGTGTTCAGGTTGCCGGGGGCTCTGTGTTCAGGTGGCAGGCTGCTCTGTGTTCAGGTGACCGTGGTCTCTGTACTCAGGTGGCCGGTGGCTGCGTGTTCAGGTGGCAGGGGGCTCTGTGTTCAGGTGGCAGGGGGCTCTGTGTTCAGGTTGCCGGGGGCTCTGTTTTGAGGTGGCAGGCTGCTCTGTGTTCAGGTGACCGTGGTCTCTGTACTCAGGTGGGCGGTGGCTATGTGTGCAGGTGGCGGGGGGCTCTGTGTTCTGGTGGCCAAGGGCTCTGTGTTTAGGTGGTTGTGGTCTCTGGGTTCAGGTGGTTGGGGGCTCTGTGTTCAGTTGGTTGGGGGCTCTGTGTTCAGGTGGTTGGGGGCTCTGTGTTCAGGTGGTTGGGGGCTCTGTGTTAGGGTGGTTGGGGGCTCTGTATTCAGTAGACCAAGGGCTCTGTATTCAGGTGGCTGGGGGTTCTGTATTCAGGTGGCTGGGGCTCTGGGTTCAGGTGGTGAGGGCTCGGTGTTCACGTGGCCAAGGGCTCTGTGTTTAGGTGGTTGGCGTCTCTGTGTTCAGGTGGTTGGGGGCTCTGTGTTCAGTTGGTTGGGGGCTCTGTGTTCGGGTGGTTGGGGGCTCTGTGTTCAGATGGTTGGGGGCTCTGTGTTCGGGTGGTCGGGGGCTCTGTATTCAGCTGGCCGAGGGCTCTGTGTTCAGGTGACTGCGGGTCTGTGTTCAGTTGGCCGGGTGCTGTGTGGTCAGGTGGCTGGAGGCTCTGTGTTCAGGTGGATGGGGGCTCTGTGTTCATGTGGTTCGGTGCTCTGTGTTCAGGTGGCTCGGGGCTCTCTACTCAGGTGGCTGGGGGCTCTGTGTTCAGGTGGCTGGAGGCTCTGTGTTCAGGTGGCGGGGGGCTCTGTGTTCCATTGGCCAGGGGCTCTGTGTTCAGATAGCCGAGGGCTCTGTGTTCAGGAGGCTGGGGTCTCTGTATTCAGGTGGCCGAGGGCTCTGTGTTCAGGTAGCCAAGGACACTGTGTTCAGGTGGCTCGGTGGTCTGTGTTCAGGTGGCAGGGTGCTCTGTATTCAGGTGGCTGCGGGCTCTGTGTTCAGGTGGCCGGGGGGCTCTTTACTCAGATGGCAGGGGGCTCTGTGTTCAGGTGGCTGGCGGCTCTGTGTTCAGGTGGTTGGGTGCTCTGTGTTCATGTGGTTGGGTGCTCTGTGTTCAGGTGGCTGGGGGCTCTGTGTTCAGGTGGCTGGAGGCTCTGTGTCCAGGTGGCGGGGGGCTCTGTGTTCAAGTGGCCAGGGGATCTGTGTTCAGATAGCCGAGGGCTCTGTGTTCAGGAGGCTGGGGTCTCTGTATTCTGGTGGCCGAGGGCTCTGTGTTCAGGTAGCCAAGGACACTGTGTTCAGGTGGCTCGGTGGTCTGTGTTCAGGTGGCAGGGTGCTCTATATTCAGGTGGCTGGGGGCTCTGTGTTCAGGTGGCTGGAGGCTCTGTGTTCAGGTGGCGGGGGGCTCTGTGTTCCATTGGCCAGGGGCTCTGTGTTCAGATAGCCGAGGGCTCTGTGTTCAGGAGGCTGGGGTCTCTGTATTCAGGTGGCCGGGTGCTCTGTGTTCAGGTGGCCGTGGGCTGTGTATTCAGTTTGCTGGGGGCTCTGTATTCAGGTGGCTGGGGTCTCTGTATTCAGGTGGCCGGGTGCTGTGTGTTCAGGTGGTTGGGGGCTCTGTGTTTAGGTGGCTGGGGGCTCTGTGTTCAGGTGGTTTGGTGCTCTGTGTTCAGGTGGCCGGGGGCTCTGTGTTCAGGTGGTTGGGGGCTCTGTGTTCAGCTGGTTGGAGACTCTGTGTTCAGGTAACTGCGGGCTCTGTGTTCAGTTGGTCGGGTGCTGTGTGTTCAGGTGGTTCGGTGCTCTGTGGTCAGGTGCCAGGGGGCTCTGTGTTCAGGTGGCTGGGAGCTCTGTACTCAGGTGGCCAGGGGCTCTGTGTTCATGTGGCTGAAGGCTCTGTGTTCAGGTGGCTGGGTTGTCTGTATTCAGGTGGCCGAGGGCTCTGTGTTCGGGTAGCCAAGGACACTGTGTTCAGGTGGCTGGGTGGTCTGTGTTCAGGTGGCCAGGTGCCCTGTATTCAGGTGGCTGCGGGCTCTGTGTTCAGGTGGCTGGGGGGCTCTTTACTCAGATGGCAGGGGGCTCTGTGTTCAGGTGGCTGGCGGCTCTGTGTTCAGGTGGTTGGGTGCTCTGTGTTCAAGTGGTTGGGTGCTCTGTGTTCAGGTGGCTGGTTGCTCTGTGTTCCGGTGGCAGGGGGCTCTGTGTTCAGTTCTGTGGGAGCTCTGTATTGAGGTGGCCGGGGGCTCTGTGTTCAGGTGGCAGGGTGCTCTGTGTTCAGGTGGCTGCGGGCTCTGTGTTCAGGTGGCTGAGGGCTCTGTGTTCAGGTGGCAGGGTGCTCTGTGTTCAGGTGGCTGGGGGCTCTGTGTTCAGGTGGCAGGGTGCTCTGTGTTCAGGTGGCTGCGGGCTTTTTGTTCATGTGGCCGGGGGGCTCTGTATTCAGGTGACCGTGGTCTCTGTACTCAGGTGGCCGGTGGCTGCGTGTTCAGGTGGCAGGGGGCTCTGTGTTCAGGTGGCCGGGGGCTCTGTGTTCAGGTGGCAGGGGGCTCTGTGTTCAGGTTGCCGGGGGCTCTGTGTTCAGGTGGCAGGCTGCTCTGTGTTCAGGTGACCGTGGTCTCTGTACTCAGGTGGCCGGTGGCTGCGTGTTCAGGTGGCAGGGGGCTCTGTGTTCAGGTGGCAGGGGGCTCTGTGTTCAGGTTGCCGGGGGCTCTGTTTTCAGGTGGCAGGCTGCTCTGTGTTCAGGTGACCGTGGTCTCTGTACTCAGGTGGGCGGTGGCTATGTGTGCAGGTGGCGGGGGGCTCTGTGTTCTGGTGGCCAAGGGCTCTGTGTTTAGGTGGTTGTGGTCTCTGGGTTCAGGTGGTTGGGGGCTCTGTGTTCAGTTGGTTGGGGGCTCTGTGTTCAGGTGGTTGGGGGCTCTGTGTTCAGGTGGTTGGGGGCTCTGTGTTAGGGTGGTTGGGGGCTCTGTATTCAGTAGACCAAGGGCTCTGTATTCAGGTGGCTGGGGGTTCTGTATTCAGGTGGCTGGGGCTCTGGGTTCAGGTGGTGAGGGCTCGGTGTTCACGTGGCCAAGGGCTCTGTGTTTAGGTGGTTGGCGTCTCTGTGTTCAGGTGGTTGGGGGCTCTGTGTTCAGTTGGTTGGGGGCTCTGTGTTCGGGTGGTTGGGGGCTCTGTGTTCAGATGGTTGGGGGCTCTGTGTTCGGGTGGTCGGGGGCTCTGTATTCAGCTGGCCGAGGGCTCTGTGTTCAGGTGACTGCGGGTCTGTGTTCAGTTGGCCGGGTGCTGTGTGGTCAGGTGGCTGGAGGCTCTGTGTTCAGGTGGCTGCGGGCTCTGTGTTCAGGTGGCTGTGGGCTCTGTGTTCAGGTGTGTGGTTGCTCTGTATTGAGGTGTCCGGGGGCTCTGTGTCCAGGTGGCCAAGGGCTCTGTGTTCAGGTGGCAGGGTGCTCTGTGTTCAGGTGGCTGGGGGCTCTGTGTTCAGGTGGCAGGGTGCTCTGTGTTCAGGTTGGTGCGGGCTTTTTGTTCATGTGGCCGGGGGGCTCTGTATTCAGGTGACCGTGGTCTCTGTACTCAGGTGGCCGGTGGCTGCGTGTTCAGGTGGCAGGGGGCTCTGTGTTCAGGTGGCCGGGGGCTCTGTGTTCAGGTGGCAGGGGGCTCTGTGTTCAGGTTGCCGGGGGCTCTGTGTTCAGGTGGCAGGCTGCTCTGTGTTCAGGTGACCGTGGTCTCTGTACTCAGGTGGCCGGTGGCTGCGTGTTCAGGTGGCAGGGGGCTCTGTGTTCAGGTGGCAGGGGGCTCTGTGTTCAGGTTGCCGGGGGCTCTGTTTTCAGGTGGCAGGCTGCTCTGTGTTCAGGTGACCGTGGTCTCTGTACTCAGGTGGGCGGTGGCTATGTGTGCAGGTGGCGGGGGGCTCTGTGTTCTGGTGGCCAAGGGCTCTGTGTTTAGGTGGTTGTGGTCTCTGGGTTCAGGTGGTTGGGGGCTCTGTGTTCAGTTGGTTGGGGGCTCTGTGTTCAGGTGGTTGGGGGCTCTGTGTTCAGGTGGTTGGGGGCTCTGTGTTAGGGTGGTTGGGGGCTCTGTATTCAGTAGACCAAGGGCTCTGTATTCAGGTGGCTGGGGGTTCTGTATTCAGGTGGCTGGGGCTCTGGGTTCAGGTGGTGAGGGCTCGGTGTTCACGTGGCCAAGGGCTCTGTGTTTAGGTGGTTGGCGTCTCTGTGTTCAGGTGGTTGGGGGCTCTGTGTTCAGTTGGTTGGGGGCTCTGTGTTCGGGTGGTTGGGGGCTCTGTGTTCAGATGGTTGGGGGCTCTGTGTTCGGGTGGTCGGGGGCTCTGTATTCAGCTGGCCGAGGGCTCTGTGTTCAGGTGACTGCGGGTCTGTGTTCAGTTGGCCGGGTGCTGTGTGGTCAGGTGGCTGGAGGCTCTGTGTTCAGGTGGATGGGGGCTCTGTGTTCATGTGGTTCGGTGCTCTGTGTTCAGGTGGCTCGGGGCTCTCTACGCAGGTGGCTGGGGGCTCTGTGTTCAGGTGGCTGGAGGCTCTGTGTTCAGGTGGCGGGGGGCTCTGTGTTCCATTGGCCAGGGGCTCTGTGTTCAGATAGCCGAGGGCTCTGTGTTCAGGAGGCTGGGGTCTCTGTATTCAGGTGGCCGAGGGCTCTGTGTTCAGGTAGCCAAGGACACTGTGTTCAGGTGGCTCGGTGGTCTGTGTTCAGGTGGCAGGGTGCTCTGTATTCAGGTGGCTGCGGGCTCTGTGTTCAGGTGGCCGGGGGGCTCTTTACTCAGATGGCAGGGGGCTCTGTGTTCAGGTGGCTGGCGGCTCTGTGTTCAGGTGGTTGGGTGCTCTGTGTTCATGTGGTTGGGTGCTCTGTGTTCAGGTGGCTGGGGGCTCTGTGTTCAGGTGGCTGGAGGCTCTGTGTCCAGGTGGCGGGGGGCTCTGTGTTCAAGTGGCCAGGGGATCTGTGTTCAGATAGCCGAGGGCTCTGTGTTCAGGAGGCTGGGGTCTCTGTATTCTGGTGGCCGAGGGCTCTGTGTTCAGGTAGCCAAGGACACTGTGTTCAGGTGGCTCGGTGGTCTGTGTTCAGGTGGCAGGGTGCTCTATATTCAGGTGGCTGGGGGCTCTGTGTTCAGGTGGCTGGAGGCTCTGTGTTCAGGTGGCGGGGGGCTCTGTGTTCCATTGGCCAGGGGCTCTGTGTTCAGATAGCCGAGGGCTCTGTTTTCAGGAGGCTGGGGTCTCTGTATTCAGGTGGTCGGGTGCTCTGTGTTCAGGTGGCCGTGGGCTGTGTATTCAGTTTGCTGGGGGCTCTGTATTCAGGTGGCTGGGGTCTCTGTATTCAGGTGGCCGGGTGCTGTGTGTTCAGGTGGTTGGGGGCTCTGTGTTTAGGTGGCTGGGGGCTCTGTGTTCAGGTGGTTTGGTGCTCTGTGTTCAGGTGGCCGGGGCTCTGTGTTCAGGTGGTTGGGGGCTCTGTGTTCAGCTGGTTGGAGACTCTGTGTTCAGGTAACTGCGGGCTCTGTGTTCAGTTGGTCGGGTGCTGTGTGTTCAGGTGGTTCGGTGCTCTGTGGTCAGGTGCCAGGGGGCTCTGTGTTCAGGTGGCTGGGAGCTCTGTACTCAGGTGGCCAGGGGCTCTGTGTTCATGTGGCTGAAGGCTCTGTGTTCAGGTGGCTGGGTTGTCTGTATTCAGGTGGCCGAGGGCTCTGTGTTCGGGTAGCCAAGGACACTGTGTTCAGGTGGCTGGGTGGTCTGTGTTCAGGTGGCCAGGTGCCCTGTATTCAGGTGGCTGCGGGCTCTGTGTTCAGGTGGCTGGGGGGCTCTTTACTCAGATGGCAGGGGGCTCTGTGTTCAGGTGGCTGGCGGCTCTGTGTTCAGGTGGTTGGGTGCTCTGTGTTCAAGTGGTTGGGTGCTCTGTGTTCAGGTGGCTGGTTGCTCTGTGTTCCGGTGGCAGGGGGCTCTGTGTTCAGTTCTGTGGGAGCTCTGTATTGAGGTGGCCGGGGGCTCTGTGTTCAGGTGGCAGGGTGCTCTGTGTTCAGGTGGCTGCGGGCTCTGTGTTCAGGTGGCTGAGGGCTCTGTGTTCAGGTGGCAGGGTGCTCTGTGTTCAGGTGGCTGCGGGCTCTGTGTTCAGGTGGCTGCGGGCTCTGTGTTCAGGTGGCTGTGGGCTCTGTGTTCAGGTGTGTGGTTGCTCTGTATTGAGGTGTCCGGGGGCTCTGTGTCCAGGTGGCCAAGGTCTCTGTGTTCAGGTGGCAGGGTGCTCTGTGTTCAGGTGGCTGGGGCTCTGTGTTCAGGTGGCAGGGTGCTCTGTGTTCAGGTGGCTGCGGGCTTTTTGTTCATGTGGCCGGGGGGCTCTGTATTCAGGTGACCGTGGTCTCTGTACTCAGGTGGCCGGTGGCTGCGTGTTCAGGTGGCAGGGGGCTCTGTGTTCAGGTGGCCGGGGGCTCTGTGTTCAGGTGGCAGGGGGCTCTGTGTTCAGGTTGCCGGGGGCTCTGTGTTCAGGTGGCAGGCTGCTCTGTGTTCAGGTGACCGTGGTCTCTGTACTCAGGTGGCCGGTGGCTGCGTGTTCAGGTGGCAGGGGGCTCTGTGTTCAGGTGGCAGGGGGCTCTGTGTTCAGGTTGCCGGGGGCTCTGTTTTCAGGTGGCAGGCTGCTCTGTGTTCAGGTGACCGTGGTCTCTGTACTCAGGTGGGCGGTGGCTATGTGTGCAGGTGGCGGGGGGCTCTGTGTTCTGGTGGCCAAGGGCTCTGTGTTTAGGTGGTTGTGGTCTCTGGGTTCAGGTGGTTGGGGGCTCTGTGTTCAGTTGGTTGGGGGCTCTGTGTTCAGGTGGTTGGGGGCTCTGTGTTCAGGTGGTTGGGGGCTCTGTGTTAGGGTGGTTGGGGGCTCTGTATTCAGTAGACCAAGGGCTCTGTATTCAGGTGGCTGGGGGTTCTGTATTCAGGTGGCTACGGCACTGGGTTCAGGTGGTGAGGGCTCGGTGTTCACGTGGCCAAGGGCTCTGTGTTTAGGTGGTTGGCGTCTCTGTGTTCAGGTGGTTGGGGGCTCTGTGTTCAGTTGGTTGGGGGCTCTGTGTTCGGGTGGTTGGGGGCTCTGTGTTCAGATGGTTGGGGGCTCTGTGTTCGGGTGGTCGGGGGCTCTGTATTCAGCTGGCCGAGGGCTCTGTGTTCAGGTGACTGCGGGTCTGTGTTCAGTTGGCCGGGTGCTGTGTGGTCAGGTGGCTGGAGGCTCTGTGTTCAGGTGGATGGGGGCTCTGTGTTCATGTGGTTCGGTGCTCTGTGTTCAGGTGGCTCGGGGCTCTCTACTCAGGTGGCTGGGGGCTCTGTGTTCAGGTGGCTGGAGGCTCTGTGTTCAGGTGGCGGGGGGCTCTGTGTTCCATTGGCCAGGGGCTCTGTGTTCAGATAGCCGAGGGCTCTGTGTTCAGGAGGCTGGGGTCTCTGTATTCAGGTGGCCGAGGGCTCTGTGTTCAGGTAGCCAAGGACACTGTGTTCAGGTGGCTCGGTGGTCTGTGTTCAGGTGTCAGGGTGCTCTGTATTCAGGTGGCTGCGGGCTCTGTGTTCAGGTGGCCGGGGGCTCTTTACTCAGATGGCAGGGGGCTCTGTGTTCAGGTGGCTGGCGGCTCTGTGTTCAGGTGGTTGGGTGCTCTGTGTTCATGTGGTTGGGTGCTCTGTGTTCAGGTGGCTGGGGGCTCTGTGTTCAGGTGGCTGGAGGCTCTGTGTCCAGGTGGCGGGGGGCTCTGTGTTCAAGTGGCCAGGGGATCTGTGTTCAGATAGCCGAGGGCTCTGTGTTCAGGAGGCTGGGGTCTCTGTATTCTGGTGGCCGAGGGCTCTGTGTTCAGGTAGCCAAGGACACTGTGTTCAGGTGGCTCGGTGGTCTGTGTTCAGGTGGCAGGGTGCTCTATATTCAGGTGGCTGGGGGCTCTGTGTTCAGGTGGCTGGAGGCTCTGTGTTCAGGTGGCGGGGGGCTCTGTGTTCCATTGGCCAGGGGCTCTGTGTTCAGATAGCCGAGGGCTCTGTGTTCAGGAGGCTGGGGTCTCTGTATTCAGGTGGCCGAGGGCTCTGTGTTCAGGTAGCCAAGGACACTGTGTTCAGGTGGCTCGGTGGTCTGTGTTCAGGTGGCAGGGTGCTCTGTATTCAGGTGGCTGCGGGCTCTGTGTTCAGGTGGCCGGGGGGCTCTTTACTCAGATGGCAGGGGGCTCTGTGTTCAGATGGCTGGCGGCTCTGTGTTCAGGTGGTTGGGTGCTCTGTGTTCATGTGGTTGGGTGCTCTGTGTTCAGGTGGCTGGGGGCTCTGTGTTCAGGTGGCTGGAGGCTCTGTGTCCAGTTGGCGGGGGGCTCTGTGTTCAAGTGGCCAGGGGATCTGTGTTCAGATAGCCGAGGGCTCTGTGTTCAGGAGGCTGGGGTCTCTGTATTCTGGTGGCCGAGGGCTCTGTGTTCAGGTAGCCAAGGACACTGTGTTCAGGTGGCTCGGTGGTCTGTGTTCAGGTGGCAGGGTGCTCTATATTCAGGTGGCTGCGGGCTCTGTGTTCAGGTGGCCGGGGGCTCTTTACTCAGATGGCAGTGGGCTCTGTGTTCAGGTGGCTGGCGGCTCTGTGTTCAGGTGGTTGGGTGCTCTGTGTTCAGGTGGCTGGGTGCTCTGTGTTCCGGTGGCTTGTGGGTCTGTGTTCAGGTGTGTGGGAGCTCTGTATTGAGGTGGCCGGGTGCATTGTGTTCAGCTGGCCAAGGCCTCTGTGTTCATGTGGCTGGGGCCTCTGTGTTCAGGTGGCTAAGGGCTCTGTGTTCAGGTGGCCGTGGGCTCTGTGTTGAGATGGAAGGGGGCTCTGTGTTCAGGTGGTTCGGTGCTCTGTGGTCTGGTGGCAGGGGGCTCTGTGTTCAGGTGGCTGGGGGCTCTGTACTCAGGTGGCTGGGGGCTCTGTGTTCAGGTGGCTGCAGACTCTGTGTTCAGGTGGCTGGCGGCTCTGTGTTCAGGTGGTTGGGTGCTCTGTGTTCATGTGGTTGGGTGCTCTGTGTTCAGGTGGCTGGGTGCTCTGTGTTCAGGTGGCCGGGGGCTCTGTGTTCAGGTGGCAGGGTACTCTGTGTTCAGGTGGCTGTGGGCTCTGTGTTCAGGTGGCTGCGGGCTCTGTGTTCAGGTGGCAGGGTGCTCTGTGTTCAGGTGGCCGGGGGGCTCTGTACTCAGGTGACAGGGGGCTCTGTGGTCAGGTGGCCGGGTGCATTGTGTTCAGCTGGCCAAGGCCTCTGTGTTCATGTGGCTGGGGCCTCTGTGTTCAGGTGGCTAAGGGCTCTGTGTTCAGGTGGCCGTGGGCTCTGTGTTGAGATGGAAGGGGGCTCTGTGTTCAGGTGGTTCGGTGCTCTGTGGTCTGGTGGCAGGGGGCTCTGTGTTCAGGTGTGTGGTTGCTCTGTACTCAGGTGGCTGGGGGCTCTGTGTTCAGGTGGCTGCAGACTCTGTGTTCAGGTGGCTGGCGGCTCTGTGTTCAGGTGGTGGGGTGCTCTGTGTTCATGTGGTTGGGTGCTCTGTGTTCAGGTGGCTGGGTGCTCTGTGTTCAGGTGGCCGGGGGCTCTGTGTTCAGGTGGCAGGGTGCTCTGTGTTCAGGTGGCTGTGGGCTCTGTGTTCAGGTGGCTGCGGGCACTGTGTTCAGGTGGCTGGAGGCTCTGTGTCCAGGTGGCGGGGGGCTCTGTGTTCAAGTGGCCAGGGGATCTGTGTTCAGATAGCCGAGGGCTCTGTGTTCAGGAGGCTGGGGTCTCTGTATTCTGGTGGCCGAGGGCTCTGTGTTCAGGTAGCCAAGGACACTGTGTTCAGGTGGCTCGGTGGTCTGTGTTCAGGTGGCAGGGTGCTCTATATTCAGGTGGCTGGGGGCTCTGTGTTCAGGTGGCTGGAGGCTCTGTGTTCAGGTGGCGGGGGGCTCTGTGTTCCATTGGCCAGGGGCTCTGTGTTCAGATAGCCGAGGGCTCTGTGTTCAGGAGGCTGGGGTCTCTGTATTCAGGTGGCCGAGGGCTCTGTGTTCAGGTAGCCAAGGACACTGTGTTCAGGTGGCTCGGTGGTCTGTGTTCAGGTGGCAGGGTGCTCTGTATTCAGGTGGCTGCGGGCTCTGTGTTCAGGTGGCCGGGGGGCTCTTTACTCAGATGGCAGGGGGCTCTGTGTTCAGGTGGCTGGCGGCTCTGTGTTCAGGTGGTTGGGTGCTCTGTGTTCATGTGGTTGGGTGCTCTGTGTTCAGGTGGCTGGGGCTCTGTGTTCAGGTGGCTGGAGGCTCTGTGTCCAGTTGGCGGGGGGCTCTGTGTTCAAGTGGCCAGGGGATCTGTGTTCAGATAGCCGAGGGCTCTGTGTTCAGGAGGCTGGGGTCTCTGTATTCTGGTGGCCGAGGGCTCTGTGTTCAGGTAGCCAAGGACACTGTGTTCAGGTGGCTCGGTGGTCTGTGTTCAGGTGGCAGGGTGCTCTATATTCAGGTGGCTGCGGGCTCTGTGTTCAGGTGGCCGGGGGCTCTTTACTCAGATGGCAGTGGGCTCTGTGTTCAGGTGGCTGGCGGCTCTGTGTTCAGGTGGTTGGGTGCTCTGTGTTCAGGTGGCTGGGTGCTCTGTGTTCCGGTGGCTTGTGGGTCTGTGTTCAGGTGTGTGGGAGCTCTGTATTGAGGTGGCCGGGTGCATTGTGTTCAGCTGGCCAAGGCCTCTGTGTTCATGTGGCTGGGGCCTCTGTGTTCAGGTGGCTAAGGGCTCTGTGTTCAGGTGGCCGTGGGCTCTGTGTTGAGATGGAAGGGGGCTCTGTGTTCAGGTGGTTCGGTGCTCTGTGGTCTGGTGGCAGGGGGCTCTGTGTTCAGGTGGCTGGGGGCTCTGTACTCAGGTGGCTGGGGGCTCTGTGTTCAGGTGGCTGCAGACTCTGTGTTCAGGTGGCTGGCGGCTCTGTGTTCAGGTGGTTGGGTGCTCTGTGTTCATGTGGTTGGGTGCTCTGTGTTCAGGTGGCTGGGTGCTCTGTGTTCAGGTGGCCGGGGGCTCTGTGTTCAGGTGGCAGGGTACTCTGTGTTCAGGTGGCTGTGGGCTCTGTGTTCAGGTGGCTGCGGGCTCTGTGTTCAGGTGGCAGGGTGCTCTGTGTTCAGGTGGCCGGGGGCTCTGTACTCAGGTGACAGGGGGCTCTGTGGTCAGGTGGCCGGGTGCATTGTGTTCAGCTGGCCAAGGCCTCTGTGTTCATGTGGCTGGGGCCTCTGTGTTCAGGTGGCTAAGGGCTCTGTGTTCAGGTGGCCGTGGGCTCTGTGTTGAGATGGAAGGGGGCTCTGTGTTCAGGTGGTTCGGTGCTCTGTGGTCTGGTGGCAGGGGGCTCTGTGTTCAGGTGTGTGGTTGCTCTGTACTCAGGTGGCTGGGGGCTCTGTGTTCAGGTGGCTGCAGACTCTGTGTTCAGGTGGCTGGCGGCTCTGTGTTCAGGTGGTGGGGTGCTCTGTGTTCATGTGGTTGGGTGCTCTGTGTTCAGGTGGCTGGGTGCTCTGTGTTCAGGTGGCCGGGGGCTCTGTGTTCAGGTGGCAGGGTGCTCTGTGTTCAGGTGGCTGTGGGCTCTGTGTTCAGGTGGCTGCGGGCACTGTGTTCAGGTGGCAGGGTGCTCTGTGTTCAGGTGGCTGCGGGCTCTGTGTTCAGGTGGCTGCGGGCTCTGTGTTCAGGTGGCTGTGGGCTCTGTGTTCAGGTGGCTGGAGGCTCTGTGTTCAGGTGGATGGTGGCTCTGTGTTCAGGTGGTTGGGTGCTCTGTGGTCAGGTGGCAGGGTGCTATGTGTTCAGGTGGCAGTGTGCTCTGTGTTCAGGTGGCTGCGGGCTCTGTGTTCAGGTGGCTGTGGGCTCTGTGTTCAGGTGTGTGGTTGCTCTGTATTGAGGCGGCCGGGGGCTCTGTGTTCAGGTGGCCAAGGTCTCTGTGTTCAGGTGGCAGGGTGCTCTGTGTTCAGGTGGCTGGGGGCTCTGTGTTCATGTGGTTCTGTGCTCTGTGTTCAGGTGGCTGGGGGCTCTCTACTCAGGTGGCTGGGGGCTCTGTGTTCAGCTGGCCAAGGCCTTTGTGTTCAGGTGGCTGTGGGCTCTGTGTTCAGGTGGCCGGGTGCTGTGTGTTCAGGTGGCTGGAGGCTCTGTGTTCAGGTGAATGGGGGCTCTGTGTTCAGGTGGTTCGGTGCTCTGTGGTCAGGTGGCAGGGTGCTATGTGTTCAGGTGGCTGCGGGCTTTTTGTTCATGTGGCCGGGGGCTCTGTATTCAGGTGACCGTGGTCTCTGTACTCAGGTGGCCGGTGGCTGCGTGTTCAGGTGGCAGGGGGCTCTGTGTTCAGGTGGCCGGGGGCTCTGTGTTCAGGTGGCAGGGGGCTCTGTGTTCAGGTTGCCGGGGGCTCTGTGTTCAGGTGGCAGGCTGCTCTGTGTTCAGGTGACCGTGGTCTCTGTACTCAGGTGGGCATTGGCTATGTGTGCAGGTGGCGGGGGGCTCTGCGTTCTGGTGGCCAAGGGTTCTGTGTTTAGGTGGTTGGGGTCTCTGGGTTCAGGTGGTTGGGGGCTCTGTGTTCAGCTGGTTGGAGACTCTGTGTTCAGGTGACTGCGGGTCTGTGTTCAGTTGGCCGGGTGCTGTGTGGTCAGGTGGCTGGAGGCTCTGTGTTCAGGTGGATGGGGGCTCTGTGTTCATGTGGTTCGGTGCTCTGTGTTCAGGTGGCTGGGGGCTCTCTACTCAGGTGGCTGGGGGCTCTGTGTTCAGGTGGCACGGTGCTCTGTGTTCAGGTGGCAGTGTGCTCTGTGTTCAGGTGGCTGCGGGCTCTGTGTTCAGGTGGCTGTGGGCTCTGTGTTCAGGTTTGTGGTTGCTCTGTATTGAGGTGGCCGGGGGCTCTGTGTTCAGGTGGCCAAGGTCTCTGTGTTCAGGTGGCAGGGTGCTCTGTATTCAGGTGGCTGGGGGCTCTGTGTTCAGGTGGCAGGGTGCTCTGTGTTTAGGTGGCTGGGGGCTCTGTGTTCAGGTGGCCAAGGTCTCTGTGTTCAGGTGGCAGGGTGCTCTGTATTCAGGTGTCTGGGGGCTCTGTGTTCAGGTGGCAGGGTGCCCTGTGTTTAGGTGGCCGGGGGCTCTTTGTTGAGATGGCTGTGGGCTCTGTGTTCAGGTGGCCGGGTGCTCTGCTTTCAGGTGGCTGGGGCACTGTGTTCAGGTGGCTGGGGGCTCTGTGTTCAGGTGGTTGGGGGCTCTGTGTTCAGGTGGCTGCTGGCTCTGTGTTCAGGTGGCCAAGGGCTCTTTGTTCAGGTGGCTGGGACTCTGTGTTCAGGTGGTTTAGGGCTCTGTGTTCAGGTGACCGTGGTCTCTGTACTCAGGTGGGCGGTGGCTATGTGTGCAGGTGGCGGGGGGCTCTGTGTTCTGGTGGCCAAGGGCTCTGTGTTTAGGTGGTTGTGGTCTCTGGGTTCAGGTGGTTGGGGGCTCTGTGTTCAGTTGGTTGGGGGCTCTGTGTTCGGGTGGTTGGGGGCTCTGTGTTCAGGTGGTTGGGGGCTCTGTGTTAGGGTGGTTGGGGGCTCTGTATTCAGCAGACCAAGGGCTCTGTATTCAGGTGGCTGGGGGTTCTGTATTCAGGTGGCTGGGGCTCTGGGTTCAGGTGGTGAGGGCTCGGTGTTCACGTGGCCAAGGGCTCTGTGTTTAGGTGGTTGGCGTCTCTGTGTTCAGGTGGTTGGGGGCTCTGTGTTCAGTTGGTTGGGGGCTCTGTGTTCGGGTGGTTGGGGGCTCTGTGTTCAGATGGTTGGGGGCTCTGTGTTCGGGTGGTCGGGGGCTCTGTATTCAGCTGGCCGAGGGCTCTGTGTTCAGGTGACTGCGGGTCTGTGTTCAGTTGGCCGGGTGCTGTGTGGTCAGGTGGCTGGAGGCTCTGTGTTCAGGTGGATGGGGGCTCTGTGTTCATGTGGTTCGGTGCTCTGTGTTCAGGTGGCTCGGGGCTCTCTACTCAGGTGGCTGGGGGCTCTGTGTTCAGGTGGCTGGAGGCTCTGTGTTCAGGTGGCGGGGGGCTCTGTGTTCCATTGGCCAGGGGCTCTGTGTTCAGATAGCCGAGGGCTCTGTGTTCAGGAGGCTGGGGTCTCTGTATTCAGGTGGCCGAGGGCTCTGTGTTCAGGTAGCCAAGGACACTGTGTTCAGGTGGCTCGGTGGTCTGTGTTCAGGTGGCAAAGTGCTCTGTATTCAGGTGGCTGCGGGCTCTGTGTTCAGGTGGCCGGGGGCTCTTTACTCAGATGGCAGTGGGCTCTGTGTTCAGGTGGCTGGCGGCTCTGTGTTCAGGTGGTTGGGTGCTCTGTGTTCAGGTGGCTGGGTGCTCTGTGTTCCGGTGGCTTGTGGCTCTGTGTTCAGGTGTGTGGGAGCTCTGTATTGAGGTGGCCGGGTGCATTGTGTTCAGCTGGCCAAGGCCTCTGTGTTCATGTGGCTGGGGCCTCTGTGTTCAGGTGGCTAAGGGCTCTGTGTTCAGGTGGCCGTGGGCTCTGTGTTGAGATGGAAGGGGGCTCTGTGTTCAGGTGGTTCGGTGCTCTGTGGTCTGGTGCCAGGGGGCTCTGTATTCAGGTGGCTGGGGGCTCTGTACTCAGGTGGCTGGGGGCTCTGTGTTCAGGTGGCTGCAGACTCTGTGTTCAGGTGGCTGGCGGCTCTGTGTTCAGGTGGTTGGGTGCTCTGTGTTCATGTGGTTGGGTGCTCTGTGTTCAGGTGGCTGGGTGCTCTGTGTTCAGGTGGCCGGGGGCTCTGTGTTCAGGTGGCAGGGTACTCTGTGTTCAGGTGGCTGTGGGCTCTGTGTTCAGGTGGCTGCGGGCTCTGTGTTCAGGTGGCAGGGTGCTCTGTGTTCAGGTGGCCGGGGGGCTCTGCACTCAGGTGACAGGGGGCTATGTGGTCAGGTGGCCGGGTGCATTGTGTTCAGCTGGCCAAGGCCTCTGTGTTCATGTGGCTGGGGCCTCTGTGTTCAGGTGGCTAAGGGCTCTGTGTTCAGGTGGCCGTGGGCTCTGTGTTGAGATGGAAGGGGGCTCTGTGTTCAGGTGGTTCGGTGCTCTGTGGTCTGGTGGCAGGGGGCTCTGTGTTCAGGTGGCTGGGGGCTCTGTACTCAGGTGGCTGGGGGCTCTGTGTTCAGGTGGCTGCAGACTCTGTGTTCAGGTGGCTGGCGGCTCTGTGTTCAGGTGGTGGGGTGCTCTGTGTTCATGTGGTTGGCTGCTCTGTGTTCAGGTGGCTGGGTGCTCTGTGTTCAGGTGGCCGCGGGCTCTGCGTTCAGGTACAGGGTGCTCTGTGTTCAGGTGGCTGTGGGCTCTGTGTTCAGGTGGCTGCGGGCACTGTGTTCAGGTGGCAGGGTGCTCTGTGTTCAGGTGGCTGCGGGCTCTGTGTTCAGTTGGCTGCGGGCTCTGTGTTCAGGTGGCCGGGGCTCTGTGTTCAGGTGGCAGGGTACTCTGTGTTCAGGTGGCTGTGGGCTCTGTGTTCAGGTGGCTGCGGCTCTGTGTTCAGGTGGCAGGGTGCTCTGTGTTCAGGTGGCCGGGGGGCTCTGTACTCACGTGACAGGGGGCTCTGTGGTCAGGTGGCCGGGTGCATTGTGTTCAGCTGGCCAAGGCCTCTGTGTTCATGTGGCTGGGGCCTCTGTGTTCATGTGGCTAAGGGCTCTGTGTTCAGGTGGCCGTGGGCTCTGTGTTGAGATGGAAGGGGGCTCTGTGTTCATGTGGTTCGGTGCTCTGTGGTCTGGTGGCAGGGGGCTCTGTGTTCAGGTGGCTGGGGGCTCTGTACTCAGGTGGCTGGGGGCTCTGTGTTCAGGTGGCTGCAGACTCTGTGTTCAGGTGGCTGGCGGCTCTGTGTTCAAGTGGTTGGGTGCTCTGTGTTCATGTGGTTGGGTGCTCTGTGTTCAGGTGGCTGGGTGCTCTGTGTTCAGGTGGCCGGGGGCTCTGTGTTCAGGTGGCAGGGTACTCTGTGTTCAGGTGGCTGTGGGCTCTGTGTTCAGGTGGCTGCGGGCTCTGTGTTCAGGTGGCAGGGTGCTCTGTGTTCAGGTGGCCGGGGGGCTCTGTACTCAGGTGACAGGGGGCTCTGTGGTCAGGTGGCCGGGTGCATTGTGTTCAGCTGGCCAAGGCCTCTGTGTTCATGTGGCTGGGGCCTCTGTGTTCAGGTGGCTAAGGGCTCTGTGTTCAGGTGGCCGTGGGCTCTGTGTTGAGATGGAAGGGGGCTCTGTGTTCAGGTGGTTCGGTGCTCTGTGGTCTGGTGGCAGGGGGCTCTGTGTTCAGGTGGCTGGGGGCTCTGTACTCAGGTGGCTGGGGGCTCTGTGTTCAGGTGGCTGCAGACTCTGTGTTCAGGTGGCTGGCGGCTCTGTGTTCAGGTGGTTGGGTGCTCTGTGTTCATGTGGTTGGGTGCTCTGTGTTCAGGTGGCTTGGTGCTCTGTGTTCAGGTGGCTGTGGGCTCTGTGTTCAGGTGGCTGCGGGCACTGTGTTCAGGTGGCAGGGTGCTCTGTGTTCAGGTGGCTGCGGGCTCTGTGTTCAGGTGGCTGCGGGCTCTGTGTTCAGGTGGCTGTGGGCTCTGTGTTCAGGTGGCTGTGGGCTCTGTGTTCAGGTGGCTGGAGGCTCTGTGTTCAGGTGGATGTTGGCTCTGTGTTCAGGTGGTTGGGTGCTCTGTGGTCAGGTGGCAGGGTGCTATGTGTTCAGGTGGCAGTGTGCTCTGTGTTCAGGTGGCTGCGGGCTCTGTGTTCAGGTGGCTGTGGGCTCTGTGTTCAGGTGTGTGGTTGCTCTGTATTGAGGCGGCCGGGGGCTCTGTGTTCAGGTGGCCAAGGTCTCTGTGTTCAGGTGGCAGGGTGCTCTGTGTTCAGGTGGCTGGGGGCTCTGTGTTCAGGTGGCAGGGTGCTCTGTGTTCTGGTGGCTGTGGGCTCTGTGTTCAGGTGGCTGCGGGCTCTGTTTTCAGCTGGCCAAGGCCTCTGTGTTCAGGTGGCTGTGGGCTCTGTGTTCAGGTGGCCGGGTGCTGTGTGTTCAGGTGGTTGGAGGCTCTGTGTTCAGGTGAATGGGGGCTCTGTGTTCAGGTGGTTCGGTGCTCTGTGGTCAGGTGGCAGGGTGCTATGTGTTCAGGTGGCTGCGGGCTTTTTGTTCATGTGGCCGGGGGGCTCTGTATTCAGGTGACCGTGGTCACTGTACTCAGGTGGCCGGTGGCTGCGTGTTCAGGTGGCAGGGGGCTCTGTGTTCAGGTGGCAGGGGGCTCTGTGTTCAGGTTGCCGGGGGCTCTGTGTTCAGGTGGCAGGCTGCTCTGTGTTCAGGTGACCGTGGTCTCTGTACTCAGGTGGGCATTGGCTATGTGTGCAGGTGGCGGGGGCTCTGCGTTCTGGTGGCCAAGGGTTCTGTGTTTAGGTGGTTGGGGTCTCTGCGTTCAGGTGGTTGGGGGCTCTGTGTTCAGTTGGTTGGGGGCTCTGTGTTCGGGTGGTTGGGGGCTCTGTGTTTGGGTGGTTGGGGGCTCTGTGTTCAGGTGGCTGGGGGTGCTGTGTTCAGATGGCTGCGGGCTCTCTGTTCAGGTGGCCGGGTGCTCTGTGTTTAGGTGGTTGGGGTCTCTGGGTTCAGGTGGTTGGGGGCTCTGTGTTCAGTTGGTTGGGGGCTCTGTGTTCGGGTGGTTGGGGGCTCTGTGTTCGGGTGGTTGGAGACTCTGTGTTCAGGTGACTGCGGGTCTGTGTTCAATTGGCCGGGTGCTGTGTGGTCAGGTGGCTGGAGGCTCTGTGTTCAGGTGGATGGGGGCTCTGTGTTCATGTGGTTCGGTGCTCTGTGTTCAGGTGGCTGGGGGCTCTCTACTCAGGTGGCTGGGGGCTCTGTGTTCAGGTGGCAGGGTGCTCTGTGTTCAGGTGGCAGTGTGCTCTGTGTTCAGGTGGCTGCGGGCTCTGTGTTCAGGTGGCTGCGGGCTCTGTGTTCAAGTGGCCGGGGGGCTCTGTACTCAGATGACAGGGGGCTCTGTGATCAGGTGGCCAAGGTCTCTGTGTTCAGGTGGCAGGGTGCTCTGTGTTCAGGTGGCTGGGGGCTCTGTGTTCAGGTGGCAGGGTGCTCTGTGTTTTGGTGGCTGTGGGCTCTGTGTTCAGGTGGCTGCGGGCTCTGTGTTCAGGTGGCCGGGGGGCTCTGTACTCAGGTGACAGGGGTCTCTGTGATCAGGTGGCCGGGTGCTCTGTGTTCAGCTGGCCAAGGCCTCTGTGTTCAGGTGGCTGGGGCCTCTGTGTTCAGGTGGCTAAGGGTTCTGTGTTCAAGTGGCCAGGGGCTCTGTGTTCAGATAGCCGAGGGCTCTGTGTTCAGTGGCTGGGGTCTCTGTATTCAGGTGGCCGAGGGCTCTGTGTTCAGGTAGCCAAGGACACTGTGTTCAGGTGGCTGGGTGGTCTGTGTTCAGGTGGCAGGGTGCTCTGTATTCATGTGGCTGCGGGCTCTGTGTTCAGGTGGCCGGGGGGCTCTTTACTCAGATGGCCGGGGACTCTGTGTTCAGGTGGCTGGCGGCTCTGTGTTCAGGTGGTTGGGTGCTCTGTGTTCAGGTGGCTGGGTGCTTTGTGTTCCGGTGGCCGGGGGCGCTGTGTTCAGGTGGCAGGGTACTCTGTGTTCAGGTGGCTGTGGGCTCTGTGTTCAGGTGGCTGCGGGCTCTGTGTTCAGGTGGCAGGGTGCTCTGTGTTCAGGTGGCAGTGTGCTCTGTGTTCAGGTGGCTGCGGGCTCTGTGTTCAGGTGGCTGTGGGCTCTGTGTTCAGGTGTGTGGTTGCTCTGTATTGAGGTGGCCGGGGGCTCTGTGTTCAGGTGGCTGTGGTCTCTGTGTTCAGGTGGCAGGGTGCTCTGTGTTCAGGTGGCTGGGGTCTCTGTGTTCAGGTGGCAGGGTGCTCTGTGTTCTGGTGGCTGTGGGCTCTGTGTTCAGGTGGCTGCGGGCTCTGTGTTCAAGTGGCCGGGGGGCTCTGTACTCAGATGACAGGGGGCTCTGTGATCAGGTGGCCGTGTGCTCTGTGTTCAGCTGGCCAAGGCCTCTGTTTTCAGGTGGCTGGGGCCTCTGTGTTCAGGTGGCTAAGGGTTCTGTGTTCAGGTGGCCGTGGGCTCTGTGTTGAGATGGAAGGGGGCTCTGTGTTCAGGTGGTTCGGTGCTCTGTGGTCAGGTGGTAGGGGGGGTCTGTGTTCAGGTGGCTGGGAGCTCTGTACTCAGGTGGCTGCAGGCTCTGTGTTCAGGTGGCTGGGGGCTCTGTGTTCAAGTGGCCAGGGGCTCTGTGTTCAGGTAGCCGAGGGCTCAGTGTTCAGGTGGCTGGGGTCTCTGTATTCAGGTGGCCGAGGGCTCTGTGTTCAGGTAGCCAAGGACTCTGTGTTCAGGTGGCCGGGGGCTCTGTGTTCAGTTAGCCGATGCCTCTGTCTTCAGGTGGCTGAGGGCTCTGTGTTCAGGTGACCGTGGTCTCTGTACTCAGGTGGCCGGTGGCTCTGTGTTCTGGTAGTCGGGAGCTCTGTGTTCAGGTGGCCAAGGGCTCTGAGTTCAGGTGACCGTGGTCTCTGTACTCAGGTGGCCGGTGGCTCTGTGTTCTGGTGGCGGGGGGCTCTGTGTTCAGGTGACCAAAGGCTCTGTATTCAGGTGGCTGTGGGCTCTGTATTCAGGTGGCCGGGGCTCTGTGTTCAGGTGGCCGGGTCTCTGTGTTCAGGTGGCGGGGGGCTCTGTGTTCAGGTGACCGTGGTCTCTGTACTCAGGTGGCCGGTGGCTCTGTGTTCTGGTAGTCGGGAGCTCTGTGTTCAGGTGGCCAAGGGCTCTGAGTTTAGGTGGTTGGGGTCTCTGTGTTCAGCTGGCCAAGGGGTCTGTGTTCAGGTGGCTGGGGGCTCTGTATTGAGGTGGCCGGGGCTCTGTGTTCAGGTGGCTGCGGGCTCTGTGTTGATGTGGTTGGGTGCTCTGTGTTCATGTGGTTGGGGGCTCTGTATTCAGGTGACCAAAGGCTCTGTATTCAGGTGGCTGTGGGCTCTGTATTCAGGTGGCCGGGGCTCTGTGTTCAGGTGGCCGGGTCTCTGTGTTCAGGTGGCGGGGGGCTCTGTGTTCAGGTGACCGTGGTCTCTGTACTCAGGTGGCCGGTGGCTCTGTGTTCTGGTAGTCGGGAGCTCTGTGTTCAGGTGGCCAAGTGCTCTGTGTTCAGGTAGTTGGGGTCTCTGTGTTCAGGTGGCCAAGGGCTCTGTGCTCAGGTGGTTGAGGGCTTTGTGTTCGGGTGGTTGGGGGCTCTGTGTTCAGGTGGTTGAGGGCTCTGTGTTCAGGTGGCAGGGTGCTCTGTGTTCAGGTGGCTGCGGGCTCTGTGTTGATGTGGTTGGGTGCTCTGTGTTCATGTGGTTGGGGGCTCTGTATTCAGTTGGTTGGGGGCTCTGTGTTCAGGTGGCAGGTAGCTCTGTGTTCAGGTGGTGCGGGCTCTGTGTTCAGGTGGCTGTGGGCTCTGTGTTCAGGTGGTTGGGGGCTCTGTGTTCAAATGGCTCGGTGCTCTGTGTTCAGTTGGCTGGGTGCTCTGTATTGAGGTGGCAGGGTGCTCTGTGTTCAGGTGTCTGGGGGCTCTGTGTTCAGGTGGCCGGGTGCTCTGTGTTCAGGTGTCTGGGGGCTCTGTGTTCAGGTGGCAGGGTGCTCTGTGTTCATGTGGTTGGGGGCTCTGAGTTCAGGTGGCAGGGTGCTCTGTGTTCAGGTGGCTGGGGGCTCTGTGTTCAGGTGGGTGGGTGCTCTGTATTGAGGTGGCAGGTTGCTCTGTGTTCAGGTGGCTGGGGGCTCTGTGTTCATTTGGCAGGGTGCTCTGTGTTCAGGTGGCTGGGGGCTCTGTGTTCAGGTGGTTGAGTGCTCTGTGTTCAGGTGGCCGGGGTTTCTGTGTTCACGTGGCTGGGGGCTCTGTGTTCAGGTGGCAGGGTGCTCTGTGTTCATGTGGTTGGGGGCTCTGAGTTCAGGTGGCAGGGTGCTCTGTGTTCAGGTGGCTGGGGGCTCTGTGTTCAGGTGGGTGGGTGCTCTGTATTGAGGTGGCAGGTTGCTCTGTGTTCAGGTGGCTGGGGACTCTGTGTTCATTTGGCAGGGTGCTCTGTGTTCAGGTGGCTGGGGACTCTGTGTTCAGGTGGTTGAGTGCTCTGTGTTCA
Organism: Hemiscyllium ocellatum; assembly: GCF_020745735.1. NCBI lineage: Eukaryota > Metazoa > Chordata > Chondrichthyes > Orectolobiformes > Hemiscylliidae > Hemiscyllium > Hemiscyllium ocellatum. The sequence goes on from NC_083426.1 coordinate 57,983,753, forward strand.
GGTGGCCGGGGTTTCTGTGTTCACGTGGCTGGGTGCTCTGTGTTCAGGTGGCCGGGGGCTCTGTGTTCAGGTGGCCGGGTGCTGTGTGTTTACGTGGCTGGGGGCTCTGAGTTCTGGTGGCCAAGGGCTCTGTGTTCAGGTGGCCAAGGCCTCTGCGTTCAGGTGGCCAGGGCTCTGTGTTCAGCTGACCAAGGGCTCTGTTTTCATGTGGCTGGGGGCTCTGAGTTCAGGTGGCCAAGGGCTCTGTGTTCAGGTGGTTGGGGTCTCTGTGTTCAGCTGGCCAAGGGCTCTGTGTTCAGGTGGTTGAGGGCTCTGTGTTCGGGTTTTTGGGGCTCTGTATTCAGCTTGCCAAGTGCTCTGTTTTCAGGTGGCCGGGTGCTCTGTGTTCAGGTGGTCGAGGGCTCTGTGGTCATTTGGCCGGGTGTTCTGTGTTCAGGTGTCCGGGGCTCTGTGTTCAGGTGGCTGGGGGCTCTGTGTTCAGGTGGCTGGGGGCTCTGTGTTCAGGTGGCCGGGTGATCTGTGTTCAGATGCCTGGGGGCTCTGTGTTCAGATGGCCGGGTGCTCTGTGTTCAGGTGGCCGGGTGATCTGTGTTCAGATGGCTGGGGGCTCTGTGTTCAGGTGGCCGGGGGCTCTGTGTGCAGGTGGTTGGGGGCTCTGTGTTCAGGTGGCTGGGGGCTCTGTGTTCAGGTGGCCGGGTGATCTGTGTTCAGATGGCTGGGGGCTCTGTGTTCAGGTGGCCGGGTTATCTGTGTCCAGTTGGCTGGGGCTCTGTGTTCAGGTGGTTGGGGCCTCTGTGCTCAGGTGGCAGGGTGCTCTGTGTTCAGGTGGCGGGGGCTCTGTGTTCAGTTGGGTGGGTGGTCTGTATTGAGGTAGCAGGGTGCTCTGTGTTCAGGTGGCTGGGGGCTCTGTGTTCAGATGGTTGGGTGCTCTGTTGTCAGGTGACTGGGGGCTCTGAGTTCACCTGGCCAAGGCCTCTGTGTTCAGGTGGCTGAGGGCTCTGTGTTGAGGTGGCTAAAGGCTCTGTGTTCAGGTGGCTGTGGGCTCTGCCTTCAGGTGTTTGGGGGCTCTGTGTTCTGGTGGTCGAGGTCTCTGTGTTCATGTGGTTGGGTGCTGTGTGTTCAGGTGGCTGGAAGCGCTGTGTTCAGTTGGCTGGGGGCTCTGTGTTCAGGTGGCCGGGTTATCTGTGTTCACGTGGCTGGGGGCTCTGTGTTCAAGTGGCCGGGGGCTCTGTTTTCAGGTGGTCGGGGGCTCTGTGTTCAGGTGGCTGAGGCTCTGTTTTCAGGTGGCTGGAGGCTCTGTATTCAGGTGGTTGGGGGCTCTGTGTTCAGGTGGCCAAGGGCTCTGTGTTCAGGTGGTTGTGTGCTCTGTGTTCAGGTGGTTGGGGGCTCTGTGTTCAGGTGACAGGGTGCTCTGTGTTCAGGTGGCAGGGTTCTCTGTGTTCAGGTGGGTGGGTGCTCTGTATTGAGGTGGCCGGGGCTCTGTGTTCAGGTGGCCAAGGGCTTTGTGTTCAGCTGGCCGGGTGCTCTGTGTTCAGGTGGCCGGGTGCTCTGTATTCAGGTGGCCGGGGGCTCTGTGTTCAGGTGGCCGTGGGCTTTGTGTTCTGGTGGCCGTGGGCTCTGTCTTCAGGTGGCTGAGTGCTCTGCATTCAGGTGGCTGAGGGCTCTGTGTTCAGGTGGTTGGGCGGTCTGTACTCAGGTGACAGGGGGCTCTGTGTTCAGGTGGCTGGGAGCTCTTTGTTCAGGTGTCCGGGTGCTCTGTGTTCAGATGGCCGAGGGCTCTGTGTTCAGGTGGCCGGGGTCTCTGTGTTTAGTTGCCAAGGGGCTCTCTGTTCAGGTGGCCGGTAGCTCTGTGTTCAGGTGGTTGGGGCCGCTGTGTTCAGGTGGTTGGGGGCTCTGTGTTCAGGTGGCATTTGTGCTCTGTGTTCAGGTGTTTGGGGGCTCTGTGTTCAGGTGGTTGGGGACTCTGTGTTCAGGTGGCCGGGTGATTTCTGTTCAGGTGGCCGAGAGCTCTGTGTTCAGGTGGCCGGGGGCTCTGTGTTCAGGTGGTTGGGGGCTCTGTGTTCAGGTGGCCGGGTGCTCTGTGATCAGGTGGCTGAGGGCTCTGTGTTCAGGTGGCCGGGGGCTCTGTGTTCAGGTGGCATGGGGCTCTGTGTTTAGTTGGCCGGGTGCTGTGTGTTTCCGTGGCTGGGAGCTCTGAGTTCCGGTGGCCAAGGGCTCTGTGTTCAGGTGGTTGGGTGCTCTGTGTTCAGGTGGCCGAGGTTTCTGTGTTCAGGAGGCTGAGGGCTCTGTGTTCAGGTGGCTGGTAGCTCTGTGTTCAGGTGGCCAAGGGCTCTTTGTTCAGGTGGCTGGGACTCTGTGTTCAGGTGGTTGGGGGCTCTGTGTTCAGGTGGCCAAGGGCTCTGTGTTCAGGTTGCCGGGGGCTCTGTGTTCAGGTGGCTGGGGGCTCTGTGTTCAGGAGGCCAAGGGTCTGTGTTCAGCTGGCCAAGGGCTCTGTGTTCAGGTGGCCGTGGGCTCTGTGTTCAGGTTGGTGGGTGCTCTGTATTGAGGTGGCAGGGTGCTCTTTGTTCAGGTGGCTGGGGGCTCTGTGTTCAGGTGGCTGGGGGCTCTATGTTCAGCTGGCTGAGGGCTCTGTGTTTAGGTGGCTGGGGGCTCTGTGTTCAGGTGGGTGGGTGCTCTGTATTGAGGTGGCAGTGTGCTCTTTGTTCAGGTGGCTGGGGGCTCTGTGTTCAGGTGGTAGGGTGCTCTGTGGTCAGGTGGCTGAGGGATCTGTGTTCAGGTGGCTGAGTGCTCTGTGTTCAGGTGTTTGGGGGCTCTATGTTCTGTTGGTCGAGGCCTCTGTGTTCATTTGGCTGGGTGCTGTGTATTCAGGTGGCTGGGAGCGCTGTGTTCAGGTGGCTGGGGTCTCTGTGTTCAGGTGGCCGGGTTATCTGTGTTCAGATGGCTGGGGGATCTGTGTTCAGGTGGCGGAGGGCTCTGTGTTCAGGTGGCTGGGGGCTCTGTGTCCAGGTGGCCGGGTTATCTGTGTTCAGATGGCTGGGGGCTCTGTGTTCAGGTGGCCGGGTGCTCCGCGTTCAGGTGGTTGGGTGCTCTGTGTTCAGGTGGTTGGGGGCTCTGTGTTCAGGTGGCAGTGTGCTCTGTGTTCAGGTGGCTGGGGGCACTGTGTTCAGGTGGGTGGGTGCTCTGTATTGAGGTGGCCGGGGCTCTGTGTTCAGGTGGCCAAGGGCTCAGTGTTGAGGTTGCAGGGTGCTCTGTGTTCAGGTGGCTGGGGGCTCTGTGCTCAGGTGGCAGGGTGCTCTGTGTTCAGGTGGCTGTTGACTCTGTGTTCAGGTGGCTGCGGGCTCTGTGTTCAGGTGGCTGTGGGCTCTGTGTTCAGGTGGCCGGGGGCTCTGTACTCAGGTGACAGTGAGCTCTGGGTTCAGTTGGCAGGGGGCTCTGTGTTCAGGTGTCCGTGGGCTTTGTGTTCAGGTGGCTGCAGGCTTTGTGTTCAGGTGGTTGGGGGGTCTGTACTCAGGTTACAGGGGGCTCTGTGTTCAGGTGGCAGGGGGCTCTGTGTTCAGGTGGGAGGGTTCTGTGTTCAGGTGGCTGGGGGCTCTGTGTTCAGGTGGCCGGGTGCTCTGTGTTCAGGTGGCCGGGTGCTCTGTGTTCAGGTGGCCGAGGGCTCTGTGTTCAGGTGGCCGGGGTCTCTTTGTTTAGTTGGCAAGGGCCTCTGTGTTCAGGTGGCCGGTAGCTCTGTGTTCAGGTGGTTGGGGCCTCTTTGTTCAGGTGGTTGGGGGCTCTGTGTTCAGGTGGCATTTGTGCTCTGTGTTCAGGTGGTTGGGGGTTCTGTGTTCAGGTGGTTGGGGACTCCGTGTTCAGGTGGTTGGGGGCTCTGTGTTCAGGTGGCCGGGTGCTCTCTGTTCAGGTGGCCGAGAGCTCTGTATTGAGGTGGCCGGGGCTCTGTGTTCAGGTGGCCAAGGGCTCTGTGTTCAGGTGGCAGGGTGCTCTGTGTTCAGGTGTCTGGGGGCTCTGCGTTCAGGTGGCAGGGTGCTCTGTGTTCAGGTGGCTGTTGACTCTGCGTTCAGGTGGCTGCGGGCTCTGTGTTCAGGTGGCTGTGGGCTCTGTGTTCAGGTGGCTTCAGTCTCTGTGTTCAGCTGGCCGGGTGCTCTGTGTTCAGGTGGCCGATGCTCTTTATTCAGGTGGCCGGGGGCTCTGTGTTCAGGTGGCCGTGGGCTTTGTGTTCTGGTGGCCGTGGGCTCTGTCTTCAGGTGGCTGAGTGCTCTGCATTCAGGTGGCTGAGGGCTCTGTGTTCAGGTGGTTGGGAGCTCTTTGTTCAGGTGTCCGGGTGCTCTGTGTTCAGATGGCCGAGGGCTCTGTGTTCAGGTGGCCGGGGTCTCTGTGTTTAGTTGCCAAGGGGCTCTCTGTTCAGGTGGCCGGTAGCTCTGTGTTCAGGTGGTTGGGGCCTCTGTGTTCAGGTGGTTGGGGGCTCTGTGTTCAGGTGGCATTTGTGCTCTGTGTTCAGGTGTTTGGGGGCTCTGTGTTCAGGTGGTTGGGGACTCTGTGTTCAGGTGGCCGGGTGCTCTCTGTTCAGGTGGCCGAGAGCTCTGTGTTCAGGTGGCCGGGGGCTCTGTGTTCAGGTGGTTGGGGGCTCTGTGTTCAGGTGGCCGGGTGCTCTGTGATCAGGTGGCCGGGTGCTCTCTGTTCAGGTGGCCGAGAGCTCTGTGTTCAGGTGGCCGGGGGCTCTGTGTTCAGGTGGTTGGGGGCTCTGTGTTCAGGTGGCCGGGTGCTCTGTGATCAGGTGGCTGAGGGCTCTGTGTTCAGGTGGCCTGGGGCTCTGTGTTCAGGTGGCCTGGGGCTCTGTGTTTAGTTGGCCGGGTGCTGTGTGTTTACGTGGCTGGGAGCTCTGAGTTCCGGTGGCCAAGGGCTCTGTGTTCAGGTGGTTGGGTGCTCTGTGTTCAGGTGGCCGGGGTTTCTGTGTTCAGGAGGCTGGGGGCTCTGTGTTCAGGTGGCTGGTAGCTCAGTGTTCAGGTGGCCAAGGGCTCTTTGTTCAGGTGGCTGGGACTCTGTGTTCAGGTGGTTGGGGGCTCTGTGTTCAGGTGGCCAAGGGCTCTGTGTTCAGGTGGCCGGGGGCTCTGTGTTCAGGTGGCTGGGGGCTCTGTGTTCAGGAGGCCAAGGGTCTGTGTTCAGCTGGCCAAGGGCTCTGTGTTCAGGTGGCCGTGGGCTCTGTGTTCAGGTTGGTGGGTGCTCTGTATTGAGGTGGCAGGGTGCTCTTTGTTCAGGTGGCTGGGGGCTCTGTGTTCAGGTGGCTGGGGGCTCTGTGTTCAGCTGGCTGAGGGCTCTGTGTTTAGGTGGCTGGGGGCTCTGTGTTCAGGTGGGTGGGTGCTCTGTATTGAGGTGGCAGTGTGCTCTTTGTTCAGGTGGCTGGGGGCTCTGTGTTCAGGTGGTAGGGTGCTCTGTGGTCAGGTGGCTGAGGGATCTGTGTTCAGGTGGCTGGGTGCTCTGTGTTCAGGTGTCTGAGGGCTCTGTGTTCTGTTGGTCGAGGCCTCTGTGTTCATTTGGCTGGGTGCTGTGTGTTCAGGTGGCTGGGAGCGCTGTGTTCAGGTGGCTGGGGTCTCTGTGTTCAGGTGGCCGGGTTATCTGTGTTCAGATGGCTGGGGGCTCTGTGTTCAGGTGGCCGGGTTATCTGTGTTCAGATGGCTGGGGGCTCTGTGTTCAGGTGGCCGGGTGCTCTGTGTTCAGGTGGCTGGGGCACTGTGTTCAGGTGGCTGGGGGCTCTGTGTTCAGGTGGTTGGGGGCTCTGTGTTCAGGTGGCTGCTGGCTCTGTGTTCAGGTGGTTGGGTGCTCTGTGTTCAGGTGGTTGGGGGCTCTGTGTTCAGGTGGCAGTGTGCTCTGTGTTCAGGTGGCTGGGGGCACTGTGTTCAGGTGGGTGGGTGCTCTGTATTGAGGTGGCCGGGGCTCTGTGTTCAGGTGGCCAAGGGCTCTGTGTTGAGGTGGCAGGGTGCTCTGTGTTCAGGTGGCTGGGGGCTCTGTGTTCAGGTGGCCGGGTTATCTGTGTTCAGATGGCTGGGGGCTCTGTGTTCAGGTGGCGGGGGGCTCTGTGTTCAGGTGGCTGGGGGCTCTGTGTTCAGGTGGCCGGGTTATCTGTGTTCAGATGGCTGGGGGCTCTGTGTTCAGGTGGCCGGGTGCTCTGCGTTCAGGTGGTTGGGTGCTCTGTGTTCAGGTGGTTGGGTGCTCTGTGTTCAGGTGGCAGTGTGCTCTGTGTTCAGGTGGCTGGGGGCACTGTGTTCAGGTGGGTGGGTGCTCTGTATTGAGGTGGCCGGGGCTCTGTGTTCAGGTGGCCAAGGGCTCTGTGTTGAGGTGGCAGGGTGCTCTGTGTTCAGGTGGCTGGGGGCTCTGTGTTCAGGTGGCAGGGTGCTCTGTGTTCAGGTGGCTGTTGATTCTGTGTTCAGGTGGCTGAAGGCTGTGTTCAGGTGTCCGGGGGGCTCTGTACTCAGGTGACAGTGGGCTCTGGGTTCAGTTGGCAGGGGGCTCTGTGTTCAGGTGTCCGTGGGCTTTGTGTTCAGGTGGCTGCAGGCTCTGTGTTCAGGTGGTTGGGGGGTCTGTACTCAGGTTACAGGGGGCTCTGTGTTCAGGTGGCAGGGGGCTCTGTGTTCAGGTGGGAGGGTTCTGTGTTCAGCTGGCTGGGGGCTCTGTGTTCAGGTGGCCGGGTGCTCTGTGTTCAGGTGGCCGGGGTCTCTTTGTTTAGTTGGCAAGGGGCTCTGTGTTCAGGTGGCCGGTAGCTCTGTGTTCAGGTGGTTGGGGCCTCTTTGTTCAGGTGGTTGGGGGCTCTGTGTTCATGTGGCATTTGTGCTCAGTGTTCAGGTGGTTGGGGGATCTGTGTTCAGGTGGTTGGGGACTCCGTGTTCAGGTGGTTGGGGGCTCTGTGTTCAGGTGGCCGGGTGCTCTCTGTTCAGGTGGCCGAGAGCTCTGTATTGAGGTGGCCGGGGCTCTGTGTTCAGGTGGCCAAGGGCTCTGTGTTCAGTTGGCAGGGTGCTCTGTGTTCAGGTGTCTGGGGGCTCTGTGTTCAGGTGGCAGGGTGCTCTGTGTTCAGGTGGCTGTTGACTCTGTGTTCAGGTGGCTGCGGGCTCTGTGTTCAGGTGGCTGTGGGCTCTGTGTTCAGGTGGCTTCAGGCTCTGTGTTCAGCTGGCCGGGTGCTCTGTGTTCAGGTGGCCGGGTGCTCTGTATTCAGGTGGCCGGGGGCTCTGTGTTCAGGTGGCCGTGGGCTTTGTGTTCTGGTGGCCGTGGGCTCTGTCTTCAGGTGGCTGAGTGCTCTGCATTCAGGTGGCTGAGGGCTCTGTGTTCAGGTGGTTGGGCGGTCTGTACTCAGGTGACAGGGGGCTCTGTGTTCAGGTGGCTGGGAGCTCTTTGTTCAGGTGTCCGGGTGCTCTGTGTTCAGATGGCCGAGGGCTCTGTGTTCAGGTGGCCGGGGTCTCTGTGTTTAGTTGCCATGGGGCTCTCTGTTCAGGTGGCCGGTAGCTCTGTGTTCAGGTGGTTGGGGCCTCTGTGTTCAGGTGGTTGGGCGCTCTGTGTTCAGGTGGCATTTGTGCTCTGTGTTCAGGTGTTTGGGGGCTCTGTGTTCAGGTGGTTGGGAACTCTGTGTTCAGGTGGCCGAGAGCTCTGTGTTCAGGTGTCCGGGGGCTCTGTCTTCAGGTGGCTGAGTGCTCTGCATTCAGGTGGCTGAGGGCTCTGTGTTCAGGTGGTTGGGCGGTCTGTACTCAGGTGACAGGGGGCTCTGTGTTCAGGTGGCTGGGAGCTCTTTGTTCAGGTGTCCGGGTGCTCTGTGTTCAGATGGCCGAGGGCTCTGTGTTCAGGTGGCCGGGGTCTCTGTGTTTAGTTGCCATGGGGCTCTCTGTTCAGGTGGCCGGTAGCTCTGTGTTCAGGTGGTTGGGGCCTCTGTGTTCAGGTGGTTGGGCGCTCTGTGTTCAGGTGGCATTTGTGCTCTGTGTTCAGGTGTTTGGGGGCTCTGTGTTCAGGTGGTTGGGAACTCTGTGTTCAGGTGGCCGAGAGCTCTGTGTTCAGGTGTCCGGGGGCTCTGTGTTCAGGTGGTTGGGGGCTCTGTGTTCAGGTGGCCGGGTGCTCTGTGATCAGGTGGCCGAGGGCTCTGTGTTCAGGTGGCCGGTGGCTCTGTGTTCAGGTGGCCTGGGGCTCTGTGTTTAGTTGGCCGGGTGCTGTGTGTTTACGTGGCTGGGAGCTCTGAGTTCCGGTGGCCAAGGGCTCTGTGTTCAGGTGGTTGGGTGCTCTGTGTTCAGGTGTTTGGGGGCTCTGTGTTCTGTTGTTCGAGGCCTCTGTGTTCATTTGGCTGGGTGCTGTGTGTTCAGGTGGCTGAGAGCGCTGTGTTCAGGTGGCTGGGGTCTCTGTGTTCAGGTGTCCGGTTAACTCTGTTCACGTGGCTGGGGGCTCTTTGTTCAGGTGGCCGGGGGCTCTGTGTTCAGGTGGCTGGGGGCTCTGTTTTCAGGTGGCCGGGTTATCTGTGTTCAGATGGGTGGGGGCTCTGTGTTCAGGTGGCCGGGTGCTCTGCGTTCAGGTGGCTGGGGCACTGTGTTCAGGTGGCTGGGGGCTCTGTGTTCAGGTGGTTGGGGGCTCTGTGTTCAGGTGGCTGCTGGCTCTGTGTTCAGGTGGCCAAGGGCTCTTTGTTCAGGTGGCTGGGACTCTGTGTTCAGGTGGTTGGGGGCTCTGTGTTCAGGTGTCCAAGGGCTCTGTGTTCCGTTGGCCGGGGGCTCTGTGTTCAGGTGGTTGGGGGCTCTGTGTTCAGGAGGCCAAGGGTCTGTGTTCAGCTGGCCAAGGGCTCTGTGTTCAGGTGGCCGTGGGCTCGGTGTTCAGGTTGGTGGGTGCTCTGTATTGAGGTGGCAGGGTGCTCTTTGTTCAGGTGGCTGGGGGCTCTGTGTTCAGGTGGCTGGGGGCTCTGTGTTCAGCTGGCTGAGGGCTCTGTGTTTAGGTGGCTGGGGGCTCTGTGTTCAGGTGGGTGGGTGCTCTGTATTGAGGTGGCAGTGTGCTCTTTGTTCAGGTGGCTGGGGGCTCTGTGTTCAGGTGGTAGGGTGCTCTGTGGTCAGGTGGCTGAGGGATCTGTGTTCAGGTGTTTGGGGGCTCTGTGTTCTGTTGGTCGAGGCCTCTGTGTTCATTTGGCTGGGTGCTGTGTGTTCAGGTGGCTGGGAGCGCTGTGTTCAGGTGGCTGGGGTCTCTGTGTTCAGGTGGCCGGGTTATCTGTGTTCAGATGGCTGGGGGCTCTGTGTTCAGGTGGCCGGGTGCTCTGTGTTCAGGTGGCCGGGGGCTCTGTGTTCAGGTGGTTGGGGCTCTGTGTTCAGGAGGCCAAGGGTCTGTGTTCATCTGGCCAAGGGCTCTGTGTTCAGGTGGCCGTGGGCTCTGTGTTCAGGTTGGTGGGTGCTCTGTATTGAGGTGGCAGGGTGCTCTTTGTTCAGGTGGCTGAGGGCTCTGTGTTCAGGTGGCTGGGGGCTCTGTGTTCAGCTGGCTGAGGGCTCTGTGTTTAGGTGTCTGGGGGCTCTGTGTTCAGGTGGGTGGGTGCTCTGTATTGAGGTGGCAGTGTGCTCTTTGTTCAGGTGGTTGGGGGCTCTGTGTTCAGGTGGTAGGGTGCTCTGTGGTCAGGTGGCTGAGGGATCTGTGTTCAGGTGGCTGGGTGCTCTGTGTTCAGGTGTTTGGGGGCTCTGTGTTCTGTTGGTCGAGGCCTCTGTGTTCATTTGGCTGGGTGCTGTGTGTTCAGGTGGCTGGGAGCGCTGTGTTCAGGTGGCTGGGGTCTCTGTGTTCAGGTGGCCGGGTTATCTGTGTTCAGATGGCTGGGGCTCTGTGTTCAGGTGGCCGGGTTATCTGTGTTCAGATGGCTGGGGGCTCTGTGTTCAGGTGGCCGGGTGCTCTGTGTTCAGGTGGCTGGGGCACTATGTTCAGGTGGCTGGGGGCTCTGTGTTCAGGTGGTTGGGGGCTCTGTGTTCAGGTGGCTGCTGGCTCTGTGTTCAGGTGGTTGGGTGCTCTGTGTTCAGGTGGTTGGGGGCTCTGTGTTCAGGTGGCAGTGTGCTCTGTGTTCAGGTGGCTGGGGGCAATGTGTTCAGGTGGGTGGGTGCTCTGTATTGAGGTGGCCGGGGCTCTGTGTTCAGGTGGCCAAGGGCTCTGTGTTGAGGTGGCAGGGTGCTCTGTGTTCAGGTGGCTGGGGGCTCTGTGTTCAGGTGGCAGGGTGCTCTGTGTTCAGGTGGCTGTTGACTCTGTGTTCAGGTGGCTGTGGGCTCTGTGTTCAGGTGGCTGTGGGCTCTGTGTTCAGGTGGCCGGGGGGCTCTGTACTCAGGTGACAGTGGGCTCTGGGTTCAGTTGGCAGGGGGCTCTGTGTTCAGGTGTCCGTGGGCTCTGTGTTCAGGTGACTGCAGGCTCTGTGTTCAGGTGGTTGGGGGGTCTGTACTCAGGTTACAGGGGGCTCTGTATTCAGGTGGCAGGGGGCTCTGTGTTCAGGTGGGAGGGTTCTGTGTTCAGGTGGCTGGGGTCTCTGTGTTCAGGTGGCCAGGTGCTCTGTGTTCAGGTGGTCGGGTGCTCTGTGTTCAGGTGGCCGAGGGCTCTGTGTTCAGGTGGTTGGGGGCTCTGTGTTCAGGTGGCAGTGTGCTCTGTGTTCAGGTGGCTGGGGGCAATGTGTTCAGGTGGGTGGGTGCTCTGTATTGAGGTGGCCGGGGCTCTGTGTTCAGGTGGCCAAGGGCTCTGTGTTGAGGTGGCAGGGTGCTCTGTGTTCAGGTGGCTGGGGGCTCTGTGTTCAGGTGGCAGGGTGCTCTGTGTTCAGGTGGCTGTTGACTCTGTGTTCAGGTGGCTGTGGGCTCTGTGTTCAGGTGGCTGTGGGCTCTGTGTTCAGGTGGCCGGGGGGCTCTGTACTCAGGTGACAGTGGGCTCTGGGTTCAGTTGGCAGGGGGCTCTGTGTTCAGGTGTCCGTGGGCTCTGTGTTCAGGTGACTGCAGGCTCTGTGTTCAGGTGGTTGGGGAGTCTGTACTCAGGTTACAGGGGGCTCTGTATTCAGGTGGCAGGGGGCTCTGTGTTCAGGTGGGAGGGTTCTGTGTTCAGGTGGCTGGGGTCTCTGTGTTCAGGTGGCCAGGTGCTCTGTGTTCAGGTGGTCGGGTGCTCTGTGTTCAGGTGGCCGAGGGCTCTGTGTTCAGGTGGCCGGGGTCTCTTTGTTTAGTTGGCAAGGGGCTCTGTGTTCAGGTGGCCGGTAGCTCTGTGTTCAGGTGGTTGGGGCCTCTTTGTTCAGGTGGTTGGGGGCTCTGTGTTCAGGTGGCATTTGTGCTCTGTGTTCAGGTGGTTGGGGGATCTGTGTTCAGGTGGTTGGGGACTCCGTGTTCAGGTGGTTGGGGGCTCTGTGTTCAGGTGGCCGGGTGCTCTCTGTTCAGGTGGCCGAGAGCTCTGTATTGAGGTGGCCGGGGCTCTGTGTTCAGGTGGCCAAGGGCTCTGTGTTCAGGTGGCAGGGTGCTCTGTGTTCAGGTGTCTGAGGGCTCTGTGTTCAGGTGGCAGGGTGCTCTGTGTTCAGGTGGCTGTTGACTCTGTGTTCAGGTGGCTGCGGGCTCTGTGTTCAGGTGGCTGTGGGCTCTGTGTTCAGGTGGCTTCAGGCTCTGTGTTCAGCTGGCCGGGTGCTCTGTGTTCAGGTGGCCGGGTGCTGTGTAATCAGGTGGCCGGGGGCTCTGTGTTCAGGTGGCCGTGGGCTTTGTGTTCTGGTGGCCGTGGGCTCTGTCTTCAGGTGGCTGAGTGCTCTGCATTCAGGTGGCTGAGGGCTCTGTGTTCAGGTGGTTGGGCGGTCTGTACTCAGGTGACAGGGAGCTCTGTGTTCAGGTGGCTGGGAGCTCTTTGTTCAGGTGTCCGGGTGCTCTGTGTTCAGATGGCCGAGGGCTCTGTGTTCAGGTGGCCGGGGTCTCTGTGTTTAGTTGCCAAGGGGCTCTCTGTTCAGGTGGCCGGTAGCTCTGTGTTCAGGTGGTTGGGGCCTCTGTGTTCAGGTGGTTGGGGGCTCTGTGTTCAGGTGGTTGGGGACTCAGTGTTCAGGTGGCCGGGTGATCTCTGTTCAGGTGGCCGAGAGCTCTGTGTTCAGATGGCCTGGGGCTCTGTGTTCAGGTGGTTGGGGGCTCTGTGTTCAGGTGGCCGGGTGCTCTGTGATCAGGTGGCCGAGGGCTCAGTGTTCAGGTGGCCGGTGGCTCTGTGTTCAGGTGGTTGGGGGCTCTGTGTTTAGTTGGCCGGGTGCTGTGTGTTTACGTAGCTGGGAGCTCTGAGTTCCGGTGGCCAAGGGCTCTGTGTTCAGGTGGTTGGGTGCTCTGTGTTCAGGTGGCCGGGGTTTCTGTGTTCAGGAGGCTGGGGGCTCTGTGTTCAGGTGGCTGGTAGCTCAGTGTTCAGGTGGCCAAGGGCTCTTTGTTCAGGTGGCTGGGTCTCTGTGTTCAGGTGGTTGGGGGCTCTGTGTTCAGGTGGCCAAGGGCTCTGTGTTCAGGTGGCCGGGGCTCTGTGTTCAGGTGGTTGGGGGCTCTGTGTTCAGGAGGCCAAGGGCTCTGTGTTCAGCTGGCCAAGGGCTCTGTGTTCAGGTGGCCGTGGGCTCTGTGTTCAGGTTGATGGGTGCTCTGTATTGAGGTGGCAGGGTGCTCTTTGTTCAGGTGGCTGGGGGCTCTGTGTTCAGGTGGCTGGGGGCTCTGTGTTCAGCTGGCTGAGGGCTCTGTGTTTAGGTGGCTGGGGGCTCTGTGTTCAGGTGGGTGGGTGCTCTGTATTGAGGTGGCGGTGTGCTCTTTGTTCAGGTGGCTGGGGGCTCTGTGTTCAGGTGGTAGGGTGCTCTGTGGTCAGGTGGCTGAGGGATCTGTGTTCAGGTGGCTGAGTGCTCTGTGTTCAGGTGGTTGGGGGCTCTGTGTTCTGTTGGTCGAGGGCTCTGTGTTCATTTGGCTGGGTGCTGTGTGTTCAGGTGGCTGGGAGCGCTGTGTTCAGGTGGCTGGGGTCTCTGTGTTCAGGTGTCCGGTTATCTCTGTTCACGTGGCTGGGGGCTCTGTGTTCAGGTGGCCGGGGGCTCTGTGTTCAGGAGGCTGGGGGCTCTGTGTTCAGGTGGCCGGTTTATCTGTGTTCAGATGGCTGGGGGCTCTGTGTTCAGGTGGCCGGGTGCTCTGTGTTCAGGTGGCTGGGGCACTGTGTTCAGGTGGCTGGGGGCTCTGTGTTCAGCTGGTTGGGGGCTCTGTGTTTAGGTGGCTGCTGGCTCTGTGTTCAGGTGGTTGGGTGCTCTGTGTTCAGGTGGTTGGGGGCTCTGTGTTCAGGTGGCAGTGTGCTCTGTGTTCAGGTGGCTGGGGGCACTGTGTTCAGGTGGGTGGGTGCTCTGTATTGAGGTGGCCGGGGCTCTGTGTTCAGGTGGCCAAGGGCTCTGTGTTGAGGTGGCAGGGTGCTCTGTGTTCAGGTGGCTGGGGGCTCTGTGTTCAGGTGGCAGGGTGCTCTGTGTTCAGGTGGCTGTTGACTCTGTGTTCAGGTGGCTGCGGGCTCTGTGTTCAGGTGGCTGTGGGCTCTGTGTTCAGGTGGCTGAAGGCTCTGTGTTCAGGTGTCCGGGGGGCTCTGTACTCAGGTGACAGTGGGCTCTGGGTTCAGTTGGCAGGGGGCTCTGTGTTCAGGTGTCCGTGGGCTCTGTGTTCAGGTGGCTGCAGGCTCTGTGTTCAGGTGGTTGGGGGGTCTGTACTCAGGTTACAGGGGGCTCTGTGTTCAGGTGGCAGGGGGCTCTGTGTTCAGGTGGGAGGGTTCTGTGTTCAGGTGGCTGGGGGCTCTGTGTTCAGGTGGCCTGGTGCTCTGTGTTCAGGTGGCCGGGTGCTCTGTGTTCAGGTGGCCGGTAGCTCTGTGTTCAGGTGGTTGGGGCCTCTTTGTTCATGTGTTTTGGGGCTCTGTTTCAGGTGGCATTTGTGCTCTGTGTTCAGGTGGTTGGGGGATCTGTGTTCAGGTGGTTGGGGACTCCGTGTTCAGGTGGTTGGGGGCTCTGTGTTCAGGTGGCCGGGTGCTCTCTGTTCAGGTGGCCGAGGGCTCTGTGTTCAGGTGGCCTGGGGCTCTGTGTTCAGGTGGCCTGTGGCTCTGTGTTAAGTTGGCCGGGTGCTGTGTGTTTACGTGGCTGGGACCTCTGAGTTCCGGTGCCAAGGGCTCTGTGTTCAGCTGGTTGGGTGCTCTGTGTTCAGGTGGCCGGGGTTTCTGTGTTCAGGTTGCTGGGGGCTCTGTGTTCAGTTGGCTGGTAGCTCTGTGTTCAGGTGGCCGTGGGCTCTTTGTTCAGGTGGCTGGGGGCTTTGTGTTCAGGTGTTTGGGGGCTCTGTGTTCAGGTGGCCAAGGGCTCTGTGTTCAGGTGGCCGGGGCTCTGTGTTCAGGTGGTTGGGGGATCTGTGTTCAGGTGGTTGGGGGATCTGTGTTCAGGTGGTTGGGGACTCCGTGTTCAGGTCGTTGGGGGCTCTGTGTTCAGGTGGCCGGGTGCTCTCTGTTCAGGTGGCCGAGAGCTCTGTGTTCAGGTGGCAGGGGGCTCTGTGTTCAGGTGGTTAGGGGCTCTGTGTTCAGGTGGCCGGGTGTTCTGTGATCAGGTGGCCGAGGGCTCTGTGTTCAGGTGGCCTGGGGCTCTGTGTTCAGGTGGCCTGTGGCTCTGTGTTAAGTTGGCCGGGTGCTGTGTGTTTACGTGGCTGGGACCTTTGAGTTCCGGTGCCAAGGGCTCTGTGTTCAGCTGGTTGGGTGCTCTGTGTTCAGGTAGCCGGGGTTTCTGTGTTCAGGAGGCTGGGGGCTCTGTGTTCAGTTGGCTGGTAGCTCTGTGTTCATGTGGCCGTGGGCTCTTTGTTCAGGTGGCTGGGGGCTTTGTGTTCAGGTGGCCGGGGGCTCTGTGGTCTGGTGGTCGAGGGCTCTGTGTTCATATGGCTGGTTGCTGTGTGTTCAGGTGGCTGGGAGCGCTGTGTTCAGGTGGCTGGGGTCTCTGTGTTCAGGTGGCTGGGGGCTCTGTGTTCAGGTGACTGGGGGCTTTGCGTTCAGGTGGCCGGGTTATCTGTGTTCAGATGGCTGGGGGCTCTGTGTTCTGGTGGTCGGGTGCTATGTGTTCAGGTGGCTGGGGCTCTGCGTTCAGGTGGCTGGGGGCTCAGTGTTCAGGTGGCCAAGGGCTCTTTGTTCAGGTGGCAGGGTGCTCTGTGTTCAGGTGGCTGGGGGCTCTGTGTTCAGGTGTTTGGGTTCTCTGTATTGAGGTGGCCGGGACTCTGTGTTCAGGTGGCCAAGGGCTCTGTGTTGAGGTGGCAGGGTGCTCTGTGTTCAGGTTGCTGGGGGCTCTGTGTTCATGTGGCAGTGTGCTCTGTGTTCAGGTGGTTCGGTGCTTGTATTGAGGTGGCCGGGGCTCTGTGTTCAGGAGGCCAAGGGCTCTGTGTCGAGGTGGCAGGGTGCTCTGTGTTCAGGTGGCTGGGGGCTCTGTGTTCAGGTGGCAGGGTGCTCTGTGTTCAGGTGGCAGGGTGCTCTGTGTTCAGGTGGCTGCGGGCTCTGTGTTCAGGTGGCTGTGGGCTCTGTGTTCCGGTGGCTGCGGGCTCTGTGTTCAGGTGGCCGAGGGGCTCTGTACTCAGGTGACAGGGGGCTCTGTGTTCCTGTGGCCGAGGGCTCTGTGTTCAGGTGGCTGGGGGCTCTGGGTTCAGCTGGCCAAGGCCTCTGTGTTCAGGTGGCTGGGGACTCTGTGTTCAGGTGGCTTAGGGCTCTGTGTTCAGGTGGCCGGGGGCTCTGTGTTCAGGTGGCTGGGGGCCCTGTGTTCAGGTGGCTGAGTGCTCTGCGTTCAGGTGGCCAAGGGCTCTGTGTTCAGGTGGTTGGGATCTCTTTGTTCAGCTGGCCAAGGGCTCTGTGTTCAGGTGGTTGGGGGCTCTGTGTTCGGGTGGTTGGGGGCTCTGTATTCAGCTGGCCAAGGGCTCTGTGTTCAGATGGCCGGGGCTCTGTGTTCTGGTGGTCGAGGGCTCTTTGTTCATGTGGCTGGGTGCTGTGTGTTCAGGTGGCTGGATGCTCTGCGTTCAGGTGGTTGGGGGCTGTGTGTTCAGGTGGCCGGGGGCTGTGTGTTCAGGTGGCTGGGGGCTCTGTGTTCAGGTGGCCCGGTGATCTGTGTTTAGTTGGCTGGGGGCTCTGTGTTCAGGTGGTTGGGGGCTTTGTGTTCAGGTGGCTGGGTGCTCGGTGTTCAGGTGGCTGCGGGCTCTGTGTTCAGGTGGCTGGGTGCTCTGTGTACAGATGGCCGAGGTCTCTGTTTTCAGGTGGCCGTGGGCTCTGTGTTCAGGTGGCCGGGTGCTCTGTGTTCAGGTGGCCGAGGACTCTCTTTTCAGGTGGCCGTGGGTTCTGTTTCAGGTGGCCGAGGGCTCTGTGTTCAGGTGGCTGGGGGCTCTGTGTTCAGCTGGCCAAGGTTTCTGTGTTCAGGTGGCTGGGGAGTCTATGATCTGGTGGCTGGGGTCTCTGTGTTCAGGTGACCGTGGTCTCTGTGTTCAGGTGGCTGTGGGCTCTGTGTTCAGGTGGCTGAGGGCTCTGTGTTCAGGTTGCCAAGGGCTCAGTTTTCAGGTGGTTGGGGTCACTTTGTTCAGCTGGCCAAGGGCTCTGTGTTCAGGTGGTTGGGGGCTCTGCGTTCGGGTGTTTGGGGGCTCTGTATTCAGGTGGTTGGGGGCTCTGTGTTCAGGTGGCAGGGTGCTCTGTGTTCAGGTGGCTGCGGGCTCTGTGTTCAGGTGGTTGGGTGCTCTGTGTTCATGTGTTTGGGTTCTCTGTGTTCAGGTGGCTGGGGGCTCTGTGTTCAGGTGGCTGGGGGCTTTGCGTTCAGGTGGCCGGGTTATCTGTGTTCAGATGGCTGGGGGCTCTGTGTTCTGGTGGTCGGGTGCTATGTGTTCAGGTGGCTGGGGCTCTGCGTTCAGGTGGCTGGGGGCTCAGTGTTCAGGTGGCCAAGGGCTCTTTGTTCAGGTGGCTGGGGCTCTGCGTTCAGGTGGCTGGGGGCTCAGTGTTCAGGTGGCCAAGGGCTCTTTGTTCAGGTGGCAGGGTGCTCTGTGTTCAGGTGGCTGGGGGCTCTGTGTTCAGGTGTTTGGGTTCTCTGTATTGAGGTGGCCGGGACTCTGTGTTCAGGTGGCCAAGGGCTCTGTGTTGAGGTGGCAGGGTGCTCTGTGTTCAGGTTGCTGGGGGCTCTGTGTTCATGTGGCAGTGTGCTCTGTGTTCAGGTGGTTCGGTGCTTGTATTGAGGTGGCCGGGGCTCTGTGTTCAGGAGGCCAAGGGCTCTGTGTCGAGGTGGCAGGGTGCTCTGTGTTCAGGTGGCTGGGGGCTCTGTGTTCAGGTGGCAGGGTGCTCTGTGTTCAGGTGGCAGGGTGGTCTGTGTTCAGGTGGCTGCGGGCTCTGTGTTCAGGTGGCTGTGGGCTCTGTGTTCCGGTGGCTGCGGGCTCTGTGTTCAGGTGGCCGAGGGGCTCTGTACTCAGGTGACAGGGGGCTCTGTGTTCCTGTGGCCGAGGGCTCTGTGTTCAGGTGGCTGGGGGCTCTGGGTTCAGCTGGCCAAGGCCTCTGTGTTCAGGTGGCTGGGGACTCTGTGTTCAGGTGGCTTAGGGCTCTGTGTTCAGGTGGCCGGGGGCTCTGTGTTCAGGTGGCTGGGGCCCTGTGTTCAGGTGGCTGAGTGCTCTGCGTTCAGGTGGCCAAGGGCTCTGTGTTCAGGTGGTTGGGATCTCTTTGTTCAGCTGGCCAAGGGCTCTGTGTTCAGGTGGTTGGGGGCTCTGTGTTCGGGTGGTTGGGGGCTTTGTATTCAGCTGGCCAAGGGCTCTGTGTTCAGATGGCCGGGGCTCTGTGTTCTGGTGGTCGAGGGCTCTTTGTTCATGTGGCTGGGTGCTGTGTGTTCAGGTGGCTGGATGCTCTGCGTTCAGGTGGTTGGGGGCTGTGTGTTCAGGTGGCCGGGGGCTGTGTGTTCAGGTGGCTGGGGGCTCTGTGTTCAGGTGGCCCGGTGATCTGTGTTTAGTTGGCTGGGGGCTCTGTGTTCAGGTGGTTGGGGGCTTTGTGTTCAGGTGGCTGGGTAATCGGTGTTCAGGTGGCTGCGGGCTCTGTGTTCAGGTGGCTGGGTGCTCTGTGTACAGGTGGCCGAGGGCTCTGTTTTCAGGTGGCCGTGGGCTCTGTGTTCAGGTGGCCGGGTGCTCTGTGTTCAGGTGGCCGAGGACTCTCTTTTCAGGTGGCCGTGGGTTCTGTTTCAGGTGGCCGAGGGCTCTGTGTTCAGGTGGCTGGGGTCTCTGTGTTCAGGTGACCGTGGTCTCTGTGTTCAGGTGGCTGTGGGCTCTGTGTTCAGGTGGCTGAGGGCTCTGTGTTCAGGTTGCCAAGGGCTCAGTTTTCAGGTGGTTGGGGTCACTTTGTTCAGCTGGCCAAGGGCTCTGTGTTCAGGTGGTTGGGGGCTCTGCGTTCGGGTGTTTGGGGGTTTCTGTATTCAGGTGGTTGGGGGCTCTGTGTTCAGGTGGCAGGGTGCTCTGTGTTCAGGTGGCTGCGGGCTCTGTGTTCAGGTGGTTGGGTGCTCTGTGTTCATGTGTTTGGATTCTCTGTGTCCAGGTGGCTGGGGCTCTGTGTTCAGTTGTGTGGGTGCTCTGTATTGAGGTGGCAGGGTGCTCTTTGTTCAGGTGGCTGGGGGCTCTGTGTTCAGGTGGACGGGGGGCTCTGTACTCAGTTGACAGGGGGTCTGTGTTCAGGTGGCCGGGTGCTCTGTGTTCATGTGTTTGGGTTCTCTGTGTCCAGGTGGCTGGGGGCTCTGTGTTCAGTTGTGTGGGTGCTCTGTATTGAGGTGGCAGGGTGCTCTTTGTTCAGGTGGCTGGGGGCTCTGTGTTCAGGTGGACGGGGGCTCTGTACTCAGTTGACAGGGGGTCTGTGTTCAGGTGGCCGGGTGCTCTGTGTTCAGCTGGCCAAGGCCTCTGTGTTCAGGTGGCTGGGTGCTCTGTGTTCAGGTGGCTAAGGGCTCTGTGTTCAGGTGGCCGTGGGCTCTGTGTTCAGGTGGCTGGGGGCTCTGTGTTCAGGTGGCTGGGGTCTCTGTGTTCAGTTGGCAGGGTGCTCTGTGTTCAGGTGGCTGTGGGCTCTGTTTTCAGGTGGCTGCGGGCTCTGTGTTCAGGTGGCCCACGGCTCTGTGTTCAGCTGGCCAAGGGCTCTGTGTTCAGGTGGCCGGGAGCTCTGTGTTCAGGTGGGTGGGTGCTCTGTATTGAGGTGGCAGGGTGCTCTTTGTTCAGGTGGCTGGGGGCTCTGTGTTCAGGTGGCTGGGAGCTGTGTGTTCAGGTGGCTGGGGGCTCTGTGTTCAGGTGGCCGGTTGCTCTGTGTTCAGGTGGCTGGGGCTCTGTGTTCAGGTGGCTGGGGCTCTGTGTTCAGGTGGCTGGTAGCTGTGTGTTCAGGTGGCTGGGTGCTCTGTGTTCAGGTGGCCGGTTGCTCTGTGTTCAGGTGACTGGGGCTCTGTGTTCAGCTGGCCAAGGCCTCTGTGTTCAGGTGGCTGTGGAGTCTGTGATCTGGTGGCTGGGGTCTCTGTGTTCAGGTGATCGTGGTCTCTGTGTTCAGGTGGCTGTGGGCTCTGTGTTCAGGTGGCTGAGGGCTCTGTGTTCAGGTTTCCAAGGGCTCAGTGTTCAGTTGGTTGGGGTCACTTTGTTCAGCTGGCCAAGGGCTCTGTGTTCAGGTGGTTGGGGGCTCTGCGTTCGGGTGTTTGGGGGCTCTGTATTCAGCTGGCCAAGGGCTCTGTGTTCAGGTGGCCGGGGCTCTCTGTTCTGGTGGTCGAAGGCTCTGTGTTCATGTGGCCGGGAGCTGTGTGTTCAGGTGACTGGGGGCTCTGTGTTCAGGTGGCCGGGTGATCTGTGTTCAGATGGCTGGGGGCTCTGTGTTCAGGTGGCTGGGGCTCTGTATTCAGGTGGTTGGGGGCTCTGTGTTCAGGTGGCAGGGTGCTCTGTGTTCAGGTGGCTGCGGGCTCTGTGTTCAGGTGGTTGGGTGCTCTGTGTTCATGTGTTTGGGTTCTCTGTGTCCAAGTGGCAGGGTGCTCTGTGTTCAGGTGGCTGGGGGCTCTGTGTTCAGGTGTGTGGGTGCTCTGTATTGTGGTGGCAGGGTGCTCTTTGTTCAGGTGGCTGGGGGCTCTGTGTTCAGGTGGACGGGGGGCTCTGTACTCAGGTGACAGGGTGTCTGTGTTCAGGTGGCCGGGTTCTCTGTGTTCAGCTGGCCAAGGCCTCTGTGTTCAGGTGGCTGGGTGCTCTGTGTTCAGGTGGCTAAGGGCTCTGTGTTCAGGTGGCCGTGGGCTCTGTGTTCAGGTGGCTGGGGTCTCTGTGTTCAGGTGGCTGGGGTCTCTGTGTTCAGTTGGCAGGGTGCTCTGTGTTCAGGTGGCTGTGGGCTCTGTTTTCAGGTGGCTGCGGGCTCTGTGTTCAGGTGGCCAACGGCTCTGTGTTCAGCTGGCCAAGGGCTCTGTGTTCAGGTGGCCGGGGGCTCTGTGTTCAGGTGGGTGGGTGCTCTGTATTGAGGTGGCAGGGTGCTCTTTGTTCAGGTGGCTGGGGGCTCTGTGTTCAGGTGCCTGGGAGCTGTGTGTTCAGGTGGCTGGGGGCTCTGTTTTCAGGTGGCTGGTTGCTCTGTGTTCAGGTGGCTTGGGGCTCTGTGTTCAGGTGGCTGGGGCTCTGTGTTCAGGTGGCTGGGAGCTGTGTGTTCAGGTGGCTGGGTGCTCTGTGTTCAGGTGGCCGGTTGCTCTGTGTTCAGGTGGCTGGGGGCTCTGTGTTCAGGTGGCTGGGGCTCTGTGTTCAGGTGGTTGGGGGCTCTATGTTCAGGTGGCAGGGTGCTCTGTGTTCAGGTGGCTGCGGGCTCTGTGTTCAGGTGGTTGCGTGCTCTGTGTTCATGTGGTTGGGGGCTCTGTGTCCAGGTGGCAGGGTGCTCTGTGTTCAGCTGGCTGGGGGCTCTGTTTTCAGGTGGGTGGGTGCTCTGTATTGAGGTGGCAGGGTGCTCTTTCTTCAGGTGGCTGGGAGCTCTGTGTTCAGGTGGCAGGGTGCTCTGTGTTCAGGTGGCTGAGGGCTCTGTGTTCAGGTGGCTGGGCGCTCTGTGTTCAGGTGGCTCTGGGCTCTGTGTTCAGGTCGCTGCAGGCTCTGTGTTCAGGTGGCTGCGGGCTCTGTGTACAGGTGGCCGGGGGGCTCTGTACTCAGGTGACAGGGGGCTCTGTGTTCAGGTGGTGGCGGGGGGGCTCTGTGTTCAGGTGGTTGGGGCCTCTGTGTTCAGGTGGTTAGGGGCTCAGTGTTCACCTGGCCTGGTGCTCTGTATTCAGGTGGCCGGGGGCTTTGTGTTCAGGTGGCCGTGTGCTCAGTGGTCAGGTGGCTGGGTGCTCAGTGTTCAGGTTGTTGGGGGCTCTGTGTTCAGGTGGCTGGGGGCTCTGTGTTCAGGTGGTTGGGGGCTCTGTGTTCAGGTGGTTGAGGGCTCTGTGTTCAGGTGGCTGGGAGCTCTGTGTTCAGGTGGTTGGGTGCTCTGTGTTCAGGTGTCTGGGTGCTCTGTGTTCAGGTCGTTGAGGGCTCTGTGTTCAGGTAGCCGAGTGCTCTGTGTTCAGGTGGCTGGGACTCTCTGTTCAGGTGGTTGAGGGCTCTGTGTTCCGGTGGCAGGGTGCTCTGTGTTGAGGTAGCAGGGTGCTCTGTATTCAGGTCGCTGCGGGCTCTGTGTTCAGGTGGCCGGGGGCTCTTTACTCAGATGGCAGGGGGCTCTGTGTTCAGGTGTCTGGCGGCTCTGTGTTCAGGTGGTTGGATGCTCTGTGTTCATGTTGTTGGGTGCTCTGTGTTCAGGTAGCAGGGTGCTCTGTGTTCAGGTGGCTGGGGGCACTGTGTTCAGGTGTGTGGGTGCTCTGTATTGAGGTGGCCGGGGGCTCTGTGTTCAGGTGGTCCAGGGCTCTGTGTTCAGGTGGCAGGGTGCTCTGTGTTCAGGTGGCTGGGGTCTCTGTGTTCAGTTGGCAGGGTGCTCTGTGTTCAGGTGGCTGTGGGCTCTGTGTTCAGGTGGCTGCGGGCTCTATGTTCAGGTGGCCAAGGGCTCTGTGTTCAGGTGTGTTGGTGCTCTGTTTTGAGGTGGCCGGGGGCTCTGTGTTCAGGTGGCCAAGGGCTCTGTGTTCAGGTGGCAAGGTGCTCTGTGTTCAGGTGGCTGGGGGCTCTGTGTTCAGGTGGACGGGGGGCTCTATACTCAGGTGACAGGGGGTCTGTGTTCAGGTGGCCGGGTGCTCTGTGTTCAGCTGGCCAAGGCCTCTGTGTTCAGGTAGCTGGTTGCTCTGTGTTCAGGTGGCTAAGGGCTCTGTGTTCAGGTGGCCGTGGGCTCTGTGTTCAGGTGGCTGGGGGCTCTGTGTTTAGGTGGCTGGGGGCTCTGTGTTCAGGTGGCTGAGGGCTCTGTGTTCAGGTGGCCAAGGGCTCTGTGTTCAGGTGTTTGGGGTCTCTGTGTTCAGCTGGCCCAGGGCTCTTTTTTTAGGTGGTTGGGGGCTCTGTGTTCGGGTGGTTTGGGGGCACTGTATTCAGCTGGCCAAGGGCTCTTTGTTCAGGCGGCCGGGGCTCTGTGTTCTGGTGGTCGAGGGCTCTGTGTTCAGGTGGCTGGGAGCTCTGTGTTCAGTTGGTTGGGGGCTCTTTGTTCAGGTGGCCGGGGGCTCTGTGTTCAGGTGGCTGAGGGCTCTGTGTTCAGGTGGCCGGGTGATCTGTGTTCAGATGGTTGGGGCTCTGTATTCAGGTGGCCGGGTGCTCTGTGTTCAGGTTGGTTGGGGGCTCTGTGTTCAGTTGGCTGGTGCTCTGTGTTCAGGTGGTTGGGGCCTCTGTGCTCAGGTGGCAGGGTGCTCTGTGTTCAGGTGGCTGGGGGCTCTGTGTTCAGGTGGGTGGGTGCTCTGTATTGAGGTGGCAGGGTGCTCTATGTTCAGGTGGCTGTGGGCTCTGTGTTCAGGTGGCTGGGTGCTCTGTTTTCAGGTGGCTGGGGGCTCTGAGTTCAGCTGGCCAAGGCCTCTGTGTTCAGGTGGCTGAGGGCTCTGTGTTGAGGTGGCTAAGGGCTCTGTGTTCAAGTGGCTGTGGGCTCTGTGTTCAGGTGGCTGGGGGCTCTGTGTTCAGATGGTTGGGGCTCTGTATTCAGGTGGCCGGGTGCTCTGTGTTCAGGTTGGTTGCGGGCTCTGTGTTCAGGTGGCTGGGTGCTCTGTGTACAGGTGGCCGAGGGCTCTGTTTTCAGGTGGCCGTGGGCTCTGTGTTCAGGTGGCCGGGTGCTCTGTGTTCAGGTGGCCGAGGACTCTCTTTTCAGGTGGCCGTGGGTTCTGTTTCAGGTGGCCGAGGGCTCTGTGTTCAGGTGGCTGGGGGCTCTGTGTTCAGCTGGCCAAGGTTTCTGTGTTCAGGTGGCTGGGGAGTCTATGATCTGGTGGCTGGGGTCTCTGTGTTCAGGTGACCGTGGTCTCTGTGTTCAGGTGGCTGTGGGCTCTGTGTTCAGGTGGCTGAGGGCTCTGTGTTCAGGTTGCCAAGGGCTCAGTTTTCAGGTGGTTGGGGTCACTTTGTTCAGCTGGCCAAGGGCTCTGTGTTCAGGTGGTTGGGGGCTCTGCGTTCGGGTGTTTGGGGGCTCTGTATTCAGGTGGTTGGGGCTCTGTGTTCAGGTGGCAGGGTGCTCTGTGTTCAGGTGGCTGCGGGCTCTGTGTTCAGGTGGTTGGGTTCTCTGTGTCCAGGTGGCTGGGGGCTCTGTGTTCAGTTGTGTGGGTGCTCTGTATTGAGGTGGCAGGGTGCTCTTTGTTCAGGTGGCTGGGGGCTCTGTGTTCAGGTGGACGGGGGCTCTGTACTCAGTTGACAGGGGGTCTGTGTTCAGGTGGCCGGTGCTCTGTGTTCATGTGTTTGGGTTCTCTGTGTCCAGGTGGCTGGGGGCTCTGTGTTCAGTTGTGTGGGTGCTCTGTATTGAGGTGGCAGGGTGCTCTTTGTTCAGGTGGCTGGGGGCTCTGTGTTCAGGTGGACGGGGGGCTCTGTACTCAGTTGACAGGGGGTCTGTGTTCAGGTGGCCGGGTGCTCTGTGTTCAGCTGGCCAAGGCCTCTGTGTTCAGGTGGCTGGGTGCTCTGTGTTCAGGTGGCTAAGGGCTCTGTGTTCAGGTGGCCGTGGGCTCTGTGTTCAGGTGGCTGGGGGCTCTGTGTTCAGGTGGCTGGGGTCTCTGTGTTCAGTTGGCAGGGTGCTCTGTGTTCAGGTGGCTGTGGGCTCTGTTTTCAGGTGGCTGCGGGCTCTGTGTTCAGGTGGCCCACGGCTCTGTGTTCAGCTGGCCAAGGGCTCTGTGTTCAGGTGGCCGGGAGCTCTGTGTTCAGGTGGTGGGTGCTCTGTATTGAGGTGGCAGGGTGCTCTTTGTTCAGGTGGCTGGGGGCTCTGTGTTCAGGTGGCTGGGAGCTGTGTGTTCAGGTGGCTGGGGGCTCTGTGTTCAGGTGGCCGGTTGCTCTGTGTTCAGGTGGCTGGGGGCTCTGTGTTCAGGTGGCTGGGGCTCTGTGTTCAGGTGGCTGGTAGCTGTGTGTTCAGGTGGCTGGGTGCTCTGTGTTCAGGTGGCCGGTTGCTCTGTGTTCAGGTGACTGGGGCTCTGTGTTCAGCTGGCCAAGGCCTCTGTGTTCAGGTGGCTGTGGAGTCTGTGATCTGGTGGCTGGGGTCTCTGTGTTCAGGTGATCGTGGTCTCTGTGTTCAGGTGGCTGTGGGCTCTGTGTTCAGGTGGCTGAGGGCTCTGTGTTCAGGTTTCCAAGGGCTCAGTGTTCAGTTGGTTGGGGTCACTTTGTTCAGCTGGCCAAGGGCTCTGTGTTCAGGTGGTTGGGGGCTCTGCGTTCGGGTGTTTGGGGGCTCTGTATTCAGCTGGCCAAGGGCTCTGTGTTCAGGTGGCCGGGGCTCTCTGTTCTGGTGGTCGAAGGCTCTGTGTTCATGTGGCCGGGAGCTGTGTGTTCAGGTGACTGGGGGCTCTGTGTTCAGGTGGCCGGGTGATCTGTGTTCAGATGGCTGGGGGCTCTGTGTTCAGGTGGTTGGATGCTCTGTGTTCATGTTGTTGGGTGCTCTGTGTTCAGGTAGCAGGGTGCTCTGTGTTCAGGTGGCTGGGGGCACTGTGTTCAGGTGTGTGGGTGCTCTGTATTGAGGTGGCCGGGGCTCTGTGTTCAGGTGGTCCAGGGCTCTGTGTTCAGGTGGCAGGGTGCTCTGTGTTCAGGTGGCTGGGGTCTCTGTGTTCAGTTGGCAGGGTGCTCTGTGTTCAGGTGGCTGTGGGCTCTGTGTTCAGGTGGCTGCGGGCTCTATGTTCAGGTGGCCAAGGGCTCTGTGTTCAGGTGTGTTGGTGCTCTGTTTTGAGGTGGCCGGGGGCTCTGTGTTCAGGTGGCCTAGGGCTCTGTGTTCAGGTGGCAAGGTGCTCTGTGTTCAGGTGGCTGGGGGCTCTGTGTTCAGGTGGACGGGGGGCTCTATACTCAGGTGACAGGGGGTCTGTGTTCAGGTGGCCGGGTGCTCTGTGTTCAGCTGGCCAAGGCCTCTGTGTTCAGGTAGCTGGTTGCTCTGTGTTCAGGTGGCTAAGGGCTCTGTGTTCAGGTGGCCGTGGGCTCTGTGTTCAGGTGGCTGGGGGCTCTGTGTTTAGGTGGCTGGGGGCTCTGTGTTCAGGTGGCTGAGGGCTCTGTGTTCAGGTGGCCAAGGGCTCTGTGTTCAGGTGTTTGGGGTCTCTGTGTTCAGCTGGCCCAGGGCTCTTTTTTTAGGTGGTTGGGGGCTCTGTGTTCGGGTGGTTTGGGGGCACTGTATTCAGCTGGCCAAGGGCTCTTTGTTCAGGCGGCCGGGGCTCTGTGTTCTGGTGGTCGAGGGCTCTGTGTTCAGGTGGCTGGGAGCTCTGTGTTCAGTTGGTTGGGGCTCTTTGTTCAGGTGGCCGGGGGCTCTGTGTTCAGGTGGCTGAGGGCTCTGTGTTCAGGTGGCCGGGTGATCTGTGTTCAGATGGTTGGGGCTCTGTATTCAGGTGGCCGGGTGCTCTGTGTTCAGGTTGGTTGGGGGCTCTGTGTTCAGTTGGCTGGTGCTCTGTGTTCAGGTGGTTGGGGCCTCTGTGCTCAGGTGGCAGGGTGCTCTGTGTTCAGGTGGCTGGGGGCTCTGTGTTCAGGTGGGTGGGTGCTCTGTATTGAGGTGGCAGGGTGCTCTATGTTCAGGTGGCTGTGGGCTCTGTGTTCAGGTGGCTGGGTGCTCTGTTTTCAGGTGGCTGGGGGCTCTGAGTTCAGCTGGCCAAGGCCTCTGTGTTCAGGTGGCTGAGGGCTCTGTGTTGAGGTGGCTAAGGGCTCTGTGTTCAAGTGGCTGTGGGCTCTGTGTTCAGGTGGCTGGGGGCTCTGTGTTCAGATGGTTGGGGCTCTGTATTCAGGTGGCCGGGTGCTCTGTGTTCAGGTTGGTTGCGGGCTCTGTGTTCAGGTGGCTGGGTGCTCTGTGTACAGGTGGCCGAGGGCTCTGTTTTCAGGTGGCCGTGGGCTCTGTGTTCAGGTGGCCGGGTGCTCTGTGTTCAGGTGGCCGAGGACTCTCTTTTCAGGTGGCCGTGGGTTCTGTTTCAGGTGGCCGAGGGCTCTGTGTTCAGGTGGCTGGGGGCTCTGTGTTCAGCTGGCCAAGGTTTCTGTGTTCAGGTGGCTGGGGAGTCTATGATCTGGTGGCTGGGGTCTCTGTGTTCAGGTGACCGTGGTCTCTGTGTTCAGGTGGCTGTGGGCTCTGTGTTCAGGTGGCTGAGGGCTCTGTGTTCAGGTTGCCAAGGGCTCAGTTTTCAGGTGGTTGGGGTCACTTTGTTCAGCTGGCCAAGGGCTCTGTGTTCAGGTGGTTGGGGGCTCTGCGTTCGGGTGTTTGGGGGCTCTGTATTCAGGTGGTTGGGGGCTCTGTGTTCAGGTGGCAGGGTGCTCTGTGTTCAGGTGGCTGCGGGCTCTGTGTTCAGGTGGTTGGGTTCTCTGTGTCCAGGTGGCTGGGGGCTCTGTGTTCAGTTGTGTGGGTGCTCTGTATTGAGGTGGCAGGGTGCTCTTTGTTCAGGTGGCTGGGGGCTCTGTGTTCAGGTGGACGGGGGCTCTGTACTCAGTTGACAGGGGGTCTGTGTTCAGGTGGCCGGGTGCTCTGTGTTCATGTGTTTGGGTTCTCTGTGTCCAGGTGGCTGGGGGCTCTGTGTTCAGTTGTGTGGGTGCTCTGTATTGAGGTGGCAGGGTGCTCTTTGTTCAGGTGGCTGGGGGCTCTGTGTTCAGGTGGACGGGGGGCTCTGTACTCAGTTGACAGGGGGTCTGTGTTCAGGTGGCCGGGTGCTCTGTGTTCAGCTGGCCAAGGCCTCTGTGTTCAGGTGGCTGGGTGCTCTGTGTTCAGGTGGCTAAGGGCTCTGTGTTCAGGTGGCCGTGGGCTCTGTGTTCAGGTGGCTGGGGGCTCTGTGTTCAGGTGGCTGGGGTCTCTGTGTTCAGTTGGCAGGGTGCTCTGTGTTCAGGTGGCTGTGGGCTCTGTTTTCAGGTGGCTGCGGGCTCTGTGTTCAGGTGGCCCACGGCTCTGTGTTCAGCTGGCCAAGGGCTCTGTGTTCAGGTGGCCGGGAGCTCTGTGTTCAGGTGGGTGGGTGCTCTGTATGGAGGTGGCAGGGTGCTCTTTGTTCAGGTGGCTGGGGGCTCTGTGTTCAGGTGGCTGGGAGCTGTGTGTTCAGGTGGCTGGGGGCTCTGTGTTCAGGTGGCCGGTTGCTCTGTGTTCAGGTGGCTGGGGGCTCTGTGTTCAGGTGGCTGGGGCTCTGTGTTCAGGTGGCTGGTAGCTGTGTGTTCAGGTGGCTGGGTGCTCTGTGTTCAGGTGGCCGGTTGCTCTGTGTTCAGGTGACTGGGGCTCTGTGTTCAGCTGGCCAAGGCCTCTGTGTTCAGGTGGCTGTGGAGTCTGTGATCTGGTGGCTGGGGTCTCTGTGTTCAGGTGATCGTGGTCTCTGTGTTCAGGTGGCTGTGGGCTCTGTGTTCAGGTGGCTGAGGGCTCTGTGTTCAGGTTTCCAAGGGCTCAGTGTTCAGTTGGTTGGGGTCACTTTGTTCAGCTGGCCAAGGGCTCTGTGTTCAGGTGGTTGGGGGCTCTGCGTTCGGGTGTTTGGGGGCTCTGTATTCAGCTGGCCAAGGGCTCTGTGTTCAGGTGGCCGGGGCTCTCTGTTCTGGTGGTCGAAGGCTCTGTGTTCATGTGGCCGGGAGCTGTGTGTTCAGGTGACTGGGGGCTCTGTGTTCCGGTGGCCGGGTGATCTGTGTTCAGATGGCTGGGGGCTCTGTGTTCAGGTGGCTGGGGCTCTGTATTCAGGTGGTTGGGGGCTCTGTGTTCAGGTGGCAGGGTGCTCTGTGTTCAGGTGGCTGCGGGCTCTGTGTTCAGGTGGTTGGGTGCTCTGTGTTCATGTGTTTGGGTTCTCTGTGTCCAAGTGGCAGGGTGCTCTGTGTTCAGGTGGCTGGGGGCTCTGTGTTCAGGTGTGTGGGTGCTCTGTATTGTGGTGGCAGGGTGCTCTTTGTTCAGGTGGCTGGGGGCTCTGTGTTCAGGTGGACGGGGGGCTCTGTACTCAGGTGACAGGGTGTCTGTGTTCAGGTGGCCGGGTTCTCTGTGTTCAGCTGGCCAAGGCCTCTGTGTTCAGGTGGCTGGGTGCTCTGTGTTCAGGTGGCTAAGGGCTCTGTGTTCAGGTGGCCGTGGGCTCTGTGTTCAGGTGGCTGGGGTCTCTGTGTTCAGGTGGCTGGGGTCTCTGTGTTCAGTTGGCAGGGTGCTCTGTGTTCAGGTGGCTGTGGGCTCTGTTTTCAGGTGGCTGCGGGCTCTGTGTTCAGGTGGCCAACGGCTCTGTGTTCAGCTGGCCAAGGGCTCTGTGTTCAGGTGGCCGGGGGCTCTGTGTTCAGGTGGGTGGGTGCTCTGTATTGAGGTGGCAGGGTGCTCTTTGTTCAGGTGGCTGGGGGCTCTGTGTTCAGGTGCCTGGGAGCTGTGTGTTCAGGTGGCTGGGGGCTCTGTTTTCAGGTGGCTGGTTGCTCTGTGTTCAGGTGGCTTGGGGCTCTGTGTTCAGGTGGCTGGGGCTCTGTGTTCAGGTGGCTGGGAGCTGTGTGTTCAGGTGGCTGGGTGCTCTGTGTTCAGGTGGCCGGTTGCTCTGTGTTCAGGTGGCTGGGGGCTCTGTGTTCAGGTGGCTGGGGCTCTGTGTTCAGGTGGTTGGGGGCTCTATGTTCAGGTGGCAGGGTGCTCTGTGTTCAGGTGGCTGCGGGCTCTGTGTTCAGGTGGTTGCGTGCTCTGTGTTCATGTGGTTGGGGGCTCTGTGTCCAGGTGGCAGGGTGCTCTGTGTTCAGCTGGCTGGGGGCTCTGTTTTCAGGTGGGTGGGTGCTCTGTATTGAGGTGGCAGGGTGCTCTTTCTTCAGGTGGCTGGGAGCTCTGTGTTCAGGTGGCAGGGTGCTCTGTGTTCAGGTGGCTGAGGGCTCTGTGTTCAGGTGGCTGGGTGCTCTGTGTTCAGGTGGCTCTGGGCTCTGTGTTCAGGTCGCTGCAGGCTCTGTGTTCAGGTGGCTGCGGGCTCTGTGTACAGGTGGCCGGGGGGGCTCTGTACTCAGGTGACAGGGGGCTCTGTGTTCAGGTGGTGGCGGGGGGGCTCTGTGTTCAGGTGGTTGGGGCCTCTGTGTTCAGGTGGTTAGGGGCTCAGTGTTCACCTGGCCTGGTGCTCTGTATTCAGGTGGCCGGGGGCTTTGTGTTCAGGTGGCCGTGTGCTCAGTGGTCAGGTGGCTGGGTGCTCAGTGTTCAGGTTGTTGGGGGCTCTGTGTTCAGGTGGCTGGGGGCTCTGTGTTCAGGTGGTTGGGGGCTCTGTGTTCAGGTGGTTGAGGGCTCTGTGTTCAGGTGGCTGGGAGCTCTGTGTTCAGGTGGTTGGGTGCTCTGTGTTCAGGTGTCTGGGTGCTCTGTGTTCAGGTCGTTGAGGGCTCTGTGTTCAGGTAGCCGAGTGCTCTGTGTTCAGGTGGCTGGGACTCTCTGTTCAGGTGGTTGAGGGCTCTGTGTTCCGGTGGCAGGGTGCTCTGTGTTGAGGTAGCAGGGTGCTCTGTATTCAGGTCGCTGCGGGCTCTGTGTTCAGGTGGCCGGGGGGCTCTTTACTCAGATGGCAGGGGGCTCTGTGTTCAGGTGTCTGGCGGCTCTGTGTTCAGGTGGTTGGATGCTCTGTGTTCATGTTGTTGGGTGCTCTGTGTTCAGGTAGCAGGGTGCTCTGTGTTCAGGTGGCTGGGGGCACTGTGTTCAGGTGTGTGGGTGCTCTGTATTGAGGTGGCCGGGGGCTCTGTGTTCAGGTGGTCCAGGGCTCTGTGTTCAGGTGGCAGGGTGCTCTGTGTTCAGGTGGCTGGGGTCTCTGTGTTCAGTTGGCAGGGTGCTCTGTGTTCAGGTGGCTGTGGGCTCTGTGTTCAGGTGGCTGCGGGCTCTATGTTCAGGTGGCCAAGGGCTCTGTGTTCAGGTGTGTTGGTGCTCTGTTTTGAGGTGGCCGGGGGCTCTGTGTTCAGGTGGCCAAGGGCTCTGTGTTCAGGTGGCAAGGTGCTCTGTGTTCAGGTGGCTGGGGGCTCTGTGTTCAGGTGGACGGGGGGCTCTATACTCAGGTGACAGGGGGTCTGTGTTCAGGTGGCCGGGTGCTCTGTGTTCAGCTGGCCAAGGCCTCTGTGTTCAGGTAGCTGGTTGCTCTGTGTTCAGGTGGCTAAGGGCTCTGTGTTCAGGTGGCCGTGGGCTCTGTGTTCAGGTGGCTGGGGGCTCTGTGTTTAGGTGGCTGGGGGCTCTGTGTTCAGGTGGCTGAGGGCTCTGTGTTCAGGTGGCCAAGGGCTCTGTGTTCAGGTGGTTGGGGTCTCTGTGTTCAGCTGGCCCAGGGCTCTTTTTTTAGGTGGTTGGGGGCTCTGTGTTCGGGTGGTTTGGGGGCACTGTATTCAGCTGGCCAAGGGCTCTTTGTTCAGGCGGCCGGGGCTCTGTGTTCTGGTGGTCGAGGGCTCTGTGTTCAGGTGGCTGGGAGCTCTGTGTTCAGTTGGTTGGGGGCTCTTTGTTCAGGTGGCCGGGGGCTCTGTGTTCAGGTGGCTGAGGGCTCTGTGTTCAGGTGGCCGGGTGATCTGTGTTCAGATGGTTGGGGCTCTGTATTCAGGTGGCCGGGTGCTCTGTGTTCAGGTTGGTTGGGGGCTCTGTGTTCAGTTGGCTGGTGCTCTGTGTTCAGGTGGTTGGGGCCTCTGTGCTCAGGTGGCAGGGTGCTCTGTGTTCAGGTGGCTGGGGGCTCTGTGTTCAGGTGGGTGGGTGCTCTGTATTGAGGTGGCAGGGTGCTCTGTGTTCA
Organism: Hemiscyllium ocellatum; assembly: GCF_020745735.1. Lineage (NCBI taxonomy): Eukaryota > Metazoa > Chordata > Chondrichthyes > Orectolobiformes > Hemiscylliidae > Hemiscyllium > Hemiscyllium ocellatum. The sequence goes on from NC_083426.1 coordinate 58,014,918, forward strand.
GGTGGCTGTGGGCTCTGTGTTCAGGTGGCTGGGTGCTCTGTTTTCAGGTGGCTGGGGGCTCTGAGTTCAGCTGGCCAAGGCCTCTGTGTTCAGGTGGCTGAGGGCTCTGTGTTGAGGTGGCTAAGGGCTCTGTGTTCAAGTGGCTGTGGGCTCTGTGTTCAGGTGGCTGGGGGCTCTGTGTTCAGGTGGCTGAGGCTCTGTGTTCAGGTGGTTGGGATCTCTGTGTTCAGCTGGCCAAGGGCTGTGTGGTCAGGTGGTTGGGGGCTCTGTGTTCAGCTGGCCAAGGGCTCTGTGTTCTGGTGGTCGAGGGCTCTGTGTTCATGTGGCTGGGTGCTGTGTGTTCAGGTGGCTGGGAGCTCTGTGTTCAGGTGGCTGGGGGCTCTGTGTTCAGGTGGCCGGGTGATCTGTGTTCAGGTGGCTGGGGGCTCTGTGTTCAGGTGGCTGGGGGCTCTGTGTTCAGGTGTTTGGGTGCTCTGTATTGAGGTGGCCGGGGCTCTGTTTTCAGGTGGCCAAGTGCTCTGTGTTGAGGTGGCAGGGTGCTCTGTGTTCAGGTGGCCAAGTGCTCTGTGTTCAGGTGGCTGTGGGCTCTGTGTTCAGGTGTCTGAGGACTCTGTGTTCAGGTTGCCAACGGCTCTGTGTTCAGTTGGTTGGGGTCACTTTTTTCAGCTGGCCAAGGGCTCTGTGTTCAGGTGGTTGGGGGCTCTGTGTTCGGGTGTTTGGGGGCTCTGTATTCAGCTGGCCAAGGGCTCTGTGTTCAGGTGGCCGGGTCTCTGTGTTCTGGTGGTCGAAGACTCTGTGTTCATGTGGCCGGGAGCAGTGTGTTCAGGTGACTGGGGGCTCTGTGTTCAGGTGGCCGGCTGATCTGTGTTCAGATGGCTGGGGGCTCTGTGTTCAGGTGGCAGGGTGCTCTGTGTTCAGGTGGCTGGGGGCTCTGTGTTCAGGTGGGTGGGTGCACTGTATTGAGGTGGCAGGGTGCTCTTTGTTCATGTGGCTGGGGGCTCTGTGTTCAGGTGGCTGGGAGCTGTGTGTTCAGGTGGCTGGTTGCTCTGTGTTCAGGTGGCTGGGGGCTCTGTGTTCAGGTGGCTGGGGCTCTGTGTTCAGGTGGTTGGGGGCTCTATGTTCAGGTGGCAGGGTGCTCTGTGTTCAGGTGGTTGCGGGCTCTGTGTTCAGGTGGTTGGGTGCTCTGTGTTCATGTGGTTGGGGGCTCTGTGTTCAGGTGGCAGGGTGCTCTGTGTTCAGCTGGCTGGGGGCTCTGTGTTCAGGTGGCTGAGGCTCTGTGTTCAGGTGGTTGGGATCTCTGTGTTCAGCTGGCCAAGGGCTGTGTGGTCAGGTGGTTGGGGGCTCTGTGTTCAGCTGGCCAAGGGCTCTGTGTTCAGGTGGCCGGGGCTCTGTGTTCTGGTGGTCGAGGCCTCTGTGTTCATGTGGCTGGGTGCTGTGTGTTCAGGTGGCTGGGAGCTCTGTGTTCAGGTGGCTGGGGGTTCTGTGTTCAGGAGGCCGTGTGATCTGTGTTCAGGTGGCTTGGGGCTCTGTGTTCAGGTGGCAGGGTGCTCTGTGTTCAGGTGGCTGGGGGCTCTGTGTTCAGGTGTTTGGGTGCTCTGTATTGAGGTGGCCGGGGCTCTGTGTTCAGGTGGCCAAGTGCTCTGTGTTGAGTTGGCAGGGTGCTCTGTGTTCAGGTGGCTGGGGGCTCTGTGTTCAGGTGGCAGGGTGCTCTGTGTTCAGGTGGCTGGGTGCTCTGTGTTGAGGTGGCAGGGTGCTCTGTGTTCAGGTGGCTGTGGGCTCTGTGTTCAGGTGGCTGCGGGCTCTGTGTTCAGGTGGCAGGGGGCTCTGTGTTCAGGTGTTTGGGTGCTCTGTATTGAGGTGGCCGGGGCTCTGTGTTCAGGTGGCCAAGTGCTCTGTGTTGAGGTGGCCGGGTGATCTGTGTTCAGATGGCTGGGGCTCTGTGTTCAGGTGGCCGGGTGCTGTGTGTTCAGGTTGGTTGGGGTCTCTGTGCTCAGGTGGCAGGGTGCTCTGTGTTCAGTTGGCTGGGGACTCTGTGTTCAGGTGGGTTGGTGCTCTGTATTGAGGTGGCAGGGTGCTCTGTGTTCAGGTGGCTGGGGGCTCGGTGTTCAGGTGGCAGGGTGCTCTGTTTTCAGGTGGCTGGGGGCTCTGAGTTCAGCTGGCCAAGGCCTCTGTGTTCAGGTGGCTGAGGGCTCTGTGTTGAGGTGGCTAAGGGCTCTGTGTTCAAGTGGCTGTGGGCTCTGTGTTCAGGTGGCTGGGGGCTCTGTGTTCAGGTGGCTGAGGCTCTGTGTTCAGGTGGTTGGGATCTCTGTGTTCAGCTGGCCAAGGGCTGTGTGGTCAGGTGGTTGGGGGCTCTGTGTTCAGCTGGCCAAGGGCTCTGTGTTCAGATGGCCGGGGCTCTGTGTTCTGGTGGTCGAGGGCTCTGTGTTCATGTGGCTGGGTGCTGTGTGTTCAGGTGGCTGGGAGCTCTGTGTTCAGGTGGCTGGGGGCTCTGTGTTCAGGTGGCCGGGTGATCTGTGTTCAGGTGGCTGGGGGCTCTGTGTTCAGGTGGCTGGGTGCTCTGTTTTCAGGTGGCTGGGGGCTCTGTGTTCAGGTGTTTGGGTGCTCTGTATTGAGGTTGCTGGGGCTCTGTGTTCAGGTGGCTGGGTGCTCTGTGTTCAGGTGGTTGAGAGCTCTGTGTTCAGGTTGCTGGGTGCTCTGTGTTCAGCTGGCTGGGGGCTGTGTTTTCAGGTGGGTGGGTGCTCTGTATTGAGGTGGCAGGGTGCTCTTTCTTCAGGTGGCTGGGAGCTCTGTGTTCAGGTGGCAGGGTGCTCTGTGTTCAGGTGGCTGAGGGCTCTGTGTTCAGTTGGCTGGTTGCTCTGTGTTCAGGTGGCTGTGGGCTCTGTGTTCAGGTCGCTGCAGGCTCTGTGTTCAGGAGGCCGGGGTCTCTGTACTCAGGTGACAGGGGGCTCTGTGTTCAGGTGGCTGGGGGCTCTGTGTTCAGGTGGGTCGGTGCATTGTATTGAGGTGGCAGGGTGCTCTTTGTTCAGGTGGCTGGGGGCTCTGTGTTCAGGTGGCTGGGAGCTGTGTGTTCAGGTGGCTGGGGGCTCTGTGTTCAGGTGGCTGGGGCTCTGTGTTCAGGTGGTTGGGGGCTCTATGTTCAGGTGGCAGGTTGCTCTGTGTTCAGGTGGTTGCGGGCTCTGTGTTCAGGTGGTTGGGTGCTCTGTGTTCATGTGGTTGGGTGCTCTGTGTCCAGGTGGCAGGGTGCTCTGTGTTCAGCTGGCTGGGGGCTCTGTTTTCAGGTGGGTGGGTGCTCTGTATTGAGGTGGCAGGGTGCTCTTTCTTCAGGTGGCTGGGAGCTCTGTGTTCAGCTGGCAGGGTGCTCTGTGTTCAGGTGGCTGAGGGCTCTGTGTTCAGTTGGCTGGGTGCTCTGTGTTCAGGTGGCTGTGGGCTCTGTGTTCAGGTCGCAGCAGGCTCTGTGTTCAGGTGGCCGGGGGGCTCTGTACTCAGGTGACAGGGGGCTCTGTGTTCAGGTGGCTGTTGGCTCTGTGTTCAGGTGGTGGAGGGGCTCTGTGTTCAGGTGTTTGGGGCCTCTGTGTTCAGGTGGTTAGGGGCTCTGTGTTCACCTGGCCGGGTTCTCTGTATTCAGGTGGCCGTGGGCTTTGTGTTCACGTGGCCGTGTGCTCAGTCATCAGGTGGCTGGGTGCTCAGTGTTCAGGTTGTTGGGGGCTCTGTGTTCAGGTGGCTGAGGGCTCTGTGTTCAGGTGGTTGGGGGCTCTGTGTTCAGGTGGTTGAGAGCTCTGTGTTCAGGTGGCTGGGTGCTCTGTGTTCAGGTGGTTGGGTGCTCTGTGTTCAGGTGGCTGGGGGCTCTATGTTCAGGTGCCCGGGGGCTCTGTGTTCATGTGTCTGTGTGCTCTGTGTTCAGGTCGTTGAGGGCTCTGTGTTAAGGTAGCCGAGTGCTCTGTGTTCAGGTGGCTGGGGACTCTCTGTTCAGGTGTTTGAGGGCTCTGTGTTCCGGTGGCAGGGTGCTCTGCGTTCAGGTAGCAGGGTGCTCTGTATTCAGGTCGCTGCGGGCTCTGTGTTCAGGTGGCTGGCGGCTCTGTGTTCAGGTGGTTGGATGCTCTGTGTTCATGTTGTTGGGGGCTCTGTGTTCAGGTGGCAGGGTGCTCTGTGTTCAGGTGGCTGGGGGCTCTGTGTTCAGGTGGTCAAGGGCTCTGTGTTCAGGTGGCAGGGTGCTCTGTGTTCAGGTGGCTGTGGGCTCTGTGTTCAGGTGGCTGCGGGCTCTGTGTTCAGGTGGCCAAGGGCTCTGTGTTCAGGGTTTATTGGTGCTCTGTTTTGAGGTGGCCGGGGGGCTCTGTACTCAGGTGACAGGGGGTCTGTGTTCAGGTGGCCAAGGGCTCTGTGTTCAGCAGGCCAAGGACTCTGTGTTCAGGTGGCTGGGTGCTCTGTGTTCAGGTGGCTAAGGGCTCTGTGTTCAGGTGGCCGTGGGCTCTGTGTTCAGGTGGCTGGGGGCTCTGTGTTTAGGTGGCTGGGGGCTCTGTGTTCAGGTGGCTGAGGGCTCTGTGTTCAGGTGGCCAAGGGCTCTGTGTTCAGGTGGTTGGGGTCTCTGTGTTCAGCTGGTCAAGGGCTCTTTGTTCAGGTGGTTGGGGGCTCTGTGTTCGGGTGGTTTGGGGGCTCTGTATTCAGCTGGCCAAGGACTCTGCGTTCAGGCGGCCGGGGCTCTGTGTTCTGGTGGTCGAGGGCTCTGTGTTCATGTGGCTGGGTGCTGTGTGTTCAGGTGGCTGGGAGCTCTGTGTTCCGTTGGTTGGGAGCTCTTTGTTCAGGTGGCCGGGGGCTCTGTGTTCAGGTGGCTGGGGGCTCTGTGTTCAGGTGGCTGAGGCTCTGTGTTCAGGTGGTTGGGATCTCTGTGTTCAGCTGGCCAAGGGCTGTGTGGTCAGGTGGTTGGGGGCTCTGTGTTCAGCTGGCCAAGGGCTCTGTGTTCAGGTGGCCGGGGCTCTGTGTTCTGGTGGTCGAGGCCTCTGTGTTCATGTGGCTGGGTGCTGTGTGTTCAGGTGGCTGGGAGCTCTGTGTTCAGGTGGCTGGGGGTTCTGTGTTCAGGAGGCCGTGTGATCTGTGTTCAGGTGGCTTGGGGCTCTGTGTTCAGGTGGCAGGGTGCTCTGTGTTCAGGTGGCTGGGGGCTCTGTGTTCAGGTGTTTGGGTGCTCTGTATTGAGGTGGCCGGGGCTCTGTGTTCAGGTGGCCAAGTGCTCTGTGTTGAGTTGGCAGGGTGCTCTGTGTTCAGGTGGCTGGGGGCTCTGTGTTCAGGTGGCAGGGTGCTCTGTGTTCAGGTGGCTGGGTGCTCTGTGTTGAGGTGGCAGGGTGCTCTGTGTTCAGGTGGCTGTGGGCTCTGTGTTCAGGTGGCTGCGGGCTCTGTGTTCAGGTGGCAGGGGCTCTGTGTTCAGGTGTTTGGGTGCTCTGTATTGAGGTGGCCGGGGCTCTGTGTTCAGGTGGCCAAGTGCTCTGTGTTGAGGTGGCCGGGTGATCTGTGTTCAGATGGCTGGGGCTCTGTGTTCAGGTGGCCGGGTGCTGTGTGTTCAGGTTGGTTGGGGTCTCTGTGCTCAGGTGGCAGGGTGCTCTGTGTTCAGTTGGCTGGGGACTCTGTGTTCAGGTGGGTTGGTGCTCTGTATTGAGGTGGCAGGGTGCTCTGTGTTCAGGTGGCTGGGGGCTCGGTGTTCAGGTGGCAGGGTGCTCTGTTTTCAGGTGGCTGGGGGCTCTGAGTTCAGCTGGCCAAGGCCTCTGTGTTCAGGTGGCTGAGGGCCATGTGTTGAGGTGGCTAAGGGCTCTGTGTTCAAGTGGCTGTGGGCTCTGTGTTCAGGTGGCTGGGGGCTCTGTGTTCAGGTGGCTGAGGCTCTGTGTTCAGGTGGTTGGGATCTCTGTGTTCAGCTGGCCAAGGGCTGTGTGGTCAGGTGGTTGGGGGCTCTGTGTTCAGCTGGCCAAGGGCTCTGTGTTCAGATGGCCGGGGCTCTGTGTTCTGGTGGTCGAGGGCTCTGTGTTCATGTGGCTGGGTGCTGTGTGTTCAGGTGGCTGGGAGCTCTGTGTTCAGGTGGCTGGGGCTCTGTGTTCAGGTGGCCGGGTGATCTGTGTTCAGGTGGCTGGGGGCTCTGTGTTCAGGTGGCTGGGTGCTCTGTGTTCAGGTGGCTGGGGGCTCTGTGTTCAGGTGTTTGGGTGCTCTGTATTGAGGTTGCTGGGGCTCTGTGTTCAGGTGGCTGGGGGCACTGTGTTCAGTTGGTTGGGGCTCTATGTTCAGGTGGCCGCGGGCTCTGTGTTCAGGTGGCTGGGTGCTCTGTGTTCAGGTGGCTGGGTGCTCTGTGTTCAGGTGGCTGGGTGCTCTGTGTTCAGGTTGCCGAGGTCTCTGTGTTCAGGTGGCCGGGCGCTCTGTGTTCAGATGGTTGGGTCTCTGTGTTCAGTGGCCGAGGGCTCTGTGTTCAGGTGGCTGGGGCTCTGTGTTTAGTTGGCAGAGGGCTCTGTGTTCAGGTAGCTGGGGTCTCTGTGTTCAGGTGGCCGGGTGCTTTGTGTTTACGTGGCTGTGGGCTCTGATTTCAGGTGGCTGGGTGTTCTGTGTTCAGGTGGTTGAGGGCTCTGTGTTCAGGTTGCCGAGGGCTCTGTGTTCAGGTGGCTGGGATCTCTGTGTTCAGGTGGTTGAGGGCTCTGTGTTCAGGTGGCAGGGTTCTCTGTGTTCAGGTGGCAGGGTGCTCTGTATTTAGGTGGCTGCGGGCTGTGTGTTCATGTGGCCGTGGGGCTCTTTACTCAGATGGCAGGGGGCTCTGTGTTCAGGTGGCTGGCGGCTCTGTGTTCAGGTGGTTGGGTGCTCTGTGTTCAGGTGGTTGGGGGCTCTGTGTTCAAGTGGCCGGGGGCTCTGTGTTCAGGTGGCTGGGTGCTCTGTGTTCAGGTGGGTGGGTGCTCTGTATTGAGGTGGCAGGGTGCTCTGTTTTCAGGTGGCTGGTGGCTCTGTGTTCAGGTGGCCGTGGGCTCTGTGTTCAGGTGGTTGGGGGCTCTGTGTTCAGGTGGCCGGGTGCTCTGTGTATAGGTTGCCGAGGGCTCTGTGTTCAGGTGGCTGAGGGCTCTGTGTTTAGTTGTCAGGGGGCTCTGTGTTCAGGTAGCTGGGGTCTCTGTGTTCAGGTGGCCGGGTGCTGCGTGTTTACGTTGCTGGGGGCTCTGATTTCAGGTCGCCGAGGGCTCTGTGTTCAGGTGGTTGGGTGCTTTGTGTTCAGGTGGTTGGGGGCTCTGTCTTCAGGTGGTTGGGGGCTCTGTGTTCAGGTGGCTGGGGGCTCTGTGTTCAGGTGGCTGGGGGCTCTGTGTTCAGGTGGCCGTGTTTCTGTGTTTAGGTGGCCGTGTGTTATGTGTTCAGGTGGTTGGGGGCTCTGTGTTCAGGTGGTTGGGCCCTCTGTATCAGGTGGCCGGGGGCTGTGTGTTCAGGTGGCCGCGTGCTGTGTGTTCAGGTGTTTGGGGTTTCTGTGTTCAGGTGGCTGGGGGCTCTGTGTTCAGCTGGCCGACAGCTGTGTACAGGTAGCCTGAAGCTGTCTTCTCAGATGGCGGGGGTGTTTCTGTGTTCACATGGCCATTTCTCTATGTTCAGGTGGCCGGAGACTCTGTATTCAGGTAGCCGAGGGCTCTGTATTCAGGTAGCCGAGGGCTCTGTGTTCAGGTGGCCGAGGGCTCAGTGTTCAGCTGCCCAAGGGCTCAGTGTTCAGGTAGCCGAGGGCTCTGTGTTCAGGTGGCCGAGGGCTCTGTGTTCAGTTGGCAGGGGGCTCTGTGTTCAGGTGGCCAAGGGCTCTGTGTTCAGATGGCCAAGTGCTCTGTGTTGAGGTGGCCGGGGGCTCTGTGTTCAGTTGGTTGGGTTCTCTGTGTTCAGCTGACCAAGGGCTCTCTATTCAGGTGGTTGGGGGCTCTGTGTTCAGCTGGCCGACTGCCGTGTTCAGGTAGCCTGAAGCAGTCTTCTCAGATGGCGGGGGTGTTTCTGTGTTCACATGGTCATGTCTCTTTTTCCAGGTGGCCGGAGACTCTGTGTTCAGGTAGCCGTGGGCTCTGTATTCAGGTGGCCGGGGGCTCAGTGTTCAGCTGCCCAAGGGCTCAGTGTTCAGGTAGCCGAGGGCTCTGTGTTCAGGTGGCCGGGGGCTCTGTGTTCAGTTGGCGGGGGGCTCTGTGTTCAGGTGGCCGAGGGCTCTGTGTTGAGGTGACCGGGGGCTCTGTGTTCAGGTGACTGGGGGCTCTGTGTTCAGGTAGCCGAGGTCTCTGTGTTTAGGTGTCCGGGGGCTCTGTGTTCAGGTGACTGGGGGCTCTGTGTTCAGCTGGCCAAGGTCTCTGTGTTCAGTTAGCCGAGGGCTCTGTGTTCAGGTGGCTGGGGTCTCTGTGTTCAGGTGGTTGGGGGCTCTGTGTTCAGATGGCTGGGGGCTCTGTGTTCAGGAGGTTGGGGGCTCTTTGTTCAGGTGGTTGAGGGCTCTGTGTTCAGGTTGCTGGGTGCTCTGTGTTCAGGTGGTTGGGGGCTCTGTGTTCAGTTGGTTGGGGCTCTATGTTCAGGTGGCCGCGGGCTCTGTGTTCAGGTGGCTGGGTGCTCTGTGTTCAGGTGGCTGGGTGCTCTGTGTTCAGGTGTTTGAGGGCTCTGTGTTCAGGTGGCCGGGGGCTCTGTGTTCAGATGGTTGGGGCTCTGTGTTCAGGTGGCCGGGTGCTCTGTGTTCAGTTTGCCGAGGGCTCTGTGTTCAGGTGGCCGGGGGCTCTGTGTTCAGGTGGCTGGGGGCTCTGTGTTCAGGTGGCCGGGGGCGCTGTGTTCAGTTGGTTGGGTTCTCTGTGTTCAGCTGACCAAGGGCTCTCTATTCAGGTGGTTGGGGGCTCTGTGTTCAGCTGGCCGACTGCCGTGTTCTGGTAGCCTGAAGCTGTCTTCTCAGATGGCGGGGGTGTTTCTGTGTTCACATGGTCATGTCTCTTTTTCCAGGTGGCCGGAGACTCTGTGTTCAGGTAGCCGTGGGCTCTGTATTCAGGTGGCCGGGGGCTCAGTGTTCAGCTGCCCAAGGGCTCAGTGTTCAGGTAGCCGAGGGCTCTGTGTTCAGGTGGCCGGGGGCTCTGTGTTCAGTTGGCGGGGGGCTCTGTGTTCAGGTGGCCGAGGGCTCTGTGTTGAGGTGGCCGGGGGCTCTGTGTTCAAGTGACTGGGGGCTCTGTGTTCAGGTAGCCGAGGGCTCTGTGTTTAGGTGGCCGGGGGCTCTGTGTTCAGGTGACTGGGGGCTCTGTGTTCAGCTGGCCAAGGTCTCTGTGTTCAGTTAGCCGAGGGCTCTGTGTTCAGGTGGCTGGGGTCTCTGTGTTCAGGTGGTTGGGGGCTCTGTGTTCAGATGGCTGGGGGCTCTGTGTTCAGGTGGTTGGGGGCTCTTTGTTCAGGTGGTTGAGGGCTCTGTGTTCAGGTTGCTGGGTGCTCTGTGTTCAGGTGTTTGGGGGCTCTGTGTTCAGTTGGTTGGGGCTCTATGTTCAGGTGGCCGCGGGCTCTGTGTTCAGGTGGCTGGGTGCTCTGTGTTCAGGTGGCTGGGTGCTCTGTGTTCAGGTGTTTGAGGGCTCTGTGTTCAGGTGGCCGGGGGCTCTGTGTTCAGATGGTTGGGGCTCTGTGTTCAGGTGGCCGGGTGCTCTGTGTTCAGTTTGCCGAGGGCTCTGTGTTCAGGTGGCCGGGGGCTCTGTGTTCAGATGGTTGGGGCTCTGTGTTCACGTGGCTGGGGGCTCTGTGTTTAGTTGGCAGGGGGCTCTGTGTTCAGGTAGCTGGGGTCTCTGTGTTCAGGTGGCCGGGTGCTGTGTGTTTACGTGGCTGTGGGCTCTGATTTCAGGTGGCTGGGTGCTCTGTGTTCAGGTGGTTGAGGGCTCTGTGTTCAGGTAGCCGAGGGCTCTGTGTTTAGGTGGCTGGGGTCTCTGTGTTCAGGTGGTTGGGGGCTCTGTAAACAGGTGGCAGGATGCTCTGTGTTCCGGTGGCTGCGGGCTCTGTGTTCAAGTGGCAGGGTGCTCTGTGTTCAGGTGGCTGGGTGCTCTGTGTTCAGGTGGGTGGGTGCTCTGTATTGAGGTGGCAGGGTGCTCTGTTTTCAGGTGGCTGGGGGCTCTGTGTTTAGGTGGCCGGGGGCTCTGTGTTCAGGTGACTGGGGGCTCTGTGTTCAGGTGGTTGGGGGCTCTGTAAACAGGTGGCAGGATGCTCTGTGTTCCGGTGGCTGCGGGCTCTGTGTTCAAGTGGCAGGGTGCTCTGTGTTCAGGTGGCTGGGTGCTCTGTGTTCAGGTGGGTGGGTGCTCTGTATTGAGGTGGCAGGGTGCTCTGTTTTCAGGTGGCTGGGGGCTCTGTGTTTAGGTGGCCGGGGGCTCTGTGTTCAGGTGACTGGGGGCTCTGTGTTCAGCTGGCCAAGGTCTCTGTGTTCAGTTAGCCGAGGGCTCTGTGTTCAGGTGGCTGGGGTCTCTGTGTTCAGGTGGTTGGGGGCTCTGTGTTCAGATGGCTGGGGGCTCTGTGTTCAGGTGTTTGGGGGCTCTTTGTTCAGGTGGTTGAGGGCTCTGTGTTCAGGTTGCTGGGTGCTCTGTGTTCAGGTGTTTGGGGGCTCTGTGTTCAGTTGGTTGGGGCTCTATGTTCAGGTGGCCGCGGGCTCTGTGTTCAGGTGGCTGGGTGCTCTGTGTTCAGGTGGCAGGGTGATCTGTGTTCAGGTGGCTGGGGGCTCTGTGTTCAGGTGGCTGTGGGCTTTGTGTTCAGGTGGCTGCAGGCACTGTGTTCAGGTGGCTGCGTGCTCTGTGTTCAGGTGGCCGTGTGCTCAGTGTTCAGGTGGCTGGGTGCTCAGTGTTCAGGTAGCCAAGGGCTCTGTGTTCAGGTGGTCGGGGGCTCTGTGTTCAGATGGTTGAGGCTCTGTGTTCAGGTGGCCGAGGGCTCTGTGTTCAGGTAGCTGTGTGCTCTGTGTTTAGTTGGCAGGGGGCTCTGTGTTCAGGTAGCTGGGGTCTCTGTGTTCAGGTGGCCGGGTGACCTGTGTTCTGATGGCTGGGGGCTCTGTGTTCAGGTGGCCTGGTGCTCTGTATTCAGGTGGTTGGGTGCTCTGTATTCAGGTGGTTGTGGGCTCTGTGTTCAGGTGGTTGGTAACTCTGTGTTCAGGTGGCCGGGGGCTCTGTGTTCAGGTTTTTGGGGGCTCTGTGTTCAGGTGGCCGGGTGACCAGTGTTCAGATGGCCGGGGGCTCTGTGTTCAGGTGGCTGGGGGCTCTGTGTTCAGGTGGCCGGGTGACCTGTGTTCAGATGGCTGGGGGCTCTGTGTTCAGGTGGCCTGCTGGCTCTGTGTTCAGGTGGCCGTGGGCTCTGTGTTCAGGTGTTTGGGGGCTCTGTGTTCAGGTGGCCGGGTGCTCTGTGTTCAGGTTGCCGAGGGCTCTGTGTTCAGGTGGCTGGGGGCTCTGTGTTTAGTTGTCAGGGGTCTCTGTGTTCAGGTAGCTGGGGTCTCTGTGTTCAGGTGGCCGGGTGACCTGTGTTCAGATGGCTGGGGGCTCTGTGTTCAGGTGGCCTGGTGCTCTGTATTCAGGTGGTTGGGTGCTCTGTGTTCAGGTGGTTGGGGGCTCTGTGTTCAGGTGGTTGGTGGCTCTGTGTTCAGGTGGCCGGGGGCTCTGTGTTCAGGTTTTTGGGGGCTCTGTGTTCAGGTGGCCGGGTGACCAGTGTTCAGATGGCCGGGGGCTCTGTGTTCAGGTGGCCGGGTGACCTGTGTTCAGATGGCTGGGGGCTCTGTGTTCAGGTGGCCTGGTGGCTCTGTGTTCAGGTGGCCGTGGGCTCTGTGTTCAGGTGGTTGGGGGCTCTGTGTTCAGGTGGCCGGGTGCTCTGTGTTCAGGTTGCCGAGGTCTCTGTGTTCAGGTGGCTGGGGGCTCTGTGTTTAGTTGTCAGGGGGCTCTGTGTTCAGGTAGCTGGGGTCTCTGTGTTCAGGTGGCCGGGTGCTGCGTGTTTACGTTGCTGGGGGCTCTGATTTCAGGTCGCCGAGGGCTCTGTGTTCAGGTGGTTGGGTGCTTTGTGTTCAGGTGGTTGGGGGCTCTGTCTTCAGGTGGTTGGGGGCTCTGTGTTCAGGTGGCTTGGGGCTCTGTGTTCAGGTGGCTGGGGGCTCTGTGTTCAGGTAGCTGGGGTCTCTGTGTTCAGGTGGCCGGGTGACCTGTGTTCAGATGGCTGGGGGCTCTGTGTTCAGGTGGCCTGGTGCTCTGTATTCAGGTGGTTGGGTGCTCTGTGTTCAGGTGGTTGGGTGCTCTGTGTTCAGGTGGTTGGTGGCTCTGTGTTCAGGTGGCCGGGGGCTCTGTGTTCAGGTTTTTGGGGGCTCTGTGTTCAGGTGGCCGGGTGACCAGTGTTCAGATGGCCGGGGGCTCTGTGTTCAGGTGGCCGGGTGACCTGTGTTCAGATGGCTGGGGGCTCTGTGTTCAGGTGGCCTGGTGGCTCTGTGTTCAGGTGGCCGTGGGCTCTGTGTTCAGGTGGTTGGGGGCTCTGTGTTCAGGTGGCCGGGTGCTCTGTGTTCAGGTTGCCGAGGGCTCTGTGTTCAGGTGGCTGGGGGCTCTGTGTTTAGTTGTCAGGGGGCTCTGTGTTCAGGTAGCTGGGGTCTCTGTGTTCAGGTGGCCGGGTGCTGCGTGTTTACGTTGCTGGGGGCTCTGATTTCAGGTCGCCGAGGGCTCTGTGTTCAGGTGGTTGGGTGCTTTGTGTTCAGGTGGTTGGGGGCTCTGTCTTCAGGTGGTTGGGGGCTCTGTGTTCAGGTGGCTGGGGGCTCTGTGTTCAGGTGGCTGGGGGCTCTGTGTTCAGGTGGCCGTGTTTCTGTGTTTAGGTGGCCGTGTGTTATGTGTTCAGGTGGTTGGGGGCTCTGTGTTCAGGTGGTTGGGCCCTCTGTATCAGGTGGCCGGGGGCTGTGTGTTCAGGTGGCCGCGTGCTGTGTGTTCAGGTGTTTGGGGGTTCTGTGTTCAGGTGGCTGGGTGCTCTGTGTTCAGCTGGCCGACAGCTGTGTTCAGGTAGCCTGAAGCTGTCTTCTCAGATGGCGGGGGTGTTTCTGTGTTCACATGGCCATTTCTCTATGTTCAGGTGGCCGGAGACTCTGTATTCAGGTAGCCGAGGGCTCTGTATTCAGGTAGCCGAGGGCTCTGTGTTCAGGTGGCCGAGGGCTCAGTGTTCAGCTGCCCAAGGGCTCAGTGTTCAGGTAGCCGAGGGCTCTGTGTTCAGGTGGCCGAGGGCTCTGTGTTCAGTTGGCAGGGGGCTCTGTGTTCAGGTGGCCAAGGGCTCTGTGTTCAGATGGCCAAGTGCTCTGTGTTGAGGTGGCCGGGGGCTCTGTGTTCAGTTGGTTGGGTTCTCTGTGTTCAGCTGACCAAGGGCTCTCTATTCAGGTGGCTGGGGGCTCTGTGTTCAGGTAGCCGAGGGCTCTGTGTTCAGGTGATTGGGGGCTCTGTCTTCAGGCGGTTGGGTGCTCTGTGTTCAGGGGGCCGTGTGTTATGTGTTCAGGTGATTGGGGGCTCTGTGCTCAGGTGGTTGTGGCCTCTGTATTAGGTGGCCGCGTGCTATGTGTTCAGGTGGTTGGGGGCTCTGTGTTCAGCTGGCCGACAGCCGTGTTCAGGTAGCCTGAAGCTGTCTTCTCAGATGGCGGGGGTGTTTCTGTGTGCACATGGTCATGTCTCTTTTTCCAGGTGGCCGGAGACTCTGTGTTCAGGTAGCCGTGGGCTCTGTATTCAGGTGGCCGGGGGCTCAGTGTTCAGCTGCCCAAGGGCTCAGTGTTCAGGTAGCCGAGGGCTCCGTGTTCAGGTGGCCGGGGGCTCTGTGTTCAGTTGGCGGGGGGCTCTGCGTTCAGGTGGCCGAGGGCTCTGTGTTGAGGTGGCCGGGGGCTCTGTGTTCAGGTGACTGGGGACTCTGTGTTCAGGTAGCCGAGGGCTCTCTGTGTAGGTGGCCGGGTGCTCTGTGTTCAGGTAACTGGGGGCTCGGTGTTCAGCTGGCCAAGGTCTCTGTGTTCAGTTAGCCGAGGGCTCTGTGTTCAGGTGGCTGGGGTCTCTGTGTTCAGGTGGTTGGGGGCTCTGTGTTCAGATGGCTGGGGGCTCTGTGTTCAGGTGGTTGGGGGCTCTTTGTTCAGGTGGTTGAGGGCTCTGTGTTCAGGTTGCTGGGTGCTCTGTGTTCTGGTGGTTGGGGGCTCTGTGTTCAGTTGGTTGGGGCTCTATGTTCAGGTGGCCGCGGGCTCTGTGTTCAGGTGGCTGGGTGCTCTGTGTTCAGGTGGCTGGGTGCTCTGTATTCAGGTGTTTGAGGGCTCTGTGTTCAGGTGGCCGGGGGCTCTGTGTTCAGATGGTTGGGGCTCTGTGTTCAGGCGGCCGGGTGCTCTGTGTTCAGTTTGCCGAGGGCTCTGTGTTCAGGTGGCCGGGGGCTCTGTGTTGAGATGGTTGTGGCTCTGTGTTCAGGTGGCTGGGGGCTCTGTGTTTAGTTGGCAGGGGGCTCTGTGTTCAGGTAGCTGGGGTCTCTGTGTTCAGGTGGCCGGGTGCTGTGTGTTTACGTGGCTGTGGGCTCTGATTTCAGGTGGCTGGGTGCCCTGTGTTCAGGTGGTTGAGGGCTCTGTGTTCATGTAGCCGAGGGCTCTGCGTTCAGGTGGCTGGGGTCTCTGTGTTCAGGTGGTTGGGGGCTCTGTGTTCAGGTGGCAGGATGCTCTGTGTTCAGGTGGCTGCGGGCTCTGTGTTCAAGTGGCAGGGTGCTCTGTGTTCAGGTGGCTGGGTGCTCTGTGTTCAGGTGGGTGGGTGCTCTGTATTGAGGTGGCAGGGTGCTCTGTTTTCAGGTGGCTGGGGGCTCTGTGTTCAGGTGGCAGGGTGATCTGTGTTCAGGTGGCTGTGGGCTTTGTGTTCAGGTGGCTGCAGGCTCTGTGTTCAGGTGGCTGCGTGCTCTGTGTTCAGGTGGCCGTGTGCTCAGTGTTCAGGTGGCTGGGTGCTCAGTGTTCGGGTAGCCGAGGGCTCTGTGTTCAGGTGGCTGGGGTCTCTGTGTTCAGGTGGTTGGGGGCTCTGTGTTCAGATGGCTGGGAGCTCTGTGTTCAGGTGGTTGGGGGCTCTGTCTTCAGGTGGTTGAGGGCTCTATGTTCAGGTGGCCGGGGGCTCTGTGTTCAGGTGGCCGGGGGCTCTGTGTTCAGGTGGCCGGGGTCTCTGTGTTCAGGTGGCGGAGGGCTCTGTGTTCAGGTAGCTGGGGTCTCTGTGTTCAGGTGGCCGGGTGCTGTGTGTTTACGTTGCTGGGGGCTCTGATTTCAGGTGGCTGGGGGCTCTGTGTTCAGGTGGCCGGGTGATCTGTGGTCAGATGGCTGGGGGCTCTGTGTTCAGGTGGCCGGGTTCTCTGTGTTCTGGTTGGTTGGGGGCTCTGTGTTCTGGTGGCTGGGGCTCTGTGTTCAGGTGGTTGGGGCCTCTGTGCTCAGGTGGCAGGGTGCTCTGTGTTCAGGTGGCTGGGGGCTCTGTGTTCAGGTGGGTAGGTGATCTGTATTGAGGTGGCAGGGTGCTCTGTGTTCAGGTGGCTGGGGGCTCTGTGTTCAGGTGGCAGGGTGCTCTGTTTTCAGGTGGCTGGGGTCTCTGAGTTCAGCTGGTCAAGGCCTCTGTGTTCAGGTGGCTGAGGGCTCTGTGTTGAGGTGGCTAAGGGCTCTGTGTTCAGGTGGCTGTGGGCTCTGTGTTCAGGTGGCTGGGGGCTCTGTGTTGAGGTGGCTGAGGCTCTGTGTTCAGGTGGTTGCGATCTCTGTGTTCAGCTGGCCAAGGGCTGTGTGGTCAGGTGGTTGGGGGCTCTGTGTTCAGCTGGCCAAGGGCTCTGTGTTCAGGTGGCCGGGGCTCTGTGTTCTGCTGGTCGAGGGCTCTGTGTCCATGTGGCTGGGTGCTGTGTGTTCAGGTGGCTGGGAGCTCTGTGTTCAGGTGGCTGGGGGCTCTGTGTTCAGGTGGCCGGTTGATCTGTGTTCCGGTCGCAGGGTGCTCTGTGTTCAGCTGGCCAAGGGCTCTGTGTTCAGATGGCCGGGGCTCTGTGTTCTGGTGGTCGAGGTCTCTGTGTTCATGTGGCTGGGTGCTGTGTGTTCAGGTGGCTGGGAGCTCTGTGTTCAGGTGGCTGGGGGCTCGGTGTTCAGGTGGTTGGGTGCTCTGTGTTCAGGTGGCTGGGTGCTCTGTGTTCAGGTGGCTGCGGGCTCTGTGTTCAAGTGGCAGGGTGCTCTGTGTTCAGTTGGCTGGGGTTTCTGTGCTCAGGTGGTTGTGGCCTCTGTATCAGGTGGCCGGGGGCTCTGTGTTCAGGTGGCCGCGTGCTATGTGTTTAGGTGGTTGGGGGCTCTGTGTTCAGCTGGCCGACAGCCGTGTTCAGGTAGCCTGAAGCTGTCTTCTCAGATGGCTGGGGTGTTTCTGTGTTCACATGGTCATGTCTCTTTTTCCAGGTGGCCGGAGACTCTGTGTTCAGGTAGCCGAGGGCTCTGTATTCAGGTGGCCGGGGGCTCAGTGTTCAGCTGCCCAAGGGCTCAGTGTTCAGGTAGCCGATGGCTCTGTGTTCAGGTGGCCGAGGTCTCTGTGTTCAGTTGGCGGGGGGCTCTGTGTTCAGGTGGCCGAGGGCTCTGTGTTGAGGTGGCCGGGGGCTCTGTGTTCAGGTGACTGGGGGCTCTGTGTTCAGGTAGCCGAGGGCTCTGTGTTTATGTGGCCGGGGGCTCTGTGTTCAGGTGACTGGGGGCTCGGTGTTCAGCTGGCCAAGGTCTCTGTGTTCAGTTAGCCGAGGGCTCTGTGTTCAGGTGGCTGGAGTCTCTGTGTTCAGGTGGTTGGGGGCTCTGTGTTCAGATGGCTGGGGGCTCGGTGTTCAGGTGGTTGGGGGCTCTTTGTTCAGGTGGTTGAGGGCTCTGTGTTCAGGTGGTTGTGGGCTCTGTGTTCAGCTGGCCAAGGGCTTTGTGTTCTGGTGGTCGGGAGCTCTGTGTTCTGTTGGTCGCGGGCTCTGTGTTCATGTGGCTGGGTGTTGTGTGTTCAGGTGGCCGTGTGCTTTGTGTTCAGGTGGCCTGGGGCTCTGTGTTCAGGTGGCCGTGGGCTTTGTGTTCAGTTGGCCGGGGGCTCTTCTTTCAGGTGGCTGGGGTTTCTGTGTTTAGGTAGCAGGGAGCTCTGTGTGGAGGTGGCTGGTATCTCTGTGTTCAGGTGGCTGGGGTTTCTGTGTTTAGGTAGCAGGGAGCTCTGTGTGGAGGTGGCTGGGAGCTCTGTGTTCAGGTGGCTGGGGTGCTCTCTCCTGAATTTTTTTTCAATAAAGCTGTGATATTCGAGGGCAGCATCAGTGCACTGTTGATTGACAATGTAGTTTCTATGGGAAGGGGGTGGAAAACATTTGGGTAGAAATGAGAAATTCCACCCAAAAAGTCACTGATAGCTTATTTTATAGGCCACCAAATAATAACATCACATTGGTGTGTGCATCGAACAAAGGAATAAGTAATGTCTGTAATAACGGTATGCCTCTTGTCATGGGTTTTTTAAAATTGATATGCAGATTGGTTGAATCAGCTCCGTCAGGGTAGCATTGAGGAGGAGTTCATTGAGTGTATCCCTGATATTTTTCCAGGACAGTGTGTCATGGAACCGACGAGGGAGAAAACTATCCTCGATCTGGCCCTGTGTGGTAGAGAAGAATAATTCATGATCTCATATTTATGGATCCTCCTGGTTGATTGATTTCAGAATACGGATTGAGTGTTTGATGATAAAATCCAATATCAGTGCTTAAACCAGGGAGACTATAATAGAATGAGGAGGACCTGGCTAAAGTAGACTGAAACAAAAGTTGACGAGCAGTGGAGGACTTCCAAAGAAATTTCTCAACGTCCGCAGCAAAGTATATTTTGGTAACAAGGAAGGATTGTAAGAGGAGGGATAATCTGCCATAGGTGTCTAAGGAAATAAGACAGGCTGTCAAATTCACATAGAAGTTATACAAACTAGCTGAAAACAGCAGGAATCAATAAGGTTTGGGAAAACGTTCAAGGGCAACAGAAAACCACAATAGAAATGAGATTGAAGGTGAGAAAAGAAATAAGCACAGAATATAAAAACAGATAGCAAAAGTTTCTGTCCGCATATAAATGAAAAAGAGTGGCTAAAGTAAATGTTGGTCCTTTAGAGAATGAGAAGGAGCATTTAGTTACGGGATGTGATGAATTGGCTGAGACATTGACCAGGTAGTTTGTATTGGTGTTCATAGTGATGGACACGAATAACAGGCCAGTAAGCTGTGAGGAGACAAAGGTTGGTGTGGACCTGGAAACAATCTTTGTTCTGGAAGAGGTAGTGTTGGCTAAGCTCATGGAGCTAAGGATAGACATGTCTCCTGGCTCTGATAAAATGCATCTCAGGGTACTAAAAGAGATAGTGGGAAAAATACGAAGTGTGCGGGTGGCATTTTTCCAAAATTCGCTGGACTCTTGGGCAGTCCTTTCAAATTGGAAAACAACAAATATGAAGCCACGGTTTTAAAATGGAGGCAGACAAAACATTGGGAACTATAGATCAGTTAGCTTAATCTTTGTAGTGGGGAAGATGCTTTCGTCTATTTTCAAGGAAGAAATAGCAGGGCATCTCGATCGAAATTGTCCCACTGGACAGATGCAGCACGGGTTCATGAAGGGCAGGTCATGCTTGACAAACCTTTTGGAATTCAATGAAGACATTTCGAGCAAGATGTACATTGAGGACCCCGCAGATGTGATGTAACTAGATTTCCAAAAAGCCTTTGACAAGGTGCTGCACAAGAGGCTGCTGCTAAAGTTAAGGATGTGTTAGGAGTAGAGTATTAGAGTGGTTTAGGATTGGTTGACTAACAGGAAGCAAAGAGTGGGATAAATGAGTCTGGCTGACAATCAGTGACCAGCGGTCTGCCTCAGGGATCAGTGTTGGGACGGCAATTGTTCACAATTTATAAAGATGTTTTGGAGTTGGGTCCGAAGTTTGCAGATGACACTAAGATGAGTAGCAGAGCAAGTGTGCAGAGGGCTGTGAAACTTTGCAGAGGAGCATAGATACATTTAATGAGTGGGCAAAGGTCTGGCAGATGGAATGCAACGTTAGTAAACATGGAGTCATTCATTTTGGTCAGGGTAACAGCATAAAAGGGTATTCTGCTGCTACTGCTGCTGCTACTGATACCTTGGCCTGGTCCTAGTAAAGCAGCCTTGGCCTTGCTAAAAAAAAGGATATTACTTAAATGGTAGAAAGGTTGTCGCCTGCTGCTGTGCAGAGGGAACTGGGTGTCCTTGAGTATGAATCACAGAAGGTTTATCTGCAAGGACAAGTAATTAGAAAGGTAAATGGAATTTTGTCCTTCATTGCTAAAGGGATTCTGTTTAAAAGTAGGGAGCTTCTGTTGCCCCTGTATCAGGTGCTGGTGAGGCTACACCCAGAGGAGAGTGTGCAGATTTAGTCTCCTTACTTGAGAAAGGATGCACAGGCAGTGGAGGGTGTGCAGAGAAGATTCACTCAGTTGATTTCAGAGTTGGATTGGCTTATTAAAAATGACTGAGCAGAATGGAATTATATTCATTGAAATTCAGAAGCATGAGGGTGGATTTTATAGAAATATATAAAATCATGAAGGAAATCGATAAAATATGAAGTAGGTAAAATGATTCCACTGTAGGTGAGACTACTCCAAAAGGACATTGCCTCAAGATTAGAGGAAACTGGTTTAGAACTGAACTGAGAAGGAACTTCCTCATTGAGCCGATATAAACCTATGCAATTCTTTGTCCAGGGAAGCACTTGAGGTTAATCGAGCAAATGTTTTTAAAGCTAAGGTATATATCTTCATGAACAAGAAAGGAATTAAGGGATACGGTAAAAGTGCGGGTAAGTGGTTCTGAGTCCACGAATAAAAAAAGATCAGCCATGATCTGATGGAATGGTGAAGCAGGCTGGAAGGGCTGGACTGCCTCCTCCGGCTCCTAGTTCTTATGTTCTTAAATACCACTGATGATGCAACAAATTCTCTTCAAACGATTGGTTTCAGGCTGTCAACACCATCAGTTTTTTTTTAATTAATTGGCTTTCAATTTCTGAGTGTTTGGTTTAAATTAATTGGCCAAACTCAACTCGTTGTCAAAGCCAGCCTAAGGTATTCTGATGAAGAGGTTATCCCCACTCCTCCATACACTCCCCCACCGTCACACTCGCTACCCTGCACACCCCAAATTGCCTCATTCACTGCTTCGCATTTTCATGCTCACTTCTGTGCACAGTCTTTTACAGTCACTCCACTGCACATTCACCCACCATCATGCACACTCCCCTTCATATCCCCCCATTATCCTACACACTGCCCCCCCCACAGTCCTCCATCAACATGGTCCAGGTCCTGAGGATCATGACTTGATGCTGAGTTTGTTTCTTTCCAGCTCAGCGTCTTCAACAAAAAGACAAACATTTCTGCCTCTTGGCACATTTTAGTGAACTGTTTTATTCTTTTCAAATGCACTACAGATGTAATCCCTGGGTTGTGGTTGTGACAAACATTGAAATGTGACGTAAAACCCACTGTGGGATGGTCTTGGACAAACCAACACTACCCTCACTTTGTTACCATGGCGACAGGCTGCTTCATTGCAGAAACATTGAACTGAAAGGACAGCATCCTGGATGGATTGGTTAATGAGTGAATTTGATTGATTGAGGAATTTGGGTGAAAGGATATTTCAGCACATTCTTTAGCTGCTGTCTGAACTTAGTCTGGGTCACAGCATAAATCGCAGTGTTTGTGCAGCAACTGAGGAGCTGCAACATGTAGCCCAATTCCTTTACAAACCAATGCAGAAACACAGCCTTATTCCCAATATGATACATCCAGAACCATGTAGAATACACCATTAACGTTGACCATAGCACGATGAAATTGGCTGAGACCACAAACAGTAAAATGATGGATTTTTTTCGATTTTGCAGTTCTGTGTCACACTGCCCATCCCTATTGGTGTGAGCCTGGAGTCTCCTGCGGGCTCTGCTGGTCACTACAATGTGTCTGACAGTGAAAACATTGAGCAGCAAAATCAGGAGAAATGGCACGCCCGGGTTTTGAATGTTGTGGAGGAACTCGATTGTGACCCAGACATGAGAGTAACGAACAGCATTTGTTACCTCACAAAACCAGGGGTAATTCCCCAGCGCATACCGAACTGTGAGCATAAAATACCAAAAAATGTTCTTTAAACAACTCAGGTCAGTCACTGTTCCCAGAACCACAGCTGCCGTTTTCTCACTGCAATATTTACTTTTCAGCTTCTGGCAACAAATGGCCACAAATCGATCAAAGGTGAAAGTGACAGTGAACCAGACAGAACAGTCAGTGGCTGCATAAAGCAGGACGGCATGGATATTACAGACAGGGATGGCCCACAGGAAACCAAACTGTTCCTTATAAGCAATAGGAATGTGTCTCAACATCAGGTCAAGGATAATGACCAGGAGATCGGCCACTGCCATGGCCCCCAGGTAACGTCTGACACATGAAGACAATCCGCAATCTTTATAAAGCAGGATGTAGATCGTCACTATGTTAACTGTGAGGAAGGAACACAAACAAATTATACATCAGCCTGGAGACAAAGTTACCAGTTTGATTGAAGACCCATTTAAATCAGAGGGGGACCAATATCCTTGGTGGGATATTCGCAAAAGCTATTAAAGTGGATTTAAACTAATACGGCAGGTGGATGGGAACCAAAATTGTAGGACAGGAACAGAAGACAATGAGATTAGGAAGTTCCAAAATCAAGTATCTGACACTGGCAAGCGAGAACCTGGTTTGAAGTGCGTGTACTTCAACGTGAGGAGCATCTGAAAAAAGTGGGTGAACTGGCAGCGTGGGTTGGTACCTGGGACTTCAATGTTGTGGCCATTACGGAGACATGGATAGAGCAGGGACAGGAATGGCTGTTGCAGGTTCCGGGATTCAGATGTTTCAGTAAGAACAGAAAAGATGGTCAAAGATGGGGAGATGTGGCATTCTTGATCAGGGATAATATTACAGTTGTAGAAAGGATGTTTGGGGACTTGTTAACTGAGGTAGTACGGGCTGAGGGTAGAAACAGGAAAGGAGAAGTCACCATGCTGGGAGTTTTCTATAGGCCTCCGAATAGTCCCAGAGATGTAGAGGAAAGGATAGCAAAGATGATTCTCGATAGGAGTGAGAGAGGCAGGGTAGTTGTCATGGTGGACTTCAACTATCCAAATATTGACTGGGATCACTACAGTTTGAATACTATAGATGGATCAGTTTTGGTCCAGTGTGTGCAGGAGGGCTTCCTGACACAGTATGTAGACAGGCCTACAAGGGGCGAAGCCACTTTAGATTTAGTACTGGGTAACGAGCCTGGCCAGGTGATAGATTTGGAAGTAGTGAGCACTTTGGAGACAGAGATCACAATTCTGTCAGGTTTACTTTAATGATGGAAAGGGATAGGTGTACTCCACCAAGCAAGAGTTTCAGCTGGGGGAAGGAAAATTATGATGCAATTAGGAAACATTTAGGAAGCGTAGAATGGGAAAGGAAACTGCAGTGGATGAGCACATTAAAAATGTGGAGCTTATTCAAGGAAAAGCTCCTGTGTGTACCAGTTAAGTATGTACCTGTCAGGCAGGGAGGAAGATATAGAACGCGTGAGCCGTGGTTTATTAAGCAAGTGGAATCCCTGGTCAAGAAGAAGAAGAAGGCTTATGTTCGGACAAAATATGAAAATTCAGGGCACTTGAGGGTGACAAGGAAGTCAGGAAAGACCTAAAACGAGAGTTCAGAAGAGTCAGGAGGAGACATGAGAAGTTGTTGGCGGATAGGATCAGGGTTAACCCTAAGGCTTTCCATTGGTATGTCAGGAATAAAAGAATGACGAGAGTTAAATTAGGGCCAATCAAGGATAATAGTGGGAAGTTGTGTGTGGAGTCAGAGGAGATAGGGGATAAATATTTTTCGATAGTGTTCACTACAGAAATTGAAAATGTTGGCGAGGAAGATACAGAGATACTTGCATCTAGACTAGAAGAGCTTGTGGTTCACAAGAAAGAGGTATTAGAAATACTGCAGAGTGTGAAAATAGACAAGTCCCCGGGGCCAGATGGGATCTATCCTAGGATCCTCTGGGAAGCAAGGGAAGAGATTCCTGAGCCTTTGGCATTGATCTTCAAATCATCATTGTCTACAGGAATAGTGCCTGAGGACTGGAGGATAGCAAATGTGGTTCCCTTGTTCGAAAAGGGTAGTAGAGACAACCCTGGTAATTTCAGACCAGTGAGTCTTACTTCAGTTGTTGGTAAAGTGTTTAGATTAGACTTACAGTGTGGAAACAGGCCCTTCGGCCCAACAAGTCCACACCGACCCGCCGAAGCGAAACCCACCCATACCCCTACATTTACCCCTTACCTAACACTACGGGCAATTTAGCATGGCCAATTCACCTGACCCGCACATCTTTGGACTGTGGGAGGAAACCGGAGCACCCGGAGGAAACCCACGCAGACACGGGGAGAACGTGCAAACTCCACACAGTCAGTCACCTGAGTCGGGAATTGAACCCGGGTCTCAGGTGCTGTGAGGCAGCAGTGCTCACCACTGTGCCACCGTGCCGCCCACTTTTCCTTGTTGGAAAAGGTTGTAAGAGATAGGATTTATAACCATCTAAAAAAGAATAATCTGATCGGGACAGTCAGCACGGTTTTGTGAAGGGTAGGTCGTGCCTGACGAATCTTATTGAGTTTTTTGACAAAGTGAGCAAATAGGTAGATGAGAATAAACCGGTTGATGTGGTGTATATTGATTTCAGCACAGGAACCATCTTTCCCCAAATGGATGGACGCACATCCGTAAGAACGTTTTTTAGATCATTCCTACGCATTCAATCACTCGAGATTAGACACAGGTCACTTCTTGACAGTCCGAATACTGAGGCTGGAAGCATGGCTGTACTGAAGGCATCTCTCCCAGTTCCTTAAAGACAAACGGAAGTTGAAAATTTCTGTCTTTTGGTCTAATTTGTAGTTGATCCTCTATCGTGTAGAAATGTAAATGCAGAAGAGAGTTCTAGACAGTGTAACTTTCTCCCTTGAATTGGATCTCTTCCTAAGTGAGCTTACATTATTTTTTCAAATTACTGACATTCGGCTGTTCACACGTAATGTTCGTTTAAAATATTCCAGGGAATGTCAGTTATCGAATCTTCCAGGGAAAGGCAGTTACAGAACATTTCTGGGAATGTTGGTTGCAAAATGTTCCGGAGACTCTCAGTTACAGAATGTTCTGGAGCATGTTGGTTATCGAATGTTCTGGAGAATGTCGGGTACAGAATGTCCTTGTGAATGTCGGTTATAGAAATTTCCGGGGAATTTTGGTTCCAAAATGGTCTGGAGAATGTCAGTTATAGAATGCCCTGAGCAATGTCAGTTATCGTAAGTTTTGAGGAATATCAGTTGGAGATCGTTCCGGAGAATGATGGTTATAAACTGTTCTGGGGAGATTACAGGATTTAGTAATACAGTGTTTAGGGGAGGATTCCCGCTGACCCATTCAGACATCAGAAGTGGTGCTCCATCTGCCTGATGGATATGCTGGAGGAGTTGGAAGTATGGGATTGCATTTTTGCAGAAGGGGATTTGGGACAATGTGGAATCTAAGTAACTGTGGGAGTTGGTGGGTTTCTAATAGAGGTCTGTGTTATGTCAGTGGCTGAAGTTGGAGGCAGAGTGATCCAGGAAGAGGCGGGAGGTGTTGGAAATGGTCCAAGTGAATTTGAGATCAGGTGGAATGTGTTGGGGTAATTGATGAACTATTCAAGTTCCTTTGGGAGCACGAGGCAGGTCTGACACGGTCATCAATGTAGCAGATAAAAAAAGTGCAGGATGGTGCCGGGGAAGCTGTGGAACAGGGACTGTGTCAACATGACCTACAAGAAGGCATAGATCAGACCAATGCAGGTATCCATAACCACCCCTCTGGTTTGCAGGTAAATGGGAGAATTGAAGGAAAAGTTGTTAAGGGTGAGGACAAGTTCTCCTAGGCAGGTTTCAGATGAGGGGAAGTGGATGGGTCTGTGAGTGACGAGGAGATAGAGGGCCCTGAAGTCCACCTCATAGTGGTTACAGACGTCGAGAGGCTGGGTGTCAATGGTGAAGATGAGGTGTTGGAGGCCAGGGAACTGAAAGTTGCAGAGAAGATGATGCCTTGAATGTAGGTGGGGAGTTCCTGGACCAACGGGGACAGCATAGAGCTGAGATAAAAGGAGATGAGTTCCCTGGGCAGGAGCAAGCAGTAATGATCAGTTGACTGGGGCAGTAAGGTTTATGAATTTTGGAGAGAAGATCGAAAGGGTGCTGCATTGTTGGGCAATAATGAGGTTGGATACTGTGAATGGGAGGTGATGAGATTGTGAATGAACTTGGTGATGATGGTCTGGTGATGGGAGTTTGCGTCATAATTTAGTGGGTGGTATGAGGAGGTGCCAACGAGTTGGCATGTAGCTTCGGCGAGGTAGAGGGTGGTGTGCCAAACTATCACTGCACCGCTGTTTCAACCAGTTTAATGCTGAGGTTTGTGTTGTAGTGGAGGGAGCGGAGTACAGCCCATTCAAATGGGGAGACTTTGGGGTCAGTGCGAGGGATGGAGAGATTCAGATATTTGATGTCCTGCTAATATCGTGTTAAATCACAGTCCAGCATGGGGAAAAGGTTCAGCCCATGCTGGAAGTGACAAATTAGATTAGATTCCCTATGCTGTGGAAACAGTCCCTTCTGCCCAACAGGTCCACACTGACCCTCCAAAGAATTACCCCCAGACTCATTGCCCTACACGTATTACTTTACATTTCACCGAACCAATGCACCTAGCCTCCACATCCCTAAACACTACAGGCAATTTAGCATGGCCAATTCACCTAACCTGCATACCTTTGAATTGTGGGAGTAAGCTGGAGCACCCAGAGGAAACGCACGCAGACACGAGGAGAATGTGTGAACTCCACATGGACAGTAGCCTGAGATTGGAATTGAACCCAGGTCCCTGGTGCTATGAGGCAGGAGTGCTCACCACCAAACCCCCAAGTGAAAGGTATGAGGAGAAATTCACAAAGTGGGAATTCAGAAGTTTATGGTGGCTGGATCCTTAAATTATATTGAGGCTGACTTAGTTAGATTTTTGATAGATAAGTGAATCAGGGATAATGGCATATTGACTGGGACCATGGTGAGATGAGCCACCATCTTATTTACTGGTGGAGTAGTGTTAAAAGGTTGAATGGACCACTCATGATCCTCAGTCCTACATTCAAGTATTCCATTCAGCACCTCGATACTGCTACATAGGAGCAGATCTAGGCCACTCTGATGGTTAAGCATAGATTGGGAAAATGTACTTGGAATATCCAGGCTGGGTCAGGAAGAGCCCCACACCCCACAAGCCCTCTATCCAGACTTCCCCTCTCTGTAACTCATGCTCCAGATGTTGGTCATGATGCAGACCCAGATTCACTATGAATACAACCCCGCAAACCTCACGCAGGGTAAACCCAACCAATTCTCTGTTCTCCATGAATGCAAATTGCAGAACACAACTTCAAGGAAAATAACCAGTTTCTTTCCAATATGGACAGAAACAGAAGTAGGCTAATCAGCCCCTCAAGCCTGCACTGTCATTCAATAAGTACATGGCTGACCTACTCTGGGGCTCAACCCCACTTTTTTTGCCTATCCCTTAACTCACCAATATGTCAAAAGCCCATCCACCTCGTCTGTAAATACTTTCAGTGATCTAGCCTCCACAACTCTCTGGGTGAGTGAATTCCAGCCATTCACTACCTTCTGAGAGAAAACATTTCTTTGCATCTCAATTTCAAATCAATGTGCATTATTCTGTCTCTATGTCCCCGACTTCAAGACTGCACCCAGGAGTGGGAACACATTCTCAACATCGACCTTGTCAAGCCCCACTCTGTATCTTGTATCTTTCAGTATCATTATCCCTCTTACATTTCAATGCCAGTGAATGAACATCTAACCATTTTAGATATTGTTGGAAAGTCAGCACGTTCACCCCAGGAATCAGCCAAATGAATCAACCTAGTTACTTACTGCACCAGCAATTAAACTTTATCTTTCAGACGCAGAAACACCCTTCAGACATAGGAGCTTCATCCCATCACGTCTGCTGTGCCACTCAATCACGGCTGATATGTTTCTCAACTCTATTCTCCAACATTCACCCTGTAACTCTTGATTTTTTTTTACTCAAGATCCTGTCTGTATCAGTCTTAAATATACTCAATGACCTTCCCTCCACAGCTTTCTGTGCCAATGGCTTCAATCCCTTTGTACTGCACTTTACTTGTGGAATCCCCTACATTAAACAATTGCCTGCTGATCAGCTGAGAGTAATTCCCAGTTTCTCTGTCCCTGTCATTTCTGTTCGGTGATACCACATTTCAGTTGAAAGCCTCCAACATGACCTCATTTTTCCTCAACAAGAAATCCATCCAACTCTGGTAGACATGTCCTTCAGCTGTGACTCACCCATCGCCCTTGCTTCTGCCTTCAACTCTTTCCTTCCTTTCCTGCAGAATGACAGAAATTCTCTTGTCCTCAGTTTCCACTGCACTCGAATCACCCTTGACCATTTCCATCATCTCCAGCAGGACAGTGCAACCAAACAATCTTCCCGTCCCATACACTGTCAGCATTTCACAGGGAGCATTCCCTCTGTGACACTCTCCATCACCCCGAACACTTCCCCCAAGCCCCCATGGCACATCCCCATGTATTTGGAGAAGCTTGTCCATTTACCTCTTCCCTCCTCACTGTCCAAAGCCCCAAGCATACCTTCCTGGTGAAGCAGCATTTCACTTCTACTCTTTCAATCCAGCCTCCCGTCATTGCTGATCACAACACAGTCTCCTTTACATTGAGAGACCAAGCACAGACTGTTTTGAGAAACACTTCCACTCTGTCTGTAGGAACAACCCTGACCTTCTCACTGTTTCCCATTTTAATAACCTGCCTTTTTCACATGTTAACTTTTCAGTCCAGGGCTACTGCAATGTTCCAATGAGCATAACCAATGCTCAAGTAACCCTTCATTTTACTCTTTGTTACTTTACAGCCTGTACGAGTTAATATTCAATTTCATAACTTCACAGCCTGAACCTACTGTAACTATTCTCCAATTTTCCTCATGGTCGCCCATTGACCTTGTCTTATTTGAGTCTAGTTCATCTTGTTTATGCACTTAACAATGAGAACCAATTTCCTCCATTCTCACCTTAATTTTCAGACATTCTACATCTGTTTCTGTTGGAGAGTTTGAGCAAAATTGACACAAGACTTTGTGGAAGCCATTTTTGTCACAAAGTAATGTTTGCAGTAAAGTGTAGCCTGCTAGTGTAGTGCTGTCTGACCCCTGGCTGAGGAACTCTGTTTTGATAGCCTGACCTTGCAGCTGCAGGCTGTCTCTGCTCCTCAGTGCCATTACATAGCTCTGATAGAATGATGTATTGTTTCTCTCTGTCCCTTATCGGTTGTTCTAGCCTATTTGATCAGGAGTTTTGTTGACATTAAGAAATGAAAATCTGGACAATATACGTGAACATTACGACTGCCCCTCAGTTGTGTAATTAATGTGCAGTGGGCTTGTATTTTACTGTATAAATTGTAACATTCTGTATTTCAATGGAACATGTTAGACTTCGTTCTGAATGAACAGGTATTCCCCGTGGCCATGAATCAAGCTAATTAATTGCTTAAGGTCACCTGTCCTGATGACTTTGTTATAAACAATTCAGTGTAAGCTTTACTTTTTCCCCAAGTTTCTCTTTCATCGCCATTAAAAACACTTTGTCTTTTGCACTGCATATCCACACCCTCTGTTTTCCATGACCGCTCTTCAGTGATTAAAAAAGACAATTTTCTAATCGTTTTCAGTTCTGAAGGAGTGTCATGCTGGATTTGAAAGGTTAACTCTGTTTCTCTGTCTCTGCAAACACTGCCAGACCTGCTGAGTTTCTCCAGTGCTGAATAGGCACAGAACACGTTTTCAATAGAATGAAGAACGGTGGATTCTGGAAATCTGACACCGAAATAAAAATTGCTGGAGAAACTGGGAGCTTTGAAGAAGTGTCACTGGACCTGAAAGATTAACTCTGCTCTCACTCATCAGATGCTTAGCTTCTCTCGTAATTTCTGTTTATGAACAAGTTTTGAAGACATGTGTCAAAGTTGCTGCAACACCCTGTCCAACATTGAACACCATTGAACAACATTGAAGTCAACGATAACACAAGGTGCACAAATTCGTTCCTCTGAAACTGCGTGAGGCTGGCATCTTTGACACCACAGAGCTCTTAAACATGGCCAGGGAGAGAAACAGAGGGATACATATTCACTTTAAACACCGAAGATGGTTCTACTGGAAGGGAAATAGATTCAGATGAATATGTCAATGGTTTTGAGGAATCTAAGACAATAAGGTGTAACACTGTGGAGTGAGAATATTAAAATGGCAGTGTTACCACATCAGAAATCAGAATAATTCACTGATGACAGGGATGATGGACTAGTGGGTCTCAATGTGAATTGGGGCACAGGCAGCAGAATTGTATTGCAGATATTGCAGCTCAAAACTGGACATTCATGTCGTGCTGTAGAGCACAGCAGTAGCAGAAGCAGAATTACATTCGACCCCAATCTGTAACTTTGTGACCGGGATAATCCCTCAGTCTACCGTAACCATCAAACCAATCTATGGTTCAGTAACAAGTGCAGGTGAACATGTCACTGGCAGAACTCTTCTGAAGATGTAGGAGTACTGTACTTATAAGAGAGTGGAAAAGCTAGCAAGTACGCAGAAGTATGCAGTGTCCTGGAAAATTGGAAATGTAACATTTCGTCAAACAGATAGATTAGCTGGGTTGCTGGATACAAAAACAAATTCGATTTCGGCCAATCCATTTAAATTATGCCCCAAAATGCCAAACTCCAATGAAGTTTGCATTTAGTATTTTGACAATATTAAAACCAATGAAATGATCTGATGTTTTGGGGTATAAGTATCAGACATCTTGGAACAGTTAGCCTGAGTGGCAAAAAATGGCAGAGAGAATTGCCAAGCACTAACAACGAGAGAGAGACTGATTGCAGACATCTCTACTCTCTTAAAGGTCCCTTTATCTGCCAGTGACCTGTGAAACAGAATCACTAAGAGGACACTCAGCAAGCTGACTGAGTTTGAAACTTTCTTTTGGTGAATCGTTATTGGGATTTTTATCGGACAAATAAGGGAAAGGGGGAGGTAATAGATAGGTTTAGATAAACGAGTTGTGAATAATTGTTAGTTAATTATTCTCAATTAGACTTTAAAAATAAAGTTGCTAACTCTACTTTAAGTAGTGACTTTTTGGGGAAGTTCTTTGCCTCTCAAATTTTCACAGATTATAGCATGGGATTAATCTTTTCTGTGTTACTGGTTTAAATGAGCAGAGGGTGTTTATCACATGTCGTAACAGTTTGGGAACTTGTCCAGGATTTGAACCCAGGACCTCTTGCACCCAATGTGGGAATCATATCGCTGGAATCATAACCCCAAATGAGCTATATCAATTCAAAGTGATGCCTCTTGAAGTGAAGAACGCACCTGTCACATTCCAAAGATTCATGAACTTAGTTGTGGCTGGGTTAACAAACAGTGCAGTCTATTTGGACATTGTAGTGATCTTTAGTAAGTCCTGGAAAGAACACATGGTACAGTTGGCAGAGAGCTGGGAATGACTATGAGAAGCAAAACTGGCAATCAAGTTAAATAAAATTGAATTCACAAAAGCAGAGGTGACATTCTTGGGACATAACATCGCTCATGGAAGGTTTATGCCACGGAATACAAAGATGATGGCCACCGAGGATTTTCCACAACCAACCTTGAAAGATGAGGTGCTTAGATTCTTTGGACTCAGCAGATTATATTGGATGTTTATTCCAAACTTCCGCAGTGGAGAGGCCCCATTAAACAATTTGCTGGAGGAGAACACAACGTTTTGGTGGACAGAACAATAGACAGAACAGGATGCATTCGATCTTCTGAAAGCAGCATTAACCAGCAAATACAATTTAGCTCCACCAAACTTTTCAAAACCTTTAAAGTCGCCATCGATGCTAGTGACATAAGACTTAGAGGTGTACTGCTACAGGAATGTGAGGGTGGGATTGAACTGCCAGTTGGTGACTTTTTGAAGAAAATCACCATCCAGCAGAGGACACACACCATGTTGGAAAGAGAACGACTGAGTTTGGCACTGGCCTTACAACATTTTAATGTGTATGTCATGAACAATGTGTCAGCGACGGTTGTGCACACGGTTCAAAATACTCTTATGTTCTTAGAATGTTTTAAATACAAGAATGAGACTATTTCATTGGAGTCTTATGTTCAGACTTTTAATTTAAAATCATACATGTTGTGGGTTATAAGAATGTAATCGCAGAATCATGATCGTGGATTTAACTGATAAAGTTTAGATGAGATTTGTATTTGTCCAATGTGTTGTTTATATATACGGGAAGAAGTGAAGGTGAACTTAGATTAAAGTTATCTGCTTGTTATGGTAATGTGCTTAAAGAATAGAAAAAAAAAATCCATTTTTTGTTATGATGGTTGATTTCTTTTTCTTCAGGGGGAAGTATTCTGAAGATGTGGAAGTACAGTCCTTTTAAGTGAGTAGAAATCTAGCAAGGACTTACAGAAGCAGACAGAGGGCCGGAAAATTTAAAATGTAACATTTGGTCGAACACCTAGATTAGCTGGGTTGCCTGGATAAAAAAACAAATTTGATTTTGGCCAATCAGTTTAAACTATGCCCCAAGATACCAAACTCCAATCAAGTTTGAATTTCGTAATTTTGTAATATTAAACCCAATGAAACAATCTGATGCTTTGGTGTATAAATATCAAATATTTCGGAAAAGTTAGTCAGAGCGACAAAGAGAACTGCCAAGCACCAACAACTAGAGAGAGACTGCTTGCAGAAATATCCATTATCTTGATTGTACCTTTCCCCATTAAACACGTGCGAAACGAGTCCCTAAAAAGAATAAAACAAAGGCAAATACAGAGGGCACTCGGCAAGCTTCTTGGTTTTGAAAAACGAGATTTTGTTTTGGTGAATCATAATCAGGTTTTTTTTAATCAGACCAGTATTGTGGAGGAGAAGGTAAAATATAGGTTTAGATAAACGCGTTGTAAAGAGCTTTTTGTAAATTGTTCTCTGTTAGACTTCTAAAAATAAAGTTGTTAAATTTTACTTTAAGTAGTGTATTTTGGTATAGTTCTTTGCCTCTCGCAGATTACAGCATGGGGTGTATCTTTTCTAGGCTGCTGTGTAATTTAGCAGCGGCGGGGGGGGGGGTGGGGAGGGAGGGGTGGTTACCTCGTGTTGTTACACAACCATGTATAACTAAAACCAATGACAGACTGTTAAGGGTACTGCGCTTGGCTGTTTGCATTCCAAACCATTGGACTAACATCTGATGGAAAGGATGAAATAATCGCAAGATCGACAGATCAGATTGAAGCTCTGCAATCCTGCCACATCCAGTCATAAACATTGGTGGGCTATTAAACAACTCACTTGGGAAGAGTGCTTCTCAAATCTTCCCATCCTAAATAATGGATCAGCCCAGCACATCAGTGTGAAAGACAAGGATATAGTATCTGCCAGAAGTGTCGAGTGGATGATCCACCTCACCCTCATCATGATGTCCACAGGGTCACAGATGTCAATATTCAACCAATTTGATTTGCTACACTTGACATCAGGAAACAGCTGAACACCGTTGATATGGCAACGACAATCGGCCCTGACACCATTGGTGCATGGGGACTGAAGACCTGTGCTGCACAACAAGCCGTGCCCCGAGGGAAGCATTCCACCTACAACTTGGACATTTACCTGGCAATCTGGAAAATTGTCCAGTCCCCCAAAGAGGAGAATAATTACAATCTGACCAATTACCACACCCTCAGTCCCATCACCATCGCCAAATTGGTGGGAGTTCCTTTTGACAGGACTGTCAAGCAGCACAGAAATAACCTGCTCAGTGTGGTTTCTGACTGGTCCCCACCTGCAAATGGTGCTATTGTGGAAATGTCACTGGATTACTAATACAGACCAGGCTAATGCCCTGGCAGCTGGTGGAAGTTAAAAGCAATTAATAAGATATTGAAACCTAAAACCTGATGTCAGTAACCTTGAAACCAATGTTGATAATAATCACCAATTTGCTTTCCCAATGTACTTTCACGTAGCAAATCTACTGTGCTTTCCAGGTCTCGTGTAAAAGTGACTCCAGACACACAGACATGTGATAAACTCTTCAATGGATTCTGAAATGGCCAAGCAAGACACTGAGTTATATGAAACTATTCCAAGGTTTTAACGAATAAATTTGAATAGGATACCCTGTACCAGCCTCGGTATCAGAAAAGGGAACAGAAAACAGTCCTGCAGAGTCCTCCTTCCTATCATCTGAGAAATTGTGACAGCATGTTCAGAGCTTTCTCACAGACTGCACAGAAACACTGGCAAAGGAGTGGGCCATTCAACACATTAAGCCTACCCCATTCTAGTTCGTGTTCGAACAACCCTTCAATGCACTTTTTCAAAGTCATATGCACATCCCTTAATGTGATTAATCATCAGAAAAATGTAAGAAAGCAACTGCAGTGGTGCCTTTTGTCTACTGATGTTACTCCTCCATTCAATATAATGATGGCTGACCATCAGCATACTCCTGTTCTTTCACCATCCCTTCCGTATCTAGAAATCCTTATTTATACTGAGTACATGGATGCCTTGTGATGGAGAGAATTCCCTAGGTTCACCAATCTCTGATTCTCGACATTTATTCTCATCTCAGTGCAGAGTGACCTCCCTGTTCCGAGACTATGATCTCTTATTTTAGGCATCCCAGTCAGGGGAACTATCATCCCTGCTTCCAATCTGCCTCACCCTTTCAGAGTTTTATATATTTCACTGAGCTCTCCACTCATTTTCGTAAACCTCATGGAAAACAGGCCCATTCCACTCTTACTCTGCTCACACAGCAAGCCTGTCATCCCAGAGATCAGTCTGGCTGTCCTTTCCTGAACTTCCTCAATGTTGAGTTGTCCTTTTGAGAGAAGGCAATCAAACTGCACATAATACTGCACAACATTCTCGCTGAAATCTCACCAAGCCCCTGTACAGCTGCAGTAAGACACCATTATTCCTGCACTCAAACCCCCGTGAAATGAAGGCAAAGACACTATCTACTGTCCCAAGTGATTTCTGTTCCTGCAATAATGCCATCAGTGACAGATGTACATGGAGACCCAGACCCTTTTCAATGTTACACACATATATATGGGAAGAAGTGAATGTGAACTTAGATTAACTTTATCTGCTTGTTATGGTAATTTGTTTAAAGAATAGAAAAAAATGAAGCCATCTTTTCATTATGGTGGTTCTCTCTTTTTCTTAAGGGAGGAGGTGTGCTGAAAGTGTTCTGAAGAGGGGGACGTACTATCCTTTTAAAAGTGTAGAAAGCAAGCAAGGACGTACAGAAGTGCACAGAGTACTGGAAAATTAAAATGTAACAGCTTGGTCGAACAGCTAGATTAGCTGGGTTGCCTGTATACAAAAGCAAATTCAACTCAACCACATTCGGGAGATATAAACAATCCTCGCTAAGCCCATGGATGGTGATGGGATAGTGTAGGGGGGCGAGCTGAGAATAGTTCATAGGTCAGCACAACATCGAGAGATGAAAGGCCTGTTCTGCATTGTATTGTTCTATGTTCTAGGACAAAGTGAGAACTGCAGATGCTGGAGATAAGAGCTGAAAACGTGTTGCTGGAAAAGCGCAGCAGGTAAGACAGCATCCAAGGAGCAGAAGAATCGACGTTTCGGCATGAGCCCTTCTTCAGGAATGAGGAGAGTGTGCCAAGCAGGCTAAGATAAAAGGTAGGGAGGAGGGACATGGAAATGCAATAGGTGGAAGGAGGTTAAGGTGAGGGTGATAGGCCGGAGTGGGGGTGGGGGCGGGGAGGTCAGGAAGAAGATTGCAGGTTAGGAGTTTGAGGGTTGGGACTGAGACAAGGTGGGGGGAGGAGAAATGAGGAAACTGGAGATATCTGAGTTCATCCCTTGTGGGTTGGAGGGTTCCTAGGCGGAAGATGAGGCACTCTTCCTCCAGCCGTCATGTTGCTATGGTCTGGCGATGGAGGAGTCCAAGGAGCTGCATCTTCTTGGTGGAGAGGGAGGGGGACATCAGGACAGAACCCAACTGCTCCTCACCTGCCACCCCACCAGCCTCATATCCGTCATCATTTCTGCCACCTCCAAACGGACCCCATCACCAGGGATATTTTTCCCTCCCCTCCCCTATCAGCATTCTGAAAAGACCACTCCCTCAGTGACTCCCTTGTCAGGTCCACACCCCTCACCAACCCAACCTCCACTCCCTGCACCTTCCCCTGCAACCGCAAGAAATACAAAACTTGCGCCCACTCCTCTCTCCAAGGCCCCAAGGGATCCTTCCATATCTGTCACAAATTCACCTGCACTTCCACACACATCATTTACTGCATCCACTGCACCCAATGTGGCCTCCTCTGTATTGGACAGACAGGCCGCCTACTTGCTGCACGTTTCAGAGAACACCTCTAGGACACCCGGACCAACCAACCCAACTACCCTGTGGCTCAACACTTCAACTCCCCCTCCCACTCCACCAAGGATATGCAGACCCTTGGACTACTCCATCGCCAGACCATAGTAACACGATGGCTGGAGGAAGAGCTCCTCATCTTCCGCTGAGGAACCCTCCAATCACAAGGGATGAGCTCAGATTTCTCAAGTTTCCTCATTTCCCCTCCCCCCACCTTGTCTCAGTCCCAACCCTCAAACTCAGCATCACCTTCCTAACCTGCAATCTTCTTCATGACCTCCCCGCCCTCACCCCCATTCCGATCTATCACCCTCACCTTAACCTCCTTCCACCTATCGCATTTCCAACACCCCTCTCCTAAGTCCCTCCTCCCTACCTTTTATCTTAGCCTGCTTGGCACACTGTCCTCATTCCTGAAGAAGGGCTCATGCCCAAAACGGCGATTCTCCTGCTCCTTGGATGCTGCTTGACCTGCTGCGCTTTTCCAGGAACACATTTCATTTCTGTTCTATGTTCTACTCAGCCTCTCTTCATAGCTGACACCTTCCATATCAGGCAATATCTCATAAAACGTCCCTAATGTGGCAAAAACAGCTGTACACAGTATTCAAAATGCAGCCGAACCAAATTCTTGCACAATATTAACATTACCTGTTAGCTCTTATACTAAATACGCCATCTGATGAAAGAAACATACTATATCTTCTTGACCAATCTATCCACCTCTGCAGCCACCTTCAGGATACAATGGACCTGATCTCCCAGACCTCTCTGCTCATCAATTTTTCCCAAGGTCCTTCCGTTTACAATATAATTTGCTCCAGAATTAGACTTCTCAAAATGCATCACCTCACATTTGCATGGATTGGACTCCACCTGCCACCTCTCTGCCCAGTCTATCTATATTCTTTTGTATTCTTTGACAGTTCCCTATGCTTTCTGCTGCACCACCAATCTTTGTGTCATCTGTGAACTTACTGATCAGACCAGCAATGCCTTTTTCCAGATCGTCTAAGTATATTACAAGCAACATTGGCCCCAGTACTGATCCTTGTGGAATACCACTGGTCAAGTTTCTCCATTTCACGTAACTCCCTTCAACTACTACTCTCTGCCTCCTATTGCTCTATCAATTTTTTATCCATTTGGCTGGAACACCCTGCACATTATGTGATTTCACTTTCTCCATTAGTTTACCAAGGGGAACCTTAGCAAATCCATACTAAAGTCCATGTACATAACATCTACAGTCCTTCCTTCATTTATCAACTTGGTCACTTCCTCAAAGAACTTTATTAAGTTGGTAAGGCACAATCTACCCTGCACAAAACCATACTGCCTATCACTGATAAGCCCATTCTTTTCCAAATATAAATGGATTTTATCCCCCAGTACCTTCTCCAGCAACTTTACCACCACTGACGGCAGACTCACTGGTCTGTAGTTACCTGCAATATCCCTACTACCCTTCTTGTACAGGAGAGAACAAGAGTAACCCTCCAGTTCTCAGGCACCTTACCCGTGTTTAGAGATGTTACAAAGATAACAGCAGCAACCGTCTCCCGCAGCAACCTGGGATAGATCCCATTTTGTCCTGGGGATTTGCCCACCATAATATCCTTTAGCCGATCCAACTTCTTCCCTTCTTATGTCAACGTGATCCATATAAACAAACCTCTATCTGTAATTTCAGCATTCTTCACCTACTGTTCCTCAGTGAACACTGATGCAAAGTAAATATTGAGAATCTTGCCCATTTTCTCAGGTTCGACCCATAACCTTCCTTCCTTATCCTTTAGTGGACCAACCCTTTCTCTGGTTACCCTAGAATTGGTTTCACAGGTTGGCGCAACATTAAGGGCCGAATGGCCTGTATTCTGCT
This sequence comes from Hemiscyllium ocellatum, assembly GCF_020745735.1. Lineage (NCBI taxonomy): Eukaryota > Metazoa > Chordata > Chondrichthyes > Orectolobiformes > Hemiscylliidae > Hemiscyllium > Hemiscyllium ocellatum. Next base: position 58,052,457 of record NC_083426.1, read on the forward strand.
ATAATGTTCTATATTCTAAAATAGCCTGACTGATATCTTGCTGCTCAACATACTGTTAAAGCAAACCATCTCATGCATGTTCATGAAATCTATTTTCTTCAGCATTTGGTTCCACTTGGATTACCTCAGTTTAGTTACAATTTGAATTTGTCCATTATTGCTGCAGTATCCAAAACTAGGATATCGAATTCGCTGTTGTACAACATGCCCAACATTTGTATTATAGTTTTCACTTTGATTCACAGCTCCCACCAATGTTTGTTTTTCGTTGCTGTTGCTAAGCTTCACCCTTACCAGATTCAGTGGAATATCACTGAATATCACTGGGGAGATTAATGGTAGATTCAACTGAGATATTTGCTGCTGCAAATGTGTTGCTGGTGAAAGCACAGCAGGCCAGGCAGGATCTCAGGAATAGAGAATTCGACGTTTCGAGCATAAGCCCTTCATCAGGAATAAGAGAGAGAGAGCCAAGCAGGCTAAGATAAAAGGTAGGGAGGAGGGAATAGGGGGAGGGGCGATGGAGGTGGGATAGGTGGAAGGAGGTCAAGGTGAGGGTGATAGGCCGGAGTGGGGTGGGGGCGGAGAGGTCAGGAAGAGGATTGCAGGTTAGGAGGGCGGTGCTGAGTTGAGGGAACCGACTGAGACAAGGTGGGGGGAGGGGAAATGAGGAAACTGGAGAAATCTGAATTCATACCTTGTGGTTGAAGGGTTCCCAGGCGGAAGATGAGGCGCTCCTCCTCCAGCCGTCGTGTAGTTGTGTTCTGCCGTTGGAGGAGTCCAAGGATCTGCATGTCCTCGGTGGAGTGGGAGGGAGAGTTAAAGTGTTCAGCCACGGGGTGATTGGGTTGGTTGGTTCGGGCGGCCCGGAGGTGTTCTCTGAAGCGTTCCGCAAGTAAGCGGCCTGTCTCACCAATATAGAGGAGGCCACATCGGGTGCAGCGGATGCAATAGATGATGTGTGTGGAGGTACAGGTGAACTTGTGGCGGATATGGAAGGATCCCTTGGGGCCTTGGAGGGAAGTGAGTGTGGAGGTGTGGGCGCAAGTTTTACATTTCCTGCGGTTGCAGGGGAAGGTGCCGGGGGTGGAGGTTGGGTTGGTGGGGGGTGTGGATCTGACGAGGGAGTCACGAAGGGAGTGGTCCTTGCGGAACGCTGATAGGGGAGGGGAGGGAAATATATCCTTGGTGGTGGGGTCCGTTTGGAGGTGGCAGAAATGGCGGCAGATGATACGTTGTATGCGGAGGTTGGTGGGGTGGTAGGTGAGAACCAGTGGAGTTCTGTCTTGGTGGCGGTTGGAGGAGCGGGGCTCAAGGGCGGAGGAGCGGGAAGTGGAGGAGATGCGGTGGAGGGCATCGTCGATCACGTCTGGGGGGAATCTGCGGTCCTTGAAGAAGGAGGCCATCTGGGCTGTGCGGTGTTGGAATTGGTCCTCCTGGGAGCAGATGCGGCTGAGACGAAGGAATTGGGAATATGTGATGGCGTTTTTACAGGGGGCAGGGTGGGAGGAGGTGTAGTCCAGGTAGCTGTGGGAGTCAGTCGGTTTATAATAGATGTCTGTGTTCAGTCGGTCGCCCGAGATAGAAATGGAAAGGTCGAGGAAGGGGAGGGAGGAGTCTGAGACAGTCCAGGTGAATTTCAGGTCGGGATGGAAGGTGTTGGTAAAGTTGATGAACTGTTCAACCTCCTCGTGGGAGCACGAGGCAGCGCCGATACAGTCATCGATGTAGCGGAGGAAAAGGTGGCGGGTGGTGCCAGTGTAGTTGCGGAAGATGGACTGTTCCACATATCCTACGAAGAGGGAGGCATAATTTACTCAACTGAGATATTTGGCGAGGTCCATTTCAATGGTGAGATAATCTTGCCATAACTTACCAGTTCTTCTCAAGAAGAATGGTTAGACAAAAGATTTCTGAATTAACTCCTCCTTATCAGTTCTTCTCAAGCATCATTGTAAAATTTTTACCAGATGCCACGTTATGCTGATGGTGTAGGTAAGGGCAATGATCTTTGAACAATGCTGTGCATTCCCCCAGAGAGCTGAGGCTGCTCTCACCTTGGTGGGAACCTTACAGCAGGCTGGCAAAGTGCTCCTGCTCCTGTACAGGATATTAGTGAGATCATGTCTGGAATAGTGTCAACAAATTTAATCTCCTGACTGAAGAAAGAATATTGTTACATTTGAAGCAGCTCAGAGATGGTTTCTTCAACTGATACCTGCAATAATGGTGTGAACTTATCAGGAAAGGATAATCAGGTTGATCCGATTTGAATCAGAGTTTACAAGAATTAAAGATTATCTTCTTTTTACGTACAACACCAGAAGGAGTCAGCAAAGGAAGGCAATTACACAAGTAATGGAGGAATCTATTCCTTTTCTCCACCCTGTTACACAAGAACAGAAAAAGTATTTTCAAGCTTTCAACCCTATTGCACCAGAACAGGACAATGCTGTTCAGCCCCAGGACATTAAAACGTAGTTACAGGAGGAGGCCAGTCAGCCCCTCAGTCCAATAGCACTGGACCCAGTTGAGGCCCTGCAGCACCAGTATCCTGGTACACAGCAAAAGGATCCCGTCCATTCAGCCTCGTCACATCTGTAACACAAGAACTGGAAGAAGCTACAAAGTGACTGGAGAGGAATTGGAGAAGGATGCAAAACTATTTCAGACTTTTTATTGGAAAGGATGAGTTAATTCAGAAATCTTACCATTTATGTCCATTTTGCTCTGCTATTCTTTTGGCTAGTGGAGAGTTAAGGTAATGATGTTACCTTGTATGATGACAAAACATTTGAAAAGTGTCCAGAGAATGCTTAAGGAAATGATTAATGGTGCCCACAACAGACTCCATAAAGACTAGGAAATTTTGCGCTAAAACTACTTACTCACTAATGCAACAGAAAATGGATGGACAAACACAGTAAAAAATGCCGTAGACATTAGACAGGCACATACACTGAAAGGCCATCCTTTATTTCTATGGGGAGACTGGACAACCTTGGGAATGGCTGACTGCTTCTGAATGAAGAGGCGATAGCAGCTGCCAGGGCAGTGGGTATTCACCAACATGTGCTGTGTATGGTCACACTATAACATTAATGGAGTGAGAGGTCCTTCAGTTCCTCTATGTCTCCCCATTGACATGGGGACCCCACAGAGCCATGTCACCATCGGGAACTCCAGTGTACTGGGAAATGACGGATACGCCCGGCAGCTCCCTGTTGATGGAGAAAACATTGTATACCCCATCCATCATATATATCCTTCCTCACTCTCTAAGGACATTGTTGTTGGCACACTGGATATGTCACTCTCTCCTGCCTGGAAGTTTCTGGATCATAGAAGTTGAATGTTACTGTGATCCTAACAGCCACTGGCAGCAGCGTCCTCTCCATGATGTAAAGCTGGAGGGCCTTTTGAAGGAGGTGTAACTGCTCGCAGGCCAGCTCCTTGTTCAATCAGGGTCACCTCACACTCTGCTCCTGGGTTAAGTCTTACTTGGAAGGTGTTCTTGGAAAACCCGGGGTGGATATGGCAGATCCCTTTCCCCACACGCACGCATACTCAGTGGTGGTTGTTGTCCATATAGACGTCAGTAAAGTGTTCAACCCGGTTCCACATGGTAGACCGGTTAACAAGGTGAGATAACATGGGATAGAGGGCTAGGCAGCCATTTGGATATAAAATGATCTCAAGAGTAGAAGACAGAGGGTAGTGGTGGTGAAGGTTACCTTTTCAGACTGGAAGCCTGTGACCAATGGTGTGACTCAAGGATTGGTATTGGGTCCATTGTTTTTTGTCATTTATACAAATGACTTGGATGTGAACACAGTGGGTATGGTTGGTAAGTTTGCAGGTGATACCCAATTTGGAGATGTAGTGGATAGAACATAGAACATAGAACATAGAAGGATACAGCGCAGTACAGGCCCTTCGGCCCTCGATGTTGCGCCGACCGAATCCTACCTAACCTATACTAGCCCAATAACTTCCAAATGCCTATCCAATGCCCGCTTAAATGACCATAAAGAAGGAGAGTTCACCACTGATACGGGCAGGGCATTCCATGAACTCTCAACCCGCTGTGTGAAGAATCTACCCCTAACATCTGTCCTATACCTACCACCCCTTAATTTAAAGCTATGTCCCCTAGTAACACCTGACTCCATTAGCGGTAAAAGGTTCTTAGTATCTACCCTATCTAAACCCCTAATCATCTTATACACTTCTATCAGATCTCCCCTAAACCTTCTCTTCTCCAATGAGAACAGCCCCAAGTGCCTCAGCCTTTCCTCATAAGATTTTCCTACCATTCCAGGCAACATCCTGGTAAACCTCCTCTGCACTCGTTCTAAAGCTTCCACATCCTTCCTATAGTATGGCGACCAATACTGCACACAATACTCCAGATGAGGCCTCACCAGAGTCTTATACAACTGCAACATGACCTCAGGACTCCGGAACTCAATTCCTCTGCCAATAAAGCCCAGTACACCATATGCCTTCCTCACAGCACTATTTACCTGGGTGGCAACTTTCAGAGATCTGTGTACATGGACACCAAGATCCCTCTGCTCATCCACACTACCAAGTAGCCTACCATTAGCCCAGTAATCCATCATCTTGTTATTCCTACCAAAGTGAACGACTTCGCACTTAGCTACATTGAATTCCATTTGCCACATTTCCGCCCAGCTCTGCAACTTATCTATATCCCGCTGTAACCTACCACTTCCTTCCTCACTATCCACAACTCCACCGACTTTCGTGTCATCCGCAAACTTGCTTACCCAGCTTTCAAGTCCTTCCTCTAGATCATTTATAAAGATAACAAAAAGCAATGGTCCCAAAACAGATCCTTGTGGTACACCGCTAGTAACTGCGCTCCAAGATGAACATAATCCATCAACTACTACCCTCTGTCTCCTTCCAGCCAGCCAATTCCTAATCCAAACCTCTAATGTATCCTCAATGCCATACCTCCGAAGTTTTAGCATTAGCCTACCATGGGGAACCTTATCGAACGCCTTACTAAAATCCATATACACAACATCTACTGCTTTACCCTCATCCACTTCCTTGGTCACCTTCTCAAAGAACTCAATAAGGTTTGTGAGGCACGACCTGCCCTTCACAAAACCATGCTGGCTATCCCTGATCACGTTATTCCTACCCAGATGTTCATAAATCTTATCCCTTACCATTCTCTCTAAGACTTTGCCCACCACTGAAGTCAGACTCACTGGCCTATAGTTGCTAGGGCTATCCCTACTCCCTTTCTTGAACAATGGGACCACATTCGCTATCCTCCAGTCCTCTGGTACTATTCCCGTTGACAACGACGACATAAAAATCCAGACCAATGGCTCTGCTATCTCCTCCCTAGCTTCCCATAGGATCCTGGGGTAAATGCCATCAGGCCCAGGAGACTTATCTATATTCATCCTTTCCAATATTCCCAAAACCTCTTCCCTGCATATTTCCAGGGCATCCATTCTAATTATTTGTGATTCCATATTCACATCAGCAACAGTGTCCTGTTCCTGAGTGAATACTGATGAAAAGTACTGATTTAATGTCTCTCCAATCTCCTCCGCCTCCACACACAACTTCCCACTACTATCCTTGACTGGACCGATACCTACCCTAGTCATCCTTTTATTCTTGACATACCTATAGAAAGCCTTTGGGTTTTCCCTAATCCTACCAGCTAAAGACTTTTCATGTCCCCTTCTCGCTTCTCTTAGCTCCCTCTTTAGCTCCTTCCTGGCTACCTTATAACTCTCAATCGCCCCTACTGAACCTTCACGCCTCATCTTTACATATGCCGCCTTCTTCCCTTTCACAAGGGACTCCAATTCCTTACTAAACCACGGCTGCCTCACAAGGCCCTTTACACCATGCCTGACTGGTACATACCTATCGAGGACACGCAGTAGCTGCTCCTTGAACACTCCCCACATCTCATTAGTGTTCTTCTCTTGAAGCCTGTTTTTCCAATCCACACAACCTAAGTCATGCCTCACTGCATCATAATTTCCCTGCCCCCAGCTATAGCTCTTGCCCTGCGGCACACGATTATCCCTCTCCATCACTAAAGTAAAAGTCACCGAGTTGTGGTCACTGTCCCCGAAGTGCTCACCTACCTCCAAGTCTAACACCTGGCCTGGTTCATTACCTAGAACCAAATCCAATATAGCCTCCCCTCTTGTTGGCCTGTCGACATATTGTGTCAGGAAACCCTTCTGCACACATTGTACAAACACCGACCCATCTAATGAACTCGAGCTATAGCTCTCCCAGTCAATATCTGGGAAGTTAAAGTCCCCCATAACAACCACCCTGCTACCTTCACTCTTTTCCTGAATCATCCTCGCAATATTATCCTCTACTTCTCTAGGACTATTAGGAGGCCTGTAGAAAACACCTAACAGGGTGACCTCACCTTTCCTATTTCTAACCTCAGCCCAAACTACCTCAGATGGCAAGTCCTCTTCCATCGTCCATTCCACTGCTGTGATACTGTCTTTGACAAGTAATGCCACGCCTCCCCCTTTTTTACCCCCATGTCTGATCCTACTAAAACATTTGAACCCTGGAACGTGCAACAGCCATTCTTGTCCCTGTTCTACCCACGTCTCTGTAATGGCCACAACATCGAAGTCCCAGGTACCAACCCACGCTGCAAGTTCACCTACCTTATTCCTTATACTTCTGGCATTGAAGTATACACACTTCAATCCACCTTTCTGGTTACAGGCACCCTCCTTAGAGATCGCTGCATTATTCCTAACCTCCCTACACTCAAGGTCCTGTACCCTAAAGCTACAGTCCTGGTTCCCATGCCCCCGCGGAGTTAGTTTAAACCCTCCCAAAGAGCACTAGCAAACCTCCCCCCAAGGATACTGGTGCCCCTCAGGTTCAAGTGTAGACCATCCTTTTTATAGAGGTCCCACCTTCCCCTGAAAGGACCCCAGTTATCCAGAAACCGGAATCCCTCCCTCCTGCACCATCCCTGTAGCCACGCATTTAACTGCTCTCTCTCCCTATTCCTCGACTCTCTATCACGTGGCACGGGTAACAAACCAGAGACTACAACTCTGTTTGTTCTAACTGAGGTTCCAACCTAGCTCCCTGAAAGCCTGCCTTACATCCTCACCCTTCTTCCTACCTATATCGTTGGTGCCAACGTGGACCACGATCTGGGGCTGCTCCTCCTCCCCCTTAAGGACCCGGAACACACGATCAGCGACATCACGTACCCTTGCACCTGGGAGGCAACATACCAAACGTGAGTCCCTGTCGCCCCCACAAAACCGTCTGTCTGTACCCCTCACTATCGAGTCCCCAAGAACAATTGCTCTACCTTTCTCCACCCTACCCTTCTGAGCAACGGGGCCAGGCTCCGTGCCAGAGGCCTGAACCTCGTTGCTTGCCCCTGGTAAGTCATCCCCCCCACAAGTATCCAAAACGGTATACTTGTTCTTGAGGGGAATGACCGCAGGGGGTCCCTGCACTGGCTTCCTCCTCCCACTCCCCCTCACTGTCACCCATCTATCTTGAACTTTCGGAGTAACTACTTGCCTATAGCTCCGATCTAGGACCTCCTCTGCCTCCCGAATGATCCGCAGTTCATCCAACTCCAGCTCCAGTTCCCTAACACGGGTTTGGAGGAGCTGGAGATGGGTGCACTTCCTGCAAGTGTACTCAGCAGGGACGCTGATGGCTTCCCTCACCTCATACATGTTGCAAGAGGAACATTGCCCTCTCTGCACTGCCATCCCTCTAAAAGTAAGCTTTCCTTAAAAAACAACAAAAACCAACTAAATCTAAAGAAACAAACAAGGAAAACGCAGCACCTACCCGCTAGTCACAATTGGTCTTATTATTAGGTTAGAGGAGGTGGAAGGGTGGGAGGCACTACTCGTGTAGTGCCTCGGGTGACTCGCCTACGCGTTTAAATAAGGGGAGAGAAAAAAAACCTTACCCAGGTAACCTAGCGCGCCTTCCGGGTCTGCTACCGCTTTTTTAAAGGAAAACTTTAAATTTTTAACTGTTAAATAAACGACCAAACTTACCCACCAGCCGTCGCGAAGTCTTCCGAGAGACTGAGGCCTACAACTCGGAGCACGCGTTTAAATAAGGGGAGAGAAAAAAAACCTTACCCAGGTAACCTAGCGCGCCTTCCGGGTCTGCTACCGCTTTTTTAAAGGAAAACTTTAAATTTTTAACTGTTAAATAAACGACCAAACTTACCCACCAGCCGTCGCGAAGTCTTCCGAGAGACTGAGGCCTACAACTCGGAGCACGCGTTTAAATAAGGGGAGAGAAAAAAAACCTTACCCAGGTAACCTAGCGCGCCTTCCGGGTCTGCTACCGCTTTTTTAAAGGAAAACTTTAAATTTTTAACTGTTAAATAAACGACCAAACTTACCCACCAGCCGTCGCGAAGTCTTCCGAGAGACTGAGGCCTACAACTCGGAGCACGCGTTTAAATAAGGGGAGAGAAAAAAAACCTTACCCAGGTAACCTAGCGCGCCTTCCGGGTCTGCTACCGCTTTTTTAAAGGAAAACTTTAAATTTTTAACTGTTAAATAAACGACCAAACTTACCCACCAGCCGTCGCGAAGTCTTCCGAGAGACTGAGGCCTACAACTCGGAGCACGCGTTTAAATAAGGGGAGAGAAAAAAAACCTTACCCAGGTAACCTAGCGCGCCTTCCGGGTCTGCTACCGCTTTTTTAAAGGAAAACTTTAAATTTTTAACTGTTAAATAAACGACCAAACTTACCCACCAGCCGTCGCGAAGTCTTCCGAGAGACTGAGGCCTACAACTCGGAGCACGCGTTTAAATAAGGGGAGAGAAAAAAAACCTTACCCAGGTAACCTAGCGCGCCTTCCGGGTCTGCTACCGCTTTTTTAAAGGAAAACTTTAAATTTTTAACTGTTAAATAAACGACCAAACTTACCCACCAGCCGTCGCGAAGTCTTCCGAGAGACTGAGGCCTACAACTCGGAGCACGCGTTTAAATAAGGGGAGAGAAAAAAAACCTTACCCAGGTAACCTAGCGCGCCTTCCGGGTCTGCTACCGCTTTTTTAAAGGAAAACTTTAAATTTTTAACTGTTAAATAAACGACCAAACTTACCCACCAGCCGTCGCGAAGTCTTCCGAGAGACTGAGGCCTACAACTCGGAGCACGCGTTTAAATAAGGGGAGAGAAAAAAAACCTTACCCAGGTAACCTAGCGCGCCTTCCGGGTCTGCTACCGCTTTTTTAAAGGAAAACTTTAAATTTTTAACTGTTAAATAAACGACCAAACTTACCCACCAGCCGTCGCGAAGTCTTCCGAGAGACTGAGGCCTACAACTCGGAGCACGCGTTTAAATAAGGGGAGAGAAAAAAAACCTTACCCAGGTAACCTAGCGCGCCTTCCGGGTCTGCTACCGCTTTTTTAAAGGAAAACTTTAAATTTTTAACTGTTAAATAAACGACCAAACTTACCCACCAGCCGTCGCGAAGTCTTCCGAGAGACTGAGGCCTACAACTCGGAGCACGCGTTTAAATAAGGGGAGAGAAAAAAAACCTTACCCAGGTAACCTAGCGCGCCTTCCGGGTCTGCTACCGCTTTTTTAAAGGAAAACTTTAAATTTTTAACTGTTAAATAAACGACCAAACTTACCCACCAGCCGTCGCGAAGTCTTCCGAGAGACTGAGGCCTACAACTAGCAAAGAAGGTTACCACAGATTACAGTACAGATAAATGTGAGGTGCTGCACTTTGGAAGGCAAATCAGGGCAGGACTTATGCATTTAATGATAAGGTCTTGGAGAATGTTGCTGATCAAACAGGCATTGGAGTGCAGTTTCATGTTTTCTTGAAAGTGGAGTCGCATGTAGATAATGAAGAAGGCATTTGGTTAGCTTTAATTTAAAGATCAGAGTACTGAGTATATAGAGTTGAGAGGTCATGATATGGCTATAAACAACACTGATTAAGCCACTTTGGAATACTGTGTGCAATTCTGGTCTCCCTCCGACAGGAAAGATGTGGTGTAACTTGGAAGGGTTCAGAAAACATTTACAAGGATGGTGTCCAGGATGGTGAGTTTGTAACAGATTAAATAGGCTGGGGTTATTTTCTCTGGATCATTTGTGGCTGAGGGGCTACTTTTTAGAGGTTTAGGAAATGATGAGGGGCATGGATGATTTAAATGATCATGTTCCTTACCCTGCACTGGGGGAGTCAAAAATTAGAGGAAATAGATTTAAGCTGAGAGTGGAAAGATAGAAAAGAGGCGTGAGGGGCAACGTTTTCATGCTGAGGCCACTGCACCGATGGAATGAGCTGCCAGAGGTCGTGGTGGAGGTGGATAGAAGATAACATTTAAAAAACATCTGGATGGGTACATGAACAGGAGAAGCTTTCAGGGATATGGGACAACTGCTGGCATGTGGGATGAGAGTAATTTAGAATATCTGGCCAACTTGGAAGAGTTGGACCAAAAGTCTTTGTCCGTGCTGTACAATACATTCAAGAGAGAAAGACACAAGAAATTCACTGAGAACATGTTGTCAAAACATGAGGAATAGGGCAGAAGGTGGAACTAACTGGAGGAATTAGTCTTTGGAGGATCCAAGTCACAAGAATGAGAACTTTGAAACAAGGTATTGGCAGATCAGCTGTAATAGTTTGTTATGGTCTGAACCCACCTGACAGAACCAACCAGAGAGTATAAACTGGGACAAGGTGACAGCTACGCATTGAGAGCTGTTCAGACTATGCTGTTTTGTTGCTCGATAAACTGCATGATTTGCCCAGCATGGGGACCATTAAAAGCCTTACTGGTTAGCCAGGGAAATTTGCAGTGAATGCGAATGAGTAACAGTAAATGGAGTTTCCACAAAGTTATAACTCTATTTATCTGCTGTGCAAGTACAAGGCAAGGGCTGTGGTGTGTGTGTGTACATGTATGGTGAGAATCGGTTTCTGTATGAACAACTGGAGTCTGGAGTCAAGATGGTGCCAAAACCGGATGAGTTTTTGTGAGGTCTCTATAGCAGATGTTACTCTCATATTTCTTGTAGCCATTACGCACTCATAAACCTAAATTCTAAGTCTGTAAAAACGACGATTAATGTTCATTTAAATCTAATTACAAGTCTGACGATCTTGTGGAGATCTACATCACAGAACTATTGATACTGAATTTACAGGCACAGTGCAAACTTACCAACTTCCTGGGCAGCACAATGGCATGTGAGCGGCACGGTGGCACAGTGGTTAGCACTTCTGCCTCACAGCGCCAGAGACCTGGGTTCAATTCCCACCTCAGGCGCGGGTTTCCTCCGGGTGCTCCAGTTTCCTCCCACAGTCTGAAGATGTGCAGGTTAGGTGAATTGCTAAATTGCCCGTAGTTAGGTGAGGGGGTAAATGTAGGGGAATTGGTAGGTGTGGACTTGTTAGGCCAACGGGCCTGTTTCCACACTGTAAGTAATTTAATCTGAGTAAATCTAAGACTCAGAATAAAGCCATGAACCCTGACCCCGCAAAAACCTGACTCTGTCATGACAAGATCTTGAGCAGCGATGGCTCTGACAGTAACAGTAAGAACGCAAGGAATAACAGAGACACCACCCTGAGACGTCCAGACGCACAGTGACACCACCCTAAGACGTCCAGACCCACCGAGACACAACCCTGAGAAGTCCAGACCCACAGTGACACCACCCTGAGAAAGCCTGGATACACAGAGACACAAACCTAGGAAACATAGAAGCTTAGAGAAAAAGATGACAGGAGCAGAAGGAGACTATTCGGCCCTTGGAGGCTGTTCTGTAATTCATCACAATCATCATCCAACTCGAAAAGTTAATCCTGCTTCCCACCCCTCCCCCCCACCACACACACACACACACACACCATATCCTTCAGTCCCATTTGCCCCAAGCAAAAACTCCAGCTGTCTCGATAATACATTCAACGTTTTGGTATCAACCGCTTCTTGTGGTGATGAATTTCACAGACTCACCAGTCTTTGGGTGAAGAAATGTCTCCTCACCTCTGTCCCAAATGGTCCACCCCGAAACGTCAGGCTGTTACACCTTGTTGTGGACACACCCACCATCGAGAACAGCCTCCCTGCATCTACCCTGTCTAGTCCTGTTAGAGTTTCATAACTCTGTATGAGATTCCCTCCTAATTTGTCTGACCTACAGCAAAAACTATCCTAACCCAGTCAATCTCTCCTCTAACATCAGACCAGACATCCCTGGATTCAGCCTGGGAAACATTCGCTGCACTCCCTTGAGAGCAAAAGCCTCCTTCCTCAGAAAAGGAGAACCAATCTGTGCACAGTATTCTGTGTGTGGCCTCCCCAAGGCCCTGTATATCTGTAATAACACAGCCCTCCTCCTGCACTAGAAACCTCTTGCAATGAAGGCAAATAAGCCATTTACCTTCTTTACCGCCTACTGCACCTGCATATTTACCTTCAGCGACTGGCTCAGAAGGGCACCCAGGTTCTTGTGAGATCTGGATAACAAGGACACCTACATCAGACTCCTGCTCATTGTCTACAGCTCCACCTTCAAGATCATTATTCCCTCCAGACGCTTCTCAAAACTCCATGACCTCGTTCCCAATTTTGCCCGCTGTAACTGGATCTTCAAGGTCAGATCCTTTCTAACCCACAGACCACAATTAGTGAGATTAACAACTGTATCTCCTCCACGACAACACTCAACACTGGAGCCCCCCCAAGGATATGTCCTTAACCACCTACTATACTCCCTGTACACCCACACGCGTTACCAAATTCCAACTGACCAATATATTTCAGTTCACTGATGACACCACTTAGTAGGACAGATATCGAACAACGAGGAGTCAGAATACAGAAAGGAGATAGTGGACCTGATGACGTGGTGCAATGAGAACAACCCCGCACTCGATGTCACCAAAACTAAGGATCATTGCCTTCAGAAAGAAAGGAGGAGAATATGCCTCCAATTACATCAGCAGAACAGGGGTCGAGAGGGTCAAAATCCTCAGTGACAATAATGAACAACCTGTCCTCGACATCCCAGGTAGATGCAATGATCAAGAAAGCACAACAATTCTGCTTCCTCTTCAGGCGGCTCAGGAACTTTGGCATGTCCACAAAGACACTCACCAACATTTACAGCTGCGTGTTTGAAAGTATACGATCTGGGTGCATAGCCACCTGCTGTGGCAACTGCTCTGTCCAGGATCATAAGGAACTACAGAGTGTTGTGGGCAGAGCCCAGACCATCACGGGAGCCAATCTTCCATCGGTGGACTCCAACTGCACGGCTTTCTGCCGCTGAAAGACTCCAATGTCATGAAAGACCCCACTCATCCAGGTAATGATCTTCTGTATCCTCTTCTGTCAGGCAGAAGATACAGAAGCCTGAATACCCACACCAGCAGTTTCAGAACAGCTTCTTCCCTGCTATTATTCGACTGGTGAATGGACTCACTAACTTCAAGTCATTAGATTAGATTAGACTTACAGTGTGGAAACAGGCCCTTCGGCCCAACAAGTCCACACCGACCCGCCGAAGCGAAACCCACCCATACCCCTACATTACCCCTTAGCTAACACTAGGGGCAATTTAGCATGGCCAATTCACCTGACCCGCACATCTTTGGACTGTGGGAGGAAACCGGAGCACCCGGAGGAAACCCACGCAGACACGGGGAGAACGTGCAAACTCCACACAGTCAGTCGCCTGAGTCGGGAATTGAACCCGGGTCTTCAGGCGCTGTGAGGCAGCAGTGCTAACCACTGTGCCACCGTGCCGCCCACAATAAGTTCTGATATGAGCCATGGAGTATCGACACAGATTTACTTCTGCAGGTTTGACATTGGGACTGTCAGTAGCAGATAATTGGCATCATGTTACCTTGTAAATGTTGATGTTGCTTTCTGCACCTTGTGTGCAGCTGAAAACCTGTGCATCTTGATCTGTCTGACCATCCTATGATCTGTATGCCCTTGTGGGCTATGACCAGGGGCTTAGTGGTATCATGTTAATCCAGAGACCCAGGCAATGATCGTGGGAATGCTTGAATCTTGCCATGGCAGGTGATAGAATTTGAATGCAATTAAAATAAGAATTGGAATGAGGAGTCAAATGATGCCATTAATCCATTGTTGGTTGTTGGTTGACTGATGTCCTTCTGAAAAGGAAATGTGCCATACCTGTTTTGGCCTACATGTGACTCCAAACCCACAGAAATGTGGTTGACTCTGAACCCGCTCCTTAGCTAATTACGGATGGACAATAAATCTTGTCTAAGCCGGCAATTCCCTCATCCCATGAATGAATAAAGAAAAATAAATGCTGCCTGTACTACTTGCAAACCAGAGCTTTACACTGCACTCAGGTACCTGTGACGACAGTAAGCAAATCAAATCAACTGGTAATGGTTTGAGTACTAGACAGAAAGTGAGAGATTGAGGGATAGTTCATAGACAAGTGGGAGAATGTGTTTGAAAATATTAAAATTGAGACATTTCCAGACTCAATACCAGTATAGATTAGTGTGCAGAGGAATGACGGACCGATGGGAGTTTGGTGTAAGTTCTGATATGAGCCATGGAGTATCGACACAGATTTACTTCTGCAGGTTTGACATTGGGACTGTCAGTAGCAGATAATTGGCATCATTAAACTGTATTTCATAGCTCAAGGGTCAAAAAAGCAAATGGAACGAGCCAGTCAAGTAAGACCATAAGACATAGGAGTGGAAGTAAGGCCATTTGGCCCATCGAGTCCACTCAGCCATTTAATCATGGCTCATGGGCATTTCAACTCCACATACCCGCATTCTCCCCGTAGCCCTTAATTCCTTGTGACATCAAGAATTTATCAATCTCTGCCTTGAAGACATTTAGCACCCCGGCCTCCACTGCACTCCGCGGCAATGAATTCCACAGGCCCACCATTCTCTAGCTGAAGAAATGTCTCCGCATTTCTGTTCTGAATTGACCCCCTCTAATTTTAAGGCTGTGCCCACGGGTCCTAGTCTCCACGCTTAACGGAAACAATTTCTTAGCATCTACCCTTTCCAAGCCATATATTATCTTGTAAGTTTCTAATAATCTCCCCTTAATCTTCTAAACTACAATGAGTACAATCCCAGGATCCTCAGCCATTCCTCATATGTTAGACCTATCATTCCAGGAATCATCCGGGTGAATTTCCGCTGGACACGCTCCAGTGCCAGTATGTCCCTCCTGAGGTGTGGGGCCCAAAACTGGACACAGTACTCCAAATGGGACCTAACCAGAACTTTATAAAGTCTCAGTAGCATATCGCTGCTTTTACATTCCAACCCTCTTGAGATAAATGACAACATTGCATTCGCTTTCTTAATCACGGATTCAACCTGCATGTTTACCTTTAGAGAATCCTCTACTAGTGCTCCCAGATCCCTTTGTACTTTGGCTTTATGAATTTTCTCATCATTTAAAAAGTAGTCCATGCTTGTATTCTTTTTTCCAAAGTGCAAGAAGTATATTCTGGAGGTGTCAGCAGTTAAAGTTTGGAACCGTTAGGGTATGGTGTCAGGAATCAGATCATGGCCAAAGGATCTCCGCAGTTATGATTCGACTACTTCAGGCTCAGATATTGACCAGGAATGGGATGGAGTCAAAGAAAGGAAACGGATTTGTAATCAGAGCAGAAGGCAGTGACCTCCGTGATCCCAATATTTAAATAACAAGGACAGTGACAAAATGAATTATGGTTCACTGCTGTAGGTCAATATAGAAACACACGAGAGACACTGACAGATGCAAAGAGGGCGAAGTGAAGGAACAATCTCACTGATGCAGTGATTTGTAGAGTGAATATTTGGATTCAGAGTCTCAGCAGGAATCGTAATGGATGTAGGAGTGAACAGTAAATGAACGGTACAGAGACATTTATGCATAGCTAATATAAATAGTAACTGGACAGTGAGACTTACCAGGGACACCAACGATAACAAGTATAGGATAATAAAAATATTGAATAATGTAAAGTGCATTTTTGATCCGCCGTGGTAATGACAATTGATTGTAATATGTAGAAAGGTACAAAACATCATTGGCTAAACTCCTGTCCATTGTTGCAAAATTCCAGTCTATTTTTCTCAGATTCTCATCTCGCCTCTGGAGCTGCTGATCCTTTTTAATGCTGTCTGTGATGCTTCAGCTCATACCATGGGATAAGAAATTGAATGGAGCCCATTTTTCATTAAGAAGGAAGGCTTCCACTGAGATAATTAGAATCCATGGAGGCTGGCATTAATCAAAGTCACAGAACAAACAGATTCAGTTAACCCCTTCCTTACATCAATTTTCATATCACAATTAAAAAGGAACATTTACTGGGCCTGGATGGAATGTCTGAGGGTTGGTGAGGGATGGACCATAACCCTTCCAATCTTCTGAATCTTTCTTTCTTGTCTGTGGGAGTAGTACCAGAACACTGCAGGGTTGTGCGTGTTCTACCCTCGTTACAAAAGGGTACAGGGATAAAATATAGATGATCTGTGTAAAATCACTGGAGGGGAAATTTCTAGAAGCTATAACACAGGGTAACAATATTTATTGCCCACTCACCCCAGGTAATGCTGCTCCTCCTTTTAGGTGCCCTGTCATCAAATCCTTTCATAACTTTGAGACACCATTCAGTGCATTGAGACTGCTGCTTCCGAACGGGGGAAGCAATTTTATCTCCATGTGCCTGTTACAGAGAGATAGGAGGAGGCCATTTTGCCCACACCAGCCTTTTACTACTTGAAGAGGGAGAAAGTTGGAGTGTTAGCACATTTTGCAAAGGGAATCAATCAAAGTATGCAGACGTATTACTGCAGCTGTACAAGGAGTTACTGAGAGGACACCGGGAGTCCATTGTGTTGTTTGTGTTTCTGTAACTGATGAGGAACTCCATCAGATACAGTTTACCAGCTGCTCATCATCCACGGGTGTCTCTGTCACATATTGTCTCAGGCCCTGTCACAGAGGGACAGGAGGAGGCCATTCAGCCTCTTGAGTATGTTTTAGAGGGATAGGAGTGGGCCATTCAGCCACTCGAGTCTGTTACAGAGGGAAAGTGTCATTTTCGTTGAGTGCAACAGAAGGATCGTTGGCATGAGGCCGAACCAGTTTTCTTGTCAAACTCATTAACTCCCTACCCCATCCCCCAGGTTTCCCTCTCATTCAATTCCCGCCATCACAGATGGAGGTATTCATCATAGCCTGGATACACCTGGATATTCTGTAATCCCTCACACTGGTACCAGCTTCAAAAGGCCAGTGGGCACACGGTTGAGCTTTCTCAGTTCAGAGCTGCCTTGCATCATTTTCCCCCAGCATGGCAGATAAGGGGCAACTGCACCACCATTTGTGGAGAGTGGTACGGTGGTCCTGGTGGATGTGCTAGTACAAAGGAAGATCATTCTCCACACAGAGGAGGCTACACCACCAGACCCACTGAGTGTGGTCTGATCTCACCACCCAGCTCAGTGCAGCATCAGTGATCTGAAGAAATGACCAGCAATAACAAGTATCAATAACCTCCCCCCTCTGCCAGGATAAACGTCACTGTATTGTGTCTGCTCTCTCACACCCAGTGTATATGTATTGTACCAATCTCCAAGGCTAATGCTCCTAAACTCTCACCAACGCAATACTCCACACGATTATAGAATGTTCTCGAGAATGCCACTTCTCAAATGTTGTGAATGATGTCGTTTAGAGAATGTTCCAGATGACTTCCAAAACAATTCCCATGTTCAGGAAAATGTTAGCCCTCCAACGTGTAGCACATAAGGGAAGGAGCAGCGTTGTATATTTTCTAATCACACGATTAAAGTTCATCATGAGATCATTCAGCCCTTCAAATCTGCTCCACCTTTCAATAAGATCGAGGCAGATCTGATTGTTGCCTGAGCTCCATGTTACAAGAACTTTCAATCATTCAACTCCCTGGGTTCCTGTCAGTGAGCAGACATCACTCAGATACTTTTTACATCTGTTTTCTTCAAGCATGTGTTCGGGAACCATTTCCCATCAGGATGGACTCTCCAAACAATATATTCTATCAGTTTCATACTTTCCTGTATTCGTACGAACACTTTACTCAGACCATTTAAAAAGGAACACGTGTGCCTCTCAATATCAAATTACAGTTAGTAATTCTGGTTATTTTGTTTGTCTCACATTATTGAATTTAGCTAAAGCCAGCATCTAAACAGTTACCTCATTTTAAAATACAATTTCTAGCAGACAACATTTTTTTGTCCCCAGCCATTACCTTGAATATTACCTGAATTGTAACATCTTCCTTATTCTAAAGGTTTCTGTTTTTCTTTGTCTGTGACGATTTCTGTCTGTCACAGATATACAGTCTTGCACTCAATTGGGTGGATGGTTGTTTGTGGTGCAGAGGAAGTCCAACAGTGCAGGTTCAATTCTCCAAACTGACAGAGGCCGGCATGAAGGGCTTGCTTCCTCAATCTCAACCCCTCGCCCAAGGTGTGGTGAACCTGATGGTAAACCACCAGAAGTGTTTTTTTGTCCGATGGGAGAGCAGCCCCATGTCTTTTGCGATTACAATGGCCTTGCTCTATCACTGTTAATATTATTAAAAAATCTCTGCATTAACATTTCTTTTTCTATTGTATTGCAGGATGTT
This sequence comes from Hemiscyllium ocellatum, assembly GCF_020745735.1. Lineage (NCBI taxonomy): Eukaryota > Metazoa > Chordata > Chondrichthyes > Orectolobiformes > Hemiscylliidae > Hemiscyllium > Hemiscyllium ocellatum. The sequence continues at coordinate 58,071,171 of NC_083426.1, forward strand.
CCAGGAATCCATGGTTTCATTTGCTATTACTGTTTGTATTTCCCCCTCATCCTGCTCACCCCCTAACAATCTTTGACTCTGTTTTTATTAATTAATCCATCTGTCTGAGCCTCAAAAATATTCAATATCTCTTCTGCCAATGGTGTCTAGATAAGAGCATTCTAAAGTCTCACAATACTCTACACAAATAAATATCCTCACTTTTGTAATAATTTGAATATATTTTTTGAGGAAAGCAAAATACCTTAAATGTGCCCATTAGAGGAGTTTGAATCAACTTTCCAGGAAGGATGTGTTGCTGCACTGTACCCAGTCTGACTGAGAACACATCAGGTGGTCTGTGTGTGAAGGTGTTTTGTTTCTGTCTCCTTCCCTGAGAAAGGATACAATTACATTGGAAGCAGTTCAGAAATGTTTCACTTCATGTATTCCTGGGATGGAGGGCTTGTATTATTGTATTGTTTAACAGGTTACCCTGAAATAAGAGATGAGCTTCCTGAATCAAACAGGATCTTGAGGAGAGTGGGTCAGGCGGAGAGCCGAAGGGAGTTTGTGTCAACCATGACTTGTTGTCATTAGGCTTTGCTCCTATGTTGGGGAAATCTATTTCAGGAATAAACCAGTTTTCTGTGGCTGACCAAAAAACTCTGCCTGACCTGTTCCCATCACTGACCCTGACCCAGTATCTCACCTATACCATTGGCCATATCACTGACCTGGTTACATTTAAAATCTGTTGTGACCAGTGGAGGAGTGGGACTGGAAAAGGAAACAGTGACCATCTTAAAGTGGACAGTACAAGAATGAGTAGAAATTCGAAAATTTGGAATTCATTCAAATCAGAATTCTCTTTCTCAGATGTGTCTGGTGGATGGATGTTTAAATTATATTGTTGCTGACTTAGTTTGATTTTCGATAGACAAGTGAATCAGGGATAATGGGGTATTGACAGAAAATGCAGCTGGGACCATAATAAGTTGACTCATTATATTATTTAATGGTGGAGTCGTGTCAAAGAGTTGAAAGCTCCATTGTTCTCCACAGTCCCATCTTCTGATGTTCCATTCAGCCCCTCAAACCTGCTACCTAAGAAGCAGATTGAGGCCACTCTGATGGTTAAGTGTTGGTTGGAAAGGTTTACTTGGAAAATCTAGGCTGGGTCAGGAAGAGCCTCCAACCACATAATCCCACTATCCAGGATTGCCTTCTCTGCAACTTCTGCTCCAGATATTGGTCATGCTGCAGACCGAGATTCACTGTGAATCCATCCCCCATACGCCACCCAGGGTGAGCTCAGCCAAACCCTCTGCTCTCCCTGACTACAATATTGCACAAAACGGCTTTCAAGAAAATAACCAGCCTATTTTCAACAAAATAATGCAAGAAAACATCGAATAAGAACAGGGGTAGGTATTCAGCCCCTTAATAAAAACATGGCTGAGCTACTCCAGGGCTCAACTCCACTTTGCTGCCAACTCGTTGCATCCCTCAAATTGCCAGTATGTCATCAGCCCATCACCTCCCCTGTAAATTGGGCGGCACAGTGGCTCAGTGTTTAGCACTGCTGCTGCACAGCACCAGAGTCCCTGATTCGATTCCAGCCTCGGGTGATTGTCTGTGTGGAGTTTGCACATTCTCTGCGTGGGTGTTCTCCCACCATCCAAAGATGTGCAAGCCAGGTGCAAATGCCCAAAGTGTGAGGTGCAGTAGTCAGGAGTAAATGTTGATGGACGGGTGATTTACTCTGTGGAGGGTCGGTGTGGACTTGTTGGGCCAAAGGGCCTGTTTCCAACAATAGGCAATCAAATTAATAATATAATTCTCTAGGTTAGTGAACTCCAGACATTCACTACCTTCTGAGAGAAGGCATTTCTGTGCATCTTATTTTTAAACCGACTTCCCTTATTCTGTATCCATGTCTTCGATATCAAGACTCTGCCGACGACTGGAAATATCTTCTCAACATCTATCATTTCCAATCACCTCTGTATCTTTTATGCTTCAGTAATATAAACCTTCATTCATATTAGCTACAATGAAGAAACATCTAAACATCTGCTATCAGCCAGGAATTTGTCCACGTCCTGACCATATCAGCATTCCCTTCCAGATTCTTTACATTCTGACTGCAACATGACCTTCCATGTTTGCATGCATTATCTGCAAACTCAGATATATAATGCACTCAATCTCCACCTTCAAGACATCAGTATAGACTGGAAGTAACTGTTGCCATAGGACTGATATTTGCAATACTCCAGTAGATATTTATTTTTAACCTGATAAAGACACACTAATCGCACTAATGTGGGCAGCACAGTGGCACAGTGGTTAGCACTGCTGCCTCATAGCGCCAGAGACCCGGGTACAATTCCCGACTCAGGCGACCGACTGTGTGGAGTTTGTACATTCTCCCTGTCTCTCAACAAATATCATTTTGTGTATCCTTATTGAAAAACTCTTGAAAGCCAAATAAACATTCAGCCATTCCATTTCATCAAGTTTGCTTGTTATGTTCTCAGGTATCTTCAGCAATATTTTGCATGATTTTACCGGGGAAAATGTAATTTCTCTTTCACAAATCCATGTTGACTCTGATTGCGTTAAGCTTTTACAAATATTCTGTAATTCCTTCCTTAAATGTGGATACTAGTAGATTCCCAGCAATAATGGTGAGATGAAATGGAGTGTCAGTTCCTTCTTTCTGTCTTGCTTCCTTCTTGAAGACAAAAGCCACACTGGAGATCCTCTAGCCTTGCTGGAACGCTCCTGCAATCCACAGAGTTATAGAATATTTCAAACAATGTCGCCAGTCACTCTGTCATCACGTCTTTTAAAACTATGCATCAGTTGCTGCTGAGCTGTCTATCCTGAGTCTTATCTGTTTGGGAAAACTTTGTTTTGTTTGGTAAAGGATGTTCAAGATATTTCCTCTGATCACCACCTTGTTCAAATCATGAAACACTGACAGTGTCTTCCTCGTGAGGAATGATGTAAAATTCAGGTTTAAATTATCTGCCTGTTCCCTGTAACCAGTTCCCCAGTCACACCATCTCAGTGTCCCACATATACTTTTCTAACTTTCTTTCTTGCTGAGAATGTGTTGCTGGAAAAGCGCAGCAGGTCAGGCAGCATCCACGGGGCAGGAGAATCGATATTTCGGGCATGAGCCCTTCTTCCTTCCGGAAGAAGGGCTCATGCCCGAAACATTAATTCTCCTGTTCCTTGGATGCTGCCTGACCTGTTGCTCTTTTCCAGCAACACATTTTCAGCTCTGATTTCCTGCATCTGCAGTCCTCACTTTGAATACTCTGCTTGACAGCTTTTGTGAACCGTGGGTGTTTCATCTTTTTATTGAGTCCTTCTTTTTCATCAGAAACATCCATTATTGAGCGTTATGAAAAATCTGTTAAATGTCTGCCACTGATATTCTATTCTTATATTCTGCCTTACTCAAGATCTAAGACAGAAATCTGCAGGAAAGATGTTAATTTGGGGTGCCACAGTGTTTCACACTGCTGCTTCACAACACCAGGGTGTCAGGTTCAATTCCAGCCTTGATCATCTGTCTGTGTGGCGTTTGCACATTCTCACCATATCCCCATTTCTTCCTCAATCCCAAAGATGTGCATGTTAGGTGGATTAGCCATGCTAAATTGCCAATATATTTCAGGGATGTGTAGTTAGGTGCATTTATCAGGGGTAAATGTAGAGTATAGGGTGGGGGAATGGTGCTGTGTGGATTCCTTTTCAGTGGGTTGATGTGGAATTGTTGGGCCCAATGATCTATTTCCATGGTGTAGGGATTCTAGGATATTTTTATAATTCCTAGTTCTTTCCAATCATTCAGGGATATCTTTTGCATGGAACTGAACACATGATCAGCTGAGAGTGACTCTATTCTCCCAGTTTTCCAGTCTCTGTAACTCTGATTAATGATGCCACATTCCAGTGGAAAGACTCTGACATGGCTCCTGTTCCCTGAAATGAGAAATCCCACCAACGCTGGTGAATAGGGCCTTCAGCTATGACTCCATCCTCCACGCTTATGCCCTCACCCCTTCCCCTCATTTCTAGAACAATGATACAAATCACTTTGTCCTCAATTTCCATTGCACTAGATTTTGCATACAAAGAATCAGCCTCTGCCACTCCCACCACCTCCAGCAGGACAGCACTATCAAACACATCTTCCCCACCTCTTCACTGTCAGCATTTCACGAGGAGCATTCCCCCGTGACATCCTCCACCTCCCCGAACACTTCCCCACGCCCCCGTGGCACATCACCACCTATTTGCAGAAGCTTGCCCATTCACCTCTTCCCTCCTCACTGTCCAAGGTCCCAAAAACACCTTCCAGGTGAAGCAGCATTTCACTTCTACTCTTACAGTACAGTCTCCTGTCATTGCTGCTCACAACACAGCCTCGTTTACATTGGGCGAGACCAAAGAGAGAATGCTTCGAGGAACATTTCCGCTCCCTACAGGTAGTTCTGACCTTGTCATTGTTTCCCATTTCAATAACATACCTTGCTCTCGTTATCATTTCAGTCCTGGGCTGCTGCAATGTTCCAGTGCGGCACAACCTAAGCTCCAGTAACACGTCACTATATGTTTCGGTAGTTTCCATCTTGTGGGACTTAATATTTAATTCCATAACTTCACAGTATGACCCTGTTATGACTGTCCTCCATTTTTCATACTTTGTCGTTCTTGGTCTCCTACTGACCTTGTCTTGTTTTTGACTTGTTTATTTTGTACTGTATGAAGAAAACTAGTCTCCCCCACTGACACTTTAATTCACACTCATTTTACAACTCTTTCTCTTTCATCACAAGTTTGTCCTTTCCCCTCTGCCTCCATACCCTCTGTTTCCTATCATCCCTCCTCGACTTCTGCCATGGCATTAAAAAGCCAATTTTCCAATCTTTTTCAGTTCTGAAGAAGGGTCATGCTGAAATTGAAGCATCAACTTTGTTTTTCTGTCTTCACACATGCTGCCAGTTTCTCCAGAAGTCAATCAGACACATAATACATTTTCAATAAAACAGAAAACTGTGGATACTGGAAATCGGAGACAAAAACAAAATTGTTGTACAAACTGACAGTGTTAAAGAATCGTCACTGAACCGAAAAGACTAACTCTGTTTTCACTTCACGGTTGCTGCCAGTCCTGATGAGATCCTCTCACTATTTCTGTTTTTCAACACATTGCAGACATGTTTGCCCAACATATTGAGCCATACACCAGCAAATGGACGATAACACAAGCTCCACAAACTGGTTCTGAAAAACTGCACAAGGCCAGCAATCACTGACACGACAGAGCTGTTCATCATGGTCAGCGAGAGAAACAGATGGAAACACATTCTGTTCAACACTATTGGAAGGGAAATGATTCAGATGAATATGTTAAAAGGGTTTTGCGGAATGTAACAAATTGATGGTGTCACAACCTTGAGAGATCCTTAAAGTGGTAGTGCTCCCCATATCAGAAAGCAGAGTAGATCACTGAGTAACGGGGTGATGGGTGAATGGGTCTCAGTGTGAATTGGGGGTCAGGAAGGAGAATTACAGGTGCAGATATTGCATCTCAAACTGGGCATTTATGTGGTGCTGTAAACAACAGCAATATCAGAAGCAAAATTTTAGTCAATCATGATGTCAAACTTTTTCTTTGAGATAATCCCTCAGTCTACCATTGCCATCAAGTCTGGTTCAATAATGAGTGAAGGTGAACTTGCTCGGATCAGAAACCTAAAACTGTACCTAACATGTATGACAACCCGTTAAAGCTACCGCACTTGACTGCTTACACACCAGACAGCAGAACGAACATCTGATACAGAGGGCAAAATGACACCAAATCCGACAGATCGTATCTAAGCCCTGCAGCCTTGCCACACTCATCCACAAATGATGGACTATTAAACAACTCACTGGAGGAGGAAGCTCCACAAATATCTTCGTCCTCATGATGGAAGGATGTAGTATCTGCACCATTCTCACCTCGATGTGTTGAGTGGATGACACACCCCATCCTCATCATGATCGCCACACAATCACAGATGTGCTTCTTCAAACAATTCAATTCTCTGCACTTGACATCCAGAAAGGGTTGACCACAGTAGATGGGACAAAGGCAATGGGCTCTGATACCATTCCTGTCAGAGGACCCAAGACTTGTGCTGCACAACAAGACGTATTCCTGGGGAAGTTTTTTTCATTCCATAACTCTGACATCTATCAGGAAATCTGACAATTGTCTGATCTCCTAAGCGGCGAATAATTACAATCTTCTAGGAGAAAGTGAGGACTGCAGATGCTGGAGATCAGAGCTGAAAATGTGTTGCTAGAAAAGCGCAGCAGGTCAGGCAGCATCCAAGGAACAGGAGAATCGACGTTCCGGGCATGAGCCCTCCTTCAGCAATAATTACAATCTGTCAACTAGTATGCAATCAGTCACATTATGATAGTAGAACATAGAACATAGAACATAGAACAATACAGCACAGAACAGGCCCTTCGGCCCACGATGTTGTGCCGAACATCTATCCTAGATTAAGCACCCATCCATGTACCTATCCAATTGCCGCTTAAAGGTCGCCAATGATTCCGACTCTACCACTCCCACGGGCAGCGCATTCCATGTCCCCACCACTCTCTGGGTAAAGAACCCACCCCTGACATCTCCCCTATACCTTCCACCCTTCAGCTTAAATTTATGTACCCTTGTAACACTCTGTTGTACAGGGGAAAAAGTTTCTGACTGTCTACTCTATCTATTCCTCTGATCATCTTATAAACCTCTATCAAGTCACCCCTCATCCTTCGCCGTTCCAACGAGAAAAGGAAGAGAACTCTCAACCTGTCCTCGTACGACCTATTCTCCATTCCAGGCAACATCCTGGTAAATCTTCTCTGCACCCTCTCCAAAGCTTCCACATCTTTCCTAAAGTGAGGCGACCTGAACTGCACACAGTACTCCAAATGTGGCCAAACCAAAGTCCTATACAGCTGCAACATCACTTCACGACTCTTGAATTCAATCCCTCCGCTAATGAACGCTAATACACCGTAGGCCTTTTTACAAGCTCTATCCACCTGAGTGGCAACTTTCAAAGATCTATGTACATAGACCCCAAGATCCCTCTGTTCCTCCACCTGACTAAGAAACCAACCATTAACCCTGTATTCCGCATTCTTATTTGTTCTTCCAAAATGGACAACCTCACACTTGGCAGGGTTGAACTCTATCTGCCACTCCTCAGCCCAGCTTTGCATCATATCTAAGTCTCTTTGCAGCCGACAACAGCCCTCCTCACTGTCCACAACTCCACCAATCTTCGTATCATCTGCAAATTTACTGACCCACCCTTCGACTCCCTCATCCAAGTCATTAATAAAAATTACAAACAGCAGAGGACCCAGAACTGATCCCTGCGGAACTCCACTTGTAACTGGGCTCCAGGCTGAATATTTACCATCTACCACCACTCTCTGACTTCGACCGGTTAGCCAGTTTTCTATCCAATTGGCCAAGTTTCCCTCTATCCCATGCCTCCTGACTTTCCACATAAGCCTACCATGGGGAACCTTATCAAATGCCTTACTAAAATCCATGTACACTACATCCACTGCTCTACCCTCATCCACATGCTTGGTCACCTCCTCAAAGAATTCAATAAGACTTGTAAGGCAAGACCTACCCTTCACAAATCCGTGCTGGCTGTCCCTAATCAAGCAGTGTCTTTCCAGATACTCATAAATCCTATCCCTCAGTACCCTTTCCATTACTTTGCCTACCACAGAAGTAAGACTAACTGGCCTGTAATTCCCGGGGTTATCCCTATTCCCTTTTTTGAACAGGGGCACAACTTTCGCTACTCTCCAGTCCCCTGGTACCACCCCCGTTGACAGTGAAGACGAAAAGATCATTGCCAATGGTACTGCAATTTCCTCTCTTGCTTCCCACATAATCCTAGGATATATCCCGTCAGGCCCGGGGGACTTGTCTATCCTCAAGTTGTTCAAAATGTCCAACACATCTTCCTTCCTAACAAGTATCTCTTCTAGTTTACCAGTCCGTTTCACACTCTCCTCTTCAACAATACGATCCCTCTCGTTCGTAAATATTGAAGGAAAGTACTTGTTCAAGACCTCTCCTATCTCTTCCGACTCAACACACAATCTCCCACTACTGTCCTTGATCGGAACTACCCTCGTTCTCGTCATTCTCATGTTTCTCACATACGCATAAAATGCCTTGGGGTTATCCTTGATCCTATCCGCCAAGGATTTTTCATGCCCTCTCTTAGCTCTCCTAATCCCTTTCTTCAGGTCCCTTCTGGCTATCCTGTATCCCTCCACTGCTCTGTCTGAACCCTGTTTCCTCAACCTTACGTAAGCCTCCTTCTTCCTCTTTCCTAGACATTCAACCTCCCTCGTCAACCAAGGCTCCCTCACACGACCATTTCTTTCCTGCCTGATAGGTACATACATATCAAGGACACGTCGTATCTGCTCCTTGAAAAAGTTCCACATTTCCACCACATCCTTCCCTGACAACCTATGCTCCCAACTTATGCTCCTCAAATCCTGTCTTACAGCATCGTAATTTCCCTTCCCCCAATTGTAAAATCTACCCCGTTGTGCGCACCTATCTCTCTCAATACCCAAGGTGAAAGTCACAGAATTGTGGTTACCATCACCGAAGTGTTCACCCACTAACAAGCCCATCACTTGTCCCGGCTCATTACCGAGTACCAAATCCAATATGGCCTCCCCTCTGGTTGGACAATCTACATACTGAGCTAGAAAAGCTTCCTGGACACACTGCACAAACACCGCCCCATCCAATCTACTTGATCTAAAGAGCTTCCAATCAATATTTGGGAAGTTGAAGTCGCCCATGACTACGACCCTGTGGCTTCTGCACCTTTCCAAAATCTGTTTCCCAATCTGTTTCTCCTCATCTCTGCTGCTATTGGGGGGCCTATAGTAAACACCAAACAAGGTGACTGCACCTTTCCTATTTCTGACTTCAGCCCATACTACCTCCAAAGGCAGATCCCCCTCAAACTTCCTTTCTGCAGCCGTTATACCATTTCTAATTAGTAATGCCAACCCCCCTCCTTTTTTACCACCCTCCCTAATCTTACTGAAACACCTGTAACCAGGAACCTCCAACAACCATTCCTGTCCCTCTTCTATCCACATTTCCGTGATGGCCACAACATCGTAGTCCCAGGTACCGATCCACGCCTTAAGTTCACCCACCTTATTTCTGATACTCCTTGCGTTGAAGTATACGCACTTGAGCCCATCTCTGTGTCCGCAAGTATTCCCTGTCAGTGCTACCTTCTCCACAGCCTCCCTACATTCTTGGACATCCTGACACACAGCTAGCTTACTTGCTGGACTGCAAGTCCGGATCCCATCCCCCTGCCAAATTAGTTTAACCGCCCCCGAAGAGTGCTAGAAAACCTACCCCCCAGGATATTGGTGCCCTTCTGGTTCAGGTGCAACCCGTCCTGTTTGTGGGGGGGAGGATTTTATAGAAACATATAAATTTATGCATGGAACAGATAGGATAGATGAAGAGACGGCATTTTCATTGGCAGGTGAAACTGGGGCAAGAGGGCATCGCCTCAGGATTAGATGGAGCAAATTTAGAACAAAATTGAGAAGGAACATCTTCACTCAGAGTGTTGTAAATCTATGGAATTCCTTGTCAGAGTTGACGCTTTTTCAGTCAACATTTTCAAGCTAAGATTTTTTTTGAACTGAAAGAACTAAATAAAGGAATTCAGGGATGCTGTGAGAGTGCGGGAAAGTGGAGCTCTGTCCATGAAAAGATCAGCCATGATCTATTGAAAGGCAGAGCAGGCTGGACAGACCAGATGGCCCACTCCTGCTCTGAACCTCTCAGCTTGTTCTATCCCTGATTGTGTTATAAACCTCCATCATGTGAAATCTCAATCTCCTTTGTTCTCAGCATGTTGGAAAGAATCCCAAAGAACAACGAAAATTTACAGTCCAAAAACAGACCCTTTGGCCCTCCAAGCCTGAGCTGATCCAAATCTACTGTCTAAACCTGTGACGCAATTCTTAAGCATCTGTATCCCTCTGCTCCCCACCTACTCATGCATCTGTCCAGACCCATCGTAAATGAATCTACCATGCCTGCCTCTCCCACCTCTGATGGCAATGCGTTCCAGCCACCCACCACCCTCTGTGTAAAGCCTATCCAAGAGCACCATTTCTAACAACATGCTGGTAAGTCTTTTCTGAACCCTGTCCAGCTTAATAATATCCGTCCTATAACAGGGCTAACAGACCTGCACGGAGTACTCCAGAACAGGCCTCATGAATGACTTGTACTTGAACTTAACATTCCAACACCTGTCCTCAAAAGTGTGATCTAAGAAAGCACGCTGAACACCTTCTTAACCAAACTGTCTACATGTGACACAAACTTCAAAGAATTATAGCTGAGCCCCGAGGTCTCTTCAACAAATTACAATGGCCAGACATTTGAATTGTATTTTCCTCTCCTTGTTTCTTTTACTAAAATGCAATACTATGAATTTATTGAAATAAACTCTACCTGCCACTCCTCAGCCCCGTGAATGATATTACCACCCCCTTACCCTCTCCCTTCAGTTTTAAAAGACCCTTTCCCTCTCCAGGAGGCCTACAAAACTGAGGCCTTGATATTTGCAAAGACCTAGGGCTTCATTTGTTTTGTCCGACAGGAGGAGGATGGGGGTGCATTGTAGACCTAGCCAGTGGGGAGGAGAGGCTGGAAAATAAACAGCTGCCTTGTATCATTCAATAGTTTTAGGAATAGGACAGTCACACGTTAGAGGCAAGAAATAGTGTTTGCTGTGTGAGGCCTGAAATGCTTCTTTGTTCGTCTCTGGTGTTCAGTACTAACGTCTGTTCAAGATTCTTCACAGCGTGTCTGTGGGATTTCTTTCCTGAATATTGCAGACTATAGATAATAGCCATTTAAATTGGAATTCATAACCAAGTAATAAAAGATAATAATGGCTTTTCTTGATGTCAGAAAACATGCACTCAGATTCTAGTGTTGAGGCAAATAGCTGGCACATTTTTAAAAAAAATAATTCTTTTAGCAGTGTAAATCAGTCAAGTGAACCAGATATTAATGAATCTATACCGAGATGCAAGAAGGCATTTAAAATGTGATCAAAATGTGGGCATGGTTCATTCTTGTGTAGTGGGTAGCACTCATGCTTTTGAGCCAGAACTTTGGATTTGATTCCTGTTCCTATTGATGTATTGTCACGTCTCCAGCTCTTGATCAGGTGGTCTGGATTCAATTCATGCCTGTCACAGAGGTTTTTCACAGTATATTAGAACAGGTTGATGAACACACACACAGCAGAATAATGTGCAGCTTTAGGGGCTGTTGCAGTGTGGTGGCAGTGTCTCTACCTCTGGGCCCAAAAGTCTAGGTTAAAATCCCACACAGATGTTTCATCATATGTCGGAACACATTGATTAAAATTATTTTGGAATTGTGAGTTGATCAGGAAGGAAGACGTTTCAGTACTGAATTTTAGAATTTTCGCACGAGATAACTGAAAGTCCAGCCAGAGTTCAGATCAGAGTAGTGCTGGAAAAGCACAGCAGTTCAGGCAACATCCGAGGAGCAGAAAAATCGAGTTTCAGGCAAAAGCCCTTCAGCCCTTCGTGTTGATTGGAGGTTTATAAAATCATGAGGGGATTGGATAATGTGAACAGTCAGGTTCTTGCCCCCAGGGTAGGGGAGTCCCAGACTGGAGGGCAGAGATTTAAAGGTTAGTGAGGAAAGATTTAAAAGAGACCTGAGGGGCACTTTTTGTCCCAGAGGGTGGTGCACGTATGGAATGAGCTGTGAGAGGAAATGGTGGAGACTGGTACAATTACACTTCTTAAAAGCCATCTGGAAGGATCCATGTGTAGAACAGCTTTAAAGGGATATGGACCAAATACTGTGAAATGGAACTAGATTAATTTAGGATATCTGATTGGCATGGATGAGTCGGACCAAAAAGTCTGAAAAGGAACCTTCCACCACCATCCTCTGTCATCTACATTCGAGCTAGTTCTGTACAAAAATGCTTCATTCTTCCTGTATTCCATGAGATCTAACCTTATTGACCAGTCACCCATGAGGAACCTTGTTGAACCACTTACTGAAGTCCATAAAGATCATGTTAACCACTCTGCCCTCATCAATCTTTGTTATTCTTTCTAAAAATCTCAATCAAGTTCTTGAGACATGATTTCCCACACACAAAGCCATGCCTGCCTACCCCCAATCCATCTTTGTCTCTCTAAATACATGTAAATCCTGTCCCTCAGGATTCCCTCCAACGACTTGCCCATCACTGTATTCAGGCTCACTGGTGTATAGTTCCCTGGCTTTTTCTTACCAGCTTTCTTAATAGTTGCACCACATTAGCCAACCTCCAGTCTTCCAGCACCTCACCTCTAACTATCAATAATACAAATTCCGCAACAAGGGGCCCAGGAATCACTTCCCTAGATTCCCACAGAGTTCTAAGGTACACATGATCAGGTCCTGGAGATTTATCCACTTTTATGTGTTTCAAAACATCCAGCATCTCATCCTCTGTAATATGAACATTTTTCAAGATGTCACCATCTATTTCCTCTCATTCTATGTCTTCCAGGTCTTTCTCCACGGTAAACACTGATGCAAAACACATGCTTAATATCTTCACCATCCCCTGTGGCTGACCTTCGTGGGGTCCTATTCACTCCCGAGCTACCCTTTTATCCCAAATATATTTATAAAAACTCTTTGGATTCTCTTTAACCCTCTTTGCCAAAGCAATTTCATATCCTTTTTGGCCATCCTGATTTCGCTGTCAAGTGTACCTCGACAGCCTTTAACTCTTCTATGGATTCACACAATCTCTCCTGCCTGTACCGAATATGTGCTTCCTTCTTTTTAGTAACTAAACCCTCAGTTTCTCTACTGATCCAGCATCTTCCAGCCTTTCCTTTCACTCTAACAGGAATATTATGTCTCTGGACTTTCAATGTCTCATTTTTGAAGGCTTCCCATTATCCAATCATCCCTTCACCTGTGAAAATCTGCTTGCAATCAGCTTTTGAAAGTTCTTGCCTAACACCATCAAAATTAACCATCCTCCAATTTAGAAGCTCTCTTTTGAGACCCAAACTATCATTTTCCATTACTATCTTAATGCTAATATAATTATGGTTGCTGGTCCGACTGACCCCTCAGTCACCTGCCCTGCCTTATTCCCCAGGAATAGGTTTAGCATTGCACCTTCTTTTGGAGGTACATCTATATGCTGAAGCAGAAAACGTTCTTGTACACATTTAACAATTTCTCTTCCATCGAAACCAAACACTATGACCATCCCAATCTATGTTTGGAAGTTAAAATCCACTACCATAACCACCCTATTCTTCTTAAAGAGAATTGAAATCGCCCTACCAGTTTGCTTCTCAACTTCCTGTTGACTATTAGACGGGCAACAATACAATCCCAATGAGGTGATCATCCCTTTCTTATTTCTCAGTGCTATCTAAATAAATTCCCTGAATGCATTCCTGGGAATATCAAATTTAAATGCAACAGTAATATTATCTGTTATCAAAAATAACAACATCCCTCCTCTCTCACCCACCTTTCTACCCTTCCAATAGCATGTTTATTCTGGAAAATTAACTTCCAATCCTTCCTTTCCTTGAGCCACGTTTCTGTAATTGTTATGTTAGCCCAGTCCCATGTTCTTCAACAAGCCCTGAGTTCATCTGCCTTCCCTGTTTGGCCTCTTGCGTTGAAGTAAATGAAGTTTAATGTATGAGCCGCAACTTGTTCTCTGCTTTGTTCCTGCCTGGCCTGACTGTTTGACTTGCTCCATTTCCATTATTTTCTGTCATTCATGAAACTGCTAAGTGTGCTCTCTATATTTCTCATCCACAGAAAGATAGGAAAGATCAGAGGATAAACTCTTGTCTATGGTGTAACATTCCAATCTATCACTCTGAGATTCTGATCCATCGTTGTAACATTTCAGTCAATCTTTCTCAGATTCTGATCTCTCCCTCTCTGGAGCTGCTCTTCCCAACCCTGGGAAGGATACTATGGGACAACACACTGAAATAATCCCCTTATTGATAGGCGAGGGAAACACCCCAGTGACAAACCTGGATCTATGAAGATTAACATCATCCACAGTTCCTGAACAAACAGCTCCAGTGAACCACTTTCATGCCAACACGTTTAATGTAACAACAGTAATGGGTCTGAGTGGGATGTTGACATCACCTGCTATTTTTCTGATAGCCCACCTCCAATTATCCTAACACTGTTAGAGGTGAAGGAGAAAGGTGATTGTTTCCCTTCACAGGCTCGCTGCCTCTGCTGTGTTATCCACATACAATGCTCAGTGCCACTTTAGATTAGACTTACAGTGTGGAAACAGGCCCTTCGGGCCAACAAGTCCACACCGACCAGCCGATGCGCAACCCACCCATACCCCTACATTTACCCCTTAACTAACACTACGGGCAATTTAGCATGGCCAATTCACCTGACCCGCACATCTTTGTGACTGTGGGAGGAAACCGGAGCACCCGGAGGAAACCCACGCAGACACGGGGAGAACGTGCAAACTCCACACAGTCAGTCGCCTGAGTCGGGAATTGAACCCGGGTCTACAGGCGCTGTGAGGCAGCAGTGCTAACCACTGTGCCACCGTGCCGCCCACTTCCTTCCTAACAGCCGATCGGGAAATTGCTACTACACTGACATCTTCTCCACCACAAGAACTGCCAATCTTAAAGCTGTCTCTGGGGACAACTGCGCTGAAAGTATACAGGAAGTGTGGATTTCCTCTCACTGCTATAATAAGGCAATGTTTTATCTCTAACACAATGCACTTTAATGATTTGTTTCTAAAGTTGCAAACATCTTATTGCACCACTGCCCCCAACACCACTGTCCCCTGATACCCCTGCTCCCTGATAGCCCAGCACCCTGACACCACTGTCCCCTGACACGACTGTCTACTGCCCCTGACACCACTGTCCCCTGACACCACTGCCCCTAACACCAGTGCACCCCGACACCACTGCCCCCTGACACTACTTTCCCCTGGCACCACTGTCATCTGACACCACTGCCTCCTGACACCACTGTCCCCTGACACCACTGCATCCTGACACCACTGCACCCTGACAACACTGTCCCCTGACACCACGGCACCCTGACATAACAGTCCCCTGACACCACTGTCCCCTTACACCACTGTCCCCTTACACCACTGCACCCTGACACCGCTGTCCCCTGACATCACTGCCCCTGATACCACTTTGCGCAGACACCACTGTGCCCTGGTACCACTGCACCCTGACGCCACTACACTCTGACACTACTGTCCCCGACACCATTGCCCCCTGACACCTCTACACTCTGACAACACTGCCCCCTGACACCACTGCAAACTGACACCACTGTCCCCTGACACTACTGTCCGCTGGCACCACTGCACCCTGGCACCACTGTCCCCTGACTTCACTGTCTCCTGACACTACTGCCTCCTGACACCACTGTCCCCTGACACCACTTTCTCCTGACACCACTGTCCCCAACACCACTGTCCCCTGACACCACTGCACCCTGGCACCTCTGCACCCTGACACCAGTGCACCCTGGCACCTCTGTCCCCTGACACCACTGCATCCTGACATCACTGTCCCCTGACACAACTGCTCGTGACACTACTGTCCCCTGACGCCACTGCATCCTGACACCACTGCACCCTGACACCACTGTCCCCTGACACCACTGTCCCCTGACACCATGGTCTCCTGACACAACTGCCCCTGACACCACTGCACCCTGACACCACTCCAGCCTGGCAAAACTGCACCCGGACATCACTACACTCTGACACTACTGTTCCCCTGACACCACTGCTCCCTGACATCACTGCACGCTGACACCACTGTCATCTGAACCACTGCTTACTGACACCATTGTCTCCAGACACCACTGCCCCATGACACCACTGTCCCCTGACATCACTGCCCTGACACCACTGTCCCCTGACACCACTGCATCCTGACACCACTGCACCCTGACATCACTGTTTCCTGACACTACTGCACCCTGACACCCCTCTCTCCTGACACCACTGCATCCTGGCTCCACTGCCCCTGACACCACTGCATCCTGATACCACTGCACCCTGACATCACTATTTCCTGACACCACTGCCTCCTGACACCCCTGTCCCCTGACACCACTTCCGCTGACACCACTGTCCCCTGACACCACTGCCCCCTGACACCACTACACCCTAACAGCACTGCCCCCTGACACCACGGCACCCTGACACCACTGTCCTCTGACACCACTTCCCCCTCACACCACTACACCCTTACACCACTTTCTCCTGACACCACTGTCATCTGACAGCAATGCCTCCTGACGCCTCTGTCTCCTGACACCACTGTCCCCTGACACCACTGCACCATGACACCACTGCACCATGACACAACTGCCCCTGACACCACTGCATGCTGACACCACTGCACTCTGGCACCACTGCACCCTGACACAACTACACTCTGACACTACTGTCCCCTGACACCAGTACACCCTGACACCACTGCCCCCTGACAACACTGCACCCTGACCCCACTCTCCCCTGACACCATTGTCCCCTGACACAACTGCCCCTGACACCACTGTCCCCTGACACCACTACACATCGACAAAACTGTCTCCTGTCACCATTACACACTGACATCCCTTTCCACTGGTACCACTGTCATCTGACTCCACTGCCCCCTGACACCACTGTCTCCTGACACCACTGTTCCATGACACCACAGTCCCTGACACCACAGTCCCCTGACATCACTGCCCCTGAAACTACTGCACCCTGAAACCACTGCACCCTAGGACAACTGCACCCTTACACCACTGCACCCTGACACCACTGCATACTGGCACCACTGCCCCTGACACCACTGCACGCTGACATCACTGTCTCCTGACACTAATGCCTCCTGACACCACAGTCCCCTGACACCACTGTCCCCTGTCACCACTGTCCCCTGACACCACTGCCCCTAACACCACTGTCCCCTGACACGACTGCCCCTGAAACCTCTGCTCGCTGACACCACTGCACCCTGGCACCATTGCACCCTGACACCACTACACTCTGACACAACTGCCCCATGACAACACTGCACCCTGACAACACTGTCCCCTGACACCACTGTCCCCTGACACCACTTCCCCTGACACTACTGTCCCCTGACACCACTGCCTCTGACACTACTGTCCCCTGACACCACTGCCTCTGACACCACTGAACCACGTCAACACTGCACCCTGACACCACTGCACCCTGGCAAAACTGCACCCAGACATCACTACACTCCGACACTACTGTCCCCTGACACTACTGCTCCCTGACAACATGCACCCTGACACCACCTTCCACTGACACCACTGTCATCTGACACCACTGCATACTGGCACCACTGCACCCTGACATCACTGTCTCCTGACACTACTGCCTCCTGACACGACAGTCCCCTGACACCACTGTCCCCTGTCACCACTGTACCCTGACACAACTGTCCCTGTCACCACTGTCCCCTGACACCACTGCCCCTAACACCACTGTCCCCTGACACGACTGCCCCTGAAACCTCTGCTCGCTGACACCACTGCACCCTGGCACCAATGCACCCTGACACCACTACACTCTGACACAACTGCCCCGACACCACTGCACGCTGACATCACTGTCTCCTGACACTAATGCCTCCGGACACCACAGTCCCCTGACACCACTGTCCCCTGTCACCACTGTACCCTGACACAACTGTCCCTGTCACCACTGTCCCCTGACACCACTGCCCCTAACACCACTGTCCCCTGACACGACTGCCCCTGACACCTCTGCACGCTGACACCACTGCAACCTGGCACCATTGCACCCTGACACCACTACACTCTGACACAACTGCCCCATGACACCACTGCACCCTGACACCACTGTCCCCTGACACCACTGTCCCCTGACACCACTGCCCCTGACACTACTGTCCCCTGACACCACTGCCTCTGACACCACTGAACCCCGTCACCACTGCACCCTGACACCACTGCAGCCTGGCAAAACTGCACCCAGACATCACTACACTCTGACACTACTGTCCCCTGACACTACTGCTCCCTGACACCATGCGCCCTGACACCACCTTCCACTGACACCACTGTCATCTGACACCACTGCCTACTGACAACACTGTCTCCTGACACCACTGCCCCATGACACCACAGCCCTCTGACACCACTGCCCCATGACACCACAGTCCTCTGACATCACTGCCCCTGACTCTACTGCACCCTGACACCACTGCATCCTGGCACCACTACCCCTGATACCACTGCATCCTGATACCACTGCACCCTGACATCACTATCTCCTGACACTACTGCCTCCTGACACCACTCTGTCCTGGCACCACTGTCCCCTGACACCACTGTTCCCTGACACCCCTGTCTCCTGAAACCACTGCCCCCTGGTGTTCTTTGCCACTCTGACGTATTGTTCAAAATGCCCAATTTTGCATACCACCAAAACATTGGGCTGTCTCATTAATTTGATGTCATCCAAAACATTAACATTCAAAATTAATTGCACTGTGATATCTTGGGGAATAATTTAAATTGATTGGCTGAATTCATGTTTGTTGTGTACCATGGCAACTCAGCTCCAGCTATTTGTTTCACAAACAAACGTTCCACATTTAAATTGTTCATCATACTCTGTGCTCTCAGTCAGTCCTTGCTAGCTTTCACTCCCTCTTGAAGGTACAGTACACACCTACTTCTTCATAACACATCTGAAATTGGCTCTTCTATGGTGTTATGGTCATAACTCTTTCATACAAATTTCCTGCTTTTTACCCCTGCAAACCTGTGGTACATGATCTTCATGATTATATAGTACTTACACATTCTTCTCTGGTAATGATGATTGTTTTCAATTCATTGCCTGATTTTCTTTTATTTTTCATATTTTTCAATGTCATAATTTATAAAGATAGTGAGAAAATCAGTGTTGAATGTCTAAGCCATTTCCTCTTTTGTAATTACTAATGCCCCAGTTCCAACCACTCAGGTTTGAATATGCCCTTTCAGTCCCCTCATCCTTTTCTCTACTTCTTGGAAGGTCTTACCATCTTACTTCAAAACTTTTCTTTTTTGCTTACTTTTGCATTCTGTTTTCTCCATGTTTTTTTAAAATAAAAACCAATGCATTTTTAAAAAAAAACATGTCAGTAAGCTTTGCAACATTAATCCTGCTTTGTATATTTTGATGTAATCTGTAATTTCCATGATTAATTACTGCTGCTGCAATCTTCTCATTAGAGCATGTCTCAGTGGAATAAATCCATTTTGAAAGTGAGAAAATCTCCTTAAATGTCTGGTACTGCTTATTTACCAACTTAAGTTTTCAATTCACTTCTTTTTTCAAATGTGCTTTCATGGGTTTATGTTTCTTTCATATAAATTTAAGGCATCAGGTTCAAATCCATACTTCCCACACAAAACTAGAAGATGTTTCATCATGTCATGGTCACTCTTGAATAGTGCAGCAGTAGCTAAACCTTCTATTCTGCCTTACTTCCTTATGCTTCTACTCATACACACACACAAATTGATTTCAGGTAGTATAATTATTCAGTCACTCTCAAGATTTAATACATTTCAAAACTGCTGCAAAAGGATAATTTACAATATTCTCCAACTGCTTTCTGAATTTGTTTTTTTGTCACGACATGTATCACAGTATTTGTATTGCAAATGGGCAGCTGGAAAATGCAGCCTAGTTGAATTACAAAAATAGGCAGCATTTTCGACATGTATCCCAAAAATACTATTTGCCAATTTATGGGACACTGACCATAGAAGAATGAAATTTCCTGAAAGAAGAAACAATGAAATGATGGAATTCCTTCTTCTCTTCATTGTTGTGTCTCTGGCACTCTTCTTATTGCTCTGATGGTGCGGTGTCCTGTGGGATCTGTTGGTCACTATAGTGTGTCTGAACTAAAACATTGAAAAGCAGAAAGAAAATGAAAACAACCCCAGGTGTTAGTCTGAAATGAAACAACTCGATTGCTCGCCCCTCCCCCGCCGAATGAAGAATGTTTGATATACCATGGCAGCCAGCAGTACCCTCACATTATACTTACCTGGAGACATAAAATAGAGTCAGAGAGTCATAGAGATGTGCAGCACAGAAACAGACCCTCCGTCCAACGTGTCCATGCCGACTACATATCCCAACCCAATCTAGTCCCACCTGCCAGCATCCGGCCCATATCCCTCCAAATCCTTCCTATTCGTATACCTATGCAGATGCCTTTTAAATGTTGCAATTTTACCAGCCTCCACCACTTCCTCTGGCAGCTCATTCCATACACGTACCACCCTCTGTGTGAAAATGTTGCCCCTTAGGTCTCTATGAGATTTTCCCCTCTCACCCTAAACCTATGCCCTCTAGTTCTGGACTCCCTGACCCCGGGGAAATACTTTATCTATTTATTCTATCCATGCCCCTCATAATTTTGTAAACCTCTATAATGTCACCCCTCAGCCTCCAATGTTCCAAGGAAAGCAGCCCCAGCTTGTTCAGCCTCTCCCTATAGCTCAAATCCTCCAACCCTGGCAACATCCTTGTAAATCTTTTCTGAACCCTTTGATTAAGATCCTGTTCTAATCCTGAGGTAACCTTCTTAACAAGAAAATGTTCTTCAAACAGCTCAACCCATTCAACATTCCCAAAACGACTGCCATTGTTTTCACATTGCAATATGTATTTTTCAGAATTGGGAAAAAATGGCCACAAATCAATTCAAAGTGAAAGAACTATGAACCAGACACAATCGTCAGTAGCTGCATAAAGCAGGACAGCGAAGATATTACACACAGATGTCTTGTAAGGCATGATGCTTTTCCTTATAGACAAATGGAATGAGTCACAATATGAGGTCAAGGATAAAGTCCAGGAGTTCTGCAATTGCCACGGCCACAGGTTGGAAGTCACACATTGGGAGGGTCCACACTTTACCTGCGAGAGGACTCTGATCATTAGTTAAGAGAAAGGTAAGCAATGAAGTAACAAATTCTGCTTGAGAAAAGGGACCAGTTTTACTTTTTTCCTCCGACATTACCACTAAACAGTGGTTATGTTTATTTATTCCAAGCACCCATGTCATGCGTGCACAGGAGTGAAAAAAATAAGAGAAATAACAATGAATGTAAAAAAGCTTTTATTTATATCCCACCACCAGGAAGAAAGGAAACACCCGAGTGGCAAGTTACAAGCAGTGCCCATCTCATCGAAGGGCAATGGCTAAGTGATCAAGAAAGTGAAGGGGAGGGGAGGGATTTAATCAACATTGCATTGGTGGAGGAAAGAAAGCCCCCGACATCCCATGGGCCACGGCCCAGTCTGACAGATTACTGATCTTGATATGCACATGGACACTGTGCCATTGCGGTAGCAATGAATTGTCATGGTTTTAGGATTATCTGCTGGAGCCAGTGGTTGCCATTTTATGAATTTGATTATGAATAAGAAAACAATGGGCTGAGATAAACCTAGCTGTAGTCCAGAAAGGTTCCTTATTGTTGGAAAGAATGTTGCAGCAAATGATACAATCCAAAAGCAATAGTTTTGATGTGGTCTAAATAGTTTGAAGTTAGATCAGCTGGATGTAATGTGCCAGATTTCATTGTGACTGGGTTTTACTGGGCTAGGGTGGGGTTGCCAGTGATATATTCCCCTGATGAATAGTAAGTACTTCTGGGTGATTGTGGATCATTCAGACTACATTCTAAACATGGACCAGTAATGTGTGAACCAGTGTTGGAGTGTTGGAGTGTTGGAGTGTTGGAAATGATTAAGACACTTTCTCTGAACTCTCCTCAAGCAGAGATATTAGAGCGTGCTTGCAATCTTGCATGGGGCTCTCAGATAGTTTTCTTTAATTCTGACTGTGATGCAATACTCCCTACTTGCAGCTCCAACATCACTCAAAAAGCTGACATCATCAAGCAAATAAATAGTCCACTAAACTGGAACCTAGTTAATAATTCAAACAATCACTGGTACAATAATGATTCAGAACTTGAGAATGGTACTTTGGAATGGCACAAAATAGGGAGGAGTTTCGCTAGGATGAATTATTTATCTGTAAAATTTAATCAGTTGTGACCAATGCATTGCATTGACAATCTGGCGAATTGTTGCTGAATTTCAATCCATCATTGCAGCAAGTTGCCAACTATGATCTTGTTACTCATCTCTGATATTACCATGTGTGCTGCTCTCACTGACATTCTGGCAAACATGTCGAAAGATGGCCTTCTTAATAGCTGAGGGACGCCCTCCAGTTACACAAGTAGGTCTGCCATTAATGAAATAAACAAAGAGGTTTATTTAACTCCTTCCAATCAGGCACTCTCTGTCCTAGAATAAAGTGATGCATTCACCCAGGCCCATGAGTACAGAATGATAGAATTAATGGATCCATTGACTATAACAGGAGCCAAGATGTGTAGGTGCCATTGTCAGACTGGGGTGGGCAATGTCAGAAGTCACAACGACACCAGATTAAAGTCCAACAGGTATATTTTAAATCACAAACTTTCAGAGTGCTGCTCCTTCGTCAGGTGAAGTGAAGGAAAACACATAGACACAGAATTTATAGACATACAGATCAATTGGCAGAGAGATCA
Source organism: Hemiscyllium ocellatum (assembly GCF_020745735.1). Lineage (NCBI taxonomy): Eukaryota > Metazoa > Chordata > Chondrichthyes > Orectolobiformes > Hemiscylliidae > Hemiscyllium > Hemiscyllium ocellatum. The sequence continues at coordinate 58,094,026 of NC_083426.1, forward strand.
AAATATCATACAAATTGTGTGAGTGGAGTGTCAATGGGCTGAATAAATAAGTCTCTGCCGGTGATCAAAAGTGTCAGATGATGTGAGTAAACTGTTAACAGCTGAATAGCAAGTGAAGGGATTACCTATAATCCGATGAATGGAAAGTGAGAGATATTTACAAAAATTGAAAGATAAAATGGTGCTGGAGCCAAATCAAATGGCTGCATTAACATGATAGGTGTAAGAGTTGCACACCCAGGGTCTGCCGAAACTGACTAAGTAGTCCAAAACTGTATAAATGAATTAGGTTAGAGAGAATTGCAGGTTATTTAGAGTAATCTATCATCACCTGTTTTATTTGTATTTCTTCACTTTGTCTTGAAATGCTTGTATTTTGGGATGATTGGCATTGCTTTTGATATTTCTTCAGAAAAGTATATTTCTTCAGAAAAGCATATTTCTTCAGAACCCAAATACATACACATAAATTAATTCAGAAATGAGAAAGTTAGTTTGAGACAAATATAATGAGTGGACCAGATTGTGGAGTAAGGAGCGGACCGAGTGCAGACTGAGCTACGAGCTGAGCTGTGGCCAGAGCCCAAACAGTAACAGAGTGAGCACAGGTTGTCCCGGGGTACGAGTCCTGAAAGTGACACCTGGATGGAGGCCAGCGCACAGAGACAGTGAGGTCTGGTGTTCTGAAGCCCAGCTGGCATGGACTCTGAAAAAAGGACTTTAACTTGAGTACTTTAAAAACTTTTTGAAGTTTAAGTTCTGGGATACTTAAACTCGATGACAGCTTTTCAAAAAACTATTTCAATTCTGTAACAATACTTAAAATACCTATACCGAGATACCCTGTACCTAAGATGGTGCTGAGAGGCAACAATACAAACTTTTCACTGCGTTCATTCATGTGCCTCTGACAATAAAGGCTCTTCTATTCTGGCCACAAAAGCATATTAGAATTCCTTCTTCAAATACATATTAATTTGGCCTTAACCACTTTGTGGGTGGGCAAAGTTCCCTTACACTCCAGGAAAAAAAGCCCCAGTGTATTCAGCCTCTCCCTCTAACTCAAACCCTCTAATCCCAGAAACATCCCAGTTATTTTTTTCCGCACTCTCTCAAGTCGAACAACATCCTTCTTGTATCCTTCTCAAATAGACAATGTTGGACACTGTGCACTAACTTGATCAGAATTGTCAGTGCAACAGGTCAAACAGTTACAAGCTTGATCTTGTTGGAGATGAGATCCAGAAATTGGTGGCATGGTGGCTCAGTGGTTAGCACTACTGCCTCACAGCACCTAGAAGCTAGGTTTGACTCCAGACTCAAGTGACTGTCTGGATGGAGCTTGCACCTTCTTCTTGTGTCTGCATGGGGTCCTCCAAGTATTCTAGTTTCCTCCTACAATCCAAAGATATGCAGTTTAGGTGAATAGCCCATTCTAAATTGCTCATAGTGTTCAGATATGTGTAGATTAGGTGGGTTAGTCAGGCGTAAATGTGAAGTAATTGGGTTGGAGAATGGGTCTGGAAGATTTTGACCCAGTGACTTTGATGGAATGGTAAGATATCTCCAAATCTGGGTGCTGAATGACTCAGAGGGAAACTTGCAGGGTTAGTGTTCCCATGTATCTGCTACCCTTGTCCTTCTAAATGGAAGTGGTTGTAGGTATAGAAGTTACTGCCTGAGGCACCTTGTTGTTTCTCTTCAATGTACTGAGGAACCTTGATTATCTAAGCGACACCGTTGGGGAGTATTTTGTTTGGATAATCAATTGTTCAGATAATCAAATGCAGGATAACACAGTGTAGCAAAGCATTGGGACCTTGCGATCATGCTGGATAATCCAAAATTTGGATAATAAAATGCCAGATTATCGAGGTTCCTTTGTATATTGTGGATTGTACACACTACTGTTACTGAACAATAATGGTGGAGGGAGTGGATTTTTGTGCATTGATGCCAATCAAGATGGCTGGATGATGACAAAATTTGTGAATGTTAGAGCTGCACTCAACCAAGCCAGTGGGCAGGCTTCCATCACTGACTTGAATCTTATAGATGATTGACAGGCTTTGGTGAGTAAGTGGTGATTTATTGCTGTACATTTTTACCCTGTAACCTGCTCTTGCAGCCACTATATTTTTACCACTTGGGTTAGTTCAGTTTCCAGCAAATGGTAAGCCGCAGGATGTTGACTCAGTGATGGTAAAGTCATTGGATATCAAACAGTGTTGAGTGAAATGTGTCTTATTGGACATCATAGAACCATAGAATCCCTATAGTACAGATGGAGGCCATTTGGCACTGACCCTTGGAAGACTCCCACCCAGACCCATTGGGCAGATGGTCAGATATTACTAATTGATCAAGCCCGGCATTTGTGTTGAATGAATATTATTTCCCACTTGTCTGCCCAAGCCTGGATAGTGTCCTGGTCTCGCTTCATTTGAATATGGACCACAGCTGTTACTGAGGAGTCATGAATGGAGCTGAACACGGTGGAATCATCAGTGTACATCCTCACTTCCGACCTCAGGAAAGGTCATTGATGAAGCAACTTTGAATGTATTTTCTCAGGGTTGATATGGCAATTGTAATAATTGCACAGCGTTCAAGTCTATTGATCTGAGTTGGCAATATGCGAACCTGAACCATTGATAGTTCATTCAGTGTCTTGTCAGCAATATCCTTTTGCACTTATTTGTCTAAAACCTGAAGGTCTTTGATTGTTTCTTCATTTTAGAATTTATGAATACCTTTATTCCAAAAGAATCATTCTGACTGAATGATAATTGGAACTTTATTATTTTGATGTAATATATCCTTACAGACACAGAACATTGAACGTAGCACTGTAGAGGACAGGAACAGCCCATGATATTGTGCTGAACATGTTCCCAAATTAAACTAATCCCTTCTGCCTGCTCTTGGTCCATATCCCTCCATTCGTTGCATATTCATGTGTTTATCTAAAAGTCTTTCAAACACCCTTATTGTATCTGCCTCCATCACCACGATTGGCAACACATTCCATAGTCCCGTCGTTCTTTGTATATCAAAACTGCCCCTCACATCTTCTTTGAACTTTCCCCCTTTCACTTTGAATGCATGCTCTGTAGTTTTCGATATTCTGACTTTTAGGAAACTCATTCTGACTGTCAACCATATCTATGCATCTCATAAACTTATACATTTCTCTCAGCCTCCACTGCTCCAGAGAAAACAACTGGAATTTTTCTCCCCTCTCCTTATAACTCATACCCTCTAATCTAGGCAGCTGCATTCTGGTAAACCTCTTTTGTATCCTCTTCAATGTCTCCACATCCTTCCTGTAACATGGCAACCAGAATTGAACACAGTACTCTAACAGTAGCCTAACCAAAGGCGTATAAAGTTGCAACATGACATCCTGATTCATGTACTTACTTCTCCAACTAATAAAAGCAAGCATGCCCTATGCCTTCTTTGCCACCCTATCTATGTGTGCAGCCACTTCCAGGTAGCAATGAACTCGAACCTCAAGATCCCTCTGTATATCAGTGCTGTTGAGTGTCTTATCATTAACTATATACTTTTCTGTAACATTTTATCTCCCAAAGTGCAGCACCTCACATTTACTGTACAGGATTGAGTTGATATTGCTGTTTTATTGCCCACTCAATGTTAATGTGTCAATGTTTGGGTTCATTTTCAAGGGCTGAAGTTTTGCAACCAATTCCTGTCCCAAATAGTTCGTGTAATTAAAATAAATCATGACCAATGTCCCAATTCTTTCTTGAACTACCATATTATGACACATAAAGGTCCAGACACTCATATTGACAGCTGCTTCACCAAACAATAGCTGTATATGGGTTTCATGGGCACTAACATTAATTCTTACATGAATGGTAACATTGCATTTACTTTCCTAACTGCTAATTGAGCCTGTATGTTAACCTTAAGAGAATCATGAACTAGGGCTCCAAAATATTCTTGTGCTTCAGACTTCCAAAGTGTTTCCTGATTTAGAAAATTGTCTGCAACGCTGCTCTTCTTACCAAAGTGCATAGCCTCACACTTTTTGCATTGCCTTCCACCTGCCACTTCTTTTCCCACTCTATTCATCTGTCCAAGTCCTTCTGCAGCCTCCCCATCTCTTCAACTCTAACTATGCCTCGACCTATCTTTCTGACAACCTCAAAATTAGCAACAATGCTGTCAATTCCTTCATTGAGATTATTAATGTATAGAACATAGAACATTACAGTGCAGTGCAGACCTTTTGGCTCTCGATGTTGCACTGAACTGTGAGACCAACCTGAAGCCCTGTAACCTGCGCTTTTCCATTTTCATCAATATTTTGAACTCATGACCTACAGCTATCCAAGCCTGCGCTAATCCAGATCATCTATCTAAACCTGCTGCCTATTTTCTAAGGGTCTGTATCCCTTTGCTCCCTGCCCATTCATGTATCTGTTTAGATACATCTTAAATGATGCTATCGCTCCCACCCCTACCACTTCTCCTGGCATCACGTTTCAGGCACCCACCACCCTCTGCATGAAGAACTTTCCACATATATCTCCCTTAAACTTTTTCCCTCTCACTTTAAACTCATGACCCCAAGTAATTGAATCCTCCACTCTAGAGACAAAGTTACTTGCTATCCACCCTGTCTGCAAACATTATGATTTTGTAGGCCTCAATCAAGTCCCCCCTCAACTTCCATATTTCCAATGAAAATAATCCTAATCTACTCAACCTCTTTTCATAGCTAGCACCCACCATACCAGGCAACATTCTGGTGAACTTTCTCTGCACCTTCTCCAAAGCATCCACATTCTTCTGGTAATATGGCGACCAGAACTGTAAGCATATTCCAAATGTGACTGAACCAAAGTCTAATACAACCGTAACATGACCTGCCAACTCTTGTACCCAATACTTCATCCAGTGAAGGAAAGCATACTATATGCCTTCTTGACCATTCCACTGACCTGTGTTGCCACCTTCTGGGAACAATGGACCTGAACACACAGATCTCTCTCTACATTAATTATCCCCAGAGCATTTCTATTTAAATGTATCACTTTGCATTTGTCTGGATTGAACTCCATTTGCCATTTCTCTGCCTAACTCTCCAATCTATCTATATTCTGCTATATTCTCTTAGCATCCCCTTCGTGATCTGCGACTCCACTAATCTTAGTGTCATCTGTAAACTTACTAATGAGGCTACCTACACCTTCCTCCAAATCATTTAATTATATCACAAACAGCAGTGGTCTCAGCATAGATCCTTGTGGGACTAGTCACATGTTTCCATTTTGAGAAGCTCCCTTCCATGACTACTTTCTGTCTCCTGTTGCTCAGCCAGTTCTTTATCCATCTAGCTAGAACACCCTGGACCACATGTAACTTCATCTTCTCCATCAGCCTACCATGTGGAACCTTATCAAACGGCTTACAGAAGTCCATGCATATGACATCTACATCCCTTCCCTCATCAATCAACTTTGTCATCTCTTTAAAGACTTCTATTCAGTTTGTAAGACATAACTTTCCCTGCACAAAACCATGTTCCCTATCACTGATACCTCCGTTTTCTTCCAAATGGGAATAGATCCCGTCCCTCAGTATCTTCTCCAGCAGCTTCCCTACCACTGATGTCAGGCTCACAGGTCTGTAATTATCTGGATTATCCCTGCTACCCTTCTTGTAAAAGTGGACAACATTAGCAATTCTCCAGTCCTTCAGGACCTCCTCCATGTTCTAGGATGCTGCAAAGATATCTGTTAAAGGCCCAGCTATTTCCTCTCTCACTTTCTTCAATAATCTGGGATAGATCCCATCCGGATTGGGGATATGTCCACCTTAACGCCTTTTAGAATGCACAACACTTTCTCCCTCTTTATGCTGACTTCATCTGGAGTAATCAAAGATGTATCCCTAACCTCAACATCCATCATGTCCCTCTCCTCAGTGAATACTGATGCAAAGTACTCATTAAGAATCTCACCCGTTTTCTCTGACTCCACGCATATCTTCCCTCCTTTGTCCTTGAGTGGGCCAACCCTTTCTTTAGTTACCCTCTTACTCTTTATACATGAATAAATGGCTTTGGGGTTTTCCTTAACCCTGCTTGCTATGCATATCTCATGACCCCTTTAATTCCTTGTTTCAGATTGGTCCTAAATTTCCAATATTCTTCCAAAACTTTGTCTGTTTTCAGTCACCTAGACCTCATGTATGCATCCTTTTTCCTCTTAACTAGTTTCACAATTTCATCTGTCTTCCATGGTTCCCTTATCTTGTAATTTCTATCCCTCTTTTTCACAGGAATATATCTCTCCTGAGCTTTAATCAACCTCTGTTTAGAAGCTTCCCGCATACTAAATGTGGATTTACCCTCAAACAGCTGCTCCCAATTTACATTCCCCAGCTCCTGCCGAGTCTTGGCACAGTTGGCCATTCCCCAATTTAGTACTCCCTTCCTTGAGGACCACTCTTGTCTTTGTCCATGAGTATTCTAAACCTAACGGAATTGCGATTACTATTCCCAAAGTAATCTCCTTTTTCCAACACCAGGTTCAGAATGGCCCTTTCCCAAGTTGGCTATTTACATGCTGCTCCAGAAAACCCTCCTAGATGTTCCCTACAAATTCTGCTCTATACGGACTTCTAACACTAAGTAAATCCCAGTCAATGTTGGGAAAGTTAAAATCTACTATCACAATCACCCTGTTGCTCCTCCATCTTTCCACCATCTGTCGAAATATTTGTACCTCTATCTCACATTTGCTGTTCGGAGGCCTTTAGTACAGCCCCAACATTGTTCCCACACTCTTCCTGTTTCTGAGCTCTGCCCATGTTGCTTCACTGCTCAAGTCCTCCATCGCACCCTTCTTTAGCACAGCTGTGATATCCTTTCTGGTGAGTAATGCAACACCTCCATTCCTTATACCTCCCTCTCTATCTCGCCTGAAGCATCGATATCCTGGGATATCTAATTGCCAATTGTGCCCCTCCATCAACCAAGTCTCAGTAATAGCAATAATATCATACCACCAGGTACTAATACAAACCCTAAGTTCATCTGCCTTACATACTATACTTCTTGCATTAAAGCAAATGTACCTCAGACAACCAGTTTCTTTGCATTCATCATCTGCTCCCTGCCTACTCTTCCCCTTAGTCACACTGACTTCATTATCTTAGTGGTCCCAAAATAGATCTTTGTGGTACACCATGACTAACTGAACTCTGGGATGAACATTTCCCATCAACCATCACCTCTGTCTCCTTTTAGCTGGCCATTTTCTGATCCAAACTGCTAAATCACTCTCACTCCCATGCCTCTGTATTGTCAGCAATATCCTAACACAGGGAACCTTAGCAAATATTTGACTGAAATCCATATACACCATTACAACCACTTTACCCTCATCCACCTATTTGGTCACCTTCTCAAAGAACTCAGTAAATTTTGTGAGGAATGCCCTATCCTTCGAATAATAATGTTGACTAACCATAATCAAATTATTGCTTTCTAGATCATTATAAATCCTATCTCTTATAACCCTTTCTAACAGTTTGTCCACAACTGAAGTAAGGCTCACTGGTTATAATGACCAGTTTATACTCTCCTTCTTGAACAAGAGGACAACATTTGCTTTCCTCCAGTCTGCACTATTCCTGCAAACAATGATGACATAAAGATCAAAGTCAAAGACTCTTCAATCTGGCTTCCCAGAGAATCCTCAGATAAATCCCATATGGCCCAGGAGACTTAACTACCTTCACAATTTCCAGAATTGCTAACACCTCCTCCTTGTGAACCTCAATCCAGTTTAGTCTAGTTGACTGTATCGCAGTATTCTACTTAACAGCATTGTCTTTTTCCAGTGTGAATATTGACAAAAAATATTCGTCTAGTGCCTCTTATATCTTCTAACACAACTCCACATATAACTTCCCGCTACTATCCTCGATTGGCCCTAATCTTCCTCGAGTCATACATTTATTCCTGATGTGGAAATGTGTTGCTGGAAAAGCGCAGCAGGTCAGGCAGCATCCAAGGAACAGGAGATTCGACCTTTCGGGCATAAGCCCTTCTTCAGGAATGAAAAAGATTCCTGAAGAAGGGCGTAAGCCCGAAATGTCGAATCTCCTGTTCCTTGGATGCTGCCTGACCTGCTGCGCTTTTCCAGCAACACATTTTCATCTCTGATCTCCAGCATCTGCAGACCTCACTTTCTCCTCGAAGATTCATTCCTGATGTACCTATTGAAAACTGTAGGATTTTCCTTGAATTACTTGAACTACCACAGTACCAGTAAACATTTGGAAAGTTAAAGACCCCATAACACATAGCCTGTTGCTATCGCTCCTATCCAGAATCATCTTGCTTTCCTTTCCTGTACATCTCTGGAACTATTTGGAGGCCTACAGAAAACTCCCAACAGGAGGACCTCTCTTTTCCTGTTTCTAACCTCGGCCCATACTACCTCAGTAGATGAGTCGTCAAACGTCCTTTCTGCCACCATAAAACTATCCTTGACTAACAATGCCAAACCTTCCCCTCCTTTCCTTACTTCCCTGTGCTTACTGAAACATCTCAACCCCAGAACCTGCACAACTATTCCTATCCCTGTTCTGTCCATGTTTCTAAAATGGCCACAACATTGAAGCCCCAGGAATCAACCGATGCTGCAAGATCTCCGGATCTTATTCCGGATGCTCCTGGCGTTGAAGTAGACACACTTCAAACCACCTTCCCTGCTTGCCAGTGCACTCTTGCGATCTTGAAACCGCATTTATGAACTAACTACTCTCAAACTTCTACACACTGGAACTAAAGCTCCTATCCCCCTGCTGAATTAATTTAAACCCTCCTGAAGAGCATTAGCTAATTGCCCCCAGCCCCCATTGCTGCTTGGATATTTGTACCCCTCTGGTTCAGGTGTTTACTATCCTGTTTGTAGAGATCCCACCTACCCCAGAATGAGCCCCAATTATCCAGGTATATGAATCCCTCCCTCCTGAACCATTGCTGTAGCCACATGTTCAACTCCTGTCTCTCCTTATTCCTCACCTCTCTAGCATGTGGCACAGGTAATAAACCAAAGATTATAACTATGTTTATTCTAGCTCTAAGCTTCCACCCTAGGTCCCTGAATTTCTGCCTTGAATCCCCATCTCTTTTTGTACCTATGTCATTGGTACCTATGTGGAACATGACTCGGGGCTGCTCCCCCTCCGCCTTAAGGAGCCAAAAAACATGATCTGAGACGCCATGAACCCTTGCACCTGGAAGGCAACACATCAACTGTGAATCTCTCTCATTCCCACAGAACCTCCTATCTGTCCCCATAACTATGGAGTCCCCAGTCTCTAATGCTCTGCTGCTCTCCCCCCTTTTGCAGGAAGAGCATTCTGCAGGAGGAGCAAATGCCATAACCTTCATTCACACTGTTCTAGGTTCCCAAAGAAACCATCGAAAAATAAAGTAAAGAACAATTTTTTAAAAACTGGTTTGCGTGGTCGTAGCACTGACCCCTGCACAACTCTTCTGAAAAAGCCACCTTTGTCCCCATTTTCTGCCTTCTGCCAGTCAGCTCATCTTCTATCAATGCCAACTCCTTACTTGGACTACCATAGGCTCTTGTCTGACTTCTCAGCCTCCTTTGCAGCACGTTGGTAAAGGCCTTCTGGAAATCCGAATCGGTCACATCCACTGACTCTGTTCATATAAATTGCTCCTTTCTTCCTCAAATGATTGTACAGATTTGTCAGGCAAGACCTCCCCTTGATGAAGCCATGTTGATTCAATCCTATTTTACCATGCACTTCCATGTATTCTGCAATCTCATCCTTCATAATGGGCTCTAAATTTTTGCCAATGACCAGGCTCAGGCGAACTGGCCTACAATTTCCCATCTTCTGCCTTCTTCCCTTCTCAAAAATGATGTTAGAATCACAATTTTCCACTTACTTGTATTCCTCCCTGGCTCCAGTGATTCCTGAAATATCACTACTAATGCCTCAACAATCTTCTCAGCAATCCATTCAGGACTCTGGGTCGGGACATAATCCCAGAGTTTAGCCACTTGAATGAGAACAGAGTTGATGGCAGTGTCAACAATGATTTGGCTGAAAACTACCGTTGACACAAATCATGTTGACTGTCTGAAAGTAACTCACTGAGAGTTAGCAAAGATAGTTCCAATTGTATAGAAATGAACACAAAACATCCCAGAAGAAAGAAAGGTAATGATACAGTGATGATAGGGAGTGAGCCTGGCTGATCAGCTCTTGTACAGATCCGAACAAAACCATGCAACTGGTCAAATTCTGTGTTGCTCATTTTAATTCTGTGAAATTCTCAGCTGACTGTCCACAGCTAAAGAGAATGACACTGCTCCTGAGTTATTGAAACAACCCTGAGTATATTCTGTGATGGTAGGAAATCACTCAGTCAATTGCCACTGAGGGGAGGCCATCACTGCCTTCATACAAAAGCTGAGACCTGGAAATGGGGATTTTTGAAGGATCATCTCCATTTGGCTTGATCACAGCTTCCAATTCTGGTCATTTGCTTCATATCAGTGCGACCCCTCATGGGTCAGTAGCTGTTTATTAATTTCAGTTAGTTTTAAGCATCAGAGTATTAAATCAGCTGTCGTTGGTTGTTTGTTCTAACTTTTCAAGAAAATATGCTTTGTTTAATTTTGCAATTGAAATATCTCCATGGAGATTCGGATGTGCATATAATTAAGGCCCCAAGAAAGCATAGCACAGAAGTAAAATTAGGGAAACTGCCGGCAGAAGTGAGGAACAAGTCACTGCACACATGACATGCATCTTCCAATCCAAACAGTGAGGAAAATATTCTAGATGGTCCTGGGCATAGTAGGTCTTCCTGGTAAATGACTTATAATTCGTGAGATTGTTTAAATCCATATCTGACCTAGTTTCTGAGGTTATCTTAAGAGCCATAAAGTTGCTTGCAGTATTAGATCAGAATTCCCTGCATTGTCTAGATTTAATGAACAATTTCCATTGTTACCAGCTCTCCCCATTTTGCTTTCTTACATTTTGTCAGCTTCTGATAAATAAAAGCAAAAAATATCTTGAGAATCTCACTCAGTGAACTGAAGAATTGAACACTGATAAATTCTGATCCTTCACGATGGAGACCAGGATGGGTTTTGTTTCAACTTTGTAAGTTTCCGAAATTCCAAGAAATGATGTGAATTTAGACAAATGAACAGCTAGTAACCTGAAAGTATTGTCTGAATATTTATTGACTTGATGTGTTACAACTTGAGGCTTTTTTAAAGGGAAAAAGGCCCAGAAACAGATTCATCCAGACAGATGCATGATTAGACAAAGCAAAAATATCAACATCAGCAGCATCTGCTGTTAGCACGAGAGCACACAGCCAAGCTGGGGAAAGGTCTTGGAATTCCTGAGAAGAAATCCAGAAACAAAAAGGTTCTGTTGGCGACAAAGAGGAAGATAGGCTACGTGGGCGGCACGGTGGCACAGTGGTTAGCACTGCTGCCTCACAGCGCCTGTAGACCCGGGTTCAATTCCCGACTCAGGCGACTGACTGTGTGGAGTTTGCACGGTTTCCTCCCACAGTCCAAAGATGTGCGGGTCAGGTGAATTGGCCAAGCTAAATTGCCCGTAGTGTTAGGTAAGGGATAAATGTAGGGGTATGGGTGGGTTGCGCTTCGGCGGGTCGGTGTGGACTTGTTGGGCCGAAGGGCCTGTTTCCACACTGTAAGTCTAATCTAAAACAGTTGAAGACATATGTTTAAGGAACGTTTGTTAAAGTTCTGGAGAGTAGAGAACAAATAAAAAAAGTAACATCAGGTGAATGCTGAAAATTCCCAAAAGTGTATTATATTGTAGCCACGGCAGATGAGCATGGAGCTTGAGCATGGAAGCACGAGTAAACCTTCACTGAGGTTGGAATATCTGTAATGTCATTAAGGAGGTAAATGAACTAGATTTTCATTTGTAATGGCTCAACTGGGTGGCACAGTGGCTCAGTGGTTAGTGCTGCTGCCTCACAATGCCAGGGTCCTGTGTTCGATTCCAGCCTCGGGCAACTGTCTGTGTGGAGTGCGTACGTTCTCCCTGTGTCTGCATGGGTTTCCATCAGGTGCTCTGGCTTCCTCCCCCAATCAAAGATGTGCAGGTTAGGTGAATTGGCCATGTTAAATTGTCCATAGTGTTCAGGGATATGTGGGTTATATGAATTTGTCTGGGGTAAGTGTAGAGGAGGGCAATGTGTCTAGGTGGGCTGCTCTTATGAGGGTGGGTATGCACTCGTTGGGTCGAAGGGCCTGCTTCTGCACTGTTGGGATTCTATGACTGGGCTCATTTCAAAGAGTTCTGAACAGTATGACATTGTTTGTGTATTCGTCCACTTGTGCAATAATCTTTTAAATTAAAAATACATTAACAGCCTTTTGTGAGAATGTCGAATGACTGACCTCTATTGCAAGCGACTATATGACAAAACTTATGGGGGTTTGCCAAGACAAACTTCATTCTGGTTCAAAGTTTGGGCGAAGATTTGTAGCTCGGGTGCTCGTTGTTGTGGTTCTGTTCGCTGAGCTGGGAATTTGTGTTTCAGACGTTTCGTCCCCTGTCTAGGTAACATCCTCAGTGCTTGGGAGCCTCCTGTGAAGCACTTCTGTGATGTTTCCTTCGGCATTTATAGTGATTTGTATCTGCTGCTTCCAGTTGTCAGTACCAGCTGTCTGCTGCAGTGGCCGGTGTATTGGGTCCACTCTAGTGTTTGAGGACTTCAGTGTTTACATCAGCTGGTAACAAAATAGAATGGTTACCAAATGATAATGTTTTGGTTTACCCAAGGGATTGTGTAATAATTTCCAAAACCCATTGTGAAATGGAGTAGGGCAGGGATCAGTTCTGGGTCCCTCATTGTTTGTGATATTCATAAATGATGTACATGAGGATGTAACAATTGGTAGGGGACACATAATTTTGTGGATGACACAACAATTGGCCAGCTGGCTGACAGTGGGGAGGAAGATGTTAGGTTCCAGGAGGTGGTACGTAACTCTGATAAATAGGAAGTGATGGAAATTGGAAGACCGAGCAAGACAGAGAAAGTACACAATAAATGGCTGAACACTAGGAGGATCACAGTAACAGAGAGATCTTGGGGCACTTATCCACAGATCCCTGAAGGTGGGCTGACAAATCCATAAGGTAGTTAGGAAGGCATATGGAACTCTTGCCTTTACACCAGTCGTGCCATGGATCATAAGAACAGGCATGTCATGTTTGAGCAATTCAAAACTTTGGCTAGGTGACAACTGCAGCAGAGTGTGCAATTCAGGCCGTTGCACTAAAGGTATGATGGGATTACTCTGGAGCAAGTGCAACAGTGTCACCTCGGATGTTCCATTTCAGCGATGAAGGGAAACTGGATCATCTCAGATTCCTTCTTCAGCGCAAATAAAGTATGAGTGAGTAAAGGTGTATACAATTATGTGGTTCATGAACAGGGTGAACTGAGTGCAGCTGTTAGACTTCATTGAATGGTTAATCACATTGAGGCAGAACTCAAAAGTTAAAAGCAGGAGAGTTAGAGAAGATTTGAGGAAAATTGTTTTTCACTAAAACGGTAGTGCTTTTCTGGAATGCACTGCCTGGGAGAGTAATTGAGGTGGATGCCTCACAAACTTTAAAAAGTACTTGAAGTCTCATTATGTTCAATGCTGTGTGCCCAGTGCACGAAAGTTATTTATTGTACTGTATTTTGTTTATTGTATGACTCTAGGCTTATTGTATTTTTGGCTGTATGCACTCAATATGTCACTTGATAGCTCTTCTGTGCCGTACGAATGTGTGATTCTCTGGAATTATTTTGAAGCTGGATACCTGACTGGATTGAGAGAAATGATCCAATGAATTTGCACTGATTTGAGGATTTATTTATACGCATTTGTATCATTTAATTCTGATTCCAAACAGTATGAGATGAAGTAACTTGAGGAGCTGATTCATCTCATTGCCTGAGCACAACCTAAAAATCTTTGTGTTACGATGGAAATGACCTCATTGAGTGGAAAGTATAAATGATTGTCATTACCCAACACTGAATTTACTGCTTTTACAGCTGGACACTTGGCATTTCAACCAATTGTGATATGACTGTCTTCATGCTCCACACAGCCCTTTTTCCATTTTAACTTTTCCAGCCTTATGAACACACCCTGAGATTCCTGCCTCCTTTATGCACAGACTTTGCCTCATCTCCATTGTTTTTTCATGTCCCTAATTGATACGGTCTATACTCCATATCCTTAGAGCAAATGACCTTGCACCTGAGTCGATCACAGAATTGATTGGTTGCTATCTTCTATTTCCCAGATTTTCAACTGTCACAAGTGGAAATATGTCCTTGAGGTTTTTACTCAAATACCACTGAGGTATGAAAAAGCTAGAGTGAGTCAGACATCAGCATTCAAAGGACACAGTCACAGTCACTTTATTGGTGTAAGTTTCATAAGGCATTATCCGTGTAGATAATAATTACACCTGCACCAATGTCTCCACATGTCTAAAGGTGTGAAACCTTAACTGTACTCTATGTCTTATAACTATGGTATATGTAAGTTAACACAAATGGTATTCTTTTTGTTGTTCAGCAGAAGTGGTTCAATGTTGTTTGATTTTGTTTACACGGAGTGATTAAACCTCTGCTTAAATTTTAAACATTTATGGATGGCTCACCAATGAAAGGGATCTTTATGAGAACAATGTGTGTCTGCTATCTGAGGGAGTGATCTGGGTGTGTAAGAAGTGCTCTCTTATTTTGGGGAGTGATATAAATTCAGACTTGGGCATTCCTGATTCTGGAATTGATATGAATGCACCAGATAATTGCTGATCAACCTGTTTTCTGTTCCTCAGTTCAATTATTAACCTGTCTACTTTTATTCTATAAGTAACTTGGTGCATAGTACTATTCCCTATGTTTTCAAACTAGAAGATTTAGTGTTGATGGCATGTGGGTGACATATTACTGATTATGAAGCTCTTATTTAATTCCACTTGCACTTTCATGGTGCTAAACTCTAAGCATTAACACCTTGCCTCAGCAATGAAAAATGTTTGTTTGGATTTTCTAGTTTTTTGTTCCCTTCTTTCTTTTGCAGTCAATTCAGTGACGATTGCAATCCTGTCCCGGGGAAAGTTTGGCCTCTCTGCTTGCACGACTTATTACCTACTGGCCATGGCGACCGTGGATCTATTGTTTGTTATCTTTGAGATTATACTTAGCAAAATTAAAAATGATTATTTCCCTGGTTCATTCTTGGACATCACCCCTGTTTGCATTGTTTGCTATGCCCTTCGCCGTGCAATCTTAGACTGTTCTGTCTGGTTTACTATTGCTTTCACACTGGATTGGCATGTCACAATTTGTTGTGAGAAGTTGAAATCTAAATTTTGTACTAAGAAAACTACAACTGTGATTCTAACAATAACCGGAATTTTGTTCTGTTTGAAAATTATCCCCATCTACTTTAGATTTCAACCATCAAAAATTGTAGACAGCATACAATGGGGCTGTTCTAATTCAGATGCATATTATAATGACCCCATCTGGGAAGTATTTAAGAATTTTGAAAAGATTTTAACTCCAAATATTCCGTTTGCTTTAATTCTGTTCCTCAACACTCTGACAGTGAGACATATTTTTGTGGCCAGTCAAGTCCATAGGAGTCTGAAGGGTCAGAGTAAGAAAGACAATCACAGGGATCCAGAGATGGAGAATCGAAAGCAGTCTGTGATCTTACTCTTCTCCATATCGGGTTCCTTCATTTTTCTGTGTTTGTGGTACATTTTATATTATTTTGATGTTCATGATCCTTTAGACAGTGATGGCGAGTATACATATAAACATGTTGCATATATGTTGTGAAATTTGAATTGCTGCACAAACACCATTATCTATGTAGCAACTCTCTCCAAGTTCACAGAGAAGCTCAGGAACCTGTTGGAAGCCATTTTTACATAGAAACATGGAAAATTCCAGCACAGAGTAGGCCCTTTGACCCTTGACATTGTGCTGACCTGTGAAACCAAGCCTATCTATCCTATGCTATTCCATATATCCAATGATCATTTAAATGCCCTTAAGTTTGGTAAATCTAATGCAGTTGAAGGCAGAGCGTTCCACACGAGCTATTCTCTCAGTAAAGAAACAACCTCTGACATCTGTCCTAAATATATCACCCCTCAGTTCATAGCTATGTTCCCTCGTGCTAACCATCACCATCAGAGGAAAAAGACTCTTGCTCTCTACCCTATCCAATCCTCTGATTATCTTATATGTCTCAATTAAGTCACCTCTCAACTGTATACTTTCAAACGAAAACAGCCTCAAGTTCCTCAGCCTTTCCTCATATGATCTTCCCTCCATACCAGGAAAGGTCCCAGGAAATCACCTCCGGTACCTTTCCAAACCTTCCACATCTTTCCGATAATGCGATGACTAGAACTGTATGCAATACTCCAAGTACAGCCAGACCAGAGTTTTGTACAGTCGCAATATGACCTTGCGGCTCTGAAACTCAATCCCTCTACCAATAAAAGCTAACACACTGTATGACTTCTTAACAACCTGATCAATCTGGCTGGCAACTTTCAGGGACCTATGCACATGGACACTGAGATCTCTCTGTCAATCTACACTGCCAAGAATCTTACCATTAGCCCAGTACTCTTTATTTCTGTTGCTTCTTCCAAAGTGAATCATCTCACACTTTTCCACATTAAGTTCCATTTTCCGCCACTCAGCCCAGCTCTGCAGCTTATCTATGTCCCTCTGTAACCTATAATATCCTTTGGCACTGTCCACAACTCCACCGACCTTAGTGTCATCCACAAATTTAATATCCCATCCTTCTGTGTCTTCATCTAGGTCATTTATAGAAATGACAAATAACAGTGGCCCCAAAATAGTTCCTTGCATTACACCACTAGTAACTGAACTCCAGGATGAACATTTCCCATTAACTACCATCCGCTGTTTTCTTGGAGAAAGCCAATTTATGATCCAAACTGCTAAATCACCATCAATCCCATGCTTACATAATTTGTGCAATAGCCTACTGTGGGGAACCATACTGAATGCCTTACTGAAATCCATGTGCGTCACATGAACTGCTTTACTCTCAACCACCTATTTAGTCACCTTCTCAAAGAACTCAGTAAAGTTTGTGAGGCATGACAGACCCTGCACAAAACCGTGTTGACTATCCCTAATCAACTGATTCCTTTCTCGATCATTGTAAATCCGACCTCTTATAGCCTTTTCTAACACTTTACCCACAATCGAAGTAAGGGTCACTGGTCGATAATTACCAGGGTTTTCTCTACTCCCCTTTTTGAAAAAGGGAACAACATTTGCTGTCTTCTAGTCTTCTGGCACTATCGCTATAGACAATGATGACATAAGGATCAGAGCCAAAGGCTCTGCAATCTCCTTCCTGGCTTCCCAGAGAATACTAGGATAAATCCCATCCAGCCCAGGGAACTTACCTACTTTCACACTTTCCAGAATTGCTAACACTTCCTCCTTATGAACCTCAATCCCATCTCGATTAGTAGCCTGTACCTCAGTAATCTCCTCAACAATAGTGTTTTTTCCAGTGTGAATAATCTTGCTCTCATCATTCTTTTATTCCTGATATACCTATTAAAAGATTTAAGGTTTTCCTTCATCCTATCTGCTAACGAATTCTCATGTCCCATCCTGCCTCTTCTTAGTTCTGTTTAGGTCTTTGCTGACTAACTTGTAACACTCAAGTGCCCTAACTGAGCCTTCACGTCTCATCCTAACATAAGCCTTCTTCTTCCTCTTGACAAGAGATTCAACTTCCTTAGTCAATCATGTCTCCCTCGCTCGACCACTTCCGCCCTGCCTGACAGGTACATACTTACCAAAGACACGCATCACTGTTCCTCGAATAAACTCCACATTTTAATTGTGTCCATCCCCTGAAGTTTCCTTTCTCATCCTACGCATCCTAAGTCTTGCCTAATTGCATCATAATTGCCTTTTCCCCCAGTTATAACTCTTGCCCTGCAGTATCTCCCAATTCCCTTTCCATCTCTAAAGTAAGCACGACTGAATTGTGGTCATGTTTATCACAAACATGACCAACTATCACCAAAGTGCTCACCTACCTCCAAATCTAACAAATGGTCTGTTTCATTACCCAGTACTAAATCCAATGTGGCATCGCCCCTTGTTGGCATGTCTACATACTGTGTCAGGAAACCCTCCTGCACACATTGGACAAAAACTGACCCAACTTAAGTACTTGAACTGTAGCTTTTCCAGACAATATTTGGAAAGTTAAACTCCCCCGGAGCAATGACCATATTAATGTCGCTCCATCCAGAATCACCTTTGCATTCTTTTCTTCAGCATCTCTGAAATTTTTCAGAGGATTGTAGAAAACTCCCAATAATTGACCTCTAATTTCCTGTTTCCAACTTCAGCCCATACTACCTCAGCAGAGGAGTCCTCATCAAACGTCTTTTCTGCCACCATAATACAGTCCTTGACTAACAATGCCACACCTCTCCCTCTTGTACCATCTTCTCTGTTCTAACTAATATATCTAAATCCCAAAACCTGTAACAATCAATCCTGTCCCTGTTCTATCTATGACTCTGAAATGCCACAACATCAAAGTCCCAGGCATTAAACCATGCTGCATGTTCACCTTCATTATTCAAGAAGCTCCTGGTGTTGAAATAGACACCCTTCAAACCACTTTCTTGCTTGCTGGTGCACTGTTACCACCTTGAAACCATATTTCTTACCTCACTATTTCCAACCTCCTGGACACTGGAACTTCAATTTTGGCTCCCAACCTCCTGCTGAATTAGTTTAACCCTCCCGAAGAGCATTACTAAATTCCACCACCCCCTCAGGATGTTGGTACCCCTTTGATTTCGGTGCAGTGCATCCTGTTTGTAGAGGTCCCACCTACCCACGAATGAGCCCCAGTTTTCCAGGTATCCAAAATGCTCCCTCCTAGACCATTCCTGTAGCCCCATGTTCAATTCCATTCTCTCCCTAATCGTTACCTCACTGGAACGTGGCGTGGGCAACAAACTAGCGATAACAACTCTGATATTTGTAGCTCCAAGCTTCCACCCTCGCTCCCTGAATTTCTGCCTTAAATCCCCACCCATTTTCCTACCTATGTCGTTGGTGCCTATGTGGACCACGACTTGGGGCTGTTCCCTCTCCTCCTCAAAGATCCTGAAAACAAGATCTGAGACATCACGAACCCAGGCACCTGGGTGGCAACACACCAACCATGAGTCTCTCTCGTTCCCACAGAACCTCCTATCTGTTGCTCCTAACTATGGAATACCCAATGCCTAATGCTCTGCTCCTCTTCACCTTTTCCTTCTGAGCAACATGGACAGATTCTGTGCCAGAGATCTGTACCCCATGGGTTACCCCTGGTAAGTCATCCCCCCAACAGTATGCAAAATAGTATACGTGTTTTTGAGGGAAATGGCCACAGGTGATCCCTGCACTGTCTATCTGTTCCCTTTCCATCCTCTGACTGTAACCTATCTGCCTTTGTCTTGGACCTGAGGCGTGAGTACCACCCAGTAACTCCTCTCAATAACCCTCTCTGCCTCTCGAATGATCCAAAGTATTCCAGCTCCAATTACAATTCCCTCACACAGTTTTTGAGGAGGTGGAGTTGAGAGCACTTCCTGCAAATGAAGTCGGCAGGGACCCTCACCTACGACAGTCTGCAGGAGGAACATTCAACTACCATATCCTAGATTCCCATGTTTCTAAATTTTCAAAGAGACTATTGAAAAATAAAGAAAAAAAAACTTGTTACCTTACCAATCTGCGCACACAACCTACGTTTCTGATTTGAGGAGGAGGATGGGTTGGATACACTACCGCAGTAGTGTTTCGGGTAACCCAAATTTATTACTCCACTTTCTCAACAGTCTCATGTCCATTCCTGCTCAGAGTGCGCTCCACCAATTCACAAGGAAAGTTTCTAAAGAAGTCATTTACTTTCCTGGCAGCTCCTGCTCCTCTCTCCCTCTCTCCTCACTGCTCCTGGAAAATGGAGAAAGGCACAACATAAAGAGGAACAAAGCAAACTGAGAGCAGCACCAAGGCTCAGAACTACAATGAAACAAAACAAGTCGTGTTAAAAATTGGTCAGAAATGGAAAGCTGGAGAATCAGAACATTGGTGACAGCTGTTGGATCCCAACCAGCAGAGGGTCAAGGACGCAAGGTGACGTTCAGAGGCCAGGAAATGACTGAGTCGGAGAATACAAACACTTTACACAGCACTGGATAAAAAGAAAGATGGGACAAACCCAGAGCTGGATGGTAATAAGTGGATAAAAATAGGAGTAGCATGGTATCATTCAGCTCTTCAACCGTGTTCCAAAAATTCAATAGGCATAGAACATTACAGTGCAATACAGGCCCTTCAGCGTTCGATTTTTTGCCGACCTGTGAAACCAATCTGAAGCCAATCTATCCTACACTATTCCATTTTCATCCATATGTTTATCCAATGTCTATTTAAATGCCCTTAAAGTTGGCGAGTCGACAACTGTTGCAGGAATTGCGTTCCACACTTCTACTACTCTCGAAGTAAAGAAACTAACCCTGACATCCATTCTATGTCTATCAGCTCATTGAATATCTGTGAAATTCAATGAGATCATAGCTGATCAATTGGGTCCACATCTTTCTCTGTACCATTCCCAAATCACTTGATATTGATAAGATGCAGATATTTAACACTCTCAGTGTTGAATTGAGATGACCAAAACACTGAAATTAATAGGAGGAATGGAAACCTCTCTTTCACTTGCCCTCCCCAATAACACAGCCCCCACCAAGCATTTCACATCCTTCATCATGGCCCCTGACTTCCCCCGACTCTTCACCCTCTGACACCACACCCCCCAACTTTCACCCATCCTAATTTTCCCTTCTGACTTTCACCCACCCTGACTTTTGCCTCAATACTGTATATTGCCCTCCCTCTGCAGCATCCTTTTTTGACCCCAAACCTCCATACATAAAACCGCATCCATAAAATCCCCCCCTCCTCCCCATATATCCGTCTGTTTACTATAATCTCACACCAATCTCCCCCTCACTGAGCCCCACACACTGAGCAAGAGGTAAATGAGCCTGTGTGGACTGACTGACCTGTAACTGATCATCTGACTGCACAACAAGATCCCAGTGCCAGAATTACAGAAGTCTCATGACACAGAAGTAGGCTTTCTGGCGAGTTAAGCCTTTTCCCCATTACATGTTCCAAATCCTGTCTGGTTTTTCAGGATTTGCCCCTGAATGGCCTCATTGAATCCACTCACTGTGCAGACAGTTCGTCCATGATACCCCATCCTGTCGCTCCCAAACTTTCTCTGACCCAGCCAAAGTTTTACCTCTGCTCCAATTATGCAATTCACCCCCCTCCATGTTTTTGAAACCCTAACCTTTGTGTCACCATCCTAACCTTTGCTATTACCTAACTACTGCCCACCAACTATTTTGCCAACCCAAATTTTGCACTGTACTTTGCTTTCAATTTGTATTTTGCTTTCAAAATATTTCCATTTCTTGTGCAGCTTTATCCCCATCCCCCAATCTGTAACCCGATAGTTTTACCATGATCTCCAAAAATGGTGGCAGATACAGTGAATACATACAAAAACTAACTGATGTTTTGACTGACTGCCTTACTGTACAGCACCTGGAATTCCCTGCCACACCTTGTCACTGCGAAAGGTGCTTTATTCACTCCAATCCAGAATTTACTCTCAAACTTTTGTGCACCCCCCCACCCCCAATTCTGTGCAGCCCACAATTTCTACCCCATTTTCGGCGTTATCCTCAAATTTGGCCAATTACAGAAAGTGTGAAAACTGCCCGATGAGAAAGGCAACGAAAGAGTGTGAAATGAGAGAAAGAGAGAGAAACCTCCAGGCGGAGTCAATAAAAGACAACACAAGATCCGAGGGAGAAAGAGAAGGACAAAGAGAAAAAAAGAAAGAGAATGAGAAACACACAGGGATAGAAACACAGGTTAAACGAGAGAGATCAAACCATGGAACAGTGAGAGGGCAAATGATAGAGAGTGTGACAGCCAGGGAGAGGTCAAGGAAAGAGCAGAGGCAGACACAGAGAGGGATAGAGAAAAAAAAACCGCAGGGATAGAACCCAGAAACAGAGATAGGGACAGACAGACGTTCAGAGGAAATGAGAGAAATTGCAGGGAGAGACTGAGAAATAGAAAACCACAGAGCAAGAGAGAAAAAGCCCAAGGAGACAGATAAAGAAGGATGGAGATGGAGAGAAATCCCGAGGTGAGACTGAGGCAGCCAGAGAGGAAGAGAGAGGGAGATCCATGGAGAGAATGAGGGAAGAACAAATAAAGACAGAGATAAAATAGAAAGTTAGCGATGAAGAGAGAGAGGGTGGTGGTGTTATAAAGATAGACTGATGCTCAGCCAGGAACAGTGATATCCAACAGGACCGAGAGAGAGTGTGTGAAGGGAGGTGAGCAGAGTCATTAGAGATTGGAAAGATTGAACAAATAAATGGTGTCAGGAAAGATTGAGGAAGTGGAGAGTTGTTGGAATGGAATCTGCAGGGGAATGTGAATAGGGCAGAGATGTGAAGGATAGAGAATGATGATGATTTAATGAAAGATGTCGGAGAGAGAGAGAGAGTTAGGAACACAGAATTGGAGATGAGAGCTGTAATGTGATCCAGAAACAATGAAATCTGGAGGATCAGATTGGGCTCTGTGCAGCAGCCCCTCTCTGCCTTTTTGTTCCTTTGTCTGCCCCAGCCCAGAGCTCACCACCTTGAGGTAAAACTCCCAGAGATGACCTGAACCACAATATTATTTTCCCTATGTGTGTATAAATAAATGACAAGTCAACAGACTGGTCAATTGGCATCTGGTTCCACCTGTTGCCTGAGGATTCCTCAAGGCAGGGGGGACAAATGGCCTAGTGGTATTATTAAAAGGCTATTAATCTAGAGAGGAGAACGTGAGGACTGCAAATGCTGGAGATCAACGTCGAGACTGTAGTGCTGGAAAAGCACACCAGGTCAGGCAGCACCCAAGGACCAAGAGAATTCACTTTTCGGACATAAGCCCTTCATCAGGAATCATTAATCCAGAGACCCAGGTATCCTTCTGGTGACCTGGGTATGAATTCGGCCATGGTGGAATTTAATTTCCATATGTATCTGATATTAGGATTCTAATGGCGACTGTGAAGTTCTTGTATATTGCCTGAAAAACCCACCTGGTTCATCGATGGTCTTGAGGGAAGAAAACTGTAATCCCTACCTGGACTGGCCTACATGTGACTCCAGACCCACAGCAATGTAGTTGACACTTTAACTACTCTTGGGCAAATAGGGATGGGGAAGAAATGCTGGCCTGGTTAGTGACATCCATATCCCATAAATGAACTTAAAAAGAATGATTCGATTCTCCCTGTCTGCATTATCTGAGTTTCAGCTCCCAAATCAAATCCCCTTCAGGGGAAGACTGAAAGTGAGATAAAAATTGATTGAAATAAATAAAATCTGTGGCACCACAAACACACCAGGGTCTCACCATTCACTGATTTCCACAATCTTATGTTTTAGCAGCACAAGCCCTGATATTAATCCAAGAGAACAGGAACAGTAAGGTTTAAACCTGCCTCAGAACATAAGATCAAAAAGGATAACTTACCACAGGGTAGAAAAGAAACACTTGAAGGGGACAGAGACGTTACAAAATCAGTAGTTACACAAACTGCAAAAAAAGAACTTGCTTTTTCTAGACAAAGGCTGTTCGAGTATGGGGATAGGCCAGGGAAGTATTTACCACATCTGACTAAGAAAAAGCATGCTCCGCAATCCATTGCTGCAATTAGAGACAGTAACGGGGTCCTTATTTACGATGCAAAAAGGATTAATGAGGCTTTTCAGAGTTTTTACTCTGAATTGTATCAGTCTGAAGGTTACGAAGATGGGTGGGCTAATATGGAAGCCTTTTTGTAGAGCCTAGACCTCCCAGGAGTAACCCTGAAACAGACCTCTCTCCTTAATGCTCCCTTGACAGTTTAGCAAGATCCCAGTCACCTGGCATACCCTGCCACACCCAGTCACTGAAAAAGGTACTTTATTTAAGCCCCATCCAGACTTCACGCTCAGACTTCTGTGCCAACCCCCCAATTATGTGCAGCCCGCAATTTCTACCCCATGTTCATTGCGATCCCTAAGTTTGGCCAAACCCCTCCCTTTTTTGCTGCACTCTCTGAATTTTGTTTGCCTGTTATGCCCCCCAAATGTGCCTGTTCTCAATTATGCAGACCTGCAATTAACTGTTTCAAGGCATCCAGCATTTCCTCCTCTGTAATATGGACACCATTTATGTCCCTACAGTCTATATCTTCCATATCCTTTTCCACCAGAAATACTGATGCAAACTACTCATTTAGTATCTCCCCCATTTTCTGTGGCTCCACACAAAGGCCGCCTTACTGATCTTAGAGGGGCCCTATTCTCTCCCTAGTTACCCTTTTGTCCTTAATATATTTGTAAAAACCCTTTGGATTCTCCTTAATTCTATTTGCCAAAGCTATTTCATGTCCCAGTTTTGCCCTCCTGATTTCCCTCTTAAGTATACTCCTACTTTC
This sequence comes from Hemiscyllium ocellatum, assembly GCF_020745735.1. Classification (NCBI taxonomy): domain Eukaryota; kingdom Metazoa; phylum Chordata; class Chondrichthyes; order Orectolobiformes; family Hemiscylliidae; genus Hemiscyllium; species Hemiscyllium ocellatum. The sequence continues at coordinate 58,118,793 of NC_083426.1, forward strand.
TTTATACTCTTCTAAGGATTCACTCGATCTATCCTGTCTGTACCTGACATATGCTTCCATCTTTTTCTTAACCAAACCCTCAATTTCTTTAGTCATTCAGCATTCCCGATACCTACCGGCCTTCCCTTTTGCCCTGACAGGAATATACTTTCTTGGGATTCTTGTTATTTCATTTCTGAAGGCTTCCCATTTTCAAGCCATCACTTTACCTGCTAACATCTGCCTCCCATCAGCTTTCTAAAGTTCTTGACGCTTCGGGCATAAGCTCTTCATCAGGAAACGTCAAATTTCCTGTTCCTTGGATGCTGCCTGACCTGCTGAGCTTTTCCAGCAACACATTTTCAGCTCTGATCTCCAGCATCTGAAGACCTCACTTTCTCCTTTCTAAAGTTCTTGCCTAATACTGTCAAAATTGGCCTTTCTCCAATTTAGAAATTCAACTTTTAGATCTGATCTATCCTTTTCCATCACTACTTTAAAACGAATAGCATTATGGTCGCTGGCCCCAAAGTGCTCCCCCACTGACACCTCAGTCACATGCCCTGCTCTATTTCCCAAGAGTAGGTCAAGTTTTGCACCTTATCTAGTAGGTACATCCACAGACTGAATCAGAAAATTGTCTTCTACACACTTACGAAATTCCTCTCCATCTAAACCTTTAACACTATGGCAGTCCCAGTCGATGTTTGGAAAGTTAAAATCCCCGACCATAACTAGCCAATTATTCTTTCAGATAGCTGAGATATCCTTACACGTTTGTTTCCGAATCTCCCTCTGACTATTTGGGGGTCTATAATAGGACCTAATGAGGTGATCATCCTTTTCGTATTTATCAGTTCCACCCAAATAACTTCCCTGGATGTATTTCCAGGCATATCCCCCCTTTTGCTGATCCCTGGGCCCTGGAAGGGGGCCTCCTGACTTGATAAGGGAATATATACAACGGCCCCCTTCTTTTGTTTTGGAGCCTTGTGCTAAGCATTGTTACTTTGTGTTTTTGTGTGTTCTTTAGCTTTATTAGTCACTGATGTATTTATTGGTATTACTTTTCACATTGTTAGTTTTGAAAATGTGTTGCTGGTTAAAGCACAGCAGGTTAGGCAGCATCCTAGGAACAGGAAATTCGACGTTTTGGGCCAGAGCCCTTCATCAGGAGACTTTGTTTTGTGTTAGTGGTTGGTTAGCCGTTAGCATACAGTAATTTGCATTTTTCTTTATGATCCTAGTATTTGTTATTATGCAATATTTTTAATAACTTGATATTTTTTAAAGTCATTTTATTTTTCTTGCAAATAAATGTACATACAAAAAAAAGCTCAGGTGTTTTCACTGCAATAACATCGACCATATCCAGTCACAGCATGGGTGGATTAGGAAAAGCACTGAGAAACCAGATGTAGGAAAACAGGAGAAGCCAGTGAATGTCGTTGCAATGATAACAGAAAGCAGAGTGGAGGCTAGAACGCTGCACCAGAATGTACAAGCTGGTCAGAGGTTGGTTAAGGAGGAGGTGCCAGTTCGTCTTAACCATATACCTGCAAAGGTAAAATTTATTCATATAGGCCAGGAGCAGCAGGTAAATAATAGATCAATATTAAAGTACAATATTAAAAGACACAGGATCCTTTCAATCTGTGATATTAAAAGATTAGGAGATATATACTTCTGAGGGAATATTGATAGAAAATGTATTAGTAATGGGAATTCACGGTGAGACAAGAAGTGCTTAATTATGTAAAGTGAGGTTAGTGCGTGTCCTCCGAAGAGTGGGGAAGTTGTGGTAAGAGTACTGCACAAAATGTCAGCTCCAGGAATACGATTTGTCCATGCTAATGATACAGCTGATTCACCGATAGGAGTGCTGCCTACTGTGGTTGCAAAGTCACTGGTAATTCAGGGAACTGAACGTTTGCAAGGTCACAATTTCACAAGTGGAAATAGGAGAGACCAAAGAGTAGAGACAAGAACGTTAAAGTGGAATTGGCAGAGACCCTGTTTGATCAAATGGTTGAGACAAGCCAGGAGCAGATAGGTGACAATGCAGGCACATTTGGCTCAGATAAGTTAGCTGAGTTATAGCAGAAAGATGAAAATTTAAAGCAATTGTATCAAAAGGCACACACAGAAAAAGAATCTGAATGTATTCCTGAACGTTATTATCTTGCAAATGATGCCTTATTGAGGAAATGGAGACCATCACATCAGCAGATAAGAAACGGGCAGAAGTTCATCAAGTCTATCGCCAGTGCGTTACAGAAAGGAGGTGTTGCGAGTGGCACATGAGTTTCCACTAAGAAGTCACAGAGGAGAAAGAAAAAGTCAAGCTAAAATACAATAACATTTTTACTGGCCTGGACTCCACAAGGATGTGGTTGAATTTTGTCAGATGTGTCATACATGTCAGGCAAATGGAAAGCTGCAGGTAGAAATAAAACATGCAACTTTAATACCTGTTCTTCCATTTGAGGAACCTTTTAGAAGTGTCTTCATTGGCGGCACGGTGGCACAGTGGTTAGCACTGCTGCCTCACAGCGCAAGGGACCTGGGTTCAATTCCCGCTTCAGGCGACTGACTGTGTGGAGTTTGCACATTCTCCCTGTGTCTGTGTGGGTTTCCTCCCACAGTCCAAAGATGTGCGGGTCAGGTGAATTGGCCATGCTAAATTGCCCGTAGTGTTAGGTAAGGGGTATATGTAGGGGTATGGGTGGGTTGTGCTTTGGCGGATCGGTGTGGACTTGTGGGGCCGAAGGGCCTGTTTCCACACTGTAAGTAATCTAATAGTTTAGGTCGCCTAACTAAGAAAAAGTGGGAATCAGTATTTGTTAACAAGAATGAATGTGTCAATTAGATTTCCAGAGGCTGTTCCATTACATAATGTCACAGCTAAAAGCGTGATGGAGAAATTACTCAAATCCTTCACAGGATATGGACTACCGACAGTGATACAATCAGATCAAGAGTCAAACTTCACATCAAAATTATTCAAGGAAGTTATGGACAGCTTAGGAATAAAACAATTCAAATACATTGTGTACCATCCAGAGTTGCAAGGTGTACTAGAAATGTGGAAGCTCAGCCACGCTACCTGGCTTCTTGTGAATGCCTGTCCAAGAACAGAGAACCACCACTTGATTAACACATTTCAACAGCACTGTTTTTATTCAAGATTGTCAGTATACGAATATACAAACAATCCTGGGAGAAAAGCCACTTTAGACCACGCCGGGTACTAAAGAGTGGATTCTCTCACCGTTGATAGGGAAAGTTGTTACATTTATACATAACTTCTCACGCAATACAGAGTCCCGTGTCATTAAGCTATCGCAAAGTATATTAATCAAAGTATACTTAATTGTAAGCTTACACATCAAAAAATGCTCTAAATCTAACACACAGACACCAGCAGCCATCTGGTTAAGATGTTAACACTATCTTTAAAGTCAGACATTAGCCCCCATCATTCTTCTCTTGCTCTTCAAGGTAACAGTCAAATCTCAGAGATGCTCTTAAATGTAAACATTCAAACCTCATTACTGTGTTACAGCTAGACCGTGAGGCACCAGTACTCCTCTGATGGCTGCCCTTTGACCTATTGCTATGTACTACATCGTTCTCAAATCTGTGGGATTGGACATGTTTACCCAGCTTGTGCAGGGATTCTTACAAATTGCTGTGTTAGCAATTTGTTTCGCTCAGCATGCCGGGCAATACAGCCAATGTGCTTCAGCCATTTTAGTTAACATTCTAAGCTCCATTTTCTATATGGTCACTATATCTATTTCCATCTTATCAGAAAGGTGGCAACAGGCATTAAAGACCAGGTTGAGGGATTATAGTCAAAATTATCCAGATGATTGGGATAACAGAATTCCATTTGGGGTTCCTGCAATCGGAGATGCACCAAATGAATCGATCAAATTCAGTCCAACTGAATTAGAGTTTTGGACATGAATTGAGAGGACTGTTAAAATTCATTAAGGTGAAATTGGTGAGTGAGATTTCAGAGATCATATATTTCGATGATGTGTCAAATTTTCGCTAATGATTAAATAGAGTGGAGAGGTTAGCTAGATAGCGTTTAAAAGCATTAGAGCACCACAATGAAACAGAAAGCAGACAAGAAATCAAAAAAATCGCAATTTTGCTATCGGGGACCAGATATTAGTGTTACATCCAGTGAGAGGCGAACCTTTAAAAGTAAGGTTCAGTGGACATTAGCAAGTCAAAAGGAAATTGAGCAAAGTGAACAACTTGAGAGAGACTCTATATAGAAAGAAATCTCAGAGTGTGACATTTGAATATGCTCAAATGTTATTTTGACTGTGAAGGGAATCAAGAGGAGACTATGTCATTGCTTACAACACAGAGAAAGAACCAAGTTCAGAGGATTCTGATTTGGGGCATTCCTTGAATTAAACTGGACAATGAGGATGTTGTCCAAAATTATTAAGTTACCTTTCAGAGGAAAATCGAAATGACCTGCAAGAGTTATTACAATCACATGGGGAGATAAGTGGAAATAAGGTGGGAAGTACTAACCTAGTTATACATGATATCGATAAAACAAGACACTGTTCCAGTGAAACACCATCCTTATAGGCACAAGGTTCAAAAGGAGATTGAATACATGGTCCAAGGTGCCATCATCAAAATGAGCTACAGTGACTGGAGCTCACTCATAGTAATGGTACCAACATCAGATCGTACCAAACAATTATGTGTGGAGTATCGCAAAGTCAATGCAGTTACAAAACTGGCACATAACTGATTCCACATTTGGAACATGGTGTTGAGAATGTGGGACAAGCAACTTATATTTCTAAGTAGGACTTGCTCAGAGAATACTGACAGATACTCTTATCAGAAAAGCAAAGCGATTTTGGCTTTTGTGACACCGAATAGACTATATCAGTTTACATTCACGTCTTTTGTGTGAAAAATACATCAGCTACATTTCAGAGATGAACCATTAAGGTCATTGCCGGACTACCCAGCTGTGTTCTTTCGATTGATAACCTGATGATTTTTCATCACACGTCGCAGGAACATTTACAACATTGATCAGACTTCAGAAGGCTGGCTTGGTGATAAACCTGGGTAAAAGTGAATTTGCCAATGCCAAGGTCGCCTTCCTGAGGAATTGGACATGGACAAATGGCTCCATGCAAAGCAAGTTTCCATAAAATAGACAAGAAATTCCTCGGATTGCATTGATTTTATTAAAAAGTTATACTAGATTTTCACAGTGTGGCTGCTCCACTCACTGAATTGTGAAAGAAACACAAAGGTTTCAGTGGACAGTGGGCTGTCAGAAGATATTTGACTTCCTGAAAGCTGTGCAAACCACTGCCCCAGTATTAACCAGACTTAATTATGCAGAGGCATTCTAGGTATCTATCAACGCAAGTGATGTGGGTGTTGGTGCTGTGCACTTGCAGGAAGATGACGAGAAGATAGTGTTACGACAACAAGTAAACTCTCTTGCTTAATTTAAAACTAGCAACACGGAAAAGATTTACCCTGTGCAGTAACCTGTAAAAGTTCGAGAACAATATAAAGTAAAAATTAACAACTCCATTTCGTAAAATAAATAGAGAATAATTAACTAACCACTATTTCCAATTTCTTTCTCTAACCTATCTTTTACCTTCCCTTCTATAATACTAGTCCAATAAAACTCCCAATTAAGATTTACAAAGCAACAGTTCTCATCTTCAATACAGGCAACTGTAAGTTCTTGTCTTTGGATCTTCCTGTGCCTTCTTTTCTCCTTGTTAGGAACTTCTGCATCAAAGGTTACTGATCGAAAAGGGATTTTTAAGAGAGTTTTTTTTTCCAACGGTCTGTGACATGCTGGGACTTGGCAGTTCTCCTCTCAACTGTTCAATTTTCTCCCTGATCTTATACCCCAGAGCATCAGATTGTGTCATTGGCTTTTAAGATGGTCAATATATTCAAACCAAATTGTTTGGAAATTGGTACTTTTTTCAGGATATAACTTAAACTGATTGGCCGAATTCAAATTTGTTTTTGTCTCCAGACAACAAACTAATCAAGTTGTTCGACCCAGTATTACTTTGCTGCCTTACTGAGAACATTTGGTGCTGTGTCCAGTAGATCTGCTGCTTTTATCTCTCTTAAACTTACGCCCACATCTTCATAACACATACCCCTTAAGAAAAGATGGTTTATACTAATAAAAAGATGACTTTTTTCTACATTTTAAACACATTACCCTAACATACCGATAACTTTCATAGAAGCTGACCTTAACTTCGTCCTCTGTACATATATACACATATATACATGTACATATATCTAATATTAAGCAAAGACAAATCTCACCTAAACGTTATCAGCTAAATCTGCAATAATGCAGATTTTATTTTCTCGATCCCCAACATTTATGAGTTTTAAATTAAAAGTCTGTAACATAAGATTCAAATGAAATATCCCATATTCTTATCTTAAAAATGTTCTAAGAATTTAAGCAGATTGTGGTCAGTGTAAACAATCATCTCTGACACAATCATCTCTGACACATTGTTCATGACTTACACATTATAACGCTGGAAGGCCAGTAGCAAATTCAATAGTTCCTTGCTGGTTGTGGAAAATTTCTTCTGGTGGATGTTGATCTTCTTTGAAAAATAACCAACTGGCAGTTCAATCCCATCCTCACTTTCCTGTCGGAGTACATTTCCAACTCCACTGTCATGAGCATCGACAGCGAGTTTAAAAGGTTTTGAAAAGTTTGGTGTTGCTAGAACTGGTTTGGTGGTTAATATTGATTTTGAATGGTTGAATGCCTCCTGGCATGGTTCTGTCCACAGAATATTCTTCTTCAGCAAATCGATAAACAGTGTAATTACACTGCTAAAGTTTGGAACAAACTTCTGACAGAATCCGCTGAGTCCTAAGAATTGAACCATCTCTTTCTTCAATAATGGTTATGAAACTTCCTCGATAGCTCATCTTCTCATTCCATGGGGTCACATTTCCATGAACCATGTTATGTCCCAAGAACATTACCTCTGCTTTCGCGAGTTCCATTTATTTTAGTTTATCACCAGTTTTGCTTCTCATAGTCAATGAAAGAGCTCTGCCAACTGTACCATATGATCTTTCGAGGACTTACTAAAGATCATGACATCGTCCAAACAGACTGCACAGTTTGTGAACCCAGCCACAACACTTTTCATGAGTCTTTGGAATGTGGCCGGGGTGTTCTTCATTCCAAATGGCATCAGGTTAAACTGATATAGGCCATTTGAGGTTGCAAACTTAGAAAGGTAACAGCAAATCCAACGTAGTGATGTAACTGGCTTGTCCATGATCTCCATTTTCATCTGAGAATTCTATCTTTCAAGTAATAACTGTCAGAAATATTATCTGCCCCCTTTTCAGAGGACACTTCCACAGATATATCTTTTATTGTCTTGTATTGCTGTTGCAAGTCTCTTAGCCGTTCAGGGATAAACACTTCTGTCTAACCCTCCACCTGTTCAGGTTTCCCCTGTACCATTACATTAAACAGTAACTCCTTTGTCTTTCTGTTTACTTTTCACTTCGTGCTGTGCCTTATGATTGTGGGATCTGGTTACCACACAGTCTGGGAAAATACCAGGATATTTCTGTTTTAACTACTCTGTTCCTTGGTCTTCCTTGGGCTTCTCCATAACAAGGGGTGTCACTCCCACCTTAGATCCGGTCAAATCATTCCTAAGAACAAACTGAATTCCTGAAACTGACAATCTTGTCAATCGCTCCCACTGTAACTACCCCAGTCTTGGGTTGGCACTCCAGCCTGATCTTACATTGGGAAACGTTAAATTTTAGATTAGACTTACAGTGTGGAAACAGGCCCTTCGGCCCAACAAGTCCACACCGACCCGCCGAAGCACAACCCACCCATACCCCTACATTTACCCCTTACCTAACACTACGGACAATTTAGCTTGGCCAATTCACCTGACCCGCACATCTTTGTGACTGTGGGAGGAAACCGGAGCACCCGGAGGAAACCCACGCAGACACGGGGAGAACGTGCAAACTCCACACTGTCAGTCGCCTGAGTCGGGAATTGAACCCGGATTTACAGGCGCTGTGAGGCAGCAGTGCTAACCACTGTGCCACCGTGCCGCCATTTCTGTCCACCTATCCCACAAATTACCACACTCTTGGGTAACAGATCAGGAAGAGCGCATATTCGCTCATCCCTAACGATCAGCATCTTGCAAAAATATAAATTCTTGTCCTTCTTCCCCTGTTCTTTCTGAATAAACTTTACCCCGAGAGGTGAATTCTTTGTAACTCCATACCCAGCCCCTGCCTAGGCTGTGCACTCTCTTGCAGCTCCTAAGCTCTTCTTGGGATCTCCTTTACTACATTCACTCATGCCACTGGTTTAGATTCTGTTACCACATCTTTTCCCATAATGCCTTTCTTTAACGATCAGCACTGATCTTTATCTGTCTTGATCTGTCCCATTTTCGGACAGTGAAAAGACCTTTTCCCAGTGACCTCCTGAAACCACCAGTACTGTAATTTTCTGTGACCCACTCCATTACAGTGAAAACCCTTGAGGCCTTTCACCTCCTGTTCACTCTCCTGGTCTTCTTAACCTCTGGTAAAATGTTACCAGTGGGCTCAATACTTTGTTTAGTCGTGTAAGATTTCCCCCTTCTCCCAACTTCGAGTCATAGAGTCACAGAGATGTAGAGCATGGAAACAGATACTTCGATCCAACTCGTCCATGCTGACCAGATATTCCAACACAATCTAGACCCACCTGCCACCACCAGGTCCATATCCCTCGGAACTCTTCCTATTCATCTACCCATCCAGATGCCTTTTCAATGTTGAAATTGTACTAGCCTCCACCACTTTCTCTGGCAGTTCATTCCATACACATAGCACCCTCATCGTGAAACAGTTGCCCATTAGGTCTCTTTTATATCTTTCTCTTCTCACCCTAAACCTGTGTCTTCCAATTCTGGACTCCCCCACCAGAGGGAAAATACTTTATCTATTCATCCTATCCATGCCCCTCATGACTCTATAAGCCTCTATAAGGTCACCCCTCAGCCTCCAATGCTCCAAGGAAAACTGCCCTTTCCTATTCAACCTCTCCCTACAGTTCAAATCCTTGAACCCTGGCAACATCCTTGTAAATCTTTTCTGAACCCTTTCAAGTTTCACCACATCTTTCTGATAGGAAGAAGACCAGAATTGCATGCAATATTCCAAAAGTGACTTAACCAATGTCCTGCACAGATGCAACATGTTTTCCCAATTCCTGTACTCAATATTCTGACCAATAAAAGAAAGTTTTTATCCCTCACAGGATGGATTTCTGGCCAGAAGTCTGTCTTATGCCCCAGAATGTACTCATTGGCTAATTCTGCTGCCCTTCTCACTTCCTGAACATTCTGTTCCTCCACGTGAATTCTTGCCATCTCTGGAAGTGAGTTTTTAAACTCCTCTAGCAGAATAATCTCTGAGAGTCACAAATGACGTATTTTCAAAGCATGCACTCATCAAGCGAAATGATTTTGTTTAATCCTCTTGAACTCAACATAAGTCTGACCTGTTCCTTTCTTTGTGTTTCTGAACCACTGCCTATATACTTCTGGTATCGAATCATAAGCACTGTCTAAGCTCTTCATAATCTCTTGACCCCTCATCTGACAGTGCAGCAAATAACTCAATAGCTCTGCCTACCAATTTAGTCTGAACTAGCACTACCAGGAATCTTCCGAACACTCTATCTGCCTCGCCAATTTTTTGAATGAAATGAAGAAAATTTCAACAACTTATTCATCAAAATGTGACAGAGTTTTGACATATTCACTGACTTCTCTTTTCATCTCCACCTTGTTAACTTGTCATTGCTGACTAGTTTGCAACTTCTCAAGTTCAAATTCTCTCTCTCTTTTTCTCTGTCTTTCTCTCTCTCACTTTGCCTTCTCTCTCTTTTACCTCTCTGTTTCTCTTCTCTCTCTTTTTCTTTTTCTCTCCCTCTCTTCTCACTGTCTTTCTCTTTCTTCACTCTTTATCCCTTTCTCTCCATTTCTCTCTTTCCACTCTCTCTCTCTCTTTGTTTATTTACAAACTCCATTTTCCTCAATTGTAACTGAAGATTTTCTATGTCTCCTGCACTTGTCTGTTTCCATGACACACGTAAGTATTTGAGTAATTCCCTCACAATTTCAGCTTTACTTTTGTCCTTGGTTAAACTCAAATCAAAACGCACTTGCTAATTCTGAAAGGATGACCTTTTTCTTTCCTTCTCAACTTTCTTCACAAAATTGAGAATCATCTTCAAATTCTTGAGCCATTTCTCTCATTTTTAATTTAATCAACCACATGTCATCAAAATTAAACAAATTGTCTCACCTGCATTTTACTCAAAGATCTCAGATGCTTACTTGCAAGTGTTTAAAAGCTGGGAATGTTTGTTGCTCCAAATCTATTCACATCTGTCCAAACCAGTTCGAACCATGGACCCAAGCCCCCGAACTGTTACGACAAGTAGTGAACCCTCCTTCTTAATTTAAAACCAGAAACAGAAGATTCCAATCAATATTGGGAAAGTTAAAGCCACCTATTGCAACAACCCCTACTCCGTCCACACTTTTCCAAAATCTGCTGACCTATGCTTTCTTCCATCTCCCTGCTGCTACTGGGGGGCCTGTAGTAAACCCCTAACAAGGTGACTGCTCCCTTGCTGTTCCTAATTTCCACCCATACTGACTCGGTAGGCAGATCTTTCTCAACAATGGAACTTCTGTAGCTGTGATACCCTCTCTGATTAGTAGTGCTACACCCCCTCCTCTTTTTCCCCCCTCCCTATTCTTTTTAAATGCTCTAAACCCTGGAACATCCAGCAACCATTCCTGCCCGTGAGAAACCCATGTCTCTGTTATGCCCACAACATCATAGCACCAGGTACTGATCCATGGTCTAAGTTCATCACTTTTATTCCTGATACTCCTTGCATTAAAGCAAACACACTTTAACTGATCCCTTGGTTCCTTCCCAGGAAAATCCTTTCCACCAACTGGTCTACCTCTTGCTATTGCCTCATCTGCACCAACTCTCACCTCCGGTATACAGCTCAGGTTCCCACTCCCCCTGCCATACTAGTTTAAACCCTCTCGAACTACTTGAGCAAAACTTCCACCCAGGACATTGGTCCCCTTCCAGTTCAGATGCAACCCGTCCTTCTTGTACAGGTCCCACCTTCCCCAGAAGGCATCGAAATTAGCTACATATCTGAAGCCCTCCCTCCTACACCAGCTGCACAGCCACGTGTTAAGCTGTACCTGCTCCCTGTTCCTCACCTCGCTATCTCGTGGCACCGGTAGTAAACTAGAGAACACTACTCTGTTCGTCCTGCTTTGCAGCTTCCATCCTAACTCCCTGAAATCACTTTTTATATCTTCGATCCTTTAGTGCCAATATGCAACACGATTTCTGGCTGTTCGCCGTCCTCTTTTAGAACCTTATACACCCAATCGGAGACGTCCCTGATCCTGGCACCAGGGATGAAAATGTGTTGCTGGAAAAGTGCAGCAGGTCAGGCAGCATCCAAGGAACAGGAGATTCGACGTTCCGGGCATAAGCCCTTCTTCAGGAATGAGGAAAGTGTGTCCAGCAGGCTAACTTTCCTCATTCCTGAAGAAGGGCTTATACCCGGTACGTCGAATCTCCTGTTCCTTGGATGCTGCCTGACCTGCTACGTTTTTCCAGCAACACATTTTCAGCTCTGATCTCCAGCATCTGCAGACCTCACTTTCTCCTGGCAGCAGGGAGGCAACATACCTTCCGGGAATCTCAATCCTGACAACAAAATCTCCTGTCGATTCCCCTAACTATCGAGTCCCCTACCATGACTACTTTTCTATTCTGCCCCCTTCCCTTCTTTGCCACAGTGTCAGGCTCAGTGCCAGAGAACTGACTACTATGGCTTTCCTCTGGTAGGTCATCCGCACCCCCCCCCCCCCCCAGGAGTATCCAAAACGGTATACTGATTGATAAGAGGAATGTTCACATGGGATCTCTGCTTTGTCTGTCTGTCCCCTTTCCTCCCCCTAACTGTAACCCATCTATCCTTGTCCTAAACCTTAGGAGTGACCAACTCTCAGTAACTCCTCTCAATTACCCCCTCAGCCTCCCGAATGATCCGTAGTTCATCCAGCTCCAACTCCAATTCCCTAACATGGTTTTCAAGGAACTGGAGTTGGGTGCACTTCCCACAGATGTAGCCAGCGGAGATGTGTGCCATGTCTCCCACCTGCCACATTCTGCAGGAGGAACAAGCAACTGCCCTAGCATCCATACCCCACTAACATGAACACCCACTCAGTACAAAAGTAGAAAGCTTAGGTCAAGTTGCTATAAAATTAATAACAAACTTATATTCAATACAGGAAGTTTAGAATGAATCTTACCTTATTAACGAGGTTAGAGGAGGAGGGTGGGTGGGAGTCTTCCGGGTTCGTCTTACCTCCGCTGCTGCTCGCACTCAAAAAGCTATGTAAAGTAAAAATTAACAACTTTATTCCTTAAAGTATAACAGAGAATAATTAACTAATTACTTCTTACAATGTATTTCTCTAACCTATTTTTTATCTTCCTTTCTGTAATACCAGTCCAATGAAACTCCTGGACATTGAACATTGAACAGCAAAAATATTTGATGGTTGAGAGGGAGACTTAAACTTGGCTCTGGCATTGTTACATGTCAATGTTTATGTTACCAGAGACAACTATATCCACTGATCATAACTGATTGGAGTTTGTGGAGAAATTTAAAGTCAAAAATGCCCAATTGTTTTGATGGAGCTTGTTGTTACAGCCATCCCATTTGAAAATTGTCCATGTGGCAGGACAAGAAAATGTAATTGCTGACATAGTGTTGAGACTAAATGAGAAAAGCAAACAGTCAGGGGTGGGAGTAAAACAGTCTGAAACAAAATACCATGGTGTATGTTTGCATGTTTGTCAATGTAATGCATATATTTAGGAATTTAGGATGAAGGAGTTTTAGAAATGAAGCCAGCTTTTGATATTGATGGCTCTTTTATTTTTAAAGGGGCGAAGTGTGACGATGTTGCTCCTTTAACAAGGATATGCTGTGCAAGGTGTTTTTTTTTCAAAGAGATCATAAAAGACACAGACTCTGAATTGGCTGAGGTTGAAGGCTTTCAGGGCCAACTTGTTGATCACGAGCAGGTACTGCCTCAGGCAGAAGGCTTTCAAGTTCTAAATAAAAGAACACTTGTATAAGAAAAAGACAGTGGCTATTTCTCCGAGTTTGGTTTGTTGTTTATGAATAGTAGGAAAAGGAGTTGCTAGACCAGACTGGTGCTCTCTGTCTGACTTCTATCCTGTCAGAACCTGTGTTTGATTTTACCTTTTGTGCCAAAGGGTGTTTGTTTAAAACTAAGTGGTTTGAAGAGCAATATTTCTCCTGGAATATTCACATTCCACCTGCTTAAAACAACAAGTAAAGTTAGGTCTGGGCTCCCCTCTTGAAATGTTCTGAGGAGTCTGACCTAGTCCACAACAGTTGGCATCTGCTACAGTCTCAGGAAAGGTCACTACGTTGATCCCAGATTTGAAGGGAATTTCTGATGCAGAGCCATTGAGTCGTTTGAGCCCACACTCATTCAAGTTGAGCTGAATGAGATGCAATCTTGTTGAAATATATATGATGATGAAATTACCAGAAAACAAAATACAGAAAGGTTCTTTGTTCTGGTGGCAGGGGACTAGGATTTATTTTAATTGTTTCCTGGGTGGAAGGCAGTCTTCCCATGAATGGCTAAAGATCACTAAATCATCAAGATAGATGGCACAATTAGGGGGTCATACCTGCCACAACTCTGTTCATAAGTGTTTGAAATATGGCTGGTGTGTTCTTCATTCCAAAGGACATGACTTTAAACTTATATATCTCTTTTGGAGTTACAAATACAGAAACTTCTTTCACTCTCACTGACAACGGTACTTGCCGTAACCAGGCTGTAAGTCCACTTTCTGATGTACGTGCCTTGTCCAACTTTTTCTACACAGTCCTTCAGACATGGAATGGATATGATTCTCATTTAGATATGCCAGTGATCTTAGCTATGAAGAAAGGTTGAGTAGATTAGGATTATGTTAATTAGAAAGACAGGGGTTGATGGGAAGACATGATTGTAGTCTACAAAATCATGAAAGATATTGATAGGATGGATAGCAAAAAGGTTTTTCCCTGAGTGGGGGACTCAGTTAGTAGGGGTCAGAAGTTCAAACTGAGAGGGGAAATGTTTCAGGGGGTAAGTTCCTTATGCAAAAGATAGTGGGTGTCTGGAAGACATGGTCAGGACAGGATCATTTGAGATGTATCTAGACAGATACATGAATAAGCAGGGAGCAGAGAGATACATATCCTTAGGAAATATATGACATGTGTAGGTGAAGGATCTGGATTGGCGCAGGTTTGGAGGTTTGGAGGGCCTGTTTCTGTACTGTAATTTTGCTGGTTCTTTGTTCTGATAATTCATGCAGCATCGTTGAGTACCATCAGACTTTAGATCCACTCTGACTGGCTAACTCCACTTGCTGTGACCCAGCTCGATGATGTCTTCTTGGAGCATCAATTTCAATTCTCTCTGTTCAGCCCTGGTTTGAGAGTATTAAGCCAGTAGATGTTGTTTTATCTGAACAGCATTCCTCACATCAATCTCACGTATTTGTCCTCCCCATTCTATTCCTACATATGTCCTCATATCGCTGCAACAAGCCTTTCAAGGCAGTTTTCCATTCCTGAGGCAGATAGGCTACTGCCCTATCACATTCTCTCACAAAGTCCTCATTCATCAATCTACACTGAGGCAAAATCTGAATCATCTGAATCACTCTGCAGGGCCGTAACTAATACCCATCTCTCCAGTCCCCTTTCTCCGTCATAATACTGGTTCACATGATATATCCCAGAACATTTTTATCCCAGCTTGTTTGCAGGATAATTCACTTCAATTAACTTCATCTCAATCTGATAGGGAACAGCAAACGTTTCCTTGAAGGGATCTCTTACCACTCATAACAGCACACCGATACTTTCTTTTCATTAGCAAAATTGTGAATTTTTGATAGCTTGTTTCTTGTTTCATCATATGCTATGATATTTTTAAATGCTGCTTACATAACTCCCTCACTCAACGTAACCATTACCTAAAATTTGACACATAGTCCAAGTATGTGGTCTCTGAATTCTGACTCGCCAATTTTTCTATATTTAATTTCAATGTTCCTCTCACCTCCTGACCAAAACTTATACAAGTGGACTGCATTTGGTCGACACATTTGGTGCATCTGTAATGACAAAACTACAAACAGAATTCCTTTCTCTTAACTGTCTGGATATTCTTGCCTATTAGCACTTAATACGGACTTTCAAGTTTGATCCCACCTTTCTCACGCCCCTGTGATTCCAGAAGGTATGCAGTGGATTTGAATTGTCTTATTACTAAGCTGTCCATCACTTCCCTGAATAAATATGGTGCACAATTTGCCTATTGATCTGATTGTATCTCTTAACTGGTGAAAAATGTGAGTAACTCTTCTACAATCCTTTTAGCCATGATATTGTACAATGAAATGGTTTCTGGAAATCTAGTGGACACATTCATTATTGTTAACAAGTACAGTTTTCCACTTTTAATTTGAGGTAATGTTCCTCCACGATCAGCTAAGACCTTGTAAAAGGGTTCTCAAATGCAGTGATGTATTCTAAAAGAGGCTGGTTTCATTAACACTTGAGGTTTTCCAATGACCTGACAGGGAAGTCAGGTCTAGAAAACTTCAGTTGCATTCTTATTCTGGATTAGTGGTGCTGGAAAAGCACAACAATTCAGGTAGCATTCGAGGACCAGTGAAATCGACGTTTCAGGCAAAAGCCACTCATCATTCTTAATGAAGGGCTTTTGCCCGAAACGTCGATTTTCCTGCTCCTGAGATGCTGCCTGAACTGCTGTGCTTTTCCCACACCACTGATCCAGAATCTGGTTTCCAGCATCTGCAGTCATTGTTTTTACCCAGTCACATTCTTATACAATCCAGTCTGTCTTGCTCCCAGATGACCTCCTATTGTTAGTCCATGAGCTATCGATAATACTTCCTGTCGGTATGCAACCAGCAACACACTCTCGTACACTTCTGCCCTTCTCTGCTCTGCCTTAACCTGCCGAGGTCTCAATGTTTACCTGAGGATTCTATCTTTGAGACAATACCACTGATTCTGCTTACTTCTCTGCTTAGGCTTTATTATACAAATGTCTTATCTTTTTGTTATTATTCCAGTTCTTTTCAAAAACAAACACCTCTGCCTCATCTTCCATTTGTTCAGGATTTCCTTTATCATTTTATCAAAATGGGTGTGAGCTAACTGAGCTTAAACTTGTTCATCTCTCTAGTTTTTCCTTCTTGCTTTAATGTATGACTGTGGGATCTTGTTACTGCACAGTCCAGAAAAATCCAGAGCTTTATTTAACTTATCAGTTTCCTACTTTTCATTCAGCTTCTCCGCTACAAGGGATAGTATTCCCACATTTGATCCTACTCGGCTGTTTCCAAGAATAAACACTCTTTCAATCACACCCAGTGTTACTTCCCTAGTCATGAGTGAACTTTCCAACCTGACCTCACATGAAGAATGCTAAATCTCTCTCCATCTATCCCACAGATTATCACGCCATCAAATAACATTTCATATACAGTACAAATAGTTCTATCTATTGCTATTAGAAACTTATAAGCTCCCTTACATCTCAAAGTCTTTACCTTTTCCCCCGATCATCCTGAATAAGCTTTACCCACAGAGGTGAAGTCTTTGTAGAGATTGATGACTATCTCACTATTCAGGTCCTTACTCAGCTGTGCTCTCTCCTGTAGCTGTTCAACTCCTTTTGGAATGGCCTTCATTACCGCAACGGATCCCAATCGTTTAGTCTCTTTTACCGTCTTCCTTTTTCCAATATCTTTCTTAATCCAACTGCACTGTGAATTTGTATGAATTGAAAATAAATTGCGGAGGCCCTGGCTGATGTTTTTGCATTCTTGTGAGGTCTGGGAAGACTGAAGGGTTGTGCCACTATTCAAGATGGGCTGCAAAGAAAAGCCTGGCAACAATACACTAGTGAGGGAAACATCTGCAGTGGGTAAGCTACTTGAGAAGGTTCTGAGGGAGAAGATGAACATGTATTTGGAAAGAAAAGGTTTGATGAGGAGTAGACAGCAAGGTTTTGTGAGTGGGTGATCGAGGCTCACAAATTCATTAGAGTTCTTTGATGAAGTGACCAGGTAGTTATTGAAGGCAGGGCAGTAGGTGCAGCGCACATGGATTTCAATAGGACCTTTGATAAGGTTCCATAAGGCTGCTTTGAAAGGTTAGATCGCATGGAATCCAGGGAGAGCTGGTTAGTTGTAGAGAGTAGAGAACTTCTATTTGTCATTTCTACCAAATACACCTGATGCAGTAAACATGAGACAATGTTCCTCCAGTACTCAGGGTGCTACATGGGCACCACAAACAACACAATCATACACGGCCTAAAGTGTATAAGAAGTGCAAAACACATAAGTTACAGTGTAATAGAGGAATGATGGATAATAGACATTGTTCTAGCAGCAACATGAAAGAATTCTTGATGGGAAAAAGTCCGATCGTACTGTGTTTAGGAGCCTGATGGCTTGGGGAAATAATTCTTCGCACAGTCTAGCTGTGAAAGACTGAATGTTCTGATATCTTGTGCTAGATGACAGGAGGGAGAAGAGTTTGAGTGAGGGATGTTTGTGGTCTTCTTCAATGCTCATAGCCTTTCAGAGTAAGTGTCTGTAATGGAAGGAAGAGAGACCCTGATGATCTTCTCAGCTGTCCTCACTATCTGTTGTCGGGTCCTACGATCTGAACCAGACAGTGATGCAGTAGCTCAGGATACTCTCAATGAACCCTTTGTGGAATGTGGTCAGGATGGGGATTTCAGGTGGACTTTCCTCAGCCTGTGCGGAAAGTTGAGGTGCTGCTGGATTTTCTTGACTATGGAACTGGTGTTGAGGGTCCAGGTGAGATTCTCCGCCAGGTGGATGTCAAGAAATCTGGTGGTTTTCACAATTTTCACAGAGGAGTCGATGTCCAGTGGAAACTGGTTGCTCCATGCCCTCCTGACATTTTTTATTCTTGTCCACATTCAGAAGCTGGTTCTTGGCTCTGTACCAGTCCGTTAGTAGCTGCACCTCTTCTCTGTATGCTGAATTGTCATTTCTGCCGATGAGACCCACTAAGGATGCATCATCAGAGAACGTGATGATGTGATTTGAGCTGTGTATCGCTGCACAGTTATGTGTCAGGACGGTGAACAGCAGTGGACTGAGCACACAGCTCTGGGGAGCCCCCGTGCTCAGTGTGATGGTATTGGAGATGCTGTCCCCAATTCAGACTGACTGAGGTCTCCAGTCAGAAAGTCCAGGATCCAGTTACACAGGGAGTTATTCAGGCCCAGCAGACTCAGCCTTCCAATCAGGTGTTGAGGACTGATGGTGTTCATTGCAGAACTGAAGCCTGTGCACAGAAATCTGACGTAGGTGTCCTTCTTCTCCAGGTGGGTTAGGGCCAGATGGAGGACGGTGGAAATGGCATCAGCTGTTGAGAAGTTGGGTTGATACGCGATCTGCTGAGTGTTCACTGAAGGGGTTGAGGCAGCAGGGTCTTAATATGCCTCATCTCAAGCCTCTCGAAGCACTTCATGATGATGGGTGTAAGTGGTAATCGTTGAGACAGGTCACTGAAGACTTCTTTGGCATGGGACAATGGTAGCGGGCTTGTGGCACATTGTAACTGTGGCGCAGCTCAGGGAGATGTTGAAGATGTCCATGAGAACATCCGCCAGTATGTCAGAGCATCCTCTGAGCCCTCTGCTAGGGATGTTATTTGGTTCAGCCGGATTGCATGGTTTGACTCTTCATAGGGTTTTCCTCACGTTGGCAGTGGTAAGACATAGCAGCTGTTCATTGGACAGGGGAGTGGGGTAATTCCTCGCTGCTACATCGTTTCTGACTTCAAACCTGTGCATAAAAGTTGTTCAACCCATCCTTGAGGAAGGTATCACCAGCACAAGCAGGCGATGCTGTTCTGTGGCTGATGATGGCCTGGGTACCCTTCCACATGCTACAGTATCGTCACTGTCCTGAAAGTAGCTGTGTATTCTCTGTGCTTGTGCAGATGGCCAGAGTCAGGCTGGCCCTTGCTGTTGTTAGGGCCGCCTTGTTATCTGCTCTGAAGGCAGAATCACGGAGCCTCAGCAGTGCACACACCTTTGTGGTCATCCAAAACATGTGGTTGGGGTGAGAAGTGATGGGCTTGGACACGGTGACGTCATCAATACATTTGCTAATGTAGTAAATCACTGACACTGTGTACTCCTCTAAGTAGATCGAATCACCATCAGTTCCCACCTCTCTGAACACATGCCAATCAGTGCACTCAAAATTGGCAAAGTTGGTAAATTGAATAAAATATTGGCTTGATGTTAGAAAGCAGAGGGTAATAGTGGAAGAATGCTTGTTGGACGAGAGGCCTGTGACGAGTGGAATATCTCAAGAGTCCGTGCTGGGCCCGTTGCTGTTTGTTATCTATATCAATGATTTGGATGAGAATGCAGAAGGCACAAGTAGTAAGTTGGTAGATGACACTAAAATAGCGCTATCATGGACAGTGAGGAAGGTTATCAGGACACTGATCAGCTGGGGAAGTGGGCAGAGAAATAGCAAATGGAAGTTAATATGGATAAGTGTGAGGTTTCATTTTAGCAAGTCAATCAAGGCAGAAGTCCTGTGGTGAATGGCAGGGCCTTAAGGAGTGGAGTGGAACAGAGGGACCTTGTGTTTCAGTATCACAGTTCTTTGGATGTTGAGTCACAGGTAACAGGGCAGTGATGAAGGCTTTGGCGCACTGGCCTTCATCAGTCAGGTCATTAATTCTAGAAGTTGTGAAGTTATTTTGCAGTTGTACAGGAAATTGGTGAGGCCATGCTTGGAGTATTGTGTTCAGTTTTTGTCACCATGCTATAGGAAGGATGTTTTTAAACTGGAAAGAGTGTAGTAGAAACTTACAAAGATATTGCCTTGACTCAACAGTCTGAGTTATTGGGAGTTGTTGGACACGCTAGGATTTCATTCTTTAGAGCATAGTATACTGTGGTGATTCTTATATAGGTGTATAAGATCATGAGAGGCATGGATAGGGTGAATGCATTCCGTCTTTTTCCTAGGTTTGGGGACACAAGGATGAGAGGGCATCAGTTTATGTTTAGAGAGGAAAGAATAAACGGGTACCTAAGGGGCAACCTTTTTACACAGAGGGTAGTACACACATGGAATGAACTACCAAGAGATATCATTGAGGCATTAACAACATTTAAAAGGCATTGGAACAAATACATGGATGGGAAAGGTTTAAGAGGATATGGTCCAAATGCGGGGAAATGGGCTTAGCATGGATGGACATTTTTATTGCCATGGACCAGTTTTGGACAAAGGTACGTTGAGACTTCTAGCAAGGGGAGGTGGACATGCCTCTGATAATTAAAACCAAAACACACACACAAGGTAACTTTGCCTCATAAGCTGATAAGGGAGTGTGATAAATGGTATAACCTACCCCTTACCCTCAATCTGCGAAATGAAATGGAATTATTTCACCCACTCTATAATCAACAAGTTACAATTTGCCTATCTAACTCCAACAGTGACCAAATTAACAGAACAACTTACAATTTAGCAATACCTCTCTAACTAAATAATCTGAAATAAAACAACATTCTAATAGGAAGCTGTTTGATTAAATACATGCTCCACTTATATAAAAAATCAATAAACTAAAATTTAGGCTCTCAAAATTCACACAGAACGAACCCTCCTGAATTTTTTGTAACTTCTTCCATCATCCTCCTCTTTCTAAAATGCCTTTTCAGTTGTTTTCTGCTGTCAAGATTATTCACTAAACGTACCTTGTACCATGAGAGGTAAATGGTGCTTTTATGGAGAGTGTGGAAATTCCTTGTGGTAGCTTGGTGCTTTCTCAGGTGGTTTGTCGCGCACACCCCGTCAGCTGGCAGTAGGCTCTCGGTCTCTGTCCAATTCCCTCTGTGTTATAAACCCCGGTGACACACATCAAATTCTTATAATCTGATTGGTTTCAGGTTGCCGACATCACCAGATTTGCATCTAGTTGGTTTGCCTTTCAAAATAAATTGTTTGAATGTAAACCATTGTCTGTGTAGGAATGCTGTTTGGGCCTGCTAACTGAATGACTATTTGTTACAGGATGTCAATTTGAGCACCGGCAGTTGCTTACCCATAGGCATTCATTTTTAAATCTCTGAGCAGAACGAGCACTTTATCTGAACGAGACTTCACAATGCTTTCCCCTACTTTATGATTTTATCATTTTTAAACACAAATTTCGTGACAAGACCGGTTAGTCTGACATCACAGGTAGAAAAATTATTGGTAAAATACAAAATCTGAGGGGTGTGATCAATCAAAACTTCAAAAGGCAAGGATTGGACAGAGTTCTGTGCATAAATTTGTTCGTGTAAGATCCTGTCTGACTAAATTAATTATGCTTTTGGAAAAGCCGACTCAGTATGTTATAAATGTAGTGCAGTTAATCTAAGAACTTCAGTAAGATCTGTTGACAATTTCCCACAAGGATCGATGGTCCTTAGCATGGGTCCCTGATGGACGCAGGGCAGACAGAATGAGTGTTGAAGAATGCATATGGGATTCTTGATTTCATTAGCCGGAGCATAGAGTTTATGATGGAGCTCATGGCATTCAATAAAAGTTGGCAAACTGGATTCAAAATTGTCTTGCAAATAGGTAACAAAGAGTGATAAGTGGAGATTATTTTTGTGATGGGAGCCAATGGTCAATAATGTACTGCAGGGACAAGGTGTTGTGATCGTTAATGTTTGTTATGTACATTAATGGCTTTGGTGTGAATGTAAAAGGTATAATTGTTAAGTTTCGAGAATATGTGAAAAATGACAGTGATGTTGATGGTGAGAGGGAGGTTGCAGTCTGATATCAGTCATCTGATAAATTGGGCACAGTGATGACAGGTGGAACTTAATGCTGAGAAGTTTGAGGTAATGCATTTGGGGAGGTCAAATCATGGGAGTATTTACCCAATAAATGGCAGCTCTAAATGAAGTGCTAAGGCATTAAACAAACCATAGATCCCTGACAGTGTCAAGACAAGTAGATAGCTGTTCAAAACATCTGATTTTTTTTAACCCCAAGACATAAAATCGTTTAATTGGCTTTAATATTGTAAAAATATTAAATTTGAACTTGATTGGAGTCTAATATCTTGGGGCATAATTTAAACTAATTGGCCGAATTTGAATTTGTTTTTGTCTCATGACAACCCAGGTACTCTTGCTGTTCGACCAAATGTTACATTTTTGCCTTGTTCCAGACACTCCATGTTTCTCTAAGTCCTTGATAGTTTTTCAACTCTCTTAAAGGTGCAGTACACCTACACCTCCATAACACAGGGAATTGAGCAAATTCAGTCCATTTGAATTAGTTTTAGGGCATGAAGTAAGAGAACCGTTAAGGTTGAGGGATCTGGTCTGATCCATAACAATACTTTAACAATGTAGATGAAGGAACTGAGAGCATTCTGGCTAAGTTTTCAGATGATGCAAAGATAGGTAGATTACACCAGAGAAAGCTTAACTGGGAGAACTGGTCACTCCTGTGACTTGGTGGCTCAGTGGCTAGGCAGGGCTGCCTCACAGCACCAGGGGCCCAGGGTCAATTCCAGTCCTGGGCGACTGTCTGTCTGGTGTTTTCACATTCTCTCCGTGTCTGTGTGGGTACTCTGAGGGTGCTCCAGTTTCCTCCAACAATCCAAAGATGTGTAGGTCAGGTGAATTGGCCATGCTAAATTTTTATAGCGTCCAGGGATGTGTAGGTTTAGATGCATTAGTCAGAGGTAAATGTCGGGGAATGGGTCTGGGTGGGTTACTCTTCAGAGGGTCAGTGTGGACTTGTTGGGCCAAAGGGCCTGTTTCCACACTGTGGGGTTTCTATGATGATTCCATTGTAAATGCTTTTTTTTAATACTTGAAAACTTCTACTGGAGACAGTGTCACTTAGCTTTTCCAAATTGGCCGTAAAACCTTTCAACCCCAGACTTTTTGGAGTCTGTGATGTTTAAGACCTCTCTGAAAGAAAAGAAAAACCAAGGACAGCATAACCTTGTCAAAGGAGCAGTTTCATCGCAGTATAAAGTGAAAACGTGTGATCTCAATACTGAGCCTTGCAGAACACCGTTTACCACCGGCTGCTATCCAGAGGAGACCCTTTTGTTCCCACTCTTGGCTTTCTGCCAGACAGCAATGTTTCTATGCATGCCAGCATCTTGCCCTAACACCATGGGCTCTTTCCTTATTCAGCAGCCTCTGTGTAGCAACTTGTCAAAGGCCTTCTTGAAGTTCACATATACAACACCACTACAGCTCTTTGGTCTAAGCTGCTCATTACTCCCTGAAGATTTCCTGAAGATTTGTCAGGCATGGCCTCTCCTTAATGAACCCTGACTTAGCCCTATTTTATCATAGACTTCCAACTATTCAGAAATCCCATCCTTCACGTCCAAGCCGAGGCTAATCAGTCTGTAATTTTCCATCTTTAGCCTTACTTAGTTTTTCAACACATGTTTGTGATTATTCAGTCCTCTGGGACTCTCCCTGACTGAAGCAATTCCTGAAAGATCATCACTAACGCCTCCATTATATCTTCAGCAATCTCCCTTCGAACTCCTGAGTTTGTCCATCTGGTTGAGGTGATTTATCCACCTTTAGGCTATGTAGTTTTTCTACCACCTTCTCATTGGTGATGGCCACTAGCCTCAGCAT
The DNA here is from genome assembly GCF_020745735.1 of Hemiscyllium ocellatum. Taxonomy (NCBI): domain Eukaryota; kingdom Metazoa; phylum Chordata; class Chondrichthyes; order Orectolobiformes; family Hemiscylliidae; genus Hemiscyllium; species Hemiscyllium ocellatum. The sequence goes on from NC_083426.1 coordinate 58,142,771, forward strand.
TGTCCCCTCACCCTCTTGACTTTTTAGAATATTATTCGTGTCCTCCACCATGGAGACTGACACAAAGTAATTATTTAGTTCCTCAGCCATTTTCTTGTTTTCCAACACTGTCTCTCCAAGTTATTTTCCAGTGATCCAAGATGCACTTTTGCCTCTCTTTTGCACTTTATGTATGTAAAGACATCTGTAATATAACCTTCCTTTCAAGTATTGGCTAGCTTATCTCTTATTTACTCTTCTTCTTCTTCCTTATTTCTTTTCTTTCATTGCCCACTGCTTGTTTTTGTAAACTTCCCAATCTTACAGTTTCCCACTGCCCTTTACCAGATTATATGCTTTGATCTTTCCTTTTATGCTGTCCCTGAATTCCCTGGTCAGCCATGGTCGCTTCATCCTCCCTGTATCATACTTCTTTGTCCTCAGGATGAATCTCTGCTGTGTCTGCTGAATTCTCCCAGAAACTCCTGCTATTGCTGTTCCATTGTCTTTCTCGCGAGTCTCTCTCCCAGTCAATTGTCCCCATTCCTGACGAAGGGCTTTTGCCCAAAATATTGATTTTCCTGCTCCTCGGATGCTGCCTGAACTGCTGTGCTTTTCTAGCACCACTCCACTCCAGAATCTGGTTTCCAGTCATTGTTTTTGCCCATTTATAAACAAAGATCCATACGTGGATCTTGTGAAATTGACATACACACGGTTTATTTTATGAAGAGGTATTGACTGCTCGTATACGGTGTGTGTAGATGAGTCTCAGCCCCTCTTCCATTAGCTCCAGGTACAGTCAGTTCTTATAGGGTTACAGAGATCAATGTTAATTACAAAGCAATACAGTTTCATTGACATATGATGGAACAATGCTGCTAGTCCAGCAGTATCAATCAGTTAACAATGTCAACAAGAGATTAGTTAATCAGCAGAAATAGGTGTTAATAGTCAGCAGCTATAATTTCAGCGGGCAATGACCATTCATCTCAAGTAGTCTGGTGACATTTATTCTGCATGGACACTATGGTGACTGGGTTCCTGGGGAGACAGGGAGTGCCCTTAGGGTTTCAGGAGCTGTGATGCCATTGTGGAATTCACCTGATGAAGGAGCTGTGCTCCAAAAGTTAGTGCTTCCAAATAAACCTATTGGACTACAACCCGGTGTTGTGTGATTTTTTTTACTTTGTAAACCCCAACTCAACACCAACGTCTCCAAATCATGAATGTAATTTTGAGGCAGTGAATCTCATTAACAGGTGATCGATTTAACATGTTCCTTCAGTCAACAATGGTTTACGTAATGTCTCTTTCACTGTCAGTTCCGAAGTGTGGCCAATTTGAGGTAGCAGTGGCATTATGGGTAGGCACTCTTTGACTAAGGACAATGATAGTGTCTGTAAGTGAGTGGTCTGCAGGCAAGGTGGTTTTTCCCTCTCCCACAATTCACCCTATATTTTTAAGCAAGTAGCAGGTCATGAGCTGTGGTGAAAGGGGGATGTAGCTGGAGCCAGCGGGATTGTTTGGTGGGGGAAGTCTGGATGCTCTGTATTGTGATCAACACTGTGACTTTTGGGGAGTTGGGTGGTCAGTGGGGCAGGGGGTAGCATTCGTGAGCACAAGCGCAGACAGCACTGTTTAATGAGCATAATGAGGAATATAATCAGGGCAAAGACTGCAATGAAGACAATGAGTCCTTGCAGAAGGACTGTACACCAGGATTCCAGCCAGGAGCACAGTCAACTCCACAGATCCCACTGTGAGTGCTGTGCATGCACTTCAGCAGCTCCCTGTTGGATATTTTCGCCAAGGTTTGTCATGTCCTCACTGAGGTCGGGGATATAAGTGCAGTAGTCGGAGCGGATGAGGGCATATGTGTCCCCTTTTTAGGCTAACAGATAGTCTAAGGCCATTCTATTCTGTGATACAATGGCAATCGCCTCCGCATTTAGCTGGATCATAACCTTGGCCGTGGTATTTGCAACCTCCTCCTAGGTGATAGCCAATTGCCAGGTCACTATTGTTAGATGGAAAGCTGCATAGGTTGGTGAAAAGATGGTGAGAATCGGGTCAATTGTGGCAAGGGTTCTCTTTCTGCGAGGAGGTGAGTGGGAATGGTACACAAAGGGAACCACATACCCAACACAGCAGCTCCCCATCCAGGACATTGGCAACAAGGGATATAGGCCTTGTGGCCACAAGTGAAATATATGCCAAAGTATGTCCGCTGGTGGTCAGTCTGAGACCCTGTCCAGACGGTCGTGAAATTGACATTACCTGCCGTTCTGTTAAAGACCTGAAGATTCAGTGTGCTCCCATCTGCTCTGGATTGACTGGTCAATGAGATAGAAGCAGGGGATTAACACATGCTGGTGCCAGCATTCCGTCCTGACAGAAGATTATGTCTCAGGCAGATGGATTCACTGGGTGTACCTCCTCCTGTAGTCTCCATGAAGAGCAAGGCTGTGTTCATGGGAAAGATTGTACCAAGGATTGAACCAACTTTCAAATTTTTCTAGTGGATATCGCGCTGACTTCCAAAATGCTGGGTAGTTACCACTGTAATTCAGCATTCCAGCCAGCAGGTTGACAGAGTTCACCACAGGGGGAACTGTCTCCCTGCAGCCACCATTCAGCTATATCCGACACATTAAAGCGAATATGTCTCAGGGGAAGGTCCCGTGGGAATGCATGGTACATGAGATCAAATTCAACAGCTACTGTGGTTAATTTGTTGAGCAATAGACATAGTCCATGTACAGAAATGTATTGACATATATTTTGTGAACGCTAACGCATCTCACTCTTGAGTCCATTTATGTCCCATTAGAGACGCCAGGGTGAAAAGAAACATGACAGCTACGGCGGCTGTTTGGCTTCTTCGATGGTTATTTGGAGAGATGGTGCTCACTGCACTCCCTGCTTGTCTTCTTTTGTGGGCAGAGCCCTTTTGATCGTGTTCTGTGTGTCCAATTGGATATGCTTTCCATTTTAACAGCTGTTCAGGTTGTCAGGAGTATAAGGAATGGGCCTTTCATTCTAGGAGAGAGAAAGAGTCCTTTTCATAAAATTCGATCATTATGCAGTCCCCAGGTTGGAACTGATGTAATGGCTCACGTTGGAGAGTGGGCATGGCTGCTTTTACTAGATCATAGTTATCAGTTAACATTTTACTGAATGCTTGGACATAGTCCAGCAGGGCCTCTTGTGCCAGGGGCAGTGCGATATCCATTCTGGGTTTTGGGGGTGCAATCTCTGATGAAGGGTTTTGTCTGAAACATCGATTTTCCTGCTCCTCGGATGCTGCCTGACCTGCTGTTCTTTTCCAACACCACTGTAATCTGGACTCTGCTGGCGTTGGCCTGCCCATAAGGACCTCAAGTGGGGTATGCCCCGTGGTCTGGTTCACCTGGCTATGTAAGGTGTCCAGGGCCAAAGGCAAAGCATCTGGCCAAGACAGACCTGTCTCTTGGGTAATTTTAGTCAAGGTTGTTTTACGTGTGCTATTCATCCATTCCACCATGCCTGAGGACTGGGGCTGATAATGGATGTGGTATTTCTACATAATGTCCAGCGCCTTGCTAATCCCTGCTGTAATAGTTGCGGTAAAGTGGGATCCTTTGGCGCTATTAATATTGTCTGTGATCCCAAATCTCGAGATGACATTCCTCATTAGGATTTGGAGATGCCGGCGTTGGACTGGGGTGTACCAAATTAAAAATCACACAACACTAGGTTACAGTCCAACAGATTTAATTGGAAGCACACTAGCTTTCGGAGTGATGCTCCTTCATCAGGTGATAATGGAGGGCTCAATCCTAACACAGAATTTATAGCAAGTATTTACAGTATGATGTAACTGAAATTATGCATTGAAAAACTTTTCAGTTACATCACATTATAAATTCTTGCTATAAATTCTGTGTTAGGATTGAGGGCCCCATTATCACTAAATGAAAGAGCGTCGCTCCGAAAGCTAGTGTGCTTCCAATTAAACCTGTTGGCCTATAACCTGGTGTTGTGTGGTTTTTAACTCATTAGACTCTTAATCATTGACATGGTGTCATGCCTTCTTGTTGAGAATACTTCCAACTCAGTAGCTGTGTGCTCAAGCATCCTTTCTGCCACCGTAATACTGTCCTTGACTAACAATGCCACACCTCCCCTCCTTTATCATCATCTCTGTTCTTACGGAAACATCTAAACCACAGAACCTGCAATAACCATTGATTCCCTGTTCTTTCCACGTCACCACAATGCCCCACAAAATTGCAGTCCCAGTTACCAACCAATGTTACAAGTTCACTCACATTATCAAAGATGCTTCTGGTATTGAAGTAGACACCCTTCAAATCACTTTCCTGCTTGCCTGTGCACTCTTGTGACCTTGACATCTTATTTCTGATTAGATTAGATTAAATTCCCAACAATGTGGAGACTTTGGCCCAACTAGTCCACACCGACCCTCTGAAGAGTAACCCACCCAGACTTCTTTCCCTCAGACTAATGCACCTAACACTATGAGCAATTTAGATTACCTATTTACAGTGTGGAAACAGGCCCTTTGGCCCAACAAGTCCAAACTGACCCGCCGAAGTGCAACCCACCCTACACTTACCCCTTCATTAAACACTACGGGCAATTTAGCATGCCCAATTCACCTGAACTGCACATCTCTAGACTGTGGTAGGAAACCAGCGCACCCGAAGGAAGCCCATGCAGACACTGGGAGAATGTGCATACTCCACACAGACAGTTGACTGTGGGAGGAAACCGGAGCATCCAGAGGAAGCCCACGGAGACACTGGGAGAATGTGCAAACTCCACACAGACAATTGCCTGAGACTGGAACCGAACATGGGACCCTGGTGCTGTGAGACAGCAGTGCTAACCACTGAGCCACCGTGAGTTACAGCAGCTCCCCTTCATATCAGAATAATTTTTAAATGCAACATGTGTTCCTCCATCCATGGGAATTACAGAATGGACCATCCTCTGGGTGGAGTTACCCTCCATCGCTTGCCCTAACTTGTTTCCCAACAGGAGGTCAGCATTTCTTCTTTCTCTATGAGGGTTATTTACATATTGATATAGAATTTTCATGAATGCACTTAACAAGTTCCTTCCCATCCAAGTTCTTATTACTATAGCAGTCACAGGCCGTGTTTGGCAAGTTTGGGACATTCCTGGATGTGATAAACTGCAGCAATTCCAGCAGTTGTGAACTCACTTGTCAACTCTCTGATGCCTCATTGCTGTCAATGAAATACTAATTGAATCCCTTAATACATAGAAAGCAGTGAGCAGTCTTCACACCTCGCACTGATGAGACAAGATCATTGAAATTTCTGGTTTGGAAAATGAAGAATTGAGTTTGGGATTGGAGATGAGAAGAAGAGGGTGGATCCTATCAAATGGTTCCCTAAGCAGACTGTCAAAGTCATTTGGCAGAATGCCTCATCACCAGAACTTTCCAACAAGCACCAAGACATGGCTTGGCTGGTGGTGAGAAGGGGTCTGCCTGTGAGATCCTTTATGCAGGCCTGGACTCTCACCCGCACCGCACGCTGCCCTGGAAGCGGCTACGGGAGGACAGGGTGGGTGGGGGGGGGATCGAGACTGTCACACAATTCCTTCTGGAATGTGCCTACGCAAAGAAAGTCTGGAGAAGAATGCAGTGGTGTTTGTCGAGGTTCGTCCTTGAGCAGTTTCGTGATGTGGGACTCCATGCTGTACATTCTGTTCCCTGAAATGCACACCGAGATGAACATCAACTGTGCCTGGAGGATCACCAACTCGGTGAACTCTCTGGGCGGTCCGAAACCTGTTGATCTTCCAGCTGAAGACGTTGACCCAGACTGATTGTTGCAGACTGGCACTTTCCAAGGTCCAGGACTACGTGTTGAGGGACTCGCTTAAGCTTGGGGCAGCTGCCACCAAGGCGCGGTGGGGAAAGGCCACCGTGTAACATCTGCCTGCCTAAGAAAAACAGGGGACACACCCAGTCATTTGGGCTCTGCTGACGCCTCAGCTAAATATATGGCTATATGTTTGATAAATGTACAGACCTGTATATACAAATGATAAATTCTGATCTCTGTATGCAATGAAATTGAATATTTACGTATGTATGGCATGACCAACTGTTCGCACCATAAAAATATTTTATGAATAAAATATATTTTTGAAATAAAAGAAAAGATACTGTCAGAGTGACACACAGCAGAAGGGGAGAGTGAATAATGACCGCGATCTTCGCGAAAAAAAACAAATTCACTGTGCAGAACAGGACTGTCACATTCTATGTCCTGAAGCACTCTGAAATTAACACTGCTCATCTAAACCACTGCCCATAATTTAAATGATCTGAACATCACCGAGATGTGGTTGCACTTTTGTAATTGTCATGAAAGCACCTGATCAAACTGAATTTTACCACTTTCAAAATGATCCGAACCAGACTTCGCATGATAACTATCATCACGCTTAACCAGATATGTTCATATTGAAAACAAATACATTGCATTCAAATGGATATGATTAACTTTAATCATAGGATCCCTGCACTGTGGAAACAGATCATTCAGCCCATCGAGTACACTGAAATTGACCCCAGATCCCTGGCGATGCTAAACACTAAACCATCTTTCCCAATCGCGCGTTTTGAATATATCATGACATATCCCTGTGTCAGGTAGGATTTGAATTTGAACTGTTTAACCATGATTGAAGTGGATCTAAAGTCCCAGGTAATCTTGGAAGCCCAGTGCATCTGCTTAGCTATCCAAACTGGAATAAAATAATGAACAGGAGAACAGAATTGAATTTTCCGAAGAGAATGTACGTTTCTCAGCACGGATAGTCATTAGATGCGGCTAAGATCGGTGTCCAATATCCAAGCAGTCTTGTGCAACAATGATGGTGAAATTATCTGTTTATCGCTTTTTATAACTGCGTCCCAGCAGTTAAAAGAAAGCACTGAAATCCTCCATATAATAAAAAACAGCTGAGCAGCCGCTGCGCTGATCTATTGTAAACTATTAATACAATATCTCAAAGCGACTAATTATTTCCCTGGAGCCTGACATGAAGTACATTAGGTAACATTTTTCAGTGAATTCATCTTCTCAAAAATGCACGGAGTACCTCAAGGTTTGGTCTTTGCCATTTACTATCCCATCATTGCCGCCATCGGGCTCCCAGGTAAAGTGTTTGCAGAAAACATTTGCACGCTGCATCAGTAAGTTCATGTTGTCAGCAGCTTTTCTCCTTTTTTGATTGTTACAGGGACATGTATATTTCTCAATCTCTGAAATAATACAGTATTTTAACAGGTTTAGTTTCTCCTCAATTACAAATTCATATTTTGCACTTTCCTGGTATTAATTGCATATTTAAGCGTCAGATGTATTTTGCTTCCCAAATTAATGTAACCCTCACTTAAACTTGATTTTATAGCGCTAAACCAGCGTATTTAATTCTTATTAAATTGTATACATGTTTCCCTTGTTTGTTTCTCTTTCCGCTGTGATGGAAAATGTTGTTTTAATGGCATGAATTCAGAACAGCTGCCGATGTCAATGCGGTTCTGCTCTGTTATTTGCAGTGGAACTGCTGGTGAATGGGAATACTGCTATCAAGATGCAAATTGAATTCCATTGTGCTGCAGACAATACTGTCATGGGCGAATGTTCAGAAAATGTCATGATGATGTATATTTAGATACGACAGTGTTAGTGCTGTTGAATTATCACACCGCTGTCACATGTTGGCTAGTGGAAGTCTTCCAAAAATTAGATAACGGGAGTTCAGGGGAATTGTATTCCTATTAGAGAGAAGGTAAGTCCAGTAAGAGTAGGAAAAAAAGGATGAAGAAAATAATACAGCTCTGTTCAAGGAAAAACAGGCATATGTTAGGTATAGACAACTCGAATCAAGTGAATCTCTTGAAATGTACAAGGAGTGTGCAGGTGTTCACCATAGAATCCCTACAGTGTGGAAGCACGCCATTTGTCCACATGGACCCTCGGAAGACTGTCATACCCATACCCACCTCCACCCCCACCCTTCCGCATACCAGGATGTTCTGGGATGTTAGGGAAGAAATTGTGAAGCCGCTAGCAGAGATATTTGTGTCATATATAGAGGAGAAAGTGAGGTCTGCAGATGCTGGAGTATCAGAGCTGAAAATGTATTGCTGGAAAAGCGCAGCAGGTCAGGCAGCATCCAAGGAATAGGAAATTCGGCGTTTCGGGCATAAGTCCTTCATCAGGAACGTCGAACTTCCTGTTCCTTGGATGCTGCCTGACCTGCTGCGCTTTTCCAGCAACACATTTTCAGCTCTGTGTCATATATAGCCACAGGTAAGGAGCTGGAAGACTGGAAACTGGGAGCTATGCATTTACTTAAGAAGGGTTCCAAGGAGAAGCCTGTGAACTGAAGATTGCTGAGTCTGAAATCAGTGATGGGTACGTTATTGGAGGGCATTGTGAGAGATAGGATTTCTGTGCATCTGGAGCCGCAAGTACCAAGAATTCAACCAAATAGTACAGAAATAGGACATCTGTAGAACGGAGTGTTTTCAGACTACTATCAATTCTATTGACTGCTCTTTAATTTATGATAGTTGATTTTTCCCATAACTCAGAACATTGACTAGACCCCGAGACTATGATACCCATCTTTGCAACTTCGCTTCTACATTCTCTTCCCCGAATGTTCTAAATTGACTGTTACTGGTTCTGGATTTCCACTTACTCCTTGCACCTCGCAGTAGACCAGACTGATGGCATGTCGACGATTTCAGTCACATTGATCGAAGCGCTATAACATCTGGCAAACCATACATCAAACATGCAATTATTTGTAATGCTTATAAATGTATTTCCTCTAGTTACCCAAAATATGACGAAAGGAATGAGAGAGAGAGTAGTATTCTACAGAACTTTCCATCCGATTTCAGAAGAAGGGGAGATGCCTGAATATATTCGATATGCTTTCTTAAATGAAAGCATAATATGCTGTTCACAGGGACTTGGGTAGCGTCAACAAAAAATTGTGGAAACTTAAATAACATTTCACGCTTTTTTTTTCAAATGTGTGACAGTAACCTAAAATCGAGCACATGTAAGAGGGGCCTATGTACCAAGATTGATTGAAAATGTGATAATGGATATAATGCAGAGAATGGGAGCAAAGCCATCTTTCTCAGATTGAAGACTTTGTGGATGTACAGTAACGTAATAATTGGTACTCCAACTCCAACTGGTTCTATTGTCAACCAAGCGTTCCCATATGCTGATGACAAACACAAACCTAGCCAGACACATGGGCCATAAGAAGCTTGTGAATAAACCTGAGGGAAGCGTACACAAACTAAATGAGTGGACGTGGAGGGTAGATGGATTAAAATGTACAAGAAGTATGAAAGCATCCGGTTTGATTGAACACAAACATATTGTTAGAAAATGCAATATGTTGGTAAGCAGAAAGATATTTTAATACCTCAACAATACGTGAGTGGATGCTAACATGCAATTATGAGGACATTTAAGGGTTATGGGGATAAGGCAGAAACAGGATACTGATTGTGGATAATCAGCCATGATCATAATGAATGGTAATGCTGGATCGAAGGGCCGAATGGCCTATCCCTGAACCTATTGTCTATTGTCTATTATAGAGTCATAGAGATGTACAACATGGAAACAGACCCTTCAGCCCAACTTGTCCATGGCAACCAGATATCCCAAACCAATCTAGTCCAAACTGCCAGCACCCAGCCCATATGCCTTCAAACCCTTCCTATTCACGTACCCATCCAGACGCCTTTTAAATGTTGCAATTGTACCAGCCTTCACCACTTCCTCTGGCAGCTCATTCCATACCCTCTGAAAAAGTTATCCCTCAGGTAACTTTTGTATCTTCCCCCTCTCACGCTAAACCTGTGCCCTCTAGTTCTGGACTCACCCGCCCCAGGGAAATAGCCTTATCTATTTATCCTATCCATGCCCCTCATGATTTTATAAATCTCTATAAGGTCACCCCTCAGCCTCCGACACTCCAGGGAAAACAGCCCCAGCCTATTCAACCTCTCCTTATAGCTCAAATCTTCCAAGCCTGGCAACATCCTTGCCAATCTTTTCTGAACCCGTTCAACATCTTTCTGATAAGGAGGAGACCAGAATTGCACACAGTATTCAAACAGTGACCTAACCAGTGTCCTTTACAGCCGCAACATGACCTCACAACTCCTGCACACAATACTCGGACCAATAAAAGAAAGCATACCAAACGCCTTCTTCACCATTCTATCTCCTTGTGACTCAACTTTCAAGAATCTATGAACCTGCACGCCAAGGTCTCTTTGTTCAGCAGCACTCCCTAGGACCTTACATTAAGTCTATAAGTCCTGCTAAGATTTGCTTTCCCAAAATTCAGCACCTCACATTTATCTAAATTAAACTTCATCTGCCACTTCTCAGCCCATTGGCCCATCTGATAAAGATCCCATTGTAATCTGAGGTAATCTTTTTCGCGGTCCACTACACCTCCAATTTTGGTGTCATCTGCAAACTTACTAACTATACCTCTTATGCTCACATCCAAGTCATTTATGTAAATGATAAAAAGTACGGGATTCAGTACCAATCGTTGTGCCACTCCACTCATCACAGGTGTTCAGTCTGAAAAACAACCCACCACCACCACCCTCCATCTTCTATCTTTGCAGTAAATATTTCTAAAGGCAATCAAAGAGCTGTGTCAATTGAGCTGAGGACAGGAGTAAAGATTTCTTACTGAGACTGCACAGAGGTCTTGGTGAAACTGCATCAGAATCATTGTGTACATTGTACTTCTGCATATGTACAATAGGATGTCATGGCTGTAGAGACATGCAGTGCATATTCAACACATTGATTCTTGATATGGTGTACTTGTCGTACGAGGAGAGGAAAATGTGACTGCCACTGCGCAAATGTCAAAGACTGAGGGATAATCCTTTTGATACAAATACAATTTATGGATGATTTCCATACTTGTGGAGTTATGAAACAAGGGAAACATAACTAGAACAAGAGGTAGGCAATTGCTAACAGTGATCATGGTGAACGTATTTATGTTAAGGCACTCTACCTGAGAGGGCTGTGTAATCATGTTCCCTTTTTAGCATCTTGAAGATGATAGATTTCTAAATGATGACAATAGCAATACTAATGAATGCCAGCAGATATAGACCGTGACCATACTGGCATTGAAGTTGATTTTCTATAATAATTCCATTGCATTCATGTGTAGAGTCAATGGGCTAGATGGTCTGCTATTGTTCAGATTTCCTCCTCTTTACTTCTTGTACATCTATTCGATCTGGTTTTAAATTGATAATCTATCCCAAAATCCAAAGAAAAAAAAAGTGAAAATTTGTATAGTAAAAAGTCTTTCTTTTTGTCACACTTCACCAATTCTCACTATCCGTGGTTTGCAGAAAATCCAAGGTCTCAGTTGTCTATCCTTCGAAAGGCAGTTTGAAAAGGCAGTTTGAAAAGACAGTTTGAACTGTGTTTTGCCACGCATTTCCCCTTAAAGAAAGAATAGCAGAAAAAAGAAATTAGATATTCATTCCACTCCTCATAAATGTTTGTATTAACATAAGTAGAATGCAGGAAGTTTTGCTTGGTCTGATGAGCAAGTTTGCAGATGACATTAAGATTGGTGAAGTAGCAGATGGTGAAGGGGACTGTCAGGGAATGCAGCAGAATACAGATAGATTGAAGAGTTGGGCAGAGAAATGGCAGATGGAGTTCAATCCAGGCAAATGCAAGGTGATGCATTTTGGAAGGTCCAATTCAAGAGTAAATAGGAAAGTCCTGTGTAACATTGATGTACAGAGAGATCTGAACGTTCAGGTCCAATGTTCCCTGAAGGTGGCAACACAGGTCAATAGAGTGGTCAATAAGGCAGAAGGGTTGATTTCCTTCATTGGATGGGGTATTGAGTACAGGAGTTGGACAAAAATTTGGTTCAGCCGCATTTGGAATATTGTGTACAGCTCCTGTCACCACATTCCCAAAAGGATGTGGATGATTTGGAGAGGGTGCAGAAGAGGTTCACCAGGATGTTGGATTAGTGGTGCTGGAAGAGCACAGCAGTTCAGGCAGCATCCAAGGAGCAGTAAAATCGATGTTTCAGGCAAAAGCCCTTCATCAGAAATCTGGTTTCCAGCATCTGCAGTCATTGTTTTCACCAGGATGTTGCTTGGTATGGTGGGTGCTAGCTGTGAAGAGAGGTTGAGTAGATGAGGATTATTTTCATCAGAAAGACGGAGGTTGAGGTGCGACCTGATTGGGATCTACAAAATCATGAGCGGGATAGACAGGATGGATAGCAAGAAGCCTGTTCCCAGAATTTCGTGTGTTTAAAATGAGAGGGGAAAACTTTAGGGGAAATATGATGGAAAGTTCTTTACACAGAGGAGAGTAGCTGTGCCAGCGGAGGTGGTAGAGGCGGGCATGATACCATCATTGAAGATGTATCTTGACAGATACATGATCAAGCAGGGAGTAAAGGGATACAGAGCCTTAGTTAATAGGCGGCAGGTTGAGACAGAGGATCTGGATCAGTGCAGGCTTAGAGGGCCGAAGGGCCTGTTCCTGTGATGTAATTTTCTTTGTTCTTCTCGTTTTTACATATGTGCAGTTCGTTTGTCGTTTTTTTCCAGTATATCATTTATATGTTTTAATTGAAATATTCCTCGTGCTTGAATATAACCCACTCCTAATGACAGTTTCCACAGTTAAAATTTGCTGTTTGATTATTTGCTTCATTTAATCCGTCCATCTGGATTTGCTGATGTCACATCTTCCTTGTTTCTTTGACAGTTTCAACGTATTTTTCTCCCCTCCTTCTCTGTTCGGTCTCGCCAGTTTGTTCTACACTGCTTTGCCATAAACTAGCCTTATATTTAATAATTCTTTATTAAACGAAGTACACCACTGACCCTAGCGTACGGGGTTATTTTTAGTGCAGAACCAAGGCTTATACTTTCAAATTTCATGAAAAATCCTATAAAATTAATGGATTTGTTTGGGTAATTATTCTGTTCCGCATTTTCATTCTCGCTCTCTATCTTCCTCTCTTCCAGCAAACCTCGTAGTAATTTTGATTCTGGCTCGAAGAAGGTGTGGTCTGTCCGGATGTGTCATTCATTACCTGGTGTCTATGGCAGTGACAGATCTCCTGGTCATGATCACCATTGTCATTTTAAACCGGATTGCTGGGATTTATTTCCCTTCCAGTTTCCTTTCCATCACGCCAGTGTGCAGCTTCCGTTCTGCCTTAAATATTGCAATCATTGACAGCTCTGCCTGGATAACAGTCGCTTTTACTTTTGATCGATTTGTTGCCATTTGTTCCCAGAAGCTGAAAGTGAAATATTGCACGGAGAAGATTGCAGCGTGGGTCATCGGGCTCGTGTGCGCTCTGTCTTGTTTGAAAAATATCCCAACCTACTTTGTTTAAGAACCTGTCTACGTTGTTGATCAAGTACCTTGGTTCTGTGGTGTAAAGGACATTTTCTACCTGTCACCTGCCTGGGGTGCCTATGAGTGTACTCGGGCCATTTTGACCCCTCTTCTCACATTTCTGCTGATTTTACTGCTCAATGCTCTGACAGTCAGACACATTCTCGCAGCCAATAGGGCCCGCAAGAGACTCTGTAACCCGAACAACGCAGAGAATCAGAATGATCCAGAGATAGAAAAGTGGAGAAAATCGATTATTTTACTTTTTGCCATCTCAGGGAGCTTCCTCCTGTTATATGCATTATTTTGCACATCAATCCTTTATGTCCGACTTGCCAATCTGACGTATTCAGCCAACTCGGATTTCAGTAATACTGCATTTGTTCTCCAGCAAACCGGATACATGCTTCAGCTACTGAGTTCGTGCATCAACCCGTTTATTTATGCTGGGACACAGGTTAAATTCAGGGAGGAGTTCAAACACGGAATGAGACATCCACTTCATGCATTTGTTAAACTGGTTAAATGTTGCAATTACGTTAATCCGACATGATTTGCATTTTATCTGACAGCATGCTTTCCCTTGTACAAGGTACGTTTTGCCCGATATCCTTGTTTAATATTCGCTTAACCTGTATCACGCTGTCTGAGAGAACAATGCAAACTGAATGCCACAATACAGACAAAGACAGATTGTTTGAAACAGTTCTGTGTTAGTATCCAGGTTCTTGCTTTCTCTTTGCCCCATGAGCCTTGAGGGTCCTGGCCAGTGAATTGGTAATATCAGCACTTCCTGATTCAAGAGGCATGGAGTGAAATATACTTTCATTCCTAAAATTCTTCATGGAATTTCAGCATCGCTGGCAAGGACTACATTCGCTGACCATCCCAAATTACAATCTCGAGCCAGACCCAGGACTTGTTGCGCTTCATGAACATTTAGATCTAGAAATATTTCCTCTGCTCCACCCAACTATTGATAATCACATCCTCACAACGGTGGCACAACATCTTCTGCAACTATTGCAACAATAGATTCAATCATGTCTTTCCCAGGCTGATCACCCCACACACACAGCTATACCGAGGAGGAACCTTTCACCTGGATGGCACACAGGCTTCATGAAAACGCACTTCATCTGCCATCAAGCAACTTAGATATCCTGAAGTAATGAGCATCATTTCACATATTTAGATATGTCTGTAACCGAACAGAGTTGAGTATTAAAACGTACCTGCACAATCCAGTCTTTAATTTCGTACGGCTCTGTTGGTGTCGTTTGTTAATCTGTGCGTTGTTCTTTTGCTAAAATTACATTCAAAAAGCTTCTGGATTGGTACATGAATAGAAATGGTTTTAAGCGATATGGGCTGGCAAGTGTGAATAAATTAATTTAAAACACGTGGTCAGCCGATGAGTTGGACGGAGTTGGTCTGTTTCCGTGCTGTCCTATTATTCTATATCTCATCAGCCCTGCGGTTTATATGCCTATATGTCAGCCTTAACGTGTTCTAGAACCTCATAATCCCCAATGAAATTCCCAGGGACAATGTATTTCTCCTTTGTGAATAGAGATGCAAAGTATTCATATAAGATCTCACCTATTTCCTCTGGTTTCAGGCACATAACAGTCCTTTGGTTTCTGATAGGCTCCACGCTTTCCCTGGTAATATTTTTATTCTGACTATTCTTATAAAATGCATTAGGGCTTTTCTTTAATAGTATCTGCCACAGATATTTCATCGTGAGTCTTTGCCCTCCCGACTTATTTTTAAAGCATGTCCCAATCTCCCTTCTATTTGTTACACTGTACCTAACATTTGCGTTTTTCCTTCTTAAACTGTCGATATCCCTTCACATCCCGGATTCCCTGGACTTACTTCCCTTGCCTTTACTCTTAGAGGAGTTTCAATGACAGCCAGCAGCCTCCATGGTGGCTTCAAGAGCGCCACAAAATTCATGGAAATCTTTGGTCGAAGCTCGATTCCCAATTTTGTGGGTTCTTTTCCAATTTTCCCCTCATTTCAGATAGTTTCAAGGGGCATTTGTGAGACAGCTTTGCATTTGAGAAATTACTTCACACATCGCTTCAGGATCTGGTGATGTCACACTGTTCATTCTGACTGGAATAGCTTTGCTTTTGAACATGGAAGTTAAAAGCCCCAATCCCAGTAGGGAGGACGGTGCACGCCAGTACAATGTTTGGACCAGGGTTGAAATCGCCGTCCAGTTTATCAGAACATAAATATTGTCACACCGGGGAGAAAGAGAGGTAATGGAGAGACTGTGGGAAGAATTTCAAATCCCCATCTGAAAGATATTAACACAGTTACTTTGAGGAGAGGCCTTTTTCCAAATGTGGAAAGGAATTCATTCAATTATCCCATTGCTGAAACACCAGCGACTGCCCATTGGGGAGAGGACTTTTAAATGTCCAGACTGTGGGAAATACTTTACAGTTCCAAGGAACTGATGTCCCATCAACGTGTTCACACTGACGAGAGACCTCTCAATGCTTTCACTGAGAGACTGGCTTCAGGTACTCATGTCGACTCATTGTACTCCTGCAAGTTCACACTGGGGAGAGACCATTCACCTGTACTGTATTTGGGAAGGGATTCATTCGATTATCCAGCTTACTTACACACAAGCGAGTTCTTTCTGTGTAGGTACATTTTAAATATCTAGACTGTGGGAACAGTTATGAAAGTTTTCACACTGAGACCAGACGTTCCAAAGCTGTCACTGTGGGACAGACGTCAGGTACTCATCTCGAGTTATTGTACACCAGCGAATACACACTGGGGAGAGACGTTTCACCTGATCTGAGTTCGGGAAAGGATTCAGTCAGTCATTCACAATATCTGCTTAGACACGAGTGAATTTACACTGGAGAGAGACAACTTTCCTGCTCAAAGTGTGACTTGAGTTTCAATGATTCATCTATTCCGCTGAGACATCAGCAAGTTCAGACTGGGGAAAGACCACTCACCTGATCTGAGTGGAGGAAGTGATTCATTTTGTTATTGCACCGGCTCATCAACCAGTGAGTTCGCGCTGGAGAGATCATTTCAAATGCCCAGTCTGTGGGAAGCACCGATGAGGTTCGTGCGAACTGATGATCCATCAATATATTCACACTGTGCGACTGGGTCCAAGCAATCATTCCAACTCACATTCCAGTAGCACATTCACAAGAGAGAGACACCATTCACTTGCTCTGAGTGTGGAAGAGGATTCGCTCATTTGTTCAACCGGTTGAGACACCAAAGAAGCTCACAGTTGATGTTAGTTTACTGTTAATCACCTCCCAAAGTGAACTGTGTTGATTGGGGTCTGTTTCTGCAAGTTTTAGGAAAATGGGCTATTTTAAGTATGCTTGGAATTGGTTGTTTGTTACTTGTTGTCCAACAAAGGGTTTGCTTGGGCGTTTTAGAAAGCAGTTGGGATTCGGATGGCAGAATTCTTTCCTTTAAGGGCATTGCTGAACCAGGTCAGTGTATGACCATCAATGGGAGCTTCATGGCAAGGCCAGGGAGACTGCCTTTCATTCCCAGACTTTGTGACTAGAATGGAAGTGTCATCAGCTGCTGTTGGAGGTTTGATCCTGTCTCCCCTGAGCATTAACACATAGAGGATTGCTCGTCCAGTGACATTCTCAGTGCGCAGCTATCGGCTCCTAAACTCCAGCTCAATTCTAGATCTTTATATGACGTAGTAAATTCGAACCAATCAACTTTGTCAGAACTGGTGTACTGAGTTTTATTAAAAACTCTGACAAGTTGGATCCTGTTTAAATGCTCCTATGCGCCCCTGTATTCTCCACGTTCACCTCCAACGAGTATGAAGAGCTCATGGAGGCTCACCATCATTGCGATTGAGACAATCTGATTGGCTGCCACCCGTTTACTAACCATTGGGCCAAACTAACTCTCACCCATCCCCATGTCGACACATGAATTTGCACCTTTCACCATCAGCTTCAACAGACACCAGGAAGTTGATCCTGAAGAGAGACGGTGTCAATGCGTTGCCCGTGGCATGATTTATAAAACCCACACTGACTGATGGCCGTCCAGTGCATTCACTGTCGTTCCACTTTATCCGGGCGCTCTCACTGTGAGAAGAGGTTCAGGTGATTGCTGAATCTGTAGCAAAACCAGCGAGTTGACTCTGAGAAAAGGTGACTCACCTGTTGTGTGCCTGTGAACAACTTTAAACATTCGGCAGGCCTGCTTGTACACTCTTGAATTCATACTCGGTCTCCAGCAATTCACACTGAAGAGAGGGCAGTGTAGGAGGAATTTCAGTCAGTCATTTTGGGAATGCAAAGCTGAGCAGGATATATATTTAATGGTAAGGTTGTATGGGGTTTTGCTGAACAGAGACCTTGGAGTGCAGGTTCATAGCTCCTCAAAAGTGGAATCGCAGGTAGATAGGATAGTGAAGAAGGCATTTGGTATGCTTTCCTTTATTGGTCAGAGAATTGAGTACAGGAGTTGGGAGGCCATGTTGCAGCTGTACAGGACATTGGTTCGGCCACTGTTGGAATATTGTGTGCAATTCTGGTCTCCTTACCAGAAAGATGTTATGAAACTTGAAAGAGATCAGAAAAGAGTTACAAGGATGTTGCCATGGTTGGAGGATTTGAAGGTTTCTGTACAGTTGTTGCCTGACAATTCTGTCAGCCATCCCTGAACACCACTGTCAGAGACCTCTCACAGCACCACAACAGTCAATGCTGGCCTCTTCAGACATGCTCATGTCCCACTCATAAAATCAGATAGAAATTGGATTATACTCTGTTCATAAAAAAGGAAATCTTTCTGTACATGCACTAAGTTAACCAATTCTTATCCATACTTTTCTTATGTGCACAGAAGAAAACAAACATTGGGCCTGAACGTTTTCAATATTTACGATGAATCTAAATGCTTTTCTGAATTATTTTGGATACTAGGACTATTCACATGTGTCTGAGACATCGGGAGGTTCTGGTAAATGAGCAGACTCTGACTATACTTCAGGAAAAAGACCTCGGACAGTGGTGGTTCCACCACTGTACCGTGGCTTTAGTGCATCCCTCATCTTCGACTTTGGAATGTGCCAGTCTGCAAAATTTGGTCAGGGTCAACTTTTTCATGTGGAAGACCAGCAGGTTTTGGGCAAACTAATGAGCCTCTTGCATGTGCTTTTTTTTTCTCTCATGTGCTTCCCAGTGAACAAACCATAGACCACGGAGTCCTGTGTCACAGAGCTGCTTAGGACAAACCTGGACAAAACAAAAACACTGCATCTGTCTCCTGAGTTCATTTGGAAAGGTACATTCCAGAAGGAGACGTGTGATAGGCCCAGCAGTCGCTTTGGTGCAGACAATCCAGGCATGCATGAAGGACCTCACAGTGCCCTTCTCACCACCAGCCAAGAAACATCCTGATGCTCGGTAGGCTAGGCAATGAGGTGATCTGCCAAATTGCCTCGGCAATTTGTTCAGGAACCACCAGATAAGATCACCCCTCTCCTGTTCCCCACTGGGTCTTGAGGATGCTACGTGCTGATCATTACCTGAGGGACTATGGGCAAAGATGTTTTTCTTCATAAATTTCTACAGGATGGTCAAGTGACACAGGACAGTTCAACTACTTGGAGTGTACCGTATCAATGAGGCCAGACATATCCTTTGTAATCCCGGAGATACATAGAACCTTAGTAAATAATTACACTTAGTGTTTGTACTGCAGACCGAATTTCACACACAGCTTGATGCAGAGGGTATTTTGAAGTACTTGATACAATAGGAAAGAGTCAGCATGGCTTTGTCAAGGGGAAGTCATGCCTGGCAAACCTATTGGAATCCGTTGAGGACATACTGAGCATCCTTTTAGATAAAGGACGACACTTGTGGTGATTCTATTTGGATTTCTAGCCGGCCTTTGACAAGATGCTGTGCAAGAAGCTATTAAACAAGATACGAGCCCATGGTACGAAGACATTGAGGCAGCCGATGTCTAATTGGCAGTCTGAAATGAAGCGGTCTCGGGAGGGTATGAGTCAATCAGATGGTGACCAGGTGGAAGAGGACGTTTGGAGTTAGGAGAAGGGGTAGTCGGAGGGAGATTGGGAGTTTTTGTCAAAGAAGAAGGCATGAGGGCGGAGGCGGCAGAAGAAGAACTACTTGTCATGACGGATCTGGAATTCATTGAAGTGGGGGTGGAGGTGGGCAAATGGGAGCACTTTCCTGAGGACAGACCTTTCGGCCTCACTGTGTTTGAGGTTGGGGGCATTGCAAATATGTGGCAAGGTTTGGGAATGGGATGTTCGGGGCGTCCCAAGGTGGCTGACGGGTGGATGAGAAAGTAAAAATGTCACACAGGGGTCAGTTCCATGCTTTGCTTCTCCTCAGGGCACACTGGGGACTTTAGGGTTAAAAATCCCACCACCAAAGACTTTACTGCAACAGGAACTGAAAGCCTGTGCTCTTTCAATCCACACATGTAGATTCCCCCATTCCATGCAAGTAAGCCTAGACCAGAACTTTTTCCTTCCCAGACAGGACTAATAGCCCTGGCGCCAAACCAGTTAACTGCTCCTTCTCCATTGTCTTACTTCCCCTCCATATTAACCTAGGTATGTGAATTCCCCATTTGTACCAGGCAAAACCTTTCTGCCTTACTTTATTTCCATTAACACATAATCATATAAGATATGATCATCAGATTCTATAGTCCATTCACGTGTTATAACAGGACATCAACATTCCTAAATTTACAAATTCCTACAGTCTCTGGGTGTAAGGCAGAAATTCGTGAAGAAGAGTCAGTGCAAGCAGGCACTCGGCTACTTCAGAGATGCTTTGAATCTCTCGCCAACTGTCCAATAATAGAGTTACTGTGGTTGATCAGAAAACTTGTGTCGTCCAGATTTGTTGAACAAAGCAGGCATCAACATGGAGAGAGAGAAAGGGTGATGACGTGGTGCGCGAGGGTTGGATGTGGTGTGGGAGAGAAAGGAGATTGCGAGGGTGTATGCTGGGGCGTGGGGTTGGGGCTCTGGTAAGTGGTGCAGTGGTGAAGGGTGCGACATGGAGTGTTTTAGGATGCATTCTGGGGAGGATGGGTGAGAAGGGAGAGCTGGCATGCTGGCTTACTGTGGATTGGCAGTAGGACCAGAGGTAACGCTGGGAAATGTAGATAGAGTCTTGCTTGAAGAGTGCGAGAAGCCAGAGGTTGAGGCTGAAGGGAAGTTGGGGCCGGTCCAAGTGCAATTGTCAGCAAAATCTGGGCAGCATTGCAGGAGACATCCAAAGCAGAGACAGAGGTGACGGGTGAGAACTTCGAGTCCTGAAGAGGGGTTACACCCGAAAAGTGAACCTCTCCACCTCCGGATGCTGTGCTTGCTGTGTTCTTCCAGCCTCCAGCCTGTCAATTTTGGATTCCAGCATCTGCAGACTTTTTTTTGTCTCTTTTGAAGTATTATGGGCAGTTTTGGGACCCGTTTTTAAGTAAGAATGTGCTGGCGTTGAAAAGATCAAGGAATGTTTTACAATAATGATCCCAGGAATTAAGGCACGTCTGCAGCAGCTGAGAACTCTTGGCCTGTGTTCAATAAAGTTTGGATGTATGAGGGGAATTGATTCAAATTTACAGAAGACCGAGAGTTCTGGATAGATTGGACGTGGAGAAAATGCTTAAAATACAGAAAAATCTTAGTTATCTGAAAATCAATTATCTGAATTTCGACTTCTATGAACAAGATCTCAAGGTCCCATAAAAACGTTACATCAAAGCGGTGTTATCGACGCTGTTGCAATGATCATGTCTTTTGTTTACAATGATTAAAAGCGGATCTGGATTACCTCTACTAATGAACATGTGTAAATGCTGGCAAAAATAAAGAAACACAAGCACCTGGAGCAACAGTGACTGAATATCTTTTAAGTAAGAGTTAGTTACACAATGCAAAACTAAGTGCTTTATTCCAGTCACTTTCACTGGTTGCGCAGGAAAACAATGGCAAAGTCAAGGCATGAGGGAGACGGTGCTGCTGTCTTTCTTCGGCGACACTGAGATCAGCGGAAACGGACAAATGCTCTTGTGATTTTAGAAGCTGTTTGGCACCTTATTTAATGCTGGCAGAATGTTGTGATGGTAAGGGTTTAGTCCTTTGCCGTTTATCCGGACTTGTGCAACTTACACCTCACAGCCAGCAATGTTGCTCTAACATTATTTCCTGCCGCTAAAATACTAAGATACTTCTGAACAAAACATGTGAAAATCTGCAATTTGCAAAATGCAATGATTAGTTTGTTTAAATAGCAGACTTACCAAAATTATTGATTTAAACAAACCCTCTATGGAGCACAGCACTAGATCCTCAAATCTCCTCTGGAAATACGCAGAGTGCTGAAGGAAGATTTGAGGGTTTTGGCCTCCATCATGGATTTTTAAGCAATATCCAGTGTTTATGCACATTTTATCGATTGAATGAAATCAAAACTCTGTAAGCATGCTAGTTTACGTTTTATGTTCAGTATGATTTCATTTATTTACAATCATATCAGTTATCTGAGCAATCAGTTATCCGAATGCTTGGATAATTCAGGTTGTTCTGGAGTAGGAGAGACTCAGACCCGAGGGTACAGCCTCATATTGAGGGGACAATCCTTTAGAACGGAGACAGAAAGGAGTTTCGTCAGCCATAGATGCTGTACCTTTGAACGCATTGCCAAAGATGGCTATGGAGGCAAGTTATTTAATGTGTTCAAGACTCAGGTTCGTGATTGTTGAGAGGATGAAGGGTATCAGAGATGGCAGGACAATGGGGTTGAGAAATATATCAGTCATGATCAACTGGCAGAGCAGACTTGATGGGTTGAATACCATGTGATCTTATGTTTATTGTGATTGACTTTAATCTGCACATGGATTAAAACATAGAACATTAGAGCACAGTACAGGCACTTTGGCCCTCATTTAGCACCGACCAGTGAAACCAATCTGAAGCCCATCTAACTGAAACTATTCCATTGAGCAAATCAAATCAGTAACAATACCATGAAGGAGAAATTCCTGTAGTGTGTACAAGATCATTTCTTGGATCAATACATTGAGAACCAAAGCTGAGGAGATGCCAACCCCAGATTGTGTATGGTCTAACCGCTGAGGTTGGTTTAGTACAGTTGAGTAGGCAGCTTCTTTATGAAGTAGCATGATGCCAACAGTATGTCTTCAATTCATGTACTAGTTGATGTCAGCATGAAGGTCCCACGTTATTAATGTTGCCATTTGCCTGAGCAATGTTGACTCTCAGGTTAAAGCACTAGTAGTCATTCCTATGTAATGAGAGAGTAGTCCTATGATCTTCTGGGACAATGTCAACCTGGGAGCAATTAAGATTTCAGCAAAAGATGACGACAGGATTGATTAAGAAGAGAAAAATAAAGCCCATGTATAAGCTTGTGGGAAACATTCAAATTAATTGTAAAAGCTCTTCAAGTTATATGAAGAAAACAAAAAAGATTGATGAAAACAAATCCCTTGCAATCAGAAACAAGGGAAGTTGCAATATTGAATAAAAGGAGATGGCAGACCAATTATCTACGTATTTTGGTGCTGGTGACCTCATAGAGGTTTATGAAATCATGAGTGGCATGGATAGAGTAAATAGACAACGTCTTTTCCCTGGGATGGTGAATGCATAGGCAGGAAGGAAACATTTAAAAAGGACCAAAGGAGCAATTGTTTCATGTATGGAATGAGGAGCCAGGAGAAGTAGTGGAGGCTGGTACATTTACAGAATTTAAAAGACATCTGGATGGGTATTACTTCAGTTGTGGGTAAAGTATTGGAAATCTAGGGAGGAATAATTGATTAGAGATAATCAACATGGTTTTGTGAGGAAGAGGTTGTGCCTCACAAACCTTATTGAGTTATTTGAAATGGTAACCAAACAGGTGGATGAGATGCCTGTATATGGATTTCAGTAAGGCATTTGATAATGTTCTTGATGGTTGGCTATTGCATAAAATACGGAGGCAAGCGATTGGGAGTGATTTAGAAGTTTGGATCAGAAATTGGCTAGCTAAATGAAGACAGAGCGTGGTAGTTGATGGGAAATATTCATCCTGGATTTCAGTCACTTTAAGTGTACAGCAAGGATATGCTTTTGGGCCACTATTTTTTGTCATTTTTATAAATAACCTAGATGAGGACATAGAATGATGGGTTAGTAAATTTGCAGATGACACTAAGATCGCTAGAGTTGTGAATAGTGCTGAAAGATGTTGCAGTTTACAGAAGGTCATGGATAAGCTGCAGAGCTGGGCTGAGCAGTGGCAATTGAAGTGTAATGCGGAAAAGTGTGAGGTGATTCACTTTGGAAGGAGCAACAGTATTTAAGAGTACTGGGCTAATGGTAAGATTCTTGGTTGTGTAGATGAGTAGAGAGATCACAGTGTCCATGTACATAGTTCCCCGAAAGTTGCTACCTAGGTTGATGGGGTTGTTAAGAAGGCATACAATGCGTTAGCTTTTATTGATAGAGGGATTGATTTTCCGAGCCATAGGTCATTACTCTGGTGCAGCCATATTTGGAATATTGTGTATAGTTCTAGTCACTACATTGTAGGAAGGGCATGGAAGCTGCAACATGTAGGGGAGTCACCAATTTTAAGGGCATTTAAATCGTCATTAGATAGACGTAAGGATGACAATGGAATAGTGTAGGAGAAATGGGTTTCAGATTGGTTCCACAGGTTGGTGCAACATGGAGGTCCAAAGGGCCTATACGTCATTGTAACATTCTATGTTCTATGCTGCATAATAGAAATATCAGAATCACATGAGTGAATTACAGAATAGATATTATTCAAAGGTTTTTGGACAGCTTGTATAAAAAATATAGATATTCAGGAATTAGTTACAGACACGAATCTAGTTGAAGGGTTCAGCGTAGTTTCTGCAAAATGTCACATATGTTAGAGTCAGTTACAGGTTGGAATCTTATTGAGATGTTCGTGTTGGGTTTTAATTCAGAATAACTCGATAAACTGGCGTGAATTAGCAATTAGAAAATAATTGAAGGGTTTGGATCATTTAAAAAATGGGGGCAAACTTTAGAGGTGTATATTTTGGTGAGTGCGTATAGAAGGAGACAAAAATGGAATGGTGTAAATAGGGCACAGACAGCAATATGGGGAATGGACAATATGTGGGGAAGGCCAAACATTTGGGGGACAGGTACATACCAAATCTGAGGGGAGGACATTTGGGGAGGTGCAACATTTGGAGCAGGATTCAACTTGTGGCTTGAAATATTCCTTGTATGGGCATGCAAAGTATGAGATATACAAAATTGGGCTTAATTGGGGCGATGCAATGTTTGGGGATTTGCATAATTTTCATGGAAATACTTTGTGGAAGGCCAGTAAAACCTGGTTGGTGGGGGGGGGACGCTGGGACATATGGGCTCATTAAATAGTGGACAGAGTTAGGTAGGGCTGTGTAATATGCTGTTGGACTATACGTAGGTAAGTGCAATATCGTGGTTGTCAATATTAGGGATGCAACATTTGATAGAGTCATAAAAGTTAGAGGGATGCAAAATTTGTGGGAGGATGCAAACTTTTGGTAGGTTCTGGGTAAAATGGTTTGTGTTGTACAATTTGGGGCGGGTGAAGACATAATGAGGGCAAAATGAGGTCATGCGTGATTTGGGGTAAAATTGTGGGAGCTGCAAGATGTAAGAATATCAGGGAATGTAAATGTAGAGGGGTGGGCACATGATTGGGGCACAAAATTGAGGGTGGATGCAAAGCTGGGTGTGTGAAATATCAGCATGCAGAATTTGTTAGTGCACAGTTAGGCTTTGCAGGAGCAATATCTATGTTGGATTGGGGTATTCAGTTTTAAGGATTTCAAATCGTGGAGAGAAACAACATTTGTCAGAGAGTGTAACATTAGGAGACTACCAAATGTGTTGGAGATACAAAACTTGAGGTAGCACTGCATAATTTTTGACGTGCATAATTGTCAAAGGTCTGCAAAAGCCAACAATGGTGCACAGGGACTACAGGGGAAAGAGAGACAGGGGAATAAAAAAAAGGGAATAAACTAGCGCTGGAGAAAAAAACGATACAGAGGCAGAAAGAAAAGATAATTGTCAGAAATACAAAAGAACAAGAATAAAACGGAAGGAAAGAAACAGATTGGGGGGAAACAACGCAATGGAGAGGGAATGAAAGTGAAGTAAAGAAAGACGGGAACGCAGACAGGGAGATCAGGTGAGGAGCGAATGATGGAGAGAGTGAGAAAGGGAAAAGAGATCCGGGAGAGACGAACAGAAGTTAAAGAGAGACTGGGGAGGGGATACTTATAATCCCAGTGGATCCTGGCTCCTTCGGGGATTTCTCACACTCCCTCACTCCCATGAGATACAGACCCTGCTACTGGAGTTTGCTTCAGACTTGTTGGTTCAGGGATGAGTTTGGGGAAAGGTTAAAGGATCAAAACTGGCATTGAGACTCACTATCTGTATAACCTCCTGCTCCTTCCACTTTACAAGGGGATCTATGACTGCTAGGTGCTACTCTAAATACCTTCGGATCTGTCGCTCAAAGGCCCCACTTTGCCAAATCTCAGCTCATCCAGTCAACTACCTCGACATAGTATGGAGCACTTCAAGAGACATCTTTGTGAGATTAAAGGGGGGAGGGAGGAGGTCTGAGAAAATACAACAGCTCAATAGATTAGTCCAGACTGGCTCTGTCTGTCCCTTTCCTCTCCCACCTCCTCACCACACTTACTGGCTCAAGGCTTAAAATCCAGACAAAAGAAAAGATGCAGTTTCAAATCAACAGCAGCCTAAACACAAGTTCATTTAGACATTGAAACACAGGCTTCTGCAACCAATGGCCACAAGTTTATTGCACAAGGGAATACAGGATTTTTGCACAGATCAAAAAAAGGTCAACAAATGTGCTATTCATGAGTTTCTGAGAATTCTACAAATTAATCAATCCATTTTACAATAAATGGTGATTACACGTATCTATTTTGCAAATTGACGTGCTTATTGTGTTGAATGCACTAACCCCTCCCAACCCCACGCACCATCTTGGTGGGCACTTTGACTGAGCTGATACTCATTATCTTCAGCAGAAACAGACCCCAATGGATATGGTTCAATTATTGATTACGAAATGAGAAAAAAAAATGTCAAACATAGCTGCATAGCAGGTGGGAATTGAAACCGGAGCTTCTGGCTGAGAGGAAGGTGGAAATATATTGAGAGAGCAGTGAGCAAAACATATGGAATCTTGAAATTGATGAAACAAGATATCGAGAGGAAATCAAGGAAAAGGTTGTGACCTTTTATTGAAAAAAAAACTCTCTTTAAGGTAGAGCTAAAGTCCAGTTCCAGTCATTCTGCTTCAAGTGTATGAGTTTTTGACAGATTTAGGTAAGGAAAGAAAACCATGTTGCTACTCTGTGATGGTCCAATAGCAAACAAGGGGCAGGAATGTAGCGTCAAGCTGGATCTGCTAATCCTCCAATGAGCCAGAGAGGGCGAGGGGTGTAGCGTGCACCCCGACCAATACGAAAGTTCCTGATGAAGGGCTTTTGCCCGAAACGTCGATCTTACTGCTCATTGGATGCTGCCTGAACTGCTGTGTTTTTCCAGCATCTCTCTAATCTAGAGGAGAAAGTGAGGACTGCAGATGCTGGAGATCAGAGCTGAAAATGTGTTGCTGGAAAAGCGCCGCAGGTCAGGCAGCATCCAAGGAACAGGAGATTCGACGTTTCGGGCATAAGACCTTCTTCAGGAATCTTTTCGACGTTTCGGGCATAAGCCCTTCTTCAGGAATCTTTTCGACGTTTCGGGCATAAGCCCTTCTTCAGCCATTCCTGAAGAAGGGCTTATGCCAGACATGTCGAATCTCCTGTTCCTTGGATGCTGCCTGACCTGCTGCGCTTTTCCAGCAATACATTTTCAGTTCTCTAATCTAGACTCTGGTTTCCAGCATCTGCAGTCATTGTTTTTATCAATCTGAAAGTGGTCAACACAGGACTTCCAACCTATGGGAGTGAGTGAGAGAGAGAGAGAGAGAGAGAGAGACAGAGAGAGAGAGAGAGAGAGAGAGAGAGAGAGAGAGAGGCGGGGTTAGTTTTTGAAGCAGCTGGGAAAAGAGAAGGCTCCTCTGGAGTTGAAGTGAGAGCATACACCGTAGGCATACTGGAGCCAGAAAACGGTGTCACTGACTGAAGGGAGAATTGGTTTCATCTCAGCGCGTCAATTTCGATCAGATATCACAGCAAGATCTCACAGTGTCACTCCATTCAGCACTAACTCAGTGCCATCAGCCTTTCACCGTGCAAAGGAAAAGGTTTGTCCATTGTGTCTTTGGGAAAACATTTTCGAGATCAGTGTCACTGAAAAAGTTCTGAGAAACCAAAATCATGTGTCGAGCAGTCCCGGAGGATGTTTCTAGGTATCACAATTGAGGAAGGAAAGGCTGTGGAACTTCCAGGGGTGCAGCGCAGATTCACCCAAATGATTTCTGGACTCGCGGTTATATTATGAACAGAGGTTGCAGAAATCAGTCTTAAATTCAGTATGGCACAGAAAGGTGTAATTTAGCTTTTTTCATCAATGCCAAACTTTTGTACAGAAGTGTAATCTCTCTAATTCTCCCCTCCGTCCTAAAACTATGCCAAATTATTCAAACTCACGCCCTGTTTCTGGCTGCCTCTGGGCTCCCCCCAACACTGCTGCTGACATTACACATGTGCAGGTCTCAATGAGCACTGGGCCTCTCCAGTCCAATGCTACTTCCAATTTGGACGCTGCTTTTGGTTCCCATCTGTGTCCTGGGCCTCTGTGGCCATCGATCTGGACCCACAGGAACTCACCTTCAACTTCCGACTCCACTCTGGATGACTCCTCAAATGTCGCCCCAAGATTCCACCTATGAAAGGATGGGATCTGCCTCAACTTCCCAACAACTTCCATCGCCAATCCGGACTCCACCCACTCTCCAATCAACACTCAGACTTTGATACCCAGGGTAACTCCTGGATCATACCGCCCAGCTGCAACTCACCAGCAGACCGGCTGTCCCTCCATATCTGTTCACCCTCACAAGACAGCCTACCACTTCACCTCTCCTCCTTCTATCCCACCTCATCTCCCCACACACCTCACCACATCTTATCCCCATCCCACTCCCCAGCCCACTCCCCACTCTCCTTGCACTCCCATAACAACTCTCCCACCACACCATGTCCTACCCTTACCCTTCACATGCCTTTTCCCTGCCCTTGTTTTAGCCACATCGATATTCCCCCCAAAACCTGAGCCATGTAGCATTTTCACCAACCCCGAACCTTGAACTCTCTGAAGCCGACTGGTCTGTCCTCAGTAAAGGGTTCACGTTTGTGCCCCTCTGCTCCACCTCAATGAGTTCTGTGCCACCACAATGTGGAGGTCTTCTGCCACCTATACGTCCACACCTTTGTGTTTGACAAAATCTCCCAACCACCTTCCGAGAATGCCTCCTCCCAAATCCAATATTCTTCTTCCTCTTGGACACCCCGTACCGGCCTCCTACCGGCCCAGGACCTCTTTATTGCTGACTGCCGATGTGACATCAACCGCATCGATTTTCCACCTCCCTCACCCACTTCAACCTCATATTGTCTGAACGTGCAGCAGTTCTGGCTCACCTCACCTTCAAATTGCAGGTGAATACAGGGCAGTGATAGTCTAGGGAACAGACCGCTATGTTGCACAGCTGAATATTAGCTCTCTGATACTTTGTGTTCTTTGTGTTACCTGCCCCTTGATCATGACCCCACGTTGGCCCATCAAGCCACTATCTGCCACACTGTTCGTGACCTCTACACCTCCAAAGATCTCCCCTCCCATCATCTCAACATCATAGTCGCCCAGCTACATATGACCCCGTTCTACCTGTTCCCTAAGATCCACAAGCCTAACTACCCAGGCCGACCCATCATCTCTGCATGATCCTGCCCACTAAGTTCGTCCATCCTTTACTCCATTCTGTCCCCCTTGGTCCCAGCACTTCCCACCTACATTTGGGACACGAACCACTCCCCCCGACCTCAAGGGAAACTTCCATTGCTCTGGCCTCCAGCACTCCATCTTCACTGTGGATGTGCAATCTTATACATGTATATAACCCGCAATGATGGCCTGCAGGCCCTCAGCATTTTCTTCTTCAACAGATCCATCCAGTTCCTCCACCACCCCGCCATTACCCTCCTCTCCCTCATCTCACTTCGCCCTCACCGTCAGAAACTTTTCCTTTAATTCTTCCACTTCCTCCAAATCAAGGGAGTGGCCATGAGCACTCACGTCGAACATTACCACTTCAGCACATGCATTGGTACTATTCCCCAGATCTCCCGCTGTTACATCGCTGACTGCTTCACTGCTGCATCCTGCACACAGACTGATCTGGAGCAGCTAATCGACTTTGCTAACAATTTCTGCCTTGACTTCAAATTCATTAGGTCTATCCTGGACACCTCCCTCCCCTTTCTTGACCTCTCTATTTCCATCTTCAGCGACAGTTTACAGACTGCCATTTACTATTAAACCACAGACTCCCACAGTTACCTGGACGACACTTCCTCCCAACATGTATCCTGCAAAAAATCCATCCCGTTTTCCCAATTCCTCCGTCTCCATCACATTTGCTCTGATGTGGACACATTCCACATACAAACATTCTAGCTACCCTCCTATTTTAAACAATATGTTTTTCTCCCCTCTGTCATCAGTCAGTCCTCCACCACACCTCCTCAATTTCCTGTTTGACTGCTCTAAACCCCCTTGGAACATAATGCATGTATGTCAACTTCATGTTCACTTTCAACTCCAGCAGCCTCCGCATCCAATATATCATCCGCAAATACTTCTACCTGCTCTTACGAGATCCTACCACGCAGAACACCTTCCCCTCCCCACTGCTCTCTGCCTTCTGCAAGGACCCTCTGTCATTCCTTGATTCACACCACTCACTACCAACCCCTCCATTTGCCTGCCCCCAGTCCCATGCAACTGAAGAAAAGCATCACCTGCACGTAACTACATCCAGGCCCCAAACAGTCTTTCCAGGAGAGACTGTGCTTCACTTTCATGTACTCCAACCTAGTCTACTGCAATCAATGCTCCCAATGTGGTCTTCTCTACATCGGTGAGACCAAACGCAAACGAACTGAATAGTTCACCAAGCAACTTAGTCAGACCATAAACGGCCAGCTTGACGTCCCAGTCATCGCCAATTTCTATGTGCTGCCCAACTCCCTCTCTGACATGTCCATCCTCAATCTCCTCCATTGCTACAGTGAATCAGACTGCAAATTATAGGAACAACACCTCATCATCTGCCGGGGTTGTCTACATCCTGAAGGACCTAACATTGACTTCTCGAATTACAAATAACTTTCCCACTCATCCCCTGGCTCCCTTTCCAGCACCGCCTCCTCTCAGCCTTTCCATGTACTGACCTTTCCATCCAGAAAACAGAACGATTCATTCCTCCCATCGCGCAACCAGAACATACCCACTTCCTGTGTCTATCTGTTACCACCTCACCATTCCGCTGCTCTCTCCACCCCAAACAGCCCTCCTCTCTCTCTTTATCTGTAGTTCCCCTCAGCCGCACAGCTGGTCCTGAAGAAGGGTTACACCCGAAACAGAGAACAGAGAACATAGAAAGATACAGCGCAGTACAGGCCCTTCGGCCCTCGATGTTGCGCCGACCGAATCCTACCTAAACTACACTAGCCCAATAACTTCCAAATGCCTATCCAATGCCCGATTAAATGACCATTAAGAAGGAGAGTTCACCACTGCTACTGGCAGGGCATTCCATGAACTCACAACCCGCTGTGTAAAGAATCTACCCCTATCATTGTCCTATACATACCACCCCTTAATTTAAAGCTGTGTCTCCTAGTAACACCTGACTCCATTAGCGGTAAAAGGTTCTCAGTGTCGACCCTATCTAAACCCCTAATCATCTTATACACCTCTATCAAATCTCCCCTAAACCTTCTCTTCTCCAATGAGAACAGCCCCAAGTGCCTCAGCCTTTCCTCATAAGATTTTCCTACCATTCCAGGCAACATCCTGGTAAACCTCCTCTGCACTCGTTCCAATGCCTCCACATCCTTCCTATAGTATGGCGACCAAAACTGCACACAATACTCCAGATGAGGCCGCACCAGAGTCTTATACAGTTGCAACATGACCTCAGGACTCTGGAACTCAATTCCTCTACCAATAAATCCCAGTACACCATATGCCTTCCTCACAGCACTATTTACCTGGGTGGCATATTTCAGAGATCTGTGTACATGGACACCAAGATCCCTCTGCTCATCCACACTACCAAGTAGCCTACCATTAGCCCAGTAATCCATCATCTTGTTACTCCTACCAAAGTGAATGACTTCACACTTAGCTACATTGAATTCCATTTGCCACATTTCTGCCCAGCTCTGCAACTTATCTATATCCCGCTGTAACCCACCACTTCCTTCCCCACTATCCACAACTCCACCGACTTTTGTGTCATCCACAAACTTGCTTACCCAGCTTTCAAGCCCTTCCTCTAGATCATTTATAAAGATAACAAAAAGCAATGGTCCCAAAACAGATCCTTGTGGTACACCGCTAGTAACTGCACTCCAAGATGAACATAGTCCATCAACTACTACCCTCTGTCTCCTTCCAGCCAGCCAATTCCTAATCCAAATCTCTAATGTATCCTCAATGCCATACCTCCGTAGTTTTAGCATTAGCCTACCATGGGGAACCTTATCGAACTCCTTACTAAAATCCATATACACAACATCTGCTGCTTTACCCTCGTCCACTTCCTTAGTCACCTTCTCAAAGAACTCAATAAGGTTTGTGAGGCACGACCTGCCCTTCACAAAACCATGCTGGCTATCCTTGATCACGTTATTCCCATCCAGATGTTCATAAATCTTATCCCTTACCATTCTCTCTAAGACTTTGCCCACCACTGAAGTCAGACTCACTGGCCCATAGTTACTAGGGCTATCCCTACTCCCTTTCTTGAACAAGGGGACCACATTCGCTATCCTCCAGTCCTCTGGTACTATTCCCGTTGACAATGACGACATAAAAATCCAGGCCAATGGCTCTGCTATCTCCTCCCTAGCTTCCCATAGGATCCTAGGGTAAATGCCATCAGGCCCAGGAGACTTATCTATTTTCATCCTCTCCAATATTCCCAGAACCTCTTCCCTGCATATTTCCAGGCCATCCATTCTAATCATTTGTGACTCCATATTCACATCAGCAACAGTGTCCTGTTCCTGAGTGAATTCTGATGAAAAGTATTGATTTAGTGTCTCTCCAATCTCCTCCGCCTCCACACACAACTTCCCACTACTATCCTTGACTGGACCGATACCTACCCTTGTCATCCTTTTATTCCTGACATACCTATATAAAGCCTTTGGGTTTTCCCTAATCCTACCAGCTAAAGACTTTTCATGTCCCCTTCTCGCTTCTCTTAGCTCTCTCTTTAGATCCTTCCTGGCTTCCTTATAACTCTCTATCGCCCCAACTGAACCTTCACGCCTCATCTTTACATATGCCACCTTCTTCACTTTCACAAGGGATTCCAATTCCTTACTAAACCACGGCTGCCTCACAAGGCCCTTTACACCATGCCTGACTGGTACATACTTATCGAGGACACGTAGTAGCTGCTCCTTGAACAATCCCCACATCTCATTAGTGTTCTTCTCTTGAAGCCTGTTTTTCCAATCCACACATCCTAAGTCATGCCTCACTGCATCATAATTTCCCTGACCCCAGCTATAACTCTTGCCCTGCGGCGCACACTTATCCCTCTCCATCACTAAAGTACAAGTCAGCGAGTTGTGGTCACTGTCCCCGAAGTGCTCACCTACCTCCAAGTCTAACACCTGGCCTGGTTCATTACCTCGAACCAAATCCAGTATAGCCTCACCTCTTGTTGGCCTGTCTACATATTGTGTCAGGAAACCCTCCTGCACACATTGGACAAACACCGACCCATCTAATGAACTCGAGCTATAGCTCTCCCAGTCAATATCTGGGAAGTTAAAGTCCCCCATAACAACCACCCTGCTACCTTCACTCTTTTCCTGAATCATCCTCGCAATATTATCCTCTACTTCTCTAGGACTATTAGGAGGCCTGTAGAAAACACCTAACAGGGTGACCTCACCTTTCCTATTTCTAACCTCAGCCCAAACTACCTCAGATGGCAAGTCCTCTTCCATCGTCCATTCCACTGCTGTAATTCTATCTTTGACAAGTAATGCCACACCTCCCCCTTTTTTACCCCCATGTCTGATCCTACTAAAACATTTGAACCCTGGAACCTGCAACAGCCATTCTTGTCCCTGTTCTACCCACGTCTCTGTAATCGCCACAACATCGAAGTCCCAGGTACCAACCCACGCTGCGAGTTCACCTACCTTATTTCTTATACTTCTGGCATTGAAGTATACACACTTCAATCCACCCTTCTGTTTACAGGCACCCTCCTTCGAGATCGCTGCATTATTCATAACCTCCCTACACTCAAGGTCCTGTACCCTAAAGCTACAGTCCAGGTTCCCATTCCCCGGCGGAGTTAGTTTAAACCCTCCCAAAGAGCACTAGCAAACCTCCCCCCAAGGATACTGGTGCCCCTCAGGTTCAGGTGTAGACCATCCTTTTTATTGAGGTCCCACCTTCCCCAGAAAGAACCCCAGTTGTCCAGAAACCGGAATCCCTCCCTCCTGCACCATCCCTGTAGCCACGCATTTAACTGCTCTCTCTCCCTATTCCTCGACTCTCTATCACGTGGCACGGGTAACAAACCAGAGACTACAACTCTGTTTGTTCTAACTCTGAGCTTCCAACCTAGCTCCTTGAAAGCCTGTCTGACATCCTCACCCCTCTTTCTACCTATATCGTTGGTGCCAACGTGGACCACGATCTGGGGCTGCTCCCCCTCCCCCTTAAGGACCCGGAAAACACGATCAGCGAGATCACGTACCCTTGCACCTGGGAGGCAACATACCAAACGTGAGTCACTGTCGTCCCCACAAAACCGTCTGTCTGTACCCCTCACTATCGAGTCCCCAAGAACTATCGCTCTACCTTTCTCCACCCTTCCCTTCTGAGCAACGGGGCCAGGCTCC
This sequence comes from Hemiscyllium ocellatum, assembly GCF_020745735.1. Classification (NCBI taxonomy): domain Eukaryota; kingdom Metazoa; phylum Chordata; class Chondrichthyes; order Orectolobiformes; family Hemiscylliidae; genus Hemiscyllium; species Hemiscyllium ocellatum. Next base: position 58,177,516 of record NC_083426.1, read on the forward strand.
GTGCCAGAGGCCTGAACCTCGTTGCTTGCCCCTGGTAAGTCATCCCCCCGACAAGTATCCAAAACGGTATACTTGTTCTTGAGGGGAATGACCGCAGGGGGTCCCTGCACTGGCTTCCTCCTCCCACTCCCCCTCACTGTCACCCATCTATCTTGAACTTTCGGAGTAACTACTTCCCTAAAGCTCTGATCCATGACCCTCTCTGCCTCCCGAATGATCCGCAGTTCATGCAAATCCAGCTCCAGTTCCCTAACACGGGCTTGGAGGAGCTGGAGATGGGTGCACTTCTTGCAAGTGTACTCAGCAGGGACGCTAATGGCTTCCCTCACCTCATACATGTTGCAAGAGGAACATTGCACTGCCTGCACTGCCATCCCTCTAAAAAGCTAGCTGTCTTTAAAAAAAAACTAAATGTAAAGAAACCAAACAAGCAAAACGCAGCACTTACCTGCTTGCCGCAACGGGTCTTATTATTTAGGTTAGAGGAGGAGGGCGGGTGGGATGCTCTTCTGCCGAAGTGCCTCGGGTTACTCGCCTGCGCGTTTAAATGGAGAAAAAAAACCCTATCCAGGTAACCTAGCAACACAAGCCTCCGGGTCTACCCGGCGTTTTTTTTTAAAAAAAAACTTTTTAAATCTTTAGTTTAAAAAAGTTAAGTACTGGAACTTACAACTTAATTTTTTTGTTTTTAAAACAAAATAAGAAAAACTAAGAACTGGAACTCACCCTGGACTTCGAACCGGACAAACAGCCGTCACGTGATCCTCCGAGAAACTGAGGCCTACAGCTCGCCTGCGCGTTTAAATAGAGAAAAAAAACCCTACCCAGGTAACCTAGCAACGTTGAGTTCTCCACCTAGTGATGCTGCCTGACTTGCTGTGTTCTTCCAGACTCCTGTTTATGAAAAGCATTGTTGCCTCAAGGACATGGATTTCATTCCAGCCTCCGTTGAATATCTGTGTGGAGTTTGTATGTTCTCTAAGTGTCTGCACAGCTTTCTGATGGGTGATGGGGTTTCCTTCCAAGGTCTAAAGATGTGCAGGTTCGGTGGATTGGCCGTACTAAAAATTCCCCTGTTGTGTATAGGTATGGGCAGTTTAGGTGGATTGTCAATGTTGAAAACCCAATGTGGGTTCATGGGAATTGAGTAGGGAAATGGAAAGGGATTAGTCCGTTTGAGATAATCTTCAGAGAGTCGGTGCAGATATGATTGGCTGAATGGTCTCTTTCTGTGTAGTTTGGGTTCTATTATTTTATATCTTGTCCATCTTGTCGATATTTGAGCCCAATATGCTCTCCAACTTTTCACAACTCATTTTATTTTAGAGAAGAGGTTTGAAGTTAAAGATACAGAGGAGGGAGGAGGTAAATGGGCAGGTGCTAGTCCTCCAGCCGTTGCAGGCGAAGGTGCCATGACGCTATTGGGGGGTGGTGTTGGAAGTGAAGGAAAAGTGGAACAGAGTGTTCTGGAGGGAATGGTCCCCTCAGATGGTGGATAATAGAGGGCAATGTGTGTCTGGTGGTAGCATCCCACTGGAGGTGATGGAAATAGCACCTGATGATCTTCTGGATGTGAATGCTAGTCAGATGGTAGGTGAGGACAATGTGGAAACATATCTCCATTGTGGGAGAGAAAAGAGGGATTCAGGGCAAAAGTCCAGGAGATTGACAACCAAGTTGAGCAAGGCCATTTAGGGAAGAGTGACCACAACAGGAAAGAATTCTTCATTGAGATGGAGACTGATTTTGTTTCTGAGACTAGGGTCCTGTCATTAAGTAAACAAAATTATGGTAGTATGAAGTGGTTACGATAAATTGTCGATTTTATTGGATGATGAGGTATAGGTGATAGTAAACATTTAAAGAATACATGGACTAACTTCAAAAATTATTCATCCCAGTCTGTTATAAAACAAGATGGTCATTGTCAACGGGAATACTACCAGAGGACTGGAGAATAGCGAATGTGGTCCCATTGTTCAAGAAAGGGAGTAGGGATAGCCCTAGTAACTATAGGCCAGTGAGTCTGACTTCAGTGGTGGGCAAAGTCTTAGAGAGAATGGTAAGGGATAAGATTTATGAACATCTGGGTAGGAATAACGTGATCAGGGATAGCCAGCATGGTTTTGTGAAGGGCAGGTCGTGCCTCACAAACCTTATTGAGTTCTTTGAGAAGGTGACTAAGGAAGTGGATGAGGGTAAAGCAGTAGATGTTGTGTATATGGATTTTAGTAAGGCGTTCGATAAGGTTCCCCATGGTAGGCTAATGCTAAAACTTCGGAGGTATGGCATTGAGGATACATTAGAGGTTTGGATTAGGAATTGGCTGGCTGGAAGGAGACAGAGGGTAGTAGTTGATGGATTATGTTCATCTTGGAGTGCAGTTACTAGCGGTGTACCACAAGGATCTGTTTTGGGACCATTGCTTTTTGTTATCTTTATAAATGATCTAGAGGAAGGACTTGAAAGCTGGGTAAGCAAGTTTGCGGATGACACAAAAGTCGGTGGAGTTGTGGATAGTGGGGAAGGAAGTGGTAGGTTACAGCGGGATATAGATAAGTTGCAGAGCTGGGCGGAAATGTGGCAAATGGAATTCAATGTAGCTAAGTGCGAAGTCGTTCACTTTGGTAGGAATAACAAGATGATGGATTACTGGGCTAATGGTAGGCTACTTGGTAGTGTGGATGAGCAGAGGGATCTTGGTGTCCATGTACACAGATCTCTGAAAGTTGCCACCCAGGTAAATAGTGCTGTGAGGAAGGCATATGGTGTACTGGGATTTATTGGCAGAGGAATTGAGTTCTGGAGTCCTGAGGTCATGTTGCAACTGTATAAGACTCTGGTGAGGCCTCATCTGGAGTATTGTGTGCAGTTTTGGTCGCCATACTATAGGAAGGATGTGGAAGCTTTAGAACGAGTGCAGAGGAGGTTTACCAGGATGTTGCCTGGAATGGTAGGAAAATCTTATGAGGAAAGGCTGAGGCACTTGGGGCTGTTCTCATTGGAGAAGAGAAGGTTTAGGGGAGATCTGATAGAAGTGTATAAGATGATTAGGGGTTTAGATAGGGTAGATACTAAGAACCTTTTACCGCTAATGGAGTCAGGTGTTACTAGGGGACATAGCTTTAAATTAAGGGGTGGTAGGTATAGGACAGATGTTAGGGGTAGATTCTTCACACAGCGGGTTGTGAGTTCATGGAATGCCCTGCCCGTATCAGTGGTGAACTCTCCTTCTTTATGGTCATTTAAGCGGGCATTGGATAGGCATTTGGAAGTTATTGGGCTAGTATAGGTTAGGTAGGATTCGGTCGGCGCAACATCGAGGGCCGAAGGGCCTGTACTGCGCTGTATCCTTCTATGTTCTATGTTCTAAGATGGGAAATTTGCTTAAATCATCGTTTCAAAACAAGGAAAGTGGCAGTTGGTAGTAACATAAGGAAGGAGTGTATAAATTGGTCAAATCAAACATCAGACTTAAGGTTTTGGGGAACAGTTTAGATTTCAGACAAATGGATTGATGAAGAGCGGGAAAATGAATTATGACAATACTTCACCATGGGGGCGGCACAGTGGCTCAGTGGTTAGCACTGTTGCCTCACAACACTAGGGTTCTAGATTCAATTCCAGCCTCGGGCAACTAGCTGTGGGAGATTACAAATTCTCCCAGTGTCTACGTGGGTTTCCTTCGGGTCCTCTGGTTTCCTCCCACAGTCCAAAGATGTGCAGGTCAGGTGAATTGGTCATGCTAAAATTGCCCATATTGTAAGTTGCATTAGCCAAAGGGAAATGAGTCGGGGTGGGTTACTCTTCGAAGGGTCAGTGTGGACTTGTTGGGCCAAAAAACATGTTTCCACACTGTAAGGACAATCTCATCTAATTTGCAGGGACTATACAAACGGAACATTTTTTTTCAAAAAGTTGTTTTACAGGATGTGCGCATTGCTGGTTAAACTAGAATTTATTTTCATCCCTGATTGCCCAGAGGATTGTCAAGAGTCAAGTGCACTGCTGTGGGACTGGAGTCACATATAGGTCAGACCAGATAAGGATGACAGTTCCCTAATGGATATTAGTGAACCAAATGGGTTTTGCCTCTCGTAGAGCAATGGATCGACGGGCATCGTTAAACTCTTAAATCAAGATTGATAGCGAAACCTTAATAAAGATGAATGTAGGGCCTCATACACGCAGAAATAAGGGAGTTTATATTAGGTTACACCATGATGGCATCCAATTACATATGCCTTCAAAAAGGTGGGCACAAATGCCATCCCTAAAATAAGGGGGAAGCACAGGATCTAACGGGAAGGAGGAATTGAAGAAAATTACTAACACGAGGAAAATAATATTTGAGAAAATAATGCCGTTAAAACAAATGAATCCCTAGAGCCTGGTAACCGTCATCCCAGAATAACTCTGGAAGTGACCCAAGAAATAGCAGATGAAGTGTGATTATCTTCAAAAATTCTAAAGATTCTGAAAGAGTGCCTATGGATTGGAATGTGGCGAACATAATGCCAGTAATTAGGAAAGGAGGCAAAGAGAATTTGCATGCGATTGGTTATCATTAAATGCTAGAGTCCACTCTAAGAGGTGTAATAACAGAATACTTGGACGATAATAACATGATCAGACAGAGTCAGCAGAGCGCTGTTGATGTCTGAGACTCTTTGTTGCTCAAGAATTCCCTTCAAGTCACTCACCATCCCGATTTGGATATATATCACCATTCTTTCATTGTTATTGGGTCAAAATACAGAATTTGCTCCCTAGTAGCGTTATGAGTGGGCCTACAGCACAGAGGTTCAAGAAGCCAGCTCACCACCACATTCATAAGTGCAACTCGTACCAGCAAGTGATGCCTGCATTCCACGATCAAATTTTAAGAAGAAAATGTATTTGGGGTCAAGTTTCATGTGGAATTGAAGCATAAATCGATAACCTATAACCGTTTTGAGGCCCAATGGATGACTTCTATTTCTTTCTCGTATGTTCTCCACCCATTTTACTAAAATGCATCATCTCACCTGGAATATTGTACTTCTTGGAATTTAGAAGATAGAGGAATGGTTTGATTGAAAGTTAATTGAAGCTGCTCGTCTAAACAGAGAGGAGTTATTTCCACTGAGTGAATGAAGTGGGATCTCAAACACCTTCCTTACCCACAATAACTAGACAAGACTTGAGTTTCTTTGTTCATTGGTTTATTTGGACATACAAATAAGGAACAAGTATAGACTACTTGGCCCTTGAAGCCTGCTCTGCCATTCAGTAAGATCATGACTGATCTGGTTTCATCCTCACCATTAGTTGCCTGCATCTCCCCGATAGTCCTTTGTTACCGTGGTAATTAGGCATGTATCTGCTTTTTGTCTTCAAATATTTAAAGATTTTGCATTGAATGCCTTTTGAGGAAGTGAAATCCAAAGACACTGAACCCTCTGAGACAAAAAGAAAAGTTTCGTTATAATTTTAAATGACTCTGCTCTATTTTTCATTAAGCGTATATCTGCTTTATGCCTTAAAAATATTTAAAGATTTTGCATCGATTGCCTTTTGAGGAAGTGAAATCCAAAGACACTGAACCCACTGAGATAAAAGAAATATTTCTTTATAATTTTAAATGACTATGCCCTATTTTCCAACAATGATTCCTCAGTTCGAGACTTCCAGCAAAATGACACATATTTTCCACATCGAGCTGGTCAGGTCCCCTCAGGAACTTTCATGTTTCAAGTTTGTCTCACCTTTTCTTCTAAACCCCAGAGGATACAGACTTAGTTTACCTTACATTTCCTAGTAAGGCAATCCACTCCTTTCAGGTACTGCTCCATTAAACCTTCTCTGAACTGCTTCCAACGCATTTACTTTATTCAAAAGGTACAGTGACCAGTACTGAACACAGTGCACCTGGTTCGGGAATTGCACCATCTCAGATTGTAAGATCCTACAACGTATAGTGAGTTCAACTGACAAGATCTTCGGGGTCTCTTTTCCCTCTATTACAGACATTTACACCACACGCTGCATCCAAAAGGCCATGAACATTGTTGAAAACCACACATGCCCGTCACTCAAACTCTTCTCCCTCCTGTCATGGGGCAGAAGGTAACAGATCATTCACTCTTTCACGGCCAGACTGTGCAACAGTTTCTTCCCTCGTGCAGTATGTCTCAATGACTACCGCCCAGGGGCCCTAACTTCGGTGGTCATGAAGTGCTTTGAAAGGCTCATCATGGCATTGATCAACTCCTGCTCCTCGGATGCTGCCTGACCTGCTGTGATTTTTCAGCAACACACTCTCAACCCTGATGTCCAGCATCTGCAGACTTCACTTTCTCCTGGTCATGGCATTAAACAACTCCAGCCTCCCAACTACTCATGACCCACTCCAATTTGCCTATCGGATCATCAGATCCACGTCAGATGACATATCATTTGTACTTCACTCCTCCCGAGACAATCTTGACACCAAGAACGGCTACATAAGAATCCTAGTCGTTTAATACAGTTTAGCATTCAACACTATTATCCTCATGAGACTGATTACTAATCTAAGTGATCTAGGACTAAGCTCAACACTGCAACTAGATCCTCAGTTTCCTGACCCACAGGCTACAATCGGGGAAGACTAGGGACAATATTTCATCCTCACTAACACTCAACTCTGGAGCCCCCAGGGGCACGTACTCAGCCCCCTACTGAACTCACTATCTACCCATGACTGCGTCACTAAATACCAGACCTATGCCATTTACAAGTTCATGATGATACCACCACAGTTGGTCGAGTCTCAGATGGCGATGAAACAGACTACAGATGGGAAGTTGAAGACCTGGAAAAATGATGCACTGAGAGCAACCTAGCTCTCAATGCCAGCAAAACCAAGGAACTCATTATTGACTTTCGGTGGGATATAATTCATGTCCCCCTACACATTAACAGTACAGAGGTGGAAAGAATGGAGTGTGTCACGTTCCTGGGAATGTTCATCAACAACAAGCTTTCCTGGACTCTTCATGTGGAACGCTGGTTACAAAGAACAACAACGTCTCTTCTTCCTCAGGTAGCTGAAGAAATTAGGCATGACTGTGAATACTCTTGCCAACTTTTATAGGTGCTCCATTGAGAGCATTCTGTCTGGATGTATCACTACGTGGTATGGCAACTGTACCATCCAAGATTGAAGATGGTTACAGAGAGTGGTGGACTCAGCCCGGACAATCAAAAAAAGCCAACCTCCCATCTATAGAATGCATCTACCAGGCCCATTGACAAGGAAAGGCTTCCAGCATTTCCAAAGATCCATCCCATCCTGGCAATGTTTTTCTCCAACCTCTACCATCGGGGAGAAGGTACAGAAACCTGAACACAGTCACCAGCCAGTTTTGAAACAGTTTCTACCCTACAGTTGTTAGAAAACTGAATGGACTCACAAACCCTGAACATTCGCCAGTACCTGTGTTGTTATTTTTGCTGCTGTTTACCTATTATTTACTATCTATGCTACTTAACTCTGTGATTTGCCTGTGTTGCTCGCAAGACAAATCTTTCCACTGTGCCTCGGTACAGTTGACAATAAATTCAGTTCAATTCAATTCAGTTTGTTTACGCAGCAGTTTCTTTCATCCAAGTCTCGACAATGCATCAGCATTTACATTTTCTCATCCTGTCAGACTGATAATTTTCAAATTGAATTGCTGTATTAATAAACTCTATCTAAACAGTCTGGAATTGTCCTTTAAAATTTCCCCAATAACTTTAACAGATTATGGTCAGCATATACATGATTGTTTCAGACACATCACCGGCAATATAAACATTGAAATGTTCTGTCACCAACACTCGGCTTAAAGCCTTCTTCTTTATTCCTCCATATTTATGTTGATGAATGTTCAAATTCCTAGAAAAGCATCAGATCGGCCTTTTATCTTCTCTGTCGTCTTCTTGCGATAATATAACACCGGCATGAACATCACTTCATTGACAGCCACTTTGAATGGCTTTGCACAACTGGGTGTGGTTATTACTGGAGCAGTGGTTAGCACAGTTTTCAGGCTGTTAAATATCTTCTGACAGTCTGCCATCACCTGAAGCTTCTTGCATTTCTTCAATAATTCAGTGAGTGGAGCAGGCAGACTCCAAGGAATTTCTTTTTCCTCCAATTAGTATCCCTGGTGGGTTGAAACTTTGCTTTGAGAAACAACTCATAATCATTAGCTATTTCAGCACTTAATGTTGCCGTTTTAACTCTTTGCTCTTCCATATATGCTCTCATCACCTCTGGAAGCGAATTTTGAACTCTTCCAAAATAATCGTCTCTCCAAGAATGTCATATAATAGATCAATTTTAATACCCTTCCCACCTATCAAATAGCTGAGTTCGACCCTTTGACACACAACGTATGTTTGACCAGGGTAACTCGTTAGCTTCCCAAAATGTTATCTGTAGGCCTTTGGCACAAGCTTATGTGCACTTAAGATGGTTTTCTTCACCTCCTCATACTCCCCTCCTCCTCTGATCATGATGCAAATAACTCACTAATGCTACTTTTAGCTTAACTTTCTCAAACGAGATGAAAAAGGCTTTGGCATTCTTGTCATCAAATTTAGGAAATGCTTGGATATATTGAAACAGAGCTGAAAATGTGTTGCTGGTTAAAGAACAGCAGGTCAGGCAGCATCCAAGGAACAGGAAATTCGACGCTTCGGGCCAGAGCACTTCATCAGGAATGAGGAGAGGGTGCCAGGCAGGCTAAGATAAAAGGTAGGGAGGAGGGACTTGGGGGAGGGGCGATGGAGATGTGATAGGTGGAAGGAGGTCAAGGTGAGGGTGATAGGCCGGTGTGGGGTGGGGGGCAGAGAGGTCAGGAAGAAGATTGCAGGTTAGGAGGGCGGTGCTGAGTTCGAGGGAATCGACTGAGACAAGGTGGGGGGAGGGGAAATGAAGAAACTGGAGAAATCTGAGTTCATCCCTTGTGGTTGGAGGGTTCCCAGGTGGAAGATGAGGCGCTCTTCCTCCAACCGTTGTGTTGTTATGTTCTGGCGATGGAGGAGTCCAAGGACCTGCATGTCTTCGGTGGAGTGGGAGGGAGAGTTAAAGTGTTGAGCCATGGGGTGGTTGGGTTGGTTGGTCCAGGCGTCCCAGAGGTGTTCCGTGAAGCATTCCGCAAGTAGGTGGCGCGTCTCCCCAATATAGAGGAGGCCACATCAGGTGCAGCGGATGCAATAGATGATGTGTGTGGAGGTGCAGGTGAATTTGTGGCGGTTATGGAAGGATCCCTTGGGGCCTTGGAGAGAAGTAAGGGAGGAGGTGTGGGTGCAAGTTTTGCATTTCCTGCGGTTGCAGGGGAAGATGCCGGGAGTGGAGGTTGGGTTGGTGGGGGGTGTCGACCTGACGAGGGAGTCACGAAGGGAGTGGTCTTTGCTGAACGCTGATAGGGGAGGGGAGGGAAATATATCCCTGGTGGTGGAGTCCGTTTGGAGTTGGCGAAAATGACGGCGGATGATACGCTGTATACGGAGGTTGGTGGGGTGGTAGGTGAGAACCAGTGGGGTTCTGTCTTGGTGGCGGTTGGAGGGGCGGGGCTCAAGGGCGGAGGAGCGGGAAGTGGAGGAGATGCGGTGGAGGGCATCGTCGATCACGTCTGGGGGGAATCTGCGGTCCTTGAAAAAGGAGGCCATCTGGCCTGTATGGTATTGGAAGTGGTCCTCCTGGGAGCAGATGCGGCGGAGACGAATGAATTGGGAATATGGGATGGAGTTTTTACAGGGTGCAGGGTGGGAGGAGGTGCAGTCCAGGTAGCTGTGGGAGTCAGTCGGTCTATATTGAAACAGAGTCTCACCAGACCTTCGGCTACATTAAGTTTGCTCATCCTCAAACTCCTCCTCGCTAAGCTTATCTTCTACCTTCAACTCTATCTTTTACGTCGATTTTACTGTATAAGAGCCAAATTATGAAGTTCAAGTTCTGTATCTTTCTCCCGTTCTTCTGCTAGAGCCCGCCTCATCTTTCTTTTTTGATCTGCCAAAGCAACTCTTTCCTTTCTGTTTTTGTTCTGCAATGGTGATTTGTTTCCTTTTCTCTTTCCTCTGCGTTTAACTGCAAGTCAAACTGTCTCAATTCTTTTTCATGTTCAAGTTTCCTCATCTGCAGTTGAATTCTAACAATTTCCAAAGATTCTGAAGACTTTTCCAACAAAGTTAAATGCTGAGCTCTTGTTGTAATTACCTCCCCTTTCCTCACAGATGTTGACAACTCTCAACCCCAGTTTACCTGCCAATTCCCAACAGCTTTGGCTTTAAAACTCCAAAATTATGTCTACCACCTCCAGGAAACTTAGTGAGTGAAAGAGCCGTTACTTCACCAATCAGTGCTTAAACCAGTCAAGTTCAACTCCCAGAATGCAAGACTCTGAAACTGACCACAAACTGACCACAAACTGTCTTTGAGTACAAAACCCTAAAATCAAACTAGAATTGTCGAAACAATTCTGACAAGACTCCCTGAATTGGTTTTGGACCATGCCAGAACCCCGCAAACGAATTGAAGAAACTCACCTAGACCCTAACTTTTTCTTATTATAAAGTGTATATTCCAGGTGTGATGCAGCTGGTCAAACTACCCGACTTTGCACAAAACAGAATTTATTTAAACATTACATTGGGACATGAACAAAAGAAAACAGAATTTAGAATAACAACAATTGGAAAAGTTAGCCAACGCAATACAGCAACTTAAAGAAGGAGATTTTCCAATCCAGTAACATCCCATAAACACAGTCCTTAGCAAAATTTAAATTGAAACACAGATTTGCACGGGGAGGAGGGACAACAGCCAAAGAGATTTCGGAGAGAAAGTCAATCAGGAAATAATTGCTGAAGCTGCAAGCTTCCCTGGACTCTGGAGCATTGTGACTGCTCCTGCTAAACTAAACTAGAAAACCCTGAACTGGGAGAACTGATCACTCTCCTGCCCTTGTTCAACCAGTTTCTTTCGGTGCACTTGGGCATCTGCCTTTAGAAAATTGCATTCAAAGAAAGCCAAGGCTGAAAAAACCTTGTTCAAGTGACATTGTCACATAAGGCATTGCTAACCATTGTGTCACTGTACCACTCCTTCCCCATTCTATTTATTCTTTCAATGCAAGGAGTGTCTGGAATAAGAGGAATGAACTTAGAGCATGAATGAGTACTTGCAACTAAGGTGTTGTGGCCATAACAGAAATGCGGATTTGACAGGGGCAGGAATGGTTGCAGGATGTTCCAGGATTTAGATCTCTTCAAAAGAACAGAGAGGGGGGTAAAACAGAAGGGGGTAGCATTTTTAATTAGAGAGTGCATCACAGCTGCAGAAAAGGAGGTTGTTAAGAAGGGCGTGTCAACTGCGTCAGTATGGATCGAAGTCAGTAACAAGATAAGAGCAGTCACTTTCTTGGGTGTTTTCTAAAAACCCTCAGTAACAGCAGAGAGATGGTAGAACAGACTGGACAGCAAATTTTGGAAAGGGTTTTAACAGAGCTGTTGATATGGGTGATTTCAAATTCCCCAATATTGATCTCTTGGTGGGCGACAGCTTGGTGCACAATGAATACAACTGCCTCACCTTTACCATAACCATGGACAGGGATAGGAACAGACAATACGGAAAGATATTTAATTCAGGAGAGGAAATTACTGGAGCTTTAGAGTATAAATTGAGTGTGTGATACAGGTATAAATATGTAAATGGACTTTGGACAATTGTAGGAGCAACAGAGTTATGGTGAATGGAAATTTAAATTTTCCCTAGACAGACTGGGATTCATTGAGAGTTCGAGGTCTAGATGTGGCAGAATTTGTAAGGAACATTCAGGAGGGCATTATGTAAATACTGCAATTCGGCAAGTGGTCATACTTGACCTGGTGATGTGAAATGAACTCAGTCAGGTGGTTGAAGTTTCAGCAGGGGATTACTTTTGGAGTAGTGATCGCAATTCCATCCGTTTTAGAATAATCATGGACAAAGACGAGAGTCGTCCTAAAGGAAGAGTGCTACATTGGGAGAAGGGCTGAAAATGTGTTGCTGGTTAACGCACAGCAGGTTAGGCAGCATCCAAGGAACAGGAAATTCGACGTTTAGGGCCAGAGCCCTTCATCAGGAATGAGGAGAATGTAGACGGAGGAAGAGAGCTTCTTCAAGGAAGGCATCCTTGCAAGAGGATTCGCAGTAGGTTAAAATCTTCGAGTATAAAGTGAGGTCTGCAGATGCTGGAGATCATTTTAACCTACTGCGAATCCTCTTGCAAGGATGCCTTCCTTAAATTGGGAGAAGACAAACTATACAAAACCTCAGCAGGGGTTAGGAAATATAGATTGGGAGCAGCTGTTTGAAGGTAAATGTGATATGTGGGAAGCTTTTAAAGAGAGGTTAATTCATGTTCAAGAGAAATATGTTTCTGTGAAAGTGGTGGATAGACATGGCAAGATTAGGTAACCGTGGATGACAGGTGAAAATGTGAGAGTAGCTAAGAGGAAAAAGGAATAGGACATGCAGTCTAGGCAACTGGAGACAGATGAAGGTTTGGAAGAATATCAGGAATGTAGGACCAATCTGAAACAAGGAATTAAGAGGGCGAAAGGGGGTCATGAGATATTCCTAGTAAGCAGGGTTATGGAAAATACCAAAGCCTTTTATTCATATATAAGAATCAAAAGCATGACTAGAGAAAAGGATGGCACACTCAAGATCAAACGAGGAAAGTTATGCGTGGAGTCAGAGAAAATGAGTGAAATTCTTAATGAGTGCTTTGCATCGGTATTCACTGAGGCGAGGAACATGATGGATTTTAAGGGTAAGGACAGATGTTTGATTACTCTAGGGCAAGTCAGCATTAGGAGGGAGAAGGTGTTGGTTATTCTAGATTTGGAGATACTGGTGTTGGACTGGGGTGTGCAAAGTTAAAAATCACACAACACCAGGTTATAGTCCAACAGGTTTAATTGGAAGCACACTAGCTTTCGGAGCGACGCTCCTTCACCAGGTGATTGTGGAGGGCTCGATCGTAACACAGCCTTTCATCTGTTAGAATCCAGTGATAGGTTCATTTCTTTCATGTGTAAATCACAAAACCCTTATTTTTAAAGTTGCATTCTTGGGTTAGCTGTTAACAATGGTGATAGCAAGACAATATGTTGAAGGTGTTAGCCTCCTGTGTTCTCTGTCTATGACCTGATGTTTAGATTGATTCTAATCTAATAAGTGAGATAACAGTGTTTTACATAAATTCCTGCAGTTTTTGAGCTCAGAGTTCTACATGAATGTATGCAGTTTTTGAGCAACGTGTAATGCAACTATGCAGTACAAATTCACCACACAAAATATATGTGTGCATGTGGGTCTTTGTCTGTCTGTCTGTGCCTGTCTGTCTGAGGTAGGGGTTGTGCGTGTGAGAAAGTGTGTGTGTGTGTGTGTGTGTGTGTGTGTGTGTGTGTACTATGGGATCTAGGGTGTACTAGCTAGATGGATAGAGAACTGGCTGGGTAGCAGGAGACAGAGAGTAGTCGTGAAATTAAGTTTCTCAAAATGGAGACCTGTGACCAGTGGTGTTCCACAGGGATGCGTGCTGGGTCCAATCTTGTTAGTGATATATGTAAATGATTTGGAGGAACGTATAGGTGATCTGATTAGCAAGTTTGCAGATGACACAAAGATTGGTGGAGTAGCAGATGACGAAGGGGACTGTCAGAGAAAACAGCAAAATATAGATAGATTGGAGAGTTGGGCAAAGAATTGGCAAATAGAGTTCAATCCAGGCAAATGTGAGGCGATGCATTTCGGATCAACCAATTCAAGAGCGTACAATACAGCAAATGCAAATGTCCTAGGGAAAATTGATTTACACAATGATCTGGATGTTCATATCAATTGTTCCCTGAAGGTGGCAATGCAGGCCAATAGAGTTGTCAAGAAGGCATACGGCATGCTTTCCTTCATTGGACGGGGTATTGAATACAAGAGTTGGCAGGTCATGATACAATTTGTATAAGATTGCCACATTTGGAATACTGTGTACAGTTCTGTTCAACACATTACCAAAAGAACGTGGGTGCTTTGGACTGAGTGCAGAAGATTAGATTAGATTAGATTAGATTACTTACAGTGTGGAAACAGGCCCTTCGGCCCAACAAGTCCACACCGACCCGCCGAAGCGCAACACACCCATACCCCTACACTTACTCCTTACCTAACACTACGGGCAATTTAGCATGGCCAATTCACCTGACCTGCACCTCTTTATAGGTTTATAGGATGTTGCCTGGTATGAAGGTCAGTAGCTATGAAGAGAGGTTGAGTAGATTATGATTATTTTATTAGAAAGACATAAGTTGAGGTGGGGGGGAGCTCTGATTGAGGTCTGCAAAATCATGAGAGGCATAGACAGGGTGGATAGCAAGAAGCTTTTTCTCAGAGTAGGAAACTCAATAACTTGGTCCAGGAGTTCAAAGTGAGAGGGAAAAAGTTTCGGGAAAAGTTCTTTACACAGAGGGTTTTGGGTGCCTGGAATGCGTTGCCAGCAGAGGCAGTTGAGGCTGTGACAATAGTGTCATTTAAGATATATCTAGACAGACACATGAATGGCAGGGAACAGAGAGATACAGACCATTAGAAAATAGGCGACAGGTTTAGATAGAGGATCAAGATGGCTCAAGCATGGAGGGCTATTACTGATCTGTCATTTTCTTTGTTCTTTGAATCTATTCACACAAGTGAAGTATGTGAATTTTCTGTCTCTGCTAAGGCTGCACTGTTGTGTCAGTAAATGGGATCACGTGGGCAATCTCCTACTTCAATTTAGCTGTGAATGATTTATTTGTGGGATGGTGTAATGCGTGTTTCCAGCTCTCACTGAGATTTCAAAGCGAATGCCTTACTGTTATTATCGCTGGACTGTTCATACAGAGACCCATGTAACGTTCTGGGATATCACCGTCAGATCCTGCGATGGAAGATGGTGAAAATAAAATTCAGTGAAAGTCTCAAGTGAAGGGTCGACTGATCAAGGTGAATCCATTGCCAATTGTTGGAAAAATCAATCTCCTTCACTCGTGCCCTTCAGGGAAGGAAACTGCCATGTTTGTCTGCTCTGGTGTACGTGTGATTCCAGACCCACAGGAATGTGACTGACTCTTAACTACCTTCTACACAAACAGAGTCACTCAATAAATGCTGGCATAACCAGCGACTCCTCTATCCACGGAATTAATCTAACAAATACTCTTCTTGAGATGAGTTCTCCATTCTCAGGACTCTCCAGCTAAACCAAAGCAGATTCCATAAATCTGAAGGAAGAATAGAAAATAATGAAATATTTAACGAATCTGCAAGATTCTATGGGGAGGGAAATGCACTTTACATTACAGCACTATACTATACATAGCTGAAATATTAACGCTGTTTCTCAGCCAGAAATATTTTCCACCAAACTTGCGAGCATGCATCCTGGGAAGGTACTTGCTTTATGGAGACTGGAACTTGCAAACACTGTTGTCACATTGTGGCTCCCACTGAGGATGGAAATGAAGGAAATGTGATGAAGGAAGTAGGACAAGCGATTCACTTTAACTGAATGAGGGAATAAAAACAATGAGGAGTCCAGCCCTAGCTGCTGGGGGGAAAGAAACTTCCCAATAGTTATAAAAGAGTACGCATACAGTCGGGAGGCAGGTGAATATTTATTTATGTCAGACTAATATACTTTGCTGGTTAAAAGGGACTGCTATTGGGACATGTCACACCCAGACCAATCATAATCTTGCTGAATAGCCAAGCAGACTTGAAATGTTAGTGACACATTGCTATTCCTCAATCATATGTTTCTATGCATGATCATATCAAAACTATTCAGAGCCTCTCAGGTGTAAGGACCAATCAAATTAGACCATTTAACAGTCAGGCAGAGTTTTGAAATGTCACGCGTGATTTCTAATAAGAAACAGTTATGAATGCATACTTCTGAAAAGCTTAACGTCAGGAAGAAAAAAAACACAATTAAGTAGGACAGGCGATTCACTTTAACTTAACGAGGGAGGAAAAACAATGAGGAGTCCAGCCCTGGCGCCGTGGGAAAAAAAATCTTCCCAATAGTTGGAAGACAGAAGGAATACAGACGGGAAGCAGGTGGGAAGAATCAACAACATCCAATTAAGGCCAAAACCTCAAAACAAAAACATCCTATTCCTACGTTTGCAGCTCTGAGAGCTTTCTGTCTCTGAAACACCCCAATTTCTAGGCAACTATCTTTGTTCTGGAGGGATGGCCCAGCATGCCCAACCATCTGGGTTACTCATGGATATCGTTCTCCCTCCGAATCGATCACAAAACATCCAAGTTTCTGATTATTCTACACACGTTGAAATGGTGCCCTGCGTCCTGTGGTCGAGGACACGACTATATATCAGAAAGAAGATTGGTCCACCGACTATACCTCGTGGAATTTCAATATAAAGTTTTCTCCAGTCCAAAATATAATTGTTAATGGCTACTGTTCCCTTTCACTCAGGACGTTTCATGTCCATGTCACTATACCCTTTATTTCATACACACAAGTGTGCTGCTCACAAAACCATTGTGCAGCAATTGTTTTAAAATAATTTTCATCCTGGTCATCAATACAATTATATTAAACTCATCAATGTTTTGCTTCCTCACCAGATATGAGACAAATAATACTGAAAGGTGATATTCCCTGAACAAAGCCGTGCTGTCTTTCTTCCACTGACCAACATCTGTCTCAACTTATTGCTCCCAGAGCTACAATCTCTGAAATGTATCCTTACACCGATGATAAATTAACGAGCTTCTGGTGCTGCCGTTAATCTTCCATTGATGGTTACTCAAGGTTGAATATTAAGAATACTTAATATGAAGAACTGTAAAGAAAATGATGGAAGTGATGCCATTTCAATCCTTAGTCACAGTGATGACACAGGTCATTATCACAGCAAAGGAGTGAGTGTGGCATAGAATTCATAGAATCCCTACAGTGGAGCAGGCCATATCGCCCAGCAAATCCACACTGACATTGCGAAGAACATCCCACCCAGATCCATCCCCTTACCCTGTAACCCAGTCTTTCACATGTCTATCCTCCTGGCCTACACATCATTTGACTGTGGAAAGAAACTCACACAGACACTGGGACAATATGCAAATGCTATGCAGTAGCTGGAGTGTGGAATTGACCCTGTGTCCCTGGCACTTTCAGACAGCAGTGCAAAGCGCTGATCCACTGTGTCGCCCTTCATTTCAATCTGGTGGTGTTAAACATACGTGTAACTGAATCCTTTCCAAAGCTTCCAGATCCTTCATAGAATATGTTGACTAGAACTGTATGCATTACCCCAAATACTCAGTACTCCTTCTAAAGTGAATCACCCCACACCTTTCTGCATTAAACTCCATTTGCCACCTCTTAGCCAAGCTCTTCAACTTATCAATGTCACTCTGTAACCTATAACGTCCTTTGTCACTATTCTCAACAACTCCACCGAACTTTGTGCCATTCACAAGTTCAGGAACACATTCTTTTAAGCCCTCATCCTGGTCACCTTAAAAAAATAACCAACAGCAGTGTCCCCAAAACAGATCATTCCAGTGCAACGCGACTAACAGAACTCCAGGCGGAACAGTTTTCATTAACCTCTGTCTTCTATCAGCTAGCGAACGTCTTATCCAAATAGTTAAATCGCCCTTGATCCCATGTCTCCATATTTTGTGCAATAGCCTACTATGGGGAACCTTATCAAATGCCTTAGTGAAATCCATATAAACCACATCAACTTTTTTACCAACATCCACCTGTTTGGTCACCTTTTCAAATAACTCAATGAGGTCCGTGAGGCACAACCTACCCTTAAAAAAACAGTGTTGACTATCCCTTTTCAACTTATTCCTTTCGAGATTATTATAAATCTTTTCTCTTCTTACCGTTTCCAACACTTTACCAATAAGCGAATTAAGGCTCACTGGTCTATAATTACCAAGGTTGTCTCTAATCCCTTTCTTGAACAAGGGGACAACATTCGCTGCCCTCCAGTCTTCTAGCACTATTCCTGGAGACAATGGCGACATGAAGATCAAAAGCAGAGGCTATGCAATTTCCTTTCTGGTTTCCCAGAGAATCCTTGGATCAATCCCATCCTGCGCAGGGGATTTCTTTATTTTCACACTTTCCAGAACACATCCACCTTGTGAAACTCAATTCCATAGAACATAGAACACAGAACACAGAACAACCCAGCACAGAAAAGGCCCTCCAGCCCTCGATTTTGCACTGACCTATGAACTATTCTCAGCTCATCCCCCGACACTATCCCAAAATCATCCATGTGCTTATCTAAGGATTCTTTAATTCAACCTAATGTGGGTGAGTTGACTACAATAGAAGGTAAGGCATTCCATGCCCTGACCACACTCTGCGTAACGACCTTGCCTCTGACATCTGTCTTAAATCTATCACCCCTCAATTTGGAGTTTTGCCCTCTCGTACAAGCTGATGTCATCATCCTAGGAAAACGTCTTACTCTGTCTACCCTATGGTCATCTGGTCATCTTGTATTTCTCTATCAAATCCCCCTTAGCCTTTTGCTTTCCAATGAGAAAAGACACAAGTCTCTCAGCCTTTCCTCATAAGAGCTTCCCTCCAGACCAGGCAACATCCTGGTAAATCTCCTCTGCATCTTTTCCAATGATTAAACATCCTTCCCGAAATATGGGGACCAGAACTGCACACAATACTCCAAGTGTGGCCGCACCAGTGTTTTGTATAGCAGCAGCATGACATTGCGGCTCCAGAACTCAATCCCTCTAGAATGAAGCCTAACACCATTTGCCTTCTTAACAGCACTATCCACCTGGGTGGCAACTTTCAGGGATCTATCTACATGGACTCCAAGATCCCTCTGCACATCCACACTTCTCAGAATATTTCCACTGACACAGCGCTCTGCCTTCCTGTTATTCTGTCCAAAGTGCATCACCTCACATTTAGCCTCATTGAACTTAATTTTCTACCTCTCAGCCCAATTCTTCAGTTTATCCAAGTCGCCCTGCAACCACACTGTCTTCCACACTGTCCACTACTCCACCGACTTTAGTGTCATCTGCAAATTTACTAATCCAGCCACCTATGCCTGTGTCTAATTCATTTATAAAAATGATAAACAGCAGTGGTTCCAAAACAGATCATTGTGGCACATCACTAATAACCGGACTCCAAGCTGAATATTTTCCATCAACCAGCACACACAGCCTTCTTACAGAAAGCCAGTTTCTAATCCAAACTGCTAAATCACCCTCAATTCCATGCCTCTGCATTTTCTCCAACAGCCTACCATGTGAAACCTTATCAAAGTCTTTACTGAAGTCCATGTATAGCACGTCAACTGCTCTACCCTCATCTACATGCATGGTCACCTCTCAAAAAACTCAATGAGGTTTGTGAGACACAACCTGCCCTTGACGAAACCATGTTGACTATCTCCAATCAAATTGTTGCTTGCGAGATGATTATTAAGTTTATCTCTTATAATCCTTTCCAAAATCTTTCCTGCAACAGAAGTAAGTCTCACTGGTCTATAATTTTCTGGGTCATCTCTACTGCCCTTCTTGAACAACAGCACGACATTTTCAATCCTCTAGTCCTCTGGTACAAACTTGTAGACAATGATGACTCAAATATCAAAGCCGAAGGCTCTGCTATCTCACCCTTGATTCCCAGAGAATACTCGTTTAATTCCTATCTGGCCCAGGGGACTTGTCTACTTTCACTCCTCCTAGATATGGTAACACATGTTTGTAACTAACCTTTCTTGTCTAATATCTCGTACCTCATTCTTCTCCTCTGCAATATTTTCGTTTTCCTGAGTGAAAACTTATGAGAAATGTTTGTTTAACACCTATCCGATCTCCACAGAGTCCACACTCAATTTCCCACTTACGTCTTTGATTGGATCTATTCATACCCGAATCATTCTTTTATTTCTCACACGCATATAAACATCTTTAGGGTTCTCCTTTATTCTATTTGCTAAAGACTGCTCGTGTCCTCAGTTTGCTCTTCTTCACTCTCTTTTTAAATCCTTCCCAGCTTTATCTGTAACTCTCCATCCACTCATCTGAACCATCTTGCATCATCAAAACATAAGCCGTCTCTTCTTCGTCACAAGAGATGCAATTTCTGTTGTCAACCACGATTCCCTTACGTTATCACTTCCTCCCTGCCTGACAGCTCCACGTTTCCATTGTCTGCATCCCCTGCACTTTGCTACCCCATTCTATAGATCATAATTCTTACGTAATCACATTATAATTGCCCTTGCCCCATCGATAACTCTTGACATGTGGCATGTACCTATCACTTTCCATCGCTAAACTAAATGCAACTTAATTATGGTCACTCTTTAGAAAGTGCTCACCTACAACTGGATCAAACACATGGCCTGGTTCATTATCAAACACCAGATCCAGTGTGGCCTCCCCTCTTGTCGGCCCTTTGACATACTGTGTCAGGAAAGCCTCCTGTATACATTGGACAAAAACTGATCAATCCGACGTACTAGAGTAATAGCATTTCCAATCAATGTTGGGTAAGTTAATGTCCCCCATAATGACCACCCTGTTCCTTTCACTCCTACCTAGAATAATTTTATTAATCCTCTCTTCCACCTCCCTGGAACTCTGCGGACGCCTGTAAAAAACTCCAAGCAGTGTGACCTCTCCTCTCCTGTTTCTAACCTCAGGCCACACTACCGCAGTAGATGAGTTCTCATCAAAAGTTCTCTCAGCCACAGTTATACTATCCTTGACTAACAAGGCGATGCCCCCAACTACCCCCCCCGCCCTCTTTTACAGCCCTGCCTGTTTTTAATGTACGATCTAAACCTTGGAACCTGCAACATCCACTCCTCACACTGCTCTATCCATGTCTCTGAAATGGCCACAACATCGAAGTCCCAGGTACCTATCCATGCTGTAAGCTCACCTACCTTATTTCGGATACTTCTTGTGTTGAAGCAGACACACTTCAAACCACTTCGCTGTCTGCCAGCACATTCCTGTGACACTGAAATCCTGCCCCTGTCCTCATCCTCATCCTCATCCTCATCCTCCTGTGCACTGCAACTACACCTCTGGTTCGCATCCCCCTGCTGAGCTAGTTTCAACCCACCCGAATAGCACCAGCAAATTTCCCACCCAGGACATTAGTTAAAGTGAAGTCCGTCCTGCTGCACAAGTCCCACCTTCCCCGGAATGAGCCGTGTCGCCTGTATCTCAGTCTTGGAACTAGTATATTGAATAAGAGTTTCACATTTTAATACCAATGATGATCATTTGGAAGGAGTTGTAGAATCAACACAGCATAAAAATTTCACAATTTAAATGAAGATTCATTCAAGTCAGGTCCTCATTCGTCTCGAATGATAACATATAAATTAGGATGAGGCACTTGCAGAATATGTTATGTCGATTAACTTTATGTTTTTTTTTCAATCTGCTGATCTGTGCTGTGTAGATGGAATGTTAATCAATAACAAATCAAGATCCCTAAAATATCAGAAGGGTAACAGGTTAGCATTTTAGGCATGCTAATAAAGTTGTGCTTGAATGCCTGCCGGATTCACCAAGGGGATCTCAGTTTATAAATTGATACAGTCTTGGGGCTTGAGCTGATTATGTTCCTTTCCGATTGTTTCAGTACGTTCTTGAAGGACTCCACCTCTCTGGGTTCTTCAGGAATTGCTTGCATGTTAGTACTCGATGAGAAAACACGGACTTCTCAGTAACTTTATTGCTCTGACAGGATACTTCTGAAAAAAAGAATTCGTCAGAAATCCACATTATAAACTGCATAGATTTCAAGGACTTTCCCAAAGTTGCCGTCATAGAGTCATACAGCATGAAAATAGACCCTCCAGTCGAACCAGTCCAAACATATCCCAAACTAAACTAGTCCCACCTACCTTCTCCTGGCCAATATCCCTCTGAACCTTTCCTATTCACGTATCCAATCAAATGTGTTTAAACGTTGCAGTTTTACCCCCATCCACCATTTCCTCAGGAAATTCATTCCACATGCAAATCACCCTCTGTAAAAAATGCCGCTTAAGATTTTTTTAAACCTCTCTCCTCTCACCTGAAAAATGTACCCCCGAGGTTTGAAATTCCCGATTTTGGGAAAAAGGTAACCACCATTAACTCTACAGATCCCTCTTATTATTTTATAAACTTCTGTCAGGTTACCTCTTAACCTACTATGCTCCAATGAAAAAAAGTCCCAGCCTTTCTTTATAATCCAAAAGTTCGATACCTGATAACATCCTGGTGAATCTGTTGTGAACCATCTCCAGTTTGATAATACCCTTCCTATAACTGGATGAACAGAACTGGACATAGTATTCCAGAAGAAGCTCACCAATTCCCTGTGCAAACTTAACATAACGTCCAAACTCTTGTACTCAATGAAGGGAGATGTGCCAAATGCCTTTATAACCATCCTGTCGATATGTGAAGCAAACTTTGAAGAATCATGTCCCTGCACTCCTAAATCCCTCTGTTCTACAATACTACCCACGGCCCTTCCATTAACTATGTAAGCCCTACTCTTGTTTGTTGTTCCAAAATGGAATACATCACATTATTCCAGATTGAACTCTGTCTGCTTATTTTTCAGCCCATTTAAACCATTTGATCAAGATCATTTTGTAATCTCAGGAAACTATCTTCACTGTCTACTATGCCACTAATTTTTGTGTCACCTGCAAACTTTCTAGCTCTGCCTTCTATATTCTCACCTGAGGTGTGACCACCTCCCTGTAACTCCTCTGAATACCCTCCTCCACCTCCCGAATGATCTGAAGTTCATCCATTTCCAGCTCCAACTGCCTAACCCGGTTTTCGAGGGGCTACGTTTTGTGCACTTTCTGCAGGTGACATCAGCAGGGACACGAGTGGTCACCCTCACCTCCCTCATTCTGCACGAGGAATATTCACCTGTCCGAACCTCCATTCATACTGTTCTACATTCCCAATTAGACCACGGAAAACTAAAAAAACTAAAACTAGTCACCTTTCCATCAGCCGTACAGAAGCTTTTTTTATGGGTTAAATGATGAGAATTGTTGGGAGACACTGTGTGGTATTTTGAATAAAGCAACTGGCCAAAAATACTACTCCACTTGCCCACCAGTCCCATGTCAACTCCTCTTGGGCATGCTCTCCACCTATACACGAGGTAAGTTTTTATATTTTAAATTTAACTTCCTGTCAGATTCCTAATACTTACTGTCGATCCTCCCACTGCAACTGCCGCCAATAAAATGAATAAATGAGTGTTGCAGATGCATGTTCAATTGAAACAATGGAGAGGGTATTGGATGATTATTGTGAGTAACCGTAATGTGGGGGACTCTGGTGATTATTACACAGGAACGTGTTCAGTTGAAGAGCTAGTGCAAACAAGATTGGCCAAATGACATCTTTCTGAGCAATAAGACTTCTATGTAACTTGGTGTGATATCCTGAGGTCCTCCACTTTCAATAATATCCTACTGCTGTAATCTCATCGATTCTTATCTCAACACACTCTATCAGCCATTGCAACCCTCCCTATTTCAGTGACTCATTCAGGCCATGTAAACTTTCTTTCTCTGGAATCGCCTCCAGCTCCAACAATCCTCTTCCTCTATGTGATCTTTTTCAAGTCTTCACACCTCTCCCCTTCTCTGTAACTACTCTGATCCATAAAAATCTCGCCATCTTTGTAATTTCCTCCAATGTACATCAACATCGATGTCACTAATTCCCTCCAGGCTTGACAAATCTAATTACCTCCATAAACATCTCCAGCCATGACACTGTCTATTATATCTGCAACTTCATCCCAGAGAACTTTGTCCATCTCTTGAACTTCCTCTTGTCCCTATAATTTTCCCCACTGTGTAACATACTCCAATGCCTAACCAGCTATTTAACACTTTCTCATCCCGACAGTGCTCCTGACTCAGTAACTACCTCGTGTCCCTACACAGCACCCTACCTCTTCAAGCTTCAGGTTCTAAATCCGTCCCTATCTGGGGAAACACCTCTAACCCTCCCTAACTCTACATTCTTTACCAGATGTTAAACTCTCCCATGCATAGATCACCTCCAGGAGCCATTAAAAATCTCCCACTCTCTGAATCCTCCTCCAGATTTTACAATCCTCTCTACTTCTGTACAGTTCTCCAAGAAAAATCACATCATCTTCACCAGAACTTCCACATATCAATCTCCAGCAAAACTTACTCTGACCAATATCTTCCAGCATGCATACAAGCTTTTTTTCTGTTGTTAGCAAGCTCTCGATGTCAAACTCTTTCAACCATAATGTTCCTTGTAATCTTCAACATCTTGCAAAAGCTAGATCCACCTGTATTTTTGTGACCTTTGAGACTGAGGAGCATTATCATGTTGTAGACGTAGGAATGATTGTCGAAACTAGATGATTTCCAGAGGAGGGAACGGTAATAGAACAGGAAAGACATTACTGAGACGAGCAATTTGAAAGCAAAGAGAAACCAACTGGGATTTGCCTGGTTGGCTGTGATTTCAAGGAAACAATTGGTATTGAGTTGCAAATGCATTACCCCATTATCGAGCCAGGGATCTTCTTGTTCTGAGTGTGGGACTCTATACTGAAATAGATGCCAGCAGCTGACTCTGCAGAGACTGGGGACAGAATTTCTGATCCTCCTTATCGGAGTTTGTAGTTCATTTCTGGGACAGCTGAGAGCGGCTGACCATGTTCAGACGAGATAGAGAGCCCGGGAGCTTCCTAATCCGCATTATGGGACTCATGGGATGTGAGGAGCTGCAAATGCATAACTGGGGACTGTTTAGTTCTGAAATTATGTATCTATTCTCTGTCTCGATGTGATTCTGAACTGAAACAGTTAAAACAGAAAAGACTCCCCCCCCCAATCAATAACTCTCAGATTTCACTTCGTGATTCCAAAAGGGAAAATGCTGGAAAATCTCAGCAGATCTGGCAGCATCTGTAAGGAGAGAAAAGAGATGGCGTTTCGAGTCTAACTGACCCTTTGTCAAAGCTGCCAGAATTGCTGAGATTTTCCGGCATTTTCTCTTTTGGTTTCAGATTCCAGCATCCGCAGTAATTTGCTTTTATCACTTCTTGGTGAGCAGTCAACGCAACACAGCCTGAGACTAGGACACATTCTCAC
Source organism: Hemiscyllium ocellatum (assembly GCF_020745735.1). Classification (NCBI taxonomy): domain Eukaryota; kingdom Metazoa; phylum Chordata; class Chondrichthyes; order Orectolobiformes; family Hemiscylliidae; genus Hemiscyllium; species Hemiscyllium ocellatum. The sequence goes on from NC_083426.1 coordinate 58,202,776, forward strand.
TTCCTGAAACGTTACAATTGAATATTATCATTGTGAGAACAACATGTGTTTCAACTGGCGTGAATGGAATCTAGATCATTGACTGGAATCTGTGTACATAGACATTTCAGTTCATCTGTCACCATATAGGACACATCAACTGGCTTCATGTGCCTGATTGTCCTGTCCCCATCCCCAGTTATATTTCTGGGCAGACAGACACAGACAGCTAAATCATGTGATCATTTGTCCAGGTTCCATTATTGTCAGATTTCGTGGGTGGTTTCTCTCTGCAAGGCTCCTGTCGCCAAAATATTTATCTGGCTGGTCCAGTTCACTTTTCACTTTAACTAAACTTATCCTTGCCTTTGCAATCTCCGTCAGCCATATTCCTGTAATATTCCCCAGCATCCATAAGCCTTCCCAACTCTGTAACCTCCTCCGGACTCTACAGCCATCCTAATCTCTGGCACTTGCTGCCGTGCCTGAAATCCTTCCTATCGTTTCAACAAGGAAATGAAATGAGAGCACAAATAGTAATAACCAGGTCACATGTAGCTGTCCTTGTGGAGATGTGGCTGCAGCATAACCAAGACTGAGAACTGGATATTCAAGAGTAGGGTCACAGGAAGAACAAATAGGCCAACACAGTGAAGCAGCATTGGGTACAAATTTATTTGATCGCAATTATTGTGATGCCAATTAATTTATATACTGCTTCTCCTGACCTTTCCCCCATTCCTATACATTGATCCTATGATACTGGCAAAGCATAAACACTTGCACACAACAGTGAAGAGACTCTCTACACTGTCTGCACTGGACAACAAAATAAAAGCGCCTTCCAGGTTCAAACTTTTTTTGAGGCACTTGTTCTGACTCTTGGAGACTGTAGGAATTTAGGTGTGGATATAGACACCAGAATGAACTGGCCTCTGTTGTGGGTGTCATCCTTAAAATAAACCCTAACGCGCTTATATTGTCAATGCGAAACTGCCCTGGCCATGCAGAGGGGCTACAAATGTGGCTCCAATCTGTGAACACACACCAGAAGTTGTGGTGGATGGAATGTTGCAGCCAAGGAACAGTATTGTCCTCCAGGACTGGCACGGGAAACCATGGCTCCAGACCCTGCCAGCTATGTCTCAGGTTGACTCCTGAGTCGTGATTAGCCAGCCTTCTAAATGAATCCCAGCCGTGGAGGAAGGAGGTCAGTGACCTTATTTTCTTCTCTGGGGAAGTGCCGCTTTGCTGGGTGCCTTGACTGACTGTAGACAATGATATCAAGCACCTTGGTTTTACGTCTGTGTTAAACAACAAGACAACGCAGCATCATGTGAGCACGGTAACTCTGACTGAGGGGATATACTAATAAAGGCAGGGGTTAGACAAGACAATAATTCTGCTTTCATTCAAGTAAGCTCAAAGTATGTTTGGACAAATGCACAGTGAGCAGCCCAGAGGTGCAGTCCATGAGCTGAGTCTGTGTCCTTGAAGGCAGTGTCGTTGTAGCAGCAATAGAATGTGAGTTGTCAGTGAACCCTGCACTCTAACATTGAAGTATAGAAGCTTACTTACAGCGGATTGGAGATGTAAGGTGAGGCTGGCATGTGACAGATGCCAGCATTGGTGGTTGTGGAGACCTTGCAGTTTCTGTCTGTACAGTATCTGCTGAGACACTTGTGTCCAAGATAGAAGTCTGCAGGAGTGAGAGATGAGATGGAGTCTTCAGTAATCAGCTCTGACTTTCATGTCAAATTCTTAGTGCTGAGCTTCCTGCAATGCAGGGGGTGGGGGCGGGGGGTGAGGTGGAGGATATGAAACTGCAAACTGATGAGGAGAGATTGGCATTAATTTTGCTGTTGATAATCAGTAATCATTCAGCCAGAAACTCACCACTTCCTTGCTAAAATTTGTCTTAAAGAACAGAAAAACAAAGGAAATGGCCCTTCGGCCCAGCAAGCCTGCACTGACATATCATGTCTTTCTAAAGTTAAAAAGAAAGCACTTCCCTCTACACATTCTATATCATTCTATTCCCTGCCTATACATCTATTTGCCAAGTTATCTCTTTAACGTTGCTATTTTAACTTTTTCTCCAATCTCCTCCATCAGTACATTCCATGCACCTTTATATTCTGTCTGGAAAAGTGGAAAATGACGACTTGCCTATCATACCTCTTTCAAACCTTTCCCCTTTTAGCTAAAAACTAGTAATTAATATATCTCCCATGGGAAAGGGGCTCCAACAATCCATTCTATCTACGTTTCTGATAATTTTCTAAATGTCTGTCAGGTAGCACCTTAGCTACTCAAAAAAAATCCAAGTTTGCCCAATTTCTCCTGACAGCTAATACTAGATAGCATCCTGGTAAACCGTTTTCCATACCCCCTCCAACACCTCCACATCCTTCTGATGGTGTGGCAACCAGTACTGTACACAATATTCTAAATGTGGCAAACTAAATTTCTATACAGCTGCAACATGACATGTAAATGTTTACATTATATCCTCCGATGGGTGTACACAAGTTTGCCATAAGTCATCTTGAGCACCCTATCCACCTGTGTTGTCACTGTCAGGGAACTGTGGACCTGTGCACCTAGATCCCTTTGGATGTTGATGCGATAAAAGTTCTTCCATTTACTGTGTACTTTTCTGCTGCAATTGACCTTCCAAAATGCATTCCCTCCTAAGTATCCAGATTAAATTATATCTGCCTTTTCTCCGTCCAAATCTGCAACCTATCGAGATCCTGCTGTATCCTCTGCCAATCATTCTCACGATCCACAGCTCCCCAATCTACTCACAGATTTCCAATTAGAAAATGACCTTTCCACCAATACACTATCTTCTCTGATCAAGCAATTCTGTATCCATCTTACCAACAGATGCTGATCCCATTTGACTTCACTTTCTGTTTGAACCTGCCCTAACTCACCATATCAAACGTCCATATGGCCAACATAAAGTCTCTCAGCAATCTTCTTTGTCACTTTCACAAAATCTTCAATCAAGTTGTGAGAAACGGTCTTCCCCCAAAAATGCTATGTTGCCTATTGCTAACAAGTCTATATTTTGCCAAATGTGAGTCAGTTCTATCTCTAAGAATCTTCTCCAGTAATTTCCCTCCCACTGACAGAAGGCTCACTGAGCTGAAATTACGTGGATTACCCCTGTTGCTTTTCTTCAACCAAGGAACACCATTAGCTGTTCTCCAGTTCCTTGGACCTTCTCCTGTGACTGAAGAGCATACAAAAGTGTGCACCAGTCCCCAGAAATTTCCTCCCTTGCTTCCCTCAGTATTCTGGGATTGATTCCATCATATCCTGGAGACTTGTCTACCTTAATGATTTTCAAAACTTCCAGCACATCCCTCATTTTTACCTTTGAAATGCTCCAGAATATTGACATATCCCTCTCTCAACTCACCATCCACCATGTCCTTTTCCTTTGCAAGTACTGATGTAAACTTTTCATTAAGAACCTCACCTTCTTCTTTTGTCCTCGAGTGGACTGACACTTTCGAAGAGTGTGTGGCTGCAAAAGCACAGCTGGTCCAGCAGCATAAAAGGAACAGAAGAATCAACGTTTCAAGCATAAGCTCTTCATCAGGAAGATGACCTATTCTTTCCCTGGCTACCTTCTTACACATGATAAACAGGCTTGGGATTTTCCTTAATCCTGTTTGCCAAAGACATTTTATGATGCCTTTTTGGGCTCTTAACTTATTGTTTATGTTTTTACATTTTTAAAATGCTTTCCAAAGCCTCTGTCTTCAGTTTCCAAACCTTAATGTGCCTCTTTTCTCTTTTTGACTGAGGTCACAATGCCTCTTGTAATCAAACGTTCCCAAATCTTGCCATCTTTACCACTCTGTCTCGACGAACAGATCTCATGTTTCTAAATGCAGTAACATCGAGAAGGGTCTGACGAAATTCTCAGGCAATTCCTCACGATGGCCCACATTGTTAAGATCCTGTTAAGCTTCAATCCAAATTCAGAAACATTCCCAAACATTCCACATTGATACTTGATTTCTATGTTTGTGTTTGATGTTCCATACTTCACTATTGTCGTGCTCTGTATTGAAAAGAAATCTGCTGAAGATCGCTTGATGTTTCTTGCCAATATAATCTCACACATTGATTCCTTTCTAATTTGACTGTGGTTTGCAACCCTCCACATTCCACACTCCTCTAGTATTGAGTTCCCATTGTCTGACAAAAGCATTCTTTTTGTGTCTTTATGTTTATGGACTTGCAGTGATCTCCGGATTTAGCAGCCTGACCCTTTTTTACTTTGTGGGAACGTGTTTTCTCAGAATCACATTAATCCTGCCTTAGAATGCCTGCTACTATTCTGAGTCAGATTTTTTTTTTGTTGATGTTTCCTGTTCACCTGAATGAAATCTCTTTCCAGTTTAGTAAAATTAGATTGATTCAAACTAAAACCCCAAATCTGAGGAGAGCTTTGTCTTTCACAATACTTATCTCAGAATCAAATGAATTATGATCAATATTCCTAAAATGCTGTCCTTTTGCTTAGAGATGGCCATGCTAATGAGTGCACAAGGTGCTATCTAAGAAGTGTCATAGTGTGCAGGCACCTGCTGCTGAGTGTCAGTGTTAGAGAGAGTGAGTGATTGTGGATGGGGACCTATTAAGTTGTCTATTTGTTCTATGATTGTGTCAAACTGTTTGCGTACTATTGGAACTGCACTCACTCAGCAAAGTGGAGATTATCTCATCATGTTCCTGACTTGAACCTCAGAGATAATGGACAGGATTTGGCAAGACAGATGAAAAGTTACTTACTGCAGGATTCCTAACTTCTGTTCTGGTGATCTCACTATAACAGCCGTATGATGTTGGATAAACCTCAGAATGGCAGAGCCAATGGATTCAGCAATGGTCATGTCATTGGATGACAAATGGTGAGGTGGTTTATGATGGTCATCGTCTAACATTTGTGCAGCATGAATGCTGCTTGTCATTTGTCAGTCCAAGCCTGGCTCTTGTCCAAGTTGAGCTGCATTTAGACCAGAACTGATTTTGTGATCTTTGGAGTTTGGAATTGTAAAACCATGGGTGAACTTCATTACATCTGACTGTATGAAAGAGGGAGCTTGCAAATGGATGGTTTTCCCATGTACTTACTGTTTTTGTCCATCTAGCTGGTCGTGGAGTTGGAAGGTACTGTCTAATAAGCCATGAAAATATACACTGATACTGCGTAGCCCCAGTTGTGGATGGATGGATGTTTGTGGAAGTTATGGCAATCAAATAGGCTTTTCTTACCCTCTGTTATTCCTGGGACATAATGTATCCCAGGTTTTGGGGACAGGTTTTGGGGTGTCAGCAGGTAAATTACTCACTGCAGATTTCCAAGCAAATGAACCACTCTTGAAGACGCTGTTATTTATATGGATAGAACAAGGATACGTTTTGGTCAATGATAATACCCAGTATGCTGATAAATACTAAGCTATGGACTCTGTGAAGGTAATGCTATGGAAAATCAAAGAAGGACGGTTGAGTTCTTTATTTTTGTATTTGTCTATCGTTTGTGTGGCATGAATATTATTTGCCATTTGCTTGTACCAGCATGTCCTTCTGTACTCTGTATTCCACCGGGATGAATCTCTGGCTTGGTGGTTACTGTAGTGTGGCTGTGAGATTGCAGACTGTGTGAGTCATGAAGAGTATGATTGAGCTTCTCGTGATGGCCCACTGCGCCTCATGGAAGCCTCATCGTTCGTTGCTTGATCTGTTTGAAGTCAGTCCAGTTGAGTACAGTGTATGGTACATAACATGGTAGAAGGTCTACAAAATGTGAAGATGGCACTTGTTCTTCCCAAGGACCTTGCAGTGGTCCCTCTTACCGATATATTAAATGGAGAGAAGCATCTACAGCAAGCAGATTGGTGACGATGTGGTCAAGTATATGTTTCCTTTTTAATGATTCCCTCAAAACTTGCTGCAGAGCAGTATAGCAGCCACAGGATCTGGCATCAATGCTGAGCACTATATTGACGATAAAACAAGGCCTTGTCTCCCTGAGTCCTGCTTTACACACAATGGCTGACCGTTGCTTGATTAGTTTGTAGGAAATATTCAGCGGGTCACTTTTACATTTTGCACAATGAAGAGTTAATATCATTTTATTTCTTAAATATTTTCAAGTAAACCAAATATCATTGTTTTTCAGTTGAAAACAATTGAAGTGAACAATAATTAAATGACCAGAGTACAGACATAATTATTCCACAATACAGTGACTGTAGTAAGCAGCTGATTCATGTTCAGATCAATGAACACGCCATCTAGAGTTAGCAATGCTGTTGAAAATGGCTTTGAAAAAATACCTAAATTCAGTCACAGTGCCACTGGGCCTCATCACTACCTCAAAAGCACTGACCAGCTCCAAAATCTGTCCTGAAAGCTTCCAAACTGGAGCTGGATACTTATTCGCACAATCCCTCACAATAGAGCAGTTAGACACATACCTGAACAACAGGAATATGCATGGGGCATACTAGCAAATGGACTAGCACAGGGCTCAGTGCTGGTCTGAAAACAGTTCAATATTTGTGAAAGTGACAAGCCAACAACCATGTCTTGTCAGTTTATCTCTTCTGGTGTACCACATAAACACTGTAAATCTGTACCTTGGACCATATTATGAATGAAGTGTTCTAAAAGTGATGGAGCCCTGCAGCACATGGTGTCTTACATTGAATCACTCATAAACCATATCCAGTATATGCCAGCTCCACAACTTCAGTGTCTGAACAGAATTTTACAGCGACATTGTGTGTGGCCTGAGATGATAGAAATTCCGATGTAAATGTTTTCAGCATTGTTCTAACCGTTAACAGCAAAGTCTCATTATTGAAGTTCCAGCATCCTTGGATAATATCCCCATTTTGACTGCCAAATAAACACAAATATACCCATTTATTCAGTCCAATGTTAGGATAACAATATGATGCAAACAGTGCAGACATCACAATAAGGGACTTTGAAATGATGAGTCTTGTTTCCGCACACAAGATCAAATTATTATTAAGCACATGGACTTTGAAAAATCTAATTATTTTACCCTAGTGCTAATATTGTACTCATGATAGCAATATCACTTTGTGTCGAAGTATTCCACAGTCCAGGTATGAAAAGATTTTCAATTGCATCTGCCTCTCACAGTTCAGTCATATGGTTTGTGAATGCCAGTGTCTGTTGAATACTAGGTATGTAGGACACGCCTCTGAAAGACTGACAGAATGTGACAAACAGCATTTCCTTTCTGCTGTTCACAACAAGCCAGGTACTGACTGAACCCAACCAGCCTGTGCTCTCAAACCCCAAAACTCAATCTCCAGCATTGGGCATGCTTGCACAATATTTTCCATTCTAATATATTCATGGAATGTGGTTGAGCCGGTATTTATTGCTCATCGCTTGTTGCCCTTGGCAAGGTGGTGGTGAGCTGCCACCTTTAACTGCTGCAGTCTATGTGCTGTAAGTAGACCCACAATCCCATTAGGGAGGAATTTGAAACAGTGATGCTGAAGGTCCAGCAATATATTTCCAAATGTCTTGGAATGGAACACAAACATGACAGAGGTCCTATGTATCAGCTGCCCTTGTCCTACATGATGGTCATGTATTCAAAGGTACTTTAGAAGGAACCTTGGTAAATGTCTGCAGAGCACTGTGTAGTTGGCAGGCATTGCTACTACTTAGTGCTAGTGGATGAGGCATGAAGCTGCACTGAACCAAGTATTTTATCATCCATGCATTCAACTTGTGTCTTAGTCATGGTGGGCAGGCCTTGGGAAATCATGATGTGAGTTATTGCTGCAGGATTCCTCACCTCTGACCTATTCTTGTAGCCATTGAATTTATTTGGAAAGGCCAGTTCTGGTTCACGATAGTCCCCAGGATATTGATAGTTGGGAAGTCAGTTGCAGTAATGGCATTGAATGTTAAAGGGTGATAGTTCAGTTCTGTATTGTTAGAGGTGATTTTTGTCTAGCATGTGTGTAATGCAAATATTGCTTGCCACTTTTCAGTCCACACCTGCATATGTTTCAATTCTTTCAGCATTTGGATAAGAACTGCTTCAGTATCTGAGTCATCACCAGTGGTGTTGACCATTGTCTAATCATTGGAAGACACACGCACTTGTGGCGTTATAGTGGAGGTGTAGTCATTTATGAAGCAGCTAAAAATTGTTGGGTCTCAGACAGAGAGTGGTCATATAAGAGACTGACAGTGCGCTTCCCTCTGAGCTAGGAAGATTGCTTCAAGTTTCACCTACGCCAGAGCTGTGTAATATGTCTAGAAACAAGTTGATTGGAAAATATCTACCTGAAGAACACAAGAAAAGGTTTGATTAACTCAATCAATTGAACGTGCCAACTGTATGAGTTCAATACCTGCACCAATTGAGGTGAATATAAAGGACTGTCCATCTCAACCTCTCCTTTTGTTTGAGGCGTGGTGACTGTCCAGCAGTCATCTCTGTCTAACAAGAGAGAAATGTTAGCATCCTGTAGGAATATAGTGCCTCAGCTTTCCATTCTGATCTACAGATTTCCTCAGAAACACCTCCACAGGGATGCTGCTGCAGAAATATCTGAGAGCTGAGATAGCTGCTCTCTACCAACCTCAAACATCTTCATTTGTACTAGGGGGATTGCGTTTAAGAGTCGTGAGATCTTGTTGCACCTCTATAAAACTTTGGTTAGACCGCACTTGGAATACTGCATCCAGTTCTGGTCGCTCTATTATAGGAAAGCAGGTGGATGCTTTGGAGAGGCTTCAGAGGAGATTTACCAGGATGCTGCCTGGACTGGAGGGCTTATCTTATGAAGAGAGGTTGACTGAGCTCGGACTTTTTTCATTGGAGAAAAGGAGGAGGAGAGGGGACAGAACTGAGGTATAGAAGATAATGAGAGGCATAGATAGAGTCGATAGCCAGAGACTATTTCCCAGGGCAGAAATGGCTAACACAAGGGGTCATGGTTTTAAGCTGGTTGGAGGAAAGTATAGAGGGGATGTCAGAGGCGTGTTCTTTACACAGAGAGTTGTGAGAGCATGGAATGCATTGCCAGCAGCAGTTGTGGAAGCAGGGTCATTGGGGACCTTTAAGAGAGTGCTGGACATGCATATGGTCACAGAAATTTGAGGGTGCATACATGAGGATCAATGGTTGGCACAACATCGTGGGCTGACGGGCCTGTGCTGTGCTGTATTGTTCCATGTTCTATGTTCTAACCAGTTTAGAGGTTTCCCTGACACCCACTTGCACACGTTTATCTATTGGTCCTTGATGCTACATTTGGTCAAACGTAGTTATGATGACAAGTGCAGTCACTCTCACTTTGCTATAGAATACAGCTTTTTTGTGCAGTCCATCTTCAGGACAAACTTTCGATGTGGTCATGGGATGAGTGGCCCCGACAGAGCTAAAACTGAGCTATGGTGAGCAGTGTTGCTTGATATCACATTAGATGTCATCTGCCATATGGGCTCAGTGATTAGCATTGCTACCTCACAGTGCCAGGGACCCAGGTTCGATTCCAGCCTCGGGTGACTGTCTGTGTGGAACTTGTACATTATCCCTGTGAGTGCCTGAGTTTCCTCCGGGTGCTCCAGTTTCCACTCACAGTCCAAAGTGAATTGGCCTTGCAAAATTGCACATAAGGTGCATCATTCAGAGGGAAATTCAGCTGGGTGGTTTTCTCGTCAGAGGGTCGGTGTGCACTTGTTGGGCTGAAGGCCTGTTTCCACGTGGCAAAGAATCGAATCGAATGTAATCTAAGAGTAAAAAAAGAGGTCTGCAGATGCTGGAGATCACAGCTGCAAATGTGTTGCTGGTCAAAGCACAGCAGGTTAGGCAGCATCTCAGGAATAGAGAATTCGACGTTTCGAGCATAAGCCCTTCATCAGGAAGCACGGTATTAAAGATAGAGATGTGACTGATGAGGTCGTACCTGGTCGTCCTATTTTCTGTGAGTGTGTACAGGACACACCCGGATAATTCTCCACATTGTCAGAAACGTGCCAGTGTTGTAGCCCGGCAGAAACAGCTTGAATGGAATGTTATCAGGGCCCACAGCCTTTGCATTACCAAATCCCCTCAACCATTTGTTGATATCACAGTAAGTAAATTGAATTGGCTGATGATGGCCATTTGTAATGTCTGAGAGCTTTGGGGGAGACTGAAATGGGTTATCTCATCGGTACTTCTGAGAGAGCTTTGTTGATGTTGTTTCAGCCTTATGCTGGGATCCTCCATTATTGACGAAGGCAATATTTGTGGAGCCAACTCCTTCAGTGAGTTGTTTAATTGTTCACTCCCATTCATGACTGGGTGTGACAGGGTTGCAGAGATTAGGTCTAATCCTTTAGTTGTGGGTTCACTTCGATCTGTCTGTCACTTGCGGCTTATGTTATTTGATGAGTAAGTGATCCTGTTTGGTAAGTGCATCTCATTTTCAGGGATTTCTGGTGCTGCTATTGGCATGCCTTCATATGTTCTTCATTGGCTTGATGGGCAAGGGGAATTGGAGGATATGCTGGGCAGGGATGGTAAATCTGGTGTTGGAGTAAAGTCCTGCAGTTATTGATGACCCACGTCATCTCACATCCTGGTGTTGAGCTGCGAGATCTGTTCGAAATCAGTCCTGTTTAACACGGTGATGATGTCACACCCAATGGAAGTTTTCACAACGTCAAAGTGGGACTTTATCTCCAGAAATATCGCGGGTAGTAGTCACTGCTACCAATATAGTCATGGATCAATGTGTCTGACTGGCAGGTTGATGAAGATAAGATTTACAATGTTTCTCCCTCTTCGTTGTGCCCTCCATAGTCCCAATCTAGCAGCTATGCTCTTTTGTACCAACCATTTGTATCAGCAATGTTGCTGCCACAACCCTCTTGATGATGATTTTGAAATGACCCACCCAGTACACCCTCTCCACCTTTGTCATTGTCTCAATATTTCCTCCAAATGTTGCTCAACGTGGAGGAACACTGATCTCCCAGCTGAGGGAGGGTAATAAGCAGAGGGTTTCCTTGTCATAGTTTGACCTGATGCCATAAGGCTTCATTAGGTCACATTGCTGCGTGACTCGAGGGAAGGATAGCTCTCACAGTTTTGGTGCTAGCCCGCAGACGTAAGGATGGAGGACTTTGCAGGGTCTGCAGGGTGTTTTTATTTTTATCGTGTCAACCGAAGGGGCTGGAGGGCCTCTCCTGTCCTGGACATAGAACATAGAACATTACAGCGCAGTACAGGCTCTTTCGGCCCACGATGTTGCGCCGCCCTGTCATACTAATCTGAAGCCCATCCCACCTACACTACTCCATGTACATCCATATGCCTGGCCAATGACGACTTAAATGTACTTAAAATTGGTGAATCTTCCACCGTTGCAGGCAAAGCGTTCCATACCCTTATTACTCTGTGAGTAAAGAAACTACCTCTGACATCTGTCTTATACCTATCTCCCCTCACTTTAAAGTTGTGTCCCCTTGTGTTTGCCATCCCCATAATTGGAAAAAGGCTCTCCCTGTCCACCCTGTCTAACCCTCTGATTATCTTGTATGTATCTATTAAGTCGCCTCTCAACCTTCTTCTCTCTAACGAGAACACACTCAAGGCCCTCAGCCTTTCCTCGTAAGACATTCCTTCCATACCAGGCAACATCCTAGTAAATCTCCTCTGCACCCTTTACAAAGCTTCCACATCCTTCTTAGAATGCAGTGACCAGGACTGTCCACAACACTCCAAGTTCAGCCGTACCAGAGCTTTGTACAGCTGCAGCATAACCTCCTGGTTTCGGAACTCAATCTCTCTACTAATAAAGGCCAAAACAATGTATACCTTCTTAACAACCCTGTCAATCCCTGGCAACTTTCAGGGATGTGTGTATATCGACACCAAAGATCTCTCTGCTCATCTGCACTCCCAAGAATCTTACCATTAGCCCAGTACTTTGCATTCCAATTACTCCGTCCAAAGTGTATCACCTCACAGTTGTCCACATTAATCTACATTTGCCATCTCTCAGCCCAGCTCTGCATCCTATCTAGGTCTCTTGGCAACCTACTACATCCTTCATCACTATCCACAACTCCACCAACCTTAGTGTCATCTACAAATTTGCTAACCCACCCTTCTAAGCCCTCATCCAGGTCATTTATAAAAATGACGAACAGCAGTGGACCCAACACTGACCCTTGCGGTACGCCGCTCGTAACTGGACACCAAGATGAACATGCTTCATCGACTACATCCTCTGTTTTCTTTCAGCCAGCCAATTACTGTATAACACTGACTCTATTGCTCTTGTGATTGGAAATTCCAAGGTCTTACTCCTTCAGTTACTCTCAAATCTTTGTCTATTCCACAGATTTCTACAAATTGTGCTCCATTAAGACATTGTGCTACTCTGCTTTTTAACCACCTACCTGTCCCTCTGTCATCGTCTTCAGCTGCTACATCCATCCTATTTCAGTAACCCACGTTATTGCTATAATGTTCATCAGTGACTACAGCCTTAACTATGACTGTAAATTATTCCAGCATCTACATTCCTCCAATCTCTCTAACCTCCTCCAAGGTACTACAAACTTCGCTGTCTCTCTAACTTCCTCCAACCCCTTCACCGCTCCAGTGCTGTCTAACCTCCTCTAACCCCTACACTTCTCCCTATCTCTCTAACTTCCTCCAGCCTCTACACCCCTCCCTATTTCTCTAACCCTCTCCATCTCCAACACCCTCCTTGTCTCCTTAACAACATCCTGCCCCTACACACTCCCTATCTGTCTAACTACCACCAGCCCCTATACTCCTCCCTAGCTCTTTAACCATCTCCAGGGCCCTATATCAGAACAATCAAAATTTACAGCCGAGGCATAGGCCCTTCATCCCTCTAAGCCTGAGACAATCCAAATGCACTGTCTAAATCCATCGGTCAATTTCTAAGCATCTGTATCCCTTTGCTCCTCACCTACTCATCCATCTGTCCAGCCAAATCTTAAATGAATCTACCATGCCTGCCTCTACCACCTCTGCTGGCAATGCATTCCAGATGCCCACCACCCTCTATGTGAAGTACTTGCTGCATGTATCCCCCTTAAACTTTCCACCTCTGACCTTAACAGCGCCAAAAACCTCTCGTTTTTGAACCCTTCACCCTGGGAAACAGCTTGTTTCTATCCACCCTGCCTATACCCTTCATGATTTTGTAAACCTCCATCAGGTCTCCCCTAAATGTCCTTTTAACCTAATAAAAGCAAACCTAACCTACTTAACCTCTCTTCATAGCTAGCACCCTCCATACCAGATGACATCCTCGTAAACCACTCTGCACCCTCTCCAAAGCGTCCACCACCTTTTGGTAATGTGGCGACCAGAACTGTACACAGTATTCTAAATGAGGCCGAACCAATGTCTTGTACAATTTTAACATGACTTGCCAGCTCTTGTAATCAATACCCTGTCCAATGACGGCAAGCATACTGTATGCCTTCTTGACCACTCTATCCACCTGTGCAGCAACCTTCAGGGTATAATGGACCTGCACTCCCTGATCTCTCTGCCTATCAACTTTTCCCAAGGTTCTTCCAGTCTTTGTATAATTCACTCTAGGATTAGTCTTGTCTGAATGCATCAACTCATATTTGTCTGGATTGAAATCCATCTGCCACTTTTCCACCAAACTCTCCAAACTATCTATATCCTCCTGTATTCTTTGACAATGTTCTTTGTTTGATGTTCTCTAAATGGTCAACTGGGCAGATCAATGACGGATGGAAGTTAAACCTGATAAATGTAAGCTGATCCTCTATGGAAAGAGGAACCAGACAATGAATGACAGAACACTAGGAGGCTCAGAGAGTACTTCTCCATAGGTCCCTAAATGTGACTAGACAGAGTAGTAGATGAGCAAAGAAGTGCACAGGGGAACGCAGGTGTCGTCTTCATTCATCGGGGTATAAGTTATAAAGGGCTATACAAGACAGTGATTAGTCCAAGATGGAATAGTGTGTGCAGTTCTAACCAATCACACTACAGAGAGGATGTGATTGCTCTCAAGGGGGTGCAGAGGAGATTCATCAGGATGTTCTCTGGGATGGAGCATATCAGCTAAGGACAGAGGTTTGAGACGTTCGGGTTAGTTGCTTTGGAACAGAAAAGGCTGAGGGGGATGTAATTCTGAAATATAAGTTTACGATGGGCATGGACAGGATGGATAGATAGCAGCTATCCCTTTTAGTCAACATGCCAAGAACAAGAGTGCACATTTTTGAAGCACAGTGTTTGAAGCTGAGAGACGATTTGAAGATTGCTTTTCAGCCAGATGGTGCTTTGTCTGGAATGCACTTTCGCAGAGGGTAGTTGCCATGGGTAACCTCACAACAATTAAAAAGTACTTGGGCAAGCACTTGAAGTGCCATAGTTAAAACCACACCACACCAGGTTATACTCCAACAGATTTAATTGGAAGCACTAGCTTACAGAACGCGGTGGTTGTAGAGTATATCTCCACAATCATATACTCGACACTGCTTCTTCGGCAGGTGGATGTGGAGTATATGATTGTGGAGATATACTCCACAACTACTTGACGAAGGAGCAGTGTCCGAAAGCTAGTGCTTCCAATTAAACCTGTTGGACGATAACTGGGGGTTGTGTGATTTTTGATTTTGTGCACCCCAGTCCAACACTGGCCTCCCCAAATCTTGAAGTGCCATAACATTCACGGCTCAGGGCCTTCTGCAGAAAAGTGGGAATAATGGGGATCGTTCTGTATTTCTGACAGTACAGAGTTTGTGCTTCTGTGGTCGTATAGTTGTGGAAGGTCAACCATGGAGCAGCTTAAGACAGGCATTGACGGGTTTCTGAAGAGTATATTAACAATTGTTATCAGAATGAGCTGTAATACCTTATAAAAGTAAACCAATGGGAAACGTAAAAGAAAACAAGTGCAACGTCCTTACAGTTACAGTAACCGGAGAATGGCCAACAGGAAATTGGGAGAACAATGAAGCAATTACTTCAGTTCTGACTACAAAGAGAAAAAAAAAAGCAAAAGAAATCATCTCAGCAACATAAGGAAACCTAAGTCTGGTGAGAAAAAGGAATTAGAAGGAACCTATGAAATAAATAAATGGTTTGAGAACATATCTTGAATGAGAATTGGGCATTGACAACGTCAACATAGTTAAAATGGAGAAGCAGTGGATGCAAAGTATTTGGATTTTCAGGAAGATTTTTCATAAGTCCCAAGTCTAGTGTGCAACATCAATCTTTTTGAGAATAGGGCTAATACATGGAAAAGGTTTTAGAATGGGAGAGCTGAGAGGGGAAAAAAAAGTCTTTTTAGAGTAGAAGGCACAAACCATATCGCAGCGATTGTACTTGGACCCTAGCTATTCACACTACACATCAAACATTCGGTTCAGGGAATCAAATGCCATATCCCCAAGTCTGCTGAGAGCACTAAACAATGTCAGACTGTGAATGGTTGAGGAGGATGTAAAAGGCTCCAAAAAGGTGATTTAGACAATGGGGGGGTGAATGGGCCAATACATGGCAGATGAAGAGCAATGTGGATAGATGTTACTTTGTGCACTTTAGTGGGAAAATAGAATGGCAGCCTAGCATTTGAAAAGGAATTGGCAAATTTTTCTTCTATAAGGATTTGTATGCTTTATTTTTGTTCCTTTCTGTGTAGACCTCGGAGGTTCATGCAGGACAGTGAGTTCTGAAGCCAGAAATCAATACTGGGGATGACATTTGCATGCTGACCAGGATACATAGATCCACCAAGTGGGTAACTGTAACATTGAAAATGATCTGGATCTACTTGTACATTTGTCACTGAAAGCAATATTGCACGAATAGAAATCACGTAGGAAGATAAATGGTGTGTTTGTCTTCATTTCATGGGGATTTGAATCCAGGAATAAGGGTGTCTTACTGCAGTTGTACTTAGTGAGAGTTCACCGAGAACATTCTGCAGTATTATGTGCAGTTTGATCTCTTTCCCTCAAAAGGACAACCTTTTCTTTGAGGAAGTGCAGGAAAGGATAGCCAGACTAATGTCTGGGATGACAGGCTTGCTGTATGAGCAGAGTTTGAGTTGAATGGGCCTGTTTTCATGAGGTTTTGGAAAATGAGTGGAGAACTCAGTGAAATATATAACAATCTGAGAGGGTGAGGCAGATTGGAAGCAGTGATGATAATTCCTCTGGCTGTGATATCTCAAACAAGACACCACAGTATTAGGAACAGGCAGGTCACTCTGCATTGAGGTGAGAACAGATGTCTGCACTCAGAGACTGGTGAACCTGGAGAATTCTTTCCCTCATATGGCTATGGTCACCAGGCACTGAGAATAAATAAGGATTTCTAGACACTAAGGAGATGGTGAGAGAACTGGAGTATGCTGTGGAGATAGAGGATCAGCCATCATTATATTGAATGGGGGAGTAAAATGGATAGACCAAAGGAACCACTGCAGTTCCTAATTTATATTTTTTCTGATGGTTAATCACATTAAGGGATGTGTACATTATGTTGGAAAAAGCGCATTGAGGAATTGTGCGAAGCAGCAGCACTCCAAAAATCTAGTGCTTCCAAATAAACCTGTTGGACTATAACCTCGTATCCTGTGATTTTTAACTACACCGGTGTGGAGGGGGTTTAAGCAGCTTTGACACACATCTTTGAAACTTGTTCAAAAACAGAAATTACAGGAGAAACTAAGCAACTGAAGAATGAAAGCAGAATTAACCTTTCGGGTACAGTGACCCTTCTCCAAAGCGTCCAGTAATTTTTGTTTTGGTTTCAGATTTCCAGTATCCACAGATTTATTGTAAGTGTGTTCTGTGCCTATTCAGTACTGGAGAAACTCAGCAGGTCTGGCAACATTTGCAGAGACACAGAAACAGAGTTAACATTTTCAAGTCCCGCATGACACTTCTTCAGAACTGAAAAGGATTAGAAAATAGGCTTTTCAGTCCCTGAAGAGAGGTGATGGAAAACAAAGGATGTGGAGCTGCAGTGCCGCAGACAAACAGGCTTTGAATTGTGGTGAAAGAGAAACTGTTGAGTAAAAGGAAATCTTGTGCTGAATCATTTAAAACAAATCACTCACGAGAGGGAACCTTGAGTAATCAATGAGCTTTCTTCATAGTAATGGGGAATACCTCTTCATTCAGTCCGAAATATATCATCAAAATACAGAAGGTTACAATTTCTACAGTAAAATACAAGCCAACTACCCATTAATTACTCAACCTAGGGGAAGTCATAAGGTTCACATACATTGTAGACATTAAGAAATGAAGGTCTGGACAACACTGGCTATTACCTTATACTGCAAGTTCAGCTCGGCTAGAACAACCGATAAGGGACAGAGAGAAACAATCCATCATTCTATCAGAGCTATCTAATGGCACTGAGGAGCAGAGACAGCCTGCAGCTGCAAGATCAGGCTATCAAAACAGAATTCCTCGGCCAGGGGTCAGACAGCACTACACTAGCAGCTACACTTTACTGCAGACATTGCTTTGTGACAAAAATGGCTTCCACAAAGTTTTGTGTCAATTTTTGTCAAATTCTCCCACAGAAACAGATGTAGAATGGATGTAAATGAAGGTGAGAATGGAGGAAATTGGTTCTCACTGTTGAGTGCTTAAACACAAATAAGACAAGGTCAATGGGTGACCATGAGGAAAATTGGAGAATAGTTATAGTAGGTCCCGGCAGTGAAGTTATGGAATTGAATATTAATGCCTACAGGCTGTAAAGTAACGAAATGTAAAATGAAGATTTACTTGAGCACTGCTGTACTTCACTGGAACATTGCAGTAGCCCTGGACTGAAAAGTTAGCATGTGAACAAGGTAGGTTATTGAAATTGGAAACAGTGAGAAGGTCAGGGTTATTCCTACAGACAGTGTGGAAGTGTTCCTCAAAACAGCCTTTGTTTGGTCTCGCAATGTAAAGGAGACTGCATTGTGAGCAGCAATGACGGGAGGCTGGATTGAAAGAGTAGAAGTGAAATGCTCCTTCACCTGGAAGGTGTGTCTGAGGCCTTGGACAGTGAGGAGGGAAGAGGTAAATGGGCAAGTGTTGCAGCTTCTACAATTGCATGGGAAAGTGTAATACGGGTGTGGCGAAGTGTTCGAAGTGATGAAGGGAGTTGGGAGAATGGTTCCTGTGAAATTCTGACAGTGAATGGAAAGGGAAGAAACGTTCGATTGCATTGTCCTGCTGGGGGTGATGGTCCTTTGAATGTGGACTTGATTGCAGTGGAAACTGAGGTCAAGAGGATTTCTGTCATTCTGCAGGAAAGGAAGGGAAGGAGGGAGGGCAGAAGCAAAGGTGATGGGTGAGTCAGAGCAGAAGGACATGTCCACCATAGTTCCTTCTTGTTGAGGGAAAAAGAGGTCATGTTGGAGGCTTCCAACTGGTATGTGGCATTGCCAATGGAAATGACAGATACAGATAAACTGGGAATTACTCTCAGCTGATCAGCGGGTAATAATTTAATCTAGAGGATTCCACAAGTAAAGTGCAATATGAAAGGATTGAAACCATAAGGCTGTGGAGGGAAGGTCATTGGGTCGATATAAGACTGAAATAGATAGTTTTCTGAGTTTCACACGGATCAAGAGTTCAGGGGCGAAAGCAGGAGAATGGGGTTGAGAAACTTATCGGCCATAATTGAATGGCAGAGCAGACTTGATGGTATGAATGGCCTTATTTCAATTCCTTTGTCTTATGGGTGTTCCTGCATCTAAAACAAAGTTATAACTCTGATGGAGCAAGTAACTAGGTTGGTTCATTAGGCTGATTCCTGGAATGAAAATGCTGACTTTAAGAATATTTAAAATGGTTAGGCGTTTATTGACTGTCATTGAAATGCATGATAACAATACTGAAAAATATAAGATACAAGAGGGGGCTTGACAGGGTAGATGATGAGAATGTGTTCCCACTCCTGGGTGCAGTCTTGAACTCAGGGACATCAATACAGAATTATGGAAATTGATCTAAAACTGAGATGCAAAGAAATGTATTCTCTCAGAAGGTGGTGAATGGCTGGAATTCCCTAACCCAGAGAGTTGTGGAGGCTAGATCACTGGAAGTATTACAGATGAGGTGGATGGGCTTTTGATATATTGGTGAGTTGAGAGAAAGGCAGGAAAGTGGGGTTGAGCCCTGGAGTCGATCAGCCATGTTCTTATTCAATGACAGGGTCGGCTTGAGGGGCTGAATAGCAAAGGAACTGTTTATTTTCCTGGAAGTTGGGTTATGCAATGTTGCACTCAGGGAGAGCAGAGGATTTAGTTGAACTAACCTTGGGTGAGGTCTGTGGGCTGTATCATAGTGAATCTGGGTCTGCAGCATTGACTCCAAACTCTCCCCATCTGAATGTGCCACACTCCTCTCCCTCCACTCCAATCCCAACCTTACCGTTTATCAGCTGACAAGAGAGTGCAGTTCTAACTCACTGGCATATCCTCATACCATCTGCTAAATTATGACCAGATCATCATCGCCGAGACCACCCACAATCTCATCACCTCCCATTCACAGCATCCAACCTCATCGTTCCCCAACTATGCACCACCCATTTTGATCTTCTCTCCGAAGTTCAATAACCGACTCTCCAGCCGACTGATTATTACTGTCTGCTCCTGCCCCAATGAGCCCATCTCTTTTTATCTCGGCTCTGTCCTGTCCTCTCGTTGGTCCAGGCACACTCCACCTATATTCAGGACATCTACACCTGTGTTTCTCAACCTTTCTGCATTCAAAGTCCCCTTCTTCTGCAACACTCCCCAAATCACCAAAGTCTGTTTTTGCACATATAACTGCAATGTACTGCAGTGCTGAAAACAGAAAACTTTTGTGAAATATGTCTAAAATGCAACAAAAAAATGTTATCATTCGTGTTATGCGACTATCCATCGGCAGACAGCAATGTCATTCAAGGACACAGCGGTCTTCCAAGTGATTGGTTAGCTCTCTACAAAGTCGTACAGTGCCCTCTTGCCACCCCCTTTGACTTCAATGCCCACTGAAGGAAGGCAAAATGCCCCTCAGGGAGCGGTTCCGCCCCCGTTGAGAAACACTGATCTACACCATTCATCTTCTCCAAGACTTTCAGTTCCCTGGCTTCCACTACCTCACCTCATCATCATGGAATTCCAGTCTCTCGACATCTGTAGCCCCCATTAGGAGGACCTCAAGGCCCTCCATCTTGTTCTCACTCAGAGACCCACACAGCCCCCCACCTGGGAGAACTTATCCTCACCCATAACAACTTTTCTTTTCAATCCATCCACTTACCTGCAAATCAGAGGGGTGGCTATGGATACCTGCATGGATTCAATCAATTCCTACCTCTTTGCAGGTCACGTGGAAGAGTCACTCTTCCGCAGTTTTCCCGGCACTATCTCCCACGTTTTCCTCTGCGCTCTATCAGCGCTGCCTCATGCCCCCACAAGGAGGTTGAATCGTTCATTCACTTCTCCAATACTTTCCACCCTGACCACAAGTTCACCTGGACCATCTCTGACATCTCTCTCCTCTTCCAGGATCTCTGTTTCCATCTCCAGCCAGCGACTTACCACGGACATGTATTAGAAACGAACCATCACCAACAGCTACTTCGACTCCACATTGTCCCAAATCCCGTCAGCAAAAATGTAATCCCATACTTCCAATTCATCTAGCATATCTGCTCCTAGGAAGAGCAATTCCACTCCAGGACATCCCAAATATTCTCCTACTTCAACGACTGCAACTTTCCCACCAGCATGATCTACAACACCCTCAGCCGCATCTCCTCCATTTCCTGCAGATTTTTCCTCAAACAAAATCTCCCCAACTACACTAGGATAGATTCCCCCTAGTCCACATATTCCACCCCACTCATCTCCAAATACAATGCATCATCTGCTGCCACTTCCACCATCTGCAATGAG
Source organism: Hemiscyllium ocellatum (assembly GCF_020745735.1). Taxonomy (NCBI): domain Eukaryota; kingdom Metazoa; phylum Chordata; class Chondrichthyes; order Orectolobiformes; family Hemiscylliidae; genus Hemiscyllium; species Hemiscyllium ocellatum. The sequence continues at coordinate 58,223,781 of NC_083426.1, forward strand.
ATCCCACCATAAAAGTGACATTTCCCTTCCTGCCCCTCTGCATTCCGTAGGAACCATTCACTCTGCGACTCCCTCATTAGGTCCACAATTCCCCAACTCCTTATCCACACCCTGACCTTTTCTCTCCCTCCCCACAAGGTGCAAAACCTTCCCCTCATCTCCATCCAAGGGCCCAGAGACTCATTCCAAATGTAGCAGAAATTCATGTACATTTCATCCAATCTGATTTATTGCATCTGTTGCTCCTGATGAGGTCTTCACTATATCGTGGAGACTGAGCATAATCTCGGGAACCAGTTGAGGGAATATTTATTGTCCATACACTCCAATTAAACCACTTTCCGGTGGCTGTCCATTGCAACTCCCCCTCCCAGTATCCCAACAACATACCCATCCTGGGCCTCCCAAACCATCAACATAAACCACAAGCAAAGTGGAGGAAGAACACCTTATCTTCCACTCGGGAACTTACAACCATATCACCTTAACATATAATTCTCCAGCTTCCTAATTTCCCTACTCCCGACCTCATCGCAGGTCCTGCATTGCCTCTCCACCCTATTCCTACCTGTCCACCTTCCTTCCCATTGATCGACTTCTCCCTTCCCATTGACCAATCACAGTCATTTCCTACCTGCATTCACTCATTGCTATCCCACCTATGTATCCCCCAGTCCCACCCCATCCATCTGTTAATTTGGCAGCTCCCTTCCCCTTCCCGTCCTGCTGAAATGTTCCAACCTGAAACGTCAACTCCCTTTCTCCTTTGATGTTGTTTGACATGCTGTGCTTTTTCTCCACTCCATGCTTTATCCACGCTGACTCTCATGCATCTGTAGTTCTCACTGTCTCCCAGTCAGCGAGACGGGGTGGTATATACAACTCCACATACTGGGAGGATAACTGCTGTGGGCTTACATCTCAAAACATTGATGTTCCCTGCATAAGTCCCCCTGCAGGACGTCAGAGTCCAGGTTTATAGATCAATGCACTGGAGTAGTCTGCGTAATTTAGCTCTCTGGATAGATTGCCGTGTTATACTGAGGAGTGCACCAGCCTAGTTCGCACAGTGCTCCGTGCTGAATAGACAGCTTATCTTTTAGATGTCTGGGTTGGTTCAGTGAGGTGGTTTGAGAATGTAGTACAATCAACAACCTCATGTTCTGGCAATACCTTTATTTTGTGTTCTCATTTATATCGATAGACCTTAATAACTCTCACTCTATTAATGATGCAGTGAGTATTCATCGAATCCCAAAGTGTGGAAACAGGACCTTCGGCCCCATCAAGTCCATACTGGCCCTCTGAAGAGTAACCCATCCAGACCCATTCCCCTTACCCTAATTTAACCCTGACTATTGCATCTAACCTACACATCCCTAAACATTATGGTCACTTTAGCTTGGCCAATCTACCTGTATCGCACATCTTTGTGACCGTGGGAGGAAACTCATACAGACACGGGAAGAATGTGCAAACTCCACACAGACAGTCACTCCAGGCTGGAATTGAACACGAGTACCTGGTGCTGTGAGACAGCAGTGTGAACCACTGAGCCAATGTGCCGCATTTTCACAGTACAACATGTTGGTGAATACCCACTGTCCTGGCAGCATTCTCAGCCTCTTCATTCATAAGCAGTGAGCCAAACACATTATCTGAGAGGCAATCCCTTCATTCAATGTGAAGACTCGAAGATTAAGGCCATCTCCTCGCTGTATGGCACACAACATCCCTCAACACTCTCCAACGACAATCAAACACATCAAAACATCCCATGTGCACTGAGAGCAATGGGGAATATCAGGAAGCAGACCATCAGAGGGATGGACCAATACTTCCAATGTCTGAATGGGTCAGAGGGAATCATCCCTTTCGCACTGTATTTCTGAATCCTGTAATCTCCCCGGAACACACTATAACCAACATTCTCTGATCATTCTATGAGCGACGTTGTCTGGAACGTTCTGTAACCAACATTCCTCGGAAATTTCCATAAATGACATTCCCCAGAACATTCTATAACCAACATTCCCAAGAACATTCTTTTAACGACATTTGCAAGAACATTCTATACGACGTTCGGTAATTGAGATTTTCTGGAACATTTTGCAACCAACATTCCCTGGAACATTCTATAACTGCCTTTCCATATAAGATTCTATAACTGACATTCCCCGGAATAATCTAAACTGACATTACATGAGAAAGGCCGGATATCAGTATTTTGAACAAAACACAAAATTCCGAGGGAAGAGATCCAAATGCAGGAAGAAAAAGACACTTTTCGAAGTCTTCTCATGCATTTAAAGGGGTGAATCCGTTCTGCCTGTGTATGCATTTCTAAATAACAAAGGATTGCTTGCAATTTAGACTAAAGAGACAGAAATTTCCAACTTCCATTTGCCTCCAAGGAACTGAGAGAGAATCCTTCAGGACAGCAAGTGTTTCACCCTGCGTATTTGAAACTATAAAGAAGTGACCTGTGTCTGCTCGAGTGATTGACTGTGTAGGAATGTTCCAGGAACAATGGATGTGTGCCTATTTGTTTAGGGATGGATGGTTGATGTGTTTATGTAATATTTTTGTCAGCAATTCAGACTTTACCAATTGTTATTTCCGCTTCAATTATTTCAATACATCTCTGAATACAGTGACACATTTGAAAATCTCACTGTCTTCAATCAAACTGGTAACTTTGACTCCAGGCCGATGTATAATTTGTTTGTTCCCATTCTTCACAGTTAACGTAGTGACGATCTATGTCCTGCTTTATAAAGATTGTGGATTGTCTCCATGTGTCAGACGTTACCTGGGGGCCATGGCAGTGGCCGATCTACTGGTCATTATCCTCGACCTGATGTTGAGACACATTCCTATTATTTATAAGCAACAGTTTGATTTCCTGTGGGCCATCCCTGTCTGTAATATCCACGCTGTCCTGCTTTATGCAGCCACTGACTGCTCTGTCTGGTTCACTGTCACATTTACCTTTGATCGAAGCTGAAAAGTAAATATTGCAGTGAGAAAACGGCAGCTGTGGTTCTGGGAACAGTGACTGTGCTGAGCTGTTTAAAGAACATTTTCTGGTATTTTATGCTCACAGCTCGGTATGCGCTGGGGAATTACCCCTGGTTTTGTGAGGTAACAGATGCTGTTCGTTACTCTCATGTCTGGGTCACAATCGAGTTCCTCCACAACATTCTAAACCCAGCTCTTCCATTTTTCCTGATTTTGCTGCTCAATGTTTTCACTGTCAGACACATTGTAGTGACCAGCAGAGCACGCAGGAGACTCCAGGCTCACACCAATAGGGATGGGCAGTGGGACACAGAACTGCAAAATCGAAAAAAGCCATCGTTTTACTGTTTGTGGTCTCAGCCAATTTCATCGTGCTATGGTCAACTTTAATTGTATATTCTATATGGTTCCTGATGTATCATATTGGACATTGGGCTGTGTATTTTCATTGGTTTGTAAAGGAATTGGGTTACATGTTGCAGCTCCTCAGTTGCTGCACGAACTCTGCGATTTATGCTGTGACCCAGACTAAGTTCAGACAGCAGATGAAGAATGTGCTGAAATATCCCTTTACCCAAATTCATCAATCAATCAAATTCACTCATTAACCAATCCATCCAGGACTTTCTCATTTCAGTTCAATGTTTCTGCAATGAATGCACCTGTCACTATGGTAACAGATTGAGGGTAGTGTTTGTTTGCCCAACATCATCCCACAGAGGGTTTTAGGAGCACATTTCAATGTTTCTCACAACTCAGGGCCAGTGATAACTATCACCATACTACTGACTCTACGTGCAGTGTATTTCTAAAGAATAAAACAATTCAATAAAAAGTGCCACGAGGCAGAGACATTGGTCTTTGTATGGAAAAATCTGAGGTGGAGAGAGACGGACGCAGGCCCAAGTCCAGGTCCTCAGGACTGGGGTGTGACGATGGGGGAGTGTGTGGGGAAGTGAGTGTGATGATGGGGGAGTGTGCGCGGGAGTGAATGTAACAGTGGGGGCTTGTGTGGGGAAGGTGAGTGCGATGGTGAAAGTGTGTGAAGGGGGATACACGCGATGCTTGGTGAGTGTCCAGGGGAGTGAGTGTGAAACTGGGGGAGGGAAGGGGGACTGAGCATGACGGTGTAGGATTGTGCAGAGAAGTTAGTGTGATAGTGGAGAATGTGTGAAGCAGTGTGTGTGACGGTGGGGGAGTGTATAAAGCCATGAGTATGACAATGGGTGTGTTTGTTTAAGGTAGTGAGGGTGATGGTGGGGGGTGCACAGGGCAGTGAGGATGACAATGGGCAGATGTGCAGGGCAGTGAGGGTGATGGTGGAGGAGTGAGTGTGACAGCAGAGTGAGTGAGCATGACAATCGTTGTGTTACAGGAAGAAAGCGAAATGGTGAGGGAGTGTACAGGGCAGCGTGCATGAGTGTGCAGGAGGGTGAGAGAGAGTGTCAGTGGGGGAGTGTGCGCGAAGGTGGGGGCACGTGCGGGAGAGTGAGCATGATGGTGGTAGAGTGTGGGGGGTGTGAGTGTGATGGTGGGGGAGAGTGCGGGGGAGAGTGTGTGATGGTGGCAGAGTGTGGGGGTAGTGAGTGTGACGGTGGGGGAGAGTGTAGGGGAGAGAGTGTGACAGCGAGGGAGAATGTGGGGAAATGAGTGTGAATGTGGGAGAGTGTTCAGTTGAATGAGCATGAAAGTGGAGGAGTGTGCAGGAGAGTGAGCATCAGGGTGAAGGAATGTGCGAGCAATGAACAGGATAATGGAAGAGTGTGTGGTTCAATGAGTGTGACAGTGGGAGAATGTATGGGGCAGTGAGTGTGACTGTGGAGGTAGGTGTGGTGGAGTGAGTGTGAAGGTGCGAGAGTGAGCTGGATCAGTGTGATAATGGGGGAGTGTTCAGGGCAATGAGCGTGATGATGGGGAATGTACAGGGGATTGAGCATGATAGTGGGGGTGTGTGTGGGGCAGTGAGTGTGACGGTGGGGGAGTGTACAGGCGAGTAAGCGTGACAACTGGGGAGTGTGCAGGAGACTGAGGGTGACGGTGAGGGAGTGAGTGGGGGAATGAGCGTGATGGTAGGGGAGTGAGCAGGAGCAAGAGCATGGCGGTCGGGGAGTGGGACTAAGCGTGAAGGTGGGGAGTGTGCAGGGGAGAGAGTGTCAACCATGGAAAAACAAGGAGCTGAAGCAGAAACAGAAGGGAGGATAGCATTTGTGTCAGGGAGTATGGGTTAACAAGGAACAACAGTATTACTGGTCTGTAAATCCTGAACACATCTCCATGTGTCAGGTTTACCAGGTTTTGCTGCAGGCAGAATAGGGATACCACGTGGGCTTCATGTGGGATTAACGGATATCCTGATCCAAAAGGGAAGCAATAAGAGGTCCAATGCCTTCAGTAGCAATGGGTGTAAGCGGATACTGCTGGAACAATGGTAATTGAGCTCTAGGTTTTAAAGTCCCAGTATGTGGAGGAGCAGAAAAGACTAAGTCCGCATGCTTAGGATGGAGGGCCCACAGCGAAGGAGGCAACTTATCTAAAAGCCAAGGACGATCAAAGGAAAGAGTGTTCAAGGGGTTTAGCAGAGGAAAGGTGGCATGAGCTGTAAAAGCAGGCAGACACAGGCAGAAACAGTCTGGACCTACCACCGCATTATGTAGGGAAGGCGAATCACCAGGAAGAAGGGGCTTAAACAAAAGATGGAAATGAGAACGCTGATGCATGGAGGCCAAATCATTGGGGTGGTACAGTGGCTCAGTGGTTAGCACTGCTGTCTCACAGCACCAGGATCTCTTGATTGATTCCAGCCTCAGGCGAACGTCTGTGTGGAGTTTGCACATTGTCCCCGTGTCTGCATGGATTTTCTCAGGATGCTCTGGTTTCCTCCCACATTGCTGCAAAGATGTGCAGTTCAGGTGAATGATGACATGTGGTTGATTAAATTAAAAAATGAGAGAAATGGCTCTGGAATTTGAAGATGATTCTCAATTTTGTGAAGAAAGTTTAGAAGGAAAGAAAAAGGCAGTACTTTCAGAATTAGCAAGTGCGTTTTGATTTGAGTTTAACCAAGGACAAAAGTAAAGCTGAAATTGTGAGGGAATTACTCAAATACTTCCGTGTGTCATAGAAACAGACAAGTGCAGTAGACATAGAAAATCTTCAATTACAATTGAGGAAAATGGAGTTTGTAAATAAACAAAGAGAGAGAGAGAGTGGAAAGAGAGAAATGGAGAGAAAAGGATAAAGAGTGGAGAAAGAGAAAGACAGTGAGAAGAGAGGGACAGAAAAAGAAAAAGAGAGAGAAGAGAAACAGAGAGGTAAAAGAGAGAGAAGGCAAAGTGAGAGAGAGAAAGAGAGAAAAAGAGAGAGAGAGAGAATTTGAACTTGAGAAGTTGCAACCTAGTCAGCAATGGCAAGTTAACAAGGTGGAGATGAAAAGAGAAGTCAGTGAATATGTCAAAACTCTCACATTTTGATGAGTAAGTTGTTGAAATTTTCTTTATTTCATTCAAAAAATTGGCAAGGCAGATGGAGTGGTCGGAAAATTCCTGGTAGTGCTAGTTCAGACTAAATTGGTAGGCAGAGCTAATGAGTTATTTGTTGCACTGTCAGATGAGGGGTCAAGAGATTATGAAGAGCTTAGACAGTGCTTATGAATCGATACCAGAAGTATATAGGCAGTGGATCAGAAACACAAAGAAAGGAACAGGTCATACTTACGTTGAGTTCAAAAGGATTAAACAAAATCATTTCGCTCGATGAGTGCATGCTTTGAAAATACGTCATCTGTGGCTCTCAGAGATTATTCTGCTAGAGGAGTTTAAAAACTCACTTCCAGAGATAGCAAGAATTCACGTGGAGGAACAGAATTTTCAGGAAGTGAGAAGGGCAGCAGAATTAGCCAATGAGTACATTCTGGGGCATAAGATACACTTCTGGCCAGAAATCCATCCTGTCAGGGGTAAAAACTTTCTTTTATTGGTCAGAATATTGAGTACAGGAATTGGGAAAACATGTTGCACCTGTGCAGGACATTGGTTAAGTCACTTTTGGAATATTGCATGCAATTCTGGTCTTCTTCCTATCAGAAAGATGTTGTGAAACTTGAAAGGGTTCAGAAAAGATTTACAAGGATGTTGCCAGGGTTTGAGGATTTGAACTGTAGGGAGAGGTTGAATAGGAAAGGGCAGTTTTCCTTGGAGCATTGGAGGTTGAGGGGTGACCTTATCGAGGCTTATAGAGTCATGAGGGGCATGGATAGGATGAATAGACAAAGTATTTTCCCTCGGCTGGGGGAGTCCAGAATTGGAAGACACAGGTTTAGGGTGAGAAGAGAAAGATATAAAAGAGACCTAATGGGCAACTGTTTCACGATGTGGGTGCTATGTGTATGGAATGAACTGCTAGAGGAAGTGGTGGAGGCTAGTACAATTTCAACATTGAAAAGGCATCTGGATGGGTAGATGAATAGGAAGAGTTTTGAGGGATATGGGCCTGGTGCTGGCAGGTGGGTCTAGATTGTGTTGGAATGTCTGGTCAGCATGGACGAGTTGGATCGAAGTATCTGTTTCCATGCTCTACATCTCTGTGACTCTATGACTCGAAGTTGGGAGAAGGGGGAAATCTTACACGACTAAACGAAGTATTGAGCCCACTGGTAACATTTTACCAGAGGTTAAGAAGACCAGGAGAGTGAACAGGAGGTGAAAGGCCTCAAGGGTTTTGACTGTAATGGAGTGGGTCACAGAAAATTACAGTACTGGTGGTTTCAGAAGGTCACTGGGAAAAGGTGTTTTCACTGCCCGAAAATGGGACAGATAAAGATCAGTGCTGATCGTTAAAGAAAGGCATTATGGGAAAAGAAGAGCTCAGGAGTTGCAAGAGAGTGCACAGCCTAGGCAGGAGCTGGGTATGGAGTTACAACGAATTCACCTCTCGGGGTAAAGTTTATTCAGAAAGAACAGGGGGAGAAAGACAAGAAGTTATATTTTTGCGAAATGCTGATCGTTAGGGATGAGCGAGTATGCGCTCTTCCTGATCTGTTACCCAAGAGTGTGGTAATTTGTGGGATAGGTGGACAGAAATCTAACGTTTCCAAATGTAAGATCAGGCTGGAGTGCCAACCTGAGACTGGGATAGTTACATTGGGAGCGAGTGACAAGATTGTCAGTTTCAGGAATTCAGTTTGTTCTTAGGAATGATTTGACCGGATCTAAGGTTGGGGTGACACCCCTTGTTGTGGAGAAGCCCAAGGAAGACCAAGGAACAGAGTAGTTAAAACAGAAATATCCTGGTATTTTTCCCAGACTGTGTGGTAACCAGATCCCACTATCATGAGGCACAGCACGAAGTGAAAAGTAAAAAATGAGGTCTGCAGATGCTGGAGATCACTAGCAGGTTAGGCAGCATCTCAGGAATAGGGAATTCGACGTTTCGAGCATAAACCCTTCATCAGGAATGAGAAAGAGTAGCCAAGCTGGTCTAACCAGCAACACATTTTCAGCCACGAAGTGAAAAGTAAACAGAAAGACAAAGGAGTTACTGTTTAATGTAATGGTACAGGGGAAACCTGAACAGGTGGAGGGTTAGACAGAAGTGTTTAGCCCTGAATGGGTAAGAGACTTGCAACAGCAATACAAGACGATAAAAAATATATCTGTGGATGTGTCCTCTGAAAAGGGGGCAGATAATATTTCTGACAGTTATGACTTGAAAAATAGAATTCTCAGATGAAAATGGAGATCATGGACAAGCCAGTTACATCACTACGTTGGATTTGCTGTTACCTTTCTAAGTTTGCAACCTCAAATGGCTTATATCAGTTTAAATTGATGCCATTTGGAATGAAGAACACATCGGCCACATTCCAAAGACTCATGAAAAGAGTTGTGACTAGGTTCACAAACTGTGCAGTCTGTTTGGACGATGTAGTGATCTTTAGTAAGTCCTCGAAAGATCATGTGGTACAGTTGGCAGAGCTCTTTCATTGACTATGAGAAGCAAAACTGGTGATAAACTAAAATAAAATGGAACTCGCGAAAGCAGAGGTAGTGTTCTTGGGACATAACATGGTTCATGGAAATTTGACCACATGGAATGAGAAGACGAAGGCTATCGAGGAAGTTTCATAACCATTATTGAAGAAAGAGGTGGTTCAATTCTTAGGACTCAGCGGATTCTGTCAGAAGTTTGTTCCAAACTTCAGCAGTGTAATTGCACTGTTTATCGATTTGCTGAAGAAGAATATTCTGTGGACAGAACCATACCAGGAGGCATTCAACCATTCAAAATCAATATTAACCACCAAACCAGTTCTAGCAACACCAAACTTTTCAAAACCTTTTAAACTCGCTGTCGATGCTCATGACAGTGGAGTTGGAGATGTACTCCTACAGGAAGGTGAGGATGGGATTGAACTGTCAGTTGGTTATTTTTCAAAGAAGATCAACATCCACCAGAAGAAATTTTCCACAATCAACAAGGAACTATTGAATTTGCTACTGGCCTTCCAGCGTTATAATGTGTATGTCATGAACAATGTGTCAGAGATGATTGTGTACACTGACCACAATCTGCTTAAATTCTTAGAACATTTTAAAGATAAGAATATGGGATATTTCATTTCAATCTTATGTTACAGACTTTTAATTTAAAACTCATAAATGTTGGGGATCGAGAAATTATAATCGTAGGTGCATTATTGCTGATTTAGCTGATAATGTTTAGGTGAGATTTGTCTTTACTTAATATTAGATATATATATATATATGTGTGTGTGTGTGTGTGTATGTGTATATATGTACAGAGGACGAAGTAAAGGTCAGCTTCTATGAAAGTTATCGGTATGTTAGGGTAATGTGTTTAAAATGTAGAAAAAATTCATCCTTTTATTATTATAAATCATCTTTTCTTAAGCGGGATGTGTTATGAAGATGTGGGTGTAAGTTTAAGAGAGATAAAAGCAGCAGATCTACTGGACACAGCACCAAATGTTCTCAGTAAGGCAGCAATGTAATACTGGGTCGAACAACTAGATTAGTTTGTTGTCTGGAGACAAAAACAAATTTGAATTCGGCCAATCAGTTTAAGTTATATCCTGAAAAAAGTACCAATTTCCAAACGATTTGGGTTGAATATATTGACCATCGTAAAAGCCAATGACACCATCTGATGCTCTGGGTTATAAGACCGGGGGAAAATTGAACAGTTGAGAGGAGAACTGCCAAGTCCCAGCATGTAACAGGCTGTTGGAAGAAAAAACATCTCTCTTAAAAATCCCTTTTCGATCAGTAACCTTTGCAGAAGTTCCTAACAAGGAGAAAAGAAGACACAGGAAGATCCAAAGACAAGAACTTACAGTTGCCTGTATTGAAGATGAGAACTGTTGCTTTGTAAATCTTAATTGGGAGTTTTATTGGACTAGTATTATAGAAGGGAAGGTAAAAGATAGGTTAGAGAAAGAAATTGGAAATAGTGGTTAGTTAATTATTCTCTATTTTAAGAAATTGAGTTGTTAATTTTTACTTGATATTGTTCTTGAACTTTTACAGGTTACTGCACAGGGTAAATCTTTTCTGTGTTGCTAGTTTTAAATCAAGCAAGAGAGTTTACTTGTTGTCGTAACATTATCTTCTCGTCATCTTCCTGCAAGTGCACAGCACCAACACCCACATCACTTGCGTTGATAGACACCTAGAATGCCTCTGCGTAATTAAGTCTGGTTAATACTGGGGCAGTGGTTTGCACAGCTTTCAGTAAGTCAAATATCTTCTGACAGCCCACTGTCCACTGAAACCTTTGTGTTTCTTTCACAATTCAGTGAGTGGAGCAGCCACACTGTCAAAATCTAGTATAACTTTTTAATAAAATCAATGCAATCCGAGGAATTTCTTGTCTATTTTATGGAAACTTGCTTTGCATGGAGCCATTTGTCCATGTCCAACTCCTCAGGAAGGCGACTTTGGCATTGACAAATTCACTTTTACCCAGGTTTATCACCAAGCCAGCCATCTGAAGTCTGATCAATGTTGTAAATGTTCCTGCGACGTGTGATGAAAAATCATCAGGTTATCAATAGAAAGAACACAGCTGGGTAGTCCGGCAATGACCTTAATGGTTCATCTCTGAAATGTAGCTGATGCATTTTTCACACCAAATAACATGAATGTAAACTGATATAGTCTATTCGGTGTCACAAAAGCCAAAATCGCATTGCTTTTCTGATAAGAGTATCTGTCAGTATTCTCTGAGCAAGTCCAACTTAGAAATATAAGTTGCTTGTCCCACATTCTCAACACCGTGTACCAAATGTGGAATCAGTTATGTGCCAGTTTTGTAACTGCATTGACTTTGCGATACTCCACACATAATTGTTGGGTACAATCTGATGTTGGTACCATTACTATGAGTGTGCTCCAGTCACTGTACCTCAGTTTGATGATGGCACCTTGGACCATGTGTTCAATCTCCTTTTGAATCTTGTGCCTATAAGGATGGTGTTTCACTGGAACAGTGTCTGTTTTATCGACATCATGTATAATTAGGTTAGTACTTCCCACCTTATTTCCACTTATATCCCCATGTGATTGTAATAACTCTTGCAGGTCATTTCAATTTTCCTCTGAAAGGTAACTTAATAATTTTGGACAACATCCTCATTGTCCAGTTTAATTCAAGGAATGCCCCAAATCAGAATCCTCTGAACTTGGTTCTTCCTCTGTGTTGTAAGCAATGACATAATCTCCTCTTGATTCCCTTCACAGTCAAAATAACATTTGAGCACATTCACATGACACACTGTGAGATTTCTTTCTGTACAGAGTCTTTATCAAGTTGTTCACTTTGCTCAATTTCCTTTTGACTTGCTAAGGTCCACTGAACCTTACTTTTTAAGGTTCGCCTCTCACTGGATGGAACACTAATATCTGGTCCCCGATAGCAAAATTGTGATTTTTTTTTTGATTTCTTGTCTGCTTTCTGTTTCATTGTGGTGCTCTAATGCTTTTAAACGCTATCGAGCCAACCTCTCCACTCTATTTAAACATTCCTGAAAATTTGACACATAGTCGAAATGTATGATCTCTGAAACCTGACTCACCAATTTCACCTGAATCAATTTTAACAGTCCTCTCAATTCATGTCCTTAAAATCTAATTCAATTGGACTGAATTTGATCGATTCATTTGGTGCATCTCCGATTGCGTAAACCACAAATGGAATTCTGTTATCCCAATCATCTGGATAATTTTGACTATAATCCCTCAACCTAGTCTTTAACGCCTGTTGCCATCTTTCTAGTACTCCTTGCAACTCTGGATTGTACACAATGTATTTGAATTGTTTTATTCCTAAGCTGTCCATAACTTCCTTGAATAATTTTGATGTGACGTTTGATCCTTGATCTGATTATATCTCCGTCGGTAGTCCGTATCTAGTGAAGGATTTGTGTAATTTCTCCATCACGCTTTTAGCTGTGACATTATGTAATGGAACAGCCTCTGGAAATCTAATTGGCACATCCATTCTTGTTAACAAATACTGATTCCCACTTTTTGTTAGTTAGGCGACCTAAACTATCAATGAAGACACTTGTAAAAGGTTCCTCAAATGGAAGAACAGGTATTAAAGTTGCATGTTTTATTTCTACCTGCGGCTTTCCATTTATCTGACATGTATGACACATGTGACAAAATTCAACCACATCCTTGTGAGTCCAGGCCAGTAAAAATGTTATTGTATTTTAGCTTGAGTTTTTCTTTCTCCTCTGTGACTCCTTAGTGGAACCTCATGTGCCACTCGCAACACCTCCTTTCTGTAACGCACTGGTGGTAGACTTGATGAACTTCTGCCCGTTTCTTATCTGCTGATGTGATGGTCTCCATTTCCTCAATAAGGCATCATTTGTAAGATAATAACATTCAGGAATACATTCGGATTCTTTTTCTGTGTGTGCCTTTTGATGCAATTCCTTTAAATTTTCATCTTTCGACTATAATTCAGCTAACTTATCTGAGCCAAATGTGCCTGCATTGTCATCTATCTGCTCCTGGCTTGTCTCGACCATTTGATCAGACAGGGTCTCTGCTAATTCCATTTTAACGTTCTTGTCTCTACTCTTTGGTCTCTCCTATTTCCACTTGTGAAATTCTGACCTTGTAATCACAAGGCAGGAAAAATCCCAGGATATGAGTCCTGCAAACATCGAGGGCCGAAGGGCCTGTACTGCGCTGTATTTTTCTCTGTTTCTATGAGTCCTGCAAACGTTCAGTTCCCTGAATTACCAGTGACTTTGCAAACACAGTAGGCAGCACTCCTATCGGTGAATCAGCCGTATCATTAGCACGGACAAATCGTATTCCTGGAGCTGACATTTTGTGCAGTACTCTTACCACAACTTCCCCACTCTTCTGAGGACATACTCTAACCACACGTTACATAATTAAGCACTTCTTGTCTCACCGTGAATTCCCATTACTAATACATTTTCTATCAATATTCCCTCAGAAGTATATATCTCCTATTCTTTTAATATCATAGATTGAAAGGATCCTGTGTCTTTTAATATTGTACTTTAATATTGATCTATTATTTACCTGCTGCCCCTGGCCTATATGAATAAATTTTACCTTTGCAGGTATATGGTTAAGACGAACTGGCACCTCCTCCTTAACCAACCTCCGACCAGTTTGTACATTCTGGTGCAGCGTTCTAGCCTCCACTCTGCTTTCTGTTATCATTGCAACAACATTCACTGGCTTCTCCTGTTTTCCTACATCTGGTTTCTCAGTGCTTTTCCTAATCCACCCATGCTATGACTGGATATAGTCGATGTTATTGCAGTGAAAACACCAGAGCTGTTTTTTTGTATGTACATTTATTAGCAAGAAAAATAAAATGACTTTAAAAAATATAAAGTTATTAAAAATATTACATAATAACAAATACTAGGATAATAAAGAAAAATGCAAATTACTGTCTGCTAACGGCTAACCTAGCCACTAACACAAAACAAAACTAACAATGTGCAAAGTAATACCAATAAATACATAAGTGACTAATAAAACTAAAGAACACACAAAAACACAAAGTAACAATGCTTAGCACAAGGCTCCAAAACAAAAGTACAGGACCGTTGTGTATATATACCCTTATCAAGTCAGGAGGCCCCGTTCCAGGGCCCAGGGATCAGCAAAAGGGAGGATATGCCTGGAAATACATCCAGGGAAGTTATTTGGGTGGAGCTGAGAAATACGAAAAGGATAATCACCTTATTGGGTTCTATTATAGACCCCCAAATAGTCAGAGGGAGATTCAGAAACAAACGTGTAAGGATATCTCAGCTATCTGTAAGAATAATCGGCTAGTTATGGTCGGGGATTTTAACTTTCCAAACATCAACTGGGACTGCCATAGTGTTAAAGGTTTAGATGGAGAGGAATTTCATAAATGTGTAGAAGACAATTTTCTGATTCAGTCTGTGGATGTACCTACTAGAAAAAGTGCAAAACTTAACCTACTCTTGGGAAATAGAGCAGGGCAGGTGACTGAGGTGTCAGTGGGGGAGCACTTTGGGGCCAGCGACCATAATGCTATTCGTTTTAAAATAGTGATGGAAAAGGATAGATCAGATCTAAAAGTTGAATTTTTAAATTGGAGAAAGGCCAATTTTGACAGTATTAGGCAAGAACTTTAGAAAGGAGAAAGTGAGGTCTGCAGATGCAGGAGATCAGAGCTGAAAATGTGTTGCTGGAAAAGCGCAGCAGGTCAGGCAGCATCCAAGGAACAGGAAATTCGACGTTTCCTGATGAAGGGCTTATGCCCGAAACGTCAAGAACTTTAGAAAGCTGATGGGAGGCAGATGTTCGCAGGTAAACTGATGGCTGGAAAATGGGAAGCCTTCAGAAATGAAATAACAAGAATCTAGAGAAAGTATATTCCTGTCAGGGTGAAAGGGAAGGCTGGTAGGTATCGGGAATGCTGAATGACTAAAGAAATTGAGGGTTTGGTTAAGAAAAAGACGGAAGCATATGTCAGGTATAGACAGGATAGATCGAGTGAATCCTTAGAAGAGTATAAAGAAAGTAGGAGTATACTTAAGGGGGAAATCAGGAGGGCAAAACTGGGACATGAGATAGTGTTGGCAAATAGAATTAAGGAGAATCCAAAGGGTTTTTACAAATATATTAAGGACAAAAGGGTAACTAGGGAGAGAATAGGGCTCCCCTAAGGTCAGTAAGGCGGCCTTTGTGTGGAGCCACAGAAAATGGGGGAGATACTAAATGAGTAGTTTGCATCAGTGGAAAAGGATATGGAAGATTTAGACTGTAGGGACATAAATGGTGTCCATATCACAGAAGAGGAAATGTTGGATGCCTTGAAACAGTAAAAGGTGGATAAATCCCCAGGACCTGATCAGGTGCACCCGAGAACTCTGTGGGAAGCTAGAGAAGTGATTGCTGGACCCCTTGCCGAGATATTTGTATCATCGATTGTCACAGGTGAGGCGCCGGAAGACTGGAGGTTGGCAACCGTGGTGCCACTGTTTAAGAAGGGTGGTAAAGACAAGCCAGGGAACTACAGACCGATGAGCCTGACCTCAGTTGTGGGCAAGTTGTTGGAGGGAATCCTGAGGGATAGGATGTACATGTATTTGGAAAGGCAAGGACTGATTTGGGATAGACAACATGGCTTTGTGGTTGGGAAATCATGTCTCACAAACTTGATTGAGTTTTATGAAGAAGTAACAAAGAAGATTGATGAGGGCAGAGCAGTAGATGTGATCTATATGGACTTCAGTAAGGCATTCGACAAGGTTCCCCATGGGAAACTGATTAGCAAGGTTAAGTCTCATGGAATACAGGAAAAACTAGCCACTTGGATACAGAACTGGCTCAAAGGTAGAATGTGGTGGAGGGTTGTTTTTCAGACTGGAGGCCTGTGACCAGTGGAGTGGCATAAGGATCTGTGCTGGACCCTCTACTTTTTGTCATTTACATAAATGATTCGGATGTGAGCACAAGAGGTACAGTTAGTAAGTTTGCAGATGGCACCAAAATTGGAGGTGTAGTGGACAGCGAAGAGGGTTATCTCAGATTACAACAGAATCTGGACCAGATGAGCCAATGGGCTGTGAAGTGGCAGATGGAGTTTAATTCAGATAAATGCGAGGTGCTGCATTTTGGGAAAGCAAATCTTAGCAAGACATTTAATATCCTAGGGAGTGTTGCTGAACAAAGAGATCTTGGAGTGTAGGTTCATCGCTCCTTGAAAGTGGAGTCGCAGGTAGATAGGATAGTGAAGAAGGCGTTTGGTATGCTTTCCTTTATTTGTCAGAGTATTGAGTACAGGAGTTGTGAGGTCATGTTGCAGCTGTACAGGACATGAGTTAGGCTACTGTTGGAATATTGCATGCAATTCTGGTCTCCTTACAACCAGAAAGATGTTGTGAAACTTGAAAGGGTTCAGAAAAGATTTACAAGGATGTTGCCAAGGTTGGAGGATCTGAGCTATTGGGAGAGGCTGAACAAGCTGTGGCTGTTTTCCCTGGAATGTCGGAGGCTGAGAGGTGACCATACAGTGGATTACAAAATTATGAGGAGTGTAGATAGGATAAATAGACAAAGTCTTTTCCCTGGGATCGAGGAGTCCAGAACTAGAGGGCATAGGTTTAGGATGAGAGGGGAAAGATATAAAAGAGACCTAAGGGGCAACTTTTCACGCAGAGGGTGGTATGTGTATGGAATGAGCTGCCAGAGGATGTGGTGGAGACTGGTACAGTTGCAACATTTAAGAGGCATTTGGATGGGTATATGAATAGGAAGGTTTTGGATGGATTTGGGCGGAGTGCTGACAGGTGGGAGTAGATTGGTTGGGACATCTGGTCAGCATGGATGGGTTAGATCACAGGGTCTGTTTCCATGCTGTATATCTCTATGACTCCATGACTCTAAAACTAACCATCCCAGCGAACCAAACGCCCTAGCACAGATAGCAGACAAATCTGTGTTCAAATAACTCAAGTAAAGCTGCAATGTCTTGTTTTAAAAAAAGGTCTGTTGTGTGGTGCATCATGTTTGTAAAAAAAATCCAAGGTAATGTGCTCCATAGTTAATGTCTGCCATCCCAACAAGTCCGGCAGGTTCTCCGACCCCCAATTCATCAGAATATTGTTCTGTGCAGTGTAAGTAAGAATATTAAATGGTTTCTTCCCATGGCCATCCAAAAATGACAAATTTGGTTGATCTAGGAGGAGAGATATCGTGTCTACTTTAACTTCAGTCCTCAATACACTCCCGATGTTCCCGCCCAGTGCTCCAGTAAACACCGAGGCTGTGGCATGACCAGAAACAATGGGTAAGAGTACTGACACTTATTTTACATTTGAGGCACATTGGAGATGCCCCCTTTATAAACTATGCCAAATTGTCAGTTAGTCTCTGGATGTGCTCACACTGTGCCCTCCAACACAGGGACTGGGGCTCAGTGAAGGTTGAATGAAAAAAGATATTTTATATGGATGGAGATACAGAAGAACTTCTTTATACAGTGGGTGGGTCACAGAGAAAGTTTCGGGATGGCACAGTTTGGCAGGAATGGGGCTTCACACGGGATGACAACTCGACAAGGTACTGATATGAAAGTTTTTGAGGGCTGCAAAATCCGGGACATGGGAAATTTTGGGTGGAGCATAGTAAACTCAGAGGGTTGAAACTTCTGGGGGATGCACAAAATTTAGTGACACACAAATTGCAGGTCTGCATAATTGAGAACAGGCACATTTGGGGGGCATAACAGGAAAACAAAATTCGGAGAATGCTGCAAAAAAGGGAGGGGTTTGGCCAAACTAGGGGATCGCAATGAACATGGGGTAGAAATTGTGGGCTGCACATAATTGGGGGGTCGGCACAGAAGTCTGAGCGTGAAGTCTGGATGGGGCTTAAATAAAGCACCTTTCTCAGTGACTGGGTGTGGCAGGGTATGCCAGGTGACTGGGATCTTGCTGAACTGTCAAGGGGGCATTAAGGAGAGAGGTCTGTTTCAGGGTTACTCCTGGGAGGTCTAGGCTCTAAAAAAAGCTTCCATATTAGCCCACCCATCTTCGTAAACTTGAGACTGTTACAATTCAGAGTACAAAATGTCTCATTAATCCTTTCAGCATCGTAAATAAGGACCCCGTACTGTCTCTAATTGCAGCAATGGATTGTGGAGCATGATTTTTCTTAGTCAGATGTGGTAAATACTTCCCTGGCCTATCCCCATACTCGAACAGCCTTTGTCTAGCAAAAGCAAGTTTTTTTTTGCAGTTTGTGTAACTACTGATTTTGTAACGTCTCTGTCCCCTTCAAGTGTTTCTTTTCTACCCTGTGGTAAGTTATCCTTTTTGATCTTGTGTTCTGAGGCAGGTTTAAACCTTACTGTTCCTGTTCTCTTGGATTAATATCAGGGCTTGTGCTGCTAAAACATAAGATTGTAGAAATCAGTGAATGGTGAGACCCTGGTGTGTTTGTGGTGCCACAGATTGTATTTATTTCAATCAATTTTTATCTCACTTTCAGTCTTTCCCTGAAGGGGATTTGATTTGGGAGCTGAAACTCAGATAATGCAGACAGGGAGAATTGAATCATTCTTTTTAAGTTCATTTATGGGATATGGATGTCACTGACCAGGCCAGCATTTCTTCCCCATCCCTATTTGCCCAAGAGCAGTTAAAGTGTCAACAAGTGGTGGGCGGCACGGTGGCACAGTGGTTAGTACTGCTGCCTCACAGCGCCAGAGACCCGGGTTCAATTCCCGACTCAGGCGACTGACTGTGTGGAGTTTGCACATTCTCCCCGTGTCTGCGTGGGTTTCCTCTGGGTGCTCTGGTTTCCTCCCACAGTCCAAAGATGTGCGGGTCAGGTGAATTGTCCGTGCTAAATTGTCCTGTAGTGCTAGGTAATGGGTAAATGTAGGGGTATGGGTGGGTTGCGTTTCGGCGGGTCGGTGTGGACTTGTTGGGCCGAAGGGCCTGTTTCCACACTGTAAGTAATCTAATCCACATTGCTGTGGGTCTGGAGTCACATGTGGGCCAGTCCAGGTAGGGGCTACAGTTTTCTTCCCTAAAGACCATCGAAGAATGGTGGGTTTTTCAGGCAATCAACAAGTACTTCACAGTTGCCATTAGAATCCTAGTATCAGATACATATGGAAATTAAATTCCACCATCACCGAATTCGTACCCAGGTCACCAGAAGGATACCTGGGTCTCTGGATTAATGATTCCTGATGAAGGGCTTATGTCCGAAAGGTGAATTCTCTTGGTCCTTGGGTGCTGCCTGACCTGCTATGCTTTTCCAGCGCTACAGTCTCGACGTTGATCTCCAGCATTTGCAGTCCTCACTTCTCCTCTCTAGATTAATAGCCTTTTAATAGGCCATTTGTCTCCAATCTCTAATGACTCTGCTCACCTCCCTTCACACACTCTCTCTTGGTCCTGTTGGATATCACTGTTCCTGGCTGAGCATCAGTCTATCTTTATAACACCATCACCCTCTCTCTCTTCATCGCTAACTTTCTGTTTTATCTCTGTCTTTATTTGTTCTTCCCTCATTCTCTCCATGGATCTCCCTCTCTCTTCCTCTCTGGCTGCCTCAATCTCACCTCGGGATTTCTCTCCATCTCCATCCTTCTTTATCTGTCTCCTTGGGCTTTTTCTCTCTTGCTCTGTGGTTTTCAGTTTCTCTGTCTCTCCCTGCAATTTCTCTCATTTCCTCTGAATGGCTGTCTGTCCCTATCTCTGTTTCTGGGTTCTATCCCTGCGGTTTTTTTTCTCTATCCCTCTCTGTGTCTGCCTCTGCTCTTTCCTTGACCTCTCCCTGGCTGTCACACTCTCTATCATTTGCCCTCTCACTGTTCCATGGTTTGATCTCTCTCGTTTAACCTGTGTTTCTGTCCCTGCGTGTTTCTCATTCTCTTTCTTTCTTTCTCTTTGTCCTTCTCTTTCTCCCTCGGATCTTGTGTTGTCTTTTATTGACTCCGCCTGGAGGTTTCTCTCTCTTTCTCTCATTTCACACTCTTTCGTTGCCTTTCTCATTGGGCAGTTTTCACACTTTCTGTAATTGGCCAAATTTGAGGATAACGCCGAAAATGGGGTAGAAATTGTGGGCTGCACAGAATTGGGGGCGGGGGGGGGGTGGGGGTTGTGCACAAAAGTTTGAGAATAAAATCTGGATTGGGGTGAATAAAGCACCTTTCGCATTGACAAGGTGTGGCAGGGAATTCCAGGTGCTGTACAGTAAGGCAGTCAGTCAAAACATCAGTTAGTTTTTGTATGTATTCACTGTATCTGCCACCATTTTTGGAGATCATGGTGAAACTATCGGGTTACAGATTGGGGGATGGGGATAAAGCTGCACAAGAAATGGAAATATTTTGAAAGCAAAATACAAATTGAAAGCAAAGTACAGTGCAAAATTTGGGTGGGCAAAATAGTTGGTGGGCAGTAGTTAGGGAATAGCAAATGTTAGGATGGTGACACAAAGGTTAGGGTTTCAAAAACATGGAGGGGGGTGAATTGCATAATTGGAGCAGAGGTAAAACGGTGGCTGGGGCAGAGAAAGTTTGGGAGCGACAGGATGGGGTATCATGGAGGAACTGTCTGCACAATAAGTGGATTCAATGAGGCCATTCAGGGGCAAATCCTGAAAAACCAGACAGGATTTGGAACATGTAATGGGGAAAAGGCTTAACTCGCCAAAAAGCCTCCTTCTGTGTCATGAGACTTCTGTAATTCTGGCACTGGGATCTTGTTGCGCATTCAGATGATCAGTTACAGGTCAGTCAGTCCACACAGGCTCATTTACCTCTTGCTCAGTGTGTAGGGCTCAGTGAGGGGGAGATTGGTGTGAGACTATAGGAAACAGACGGATATGTGGGGGGGGGAGGGGGATTTCATGGATGCGGTTTTATGTATGGAGGGTTGGGGGCAAAAAAGGATGCTGCAGAGGGAGGGCAATATACAGTTTTGAGGCAAAAGTCAGGGTGGGTGAAAGTCAGAAGGGAAAATTAGGATGGGTGAAAGTTGGGGGGTGTGGTGTCAGAGGGTGAAGAGTCGGGGGAAGTCAGGGGCCATGATGAAGGATGTGAAATGTTTGGTGGGGGCTGCGTTATTGGGGAGGGCAAGTGGAAGAGAGGTTTCCATTCCTCCTATTAATTTCAGTCTTTGGCTAATCTCAATTCGATACTGAGAGTGTTAAATATCTGCATCTTATCAATATCAAGTGATTGGCAATGGTACAGAGAAAGATGTGGACCCAATTGATCAGCTATGATCTCATTGAATTTCACAGATATTCAATGAGCTGATAGACATAGAATGGATGTCAGGGTTAGTTTCTTTACTTAGAGAGTAGTAGAAGTGTGGAACGCAATTCCTGCAACAGTTGCCGACTCGCCAACTTTAAGGGCATTTAAAAGGACATTGGATAAACATATGGATGAAAATGGAATAGTGTAGGATAGATTGGCTTCAGATTGGTTTCACAGGTCAGCACAAATGCGAGGGCTGAAGGGCCTGTATTGCACTGTAATGTTCTATGCCTATTGAATCTTTGGACCACGGTCGAAGAGCTGAATGATACCATGCTACTGCTATTTTTATCCACTTATTACCATCCAGCTCTGGATTTGTCCCATCTTTCTTTTTATCCAGTGCTGTGTAAAGTGTTTGTATTCTCCGACTCAGTCATTTCCTGGCCTCTGAACGTCACCTTGCGTCCTTGACCCTCTGCTGGTTGGGATCCAACAGCTGTCACCAATGTTCTCCTGGTTCTCCAGCTTTCCATTTCTTACCAATTTTTAACACGACTTGTTTTGTTTCATTGTAGTTCTGAGCCTTGGTGCTGCTCTCAGTTTGCATTGTTCTTCTTTATGTTGTGAAGTTCTCCATTTTCCAGGAGCAGTGAGGAGAGAGGGAGAGAGGAGCAGGAGCTGCCAGGAAAGTAAATGACTTCTTTAGAAACTTTCCTTGTGAATTGGTGGAGTGCACTCTGTGCAGGAATGGACATGAGACTGTTGAGAAAGTGGAGTAATAAATTTGGGTGGTTGTGTTACCCGAAACACTACTGCGGTAGTGTATCCAACCCATCCTCCTCCTCAAATCAGAAACGAAGGTTGTGTGTGCAGATTGGTAAGGTAACAAGTTTTTTTTTTCTTTATTTTTCAATAGTCTCTTTGAAAATTTAGAAACATGGGAATCTAGGATGTGGCAGTTGAATGTTCCTCCTGCAGACTGTGGTAGGTGAGGGTCCCTGCCGACTTCATTTGCAGGAAGTGTTCTCAACTCCACCTCCTCAAAAACCATGTGAGGGAATTGGAATTGGAGCTGGAATACTTTGGATCATTCGGGAGGCAGAGAGGGTTATTGAGAGGAGTCACTGGGTGGTACTCACACCTCAGGTCCAAGACAAAGGCAGATAGGTTACAGTCAGAGGATGGAAAGGGAACAGGTAGACAGTGCAGGGATCACCTGTGGCCATTTCCCTCAAAAACACGTATACTATTTTGCATACTGTTGGGGGGATGACTAATCAGGGGTAACCCATGGAGTACAGATCTCTGGCACAGAATCTGTCCATGTTGCTCAGAAGGAAAAGGTGAAGAGGAGTAGAGCATTAGGCATTGGGAATTCCATAGTTAGGAGCAACAGAGAGGAGGTTCTGTGGGAACGAGAGAGACTCATGGTTGGTGTGTTGCCACCCAGGTGCCAGGGTTCGTGATGTCTCAGATCTTGTTTTCAGGATCTTTGAGGGGGAGAGGGAACAGCCCCAAGTTGTGGTCCACATAGGCACTAACGACATAGGTAGGAAAATGGGTGGGGATTTAAGGCAGAAATTCAGGGAGCGAGGGTGGAAGCTTGGAGCTACAAATATCAGAGTTGTTATCGCTAGTTTGTTGCCCATGCCACGTTCCAGTGAGGTAACGATTAGGGAGAGAATGGAATTGAACATGGGGCTACAGGAATGGTTTAGGAGGGAGCATTTTGGATACCTGGAAAACTGGGGCTCATTCGTGGGTAGGTGGGACCTCTACAAACAGGATGCACTGCACCTAAATCAAAGGGGTACCAACATCCTGGGGGAGGGGGCGGGGTGGAATTTACTAATGCTCTTCGGGAGGGTTAAACTAATTCAGCAGGAGGTTGGGAGCCGAAATTGAAGTTCCAGTGTCCAGGAGGTTGGAAATAATGAGATAAGAAATATGGTTTCAAGGTGGCAACAGTGCACCAGCAAGCAAGAAGGTGATACGAAGAGTGTCTATTTCAACACCAGGAGCATCTTGAATAATGAAGGTGAACTTGCAGCATGGTTTAGTTCCTGGGACTTTGATGTTGTGGCCATTTCAGAGTCATGGATAGAACAGGGACATGATTGCTTGTTACAGGTTTCGGGATTTAGATATGTTAGTTAGAACAGAGAAGATGGTACAAGAGGGAGAGATGTGGCATTGTTAGTCAAGGATTGTATTATGGTGGCAGAAAGGACGTTTGATGAGGACTCCTCTGCTGAGGTAGTATGGGCTGAAGTTGGAAACAGGAAATTAGAGGTCACTTCTTGGGAGTTTTCTACAATCCTCTGAAAAGTTCCAGAGATGCTGAAGAAAAGAATGCAAAGGTGATTCTGGATGGAGCGACATTAATATGGTCATTGCTATGGGGGACTTTAACTTTCCAAATATTGTCTGGAAAAGCTACAGTTCAAGTACTTAATTTGGGTCAGTTTTTGTCCAATGTGTGCAGGAGGGTTTCCTGACACAGTATGTAGACAGGCCAACAAGGGGCGATGCCACATTGGATTTAGTACTGGGTAATGAAGCTGACCAGGTATTAGATTTGGAGGTAGGTGAGCACTTTGGTGATAGTTGATCATGTTTGTGATAAACATGACCACAATTCAGTCGTGTTGACTTTAGAGATGGAAAGGGAATTGGGAGATACTGCACGGCAAGAGTTATAACTGGGAGAAAGGCAATTATGATGCAATTAGGCAAGACTTAGGATGCGTAGGATGAGAAAGGAAACTTCAGGGGATGGGCACAATTAAAATGTGGAGTTTATTCGAGGAACAGTGATGCGTGTCCTTGTTAAGTATGTACCTGTCAGGCAGGGCAGAAGTGGTTGAGCGAGGGAGCCATGATTGACTAAGGAAGTTGAATCTCTTGTCAAGAGGAAGAAGAAGGCTTATGTTAGGATGAGACGTAAAGGCTCAGTTAGGGCACTTGAGTGTTACACATTAGTCAGCAAAGACCTAAACAGAACTAAGAAGAGGCAGGATGGGACATGAGAATTCGTTAGCAGATAGGATGAAGGAAAACCTTAAAGCTTTTAATTCCTATATCAGGAATAAAAGAATGATGAGAGCAAGATTATTCACACTGGAAAAAAACACTATTATTGAAGAGATTACTGAGGTATAGGCTACTAATCGAGATGGGATTGAGGTTCACAAGGAGGAAGTGTTAGCAATTCTGGAAAGTGTGAAAGTAGGTAAGTTCCCTGGGCTGGATGGGATTTATCCTAATATTCTCTGGGAAGCCAGGAAGGAGATTGCAGAGCCTTTGGCTCTGATCCTTATGTCATCGTTCTCTCCAGGGACAGTGCCAGAAGACTAGAGGACAGCAAATGTTGTTCCTTTTTCAAAAAGGGGAGTCGAGAAAACCCTGGTAATTATCGACCAGTGACCCTTACTTCGATTGTGGGTAAAGTGTTGGAAAAGGCTATAAGAGGTCGGATTTACAATGATCGAGGAAGGAATCAGTTGATTAGGGATAGTCAACACGGTTTTGTGCAGGGTCTATCATACCTCACAAACTTTATTGAGTTCTTTGAGAAGGTGACTAACTAGGTGGTTGAGAGTAAAGCAGTTCATGTGACGCACATGGATTTCAGTAAGGCATTCAGTATGCTTCCCCACGGATTTAGCAGTTTGGATCATAAATTGGCTTTCTCCAAGAAAACAGCGGATGATAGTTAAAGGGAAATGTTCATCCTGGAGTTCAGTTACTAGTGGTGTAATGCAAGGATCTATTTTGGGGCCACTGCTTTTTGTCATTTCTATACATGACCTGGATGAGGGCATAGAAGGATGGGATATTAAATTTGTGGATGACACTAAGATCGGTGGAGTTGCGGACAGTGCCAAAGGATATTATAGGTTACAGAGGGACACAGATAAGCTGCAGAGCTGGGCTGAGTGGCGGAAAATGGAACTTAATGTGGAAAAGTGTGAGATGATTCACTTTGGAAGAAGCAACAGAAATAAAGAGTACTGGGCTAAGGGTAAGATTCTTGGCAGTGTAGATGAACAGAGAGATCTCGGTGTCCATGTGCATAGGTCCCTGAAAATTGCCAGCCAGATTGATCGGGTTGTTAAGAAGTCATACAGTGTGTTAGCTTTTATTGGTAGAGGGATTGAGTTTCAGAGCCGCAAGGTCATATTGCAACTGTACAAAACTCTGGTCCGGCTGTATTGCATACAGTTCTAGTCATCACATTATCGGAAAGGTGTGGAAGGTTTGGAAAGGTGCTGGAGGTGATTTACTGGGATGTTTCCTGGTATGGAGGGAAGATCTTATGAGGAAAGGCTGAGGAACTTGAGGCTGTTTTCGTTTGAAAGTATACAATTGAGAGGTGACTTAATTGAGACATATAAGATAATCAGAGGATTGGATAGGGTGGAGAGCAAGAGTCTTTTTCCACAGATGGTGATGGTTAGCACGAGGGAACATAGATATGAACTGAGGGCAGATGTCAGAGGTTGTTTCTTTACTGAGAGAGTAGCACGTGTGTGGAATGGTCTGCCTTCAACTGCATTAGATTTACCAAACTTAAGGGCATTTAAATGATCATTGGATGTATGGAATAGCGTAGGATAGATAGGCTTGGTTTCACAGGTCAGCACAATGTCAAGGGTCAAAGGGCCTACTCTGTGCTGGAATTTTCCATGTTTCTATGTAAAAATGGCTTCCAACGGGTTCCTGAGCTTCTCTCTGAACTTGGAGAGAGTTGCTACATAGATAATGGTGTTTGTGCAGCAATTCAAATTTCGCAACATATATGCAACATGTTTATATGTATACTCGCCATCACTGTCTAAAGGATCATGAACATCAAAATAATTTAAAATGTACCACAACCACAGAAAAATGAAGGAACCCGATATGAAGAAGAGTAAGATCAGAGACTGCTTTCGATTCTCCATCTCTGGATCCCTGTGATTGTCTTTCTTACTCTGACCCTTCAGACCCTCACGGACTTGACTGGCCACAAAAATATGTTTCACTGTCAGAGTGTGGAGGAACAGAATTAAAGCAAACGGAATTATTGGAGTTAAAATCTTTTCAAAATTCTTAAATCCTTCCCAGATGGGGTCATTATAATATGCATCTGAATTAGAACAGCCCCATTGTATGCTGTCTACAATTTTTGATGGTTGAAATCTTAAGTAGATGGGGATATTTTTCAAACAGAACAAAATTCCAATTGTTGTTAGGATCACAGTTGCAGTTTTCTTAGTACAAAATTTAGATTTCAACTTCTCACAACAAATTGTGACATGTCGATCCAGTGTGAAAGCAATAGTAAACCAGACAGAACAGAGTAAGATTGCACGGCGAAGGGCATAGCGAACACTGCAAACAGGGGTGATGTCCAAGAATGAATCAGGGAAATAATCATTTTTAATTTTGCTAAGTATAATCTCAAAGATAACAAACAATAGATCAACGGTTGCCATGGCCAGTAGGTAATAAGTGGTGCAAGCAGAGAGGCCAAACTTTCCCCGGGACAGGATTGCAATTGTCACTGAATTGACTGCAAAAGACAGAAGGGGAAAAAAACTAGAAAATCCAGACAAACGTTCTTCATTGATGAGGCAAGGTGTTAATGCTTAGAGTTAGCAAAATGAAAGTGCAAGTGGAATTAAATAAGAGTTTCATAATCAGAAATATGTCACCCACATGCCATCAACACTGAATCTTCTAGTTTGAAAACATAGGGAATATTAGTATGCACCAAGTTACTTATAGAATAAAGGTAGACTGGTTAATAATTGACCTGAGGAACAGAAAAAGGTTGATCAGAAATTATCTGGTGCATTCATACCAATTCCAGAATCAGGAATGCCCAAGTCTGAATTAAAATCACTCCCCAAAATAAGACAGCACTTCTTACATACCCAGATCACTCCCTCAGATAGCAGACACACATTGTTCTCAAAAGGATCCCTTTCATTGGTGGGCCATTGATAAAGGTTTAAAATTTAAGCAGAGGTTTAATTGCTCCGTGTAAACAAAATCAAACAACATTGAACCAATTCTGCTGAACAACAAAAAGAATACCATTTGTGTTAACTTACATATACCATAGTTATAAGACATAGAGTACAGGGGGCGGCACGGTGGCACAGTGGTTAGCACTGCTGCCTCACAGCGCCTGAGACCCCGGTTCAATTCCCGACTCAGGCGACTGACTGTGTGGAGTTTGCACGTTCTCCCCGTGTCTGCGTGGGTTTCCTCCCACAGTCCAAAGATGTGCGGGTCAGGTGAATTGGCCATGCTAAATTGTCCGTAGCGTTAGGTAAAGGGTAATATGTAGGGGTATGGGTGGGTTGCGCTTCGGCGGGTCGGTGTGGACTTGTTGGGCCGGAGGGCCTGTTTCCACACTGTAAGTAATCTAATCTAATCTAATCTACAGTTAAGGTTTCACACCTTTAGACACGTGGAGACATTGGTGCAGGTGTAGTTATTATCTACACGAATAATGCCCTAAGAAACTCACACCAATAAAGTGACAGTGACTGTGTCCTTTGAATGCTGATGTCTGACTCACTCTAGCTTTTTCATACCTCAGTGGTATTTGAGTAAAAACCTCAAGGACATATTTCCACTTGTGACAGTTGAAAATCTGGGAAATAGAAGATAGCAACCAATCAATTCTGTGATCGACTCAGGTGCAAGGTCATTTGCTCTAAGAATATGGAATATAGACCGTATCAATTAGGGACATGAAAAAACAACAAAGATGAGGCAAAGTCTGTGCATAAAGGAGGAAGGAATCTCAGGGTGTGTTCATAAGGCTGGAAAAGTTACATAGAAAGATGCAGCGCAGTACAGGCCCTTCGGCCCTCGATGTTGCGCCGACCGAATCCTACCTAACCTACACTAGCCCAATAACTTCCAAATGCCTATCCAATGCCCGCTTAAATGACCATAAAGAAGGAGAGTTCACCACTGCTACTGGCAGGGCATTCCATGAACTCACAACCCGCTGTGTAAAGAATCTACCCCTAACATCTGTCCTATACCTACCACCCCTTAATTTAAAGCTGTGTCCCCTAGTAACACCTGACTCCATTAGCGGTAAAAGGTTCTCAGTGTCGACCCTATCTAAACCCCTAATCATCTTGTACACCTCTATCAAATCTCCCCTAAACCTTCTCTTCTCCAATGAGAACAGCCCCAAGTGCCTCAGCCTTTCCTCATAAGATTTTCCTACCATTCCAGGCAACATCCTGGTAAACCTCCTCTGCACTCATTCCAATGCCTCCACATCCTTCCTATAGCATGGCGACCAAAACTGCACACAATACTCCAGATGAGGCCGCACCAGAGTCTTATACAGTTGCAACATGACCTCAGGACTCCAGAACTCAATTCCTCTGCCAATAAAGCCCAGCACACCATATGCCTTCCTCACAGCACTATTTACCTGGGTGGCAACTTTCAGAGATCTGTGTACATGGACACCAAGATCCCTCTGCTCATCCACACTACCAAGTAGCCTACCATTAGCCCAGTAATCCATCATCTTGTTACTCCTTAAATGGAAAAAGGGCTGTGTGGAGCATAAAGACAGTCATATCACAATTGGTTGAAATGCCAAGTGTCCAGCTGTAAAAGCAGTAAATTTAGTGTTGGGTAATGACAATCATTTATACTTTCCACTCAATGAGGTCATTTCCATCGTAACACAAATAATTTTAGGTTGTGCTCAGGCAATGAGATGAATCAGCTCCTCAAGTTACTTAGTCTCATACTGTTTGGAGTCAGAATTAAATGATACAAATGCGTATGAATAAATCCTCAAATCAGTGCAAATTCATTTGGATCATTTCTGTCAATCCAGTCAGGTATCCAGCTTCAGAATAATTCCAGAGAATCACACATTCGTACGGCACAGAAGAGCTATCACGTGACATATTGAGTGTGTACAGCCGAAAATACAATAAGCCTACAGTCATACAATAAGCAAAATACAGTACAATAAACCACTTTTGTGCACTGGGCACACAGCATTGAACATTATGAGACTTCAAGTACTTTTTAAAGTGTGTGAGGCATCCACCTCAATTACTCTCCCAGGCAGTGCATTCCAGAAAAGCACTACCGTTTTAGTGAAAAACAATTTTCCTCAAATCTTCTCTAACTCTCCTGCTTTTCACTTTTGAGTTCTGCCTTAATGTGATTAACCATTCAATGAAGTCTAACAGCTGCACTCAGTTCACCCTGTTCATGCACCACATAATTTTATACACCTTTATTTACTCATACTTTATTTGCGCTGAAGAAGGAATCTGAGATGATCCAGTTTCCCTTCATCGCTGAAATGGAACATCCGAGGTGACACTGTTGCACTTGCTCCAGAGTAATCCCATCATACCTTTAGTGCAACGGCCTGAATTGCACACTCTGCTGCATTTGTCACCTAGCCAAAGTTTTGAATTGCTCAAACATGACATACCTGTTCTTATGATCCATGGCATGACTGGTGTAAAGGCAAGAGTTCCATATGCTTTCTTAACTATCTTATGGATTTGTCTGCCCACCTTCAGGGATCTGTGGATAAGTGCCCCAAGATCTCTCTGTTACTGTGATCCTCCTAGTGTTCAGCCATTTATTGTGTACTCTCTCTGTCTTGCTCGGTCTTCCAATTTCCCAATTGGCCCTTCGACCCAACAAGTGCACACCGACCCTCATAAGAGCAGCCCACCCAGACACATTGCCCTACTCTACACTTACCCCAGACTAATTCATATAACCCACATATCCCCGAACACTATGGGCAATTTAACATGGCCAATTCACCTAACCTGCACATCTTTGATTGGGGGAGGAAGCCAGAGCACCTGATGGAAACCCATGCAGACACAGGGATAACGTATGCACTCCACACAGACAGTTGCCCGAGGCTGGAATCGAACACAGGACCCTGGCACTGTGAGGCAGCAGCACTAACCACAGAGCCACAGTGACACCCAGTTGAGCCATTACAAATGAAAATTTAGTTCATTTCCCTCCTTAATGACATTACAGATATTCCAACCTCAGTGAAGGTTTACTCGTGCTTCCATGCTCAAGCTCCATGCTCATCTGCCGTGGCTACAATATAATACACTTTTGGGAATTTTCAGCATTCACCTGATGTTACTTTTTTTATTTGTTCTCTACTCTCCAGAACTTTAACAAACTTTCCTTAAACATATGTCTTCAACTGTTTTGTAGCTTATCTTCATCTTTGTCGCCAACAGAACCGTTTTGTTTCTGGGTCTCTTCTCAGGAATTCCAAGACCTTTCCCCAGCTTGGCTGTGTGCTCTCGTGCTAACAGCAGATGCTGCTGATGTTGACATTTTTGCTTTGTCTAATCATGCATCTGTCTGGATGAATCTGCTTCTGGGCCTTTTTCCCTTTAAAAAAGCCTCAAGTTGTAACACATCAAGTCAATAAATATTCAGACTATACTTTCAGGTTACTAGCTGTTCATTTCTCTAAATTCACATCATTTCTTGGAATTTCGAAAACTTACAAAGTTGAAACAAAACCCATCCTGGTCTCCATCGTGAAGGATCAGAATTTATCAGTGTTCAATTCTTCAGTTCACTGAGTGAGATTCTCAAGATATTTTCTGCTTTTATTTATCAGAAGCTGACAAAATGTAATAAAACAAAATGGGGAGAGCTGATAACAATGGAAATTGTTCATTAAATCTAGACAATGCAGGGAATTCTGATCTAATACTGCAAGCAACTTTATGGCTCTTAGGATAACATCAGATATTGATTTAAACAATCTCATGAATTATAAGTCATTTACCAGGAAGACCTACTATGCCCAGGACCATCTAGAATATTTTCCTCACTGTTTGGATTGGAAGATGCATGTCATGTGAGCAGTGACTTGTTCCTCACTTCTGCCGGCAGTTTCCCTAATTTTACTTCTGTGCTATGCTTTCTTGGGGCCTTAATTATATGCACATCCGAATCTCCATGGGGATATTTCAATTGCAAAATTAAACAAAGCATATTTTCTTGAAAAGTTAGAACAAACAACTGACAACAGCTGAATTAATGCTCTGATACTGAAATTAATAAACAGCTACTGCCCATGAGGGGTCGCACTGATATGAAGCAAATGACCAGAATTGGAAGCTGTGATCAAGCCAAATGGAGATGATTCTTCAAAAATCCCCATTTCCAGGTCTCGGCTTTTGTATAAGGCAGTGATGACCTCCCCTCAATGGCGATTGACTGAGTGAATTCCTACCATCACAGAATATTCTCTGGGTTGTTTCACTAACTCAGGAGCACTGTCATTCTCTTTAGCTGTGGACAGTCAGCTGAGAATTTCACAGAATTAAAATGAGCAACACAGAATTCGACCAGTTGCATAGTTTTGTTCAGATCTATACAAGGACTGATCAGCCAGACTCACTCTCTATCATCATTACCTTTCTTTCTTCTGGAATGTTTCATGTTCATTTCTATACAATTGGAACTATCTTTGCCAACTCTCAGTGAGTTACTTTCAGACAGTCAACATGGGGCGGCACGGTGGCACAGTGGTTAGCACTGCTGCCTCACAGCGCTAGGGACCTGGGTTCAATTCCCGCCTCAGGCGACTGACTGTGTGGAGTTTGCACGTTCTCCCCGTGTCTGCGTGGGTTTCCTCCGGGTGCTCCGGTTTCCTCCCACAGTCCAAAGATGTGCGGGTCAGGTCAATGGGCCATGCTAAATTGCCCCTAGTGTTAGGTAAGGGGTATATGTAGGGGTATGGGTGGGCCGCGCTTCGGCGGGTCGGTGTGGACTTGTTGGGCCGAAGGGTCTGTTTCCACACTGTAAGTAATCTAAATGAGTTGTGTCAACGGTAGTTTTCAGCCAAATCATTGTTGACACTGCCGTCAACTCTGTTCTCATTCAAGTGGCTAATCTCTGGGATTAGGTCCCAACCCAGAGTCCTGAATGGATTGCTGAGAAGATTGTTGAGGCATTAGTAGTGATATTTCAGGAATCACTGGAGCCAGGGACGAATACAAGTAAGTGGAAAATTGTGATTCTAACATCATTTTTGAGAAGGGAAGAAGGTCGAAG
The DNA here is from genome assembly GCF_020745735.1 of Hemiscyllium ocellatum. NCBI lineage: Eukaryota > Metazoa > Chordata > Chondrichthyes > Orectolobiformes > Hemiscylliidae > Hemiscyllium > Hemiscyllium ocellatum. Next base: position 58,256,193 of record NC_083426.1, read on the forward strand.
ATGGGAAATTGTAGGCCAGTTCGCCTGAGCCTGGTCATTGGCAAAAATTTAGAGCCCATTATTAAGGATGAGATTGCAGAATACTTGGAAGTGCATGGTAAAATAGGATTGAATCAACATGGCTTCATCAAGGGGAGGTCTTGCCTGACAAATCTGTACAATCATTTGAGGAAGAAAGGAGCAATTTATATGAACAGAGTCAGTGGATGTGACCTATTCGGATTTCCAGAAGGCTTTTACCAACGTGCTGCAAAGGAGGCTGAGAAGTAAGACAAGAGCCTATGGTGATCCAAGTAAGGAGTTGGCATTGATAGAAGATGAGCTGACTGGCAGAAGGCAGAAAATGGGGACAAAGGTGGCTTTTTCAGAAGAGTTGTGCAGGTCAGTGCTACGGCCATGACAAATCAGTTTTTAAAAATTTGTTCTTTATTTTACAATGGTTTCTTTGGGAATCTAGAAGAGTATGAATGAAGGTTATGGCATTTGCTCCTCCTGCAGAATGCTCTTCCCGCAGAAGTCGGGAGAGCAGCAGAGCATTAGAGACTGGGGACTCCATAGTTATGGGGACAGACAGGAGGTCCTGTGGGAATGAGAGAGATTCACATTTGATGTGTTGCCTCCCAGGTGCCAGGGTTCATGATGTTTCAGATCGTGTTTTTGGGATCCTTAAGGTGGAGGGGGAGCAGCCCCGAGTCATGTTCCACATAGGTACCAATGACATACGAAAAGAGATTGGGATTCAAGGCAGACATTAAGGGACCTAGGGTGGAAGCTTAGAGCTAGAACAAACATCTTTGGTTTATTACCTGTGCCACATGCTAGAGAGGCGAGGAATAAGGAGAGACAGGAGTTGAACATGTGGCTACAGCAATGGTTCAGGAGGGAGGGATTCATATACCTGGATAATTGGGGCTCATTCTGGGGTAGGTGGGATCTCTACAAACAGGATAGTAAACACCTGAACCAGAGGGGTACCAATATCCAGGCAGCGATGGGAACTGGGGCAATTTGCTAATACTCTTCGGGAGGGTTTAAACTAATTCAGCAGGGGGATGGGAGTTGTAGTTCCAGTGTGCAGAAGGTTGAGAATAGTTCGTTCATAAATACGGTTTCAAGATCACAAGAGTGCACTGGCAAGCAGGGAAGGTGGTTTGAAGTGTGTCTACTTCAACGTCAGGAGCATCCGAAATAAGATCCGGTGATCTTGCAGCATCGGTTGATTCCTGGGGCTTCAATATTGTCAAGGTCGGTTATCGAAATGGGAAGCAATCAAAAGGTCAGTGTTATCCCCACAGACAGAATGGAGGAGTTTATCAAAGCACTCTCGGTTTGATCCCACCCAATGTAAAGGAGACTGTGCTGTGAGTAGCAATGACAGGAGACTGAATTGAAAGAGTACCGGTGAAATGTGGAAGGTTTGTGTGGAGCCTTGGAACGTGAAGAGGGAAGATGTGAATGGGCAAATGTTGCAGCTTCTGCAAATACGTGAAGACGTGTCATGGGGGAGTGGGGAAGTGTTCGGGGTGATGGAGGGTGTCACAGAGGGAAGGCTCCTGTGAAATGCTGACAGTGGCTGGAGGGGAAGATGTGTTGATAGTGCTGTCCTGCTGGTGGTGGTGGGAGTGGCAGAGGTTGATTGTATGCGATTTCTAGTGGAATGGAAACTGAAGACAAGGGGATCTGTATCTGTGCATTCCATCCTTCTTGTACAGGTCACTTGTACAGGACTTGATAAGAAGAAGGTAGTCATATCTGGATTACTCCTATTGCTATGAATTAGTGAGGGTAAGAGTAGAAGGATAGAGCAGATGAATGTGTGGCTGATGAGCTAGTGCATGGGAGAAGGGTTCATATTTTTGGATTATTGGAATCCCATCTGGGGTACAAGTGACCTGTACAAGAAGGATTGAATGCACCTGAAGTGGAAGCGAACTAATATACTGGCAGGGCGATTTGCTAGAGCTGCTTGGGCGAACTTAAACCAGTAAGGTGGGAGGGGGGGGGGGCGGCGATGGGACCCAGGGAGATGCTGAGGGAAGAGATACATCTGTAAATGGTACAGTTGAGAAAAGAAGTGAGTCAAACAATCAGGTCAGGCAGGGACAAATCAGAGATCAAGGTAGAACTGATCAATTAAACTGAATTTCCTTCAATGCAAGAGGCCTAACAGAGAAGGCCGATGAACCCAGGACATGGTTAGGAACATGGGACTGGAATATCATGGCAATTACAGAAACATGCCTCCAGTATGGGCAGGACTGGCAGCTAAATATTCCAGGATACAAATGCTATGGGAAGGATAGAAAGGGAGGCAAGAGAGGAGGGAAAATGCCATTTTTGATGAGGGATAGCATTACGGCTGTACTTAGGGAGAATAGTCCTGGAAAAATATTCAGGGAAGTTATTTGGGTGGAATCGAGAAATAAGAAAAGGATGATCACCTTATCAGGATTGTATTATAGACCCACTAATAACCAGTGGAAAATTGAGAAACAAATTTGTAAGAAGGTTTCAGTTATCTAAGAATGATAGGGTAGTTATGGGAGGGGATTTTAACTTTCCAAATATAGACTGGGACTGTCATAGTGTGAAAGGTACAAATGGAGAGGAATTTGTTAAGATTGTACGAGAAAATTTTCTGAGTCAGTATGTGGATGAACCTAATCGAGAAGATGCAAAACTTGACCTACTCTTGGGAAATAACGCAGGCCAAGTGACTTAGGTATCACTGGGGGAGTGCTTTAGGGCCGGCGACTTTAAACAGTGATGGAAAATGATAGACTAGATCTAATAGTTGAAGTTCTAAATTGGAGGAAAGCTAATTTTGATGGTATTTGGCAAGAACTTTCAAAAGTTGATTGATGTTTGCAGGTAATGGGACGACTGGAAAATGGAAAGCCGTCAAAATGAGATAATGAGATTCCAGAGACAATATAATCCTGTTAGAGTGAAAGGTAAGGCTGGTTTGTACAGGGAATGTTGGATGCCTAAAGAAATTGAGGGTTTGGTTAAGAAAAAGATGGAAACATATGTCAGATGGAGACAGAATCGATAGAGTGAATCCTTCGAATATAAAGGCACTGGGAGTATAGTAAGAAGGAAATCAGGAGGCTAAAAGGAGACATGAGATAGCTTTGGCAAATAGTATTAAGGAGAATACAAAGGGTTTTTACAAATACATTGAGGACAAAAGGGTAACTCAGAAGAGGATAGGGCCCCTCAACGATCAGGAAGACAGCTTTTGTGTGGAGCTGCAGAAGATGGGTGAGATACTAAATGAGTATTTTGCAATAGTGTTTACTGTGGAGAAGGACATGGAAGATATAGAATGTGAGGAGGTAGCTGGTGACATCTTGAAGATTGTCTATATTATGGAGGAGGAAGTTCTGGATGTCTTGAAATGCATAAAGGTGAATAATTTCCCAGGACTTGATCAGGTGTATTCTTGAACTCTCTGGGAAGCTAAGGAAGTAATTGCTGGTCCTCTTGCTGAGATATGTGTATCATCGATAGTCACAGGTGAGGTGCCAGAAGACCGGAGGTTGGCTAATGTGGTACCATTATTTAAGAAAGGTGCTAAGGTCAAGCCATGGGACTATAGACCAGTAAGTCTGATGTTGGTGATGGACAAATTGTTGGAGGGAAACCTGAGGGACAGGGTTAACACATATTTAGAAAGGATAGGACTGATTAGGGATAGTCAACATAGCTTTGTGTGTGGGAGATCATGTCTCACAACTTGATCGAGTTTTTTGAAGAAGTAACAAAGAGCATTGATGAGGGCAGACCAGTTGACATGATCTATGTGGACTTCAATAAGATGTTCGACAAGGTTCTCCATGGGAGACTGGTTAGAAAGGTTAGATCTCATGGAATACAGAGAGAACTGGCCATATAAATACAGAACTGGCTCAAAGGTAGAAGACAGAGTATGGTAGTGGAGGGTGTTTGTTCAGACTGGAAGCCTGTGACCAGTGGAGTGCCACAAGGATTGGTGCTGGGTCCAATGCTTTTCATCATTTATATAAATGATTTGGATGTGAGATTGAGAGAAATAGTTAGTAAGTTTGCAGATGTTACCAAAATTGGAGGTGGAGTGGACAGCGAAGTAGGTTACATCAGATTACAGCAGGAATTTGATCAGATGGGTCAATGGACTGAGGAGTGGCAGATGGAGTTCAATTTCGATAACTACGAGGTGCTGCATTTTGGAAAAGCAAATCTTAGCAAAACTTCAACACTTAATGGTCAGATCCTAGAGAGTGTTGTGGAATAAAGAGACCTTGGAGTGCAGGTTCCTGGAAAGTAGAGTCACAGAATTACAGTCTAGTTAAGAAGGTATTTGATATGCTTTCAGTTATTGGTCAAAGTATTGAATAAAGGAGTGGGGAGGTCATGTTGAGAATGTACAGGACATTGGCGAGGCCACTTTCGGAATATTGTGTGCAATTCTGGTCTCCTTCCTATCTGAAGGATGTTGTGAAACTTGAAAGGGTTCAGAAAATGTTTACAAGGATGCTGCCAGGGTTGGAAGATTTGAGCGATAAGGAGATCTTGGGTGGAGTCTTGAACTCAAAGAAATGAATCGACAATAAGGGACGTTGATTTAAAATGGAGACACAAAGAAATACTTTCTCCGAGAAGGTAATGCCTGTCTGGAATTCCCGAACCTTGAGAGTTGTGGAGGCTCGATCACTGAAAGCATTTATAGAAGAGGTGATTGGTCGAGGGGTGTAAGGGAGGAGCGGAGAACTGCTGGGAAGATGAGTATAACAGTTTAAAATACTTCCCTCAGGCGTCAGAGCCTCCATTTGCCGAGGGGTGTGAGGGAGGAGCAGAGGACTGCTGGGAAGGTGAGTAAAAAACAGCATGTTTTGAACAGAGTGGCGAGGAGAGAGGGCAGAGAGAAACGAGGGCTGCTGCGAAGTTTTTCAGTGGGTGACATCTAAACCCGAGACCATAAACTGTATGGCCTCCCACCCACCCACCTCGTCCAACCTTACTAAGATTCTGTAAAGGTTTTCAGGTTTTCTCTTTTTTTTCTTGTCTTCTCTTCCTTTGTTTAGTCCTGTGCAGGCCTTCAGAATGGCGGGATATGATGTTAGGGCAGTTGCATGTTCCTCCTGCAGAATGTAGCTGATGAGAGACACTTCACATGTCTCTGCCGACTACATCTGCGGGATGTGAAGCCAATTCCATCTCCTTGATTACCGAGTTAGGGTACTGGAGCAGGAGCTGGATGAACTATGGATCATCCGGGAGGCTGTTGGAGAGATTGAAAGGATGTACAGGAAAACGACAGCTGAGTTACAGTCCAGGGGAGGAACAAGAGCCAACAGTTAGGGCAAGGGCCCCTGTGGCCGTTCCCATCAGCAATAAGTATACCGTTTTTGATACTGCTGGTGGGGACGGCCTACTAGGGAAAATCCATAGTTATCAGGCCTCTGGCACTGAACTTGGCACCGTTGCTCAGAAGGAAATGGGAGAATAGAAAAGCGCTAGTGATAGGGGACTCAATAGTTAGACGGATTGACAGGAGATTATGTAAAGATGAGGTGTGAAGGTTCAGTTGGGGCGATTGAGAGTTATAAGGTAGCCAGGAAGGATCGAAAGAGAGAGCTAAGATCAGCAAGAAGGGGACATGAAAAGTCCTTAGTTGGTAGAATTAGGGAAAACCCAAAGGCTTTCTATAGGTATGTCAGGAATAAAAGGATGACTAGGGTAGGTATCGGTCCAGTCAAGGATAGTAGTGGGAAGTTGTGCGTGGAGGTGGAGGAGATTGGAGAGACACTAAATCAATACATTTCGTCAGTATTCACTCAGGAACAGGACACTGTTGCTGATGTGAATATTGAGTCACAAGTGATTAGAATGGATGGCCTTGAGGTATGTAGGGAAGAGGTCTGGGGAATACTGGAAAGGATGAAAATAGATAAGTCCCCTGGGCCTGATGGCCTTTATCCTAGGATCCTCTGGGAAGCTAAGGAGGAGATAGCCGAGCCATTGGCCTTGATTTTTATGTCGTCGTTGTCTACGGGAATAGTGCCAGAAGACTGGAGGATAGCGAATGTGGTCCCCTTGTTCAAGAAGGGGAGTAGGGATAGCCCGAGTAACTATAGGCCAGTGAGTCTCACTTCTGTTGTGGGCAAAGTCTTACAGAGAATTGTAGGGGATAGGATTTATGAACATCTGGATAGGAATAATGTGATCAAGGATAGTCAGCATGGTTTTGTGAAGGGCAGGTCGTGCCTCACAAACCTTATTGAGTTCTTTGAGAAGGTGACCAAGGAGGTGGATGAGGGTAAAGCAGTAGATGTGGTCTATATGGATTTTAGCAAGGCGTTCGATAAGGTACCCCATGGTAGGCTAATGAAAAACTACGGAGGTATGGCATTGAGGGTGCATTAGAGGTTTGGATTAGGATTTGGCTGGCTGGAAGGTGACAGAGGGTAGTAGTTGATGGTATAGGTTCATCTTGGAGTGCAGTTACTAGTGGTGTTCCATAAGGATCTGTTTTGGGACCATTGCTGTTTGTCATTTTTATAAATGACCTAGAGGAGGGGCTTGAAAGCTGGGTGAGCAAGTTTGCGGATGACACGAAAGTCGGTGGAGTTGTGGACAGCGAAGAAGGATGTGGCAGGTTACAGTGGGATATAGATAAGTTGCAGAACTGGGCAGAAAGGTGGCAAATGGAGTTCAATGTAGCTAAGTGTGAAGTCATTCACTTTGGTAGGAGTAACAAGAAGATGGATTACTGGGCTAATGGTCGGATACTTGGTAGTGTGGATGAGCAGAGGGATCTTGGTGTCCATGTACACAGATCTCTGAAAGTTGCCACCCAGGTAAATAGTGCTGTGAAGAAGGCATATGGTGTACTGGGCTTTATTGGTAGAGGAACTGAGTTCCGGAGTCCTGAGGTCATGTTGCAGTTGTATAAGACTCTGGTGCGGCCGCATCTGGAGTATTGTGTGCAGTTTTGGTCGCCATGCTCTAGGAAGAATGTGGAGGCATTGGAAAGAGTGCAGAGGATGTTTACCAGGATGTTGCCTGGCATGGTAGGAAGATCGTATGAGGAAAGGCTGAGGCACTTTGGGCTGTTCTCATTGGAGAAAAGAAGGTTTAGGGGAGATTTGATAGAGGTGTACAAGATGATTAGATAGGGTTGACAGTGAGAACCTTTTTCCGCTAATGGAGTCAGCTGTTACTAGGGGACACAGCTTTAAATTAAGGGGTGGTAGGTATAGGACAGATGTTAGGGGTAGATTCTTTACTCAGAGAGTCGTGAGTTCATGGAATGCCCTGCCAGTAGCAGTGGTGGACTCTCCCTCTTTATGGTCATTTCAGCGGGCATTGGATAAGCATATGGAGGTTCTTGGGCTAGTGTAGGTTAGGTAGGCTTCGGTCGGCGCAACATCGAGGGGCGAAGGGCCTGTACTGTGCTGTATTTTTCTATGTTCTATGTTCTGATGTTCTATTTTGTGGTCAGGAATGGGATGTCACCAGGGTTACAGGATTCTGAAGTGGGAGGGTGAGCAGCCTGAAATCGTGTACATATTATCATTAACGATATAGCCAGGAAAGGGACTGAGGATCTGAAAAGTGACTACAGAGAATTAGGTCGGAAGCTGAAGAGCAGGACCTCAGGTTTGCTCCCGGTGCCACAAGATCGTGAGGTGAGGAACAGTCAGCGAATGCAGGTTAACACATGACTGCGAGGCTGGTACAGGAGGGAGGACTTCAGATACCTCGACCATTTGGATATTTTCTGGGGAAAGTGGGACCTGTACATGAAGGATGGGTTGCGCCTGAACTGGAGGAGCACAAATGTTCTCGGTGGGGGATTTGCTCATGTGATTCTGGAGTTTAAACTAGTTTGGCAAGGGTGTTGGAATCACAGCTACGTATCTGAGAGGGGGCAGTTGTAGATGGGGCAGTGACAGGATGTAGTGAATCTAAAGGGAAGGTTTCTCAAGTGATGAAACAAAGGGATCAGATAAAGTGTGTCTGCTTTAATGCAAGGAGTGTCAGAAATAATAGTGACGAACTTAGAGCATGGATCAATACTTGGGGCGATGATGGTGGGGCCATAACGGAGACGTGGGTTTCGCAGGGGCAGGAATGGTTGTTAGATGTTCCAGGGTTTAGAACATTTAAAAACAACAGGTAGGGTGGAAAAAGAGGAGAGGCTGGAGCATTGCTAATCAGAGAGTGCATCACAGCTATACAAATGAAGGTTGTTGAAGAACGTTTGTCTACTGAGTCAATATGGGTGGAAAATAGGAACAGCAAGGGAGTAGCCACCACACTGGGGGGTTTTCTACAGACCCCCTCATAGCAGGAGAGAGATTGAAGATCTCACAGGCTGGTAGATTTTGGAAAACTGCAGATGTAGCAGGGTTGTTGTTAAGGGTGATTTCAACGTTCCCAATATCGACTGGAACCTCCTTAGTGCAGATGGTTTGGATGGAGCCGTTTTTGTCATGTCTGTTCTGGAGGGTTTCCTTACTCAGTATGTAGACAGGCTAACGAGGGGAGAGGCCATTTTGAATTTGGTGTTCGGCAATGAGCCAGGACAGGTGTTGGATCTTGTGGTGGGGCAACACTTTGGTGAAAGTGATCACAACTGCCTCACACTTACCATAGCCTTGGAGAGGGAAAGGAGCAGTTACCAAGGCAAGATATTTAATTGGGGAAAAGGGAATTATGACACTATCAGACAGGAGTTGGGAAGTACTGACTGGGAGAAATTGTTCGACAAAAAGGGCACAGCAGACATTTGGAGACTGTTTAAGGAACAGTTGTTGCGAGTGATGCATGAATTTATTCCACTGAGACAGTTAAGAAGGGGCAAGATTAAGGATCCTTGGATGATGGGAATAGAGGAGCTTCTCGTCAAAAGGAAGAAGGCAGCTTATGTAAGGTGGAGGAAGCAAGGAGCTAGCACACTTTTAGAAGATTACAGGCTTGCTATAAAGGAGTTCAGAAATGGACTGTGGAGAGCCAGGAGGGGCATGAGAATGGCTTGGCAAGAAGGATTAGGGATAATCCAAATGCCTTTTACTCATGAGTGAGGAATAAGAGAAAGATCATGGAGAAGGCAGGGCCGATTAGGGATAGAGTAGGGAACTTGTGCGTGGAGTCTGAGCAGATAGAGGAAGCCCTAAATGAGTTGCTGCTTCAGTTTTCATGAAAGAAAGGAACTTTGTTGTGGATGAGAACTTGGAGGAGCTGAGATAAAGGCACAATGGACCAGTGAGCCTGACCTCAGTGATGGACAAGTTGTTGGAAGGAATCTGGAGGAACAGGATGTACATATATTTGGAAAGGCAAGGACTGATTAGAGGTAGTCAACATGGCTTTGTGCGTGGGAAATCATGTCTCACAAACCTGATTGAGTTTTTTGAAGAAGCAACAAAGAGGATTGATGAGGGCAGAGCAGTAGATGTGATCTATATTGACTTCAGTAAGGGGTTTGACAAGGTTCCCCATGGGAGACCGATTAGCAAGGTTAGATCTCATGGAATAAAGGGAAAACTAGCCATTTGGATACACAACTAGCTCAAAGGTAGAAGACAGAGGGTGGTGGTGGAGGGTTGTTTTTCAGACTGGAGGCCTGTGACTAGTGGGGTGCCTCAAGGATTGGTGCTGGGTCCTCTGACTTTTTGTCATTTACATAAATGATTTGGATGAGAGCATAAGAGGTACAATTAGTAAGTTTGCAGATGACACCAAAATTGGAGGTGTAGTGGACAGTGAAGAGGGTTACCTCAGATTGCAACAGGTTCTGGATCAGATGGGCCACTGGGCTGAGAAGTAGCAGATGGAGTTTAATTCAGATAAATGCGAGGTGCTGTATTTTGAGAAAGCAAATCTTAGCAGGACTTATACACTTAATGGTAAAGTCCTGGGGAGGGTTGCTGAACGAAGAGACCTTGGAGTGCAGGTTCATAGCTCCTTGAAATTGGAATCGCAGGTAGATAGGATAGTGAAGAAGGCATTTGGTATGCTTTCCTTTATTGGTCAGAGTATTGAGTACAGGTGTTGGGAGGACATGTTGCGGCTGTACGGGACATTGGTTAGGACACTGTTGGAATATTTCATGCAATTCTGGTCTCCTTCCTATCGGAAAGATGTTGTGAAACTTGAAAGAGTTTAGAAAAGATTTACAAGGGTGTTGCCAGGGTTGGAGGATTTAAGCTATAGGGATAGGCTGAACAGGTTGGGGCTGTTTTCCCTGGAGCGTCAGAGGCTGAGGGTTGGCCCTATAGCGGTTTACAAAATTAAGCGAGGCATGGATAGGATAAATAGACAAAGTCTTTTCCCTGGGATTGGGGAGTCCAGACTAGACGGCATAGGTTTAAGGTGAGAGGGGAAAGATATGAAAGAGACCTAAGGGTCAGCTTTTTCATGCAGAGGGTTGTACGTGTATGGAATGAGCTGCCAGAGCATGTGGTGGAGGTTAGTACAACTGCAACTTTTAAGAGGCATTTGGATGGGTTTATGAATGGGAAGGGTTTGGAGGGATATGGGCTGGGTGCTGGCATGTGGGACTAGATTGGGTTGGGATATCTGGTCAACGTGGACAAGGTCCATTCGTGATGGGTCTGTTTCCATGCTGTACATCTCTATGACTCTAAGACGGATGAAGTTGATGTGCTGGAAATTTTGGAAAACATTAAGATTGTTAAGTCCCCAGGGCCAGACCAGATTTTTCCTCGGCTGCTCCAGAAAGCTAGGAAGGATATTGCTAAACCGCTGGCGAAGATCTTTGCCTCCTCACTCCCCACGGGAGTCGAGGAGGACTTGATGAAGGCAAGTGTTGTTCCTCTTTTTAAGAAAGGTAATAGGGAGATCCCTGGCAATTACAGATCAGTCTGTTTTATGTCTGTAGTCAGAAATGTTTTGGAAATAATTCTGAAGGATATGAGTTATGATTGCTTGGAAAAGCATAGCGTGATTAAAGGCAGTCAGCATGGCTTTGAGAGGGGCACGTCATGCCTAACAAATCTTATTGAGTTCTTTGAGAAACTGACAAGACAGGTCGATGAAGTTCGAGAAGTGGATGTTGTGTATATGGACTTCAGCAAGGGATTTGATCAGGTTCCCCATGGTAGGCTCATTCAAAAAGTCAGGAAGTATGGGGTACAGGGAGATTTGTCTATCTGGATTCAGAATTGGTTGGCTGAAAGAAGGCAGAGAGTGTATGTAGATGGAAGGTATTCAGCCTGGAGGTCAGTTTTGAGTGGCGTCCTACCGGGCTCTTTTCTTGGGCCTTTGCTGTTTGCGTTATTTATAAATGACTTGGATGAGGAGGTTGAGGGGTGGGTTAGTAAGTTTGCCGATGACACAAAGGTGGGAGGTGCCATTGATATTATCGATAGCTGTTGCGGGCTGCAGCAATATTGACAGGATGCAGAGCTGTGCTGAGAAATGGCAGATGGAGTTCAACCTGGATAAATGTGAAGTAATGCATTTTGGAAGTTCGAACTCGAATGCTGAGTATAGAATTAGAGACAGGGTTCTTGGCAGTGTGGAGGGATCTCGGTGTTCAAGAACACAGATCCCTCAAAGTTGCCACAAAAGTGGATAAGGTTGTTAAGAAATTATGTAGTGTTTCGGCTTTCATTAACGGGGGATCACGTTTAAGAGCCGTGAGGTTTTGCTACAGCTCTACAAGTCCCTGTTGAGACCACACTTGGAATATTGTGTCCAGTTCTGGTCACACTACTATAGGAATGATACAGAAACTTTAGAGAGGGTGAAAAGAAGGTTTACCAGGATGCTGCCTGGACTGGAGGGCTAGCCTTATGAAGAGAGTTTGACAAAGCTTGAACTTTTCTCTCTGGAGAGGAGGACGAAGAGGAGTGAACTGATCGAGGTATACAGAGTAATGAGAAGTATAGATAGATTCAATAGCCAGATATTTTTCCCCAGGGCAAGATTGACTGGACGAGGGGTCATAGTTTTAAGATATTAGGGTAAAGGTATAGAGGGGATATCAGGGGTATGTCCTTTTCACAGAGAGTTATGAATGAATGGAATGCGTTGCCAGTGGTGGTGGTAGAGCAGAGTGATTTGGGACATTTAAGCGACTGCTGGACATGCACATGGATAGCAGTGAATTGTTGGGTGCATAGGTTGGGTTATTCTATATTACATTGGGATTAATCCTCGGCACAACCTCGTGGGCCAAAGGACCTGTTCTGCGCTGTACCTTTCTATGTTCTAGGTAGATAGCTTTTTGACACATCGGCGAGTTGAGGGGTACAAGCAGTTGACAGGAAAGTGGGATTGAGCCCTGCAGTCTATCAGCCTTTTTCTTACTGGGGCTAAACATCCTATTCCTGTTCTTAGAACATATGAAAATGTGAAATATTACTGAAAATGTAGTGGTTCTTTTCCTAGACGTTGCATTCAGGGAGAGCAGAGGATTCAGTTGATCTCACCCTGAGGGAGGTATGGGGACTGTATTCACAATGCATCTCGTCCTGACCAACATCTGAAACAGAAGTTGTAGAGAGGGGTCGGCTCGATAGAGGGGTTGTGGGGTCAGAGGGCTGTTCCTGATGCAGCCCAGATTTTTCAAGTATATTTTCCGAATCTACACTTAACTATCAGAGTGCCCTCAATCTGCTCCTTGGGTAGCAGGTTCAAGGGGCTGAATGGAACATCAGAAGATGGGACTGAGGAGCACAATGGAGCTTTCAACCCTTTGACATGACTCCAGCAGTAAATAAGATCATGGCTCATCTCATTGATGTCCCAGCTGCATTTTTCTGTTCATGCCCCATTACCCCTGATTCACTTGCCTATCCAAAATCAAACTAAGTCAGCTACAATATAATTTAAAGATGCATCCAGCAGAAACCTCTGGGAAAGAAAATTCTGTTTGAATGAATTCTCACTTTGTGACTTTCTCCTCATCTCTGTACTGTCCACGGTTGGATGGGTCACTGTTTCCTTTTCCAGTCCCACTCCTGCACTGGTCACAACAGATTTTAAATGTAACCAGGTTGGTGATATGGCCAATGATATCAGTCTGAGACCGGATCAGGTTTCTTGACAGGAATAGGTCAGCCAGATTTCTTTTGAAAATGTGTTGCTGGTTAAAGCACAGCAGGTTAGGCAGCATCCAAGGAATAGGAAATTCGACGTTTCGGGCATAAGCCAACGTCGAATTTCCTATTCCTTGGATGCTGCCTAACCTGCTGTGCTTTAACCAGCAACACATTTTCAACTGTGATCTCCAGCATCTGCAGACCGCATTTTTTACCAGCCGATTTCTTTGGTCAGCCACATATAACTGGTTTATTCCTGAAATAGGTTTCCTCAACACAGGAGCAAAGCCTAATGACAATAAGTTACGGTCAACACAGATACCTTTTGGCTCTGCACCTGACCCACTCTCGTCAAGATCTTGTTTGATTCAAAAAGCTCATCTCTCAGTCGAGGGTAACCTGCAAAACCGCCGTCATACAAGCCCTCCATCCCAGGAATTAGTGAAGTGAAAGATTTCTGAACTGCTTCCAATGTAATTATATCTTTTCTCAGTTAAGAAGAAAGAAAAAGGAGAGACCTTCACACGCAGCCCTCCTGATGTGTTCTCAGTCAGACTGGGTACAATGCAGCAACACATCCTTCCTACAAAGTTGATTCAAAGTCCTCCCATGGGCACATTTAATGCTTTTTGTTTTCCTTAAGAATTATATTCAATTTATTACAGAAATGACGAGATTTATTTTCATAGATTTTGTGACAATCTTCCTTAGAGAACATTGGAGGCAGAAATGGTGAATATTTTGGAGGCTCAGACAGATAGATTCATGAATAACAATGGAGTAAAAGATATACAGGGTATACAGGAGCTTGTGATGTGGGAGAAAATCCTGGTAGTGATGCAAAATGAAACTGTGGATGCCTAGAACATTCAAGAATACAAGAGAAAAAGAAATGCTAATGTGGTGAAAAATTTTAAAATATTAACAGTGATAGAATAAAACCACAATCGTCCCAAATGATATTGGGGGCTGCTCTCTCATTAGAGAGAGATCACTTATGGTGGTTTATCTTCAGGGTCACCACACCTCGGGCAAGGGGTTGAGATTGAGAAAGTGGGCCCTTCATGGTCACATCTGTCAGCGTGGAGGATTGAACCTGTGCTGTTGGATGTCCTCTGTATCACAAGCAGCTATTCACCCATCTGAGTGCAAGACAATGCAACTGCTATGGACAAAAATAGTCGCAGACAAAACACTATAGAAAATCTGATAACAAGGAAGAAGCTACCATTCAGGTAATGTTCAAGATAACTGTTGGGGAAAAAAAAAACGATCTCTGCTAGAAATTGTATTTTATAAAGAGGGTTAGATGCTGTCTTTGGCTGAACACAATGAGGCGAGACAAGCGAAATAGCCAGAATTAATAACTGTGATTGGATATCGACAGCCAGGATATAAAGAGTTGACTGATGACCATGAAAGCATTGTTAATTGTTGAAAAATCCCATCTGGTTTACTAATGCCCTGCAAGGAAGGACACCTGCCATCCTTCCCTGGTCTGGCCTGCATATGAATCCAGAGCCACAGACTCTCACCTGTCCTCTGAAATGGCCGAGCAAGCTAATCAGTTTTTCAATCGTGAGAAAGTCACAACATCGAAATTAAACCAGACAGCCCATCTGGCATTGACCTTGAGAAGAAAGGAACAAAAACAGTTTGCAGCCAGAAAGAGGCCCTTTGGCCCTCCAAGCCTTAGCTGATCCAAATCCTTGGTCTAAACATTTTGCCCAATTCATAAGTATCTGTATCCCGCTGCTCCCCACCCACTTGTACATCTGCCCAGAAACATTGTACTACCTCAGCTGACAGCGCATTCCAGGCACCTACTACCCACTGTGTAAAGTACTTGCTGTGTATATCCCGCTTAATACTTTCACCTCTCACCTTGAACACGTGACCTCTCGTTATTGAATCCCTCACCCTGGGAAAAAGCTTATCTCTATCAACCCTGTTTATACCCTTCATGATATTGTAGACCTCAATCAGGTACACCCTCAATCTCCTTTTTTCTACTGAGAACAATCCTAACCTACTCAACCTCTCTTCATAGCTACATATCAGGCAACATCCTCGTAAACCTCCTCTGGACCCTCTCCAAATTGTCCACATCCTTTTGGTCATGTGGCGACCAGAACTGTAGGTTAAAATCTTCGAGGAGAAAGTGAGGATTGCAGATGCTGGAGATCAGAGCTGAAAATGTGTTGCTGGAAAAGCGCAGCCCTTCCTGAAGAAAGACTCATGCCGGAAACGTCGATTCTCCTGCTCTTTGGATGCTGCCTGACCTGCTGCGCTTTTCCAGCAACACATTTTCAGACCAGAACTGTGCACAATATTCTAAATATAGCAGAACCAAAGTCTTATACAATTTTAACATGACTTGCCAGCTCTTATACTCAACACCCCGTCCGATGAAGGCTGGCATGACATATGCCTTCTTGACCACTCTATCCACCTGTCCAGCCACCTTCAGGGTACAATGGACAAGAACTCCCAGATCCCTCTGCTCATCAGCTTTTCCCAATGCTCTTCCTTTTGCAGTATACATGATTTAGAAATGCTGGTGTTGGACTGGGGTGTACTATGTTGAAAATCACACAACACCAGATAATAGTCCAACAGGTTTAATTGAAAGCACAAGCTTTCGGAGTTCCGCTCCTTCATCAGGTGGTGGTCCTGACAGGGGCTGAGTGGGTTCATCCCGTCCCTTTTGTAACAGAATCGAGGGGCTGAATGGCCTCCTCCTGTCCTTCTATAACAGGCCTGAAACATTAAATGACACAGCAACCCGTGGGTGATGAGCAGCTGGTAAACTGTACCTGATGGAGTTCCTCCTCAGTTACAGAAACACACAGAGGACTCCAGGTGTCCTCTCAGTAACACCTTGTACAGCTGCAGTAACACTTCTGTATGCTATGATTGATTCCCTTTGCAAAATGTGCCAACGCTCCAGCTTTCTACCTCTTCAAGTAGTAAAAGGTTGGTGTGAGTTAAATGGTCTCCCTCCTATCTCTCTGTAACAGGCACATGGAGACAGAATTGCTTCCCCCTGTTCCTGAGCAGCAGTCTCAATGCAATGAATGATGTCTGAAGGTTATGAAAGGATTTGATGACAGGGCACTTAAAACTAGGAGCAGCATTACCTAAACTCAGTGGATAATAAATATTGTTACTCTGGATTATGGTTTCTAGAAATTTCCTCACCAGTGATTTTATGCAGCTAGTCTATTATTTTATTCCTGTCTCCTTTTGTAAACGGGGTGAAACATATACAACCCTGCAGTGTTCTGGTACTACTCTCACATACAGGAAAGAAAGATTAAAAAGATTGAAAGATTTATGGCCCATTCCTCATCAACCCTCACACAATCCATCCAGTCCCAGTAAATATTTCCCTATTGTGATACGAAAAGTGATGTAAGGAAGGGGTTAACTGAGCCTGTTTATTTTGTGACTGTGATTAATGTCAGTCTCCATGGATTCTAATTATCCCAATGGAAGCTTTCCATTTTTAATAATAAATGGGCTCCGTTCAATGTGTTATCCCAAAGTATGAACAGGAGCATCACCGACAGCAGGGATCAGCAGCTCCAGAGAGACGGGGCCGAGAGATCCGACTCTGAGAACGTTAGACTGGAATATTCCAACAATGGACAGAAGTTTTTCCTATGATGTTTGGTATCTTTCTACATATTATGATCAATTTTCTTTAACAAAGCGGTTGAAACTTGTGTGTTACATTATTCAATATTTTTATTATCCTATCCTGGCTATTGTTGGTGTCCCTGGTAAGTGTCATAGTCCAGTTACTATTTGAATAAACTATGCTTAACTGTTGTTACCAGTCTTTCCATTAGCTCGACAGTAATTGCTGCATTTAAGGTTCCTGCTGAGACTCTGAATCCAGATATTCACTCTACAAATTGCTACTAACTGCATCATTCAGCATGTTCACTCAATCGCTCTCTCTTTGATTCTGTCAGTGTCTCTCATGGGTCTCTATGGTGACCAACTCAATTTCAGATGTGAACCATGGTTCATTGCATCACTGCCTTTTTGTTATTTAAATATTGAGAGGCCACTGTCTTTTGTTTCCTTACAAACTCTATTTCCTTCTTCTGACTCCATCCCAGTCCTGGTCAATAACTGAGGTGATCCTTTAACCATGAGCTGATTCCTGACACCATACCCTGACTGTTCCATATTTTAACTGATGACACCTCCAGAATATACTTCACTGGCACGTTCCATTTGCTATTTGAACCTTGAGCTATGAAACACATTCTTAATGATGCCAATTATCTGCTGCTGACACACCCAATGTTAAACCTGCAGAAGTAGATCTGCATTGATACTCTATGGCGCATATTGGAACTCACACCAAAATCCCATCTGTCATCATTCCTGTGCACACTGAGCTATATTGTTCTTGGGTATGGCAATGTCTTCATTTTAATATTCTCAAACACATTCTCACATCTGTCTATGAAATATCCCTCAATCTCTCTCTTTCTGTCCATTACCCAAACAATTACCTGTTGATTTCATTTGTGTATTGTCATCACATGCCCGTGAGTACAGTGGAAAGCTCTGTTTTACAAGTAGTACAGATAGATTTGTTTTTCTTTCTTCATTCATGAAATGAGGGTATTTCCAGCTGAGACGGCAATAATTGTCCATCCGTAATTGCCCACAGTGCAGTTAAGAGTCAATCACATTTCTGTGGGTCTGGAGTCACGCGTAGGCCAGACCAGGTAGGGATGGCACATCGGTGAACCGGGTGGATTTTTTCCCACCAACCAACAATGGATTCGTGGTCATCATTAGACTCTTCATTCCAATTTTTATTTTAATCAAATTCAAATTCTACCACCTACCATTGAGATTCGAACCAGCATCCCCAGAACATTATCTGGGTCTCTGGATTTACGTGATACCACGAGGCCATCGTCTCTTCTGGTCATAGCCCACAAGGGCATACAGATCATCAGATGCTTAGATGGAGTGAGCTGGGAAGAAGCTGTTTCTGAAATTGCTGGTGCATGTGTTTAGGCTTTTATATCTTCTGCCTGATGGGACAGCTTGTAGGAGACCATTACGGTGGTGGATGGGTCTTCAGTAATGTTGGAGCCTTTCAGTGGTAGCAAACCATGTAGTTGGAGCCCATCGATGGAAGAGTGGCTCCCGTGATGGTCTGGGCTCTGCCCACAACATTCTGTAGTTCCTTACGATCCTTGGCAGAGCTTTTGCCACAGCAGGTGTTTACCCACCCAGACCGTATACTTCCAATGGGGCATCAGTAAATGTTGGTGAGGGTCTTTATGGACACACCAAAGTTCCTGAGGCGCCTGAGGAAGGAGCAGCATTATTGTGCTTCTTGATCATTGCACCTACATGGGAATTCCAGGACAGGTTGGTCATTATTATCACTGAGGATTTGGACCCTCACAACTCCTGCTCTGTTGGTGTAGATGCGGTGTATTCTCCTTCTTTCTTTCTGAAGTCAATGATCAGTTCCTTAGTGTTACCAACATATAGTAGGAGGTTATTCTCATTGCACTACATAATCAGGCCCTCTCTCTCCCCTTTCTGTATTCTGACTCTTTGTTGTTTGATATCTGTTCTATTAAGTGGTGTTATCAGTGAACTGAAATATTTTGGAATTGGCAACAGAGGTGTGGGTATACAGGGTGTACAGTAGGGGGCTGAGGGCACATCCGTGGGGGGGGGGGGGGGGGGGCTCCAGTGTTGAGTGTTATTGTGGAGAATGTGCAGTTGTCTACCTTCACTGATTGTTGTCTGTGGGTCAGAAAGCTGAGGAAACCAGCTGCAGAGACAGACCTGAGACCAAGGTCACACAGTTTTGCGATGAGTCTGGAGGGGATAATGGTGTTTAAGGTGGAGCTGTAGACAATGAGCAGGAGTCTGTTGCAGGTGTCGGTGTTGGCCAGATATTCCAGGGATGAATGCAGGGCTACAGGTTGGCATCTTATGTGGCCCTGTTCTGTCGGTAGGCAAATTGTGGGGGATTTTGGCAGGCTGGGAGACGAGAATTGATGTGGGCCATGAACAGCCTCTGAAAGCACTTCATGATTATTGAGGTCAGAGCCACTGGGTGGTAATCATTAAGGCACATTGCATGTGCTTTCTCAGGTACTGGGATGATGGTGGTCTTCTTGAAGCAGGTGGGAACTTTGGCTTGTAGGACGGAGTGGTTGAAGATGTTGGTGAATACCTCTGCCAGTTGGTCCACAGGATCTGAGTGCTCGTGCAGGAACACCATCTGTGGCCACCACTTTCCTTGGTGTCACACCCAGTAAAACCGATCTGAAACCATGTGGTTCAAATCTCACCTGCAGGCCAGTCGGTTTTCCCTGTATCCTTGCCGGTTTCGTACACCTCGGCAGTCCGGGATGTCTGTGACGATTCTGTCGCTTCAATAGGTGAGTGAGTCAGGTCTGGATAGGTGGGGGCTCTGCCAGGATGAGATATCATGAGGTTAGTCCTTGGGCCTGGTCTAGTCCTTGGGGTGGGGTTGGGTTGCAGCAGAAGGATTTTTGATCAGGATGGTCCCTGGTGTCACTGGTGCGAGGCTGCTGCTCCAAAGATACGTGAGTCTAATTGGAATGGGACGGGGATTCTCTTGGTTGTGTCTCTATGGGTCCAGGCCTTCTCAGGATTGTGTTTCTGTTGGTCCTGGTCAATTTTTGGTTGTGTCCCTGCAGATCTGGGCCTTCCCAGGATTGTATTGCAGTTGCTTTGGACCTTCTTAGGGTTGTGTCTCTCTGTGTGTTCCGGCCTTCTCATGATTGTATTGATGGGGGTCTGGGTCTTCTCAGGGTTGTGTCAGTGTGGGTCCTGGCCTTCTCAGGGTTTTGTCACTGAGGTTGTTGCTTCTCAGGGTTGTATTCCTGGCGGAGTGTGCAGCGGAACCTGGGAGCCCTTGTGTGCCAGTCGCTGAAGGTAAAGAAGGCAAAATGGCGCATTGGGAGAGGTTTCTGGTACAGGAGCAAGGATGGGTTGTCACAGATACGCAGGCCCTTGGGGAGGCCACACTCAGAATACTGTGTGCAGTTTTATTCTCCTTCTCTGAGGAAGGGGGCTTTTGCTCTCGAGGGAGTGTAGTGAAGGTTTACCAGGCTGAATCTGACATTAGAAGAGACATTGGTTCAGTTAGGATTGTTTTCGCTGGAGTTCAGATAAATGAGAGGGGATCTCAGAGAGAGTTATGAAATTATTAGGACCAGACAGGATAGGTGCAGGGAGGCCGTTCTCGATGGTGGGTGTGTCCACAACAAGGGTTCACAATCTGAGGATTAAGGGTCGACCATTTAGGATAGTGATGAGAAGACATTTGTTCACCCAAAGAGTGGCGAGTCTGTGGAATTCATTACCACAGGAAGTAGTTGATGCTGAAAAATTGAAGGAGGCGGCTGGATACAGGTATCCCCCACTATCCCGAAATAGAGCATTCCGAGGAAACCTTATGTCAGCTGAGATGGTATAAAGTGAAGAAGCATTAATTTAAATGAGAAAAGTTCCACCTTTGATCGTAAAAGCAAAAATCCTTTCTCGGTTTGCGAAAACTGATACTAATGTCAGTCTTCCATAAAAGTGAAGTGGCATAAAGCAAACTTTTCAAAAGCCGGGAACAGCTGTATCTCATTTGGAATGAATGCAGCTAAAGGTTATGGGTAGAAAGCAGGATTAGGTTATTGGTTGAACGATGATCGTAATCGATGGCGGAGCAGCCTCAGAAGGCTGATTATCCTCCTTCTGCTCTTATCCTTTTTGTTTCTGTGCTATGTTTCTCAGGGTTGTGTTTCTCTGGGTCTGGGCCTTCTCAGGTTTTTGTCTTCATGGGTCTGGATCTTCTCAGGGTTGTCTTTGTGGATCAGGGCCTTCTCTGTGTTGTGTCTCTGGGACTGGGCCCTCTCAGGGTTTGTCTCTGTGGGTCTGGGTTTTCTCAATGTTGTGTTTCTGTGGGTCCTGGATTTCTCAGAACTGTAATTCATTTAAAAGAACCTTATTAGCCATTTTTACAAACTTGGAATTTAGTGTTAAATGTGTGCAACTCATAAGATATGACAATAAGATCTGCTATAGAGAACTCACAAAGAAACATATGGTTTTGGCTCCATCTTGACTCTAGAATCTAGTTGTTCACAATATAATGATTTCCAACATGCATGTTCTCTTTCAAACAATGATTCTTACGTGTACCACCTCCAATCCCCACCAACCCCTCCAAATCTGGTCAGTGTTAGGGAAACTACTGGAGAAAATAAGGAAGGAGAAAACTGATCTGCGTTTGTCGAGGCAAGGTTTGATCAGGGAGAGTCAGCATGACCTTATCAGAGGGATGTTATGCCTTACAAATTTGAATTAATATTTGAATAGTTTCTGTGGTTTTTCAGCAAGCCCTTTGACAAAATCCCACATGAGAAACTGAAAAAATCTCATGGTATCAAGAGTAACTTTTCAATTTACATCTAAAACTCTCTTTGTGGCAGGAGAAAGAGAGTGGTAGAAGAAGGCTGTTTGTGTGACTGGAGACCAGCGTCAGGTGGTGTACCACAGGGGTCAGTGCTGTCCCTTATTATTTGTGGGTATACATCAATAATACAGATGTGAATGTGGAGGGGAGTGTGACAAGTAAGTTTGTGTTTGACACAAAGATTAGCCAGGTGGTTGCAGTGAGGAGGAAGGTCTTATGTGAAAAGAGGCTACAGCTGGAAGATATATAATGGAATGGTGTAGGTTAGATAGGCATCAGAATAATTTCACAATTCGGTGCAACATCGTGGGCTGAACAGCCTGTACTGCGCTGCAACGTTCTTTGTTCGATGTTCTCTAAATGGTCAACTGGGCAGATCAATGACAGGTGAAAATTAAACCTGATAAATGTAAGCTGATCCCCTATGGAAAGAGGAACCAGACAATGAATGACAGCACACTAGGAGGCTCAGAGAGTGATTCTCCACAGGTCCCTAAATGTGACTAGACAGAGTAGTAGATGAGCAAAGAAGGTTACAGGGGAACGCAGGTGTAGTCTTCATTCATCGTGGTATAAATTATAAAGGGCTATACAAGACAGTGATTAGTCCAAGATGGAATAGTGTGTGCAGTTCTAACCAATCACACTACAGAGAGGATGTGATTGCTCTCAAGGGGGTGCAGAGGAGATTCATCAGGATGTTCTCTGGGATGGAGCATATCAGCTAAGGACAGAGATTTGAGAAGTTCGGGTTAGTTGCTTTGGAACAGAAAAGGCTGAAGGGGATGTAATTCTGAAATGTAAGTTTACGATGGGCACGGACAGGATGGATAGATAGCAGCTATTCCTTTTAGTCAACATGCCAAGAACAAGAGTGCACATTTTTGAAGCACAGTGTTTGAAGCTGAGAGACGATACGAAGATTGCTTTGCAGCCAGATGGTGCTGTGTCTGGAATGCACTTTCGCAGAGGGTAGTTGCCATGGGTAACCTCACAACAATTAAAAAGTACTTGGGCGAGCACTTGAAGTGCCATAGTTAAAACCACACCACACCAGGTTATAATCCAACAGATTTAATTGGAAGCACTAGCTTACAGAGCGTGGCTCATTCATCAGGTGGTTGTAGAGTATGTCTCCACAACCATATACTCCACAACCACCTGAAGGAGCAGTGTCCAAATGCTAGTGATTCCAATTAAACCTGTTGGACGAAACTGGGGGTTGTGTGATTTTTGATTTTGTGCATCCCAGTCCAATACCGGCATCTCCAAAATCTTGAAGTGCCAGAACATTCACGGCTCAGGGCCTTCTGCAGCAAAGTGGGAATAATGGGGATCGTTCTGTATTTCTGACAGTACAGAGTTTGTGCTTCTGTGGTCGTATAGTTGTGGAAGGTCAACGATGGAGCAGCTTAAGACAGGCATTGATGGGTTTCTGAAGAGTATATTAACAATTGTTATAAGAATGAGCTGTAATACCTTATAAAAGTAAACCAATGGGAAATGTAAGAGAAAACAAGTGCAACGTCCTTACAGTTACAGTAACCGGAGAATGGCCAACAGGAAATTGGGAGAATAATGAAGCAATTACTTCAGTTCTGACTTCAAAGAGAAAAAAGAAACAAAGCAAAATAAATCTTCTCAGCAACATAAGAAAACCTAAGTCTGGTGAGAAAAAGGAATGAGAAGGGACCTATGAAATAAATAGTTTGAGAACATATCTTGAATGAGAATTAGGCATTGACAACGTCAACATAGTTAAAATGGAGAAGCAATGGATGCAAAGCATTTGGATTTTCAGGAAGATTTTTCATCAAGTCCCAAGTCTAGTGTGCAACATCAAATGTTTTAGAATAAGGCTAATACATGGAAAAGGTTTTAGAATGGGAGAGCTGAGAGGAAAAAAAAGTCTTTTTAGAGTGGAAGTCACGAACGATATCGCAGGGATTGGTGCTTGGACCCTAGCTATTCACACGACACATCAAACATTCGGTTCAGGGAATCAAATGCCATATCCCCAAGTCTGCTGAGAGCACTAAACAATGTCAGACTGTGAATGGTTGAGGAGGATGTAAAAGGCTCCAAAGGTGATTTAGACAATGGTGGGGGGGAGGGGGGGGGGTGAATGGGCCAATACATGGCAGATGAAGAGCAATGTGGATAGATGTTACTTTGTGCACTTTAGTGAGAAAATAGAATGGCAGCCTAGCATTTGAAAAGGAATTGGCTGATTTTTTTTTCTATAAGGATTTTTATGCTTTATTTTTGTTTTCTTCTGTGCAGACCTCGGAGGTTCATGCAGGACAGTGAGTTCTGAAGCCAGAAATCAATTCTGGGAATGGCATTAGCATGCTGACCAGGATACATAGATCCACCAAGTGGGTAACTGTAACATTGAAAATGATCTGGATCTACTTGTACATTTGTCACTGAAAGCAATATTGCAGGAATAGAAATCACGTAGGAAGATAAATGGTGTGTTTGTCTTCATTTCATGGGGATTTGAATCCAGGAATAAGGGTGTCTTACTGCAGCTGTACTTAGTGAGAGTTCACCGAGAACATTCTGCAGTATTATATGCAGTTTGATCTCTTCCCCTCAAAAGGACAACCTGACTTTGAGGAAGTGCAGGAAAGGATAGCCAGACTGATCTCTGGGATGACAGGCTTGCTGTGTGAGCAGAGTTTGAGTTGAATGGGCCTGTTTTCCATGAGTTTTTGGAAAATGAGTGGAGAACTCAGTGAAATATATAACACTCAGAGGGTGAGGCAGATTGGAAGCAGTGATGATAATTCCTCTGGCTGTGACATCTTAAACAAGACACCACAGTATTAGGAACAGGCAGGTCACTCTGCATTAAGATGAGAACAGATGTCTGCACTCAGAGATTGGTGAACCTGGAGAATTCTTTCCCTCATAAGGCTATGGTCACCAGGCACTGATTTCTGAATAAGGATTTCTAGACACTAGGGAGATGGTAAGAGAACGGGAGTATGGTGTGGAGATAGAGGATCAGCTATCATTATATTGAATGGGGGAGTAAAATAGATAGACCAAAGGCACCACTGCAGTTCCTAATTTATATTTTTCTGATGGTTAATCACATTAAGAGATGTGTACATAATGTTGGAAAAGCGCATTGAGGAATTGTGCGAAGGAGCAGCACTCCGAAATCTAGTGCTTCCAAATAAACCTGTTGGACTATAACCTCGTATCCTGTGATTTTTAACTACACCGGTGTGGAGGGTGTTGGAGCAGCTTGGACACACATCTTTGAAACTTATTCAAAAACAGAAATTGCAGGAGAAACTAAGCAACTGAAGAATGAAAGCAGAATTAACCTTTCGGGTACAGTGACCCTTCTTCAAAGCTCCCAGTCTCTCCAGTAACTTTTGTTTTGGTTTCAGATTTCCAGAATCCACAGTTTTATTGTAAGTGTGTTCTGTGCCTATTCAGTACTGGAGAAACTCAGCAGGTCTGGCAGCATTTGCAGAGACAGAGAAACAGAGTTAACATTTCAATTCCCGCATGACACTTCTTCAGAACTGAAAAGGATTAGAAAATAGGCTTTTCAGTCCCTGAAGAAAGGTGATGGAAAACAAAAGGTGTGGAGCTGCAGTGCCGCAGACAAACAGACTTTGAATTGTGGTGAAAGAGAAACTGTTGGGTAAAAGGGAATCTTGTGCTGAATCATTTGAAACAAATCACTCACGAGAGGGAACCTTGAGTAATCAATGAGCTTTCTTCATGGTAATGGGGAATACCTCTTAATTCAGTCCGACATATTCCATTGAAATACAGAAGGTTACAATTTCTACAGTAAAATACAAGCCAACTACCCATTAATTACACAACCTAGGGGAAGTCATAAGGTTCACATACATTGTAGACATTCAGAAATGAAGGTCTGGACAACACTGGTTATTACCTTATACTGCAGGTTCAGCTCGGCTAGAAAAACCGATAAGGGACAGAGAGAAACAATACATCATTCTATCAGAGCTATCTAATGGCACTGAGGAGCAGAGACAGCCTGCAGCTGCAAGGTCAGGCTATCAAAACAGAATCCCTCGGACAGGGGTCAGACAGCACTACACTAGCAGGCTACACTTTACTGCAAACATTAACTTTGTGGCAAAAATGGCTTCCACACACTTTTGTGGCAATTTTTGACAAACTCTCCCACAGAAACAGATGTAGAATGGACATAAATTAAGCTGAGAATGGAGGAAATTGGTTCTCACTGTTGAGTGCTTAAACAAGATGAACTAGACACAAATAAGACAAGGTCAATGGGTGACCATGAGGGAAATTGGAGAATACTTATAGTCGGTCCCGGCAGTGAAGTTATGGAAATAAATATTAACGCCTACAGGCTGTAAAGTAACGAAATATAAAATGAAGAGTTACTTGAGCACTGCTGTACTTCATTGGAACATTGCAGTAGCCTTGGACTGAAAAGTTAGCATGTGAACAAGGTAGGTTATTGAAATGGGAAACAATGAGAAGGTCAGGGTTATTCCTACAGACAGTGTGGAAGTGTTCCTCAAAACAGACTTTGTTTGGTCTCACAATGTAAAGGAGACTGCATTGTGAGCAGCAATGACGGGAGGCTGGATTGAAAGAGTAGAAGTGAAATGCTGCTTCACCTGGAAGGTGTGTCTGGGGCCTTGGACAGTGAGGAGGGAAGAGGTAAATGGGCAAGTGTTGCAGCTTCTACAATTGCATGGGAAAGTGTAATACCAACGTGGCGAAGTGTTTGAGGTGATGAAGGGTGTCAGGGGGAATGGTTCCTGTGAAATTCTGACAGTGAATGGAAAGGGAAGAAACGTTCGATTGCACTGTCCTGCTGGGGATGATGGAAGTAGTCGAGGATGATCCTTTGAATGTGGACTCGATTGCAGTGGAAACTGAGGTCAAGAGGATTTCTGTCATTCTGCAGGAAAGGAAGGGAAGGAGGGAGGGCAGAAGCAAGGGTGATGGGTGAGTCAGAGCAGAAGGATATGTCTACCAGAGTTGGATGGATTTCTTGGTGAGGGAAAAGGAGGTCATGTTGGAGGCTTCCAACTGGTATGTGGTATCACCAACAGAAATGACAGATACAGATAAACTGGGAATTACTCTCAGCTGATCAGCGGGCAATAATTTACATGTAGAGGATTCCACAAGTAAAGTGCAATCTGAAAGGATTGAAACCATTTCCACATAAGGCTGTGGAGGGAAGGTCATTGGGTCGATATAAGACTGAGATAGATAGGTTTCTGAGTATCAAGTGGATCAAGGGTTATGGGGCGAAAGCAGAAGAATGGGGTTGAGAAACTTATCAGCCATAATTGAATGGCAGAGTAGACTTGATGGGATGAATGGCCTTATTTCAGCTCCTTTGTCTTGTGAGTGTTCCTGCATCTAAAACAAAGTTAAAATGCTGATGCAGCAAGTAACTAGGTTGGTTCATTAGGCTGATTCCTGGAATGAAAGTGCTGACTTTAGGCGTTTATTGACTGTCATTGAAATGCATGATAACAATACTGAAAAATACAAGATACAAGAGGGGGCTTGACAAGGTATATGATGAGAATGTGTTCCCACTCCTGGGTGCAGTCTTGAACTTGGGGACATCGATACAGAATAATA
The DNA here is from genome assembly GCF_020745735.1 of Hemiscyllium ocellatum. Taxonomy (NCBI): domain Eukaryota; kingdom Metazoa; phylum Chordata; class Chondrichthyes; order Orectolobiformes; family Hemiscylliidae; genus Hemiscyllium; species Hemiscyllium ocellatum. The sequence goes on from NC_083426.1 coordinate 58,283,379, forward strand.
GAAATTGATTTAAAACTGAGATGCAAAGAAATGTATTCTCTCAGAAGGTAGTGAATGGCTGGAATTCCCTCACCCAGAGAGTTGTGGAGGCTAGATCACTGGAAATATTTGCAGATGAGGTGGATGGGCTTTTGACATATTGGTGAGCTGAGGGATAGGCAGGAAAGTGGGGTTGAGCCCTGGAGTCGATCAGCCATGTTCTTATTCAATGACAGGGTCGGCTTGAGGGGCTGAATAGCAAAGGAACTGTTTATTTTCCTGGAAGTTGGGTTATGCAATGTTGCACTCAGGGAGAGCAGTGGATTTGGTTGAACTAACCCTGGGTGAGGTCTGTGGTCTGTATCACAGTGAATCTGAGTCTGCAGCATTGACTCCAAACTCTCCCCATCTGAAAGTGCCACACTCCTCTCCCTCCACTCCAATCCCAACCTCACCATTAAAGCAGCTGACAAGAGAGTGCAGTAATAGTTTGGCGCACTGCCCTCTACCTTGCCAAAGCCACATGCTAACTCGCTGGCATCACCTCATACTGCCTGCTAAATTATGATCAGATCATCATCGCCGAGACCACCTCCAATCTCATCACCTCCCATTCACAGCATCCAACCTCCTCGTTCCCCAACAGTGCACCACCCATTATGATCTTCTCTCCAAAGCTCAATAACTGACTCTCCAGCCGACTGATTATTACTGCCTGCTCCTGCCCCAATGAGCCCATCTCTCTTTATCTTGGCTCTGTTGATCCAGGAATTCTCCACCTATATTCAGGACATCTACACCCGTGTTTCTCAACCTTTCTGTATTCTACATCCCCTTCTTATCCTTGAAATCATGCAACACCCCCCAAATCAAAGTCTGTTTTTGCACATATAACTGCAATATGCTGCAGTGCTGAAAATGGAAACCTTTTGTGAAATATGTCTTATATGCAACAAAAAAATGTTATCATTCGTGTCATGCGACTATCCATCGGCAGACAGCAATGTCATTCAAGGACACAGCGGTCTTCCAAGTGATTGGTTAGCTCTCTACAAAGTCATCTTGCCACCCCCTTTGACTTCAACACCCACCTAAGGAAGGCAAACGCCCCTCAGGGAGCGGTTCCGCCCCCATTGAGAAACACTGATCTACACCATTCATCTTCTCAAAGACTTTCAGTTCCCTGGCTTCCACTACCTCACCTTTATCATGGAATTCCAGTCTCTCGACATCTGTAGCCTCCAGTAGGAGGACCTCAAGGCCCTCCATCTTGCCCTCACTCAGAGACCCACAGAGCCCCCCACCTGGGAGAACTTATCCTCACCCATAACAACTTTTCTTTTCAATCCTCCCACTTACCTGCAAATCAGAGGGGTGGCTATGGATACCTGCATGGATTCAATCAATTCCTACCTCTTTGCAGGTCACGTGGAAGAGTCCCTCTTCCGCAGTTTTCCCAGCACGATCTCCCACCTTTTCCTCTGCTACATTGACGACTGTATCAGCGCTGCCTCATGCTCCCACAAGGAGCTCGAATAGTTCATTAACTACTCCAACATCTTCCACCCTGATCTCAACTTCACCTGGACCATCTCTGACATCTCCCTCCTCTTCCAGGATCTCTCTGATTCTATCTCCAGCCAGCGACTTACCACAGACATGTATTAGAAACGCACCATCACCCACAGCTATTTCGACTCCACATTGTCCCAAATCCCCTTCTGCAAAAATGCAATCCCATACTTCCAATTCATCCAGCATATCTGCTCCTAGGAAGAGCAATTCCACTCCAGGACATCCCAGATATTCTCCTACTTCAACGACTGCAACTTTCCCACCAGCATGATCTACAACACCCTCAGCCGCATCTCCTCCATTTCCTGCAGATTTTTCCTCAAACAAAATCTCCTCAACTACACTAGGATAGAATCCCCCTAGTCCACATATTCCACCCCACTCATCTCCAAATACAATGCATCATCTGCTGCCACGTCCACCATCTGCAATCGGATCCCACCATAAAAGTGACATTTTCCTCCCTGCCCCTCTGCATTCCGTAGGAACCATTCACTCTGCGACTCCCTCGTTAGGTCCACAATTCCCCAATTCCTTGTCCACACCCTGATTTTTTCCCTCCCTCCACACAAGGTGCAAATCCTTCCCTTCATCTCCATCTAAGGGCCCAGAGACTCATTGCAAATGCAGCAGAAATTCATGTACATTTCCTCTAATCTGAGTTATTGCATCTGTTGCTCTTGATGAGGTCTTCACTATATCGTGGAGACTGAGCACAACCTCGGGAACAAGTTTAGGGAATATTTATTGTCCATATACTCCAATTAACCCACTTTCTGGTGGCCGTCCATTGCAACTCCCCCTCCCAGTATCCCGACAACATACCCTTATATCAACATAAGCCACAAGCAAAGTGGAGGAAGAACACCTCATCTTCCACGTCAGGAACTTACAACCATACCACCTTAACACATAAATCACCAGCTTCCTAATTTCCCTACTCCCCACCTCATCGCAGGTACAGCAATGCCTCTCCACCCTATCTCCTAACAGTCCACCTCCCTTCCCTTCAGTCAACTTCACCCTTCCCATTGACCAATCACAGTCATTTCCTACCTGCATTCACTCATTGCTATCCCATATGTCTCCCCCAGTCCCATCCCATCCATCTGTTAATTTGGCAGCTCCCTTCCCCTTCCCATCTGCTGAAATGTTCCAAACTGAAACGTCAACTCCCTTTCTCCTTTGATGTTGCTTGACATGCTGTGCTTTTTCTCCAGCTCCATGCTTTATCGACGCTGACTCTCCTGCATCTTTAGTTCTCACTGTCTCCCAGTAGGGGGAGGCGGGGTAGTATATACAGCTCCACATGCTGGGAGGGTAACTGCTCTGGGCTTTCATCTCAATGCATTGGTGTTCCCTGCACAACTCCCCCCGCAGGACATCAACAGAGTCCAGGTTTATAGATCAATGCACTGGAGTAGTCTGCGTAATTTTGCTCTCTGGATAGATTGCCAAGTTATACTGAGGAGCATGGTTCGCACAGTGCTCCGTGCTGAACAGACAGCTTATCTTTTAGATGTCTGAGTTGGTTCAGTGAGGTGGATTGAGAATGTAGTACAATTAACAACCTCATGTACTCTGGCAATACCTTTATTTTGTGTTCTCATTAATAGAGTGAGTTATTAAGGTCTATCAATATAAATGATGCAGTGAGTATTCATCGAATCCCGAAGTGTGGAAACAGGACCTTCGGCCCCATCAAGTCCATACTGGCCCTCCGAAGAGTAATCCACTCAGACCCATTCCCCTTACCCTACATTTAATCCTGACTATTGCATCTAATCTACACATCCCTAAACATTATGGTCACTTTAGCTTGGCCAATCTACCTGTATCGCACATCTTTGTGACCGTGGGAGGAAACTCATACAGACACGGGAAGAATGTGCAAACTCCACACAGACAGTCACTCCAGGCTGGAATTGAACACGAGTACCTGGTGCTGTGAGACAGCAGTGCGAACCACTGAGCCAATGTGCTGCATATTCACAGTACAACATGTTGGTGAATACCCACTGTCCTGGCAGCATTCACAGCCTCTTCATTCATAAGTAGTGAGCCAAACACATTATCTGAGAGGCAATCCCTTCATTCAATGTGAAGACTCGAAGATTAAGGCCATCTCCTCGCTGCATGGCAAACAACATCCCTCACCACTCTCCAACGACAATCAAACACATCAAAACATCCCATGTGCAATGAGAGCAATGAGTAATATCAGGAAGCAGACCATCAGAGAGATGGACCAATACTTCCAATGTCTGAATGGGTCAGAGGGAATCATCCCTTTCGCACTGTATTTCTGAATCCTGTAATCCCCCCGAAACACACGATAACCAACATTCTTCGATCATTCTATGAGCGACATTGTCTGGAACGTTCTATAACCAACATTCCTCGGAAATTTCCATAACTGACATTCCCCAGAACATTCTATAACCAACATTTACCGGAACATTCTATAAAACGACATTCAGTAATTGAGACTTCCTGGAACATTTTGCAACCAACATTCCCCGGAACATTCTATAACTGCCTTTCCATGGAAGATTCTATAACTGACATTCCCCGGAATAATCTAAACTGACATTACATGAGAACGGCCGGATGTCAGTATTTTGAACAAAACACAAAATTCCAAGGGAAGAGATCAAATTCCAGGAAGAAAAAGACACTTTTTCGAAGTCTCCTCATGCATTTAAAGGGGTGAATCCGTTCTGCCTGTGTATACATTTCTAAATAACTGAGGATCGACTGCAACTTAGACTAAAAGACAGAAATTTCCAACTTCCATTTGCCTCCAAGGAACTGAGAGAAAATCCTTCAGGAAGCAAATGTTTCACCCTGCGTGTTTGAAACTATAAAGAAGTGACCTGTGTCTGCCTCTTGAGTGATTGACTGTGTAGGAATGTTCCAGAAACCAGCTGTTCTTACGGATGTGTACCTATTTGTTTAGGGATGGATGATTGAGGTGTTTTATGTAATATTTTTTGTAAGCAATTCAGATTTTACCAATTGTTATTTCAGCTTCAATTATTTCAATACATCTCTGAATACAGTGACACATTTGAAAATCTCACTGGGTCTTCAATCAAACTGGTAACTTTGCCTCCAGGCTGATGTATAATTTGTTTGTGTTCCTTCCTCACAGTTAACATAGTGACGATCTACGTCCTGCTTTATAAAGATTGTGGATTGTCTCCGTGTGTCAGACGTTACCTGGGGGCCATGGCAATGGCGGATCTCCTGGTCATTATCCTCGACCTGATGTTGAGACAGCTTACCATTGTTTATAAGGAACTATTTGATTTCCTGTGGTCCATCCCTGTCTGCAATATCCACGCCGTCCTGCTTTATGCAGCCACTGACTGTTCTGTCTGGTTCACTGTCACTTTCACCTTTGATCGATTTGTGGCCATTTGTTGCCAGAAGCTGAAAAGTAAATATTGCAGTGAGAAAACGGCAGCTGTGGTTCTGGGAACAGTGACTGTGCTGAGCTATTTAAAGAACATTTTCTGGTATTTTATGCTCACAGCTCGGTATGCGCTGGGGAATTACCCCTGGTTTTGTGAGGTAACAGATGCTGTCCGTTACTCTCATGTCTGGGTCACAATCGAGTTCCTCCACAACATTCTAAACCCAGCTCTCCCATTTTTCCTGATTTTGCTGCTCAATGTTTTCACTGTCAGACACATTGTCGTGACCAGCAGAGCCCGCAGGAGACTCCAGGCTCGCACCAATAGGGATGGGCAGTGTGACACAGAAATGCAAAATCGAAAAAAATCCATCATTTTACTGTTTGTGGTCTCAGCCAATTTCATCGTGCTATGGTCAACATTAATGGAGTATTCTATATGGTTCCGGATGTATCATATTGGACATCGGGTTGTGTATTTTCATTGGTTTGTAAAGGAATTGGGTTACATGTTGCAGCTCCTCAGTTGCTGCACGAACACTGCGATTTATGCTGTGACCCAGACTAAGTTCAGACAGCAGATGAAGAATGTGCTGAAATATCCCTTTACCCAAATTCATCAATCAATCAAATTCACTCATTAACCAATCCATCCAGGACTTTCTCATTTCAGTTCAATGTTTCTGCAATGAATGCACCTGTCACTATGGTAACAGACTGAGGGTAGTGTTTGTTTGCCCAACATCATCCCACAGAGGGTTTTAGGAGCACATTTCAATGTTTCTCACAACTCAGGGCCAGTGATAAATATCACCATACTACTGACTCTACGTGCAGTGTATTTCTAAAGAATAAAACAGTTCAATAAAAAGTGCCACGAGGCAGAGACATTGGTCTTTGTTTGGAAAAATCTGAGGTGGAGAGTGACGGACGCAGCCCCAGTGTCCAGGTCCTCAGGACTGGGGTGTGACGATGGGGGAGAGTGTGTGGGGAAGTGAGTGTGATGATGGGGGAGTGTGCGCGGGAGTGAATGTAACAGTGGGGGCTTGTGTGGGGAAGGTGAGTGCGATGGTGGAAGTGTGTGAAGGGGGATGCACGTGATGGTTGGTGAGTGTCCAGGGGAGTGAGTGTGAAACTGGGGGAGGGAAGGGGGAGTGAGCATGACGGTGTAGGATTGCGCAGAGAAGTTAGTGTGAGAGTGGAGAATGTGTGAAGCAGTGAGTGTGATGGTGGGGGAGTGTATAAAGCCATGAGTATGACAATGGGTGTGTTTGTTTAAGGTAGTGAGGGTGATGGTGGGGGTTGCACAGGGCAGTGAGGATGACAATGGGGCGGATGTGCAGGGCAGTGAGGGTGATGGTGGAGGATTGTGTGGAGGAGTGAGTGTGACAGCAGGGGAGTGAGTGTGACAATCATTGTGGTAAGGGGAGAAAGCAAAATGGAGAGGGAGTGTATAGGGCAGTGTGTATGAGTGTGCAGGAGGGTGTGAGAGAGTGTCAGTGGGGGAGTGTGCAGGGGAATGAGAGTGAAGGTGGGGGCGCGTGCAGGAGCGTGAGCATGATGGAGGGGGAGAGTGTGACGATGGGGGTTTTGCAGTGTAGTGAAAGTGATCGTAGGGGAGTGTATGGGGCAGTGACTGTGATGGTGGGGTGTGCGCGAAACAGTGAGTGTGACAGTGGGGGGGAGTTTTGAAGGGTAGTGAGTGTGACAGTGAGGGAGAATGTGGGGAAATGAGTGTGACGCTCAGCTGTCAAAGAGTGAGTGTGCCAGTGGCGGAGTCGGCAGGGGAGTGAGCGTGACAGTGAGAGATGGGGTGGGGTGGGGCAGTGAGTATGACATGGAGAGTGGAGGGGAGAGAGAGTGATAATGGGGGAGTGTGCAGGGCAGTGAACATGATGATGGGGAATGTACAGGGGATTGAGCATGACAGTGGGGGTTGATTTTCTCAAAAACCTCCTCCTCTGCTTTTGGTTACACTTCAGTCCCACACTCCTGATCTTCGGGCACCCGGTACAGAGGAGGGAGGGCAGGTCTGAAGACCTCCTTGTGGGTCTGCTCCTGGGCCTGGCCAAACTGGCCATAAACAGGACCAGGCAGCGGGCCGTGGAGGGGTCATTAGGGCCGACTGCCTGCCCCTCTTCTGCGGTTACGTTAGAGCCCGGGTGTCCTTGGAGAAGGAGCACGCAGTGTCCACCAACACCCTGGAGTTGTTCAGGGAGAGGTGGGCTCCGCAGGGAGAGGAGTGCATCATTTCCCCCTCCAACTTAATTTTGATTTAGTCCCTGCCCTCCCCTTCACTGTGTGATCACACAGCATTGTCCCTTGATGTGAAGGGCACTGCTTGTCACTGGCCACCCAGGTGTTTTCCCTGTCAAGAGTTGGATCAGTGTGTGTGTGTGTGTGCATGTGTGCAAGAACTCTCCTCCTTGAAGGTGGCAGAAGGGAAGGGGACTATCCCTGAACCAGCTGCCCCATATTGAGAGAGTTGAACGAAAGACGGAAGAAAGAAGACAGAAGAAGGAGGCAGAAGGAGGTGAGAGCTGTGAGTCCTGGGCCTACATTTGGAGCTGCAGCCTGGGCCTCGGCTAGGTCAAGGGAATGTTGCTGCTGACCTGGGGCCCACTTCCACTGCTGGTCTCTGGGACCCTGCCCGGACCTGCCTCCATCACCATTGCCAGGGACTTGCCTGGGGCCCCTTCCCACAACCTCCACCATTGCTGCGACCTGAGGCCCACCTCCACCGCTGCTGTGTGGGACTTGCTTGGGAGACCCTCCCCAACAGGCCTGCCTCCACCGCTGCGACCAAAGGCCTACCTGAGACTCACCAGAGGCCTGCTTCCACCGCTGCTGTCACCTGAGACCTGCCTCCACCACTGCTGCGTGGGACTCACCTTGGGCCCCTCCCCATAACCTCCACCACTGCTGCGACCTGAGGCCCACCTCCACTGCTGCTGCCTGGGACTTGCCTTGGGGATCCTCCCCAACAGGTCTGCCCCCACTGCTGCGACCAAGGGCCTGCCTGAGACTCACCAGAGGCCTGCTTCCACTGCTGCTGTCACCTGAGGCCTGCCTCCACCACTGCTGCCTGGGGCTCGCCTTGGACCCCTCCCCATAACCTCCACCACTGCTGCGACCTGAGGCCCACCTCCACCGCTGCTGCCCAGGACTAAATTTTTGGGCTGCCTGGGACTTGCCTTGGGGACCCTCCCCAACAGGTCTGCCCCCACTGCTGCGACCAAGGGCCTGCCTGGGACTTGCCTGGGGCCTGTCTCCACCGCTGCTGCTGCCTGGGGACCTGACCGGTGGAAAACAGCAAAACATGGAGAGCCCAACAGGTTGCAGGGCCCAGCCGAACCTACGCCGAGGTAGCCGCTGCGTTAGGCTCGGCTGCTCCAACCCCAGCTGCAACCACGAACCCCTTCAGGCACCTGACCAAAGGCCTGGGGGTAAAGGCCTATCCCCATCTCAATATGACCATCGAGACCTGCGGTAAGGCCATGGCTAGTGTGGTCGGCGCTTGTCGCTGCGGCCTGGATGTATGAGAATGCCGTTTTCTTCCTCAAGACTGTGCAGGCGGTCCACCTGGCAGTGGAGAGGGCGCTCACTGTGGGCGGGACACACTTGCCCATCTACACTTAGGAGGTCACGGCCCAGAGGAGCGTGATCTCCAACGTCCCGCCCTTCATTGCCAGTGAGCTCCTTCTTCCCCACCTCACCACCTTGGGGGAGATCCGGTCAGGGGTCCAACCGCTCCTGCTCGGTCTTAAGGACCACTCCCTCCGGCACATATACTCCTTCCGACACCAGGTATTTATTTGCCTGGCCCAGGAGGAGGTCACCGAGGGCTCTTTCACCCTCCTCCACGAGGGCGCGGCCTACCATGTGTTCTGGACGGCGGACGGCGTGCGGTGCCACCTGTGCCGCGAGGTGGGGCATATTAGAAAAAACTGCCCCACCCAGAAGGCTGCCCAAACCAACGGCTGAGGGTGGCGTCCCCTCCCCCGAAGTCACCACCACAAGCCCCTGCACCAGGGGCTAAGCGAGAGACTTCCAATGCCTCAGTCTCTGGCAGGGAGGGGGATGAGCGTCCGACCAGCCAGAAGGCGCCCAGGAAGACACAACGTGTCAGGCCCGCTCACGGGGAGACCACCCTATCCCCTTCCCCCACACCTAGCCCATGACCTGCCCCGCCCCGGCACAACAATGCCTCTGTGGCCGTGCCAGTGTCACCCCGGCACGGGAACGCCAAACCCGTACCTGATCCTGGCCCCATTGACCCCACACCCAACCCCACCCCGTTACAGAAATTCCTGGGGATTCAACACCTGGCCCGAGCCCGAGCCCGAGCCCTGCCCCACCCAGCCACACCCTGGCACTAACCTGGGGGGTGGGGTGGGGGTAAGACCACTGCCACCTCACCACCTGCAGCAACCGTGTGTCTGGGCCCCAGAGAGGGAACTGGGCCCCTGCCCCTGCCCCTGCCCCTGCCCCTGCCCCGCCTGCCATCACCTGATAAACCAGTGGCGGGCAGGAAGTGATACAGCTGATGCACCCACCCTGGCCAAGCCCCCTGTCTTTCCCCAACCAATCGTATTTCGGGAAAGGTGGGGGGGTGCTGGGGTGTATGAGACCACGGTCCCCATGACCACCAAGGCGGGCGGAGAGGAGAAGGCCCATAAACTCCCCCGTCTCTCTGGGGAAGAGGCGCTGGCCCTATAGGGGTGAGACACTCCAGCAGCGCACCGGTGGCGCTGCCCCTCTTCAGAGATGAGCCTACGGTGCCTCTTGACTGTCCGGCACGGTGGCCTGACCTGCCCAAACCCCAGGGGCTACAACGGGACCTTCCGCTGCCATAACACCTCTGGCCCCTGGGGGGGGACTTTAATAACCACACGGGCCGTGGATGTGGGTGACAAAGATGAATTCTCAGCTGGGTCGTTGAGCGGTGGAGGGGAGGAAGGTGCTATCCTCGCTCCTCCCTCCCAGACATTTTCTGGGGGCCTTGGTCCTGGGGGAAAAGCTTTCCCCGAGGAACCGGGCGTCCCGGTGTCGGGAGAGGAGCGGGGCCCCAAGCCTCTGCCGCCCGATGACCGAACTGAGGGCGTTCTGGGAAGGGGTGTACCGCGGAAGGTACCGCCGGTGACCCTGGGGATGGGGTCGCTGGGGGTTGGAAGCCAGTTGGTGGTGCTGGACCAGCCCCCATCCTCTCGATGGGGGAGGGGTCAGTGACCAAGAGCGACCTCCCGGAGGAGGGTTCGGGATCAGTGGCGGACACTGGGGATGATGCGGAGTCCGTCTCCAGCGACATTTGAGTCCCAGGTGCTCCCCACCGATCTCCCACTCATCCCCCTCGAGGAACTCCAGGAGTTTGTCGAGGAAACTCGGAGTCGCCAGGATAGAGCCCAACTGGCGCTCGACCGCTGGAGTTCCTTTGAGAGAGTTTACTGGTCGGCCCATGCTGCGCGTCAGGCGCCTGGGCTCGACATGAATGAGCGATGACATGGAGACAACTATAGCCAGCCTCAACATCAACGACAGCAGGGAGTCACAGTGCAGATTCCAGACCCTCTCGGTCCTTCGGGACGGGAGGTATGTGGTGTGCTTCCTGCAAGAAACCCACACTACCCTGAGAGACAAAGCCAGCTGGCTCCTGGAGTGGCGAGGGGGGGTCTACATGAATCACCTCACCCACAAATCTGGCGGGGTGGCTATCTTGGCCCTGCATTTTCAGCCAGAGATCTTGGGGGTCAGGGTGCCAGTGCCAGGCCGTTTGCTTCACCTGATGGTTCGGCTGGGGGGGCGCGGTGCTTCACTTGGTGAACGTCTACGCTCCCCTGGCCGGGCCGAGGCAAGCGAGCTTCTTTGGAGAAGTGTCCACTCATCTTGCCTCCATCGATGAGAACCAGTGCGTCATCCTTGGGGGAGATTTTAACTGCGTCCTCGAGGACAGGGACCACGGCGGTGCCCGCACGAGTTCTGCGTTGGGGAGGAGGTTGGGGGACTTGTTCAAGTCCTTCGACCTGGTGGACGTCTGGCGGAATCTCCATCCTGACTCCATCGCCCTCAACTTCGTGAGGCCTGGGGTCGGAGTGTCCAGAATCGACTGCCTGTACATTTCGCGGGCGTATGCCTCCTGTTTTCCGAAGGCCTCCACGCGGAAGGTGTCGTGCACGGACCATCGCCTGGTGTGGGCGGAACTCCTTTCGTTCGGCACCAGGCGCGGCTCCGCGGACTGGCACTTTGACAACCTGCTGCTGGAGGACGAGCAGTTCCGGGACTCGTTTCGTCGTTTCTGGGCCAGCTGGAGAAGGAAACGGGGAAGCTTCCCCTCCCTGAGGCTATGGTGGGACGTGGGCAAGGCTCACGTCCGCGTCTTCTGTCAGGAGTACGCGAGGGGGTCGACAAAGAGGCGGAAATCCAGGATCGGGGAGTTGGAGAGGGAGATGCTCGACCTGGAGTCATGCCTCGGTCAGCCCGATGCGGACCCGGCCCTGCGCGGGGTGTACGAAGAGAAGAAGGCCGTGCTCCGGGTCCTGCAGCTCGTCGGGGCTCGGGGCGTGTACGTGAGGTCGCGGCTCCAGCTCCTCCAGGACCTGGACCGCGGCCCCCCCTTCTTCGACTCGCTGGAAAAAAGGCTTGGCACCCGTCAGCAGCTCCTTGTGCTGCTGGCCGACGACAGGTCCCTCGTCTCGGATCCGGAGGGTATCAGGGCTCACGTCCGATCCTATTACACGGCCCTGTTCTCTCCGAATCTGTCCAGCGAGGATGCTCGCAGAGTTCTGTGGGAGGACCTGCCGCAGCTCAGCCCGGAGGACGCCAGAAGGCTCGACGCTCCCGCCACTTTCGAGGAGCTGACCGGCGCCCTCGACCGGCTCTCGAGGGGCAAATCCCCGGGGCTGGACGGGCTGACTATGGAGTTCTTCAGGGCGTTCTGGGACGTCCTGGGGAGCGACTACACACAGGTCCTGGGGGAGTGTCTAAATGACGGAGAGCTGCCCCTTTCTTGGCGCAGGGCGGTCATTGTCCTGCTGCCAAAGAAGGGGGACCTTCGTTTTTTGAAGAACTGGCGTCCAGTCTCCCTCCTCAGCACGGACTACAAAATCTTCGCCAGGGTGTTGTCTTCTCGCCTGGCTTCTGTGCTGGCCCATATGATTCACCCGGACCAGTCCTACACGGTCCCGGGCCGGAGGATACACTACAACGTCCACCTGCTCCGGGACCTGATCCATTTCAGTTGACGGGCTGGTCTGCCGAGCGCCTTCCTGTCTCTCGACCAGGAGAAGGCGTTCGACAGGGTCGATCATGAGTACCTGCTCCGGACTCTGCGGGCATTCGGGTTCGGGATGCAGTTCGTCACCCGCATCCCAATTTTGTACACCGACGCAGAGTGTCTGATTAAAGTTAACGGGTCCCTGACGGCGCCCCTTCGCTTCGGGAGAGGAGTGCGTCAAGGCTGCCCCCTGTCCGGCCAGCTGGATTCCCTGTGCGTGGAGCCTTTCCTGTGCCTCTTGCAGAGGAGGTTGTCGGGGCTGCTTCTGCGTGGCATGGGTACGGAGGTGGTCCTCTCTTTCACCGACCCGGCTGACCTGGGGAGGATGCGCGAGTGCCAGGCCGTGTACTCGGCAGCGTCTTCCGCCAGGATCAACTGGGCCAAATTTTCGGGCTGCTGGTGGGTCCGTGGCGGGTGGACTCCCTGCCGGAGGAGTTTCGGGGGTTCAGCTGGAGCACCACCCATCTCCTCTACCTGGGAGTCTACCTCAGCCCGGCCGAGGAATCCTGGCCGGCCAACTGGCAGGGGCTGGAGGCCAAAGTCTCGGCTCGCCTAGGCCGCTGGACAGGACTGCTCCGAGTGCGATCTTACAGGAGCTGAGTGCTGGTCATAAACCAGCTGGTGGCCGCCATGCTGTGGTACCGGCTGGTCACTTTGGTCCCTCCTCCTGGCTTTGTCGCTGACATCCAGAGAACGTTGGTCGACTTCTTCTGGGACAAAAAGATGCACTGGGTCGCTGCGCAGGTTCTGAGTCTCCCTAATGAGGAGGGCGGTCTGTCGCTGGTGTGCATCTGCACCCAGGTCGCGACCTTCGCCTTCAGACCTTGCAGCGATACCTTTACATCGAGCCTCCTCCTAGGTGGTGCGCCCTGGCGACGTAATTTTCCACCAGGTGTGTAATCGCAACTACGATACACGGCTCCTGTTCGTCGACCATGACGGTTTGGAGGTCACCCTCAAGGTGCTGCCTATATTTTACCAGGACCTGATCACTGTCTGGAACATTGTCGAATTGCGCCGCGCCTACCCTCCGGCAGGAGTAGCGACTGTCGTCAGGGAGCCGTTGCTCAGGAATCCGCATCTCCATGCTCGCGGGTTCGAGTGGCTGTCGGAGGGGACGGCCGTGGCGGCGAGGGTGACCAGGGTCGGGGATGTGCTGGGTGCCGGGGGCCTGGTCTGGACGTTGCCGCAAGACATAGCGAGCAGGGCAGCGGTAGACGTCCGGTACATGGCCACCACCATCTGACGTATTAAAACGGCGGTGCTCAGACCCGACGTAGTGCACCAGTTGGAGCACGCTCAGGTGTGTGGTGGATTCCCGTCCACGCTCACCCCTGCCCGGACGGAATTTCACATTGGCCCCAAGGTCCCGTAGTTCCCGCGGCAGCCTGTGTCCCACAACCTGAGCCACCTCTGGAATTTTAATTTTGTTTTCTTTCAGGGGGTGAAAAGGCGGGTCTTGTATCGACTGCTGCTGCACACCGCCCACCTCTTCTCCCTCATCCACCGCCCGGACACGCCCTGACATGCCCATTTGCCACTGGGCGGTGGTGATCCCCAGTGGAGGGCTCTCTACGCAGGAGTCCTCCCCCTTTCTCTTGGGGATCTGGGGTGGAGGGTGCTGCACGCAGCAGTCCCCTGCAACCGCAGATTGCGGTGGTTCACGGACTCCCTGCCCAACTGCTTGTTCTGTGGTGCTGTGGAGTCCATGGACCATGTGTACATTGGGTGTGGGCGTTTGCACTCCCTCTTTGATTTTCTCAAAAACCTTCTCCTCTGCTTTTGGTTGCACTTCAGTCCCACGCTCCTGATCTTCGGGCACCCGGTATGGAGGAGGGAGGGCAGTTCTGAAGACTTCCTCGTGGGTCTGCTCCTGGGCCTGGTCAAATTGGCCATAAACAGGTCCAGGCAGCGGGCCGTGGAGGGGGTCGTTAGGGCCGACTGCCTGCCCCTCTTCCGCTGTTCCGTTAGGGCCCGTGTGTTCTTGGAGAAGGAGCATGCGGTGTCCACCAACACCCTGGAGTTGTTCAGGGAGAGGTGGCGCCGCAGGGGAGTGGAGTGCATCATTTCTCCCTTCAACTCGATTTTGATTCCGTCCCTGCCCTCCCCTTCACTGTTTTGATCATACAGCATTGCCCTTTGATGTGAAGGGCACTGCCTGTCACTGGGCACTCGGGTGTTTCCTTTCTTCCTGGTTGTGGAAATTAAATAAAGATTTGTGCACTTTGTGTCTCTCACTGTGTCTCACACCTACACACACACACACACACACACACACACACACACACACACACACACACACACACACACACACACACACACACACACACACACACACACACACACACACCATGGGTGCTGGGGGAAAAATAAGCACTACTGCAGTTAGGCAGTAGTGTGGGGGTTAATTTTAAAAAAAAGAGAAAAAAAACAAAAGTGTCTCCCCCTCCAACTCTAGTCCTAGCCCTCCCCTGCACTGTTTGATCACATAAAAGAAGGAAAAAAAGTAAAAATGCTTACTCAACTCGCGTCAACTGCTTCCATGGGCAAGGAATTCCATAGATTTACAACCCACTCGATGAAGAAGTTTCTTCTGAGTTCAGTTCTAAACCTGCTTCCTCTAACCTTGAGGCCATGCCCTCTTGGACCAGTCTCACCTACCATTGGAAACATCCTATCTATTTCTTTTTTATTAATTCCCTTCATAATTACATGTTTCAATAAGATCCCCCCATCCTTCTGAATTCCAATGAATATAATCCCAATCTACTCAGCCTTTTCTCATTAGTCAAACTCTATAATCAACTATTTTTTTTCTCTTATTTTTCTTTTTTTAAAAAGATGTATTATAGGCTATGACATACAGAAGCTTGTGTCCTGTATAAGATTAAATTAGATTACTTACAGTGTGGAAACAGGCCCTTCGGCCCAACAATTCCACACCGACCCGCCAAAGCACAACCCATCCAGGCACATTCCCCTACATTTACCCCTTCACCTAACACTGCGGGCAATTTAGCATGGCCAATTCACCTAACCTGCACATTTTTGGACTGTGGGAGGAAACCGGACCACCCGGAGGAAACCCACACAGACACGGGGAGAATGTGCAAACTCCACACAGACAGTCGCCAGAGGCGGGAATTTAACTCAGGTCTCTGGTGCTGTGAGGCAGCAGTGCTAACTGCTGCGCCACCGTACCGCCCTTAAAATCCCAATCTACTCAGCCTTTCCTCATGAGCCAATCCCCTCAACTCTAAAATCAACCGAGTGAACCTCCTCTGCACACCTCCACTGCAGTCCATCCTTTCTCAAGTAAGGAGACCATATCTGGACACAGTACTCTGGGTGTGGCCTCACCAGCATCTTGTATAGGTGCAATATCTGCTCCCTGCCTTCAAACCCAATCCCTTTAGCAATGAAGAACAAAATTCCATTTGCCTTCCTAATTACTTGTTGTACCTGCAGACCAGTCTTCTGTGATTCATGCTCACGGACACCCAGGTCCCTCTGCACAGCAGCATGCTGCAACATTTTGCCATTTAATAATAGTTCTTTTTATTTTATTTTGTACTACCAAGGCTACGGTAGTCGGACCAGGCCCAGGAAGCTGCAGCAGCAGGAGAATACCCTTTTTTATTGTTACTCTGACCAAATTGGATGACTCCATGTTTACTAACATTCCATTACATCTGCCAGACCTTTGCCTACTCACTTAATATAACTATGTTCCTCTGCAAAGTTTCACAGTCCTCTGCACACTTTGCTCTGCCACTCATCTTCGTGTCATCTGTAAACTTTGACACCCTACACGTGGTGCCCAACTGCAAATCATCGATATAAATTGTGAATAATTGTGGTCCCAACACTGATCCCTGAGGCAGAACACTGGTCACTGACTGCTATCCAGAATAACACTCTTTCTTTCTTGTTAGTCAACCAACCCTAATCCATGCTAATACTCTACCCCTAACATGATGCATCCTTATCTTAAGCAGCAGCCTCTTGTGAAGCCCCTTGTCGAATGCTTTTTGGAAATGTAGTTATATCACATACATTGGATCCCTGTTGTCCAGCTTGCTCGAAATGTCTTCTTTGAATTCCAAAAGTTTTGTCATGCATGACCTGCCCTTCATGAACCCGTGCTGTATCTGTCCAGTAGGACAATTTCTATCGAGATGTCCTGCTATTTCTTCCTTGAAAATAGACGAATGCATCTTCCCCACTACAGAGGTTAAGCTAACTGGTCTATAATTCCTCATTTTTGTCTACCTACCTTTTAAAACAGTGGTGTCACATTTGTTATTTTCCAATCTGCTGGGACTGCCCCAGAGTTCAGTGAATTTTGGAAAATTACAGTAAGCGCACTTGCTATTTCTCCTGCCATCTCGTTTAGTACACTGGGGTGCGTTCCTTCAGAGCCAGGAGACGTGTCTATCCTTATCTCCATCAGCATGCCGAATACTCCTCTTCCGTAACAATGCTTGTTTCCAGGTTCTCACCTCCCTTCGTCTCTTTGTCACTTACTGGCATGTTATTATTGTCCACCCACTGTGAAGGACAATACAAACTACCTGTTCAATGTCTCAGCCATTTCATCACATCCCATAAATAAATGCCCCTTCGCGTCCTCTAAAGGACCAACGCTTACTCTAGCCACTCTTTTTTCATTTTATATAAGTACAGAAACGTTTGTTATCTGTCGTTTTATTTTGTGCAAGCTTTTTTTTCTCACCTTCAATCTCACTTTTATTTTTACCTCTTATTGGGGTGTTGTGATGACCTTGAATGTTTTCCCAAGTCTTCTAGATTGCCGCTATTTTTGGCGAGTTTGTATGCCTTCTGTTTGAATTTGACAGCCTGCCTTATTTCCTTCCACACTGATGGCAGATTACCCCTCCTCTTACAGTCCTTCCTTGTCACCAGAATATACTTTGCTGAGGACATTGAAAAATTTCTTTGAAAGTCCTCTACTGCTCATCAACTGTCCCACCATAAAATCTTTCTTTCAGTCTACTTTAGCCAGGTTCTCCAATTGTCATATCCCTTGTTTAAGCACAGGACACCGGTATTAGATTTTATCATCACACTCCATCTGGATCCTGAAATCAACCATACCGTGATCTCTCCTTCCAAGAGGATCCCTCACTGTGAGATCATTAATTATTCCTATCTATTACACAGGGGCAGGTCTAGGATAGCTTGCTCCCTCGTCTGTTCCATTACATACTATTCAAGAAAACTATCATGGATACACTCAATGAACTCCTCCTCAAGTCTACCCTGACGGAGCTGGTTCAACCAATCCGCATGTCGATTAAACACCCTCATGATAAGAGCCATACCATTTCTAACGACATTAATTATTTCTTTGTTCGGTGCCCGCACCGATGTGATGTTATTATTTGCTGGTCAGTGGAATAAGCTATCAGTGACATTTTTGTGCGAATTTCTATTCCACCCGAATGTATTCAACACCGTTCTCCATCGAATCTACATTGCCTCCCAACACTGCACTGATGGCGCCCTCGAATATCACAGCTTCTTTTAAAAAAACTCAGGAGTGAGCACCCGGCCACCTGAACACAGAGCCCCCAGCCACCTGAACACTCAGCACCCAGCCAGCTGAACACAGAGCCCCCAGCCACCTGAACACAGAGCTCCCGCCACCTGAACACACAGCACCCAACCACCTGAACACAGAGCCCCCGGCCACCTGAACACACAGCACCCAACCACCTGAACACAGTGCCCCCTGCCACCTGAACACAGAGCCCGCTGCCACCTGAACACAGAGCCCCCTGCCACCTGAACACAGAGCCCGCTGCCACCTGAACACAGAGCCCCCTGCCACCTGAACACAGAGCCCCCTGCCACCTGAACACAGAGCCTCCAGCCACCTGAACACAGAGCCTCCTGCCATCTGAACACAGAGCCCCCTGCCCCCTGTCACCTGAACACACAGCACCCAACCACCTGAACACAGAGCCCCCAACCACCTGAACACAGAGCCCCCGGCCACCTGAACACAGAGCCCCCTGCCACCTGAACACAGAGCCCCGTGCCACCTGAACACAGAGCCCCCGGCCACCTGAACACAGAGCCCCCTGCCACCTGAACACAGAGCTCCCTGCCATTGGAACACAGAGCCCCCAGCCACCTGAACACACAGCACGCGGCCACATGAACACAGATCCACCCCCCGCCATCTGAGCAGAGAGCAAAGTATATTTTATTGAATTTATTTATTTTCCCCCACACGGCGCCTGACAGTGGTCGTGCTTATTTTACCCCCACACCCATGTTGTGTACGTGCAGGTGTCCGACACAATGAAAAACAGCACGCGTGTAAATCTTTATTTATATTCCACTACCAGGAAGAAAGGAAATACCCGAGTGGCCAGTGACAAGCAGTGCCCCTCTCATCAAAGAGTAATGCTGTGTGATCAAACAGTGAAGGGGAGGGCAGGGATCAAACCAAAATAGAGTTGTAGGGACAAATAAAACACTCCACTCATTGTGGTGCCCAACTCTCCCTGAACAGCTCAAGGGAGTTGGCAGACACCCCGTGCTATTTCTCCAGCGACACGCGGGCTCTGCCATAACCGCGGAGAAGGTACTTCCGTTTCTCTATCTGAGTGGTTTGTATATGGGGTCCAGTTCAAGGATTTCATTGATTGTTCCTGTTGAAGTCTCAGGCTCCAAGAAATTCCCTGTTTTATCTGTGCTACGATGGTTCAATTGTCTCAGATGAATTTGTGTCCTTCAATGTCTGCGTTGGAAATGAGGGTATACTTGTCATATCTGGCAATGGTGAGTTGGTGTCCGTGCACTCGTATGGTCAGTTTTCCTCCTGCTTGATCAATGCAGTGTTTTTCACAGTCCTTGGCGCATATTCTGTAGATAACATTCGTCCTGTTGGATGTAGGTGTCCAAGGAGCTGTCGAAAGGTGTTTGCTGCTTTGTGGGCCCCTGTGTTTTCTCGGGGTCTGAGTAATCAGGTAGTCATTTCTGATATGTCCCTGATATATGATATGGTCATTACAGTGTCTGGTCGTGTAGTGCTTTCATCTTGAGCTTTGTTGTGTAAGTACTGGAGGATAGTGTTATTGGGGTACCCGGTCTATTTAAATCCCTTGAATAGGTGTCCCAGCTCTGCCTTCTGGAGTTCTGGGTAGCTGCAGTGTTTCCTTGTCTGTATAAATAATGTTGTAATGTAGCTTCGTTTGTGGGTGCTGCGTTGTTTCTGTTATATTTCAGTATCTGGTCTGTATGGGTGTTCTTCCGGTTCACACTGATCCGGAGTTCTCCAGTAAGTCTCCAGGAAGGAGAGTCTGATCTTGTTCCCCTCTTCTTCAGTGAACTTTATTCTGGTCAGGATGTTACTGATGGCTTTCTTCCAGTTGCATATGCTTAGTGATGACAAAGGTGTCATCGACATACCAGATCCAGAGCTTGGGTTGGGTGGTGGGCAGAGCTCTCCGTTCTGCACATTGCATTATTGTTTCTGCTATCAGTCTTGATATCGGGTTCCCCATTGGGGTGCTGTTGATTTGTCTTTATACTTATTCATTGAATGTAAAATGGGTTGTGAGGCATAGTTCCAGTAATTTGAGCATGCTGTTGTTGGTGCTGCTGGTGTCATCGAGTTTCCCAGTAACCACTTTGTCCAATAATGTGGCAATGGTACTGTTGGCTAGGGTGACATCTATAGATATAACAGCACTGCTACATCAAATGAAAACATTATTTCGTCCTCCTCTGTTGTGGTGTTTCTGATGATGTTGAGGAACGCTGGGGGTGTGTGAGTAGAGTGATTGGAGAACTCTATTGGGTAGTTTCATCTTGTTTGTGGCTCCATGTGGGTGGGTAGAGTCTGTAGGTAAGAGTCTCTGGGAGTGATACAATATCTCTGAGAGGTGTTATTGCTTTGTAATCCCTGGGTATTCTGCAGAATCAAAGTGTGTTGGATCCATTGGGATTTCAGCTTTTACAGGTCGGTTTTGCTGATGTATCCTTTGCTGCGTCATCACTTTAGTGTCCTGGCAATCCTGTACTCGAGTTGTGGGCTCGGGTCTATCGCCACCTGCTGTTAAGTAGCAGTGTCACTGAGACGTTCATTTTCCTTCTCCATCTACTGGCCTTTGCTTAGTATTACTGTAATCCTTCCTTTGTATCACTATGCTCTTGTCCATTTTGAGTTTCATCAATGCTTTGTTTTCTTCTGCGGCGACTGTGTTCCTGTCTCATTTTCTGTTTAGGATTGAGGCTGATGTCTGTCTGATAGTCTGTCGTGTTTCTTCATCCAAACTGTTGTTTATTAGTGTGTCTTCTAGTGCTGCTGGGAGGTTGTTTTTCCTGAAATCTTTGTCATTAAAGTTTAGTCTGTGTACCAGCCTGTGAGTACCAGCCTCTGAGCAGCTCTTTATCCATGTCTCTGCAGTGTCTGGATCATTGTTGTGGGTGAGATTTTATGTAATTTTTTGAACCCCCTACACTACCGCCTAACTGTGTTAGGTTTTAATTTTCCCCTGCACCCGTGTTGTGTGTGTGCAAGTGTGAGACACAGTGAAAGACAACAGGTATACAAATCTTTATTCAAGTGGGTGAGCTCATATAGTGTTTCATGTAATGCCTGTCTTTTCATGGTTCTAGTCCTGCGTTGTGTGGTGATCTCTTGCTCTAATGAAGCTCTCCATTCTGCATCGCTGGCATTGGAATAGAGTATTTGGTGCACAATTTCCTGTTCATCTTTAGAAGATGGCCGTGGATGTCTGTGATCATAACCAATAACATTTTACGAAAGCTCTGTCCCGCTGTTCTCCTTGCCTGCTGGTTGTTGATCGGTGTTGCCTGATATTGTTGTCCTCAAACACCCTTTCCTTCAGCCAGCCGATGGCTGTGCTAGCATGGATCTCTGATTCGGTCGACAGGACGGTCCTGAGGTATTGGACGGTAATGATAGGGGTTTTGTTCCACAATGCCAGGCCAGGTTGGAGGAGGGCCTTTGTCTTGTGAATGTTCAGGGTGAGACCCATGCTCTAATGTGTCCCTGTAAAGGTATTGGCAATGGTCTGGGGTACATCCTCTGAATTTGTGCATACACAAACGCCATACATGTACTGCAGCCCCATGACAAATGGTGGGGTCACTTTGGTTTTGGACTGAACGTAGTGGAGGTTAAATAATTTCCTGTTGGTTCTGTAGCTTATCCCCACTCCAGTGGGGAGCTTGTCAGTGGGGAGGTGAAACATTGCAGTGAGATTGATTGAGAACAGTGTTGGGACAATGACACAGCCCTGCTTGACACTGGTTCGAATGGGGAATGGGTCGGTGATGGAGCCATTTGTTATTATCATGACTTCCATGTCATTGTCGAACAGGGGAAGGATGGTGACAAATTTTGTGTTGTAGTGAAAATGGAGAAGGGCACTTCATAATGCTTCCCACTTGACCGTGTCAAAGGTCATTGTAAGGTCAAAGACGGCCATGTCCAGGGGGTGGCTGTTTTCTCTGCATTTCTCCTACAGCTGTTGCAAGGTGAAAGTCACTTCCATTGTACCCCTCCATGACTGAAGGCCACACTGCGATTCCGGAGGATGGGATGGGAGGGGGAGGGGGCGTTCCTCAGGCACAGGGAGGAGGCAGTTCAAGAGGATCTTGGTGATGACTTTTCCAATGATCGACAGCAGGGAGATTCCCCTGTAGTTTCCACAGTCGGACATATTCCCTTTCTTTGAAAATACTCTCAATTGTGAGATTGAACATAGGACATAGAACATAGAACAATACAGCACAGAACAGGCCCTTCGGCCCACGATGTTGTACCGAACATCTATCCTAGATTAAGCACCCATCCATGTACCTATCCAAATGCCGCTTAAAGGTCGCCAATGATTCTGACTCTACCACTCCCACGGGCAGCGCATTCCATGCCCCCACCACTGTCTGGGTAAGGAACCCACCCCTGACAGCTCCCCTATACCTTCCACCCTTCACCTTAAATTTATGTCCCCTTGTAACACTCTGCTGTACCCGGGGAAAAAGTTTCTGAATGTCTACTCTATCTATTCCTCTGATCATTTTATAAACCTCTATCAAGTCACCCCTTATCCTTCGCCGTTCCAACGAGAAAAGGCCGAGAACTCTCAACCTATCCTCGTACGACCTATTCTCCATTCCAGGCAATATCCTGGTAAATCTCCTCTGCACCCTCTCCAAAACTTCCACATCTTTCCTAAAGTGAGGTGACCAGAACTGCACACAGTACTCCAAATGTGGCCTAACCAAAGTCCTGTACAGCTGCAACATCACTTCACGACTCTTGAATTCAATCTCTCTGCTAATGAACGCTAATACACCATAGGCCTTCTTACAAGCTCTATCCACCTGAGTGGCAACTTTCAAAGATCTATGTACATAGACCCCAAGATCCCTCTGTTCCTCCACCTGACTAAGAACCCTACAGTTAACCCTGTATTCTGCATTCTTATTTGTTCTTCCAAAATGGACAACCTCACACTTGGCAGGGTTGAACTCCATCTGCCACTCCTCAGCCCAGCTCTGCATCATATCTAAGTCCCTTTGCAAACGACAACAGCCCTCCTCACTGTCCACAACTCCACCAATCTTCGTGTCATCTGCAAATTTACTGACCCATCCTTCAACTCCCTCATCCAAGTCATTAATAAAAATTACAAGCAGCAGAGGACCCAGAACTGATCCCTGCGGAACTCCACTTGTAACTGGGCTCCAGGCTGAATATTTACCATCTACCACCACTCTCTGACTTCGACCGGTTGGCCAGTTTTCTATCCAATTGGCCAAATTTCCCTCTATCCCATGCCTCCTGACTTTCCGCATAAGCCTACCATAGGGAACCTTATCAAATGCCTTACTAAAATCCATGTACACTACATCCACTGCTTTACCCTCATCCACATGCTTGGTCACCTCCTCAAAGAATTCAATAAGACTTGTAAGGCAAGACCTACCCTTCACAAATCCGTGCTGGCTGTCCCTAATCAAGCAGTGTCTTTCCAGATACTCATAAATCCTATCCCTCAGTACCCTTCCCATTACTTTGCCTACCACAGAAGTAAGACTAACTGGCCTGTAATTCCCGGGGTTATCCCTATTCCCTTTTTTGAACAGGGGCACAACATTCGCTACTCTCCAGTCCCCTGGTACCACCCCCGTTGACAGTGAAGACGAAAAGATCATTGCCAACGGTGCTGCAATTTCCTCTCTTGCTTCCCACATAATCCTAGGATATATCCCGTCAGGCCCGGGGGACTTGTCTATCCTCAAGTTGTTCAAAATGTCCAACACATCTTCCTTCCTAACAAGTATCTCTTCTAGCTTACCAGTCCGTTTCACACTCTCCTCTTCAACAATACGGTCCCTCGCGTTCGTAAATACTGAAGAAAAGTACTCATTCAAGACCTCTCCTATCTCTTCCGACTCAATACACAATCTCCCACTTCTGTCCTTGATTGGACCTACCCTCGTTCTCGTCATTCTCATGTTTCTCACATACGCATAAAATGCCTTGGGGTTATCCTTGATCCTATCCGCCAAGGATTTTTCATGCCCTCTCTTAGCTCTCCAAATCCCTTTCTTCAGGTCCCTTCTGGCTATCCTGTATCTCTCCACTGCTCTGTCTGAACCCTGTTTCCTCAACCTTATGTAAGCCTCCTTCTTCCTCTTTACTAGACATTCAACCTCCCCCGTCAACCAAGGCTCCCTCGCACGACCATTTCTTTCCTGCCTGATAGGTGCAGTCATATCAAGGACACGTCGTATCTGCTCCATGAAAAAGTTCCACATTTCCACCACATCCTTCCCTGACAGCTAATGCTCCCAACTTATGCTCCTCAAATCCTGTCTTGCAGCATCATATTTTCCCTTCCCCCAATTGTAAAATCTACCTTGTTGTGCGCACCTATCTCTCTCCATAACCAAGGTGAAAGTCACAGAATTGTGGTCACCATCACCAAAATGTTCACCCACGAACAAGCCCATCACTTGTCCCGGTTCATTACCGAGTACCAAATCCAATATGGCCTCCCCTCTGGTTGGACAATCTACATAGTGAGTTAGAAAAGCTTCCTGGACACACTGCACAAACACCGCCCCATCCAATCTACTTGATCTAAAGAGCTTCCAATCAATATTTGGGAAGTTGAAGTCGCCCATGACTACGACCCTGTGGCTTCTGCACCTTTCCAAAATCTGTTTCCCAATCTGTTTCTCCACATCTCTGCTGCTATTGGGGGGCCTATAGTAAACACCCAACAAGGTGACTGCACCTTTCCTATTTCTGACTTCAGCCCGTACTACCTCCAAAGGCAGATCCCCCTGAAACTTCCTTTCTGCAGCCGTTATACCATTTCTAATTAGCAATGCCACCCCCCCCCCTCCTTTTTTACCACCCTCCCTAATCTTACTGAAACATCTGTAATCAGGAACCTCCAACAACCATTCCTGTCCCTCATCTATCCACGTTTCCGTGATGGCCACAACATCATAGTCCCAGGTACCGATCCACGCCTTAAGTTCACCCACCTTATTTCTGATACTCCTTGCGTTGAAGAATACGCACTTGAGACCATCTCTGTGTCCGCAAGTATTCCCTGTCAGTGCTACCTTCTCCACAGCCTCCCTACATTCTTGGACATCCTGACACACAGCTAGCTTACTTGCTGGACTACAAGTCCGGATCCCATCCCCCTGCCAAATTAGTTTAAACTCCCCCGAAGAGTGCTAGCAAACCTACCTCCGAGGATATTGGTGCCCTTCTGGTTCAGGTGTAACCCGTCCTGTTTGTACAGGTCCCACTTTCCCCAGAATGCAGTCCAATTGTCCAAATACCTGAAGCCCTCCCTCCTACACCATCCTTGCAGCCACGTGTTCAACTGCACTCTCTCCCTATTCCTTGCCTCCCTGTCACGTGGCACCAGCAACAACCCAGAGATGACGACTCTGTCTGTCCTAGCTTTTAGCTTCCAGCCTAACTCCCTGAGTTCTTGAATGACCTCCCCACCCCTCTTCCTACCTATGTCGTTGGTGCCAATGTGTACCACGACCTCTGGCTGCACACCCTCCCCCTTAAGGATTCTGAAGACACGGTCCGAGCCGTCTCGGACCCTGGCACCCGGGAGGCAACAAACCATCCGAGAGTCTCGCCCATGTCCACAGAACCGCCTGTCCGTCCCTCTAACTAGAGAGTCTCCTATAACTAGCGCTCTCCTCCTCTCCCCCTTTCCCTTCTGAGTCTCAGAGCCAGACCTCACGCTATAGACCCCTTCACTGCAGCTTACACCTGCAAGGCTGTCCCCCCCAACAGTTTCCAAAGCTGCATACTTATTGTTTAGGGGAACGACCACAGGGGAACCCTGTACTGCCTGCTTCTTCCCCTTCCCACCTCTAACTGTTACGCAGCTACCTCTGTTCTCCAGCGACATCTTGAAACTCACCCGGTACGTTCTCCTCCTTCCAGTTAAGGCAGACAAAGGCGTGCTGCTGTACCTGGGAGCTGGGTGCCCTCGCACTTCAAAGCCTCAGTGGGGATACTGTCCACACCAGCAGCTTTGTTGTTCCTGAGCTGGTGAACAACCTTCTCTTCTTCGTGTGGGGCTGGGGTGTTGCTGAGACCGTGGTGTGTAGCATGCTGCTTCCCCCAGCGTTGTTTGATGACTCTTGTGTCTTTAATAAGAGTCACTCTGTCCTTTGGGGGGAGCATTGGGTATTTGGTCTGTGATGGTCTTGACACCCCCAAAGAAACCCTTCACACTATGGCTGTTGGCCATCCATTGGCTCTCAAGTGCCTTCTCCACCCATCACTTGTTCCTTATGTCACGGGTTCATTGTTGGACCCTGGCATTCAGTTGCCTGTGGGTCTGCCTTTTCTCTCCTGAGTGTGGTTGCTGTTATACATTCAGAAATGTGATGTGCTTCTGGTTTATCAGTTCTCGTATTTCCTGGTTACAGGTTAATGGACCGACAGAGTTTTTGCAGACATTGATGGTGGTGGCCTTGCGGGTGGACCAGGAGCTGTTGCAATCTGGTGACTCGGTGTTGCTGAGGGTTGCCAGGTTTGTGGAGAGGAGCTGGTTGTGTGAGGCTTTCTTTTCCGTGCTTTTGAATGCCTCAATGTCAAGCTTCCTCAGCTCTGCTTCTTTCGTTTCCACTGCAGCAGAGCTGTATGTATATTGATCCTTGCTCGGATCAGGAAATGGTCTGTCCAGAGTCATTGACTCCTGTCATGTAGCGTGTAATATCTTTCCAATCCCTCACTCTGAGGAGACAGAGTCAAGAGGGTGTTAGTGTTTGGGGTATGGGAGCTGCCTTGTATTGTTCTTTTGGTTCAACAGCATGGTGGTGATGAGGAAGTTGTGGTATTTGGTCAGGAGAACGGAACTGACCTCCCCATACCTTGATACTGCCCTAACCACCAGTCCAGGAACTCCCCACCTATATTTGGAACAACACTCATGGCCTCCACCTCCTCCATGACTTTCATTTCTCTAGCACCCAACTTCTCATCTTCACCATGGACATATATACACCAATACACCTCTATCCACCATGACAAAGGCTTCCAAACCCTCCATGTCTTCCTATCCTAGTGTCCCCATCAGTACACACTAATTTGATTGGCTGAACCGGTCCTCACTTTCAATAACTTCTTCTTCCAGTCCTCTCACTTCCTCCAGACCATTGGCCCCAGATATGCCTGTCTCTTTATCGCGCACCTGGAACAGTCCATCTTCTGCAACGACACTGGCAGCATTCCCACCTTTTCCACTATTTCATCGATGACTGTATCAGTGCCACCACATGATCCCATGAGGAGGTTGAACAGTTAATCAATTTCATGAACATCTTAGGACTCTCTCAGACACCTCCCTCGACTTCCCGGATCTCTCCATCTCCATCAACGCTAACCAACTCAGCACAGACATCTACAAGCTCACCAACTCCCAAAGGTAAACTGGACTACACTTCAGCCAACCCTGCATCCTTTATAAACACTATCCCTTATTCCCAATTCCTGTGCCTCCACCGCATCTGCTCCCAGGATGACCAGTTCCATGACAGAACATACCAGATGGCCTCCTTCTTCAAAGACAGGAAAATTCCATCCCATGTGGTCGATGATGCCCTCCCGCGCAGCTCATCCACTTCCAACACCTTTGCCCTCAAACCCCACCCTTCCAATTGCAACAGGTGTATAATCCTCCGATCCTTATCTTCCACCCCACTAACTTCTGTATACGTCATATCATCCTCCACCATTTCTGCCACCTACAAGTGGACCCCACCACCAGAGATGGAGCTCCCACTCCATCCTTTTCCACGTTCTGTAAAGACCATTCCTTCCGTGACCTCTTGTGAGGTCCACACTCCCCCACGCTTCCTTCCACTGCCACTGCAAGAATTGCAAAACCTGCACCACACCTGACCCCTCACCTCCATCCATGGTCCCAGAGGACCTGTCCACATCTTTCATAGATTTGCCTGTACTTCTGCACATATCATTTACTGGATACGTTGCTCCCAATGTGGTCTCTTCCACACTGGGAGAGAGGACACCGACTTGCACAATGCATCAGAGAAGATCTCTGGGACATCCGCAGCAACCAACCTCGCCGCCCCGTGGCTAAACACTTTAACGCCCCCTCCCACTTCAACAAGGACATGCAGGTCCTGGGCCTCCTCCATTGCCAAACCCTAAACACCTGATGCCTGGAGGAAGAACACCTCATCTTCCACCTTGGGACCCTACAACCACATGGTTTCACCAGTTTCCTCATTTCCCCTCCCCCCACCTTACCTCAGATCCAACCTTCCAACTTAGCACCACACACTTGACCTATCTCACCTGCCATCTTCATCCTACCTATCTGCTCCACCCTCCTCTCCGAACTGTCACCATTCCCTCCACCTCCATCTACCTATCGCAGTGTCAGCTCCCTTCACCTCACCCCTACTCCCTCCCAATTATCTCTCTAGCCCTTGGCTCACAAGCCTCATTCCTGATGAAGGGCTTATGCCTGAAGCATCGATTCTCCTGCTCCTCGGATGCTGCCTCACCAGTCAATGGAAATGAACAATTCTGAAGCCAGTGTATTCAAAACTGGCCAAGAGCTACCAAAATGTTGATTCAGGTGTTAAAGGGAGATCAAACATTCTTCTAGCAAGAGGAGTGTTGTAGGAAGTGAAAATATTGTCAGAATTAAAGGAGATGATAGGAGGAGGGAGAATTGAACATGCTGGGAGTGATGGCAGAGATATGGAGAGTGTTAAGTGACTGAACAATGTTATAAAGCCAGGATGACCTGCTCTGGCAAGAGGAGTCCACAGAGATAAATATCACACAACACCAGGTTATAGTCATACACGTTTAATTGGAAGCACACTAGCTTTCTGAGTGACACTCCTTCATCAGGTGATTGTCACTCCAAAAGCTAGTGTGCTTCCAATTAAACCTGTTGGACTATAACCTGGTGTTGTGTGATTTTTAACTTTGTACACCCCAGTCCAACATCAGCATCTCCAAATCATGTCCACAGAGTTAGGGAGAGCAATATGTGCTGGAGTTGATTCAAGAGATATGGATGATTATTGGACATGGCAAAAGAATTATAAATTCAGAACATGTTGTGGGAACCAAACAGGTTAGAAAGGTATAAAGTGTCAGTAGGGTTTGAGGTGTCCTGGATATCAGTATGGCAGCAAGGGATAAAAGAGGTTCGATATTCTGAGGAGTTGGAGGGACAGGAGCACGTTTGGTCTTATGGGCAGTTACAGACAGAAGGAGTGCTGTCAGAACTGGAGGAAGATACAGTGATAAGGGAGCATTCACAGAACACACACACACACACACAC
Source organism: Hemiscyllium ocellatum (assembly GCF_020745735.1). NCBI lineage: Eukaryota > Metazoa > Chordata > Chondrichthyes > Orectolobiformes > Hemiscylliidae > Hemiscyllium > Hemiscyllium ocellatum. The sequence continues at coordinate 58,312,514 of NC_083426.1, forward strand.
ACACACACACACACACACACACACACACACACACTGCAGGATAAACTCCTCATTTGTGTTAGTTGTATGTGAAGTTAATATTCAAAATGCCACAGGATGCAATCCTACTTCGCAACAGACAATGTGAAGTCCACATGAAAAAGAAAAACTCCCAACAGGTCATTGACAATTTGTAGTTCACAGGTTATGACCCAGTTTTCCACACAGAATTACTTATTTGCAGTGAATAAGCATATTCTAAATTAAAAGACAAACGATGCACAGTCAACATCTGAACCTAGAACAGAAATGGTTGAGTAAAGTAAACCAGCCTGGAAGCAGCTGTGGAGAGAGGTATGTGCTTCAGAAATGAAAGAACAATGTACATATAGAACTAAGCATTCGCAATCCCAGGATAAAATGCAGCTCTCCACGAAGAAAGTACTGTGCAAAATCCACAGCATTAAAATCAGCTCTGCAAATAGAACTGACCATTTCGATTCCACAAGTTAAAGTCCAGCTCCTCAGAAAGAAATGACCACAGCCAACAGGAGAAATAAAAGCTCTTCTCACAGTATTGACAGTTCTTGAGCCACAGTTTGAGAAACAGGTCAATTGATCCAACTCACTATCCAGGATCCAAATCAACACCTACACTATTTTTTCATGCAGTGTGCAAGATTAAACACAGCTCCCCACACAATGCAGACAGTTGCAGTTCACAGACTGAATCCTGAATCCCTCCACACACAGGCATGCAAAAGCAGTTTCCAATGCAAAAGTACCCATTTACAATGTACAGGTTAATATTCAGCTAACCACAAGTAACCATACACTCTCCTCGGGATAAATCCAGCCTCTCACCAGGAACCGAGCATTCAAAGGACATAGAATTGAAGTATGATACATACTCAGACAAAAAAAAACAACATCCTCCCCACAAACTACTGACCAAAGTGCAGAGCAGTAAAACAAGCTCACCACACACTGCACATGCAGACCTGAGCATAACCGAAGAGCTCGACACACAGGGCAGACCATCTGCAGCCACAGGTTGGAAACATCTCCCCACAGAGGACAGACTATCTGCTCCCCAGATGATAATAGCCAGCAACCCCTGTCCATCCACCACCACATAGGATTGAAAATTCAGCACCCATAGAATAGAAATAGAAAGCTGGTCCAAACAGGAACTGACAATTTGTCGGCTACACGTGACAAAATCACTCCCCGTACAGACTCTGGCCACTTGCAGCCGACAAAACAGAAGGAAAACAGCTCCTTGCACTTAAACATTGCACAGAGTCTACAGAATAAAATCACCTGACTACACAACACACACACACTCACACACGCGCGCACACACACTCACAATCCAGGGTAACAAGGAAACATAGCTCCACATACACAAAAGATCATTTCTCATTCACATGATCAATCCAATGTTCCTGAACTCGGAACTGACCTCGCAGAGCACTGGGGATTAACTAAAACAGCAAGGTACATAATGTTTGCCCACCATTTACACTGGCCAGGTCAGGATTGTAATGAAGTAATCTCCACTTACCTGGATGATTGCAGCTCCATTGATACTCAAGCAGCTTAACACCAACCAGCACAAAACAACTCCATTTCTGGCACCTCATTCATCAAATTCAACTTTCACTCACTTCACCACTAACAGCGTGACAGTAATACAAGATGCAATCATTCAGCAAACCTCTTTCAACAGCATTTTACAAACCCACTGCCACTTCAGCCTTGAGGGAAAAGTGCAGTAGGTGAATGGCACTAGCAGCATTTCCAAGTTCCCATCCCAGCCACGTTCGATCCTACGAGCACCATGGCTGCCCCTGCATCAGGAAAGCAGCTCGCCACTAACCTTCTCCAAGCAATGAGAGGTATAAAATAATTGATTTAGTCATTCACTTGTGGGGCGTGGGCATCACTAGCTGGGCCCACATTTATTACCACTTATTGATGTCCTTGAGAAGGCAGTGCTGAATTGCTTTCTTCAATCACTGCAGTCCAGGTAAGACTCGAGAGAGATTGATAAAATTACATCATTTACGGGGCCCTTTCAGAGGGCAGTTGAGATTCAACCACATTGCTGAGGATCTGAATTAACATGTAGGTCAGAGCAGGTGAGAATGGCATACCTCCCGAATCATAGGGAAAAGCTGTCTACTAGCTGCCTAATCTATGCCTCTCATGATTTTATAACCCTCTCTGAGGTCCCTCCCAGTCAGCAACGCGCATGGAGAAAAAGTCCCAGTACTCCAAATGTGGCCTCACCATCATCTTCTACAGGAGAACAAGTATCTTATATCCTCAACGCTCTGACCTGCTGAAAGCTAGCATGTCAAAAGCCTTCTTCACAAATCTAACTACCTGTGACTCCAATTTGAAGGAGTTAAGAACCTATAGCCCCAGATTTCTTTGTTCGATAACACATCCCAGGGCTCTACCATTGACTGTGTAAATCCTATCGTGATTTCCTTCACCAAAATGCAACACCTTGCATTTATCTAAATTAAACTCCATCTGCCATTCCTCAGCATACTGGCCCAGGGAATCAAGATCTCGTTGCATTCCCAGATAACCTTCCTCACTATCTACTGTACCAACAAACTTGATGCCATCTACAAGTTTACTAACCATACCTCCCAAATTTTCATCAAAATTATTCATATGAATGAGAAATAACAGAGGACCCAGCACAAATCCCTACAGTCTGAAAAGCAGCCCTGTGCTGCCACAATCTCTCTTCTACTGTCAAGGAAATTTTGTATCCCGCTGGCTAGTTCTCCAAGCACTCAACAACCTACCATTTAGTGCCTTGTCAAAGGTCTTGCGAAAGAATACAGGGACTATTGCACTTTCCTCGTTTACCTTCTTGGTCAGCCCTACAAAAAACTCAATCAAATTTGTGAGACACGATTTCCCACACACTAGCCTGCCTCAGGCAACTAACTGTGTGGAGTTTGCAAATTCTCCCCGTGTCTGCATGGGTTTCCTCCAGGTGTTCCGATTTCCTCCCACAGTCCAAAAATGTGCAGGTTAGCTGAATTGGCCATGCTAAATTGCCTGTAGTGTTAGGTGAAGGGGTAAATGTAAGGGAATGGGTCTGGGTGGGTTGCACTTTGGTGGGTCAGTGTGGACTTCTTGGGCTGAAGGGCCTGTTTACACACTGTAAGTAATCTAAGCCAATCTGACTGTCACAAATGAGTCCTTGCTTTTCCGAATGCTGTAGATCCTGTGTCTTAGAACCTCCTCTAATAACTTATCCACCATTGACGTTGGGCTCACTGGTCTGTAGTTCCCAGGTATTTCATTGCAGCCTTTCTTTAATAATGGCGCAAAAAATAGACACACTTCAATCTTCTGGCACTTTACCCACTGTCGATGATACAAACATCTCCACCAGCAGCACCACAATATCTTCCCTAACTTCCCCTCATAGGTCCCAGGAATTTATCTACCTTAATGTGCTTTAAAACTTCCAACACCCGAGACTGGATGATCTTGAAATGATATGACGAAAGTAAATGTTGCAGAAGTTGGAGATTATGCAGAAAGGGGGTGTAGTAGGTGCTGGGTCCAGTCAGAGACAGATGGGGTTTGAGAGGCAGCAGGTTACAGTGATTGTAAAGACTAGATCAGATCACAGATCAAGGAAGTGTTATTAGGATGATGGTAGTCACACAAGACGTCAGTGGCACAGCCAGGAGAAAATAACAAGGACAGGACATGTTCAAGGAACAAACTGAGGTTTGAGATAACGTGAGAGTCATCGGGACTAGAGGAACAGACATGGGAAAATACTAGTTGCTGAAGAAGGTTGCAGGAAGAGAATGTTGTGGAAATGGAAACAGGTTATGAGATCAGATTGTTGGAACTGGTTATAGAGACAGGGAAGGTTGTAGTGATTGATGCAGTTTACAGAGACAAAGAGCATGTGGCGACTCTCAGTTGTTAAACCGATAGAGAGGAATGTTGGAAGTGAAAGAGGTTACATAGATGAAGTGTGATGAAAGTATCTATTGCAGGAGTTAGTGCATACCGGAGATACAGACATACAAGACATAAGCACAACATGGAAAAGAACCAAACACAAAGAACAAAAAAAGAAGGCTAGATGTCCACCCTATCGTGAGAGAGCTGCTTCACCTCTGGTGTCCTGAGCCTGACAAAGACAGCATGTGACGTGTTTCCATCATCTGCCCTGGCCTGTTCTGCCTTACTCTGTCCTCTGTTAACTGTGAGTGATCTGACCTCACTGCAGGTTTTATTAAAGATTCCAGATCTCACTTTCCATTCTCTCTCTGGATGGTAAATCATCTTCAGTGAGTCAGGAGTGGAGAATCCTGCTGAGTCCAGTAATCCCCGAATACTTGCAGGAGACAGAGACAGCAATTTGACCCTCGCAGTGAGAATTACTCATTCAGAATGGTACCAAGTCCCACTGAGACCTGGATGATCCCAATCTCCATTGCTCATCTGTGCTACCTCACCTCTCTGCTTGCCTCTCTGAAGTGGAGATTCTGCTGAATCAGGATCTCCCAGAGCAACTGTGGGAGAAATAGATGCAGGCAATGATAACATCTAAAACCACTCAATCAGGAATAACACCAAGCTGTGATACTGGAGGTCATGTACATAGCTTTGGAAGATTTCAGGCTGAGTCACAGACGACACTAAGGATATGTGATTCCAGTTGATGGGGCACTGGCAACAGTACTCAGGGAACAGTTATCTTCCATCGGGATGGGCTCCACAGGAACCACACTGGGGGCAGTCGTAGAGTTGGGTTAATGTACAAGACTTTAAATTGGAACTGCACAGGCGTCAAGTGAAGGTAGATTTCCAAAGACAAAAGGGCAGCAAGGTGATTCAATGGTGAGCACTGCTGCTTCTCAGCACTGGGGATCTGGGTTTGATCCCAGCCTTTGGCGACTGTCGATGAGGAGTTTGCACATTCTCTCAGTGTTTGCATGGGTCACTGTCAGGTTCTCAGGTTTGCTATAATTGTCCAAATTCGTGCAGATGACGTGGATTGGCCATGCTCACCAGTCCCGCAGTCTCCACGGATGTGCAGGTTAGGTGGATTATCCATGGTTGGGTTGCAGAGATAGGATGAATAGGATACGCTTTGGAGGGTCAGTGCAGACTGGATGGGCCAAATGGTCTATTCCGGCACTGTCTGGATTCAATGAAAAGAAGAAGTTTTGAACATCATCAATGTACAGTGACGTGGTTAAATACAGCTGGAAAGGCAAGTTTTAACTAAAATTTGTACATCAGCAATAATTTGAAGACAGGACACAATAGTTAAAAAGAAGAAGAAGGTTCTTTGTTTGAACATGCAAAGCATTTGCAATAAAATGGACGAGTGACACTGGGAGAGGTAAATAATTTATCTCACTAAAACTCTGTGACAGAGTAACAAGGTGATCAAAGATGGATGTCAATAATCCAGGGGGAGAGAAACTTGCAGACAGGCAGTAACAGTGGGAAAGCTAGAGATATTACTATGTTACACAGAGAGACATAAAGGTGATGGTGAGAAATATTGACATGGAATCAGAATTAATAAAAGACAGACTGAGGGAGCAGTTTATGGCCTCAAAATATCTTTTTGAATTTGGGAAAGACAATCTGAAAATTCTGTGAGAACTCAGCAGGTCGAACAATAACTGTAGACCGAGAAACAAAGTTAATATTTGGAGTGTAATGTGAACTTCAGAGCACAAAATTAATGGAACTAATGACCATGTCAAGGAGGTAATTACTGAGATCTTCAAACTTCATATACTCTGAAGAATTCAAATCGGCATCAGTGCTCTTGCAGATAAATGTGTTTTATGTTTTTGTCAGTGTTTCTCAGTAGAACACACGAGGGATGCACCCATCTTTGAACAAAGAAATTTAACAGGAGCCTCCAAGTCTAAGCCAATCCAAATCTACTGTCGCCCAATCCCGAAGCATCTGTATCCCTCTCTCCCCACTTACTCATGCATCTGTCCAGCCACATCTTAAATGAATCTACCGTGCCTGCCTCTTCCACCTCTGCTTGCAACGCATTCCAGATAACCACCACCTTCTGTGTGAAGTACTTGCCGCATGAATCTCCCTTAATCTTTTTACCTCTCACCTTGAAAGCATGACCTCGCGTTATTGAATCATTCACCCTGTGAAAAAGCTTATCTCTATCCATCCTGTCAAAACCTTCATGATTTTGTAATTCTCAATCAGGTCCCCCCCACCTCCTTTTTCCCAATGCAAACAAACCTAACCCACTCAACCTCTCTTCATAGCTAGCACTTTCCATACCAGGCAACATCCTCATAAAACTTCTCTGCACCCTCTCCAAAGCGTCCACATCCTTTTGTAAATGGGGCAATCAAAACTATTCGAACTGCGGCTGAACCAATGTCATGTACAACCTTACCATGACTTGCCAGCTCTTATATTCAATACCCCGTCCAATGAAGGCAAGCATACCATTTGGCTTCTTCACCACTCTATCCACCTGTGCAGCCACCTTCAGGGTACAATGGACCTGCACTCCCAGATCTCTCTGTCCATCAACTTTATCCAAGACTCTTCCATTCAATGTATAATTTTCTCTAGAATTAGACTTGCCTAAATCCATCACCTCACATTTGTCTGGATTGAACTCCACCTGCCACTGCTCTGCCCAACTCTGCAGCCTATCTCTATCCTCCTGTATTCTCTGACAGTCCCTTATGCTTTCTGCTACTCCACCAATCTTCATGCCATCTCCAAACTTGCTGATCATACTAACAATGCCCTCTTCCGGATCATTCATGTATATCACAAACAACAGTGGCCTGAACACTGACTGGTCATCTTTCTCCATTTAAAGAAACTCCCTTCAACTACTACTCTCTGTCTCCTGCTGCTCAGCCAGTTCTTCATCCACCTAGCGAGAACAAGCTGCACAACATGTGAACTCACTTTCCCTATGAGTTGACATGGGGAACCTTATCAAATGCCTTACTACAGTCCATGTATATAACATCAACAGCCCTTACTTCAACTATCAAACTGGTCACTTCCTCAAGTTGGTAAGACACATCTCTCCCACATTAAACCATGTTACCTATTAACGATAAGCCCATTCTTTTCTAAATACAAATAGATCCTATCCTCTGTACAATCTCCAGCAACCTTCCCACCACTGACGTCAGGTTTGTAGTTACCTGGAATATCCCTCCTTGTGTAATGAAACTGGGTGTGATGTTAGAGTGAAAAGAAACTCATGGCAAATAGTGATCACAAGGAATTGATAGAGAATATGAAGTTTGAATGTGACCATTCGAAACTCAAACAATAATCCAAAACTCAAACAAAGCATGAAGAAAAAAACCGGGAGAAAGTGAGGACTGCAGATGCTGGAGGTCAGAGTTCGAAAGTGTGGTACTGGGAATGCACAACTGGTCAGGTAGCATCCGAGGAGCAGGAGAATCAATGTATCGAACATAAACATCTTCAATGGGAATTAGGGTTGTAGCCAAAGGGGACTGGGAGAGAATTGGGACAGGGGTGGGGCTCGGGGGAAGGTAGCTGGGAATGTAATAGGTAGATGAAGGTGGGGGAGAACGTGATAGGTCGGAGAGAAGTGTGGAGCAGATAGTTGGGAAGGAAGATGTACAATTCAAGAGGGTGGTGGCGAGTAGAATATTTGGTGGACGGAGGAGAAATGAGGAAACTGATGTAATCCACATTGGTCTCATGTGGCTGGAGGGTTCCAAGGTGGAAGACGAGGCATTCTTCCTCATAGAATCATATAGATGGACAGCATGGAAGCAGACCCTTCAGTCCAACTCGCCCATGCCAACCAGATATCTAAACCCAATCTAGTTCCACCTGACAGCACCCGACCCATATCTGCCAAACCCTTCCTATTCACATACGCATCCAGATGCCTTTTAAATGTTGCAATTGTACTAGCCTCGAGCACTTTCTCTGGCAGATCATTTCATACACGTACCACCCCCTGAGCGAAAAAAGTTGTCTCTTAGATCTCTTTTATATCTGCCCATGTCATTCTAAACCTATGCCCTCTAGTTCTGGACTCCCTATCCCAGGGAAAAGACTTTGTCTATTTATCTTATCCATGCCTCTCATGATTTTATAAACCTTTGTAAGGTCACCCCTCAGCCTCTGACGCTCCAGGGAAAGCAACCCTAGCTTATTCAACATCTCTCTATAGCTCAAAACCTCAACTCTGGCAAAATTCTTAGAAATCTTTTTTGAACCCTTTCAAGTTTCAACAACATCTTTCTGATAGGAAGGAGACCAGAACTGCACGCAATATTCCAAAACTGGCCTAACTAATGTCCTGTACAGTTGCAACATGTCCTCCAAACTCCTGTACTCAATACTCTGACCAATAAAGGAAGGCATACCAAATGCCGTCTTTACTATACTACCTACCTGTGACTTTATTTTCGAGTATGTATGAACCTGCACTCCAAGGTCTCTTTGTTCAGCAACACCCCCGAGGATCTTACCATTAAGTGTATAAGTCCTGCTAAAATTTGCTTTCCCAAAATGCAGTACCTGACATTTATCTAAATTAAACTCCATCTGCCACTTCTCAGCCCATTGGCCCATCTGATCAAGTTCCCTTTGAAATCTGAGGTAACCTTTGCTGTCCACTACATCTCCAATTTTGGTGTCATCAGCAAGCTTACTAACTATATCTCTTTTGCTCACATCCAAATCATTTATGTAAATGACGAAAAGTAGAGGACCCAGTACAGATCCTTGTGGCATTCCTCTGGTCACAGACCACCAATCTGAAAAACAACATTCCAACACCTCTGTCTTCTACCTTTGAGCCAGTACTGTATCCACACGGTGAGTTCTCCCGGTATTCCATGAGATCTAACCTTACTTACCAGTCTCCTAGAGGGAACCTTGTTGAATGCCTTACTGAAGTCCATATAGATCACATCCACTGCTGTTCCCTCACCAATCCTCTTTGTTACTTCTTCAAAAAACTCGATAAAGTTCGTGAGACATGATTTTCCCACGCATAAAGCCATGCTGAATATCCCTAACTGGACCTTGCCTTTCCAAATACATGTCCACCCTGTCCCTCAGGATTCCCTCCAACAACTTGACCACTGATGTCTAGTTCCCTAGCTTGTCCTTACCACATTTCTTAAATAGTGCACGATTTTTGATAACATTCAGTCTTCCAGAACCTTACCTGTGACTATTGATGGCACGAATATCTCAGTAAGAGGCCCAATAATCACTTCCCTAGCTTTCCACGGAGCTCTAGTGTACACCTGATCAGGCCATAGAGTCACAGAGTCATAGAGATGGAAACAGACCCTTCGGTCCTACCCGTCCATGCTGACCAGATATCCCAACCCAATCTAGTCCCACCTGACAGCACCCGACCCATATATCTCGAAAACTTTCCCATTCATATACCCATCCAAATTCCTCTTAAATGTTGCAATTGTACCAGCCTCCACCACTTCCTCTGGCAGCTCATTCCATACACGTACCACCCTCTGCGTGAAAAAGTTGTCCCATGGGTCTCTGTTATATCTTTCCCCTCTCACCCTAAACCTATGCCATCTCGTTTTGGACTCCCCGACCCCAGGGAAAAGACTTTGACTATTTATCCCATCCATGCCCCTCATAATTTTGTAAACCTCTATAAGGTCACCTCTCAGCATTCGACACTCTAGGGAAAACAGCCCCAGCCTGTTCAGCCTCTCCCTGTAGCTCAAATCCTCCAACCCTGGCAACATCCTTTTAAATCTTTTCTGAACCCTTTCAAGTTTCACAACATCTTTCCAATAGGAAGGAGACCAGAATTGCAAGCAATATTCCAAAGTGGCCAAACCAATGTCCTGTAAAACCACAACATGACCTCCCAACTCCTGTACTCAATACTCTGACCAATAAAGGAAAACATAGCAAACGCCTTCTTCACTATCCTATCTGCTTGCGACTCCAATTTCAAGGAGCTATGTACCTACACTCCAAGGTCTCTTTGTTCAGCAACACTCCTTAGGACCTTACCATTAAGCGTATAAGTCCTGCTAAGATTTTTTTTCCCAAAATGCAGCACCTTGCATTCATCTGAAATAAACTCCACCTGCCACTTCTCATCCCATTGGCCCATCTGGTCAAGATCCTTTTTGTATTCCGAGGTAACCCTTTTCTCTGTCCACTACACCTCCAGTTTTGTCTGTCAACAGCAAACTTACTGGGGATTTATCCACCTTTATGCATTTCAAGACTTCCAGCACTTCCTTCTCTGTAATATGGACATTTTTCAAGATGTCACCGTCTATTTCCTTACATTCTATATCTTCTGTATCCTTTTCCACAGTATTTACTGAAGCAAAATACTTGTTTAGTACCTGCCCCATTTCCTGTGGCTCCACACAAAGGTCACCTTGCTGATCTTTGAGGGGCCCTATTCTCTCCCTAGTTACCCTTTGTCCTTAATGTATTGAAAAAAAAACTCTTTGGATTCTCCTTAGCTCTATTTCCCAAAGCTAACTCATGTCCCATTTTTGGCCTCCTGATTTCTCTCTTAAGAATACTCCTACTGCCTTTATACGCTTCTGAGGATTTACTCGATTTATCCTGTCTGTGTATGACATATGCTTCCTTCTTTTTCTTAACCAAACCCTCAATTTCTTTAGTCATTCAGCATTCCCTATACCCTAACAGGAATATTCGTTCACTGGACTCTCGTTATCTCATTTATAAAAGCTTCCCACTTTCCAGCTGTCACTTTACCTGCGAACATCTGCGGCCAATCCGCTTTTGAAAGTTCTTGCCTAATACCTTCAAAATTGGCCTTCCTCCAATTTAGAACTTCAACTTTTAGATCTGCTCTGTCCTTTTCCATCACTATTTCAAAACTAATAGAAATATGGTCGCTGGGCCCAAAGTGCTCCCCCACTGACCCATCAGTCACCTGCCTTGCCTTATTTCCCAACAGTAAGTCAGGTTTTGCACCTTCTCTAGTCGGTACATCCAAATAATAAATCAGAAAATTTTCTTGTACACATTTCACAAATTCCTCTCCACCTAAACCCTTAACACTATGACAGTCCCAGTCTATATTTGGAGATTTAAAATCCCCTCCCATAACCACACTACTATTCTCACAGATAACTGAGATCTCCTTACAAATTTGTTTCTCAATTTCCCTCTGACTATTAGGGGGTCTATAATACAATCCCAATAAGGTGACCATCCCTTTCTTATTTCTCAGTTCAACCCAAATAAATTCCCTGGATGCATTTCCCCGAATATCCTCCCTCAGTACTTATATCATGACATCCTTTCTCAAAAACCCCACTCCTGCCCTTCTCTTTCCTCCCTTTCCATCATTTCTGTAGCATTTGTATCCTGGATCATTACGCTGCCAGTCCTGTTTATCGCTGAGCCTCCTTTCTGTAATTGCTATGAAATCCCAGTTCCATGTTCCTAACCATGCCCTGAGATCATCTGCCTTCCCTGTTAGACCTTTTGCATTGAAATAAATGCAGTTTAATTTATCAGTCCGACCTTGTTCTCTGCTTTGTTCCTGCCTGCCCTGACTGTTTGACTCGGCTTTGTTCTCAACTGTACCAGTCTCAGACTGAAATCTTTCTCACTATCTCCCTGGGTTCCCCCCACCCCCACCTTACTCGTTTAAATCCTCCCATGCTGCTCGAGCATGTCTCCCTGCATTAGTCCCGTTCCAAATTAGTGGCAGCCCATCCTTCTTGTACATGTCACTTCCACCCAAAACAGCTTCCAATGATCCAAAAATGTGAATCCTTCTCCTGTACACCAGCTCCTCAGCTATGCATTCATCTACTCCATCCTCCTCTTCCTGCCCTCACTAGCTCGTAGCACCGGCAGTAATCCAGACATTGCTACTCTCGAGGACCTCCTTTTTAAATTCCTGCTTAACTCGCTATAATCTCCCTTCAGAATCTCAACATTTTCCATTCCTTTGTCGTTGACTCCAATGTGTACAATGACTTCCTGCTGGGCCCTCTCCTCCTTGAGGACATTCTGTACCATTTCTGAGACATCCTTGATCCAGGCACCATGGCAGTAACACACCATTCTGATTTTTCTCTGCTGGCCACAGAAACGTCTGTCTGTAACATGGACTATAGATTCCCCTAACAGAACCGATTGCTTGGAACCTGATGTACATGTCACCTCTCCACACCAGAAACGTAGCTGTTCATGCTTCGTGCTCCTGAGTGTCCATCACCCCCTACATTCTCCAAAACAGCATACTTGTTTGAAATGGTGATAGCCACAGAAGACTCCTGCACCACCTGCCTACCTCTCCTACCTTTCCTGGAGTTAACCCATCCATGTGACTGTGTCTGAGACATCTCCCCTTTTCTATAGCTGCCATCTAACACATCCTCTTGCTCTTGTAAATTCCTCATTGCCTCTTACTGCATCTCCAACTGATCCTTTTGATCATATATGATTCAAAACCAACGTTATATATTGCAGATATAATCCTCCCTAACCTGTAACCTCTCTCTAAACTCCCACATTTGAGAAGAAGAGCACATCACTCTACTAAGGGCCTTTTTTTTATTCTTTCAATGTACAGACACAGAAAATAGCACTGTCTTATTCCTCTGCAGAACATTGCACCAGGTTAAATTAATACTTATGGCTTATACTTTAAGGTTAATCAAGAGACATAGCTCAATATAACGTATAATCAAGAAAGAACACACTATACTCACTGCTGCAGAATTATTTTAAGGTTGTGCTTATCTGCTTCTGTGCTGTGAGCTTTCCCAAGACCAGCTGTGAGTTTCACTGCTTGTTAATTTTCCCAGATGCACTCTGATGTCCAGTGATACATGAATTTGACAGCAAAGGCAGTAACTGCTAACTCTGTCAGTTAGCAATAAGGGTTTCTCTCTCTCTCTCTCGCTCTCTCTTTCTCTCTCTCTCTCTCTCCCCCTCCTGCACTGTCCTCATCACGTGCTTCCTTTGTCTGTTCTTCTCCCTTTTAAAACTGCTGTTATTTTGACCTTTTTCTCCAAAGTTCCAAAAAAGTTCAGCAGCAAATAAAACAGTCATTGCTGCTCCTGGAATTCGAGGAAACCACCTCCAACACTAAAATACCTCAAAAAAGGAGCAGCTCTTCCAGCCAGAAATGTTTTCTGTCCTCCATCTTGGATTACCCAGAATCCAGGTGCCGTGTGTTTTGGATTTGGCAGTCGAGGGGCCCATGTCCTTTGCGAAGTGGGAGGGAGAGTGAAAGTGCTCGGACACAGTGCTGTGGGGTTGTTTGGTGCGTGTCCCAGAGATGTTCTCTGAACGTTCTGCAAGTAGGCGTTCTGTCCCTAACATAGAGGAGGCCACTTTGGGAGCTACGGATACAGTAGATAATGTGTGTGGACATACAGGTATAAATCTGTCAGATGAGGAAGGAGCCGTGGATGGGCCTTGGATGGAGGCATTAGTGGAGGTGCGGGCAGAGGTTTTGAACTTCGTGCAGTTGCAGGGAGGCCATGATTGTATAATTGTACTGAAATGTCTGACTGCAAATGAACAATGAAAACCATTTCAAGGAACTTTTCAAACTGATCAATGAAAGGACAATCCATTGAAAACAATAATCAGAAACTCCAGTCCCCGATTGACTGTGCTGCCATGTATTCCACTGCAGTCTGCTCCCCTGAGAATTCCAGACATGTCTGTCTGCTTGTTGAAGAGACAGTGTGTTTGGTATGGTCACTTCTGCAATGTGCTATTGGAGAGAGAAAAGTTGATCAAAGTTTCAGCAGGCATAGATTATTTTAAGTTGAGATGAGGGAAACTGTGGTCACAGAAAACCCTGTGAATCTTTGTATAGTTCAGTCCTGGGAACTGTGGGTGCAGAGAATATCAAGACCAAAATTGATCGGTGTCTGCCGGCTAATGGGATCATGGAGATGGGGACAGTGTGGCTAAGATTAGTAAGACAGAGTCATGGTGAATGGGTGAACTGGTTTGAAGCATTCCTGGTGAACGGCTTATCCCTGAAACGTCAGCTCTTCTCCTCGGATGCTGCCTGACCTGCTGTGATTTTCCAACGCCACACTTTTTGACTCTGATCTCCAACACCTGCACTCCTCATATTCCCCGAGCTGACTGTAAGGCAAACGTTGCTCACGTCAGCTTCTGTTTCCTCATTGGAGAGAAGAAAAAAAGCAAAAATGACAGAGATAGGAAGAGAGTGAGTCCATTGAGGGAACAATAGTGGAGACAGAAGCAAAGAGAGCAGAGACCTGTCCCCAATTACCACACATATTACCAAGGGAGACTAGGAAACAATGATATCAAATGAATGTGTTACAAATTGGTGACAAGTAACATTCCACACGAAGGTTAACGAAACAACGAAAATCGAAGCAGAAAGAGGCCATTCATTCCCTCAATCCTGCTCAGCTTTTCAAGATGATTATGGCTTATCATCCTGCTCAGCACCCTCTTCTTGTTTTCTTCCAATGGTCTTTGATCCTTTTAGCCCTAATAAGAAATTATAACTGGCTTACTACCATCTGGGTGAAGAGACATTAGTCTGTGACCATTCGTTTTGGAGTGCCTGGTCATTAGGAACACCCCTCCTCTGTTGACCCTGTCTAGTCCTAGAATCCCTTCAGTATGGGAGGCAGTCATTCATGCTTGCACCAATCCTATGAATAGCCTCCCACCCGGATCCACTCTCCCACCTTATACCTGTAACCTCGCTAATCCATCTTAATATCACTCGACATGACAGGTTAATTTACCAAGGTCAATTCACCTCATTTGCAAACCTTTGGACTGTGGGAGGAAGCTGAAGGACCCAGAGGAAACCCCACACAGATATGGGGGAAATGGGTAAACTCCACAAAGACTGTTGCCCAACTGTGGAATCAAACCCGAGTCCCTGGCACTATGTCACCGGCACAGCGGCTCCGATAACAACTATGTTACCTGGCTTTCCAATTAGGCCAGCTCCAATTTTGTAGGCTGTGAGTTTCACCCTCATTCCAGTGAATATCGCCCGAACCAATCTAACTCTCTTACCAGGAGAATTTGAGGACTGCAGCTGCTGGAGATCAGGGGGTGGTGCTGGAAAAGGGCTTTTGCCTGAAACGCCAATGCTCCTGCTGCCTGATCTGCTGTGCTTCTTCAGTACCACATTCTCGACTAACTCTCTTTAGACCTCATTCCTGCCATCCCAGGAATCAGTCTGGTAAACCTTTGTTAAACTCCCTCTGTGGCGAGAGCATCTTTATTCAGATTCCACGATCTCCGTTCCCACGTTGTTTACTTTTACATGCTAATCTATGAAAAAGCAACCGACTCAAAGCTTTCTAAAGATCGATGGAAATCACATTTGTTTACTTCTCAAGTCAGCTCTAACTCCAACCATAACAGTGGATTTGTTCAGTACGATGTCCTTTTTCTGAATCCATGCTGACTTTATCCAAGATGAACACGGTGTTCCGCATACTCTGCTACTAAATCCTTTATCAGGGACTCTCATATTTTCCACACTAACTTCCTTACTTTCAGTCTAACTGGTCTATCCTTCTGTTTTTTTAAACTCTTCTTTAACATGGTGGGTTTCCACTAACCATTCTCCAATCCATGGGAACTGTTCCAGAGCCTGTTAAATCCAGAAAGATGAACACGAAGACAAACACTGTTTCTTCAGCCACTTCATTCAAGAGGAGGAAGACGAGGAGGTCATTCTCAGCTCAAAGGAGGACTCAGTTACAGAGAGAGAATGAGGGATATTAGAAACAGCACACTCAGTATCCATTCACCTTAAAGCCAGACATCTGTTCTTTATTTCCTAAAATGCACCATTCTGGTAGTAGCCATGGATATTGTTTACAGCAGCTTCCAATAATCTGTGAGGGTGAGAAGTCGAGGTGTTGCTGAACAGGAATTGCTCTGAAATCCGGGATGTGGAATTTTTGGAGAGAAGCTGAGCTGTTACATTGCCATCACAGGTATAATAATGTAAATCTAGGGGGACTAGAGTGAAATCTTTCCATTTCATAATCACAGGTAGATCAGCACAGAAGGGGGCGATTCCAACCCATCGTGACTGGGTTGGGATTTGGACGAGTTTTCCAATTCACATACTTTGTGATTTTGTTCCTTCATCTTATTGTTCTTTGGAAGCTGCTATTGGATCTGCTCCACTTCCCTTTCTGGTTTGCTTCCCGATGAAGGGCTTAAGCCCGAAACATCGATCCTCCTGCTCCTCGGATGCTTCTTGACCTGCTGTGCTTTTCCAGCACTCCACTCTTGACCCTTGCTTCTTGTGTTACCAGAGTCCGTTGTGTAAAATATTGTTCTTATTTATGAGTTTGAATCATGTTAGTGAATCTCCTGTAGTTTCTCCTTTCTAAACAGAGCACCCTGGCATTTACTAAATGATTTGGATGTGAAAATAGGAGACATAAGTTAGGAAGTTTGCAGATGACATCAAAAGTGGAGGTGCAGTGGGCAGCGCAGAAGGTTACTTCAGACTACAACGGGATCTTGATCGGATGGGCCATTAGGCTCAGGAGTGGCAGATGGAGTTCAATTTAAGATAAATGTGAAGTGCTGCATTTTAGAAATGCAAATCAGAACAGAACATCTGCACATAATCGTAAGGTCCTGCGATCTGATGCTGCTGAACAATGGGACCTTGGAGTGCAGGTTCATGGTTCCTTGGAATTAGAGTTGCAGGTCGCTAAGATAGTGACAAAGATGTTTAGAATGCTTTCCTTTATTAGTTAGAGCATTGAGTGTAGCAGTTGGAAGATCACGTTGTGACTGTAAAAGATATTGGTTCGGCCACTATTGGAATATCACGTGCAATTCTGGTCTCCTTCCTATCAGAAGGATGTTATGAACTTTGAAAAGATTCAGAAATGATTTACAAAGATGTTTTCAAGTTTGGAGGATAGGGAGAAGCTGAATAGGCTGGGGCTTTTTTCACTGGAGCGTTAGAGACTGAGATTCATAAAATCCTGAGGGGCATTGACAGGGTAAAAGGACAAGAATTTTTTTCCCGGGATACAGGAGTCCAGGATGACAGGTTGAGAGAAGAAAGGTACCAAAGACACAACTTTTACCCAGACAGTGGTGCGTGCTTTAAATGTGCTGCCAGAGCCAGAGGTGGTGGCTGGTACATTTGCGGCATTTAAAAGGCATCTGGATGTGGATTTGAATAGGAATGGTTTAGAGGGAGATGGGCCAAATGCTGGAAAATGCGACGAGTTGGACTCAAGATCTGTTTCCGTGCTGTTTGTCTTTCTGACTCTATAACTCTACAAACAGAACTGAAGTCCCAAATCCCTGAAAACATTCTAATCAATGTCTTCTGTAGCCTCATCAGTGTCTTGATGTCTTTCCTAATAGCCAGAAATAATTTAAATTCCCCAGAAGGATCTGAAATCAGAGTTTTATAGAAATATATCGTTAATTCCATGTTTTTGAAATGTTTCCAAAAGGATATTCTTCAGCACGGAGTGAAGGAAAACTGAATTTGCGTTTGCCAGGGAACTGTTTATGGGATGTCGTTATATTGTAACAATTAATGAATTGTAGGTAAATCATATATTAGTTTGTGAAATATCTTAATATATTTAATGTTATACTAATTCTTAATTTTCTTTAGTTTTATTTTATCGATGGTGTAAAGATAAAGATGGGTTGGAGCCACCCGCTCCTGTGCTGATCAGTCAATCCTTATAAGATGGATTGAATTCAGTCTAGTTCCTCTCGAATTATATCACCTGTATTTACAATGTAACAGTTCAGCTTCTCCCCCAGAAACTCCACATTTTGCATTACCAAGCAATCTCTGTTGCTTAAAGCCTCGTAATTTGACCAATTGAATCACAACTTGAGCACAGCAACTAATACCAACCTTTAAGTTACATTCTTGGCTATCTCCTTGAAATACGTTTTGGGTTTTGGTCTGGTCAGTTACGAATGTCTTCACCTTGCACTAACATTTCCTAAGACGTACAAATATTGACAGATTTCCCTCGTTCTGCAGTCACTTTGACATGGTGAGTCCAATCAAATTGCCTGTTTGAAAAAACAGTATACAATATGTGGTTCATACTGAGACACTTTAACTCAGGCTTAATAATCAAAATTCAGTTCCTTGGAGTTGGAAACTAATTGGAAACTAAAAAGAACTGATCAAATAGCTCAGAAAATGATAACCTAATCTGAGCTGAAAAATGGACAATCATTTCGAAGCAGGATTGCAGGAGCAGTGCCAGTTCACTGTTCCATACACACATTCACATAAATGCATCCTCTCATCGTTTTACATGTATCTGACAGTGATCCCAATTTCTGGGAGATAAATGAAGGTAACGTTTCAGGCTTGTGCTCTTTTGCCAGAATGGAGACATGTTCCAAATCTGACAGGCTTTGCACAAGCTAAAAGGAAAGTCAATGGGTGGAGGAGGGTGAAGCAAGAAATGGATATATTCCACAAAGGAGCCAAACCACCACTTGGGGGGAAAAGATCATTCAGCAGAGCTCACAATTCTTCTTTGCAGAAATCTGTATCCAAATGTTTTGGGGAACATCACCAGTCTCAAAGTCAGAGCCGGGTTTCAATGGCAGAGTTTATTGCACAATGAAATACTGGAGCTCCGGGGAGAGAAAGACACCAACAGCACAGTGGTCAGCTGCGATTATTCTTTCGAACAGGAGCACATATCAAGATACTTTTATACATCTTGTGAAACAGTGGGTCAGTGATGAGATCATTGCCTTTGTAACATGTTTCGTTTATGGTAATCAGTGCAGAATCGTTGATAGCTTCAATACATTCACCGTCAGTTCCAGCACAGCCTTCGTTGTTATTAGCGTAGTTGTTATTAGTTTAAGTGCAGGCATTGTCAGTTTCAATGTCTTCACAGAAATCCATTGCTGCAGCAAAAGGTGCTAATTGTTCTTCCAGGGAAGGACGATTCCTACAGCCCTGCAACATGTACTGTGTCTGCATCAAACTTTTAGCATTTCTGTTGAAGGTATTGGCTGGCTGTGTACGTTACTGATGTGTATTCTCTACCCCACCCACTTTAAACTAATCACCTAGGTTGTAAGTGCATTGTGCTGGCATTCTGGTGGCCCCAGGCAGTGATGGATTTGTTCTGCTGTCTCTGTCCATATGTTGGTTTGGTGGCCATCTTAACTTTCAAGTTGCTGACTAATGCTCAGCGGCCATCTTGTGTGTCCGTGTGCCTTGTATCACCCTGTCCAGTGCCATCTCCCACTCATTAATAAACAGGTTGTCAATGAACCTTTTTTGGAGCAATGAGCATTCAATTGATAAAGAACAGTTTACAAGTATGAGTACCATGCAATTGTAAGTGATTTTAGCAGGCCTTTTCACTGGATATTCAAACAGGGCAAAGTTATCCTATGAGTCACTGTCATCTTTTCAGTTTGGTGAATTTACAGACAGCCATCACAACAGGTATTGTTATGAGGTAAGGCATGGTGCAGCACCATTGTTATGAGAAGTTAAACTGCCGGGCACTGCCTGGGTCTTGTGCAAGAACCGAGTGTCTCAGACATTACTCCGCAAATCTCAAGGGGTTTCTTTGGAGAGCTGTGACTCTGGCTGACCTGCCCGTCCCACAAGCCTCAGATGCAATGTGGTTAGAGTTTTCTTTCATCTGCTTCCTCTCCTTTGGGAGAATGCTGGACATTCCACAAATGGTTTTGCTCGTGTTCAGTAACTGGGATGGAGACTGGGGTTACTTCTCTGGTGAAGCAGCTGAATTTGGATCTCCAGCCCTCTGTGATCATACCAGAGACTGTGAGGAAGTGTGTTGCCCAGCAGTTCCTGCCTTGTAAACTCAGTCTATCTGGGCACAAGGAGAGACAAGAGGATGTCCATAGGATTTTTTAAAATATAAATTAGCAGTGCAGGTGCACAAATGTGAAGTGACTAATAAAGTACAGTCTGGGAGATTGTTCAGGAGCATCAAGAAAAGTCAGAAAACCATTTTAAAAAATTAAACTTCAACCTCCGCAATGATCAGAACTGATCATTCTGTTTCGACGCAGACACTCACTTCCTTGCATTCCAACACTGTCCTCTGAGGGAGAAGGTTCAAACTCTGGGAATATAAGGCCTGAACACTAGATTACATACAGTGTGGAAACAGATCCTTCAGCCCAACAAGGCCATACTGAAGCACAACCCACCCAGACCCATTCCTTACATCTAACACAACGGGCAATTTAGCATGGCCAATCCAACGAACCTGCCTAGTTTTGAATGGTGGGACAAAACTGGAGTAAACACGCAGCCACAGGGGGAATGTGCAAACTCCACACAGAGAGTCGCCTGAGGTAGGGAATTGAACACAGGTCTCCTAGTGCTGTAAGGCAGTAGCGTTAACCACTGTGACACCGTGCCACCTAGAAGCTGAATGTTTTGTCTTATATCATAGACTGTAAAAAAATAAACGATCTGCTCTTTCCTGGATTGGGAGTTTAGCGAGAAACTCTCTCTTCTTGCTGTAGGAACAAGACACACAGATTTCCTCCAGGGGAGACTCCAGCCCTGTTGTTGTCCTGAGTAAAAGACACACCACTTCAGGGCAAGCTCAGCATAATACAGACCAGACTTTTATTATGCATATATTAAGAAAAAACATTTTGAACACTTAACAAACTGCTGTAAGTTTGTGAGAAGATTTGTAGCTCGGGTGTTCGTTGTTGTGGTTCTGTTCGCCGAGCTGGGAATTTTTGTTGAATACGTTTCGTCCCCTTTCTAGGTGACATCTTCAGTGCTTGGGAGCCTCCTGTGAAGCGCTTCTGTGCTGATTCCTCTGGCATTTATAGTGGTTTAAATCTGCCGCTTCCGGTTGTCAGTTGCTGTCCGCTGCAGTGGCTGGTATACAGGGTCTAGGTCGATGTGTCTGTTGATAGAATTTGTAGATGAATGCCATGCCTCTAGGAATTCCCTGTCTGTTCTCTGTTTGGCTTGCCCTATAATAATGGTGTTGTCCCAATCAAATTCATGTTGTTTGTCATCTGAGTGTATGGCTACTAAGGATAGCTGGTCGTGTCATTTTGTGACTAGTTGGTGTTCATGGATGAGGGTTGTTAGCTGTCATCCTGTTTGTCCTATGTAGTGTTTTGTGCAGTCCTTGCATGGGATTTTGTACACTACGTTGGTTTTGCTCATGCTGGATATCGGGTCCTTTGTCCTGGTAAGTTGTTGTTTGAGAGTGGCTGTTGGTTTGTGTGCTGTTATGAGTCCTAGTGGTCGCAGCAGTCAGGCTGTCAGTTCAACTCAGAATTGGGGTACAATCCAGGTTTGAAGGAGCTCTGAAGGAGGGGATAGGTAGGGGGAGTGCCCGCTATGGGCAGGGAGAAGAGTCTTCATTCAAGGTTCTATAGTTGGTTTTCTTTGTAGATTTTTAGGAGCAATAGTTATGATAGATTATTTTTTGTACATATAATTTTTTGATTCTATGAGTATTTATTTAATTATCCTCGGCGCTTTGTAAATTGGGTTCTCCCTCTGGGGGGTTCAAGGGTGTCTGAAAGTTCTTATTAAATAGTGTACCTGGAACAGTAAGGGAAGTCATTCGCCTGTTAAAAGGTAAAAAAGTACTTTATAGCCTTAAGAGGGAAAGGGTTGATATCTCTTTGTTGCAGGAAAACCATCTTGATGATGGGGAACACCTGACATTGCAACTCGGGGTTATGGCCAGGTATTCTTTTCATCCTTTACTACTAAAAGTAGGGGAGTGGCGGTACTTATCCAGAAAAAATCTTCCGTTCACACTATTAGAGCAGGTGAAAGATGAGTAGGGACGGTTTGTGATATGTAATGCACTGATACATGAGGAGGAATGTGGCATTTTAAACGTCTACTGTCCTGTGGTGCATCCCCTCACATTTTTGATTTATGCTTTCTTTAAATCGAGTGCTTTTAGAACATGACATTATTATTGGGGGGATTTTAATTGTCTTTTGGATCCGACACTGGACAGGATGCCTTGAGGACCCCCAGCTATTTGTTCGCAGGCCAAGCTGTTGGTTGACTTATTCGAGGAGTTGGGGCTGGTGGATATTTGGAGATGTCTTCACCCTACTGGCAGGGACTTCACCTGTTTTTCAAACTCACATAAATGTCACACGAGGATTGACCTCTTTCTGGCGCCCTCAGTCATTCTGGATTCGATTATGGGTTGTAATATTGGGAATATAGCTATCTCTGATCATGTGGCAGTATATTTGGAGGTTCAGTCCAAGAGTGAAGTGCTAGGTTTGTGGTACTGGCGTTTAGACCCTTTTCTCCTTAAGGATTTCAAATTTCTGAAATACATTTTGAAGGAGTTTCAGGAATTCTTGACTATCAACCCAGGCACAGCGAGTAGTCCGTCCATGGTATGGGAGACTGCTAAGGCCTTTGCTAGGGGATAAGCTATTTCCTATTCGGCTAGCCAGAAACAACAGAAGGAGGAACAGCAGTGTGTATTGAGATGTGGTGAAAGCCGTGGAGGCTGCACATTTTGGGCAGCCTTCGGTGACTGAACTACAGCGGATCACAGCCTTGAATTCAATACTGACACAAAATGTAAAGAAAGAACTTGCTTCTCCTAGATAGAGGCTGTTCGAATATGGGGATAGGCCAGGGAAGTACTTAGCATACCTGACTAGGAAAAAGCGTGCTCCCCAATCCATTACTGCAATCAGAGACAGCGCCGGGGTCCTTACATACGACGCTAAAAACATAAATGAGGCTTTTCGGAGTTTTTACACTGAATTGTATCAGTCTGAAGTTTGAGAAGACAGGAGGGCTAAAATTGAGACATTTTTTAAGAACCTGGATCTCCCAGGGGTAACCTTGGAACAGGCCTCTCTCCTTAATGCCCCTTGACAGTTCAGGAAATACAGTAGGCAGCTAGGTAACTTCAGAGTGGGAAAGCGCCTGGCCCTGATGGTCTTCTGGGTGAGTTTTATAAGGGGTTGATACGGATTCTGTCAGGGCTGATGTTGGCGATGTACAATCACTCCTATATGCATGAATGCCGACCACCATCTTTGAGAGAAACTAATATTTCCTTAATTCTTAAGAAGGGGAAGGTTCCTGAGGATTGTGCCTCGTACAGGCCCATGTCTCTATTAAATTCAGATTTCAAAATTCTGTCCAAGATCCTGGCGCTGAGTTTGGAAAAGGTGTTGCCCCATATTATGAATGGTGACCAGACAGTCTTTATAAAGGGCCATAGGTCCTCTAACAATATTAGAAGGTTGCTGAATGTGGTCCAAGTTTGTCAGCGATGATCGACTCAGGGATTGGTGATTTCCTTAGATGCAGAGAAAGCATTTGAGCGGGTGGAATGGCCGTATCTTTTTTATGACTTCGAGCAGTTTGGGTTGGGTGCAGTCCTTGCTAGGTGGGTGGAGGTTTTATATCGCCACTCTCTGACTGCGGTCAGCACCAACGGTGTGAAGTCTGGAGATTTTAGGATTGCTAGGGGTAGTCGTCAAGGCTGTCCCCCTTTACTGTTGTCGAGGCCATTCGTCAGAACATCCACATAACCACTCCAGACATTTGGGGAAACTTAAGGATGTGCCAGAAGTTGAAGGTGGTTCAAAGTTCCCTTTTAAGTGGTCACGGGCAAGATTCTGGTTCAAGGCATTTTTATTAACCCCAAGTTTGATCTGTTATTTTGGACTAACGTTGCTCACTTGCTCCACAATGTTAGGGGAGATCTCCAGAGGTGGGAGGCTCTTCCAATTTCATGGCTGGGTCGAATATCTCTCATTAAGATGAATGTTCTTCCTTGTTTGCTTTATCCCATGCGTATACTCTCTATAATGTTTCCCAGGTCAATGCTGCGGAAGCTTATGGGGTGGTTTGGTTCCTTTGTCTGGCATCGTGGGCGGCGCCTCATCAAACTTATTAGTTGCAGTTGCCTCAAGGAGAGGGAGGGGTTGATTTCCCAGACACCCGAAGATATCAATTGAGTTCCCTGCGGTCCTTTGTCTGCGATTGGGTAGATAATGATTTAAACTCAATATGGCTGGATATTGAGGCCTCCCAAGCAAAGTGCCCTCTTATTTACCTGTTGTTCATGGATAAGATGAGGACAGTTATGGACCACTGCCGGAACTCCGTTGTCATTAGTACAGTCAGGGCTTGGAGGGCGATGTGTCAGATTGAGGGTTGTTTATCCAAGACTTCGGCACTTACACCAAGAGCTGGCACACCAGGGTTCCGACTAGGGATGATGGACTCCGGGTTCAAACTATGGGCAGCGAGAGGAGGTTCTAGTTTGGGAGATTTGTTTGAGGGGGAGGTTATGATGTCTTTTGAACAACTGATCTGCAAATACAGGTTACTCAGCAGAGATCTTTTCTGTTTCTTTCAGGTTAGGGATTTCATCCAGAGGAAGACTACGCTTCTCACTAAGTCCTATAAGACTGAGAGGTTGTTGCTTCGTTCCACAAGCACCCTTTTGGCTTGTGTCTTCTATTGCCTGCTGGGTGACAGGGCATGGCAGGATATTAACTGGTCATGTGAGGTCTGGGAACAAGAGCTAAGATTGGAGAGCTCTTCTGATACATGGGAGAACATATGGGAGAATACACAAAAGATCTCAATCTGACATGCGCTACGCAGTTAAAATGTCTGCACAGGACTCATCTGGCACCAGACCGACTGGCGAAATCTAAAAAAGGAGAATCGACAATGTGCCCCAAATGTAAAAAAAAAGTCAAGGTACTCTTAGCCATTGCTTCAGGACTTGCCACAGGCTCCATGTTTATTGGAGCGCTGTGGTGGGAGAGGTAGGGAGGGTATTGAGGACTGAAGTCAAAGTAGACACAATATCTCTCCTCTTAGGTCTACCGAATTTACCAGTTTTAGACAGGCATGGGAAGAAACTATTTAATATTCCTGTAGACTGTGCACAGAAGAATATTCTGATGAATTGGGTGTCTGAGAACCCCCGGGCTTGCTGGGATGGCAAAAATTAATTATGCAGCGCATTCCCTTGGACTTTTTTACAAACATTGTCCACCACACAACGGACTATTTTTAAAAGACATGGCAGCCCTACTTGAGTTATTTGGAAACAAATTTGTCAATTGAGTTAACTAGGGGGTTTGTTTAATGAGGTGGTTAGATATGTCAAGCCCTGGTCCCTGGAGGGGTTCTTCTGTGTTAATCCACTTACATATACAATGCTCCCATACCTCTGTTTGGGAGATTTGCGCTGAGCATAGCTGTTCTGTATTCTGTGTTTTGTTTTGTATTCTTTGTTTTTTTGTTTGATGTTGCTTTGCACAGTGTGAGGGTTTGTTTTGTATTAGAGGGTACAATAATAGTTAGGAGACAGTAATTGTATTGTTTTTGTGTTTGTTTTCTTTTTATTATACTGATATTTGTTATCGATAATATTTTCCAATGATTTTATGTTTGTAAAGTACTAAAAAATTGCTAATAAATATATTTACAAAAACAAAAGAAATAAAATAGGGAAGGTTACGTTATTGAGTTGTACTGTAGCTCCCAAATAGTCAATGGAGTTAGAGGAACAAACGTGCAGAGGGACTGGGGAGACTTGCAGGTTCAATAGTTTTGTCACTGTCAGGAATTTTATTTTTTCCAACGTAGACTGGAACTGCCATAGTGTTAAGTGCTTAGATGGGGTGAAATTTGTTCACAGCGTTCCGGAAACTTCCTTAAGCAATATATAGAGGGTCCTACTCACGAAGGGACAAATCATGAGAAGTAGGTTAGACAGGTGATGGAGGTAACAGTGGGGGAGCACTTTGGGACCAGTGAAATATTCCTATTAATTTTACAATAATTATGTAGAGGGACAAAACTGGTTCACTGGTTCAGGTTCTAAACTGGTGCAATGCTAACTTCGATGGAATTAGACGGGAGCTTACAGGGGTTGATTGGAATAAATGTGTTTGCAGGCGAAGGAACATCCAGCAAGGGGAAGGCATTCAAAATTGAGATGGTCAGAGTTCATTTCCACATGTTCCTGAGAGGGTGAAGACCAAGGTTAGCAGGAACAGGGGACGCTGGATGTGACTTTGACCAACAAAAAGAAAGGAGCCTTGGCTCAGGTACAGGCAGCTGCGATGAAGGGAAGCCCTGGAGATATAAGGGGGATCCTGGAGTTCACTGAAGAAGGATATTAGTAGAATAAAGCATAGAGTAGCTCTTATTTGTCATTTCTACCATATACACTGATACAGTTAAAACGATACAGTGTTCCTCTCATACCGAGAGTGACAAATGGACAGCAGCAACTGTATAATCGGGCATGGCATAAAGTGCATGAGAACTGCAAAACCCACAAGTTACAGTCTAATGAAAGAATGATGGAGAATAGGATGATATTATGGATAATAATATTTTTCGAGCAGTAATATGAGAAAATGTCAGATGGGGAAGAGATGAAAATGTGTTGCTGGAGAAGCGCAGCAG
Source organism: Hemiscyllium ocellatum (assembly GCF_020745735.1). Taxonomy (NCBI): domain Eukaryota; kingdom Metazoa; phylum Chordata; class Chondrichthyes; order Orectolobiformes; family Hemiscylliidae; genus Hemiscyllium; species Hemiscyllium ocellatum. The sequence goes on from NC_083426.1 coordinate 58,339,020, forward strand.
GTCAGGCAGCATCCAAGGAGCAGGAAAATCAACGTTTCGGACATGAGCTCTTCTTCAGGAATGAGGAAGGTGTGCCAAGCAGGCTAAGATAAAAGGTAGGGAGGAGGGACTTGGGGGAGGGGCGATGGAGTGGTGAGGGTGATAGGCAAGAGTGGAGGTGGGGGTGGAGAAGTCAGGAAGATGATTGCAGGTAATAAAGGTGGTGCTGAGTTTGAGGGTTGGGACAGAGACAAGGTGGGGGGAGGGGAAATGAAGAAACTGGAGAAATCTGAGTTCATCCCTTGTGATTGGAGGGGTCCCAGGCAGAAGATGAGGCGCTCTTCCTCCAGCCGTTGTGTTGCTATGGTCTGGCAATGGAGGAGTCCAAGGACCTGCATGTCCTTGGTGGAGTGGGAGGGGAGTTGAAGTGTTGAGCTACGAGGTGGTTGGGTTGGTTGGTCCGGGTGTCCCAGAGGTGTTCCCTGAAACGTTCCGTAAGTAGGCGGCCTGTCTAGCCAATGTAGAGGAGGCCACATCGGGTGCAGCGGATGTAGTAAATAATGTGTGTGGAGGTGCAGGTGAATTTGTGGCAGATATGGAAGGAACCCTTGTGCCTTGGAGGGAAGTAAGGGGAAGGTGTGGGCGCAAGTTTTGCACAACCACAAGAAATGTAAAACTTGCGCCCACACCTCCCCTCTTACTTCCCTCCAAGGCCCCCACCCCCACTCCAGCCTATCACCCACACCTTTGCCTCTATCTCCCTTTTTCCAGCAACACATTTTCAGCTCTGATCTCCAGCATCTGCAGTCCTCACTCTCTCCTAGATGGGGAGGAGTCCAAGTTGACTCTGTTAAGGACCCTCCTGGCTTGGGGCAAGAAAGAATTGCGCAATGTGGCCGTGAGGGACCATATGTTCCGGTATCTTCTGTCAGATGGCAGCTGGGAGAATTGTTTTAGTCAGGGGTATGTAGAGTCTTCCATAGTGCTCTTAGCATTTCGGATGGAGCATGTTGAGTAAGTGTCTGTAATGGAGGGAAGAGAGACCCCAATGATCTCCTCAGATGTCCTCACTATCTGTGGTGGGGTCTTACGACCTGAGACAGGGCATTTCCCGAACCAGGCAGTGATGCAGCAGCTCAGTGTACTCTCAATGCACCCTCTGCAGAATGTGTTGAGGATGGGGGTTGGAAGTGGGCTTACCTCAGCCTGAAAATGTGTTGCTGGAAAAGCGCAGCAGGTCAGGTAGCATCCAAGGAGCAGGAGAGTCGACGTTTCGGGCATGAGCCCTTCTTCAGGAATCAGCCTGCACAGAAAGTCGAGACACTGTTGGGTTTTCTTGGCTATGGAGCTGGTATTGAGAGTGCAGATGAGATTCTCCACCAGGTGTACAATGAGACATTTGGTGTTCTTCACAATCTCCACAGGGGAACGTCAATGTCCAGCAGAGAGTGATCACTCGAAGCTTTCCTGAATTCAAAGACTACCTCTTACATCTTGTCCACATTCAGAGACAGGTTGTTGGCTCTTCACCAGTTTGTTATTTGTCCACCATCTCTCTGTATGCTGACTCATTGTTCCTCCTGATGAGACCCACTACAGTCGTATCATCAGAGAACGTGATGCTGTGATTCAACCTGTGCATTACTGCATAGTTATGGGCGAGCAGGGTGAACAGCAGTGCACTGAGCACACAGCCCTGGGGAACCACCGTGCTCCGTGTGATGGTGTTGGAGATGCTGTTCCTCATCTAGACAGACTGAGATCTCCCAGTCAGGAAGACCAGCATTCAGTTACACAGGTATCATCCAGTTACTTAGTCCCAGCAGACTCAGCTTTCCAATCAAGTGCTGAGGAATGATGGTTTTAAATGCAGAACTAAAATCTGTGAACTGTGGTTTGATGTAGTTGTCATTGTTCTCCAGGTGGTTGGGGCCCAGATGAAAGGAAGTGGAAATGACATCATCTGTTGAGTGGTTGGGTCGATAAGTGAAATGTAGGGTGTCGAGTGAGCAGGACAGTAAGGCCCCCCGCCCCACATCACGAACCTCTTGATGAACTTCATGGTGATGGGTGTTAGCTCAACAGGGCAGTAGTCATTGAGGCAGGATGCTGAAGACCTGCTCAGCACAGCTACGATGGCAGCGGCCTTGAAGCACGTTGGAAAGTGGCACAGCTCAGGGAGATAGAGACATCGAGTCATAGAGATGCACAGCATGGAAACAGACCCTTCGGTCCAACCTGTCCATGCCGACCAGATATCCCAACCCAATCTAGTCCCATCTGCCAGCATCCGGCCCATATCCCTCCAAACCCTTCCTATTCATATACCAATCCAAATGCCTCTTCAATGTTGCAATTGTACCAGCCTCCACCACATTCTCTAGCAGCTTATTCCATACACATACCGCACTTTACGTGAAACAGTTTCCCCTTAGGTCTGTTTTATATCTTTCCACTTTCACCCTAAACCTATACCCTCTAGTTCTGGACTCCCTGACCCCAGGGGAAAGACTTTGTCTATTTATCCTATCCATGCCCCTCATAATTTTGTAAACCTCTATAAGGTCACCCCTCAACCTGTGCATTTACTTCCTAATTTTGTGATTCAAACATTACATTGCTTTACTTAATTAATGCTGACTACACGTCTCACCAGAAACAAAATTACTGGTCAATTATTGCATAGATGCCATCACATGACGAGATGTTGAAGATGTCCTTGAGAACACACTCTGAGTACTCTGCCAGAGATGTCTTCTGGTTAAGCAGACTTACATGAGTTGAATCTGTGTAGGGCTTTCCTCACGTTGGCCATGGTAAGACACAGCACCTGGTCATTGGGCGTGGCAGGGAGTAATTCCTCACTGTCACTTTGCTTCATGTCTCAAACTGTGCATAAAAGTTGTTCAAAAGGAGGGGAAGGATCACCAGCAGAATCAGGCAAAAATGTTCTGTGGTTTGTGATGGCCTACATGCCCTTCCACATGCTCCGTGTATCACCGCTGTCCTGAATTCTCTGTGTATTCTCTGTGCGCATGCACCATTTGCCTCAGGAGGGAAAAATGGAACGATCTAGCCCTGGCTAAGGAGCTTAGGGTGAATCCAAACAAGTCTAAGGAAAAGAATAACTCGAGTGAGATGTGACCTGTCAAGGCCCAAAGTGGACATGTCTGTCTAGAACCTCAGGTGGCAGGCAGCTCCTCAATGAATATTTCTCCTCGATATTTACAGGGGAGAAACACACGGAGATTTGGGAATTTTGGAAAGTCAGTGGTCATATAATGTGTACAGTCTGTATCACAGTAGAGGTGGTGTTGAATGTATTAGAATGTAAGAATTTGGAGAAAACTCACAGTCCTGATCAGTTATACACAACAACACTGAAAGAGATGAGAGGAGAAATTGCACGGGCCCTGAATGATATTTTTGCATCGTTGTTAGCCGCGGGTGAGGTCTCAGAAGATTGGAGAATAGCATATGTTGTGCTTAACATCTGTAGTAGATAAGTTACTTGGGAAGATTTGGAGATAAGATATACATGCATTTACAGTCATCAAGACGTACAGCATGGAAACAGACCCTTCAGTCCAACTTGTCCATGCTGACCAGATATCCCAACCCAATCTAGTCTCACCTACCAGCACTTGTCCCATATCCCTCCAAACCCTTCCTCGTCATATACTCATGCAGATGACTGTTGAGATTGTACTAGCCTTCACCACTTTCTCTGACAGCTCATTCCATACATGTAGCACACTCTGCATGAACAAGTTGTGCCATAGGTCTCTTTTATATCTTCCCACTCTCAATCTAAACCTATGCTATCTAGCTCTGTGCTCCACCAGCCCAAGGAAGGGACTTTGTCTATTTATCTTTTCCATGCCCCTCATGATTTTATCAAACTCTATATGGTCACCCCTCAGCCTCCAATGCTACAGGGAAAGCAGCCCCAGCCTATTCAACCTCTCCCTGTAGCTCAAATCCTCCAACTCTGGCAACATTCTTGCAAACCTTTTCTGAACCCTTTAAAGTTCCACAACATCTTTCCGATACAATGCAAATTAGAATTACACACATATTCCAAAAGTAAATTAATCAAAGTACTGTACAGCTGCAACATGACCTCCCAACTCCTGTATTCAGACCAATGAAGGAAAGCATACCAAATACCTTCTTCACTATGCCATCTACCTGCAACTATCCTTTCAAGGAGGTATGAACCTTCACTCCAACGTCTCTTTCTTCAGCAACACTCCCTCGGACCTTGGAAAGACAAGGTTTGATTAGGAGCAGTCACCATGGCTTTGTGATTGGGAGATCATGCCTTCATCCATGTGTTAGATTTCTTTGCTAAAATGACCAAGAATGTTGACGAGTGGAGGGTGGGTGGACATGGTTGAAATGGATTCAGTAAGGCCTTTGATAAGGTTGCACATGGTAGGCTGCAATGGAAAGTTAGATCGCATGGCCTTCAGGGGGAGCTGGAAAATTGGATACACAATTGTCTTGATTTTAGGAAGCAGAGTGTAATAGTTGAAGGCTGCTTGTCGGACTGGAGGCCTGTGACTAGTGAAGTGCTTCAGGGATTGGTGCTGGGCCCATTGCTGTTTCTCATCGAGATCAATGGTTTGGATGAGAATGTAAAAGGCACATTTAACAACTTTGCAGATGACACTAACATGGGTGGTATTGTGGACAGTGAGGGAGGTGATCATAAATTGCAGCAGGACCTTGATTAGCGGGGGAAGTGAGCCAAGAAATGATGAATGGAGTTTAATAAAGATAAGTCTGAGGCCTTGCAGTTTGGAAAGTCAAATCAAGGTAGGATTTCATGGTGAATGAGGTAGGGCCTTAAGGAGTCAAGTGGGACTGAGGGACCTTGGAGTTCAGGTATACGGTTTTCTGAAAATGTAGTCACAGGTAGAGAAGGCAGTGACGTAGGCTTTTGGCACACTAGCTTTTATCAGTCAGGGCTCTGAGCATAGAAGCTGGGAATTTATGTTGTACTTGTAAAGGATGCTGATGAGGCCGTACCGTTTTGGTCACCTTGCTGTCAGAAAGATGTTATTAAACTGGAAAGAATGCAGAAGAAATTTGCAAGGATGTTGCTCAGACTCAAAGGTCCGACTAATAGGGAGAGGTTGGATAAGCTGGCACATGTTTATTTAGAGTGGAGGATACTGAGGGGGGATCTTATAGAAGTAGATAAGATCATGAGACGCACGGTTAGGGTTAATGTACTCAGTCTTTTGCCAAGGGTTGGGGAATCGAGGACATGAGGCCATCACGTTAGAGGGGAAAGAATCAAAGGACGACATACAATAACTGAGAGTGAGAAAAATCAGTTGACTGAGAACGGCCTTGATTAGTGCAAAATGAAACTGGGAAGGTTTGGCTTGAAAACCAAGTTGGTCAGGAAAAGAAAAATGGAACAATGGGCTCTCTTCAAAGAGGAGATGGTTTGAGTCTAGTTGAGGAATGCTCCCTCAAATAGAAAAGGCAGGATAAACAAACCCAAAGCTCCCTGGGTGACAGAGCGAAAGATTAAGATGAAAGAAAAGGGAGGAATGCTGAAGGTTCGGAAGGAAGGCGATAGAGCAGGGGGAGTAATAAGAAAACGGATAGCCAACATAGAATTATTCCAGAATCGTCTGTGTGCACCTCATAGAGAGAGCACTAAACGATGAAGTGAGCCTGACTCAACACTAGAAAGAGGATGTGTACCAAGACGAAGGGGCGTGGCTGAGTGTTAAATGAATAATTTCTCTCTGTCTGTATCAAAGAGGGAGAAGCTACCCAGGCCACGGTGACAGAGGAAGATACTCTATCTTTCATGCAACATGTGATAATACAATCAATCATTAAGTTGTGGAATGAAAGAATATCAATGTGGATACAAATTTTACTGATTGTTAGGAAACTGAGAGAAGTCATCTCAATTTGTTTTCGAGCTCGAGGAAGATTTTCAGTGAAGTTCCACAGGAGTCAGTTTTAGGACACTCATTTATATTGCTATGCATGAACAATCTATGTCTGGTGTGCAGGGATTCATTTTAAAGTTTACATTTGACATGAAACTTGGAGAAATTCTAAACGGTAAGGAAAGCAGTGCAGAACATCGATCAGAGAGATGGTGGATGAAGACCAGCACAGAGAAGCATGAGGTAATACAATCTGCTAGCAAGAACATGAAAAGACAATACAAAATAGGATTTAAAATCCGAAGAAGTAAAGGACTAAGGGGCCCATGTGCACAGATCAATAATGTTGGCAGGGCATTAAATTCAACTGAAGCATGCAGTGTTCCTGGTTTCTGAAAGACTGAATTTGAGAATAAGAGCAAGGAACATCGAACAACATAGAACATAGAACATTACATCGCAGTACAGGCCCTTCGGCCCTCGATGTTGCGCCGCCATGTCATACTAATCTGAAGCCCATCCCACCTACACTATTCCATGTACGTCCATATACCTGTCCAAAGACGAATTAAATGCACATAAACTTGGCGAATCTACGACCGTTGCAGGCAAAGCATTCCATACCCTTACTACTCTCTGAGAAAAGAAACTCCCTCGTACATCTGTCTTATACCTATCTCCCCTCACTTTAAATTTGTGTCCCCTCGTGTTTGCACTCCCCATATTTGGAAAAAGGCTCTCCCTGTCCACCCATCGAACCCGTTGATTATCTTATATGTCTCTATTAAGTCACCTCTCAACCTTTTTCGATCTAACGAGAACAGCCTCAAGACCCTCAGCCTTTACTCGTAAGACATTCCTTCCATCCCAGGCAACATCCTGGTAAATCTCCGCTGCACCCTTTCCAAAGCTTCCACATCCTTATAATGTGGTGACCAGAACTGTACACAATACTCCAAGTGTGCCGTGCCAGAGCTCTGTACATCTGCAGCATAACTTCCTGGTTCCGAAACTCAATCCCTCTATTAATAAAGGCCAAGACACTGTATGCCTTTCAAACCCTGTCAATCTGGGTGGCAACTTTCAGGGATCTGTGCACATGGACACCGAGATCTCTCTGCTCATCTGCACTCTCAACAATTTTACCATTAGCCCAGTACTTTGCATTCCGATTACTCCATCCAAAGTGTAACACCTCACACTTATCCACATTAAACTCCATTTGCCACCTCTCAGCCCAGCTCTGCATTCTATATATGTCTCTCTGCAATCTATTACATACTTTGTCACTATCCACAACTCCACCGACTTTAGTGTCGTCCACAAAATTACTAACCCACCCTTCTAAGACCTCATCCAGTTCATTTATAAAAATGATGAACAGCAGTGGACCCAACAAAGACCCTTGCGATACGCTGCTAGTAACTGGACACCAAGATGAACATGTTCCATCAACCACCACCCTCTGTCTTCTTTCAGCAAGCCAATTACTGATCCAAACTGCTATATCTCCCGCAACCCCATTACTCCGCATTTGGTAAAATTGTCTACTGTGGGGAACCTTATCGAATGCCTTCATAAAATCCATATATACCACATCAACTGGTTTACTCTCATCTACCTGTATGGTCACTTTGTCAAAAGACTCAATAAGATTCGTAAGGCACGACCTACCCTTCACAAAGCCGTGCTGACTGTCCCTGATCAGATTATTCTTTTTTAGATGGTTATAAATCCTATCTCTTAGTACCTTTTCCAACACTTTACCAACAACTGAAGTGAGACTCACTGGTCTGTAATTCCCAGGGTTGTCTCTACTACCCTTTTAGAACAAGGGAACACCATTTGCTATCCTCCAGTCCTCAGGCACTATTCCTGTAGACAATGATGATTTGAAGATCAATGCCGAAGGCTCGGCAATCTCTTCCCTTGCTTCCCAGAGGATTGTAGGATAGATCCCATCCGGCTCAGGAAACTTGTATCAAACACTTCTGTGACCTCAACTGGATTATCATATGCAGTTCTGGTGTCAAATTACAGGAAGGACATGAACACATTGTAAAATGTGCAGAAGTGATTTCGATTAGATTCCGTATAATATGGAAACATCCCTTCCGCCCAACAAGTCCTCACTGACCCGCTGAAGAGCAAACCATCAATACCCATTCCCCTATATTTACCCCTGATGAATGCACCGAACACGACAGGCAATCTAGCATTGCCAATTCACCTGGCCTGCACATCTTTGGATTGTGGGAGGAAACCAGAGGACCCAGAGGAAACCCACACAGACACGGGGAGAACGTGCAAACCCCACACAGAGGCGCGAATTAAGCCTGGGTCCCTGATGCTGTGCCTGACCACTGAGCCACCATGTCACCTTTTACAGGAATGCTTCCAGGGATGAGGAACTTCCGTTGTGAAATCATATTGTTGTTTTTGGAGAGAAGGTGGCTAATTGGAGATCTGATCGAGTTTTTCAAACTCATCGGCAGACTGAATTGAATAGATCGATGGAAATCTTCCTGCTTAAAAAGGAATAAGAATAAGAGTGTACAGATTTCAGGTGATATATGAAAGAAGAAAAAGTGATTTAAGTAAGAATATTTTCATTCAGTGACTACATAGAACATAGAACATTACAGTGAAGTATAGGCCTTTCACCCTCAAAGTTGCGTCGACCTCAGAAACCTATCTGAAGCCATTCTAACCGACACTATTCCATTTTCGTGCATGTGCCTGTCGAATAAACATCTAAATGCCATTAAAGTTGGTATCTCTACTACTGTACCATCAGTGCGTTCCACGCCCCTGCTACTCTCTGAGTAAAGAAACTACCACTGACATCTGCCCGATATCTATCACCCCTCAATTTAAATCTATGTCCCCTCGTGCTCGCCATCACCATTCAAGGAAGAAGACTCTGACTATCACGTCTCATATAAGTCCACTTTCAATCTTCTTCTAACAAACGCAGCCTGAAGTCCCTCCACACAAGGCAACATCCAAGTAAATCTCCACTGAACCTTCCAAAGCTTCTCCATCCTAGCTATAATGCAGTGACCAGATCTGTACTCAATACTCCAAGTGCGGCTGCGACAGAGTTTTGTACAGCTGCAGCACGGCATCATGGCTCTGAAACTCAATCCTTCTACCAAAAAGGCTAACCCACTGTATGCCGACTTAACAAACCTATCAACCTGGATGGCAACTTTCAGGGATCTACGTACACAGACACCGAGATCTCGCTGTTCATCTACACACCAAAAATATTATCGTAAGCCCAGTACTCTTTATTCCTGTTACTCCTTCCAATGTGAATTACCTCACACTTTTCCACATTAAACTTCATTTGCCACCTCTCAGCCAAACTCTGCTGCTCATCTATGTCCCTTTGTAACCTACAAAAAAATTTGTCGCTATCCACAACTCCACCGACCTTACTGACATCCACAAATTTATTAACCAATCCGTGTAAGCCCTCATCCAGGAGAAAGTGAGGACTGCAGATGCTGGAGATCAGAGCTGAAAATGTGTTGCTGGAAAAGCGCAGCAGGTCAGGCAGCAGATTCCTGAAGAAGGACTCAGGCCCAAAACGTTGAAGTCCTCATCCAGGTCACTTATAAAAATGACCAACAGTGGATTAGATCAGATTCCCTACAGGGTGGAAACAGACCCTTCGGCACAAACTAGTCCAGACCAACTCTCTGAAGTGTAACCCATTCCCCCTAACTAATGGATCTAACTCTATGGGCAATTTAATACAACTAATTCACCTAACCTTCACATCTCTGGACCATGAGAGGAAGCTGAAGCACCTGGAGGAAACGCACACAGACACAGGGAAAATGTGCAAACTCTACACAGACAGTCACCTGAGGCTGGAGTCGAAGCTGGGTCCCTGGTGTTGTGAGGCAGCAGTGCTAACCACTGAGCAACCATGCCACCCTAGTAGCCACAAAACAGATCATTCCAGTACGCCATGAGTAACTGAACTCCAGGCTGAACATTTTTCATTAACCACCAGCCTCTATCTTCTTTCAGCTAGACAACTTCTTATCCAAACTGCTAAATCACCCTCAATCAAATGCCTCCATATTTTTTCCAATAGCCTACTATGGGAAACCTTATCAAATGCCTTACTGAAATCCATATACACCAAATCAACCGATTTAATCTCATCCACCTGTTTGGTCACCTTTTTGAGTAACTAAATAAGGTTTGTGAGGCACAACCTACCAGGCACAAAACCGTGTGGACTCCCCTATTCAATTTATTCCTTTCTAGATTATTTTAAATCCTTTACCTTATAACTTTTCCAATACTTTACTCACAATCAAAGGAAGGCTCACTGTTCTATAATTGCAAAGTTTGTTTCTTCTCCCCTTCTTGAACAAGGGGACAACATTTACTATCCTCCGGTCTTCTGCCTCTATTCCTGGAGATAATGGTGACATAAAAGTCAAAGGCATAGGCTCTGAAATCTCCTCACTGTTTCTCCCCAGAGAAACTTTGGATAAATCCCATTGTCCCAGGAGATTTATCTATTTTCACGCTTTCCAGAATTACTAACACCTCCTCCTTATGAACATAGAACAGAGAATAATACAGCGCAGAACAGGCCCTTCGGCTCCCAGTGTTGCGCTAACAGCTCGCCCCACCGCCCCCCCCCTCCCCCGCCCCCACATTATCCCATTAGCATTCATGTGCTTATTCAAGAATTGTTTAAATCTCCCTCATGTGGCTGAATTAATGACATTGCCAGGGAGGGCATTCCATGCCCTTACCACCCTCTGAGAAAAGAATCTGCCTCTGACACCTGTCTTAAATCTATCACCCCTCAATTTGTAGTTATGCCCCTGGTACAAGCTGACGTCATCACCCTGGGAAAAAAGACTTTCACTGTCTACCTAACCGAATCCTCTGATCATCTTGTATGCCTCTATCAAATCACCTCTTCGCCTTCTTCTTACCAATTAAACTACACCCAAGTCTCTCAGCCGTTCCTCACCAGACCTTCCCTCCAGACCAGGCAAATCCTGGTAAATCTCCTCTGCACCTTTTCCAATTCTTCCACATCCTTCCTGAAATATGACGACCAAAACTGTACACAATATTCCAAGTACAGCGGCACTAGCATTTTGTATAGTTAAAGTATGATATTGTGTCTCTGGAACTCAAGCCCTCTCCCAATGAAACTGAACACACTGTATGCCTTCTTAGCAGTACTATCAACCTTGGTGGTAACTTTCAGCGATCTATGAACATGGACTCCAAGATCCATCTGCACATCCACACTACCAAGAATCTTGTCAGTTACCCAGTACTCTGCCTTCTTGTTATGCTTTCCAAGTGCATCACCTCACATTTAGCTGCAGTGAACTCAATTTGCCTGCTCTCAGTCCAATTCTGCAGTTTATCCAAGTCCCCCTGCAACCTGTAACATTCTTCCACACTGTCCATTACTCCATAGCTTTAATGTCATCTGCAAATTTACTAATCCTTCCACCTATGCCTGCGTCAAAGTCATTTACAAAAATGAAAAGCAGCAGTGGTCCCAAAAGCAGATCCTTGTGGCACACCACTAGTAACCGGACTCCAGAATGATTATTTTCTATCAACCACCGCTCAATGCTTTCTTTCTAATCCAAACTGCTAAATCACCCTCGGTTCCGTGTCTCTGCATTTTCTCCATCAGCCTACCATGTGGAACCTTATCAAAAGCTTTACTGAAGTCCATGTATACCGCGACAACTGCCCTACCCTCTTCTACATGTTTGGTCACCTTCTCAAAAAACTCAACGAGGTTTGTGAGACACGACCTGCCCTTGACGAAACCATGTTGACTATCTGAAATCAAATTGTTGCTTGCTAGATGATTATAAATCTTATCTCATATAATCCTTTCCAAAATCTTTCCTACAACAGAAGTAAGGCTCACTGGTCTATACTTGCATGGGTCATCTCGACTGCCCTTTTTGAACAAGGGCACAACATTTGCAATCCTCCAGTCCTCTAATACTAAACCTGTAGACAATGATGACTCAAATATCAAAGTCAAAGACTCTGCTATCTTCTCCCTAACTCCCCAGTGAATCCTCGGATAATTCCCGTCCGGCCCAGGGCACTTGTATACTTTCAGTCCTTCGAGAATGGGTAACATCTGTTCGTAACTGACTTTGACCCTTTATAGTCTCATATCTTGTATCTCCTCTACAATATTCTCCTTTTCCTGAGTGAAAACTGATGAGAAATGTTCTTTTAACACCTCTCCTATCTACATACTCAATATCCTGCTTCTGTCTTTGAGAATTCCGTCTGTTCTTGTAGCCTTTATTTCTGTCCTTGGACCTAGCACATTGAATAAGAGTTTTACTGCCAATAATGATCATTTGGAAGGAGTTGTGGAATCAACACAGCATAACAATTTCACAACTTAAATCAAGATTCATTCACATCAGTTCCTTACTAGTCTGGAATGATAACATATAATTTAGGATGTGACAATTACAGAATAGGTTGTGTTGAATAACTTCATACGCTTTTTTTTCAATCTGTTAAACTGTAGTCTTCAAAAATCCACAGCATTCTTTGTGTGGACTTCAAAGACTTTCCCAAAGTTACCTTCATGGAGACACAGAGTCATACAGCATGAACACAGCCCTTTCAGTTTAACCAGTCCATTGCTGAATATAATTGCAAACTGAAGTAGTACCAATCCAAATGTCTATTAAACTTTGTAATTTTACTCATATCCACCACTTCCTCAGGAAATTCATTCCATATGCAAATAACTTCCAAATCTTCCCCCTTTTAGCTAAAACCTATGGTCCCTCGTAATTCATATTTCTCCCCTGGGAAAAAGACTCCAACTATCCATTCCATCTATGCCTTTGATAATTTTGTAGACGTCTATTCACTGATGCTCAAGTGAAAACAAACAAAGTTGTCCAATTTCTCTTTGTAGCTAATATCGGCCAAACCTGATAGCATCCTGGTAAACCTTTTTCCATCCTCACACCAACACTTCCACATCCTTCTGCTGCTGTGACAACCAGTCTTGTACACAATATTACAAATGTGGTCAAAGTAAATTTCTATACAGCGGCATCATGACCTGCCAATTTCTTCTATACGCAAGTTTGCCATAAGGTTTCTTGACCACCCTATCCACCCGAGTTGCCACTAACAGGAAACTGTGGACCTGAATACCTACATCCCATGAATGTTGATGCCATAAGAGTTTTTCCATTTACTCTATACATCTCTGCTGCAACAGACCTTCCAAAATGCATTCCTTTTCAATTATCCAGATTAAAGTATACTTCTCCTTTACTCTGTCCAAATCTGCAGCCTATCAATATCCTGCTGTATCATCTTCCAATCATTCTCACAATCCACAACTCCCCCAATCTATTCACGGATTTCCATTTAGAAAAAGCAATTCTGTAATCATCTTACCAACTGACAGCTCGCCCCGTTTGACTTCACCTACTGTATGAACCTGCCCTAAGACACCACACCAAAGGTCCATATGACCAACATAAAGTTCCTCATCAAACTTCTTTATCACTTTCTCAACTTATTCAATCATGTTGTGAGTAACGATCTTCCCCACAAAATGTTATATTACTTATTGCTCATAAGTCCATATTTTTGCAAATGCGAGTCCGTTCTACCTCAAAGAATCTTCTCCAGTAATTTCCCTACCGCTGACGTAAGGCTCACTGAGCTGAAATTCCTTGGATTATCGTTGTTGCTCTTCTTCAGCCGAGGAGCAACATTAGCTGTTCCCCAGTTCTCTGGACCTTCTCCTGTGACTGAAGAGCACACAAAAAGTGTGTATAAGGCCCCAGAAATTTACTCCCTCGCTTCCCTCAGTATTCTGGGATTGATCCCATCATTTCCCGATGAAGGCCTTTTGCCCGAAACATTGATTTTCCTGCTCCTCGGATGCTACCTATCCTGCTATGCTTATCCAACAATTCTCTGATTTAAACCCTTGATCCCATCATATCCTGGAGACTTGTCTGCATGAACGTTTTTCAAAACTCCCAGCGCATTCTCCATTGTTCCCTTTTGAAATGCTCTAGAATATTAACATATCCCTCTCTTTAGTGACTATCCACAGTGTCCTTTCCTTTGTGAATACCGGTGCAAAGTTTTCATCAAGGAATTCAACTACTTCCTTCAGCTCAGCGCATTAGGTCCTTCCTTTGCCCTTGAGTGGATCAACTCTTTCAAAGAGTGCGGTGCTGGAAAAGTACAGCCAGTCAGGCAGCATCTGAGAAGCAGGAGGGTCGATGTTTCAAGCATAAGGTCTTCACCAGGAAGATTACCTACTCTTTCACTGACTACCCTGTTACACACGATAAACGGGCTTGGGATTTTCCTTAATCTTATTTGCCAAAGTTAAAAATCACGCAACACCAGGTTATAGTCCAACAGGTTTAATTGGAAACACACTAGCTTCTAAATAAACCTGTTGGACGATAACCTGGTGTTGTGTGATTTTTAACTTTATTCACCCCAGTCCAACACCAGCATCTCCAAATCATGACTATTATTTGCCAAAGACATTTCATGGTGCCTTTTTGCCCGCTTAACTTATTGTTTATGTGTTTGCTTTTTAAAGAAGTTTTGTAAGACGTCCTTCTTCAGTTTCCAAACACTTACATGTGCCTCTTTTCTCTTTTTGTCTGAACTCACAATATCTCTTGACTTCAAAGTTTCCAAAACCTTGCCATCTTTACCACTCTGCCTCTATTAACAGATCTCATATTCCTAAATGCATTAACATCGAGAAGGGTCTGATGAAATTCTCAGAAAATTCCTTCACATTCATCACAATGGTCCACATTAGATTAGATTAGATTTAGATTACTTTACAGTGTGGAAACGCTGAAACGCAAACCACCCATACCCCTACATTTACCCCTTACCTAACACTACGGACAATTTAGCATGGCCAATTCACCTGACCCGCACATCTTTGGACTGTGGGAGGAAACCAGAGCACTCGGAGGAAACTCACGCAGACACAGGGAGAATGTGCAAACTCCACACAGTCAGTCGCCTGTGGTGGGAGTTGAACATGGGTCTCTGACGCTGTGAGGCAGCAGTGCTAACCACTGTGCCATCGTGCCACCAACACTGTGCCACCATGCCACCCATTGTTGATATCCCATTTAGCTTCAATCCAAATTAAGAACCATGTACAAATCTTCCACATCAACATGTGATTTCTACTGTTTGCATTTTATATTTCATACTTTACTTCTTATCATTCTCTGTATTGAAAAGAAATCTGCTAAAGATCGCTTGATGATCCTTGCCAGAACCATCTCACACACTGACTGCTTATTAATTTCCTTTTGATTTGTAACCCTCCATATTCCACACCCCTCTCTTCCCATTGTCTGACACAAACATTCCTTTCCTGGCTTTATATTTATGGACTTCCAGCAATCACTGGATTTAGCAGCATGATCTTATTTAACTTTGTTGGAATGTATTTTCTCAGAATCACTTTAATCCCCTCTCATAATTCCTGTGACTGTTCTGATTCAGATTTACCTTTTTGTTAATGTTTCCTGTTCACTTGAATGAAATCTCTTCTCAGTTTAGAAAAATTAGACTGAGTCTAACTAAAACTCAAAATCTGGGTCTAGCTTTGCACTTCACAATACTTACATCAGAATCAAACGAATTATGATCAATACTCCTAAAATTTTGTCCTCTTTGTTCGAGATGATCGTGGGAATGAGTGAACAAAGTGCTATCTAACCGAATCCTCTGATTATCTTGTGCTGAGTGTTAGTGGTGGAGAGAGTCAGTGCTTGTGGATGGGGACCAATCAAGTGATTGTCTCAAACTGTTTGCATACTATTGCAGCTGCACTCATTCAGCAAAGTGGACATTCTACCATCATGTTCCTCAATTGAGCCTCAGAGATGGTGGACAGGATTTGGCAAGACAGGAGAAAAATTACTAGCTGCAGGATTCCTAACTTTGGTTCTGGTGTTCTCACTAGAACAGCTGTTGCATGAACCTCAGAATGGTCGTGCTATTGGATTCAGCAATCGTCCTGTCATTGGATGATAAATGATGATGGTGAGCTGGTTTATGATGGCCATTGTCTCACATTTGTGCAACATGAATGCTCCTTGACATTTTTCAGCCCAAGCCTGGCTCTTGTCGAATTATTGCTGCATTTGGTCCACAACATATTTTGTGGTCACAGGAGTTTGGAATTCTAAAATCATGAATGAGCTTCATCACAACTGACCGTATGAAGGAGGGAGCTTGAAGATGGGTGGTTTTCCCATATGCCGACTGATTCTGTCCATCTCTCTGGTCGTGGAGTTGGAAGGAACTCTCTAATAAGCCTTGGTGCAGTTCAGCTTGTGGAAGATATCCACTGCTACTACATAACTCAAGTTGTGGAGGGGATGGACTTATGTGGAAGTTATAGCAATCTAATAGACCTTTCTAACCCTCAGTTGTTCCTGGGACATAATATATCTCAGACTTTGAGGACAGGATTTGGAGTGACAACAGGTTAATTACTCACTGCAGAATTCCTAACAACTGAGCTGCTCTTAAAGACACCATTATTTATATGGATAGAACAAGGATAATTTTTGGTCAATGATAATATCCAGTATGCTGATAAATGCGAAGTTGAGGACTCTATCATGGTGATGCTACTGAAATTCAACAAAGGATGGTTTGGTTCTTTCTTGTTGTATTTGCCTGGTGTTTATTTGGCATGAATGTTCTTTGCCTTTTGTTACACCAAGCCTGGATATTTCCCATGTCTTGTTGCATTTGAACCTGTTTTAGTCTCTGGGGAATGGTAAAATTAGTGAACATTCCCACGTCTGACCTTACGATGGAGAGGATGTCATTGCAGCAGCTGAAGATGGCTGAGCCTCGGACACTCTATTTGCTGAGGAACGCCTGCCGAGCTGTCTTGGTGTCAACTTACTCACACTAAGAACAATCTTTTTTTTTGCTTTGGATTAATCCAAGTAGCAGAGAGTTTCCCCCAGATTCCGATTAACTATAATTTTACCTGGTGGGCTGCCATGGGGTCAGAAGCTGCGTGGTTGTGTCACAACACTGACTGAATGTCACTGAGCAGGTTATTGTTGATTGATCCCAATATAGCTGACACCTTGCTTCACGTTTACATGGCAGACTGTACACTGACGGATCAGTGACTGGCTGCAATGCAAGAACCCTGCTTTTTGTCTGCAGGACATACTTGGCAATTAAACAATTTAATGGCAGATGTCAGTGTACTTGCTGGAATTTAACAGCTTGGCTCGAGATGTAGCAATCTCTGGAGTTAATTGGTTGTCAGGGCCCAGTGCTACCACAGTCTCCAGTGTCTCCAGCCATTTCGTGACATCACATGGAGTGAACCAAGTTGTCTGAAGATTGACATCTTTGATGCTGGTGGCCGCTGAAGGAGACAAAGATGGATCATGTGCTCAGCCCTCTCAGCTGAAGATTATTACAAATGCAGCAGTTCTATTTTTTCCCCTGATGACTGTGGTCCCTGTAATTGGGGATTTCATTGTTAGAGATCAGCCTCCTCCTCCAGTGGACTCTTTCATTATCCACTATCTTTCATGACTACATGTGGCAGGACTGCAGAGGTAGATCTGAACCATTAATTGTTGGATTGCATAGCTCTTTCCATCACTTGCTGCTGATGCTGATTTGTAGCTGAAAACAATAAGAGCTTCTCCATGTTGTCACCTCATATCTCGGCCTGGCTGGTGCTGCTTCCAGCATGTTCTTCTGTATTCTGCATTTCTGCCAAGGTAGATCTCTGGCTTGATGATTGCTGTAGTGTGGCTGTGAGGTTGCAGACTGTATGCGTCGTGAAGAGTATGATTGAGCTGTTGGCAATGGTCCACCTCACCTCATGGAAGCCTGATCGTTAGTTGCTCGATCTGTTTGAAGTCTGTCCCATTGAGTACAGAGTATGGTACGTAACATGGTGGAAGGTCTACAAAATGTGAAGATGGCACTTATTCTTCACAAGGACTGTTCAGTGGCTACTCTTAACTCTATATTAAATGGAGAGACGCATCTGCAGCAGGCGGATTGGTGACGACGTGGTCAAGTATATGTTTCCCTTTTATTGATTCCCTCATAATCTGCTGCAGAGCAGTATAGCAGCCGCAGGATCTGGCATCAATGCTGAGCACTATATTGACTACAAACCAAGGAGTTGCCTCATCTGCCTGAATCTGTCCTGATGTGGAGGTACTGATACTGAGCTGTGTTAGGCAGGAAAAATCACTCAGCACCAGGTTATACTCCAACAGGTTTATTTAGAAGCATAAGGTTTTGGAGTGCAGCTGGTTCATCAGATGGTTGTGGAGCATAAGACCATAAGACACAGAATTGATAGCAATGGATTATAGTGTCATGCAACTGAAATGATATATTGAACAAACCTGGATTGTTGTCAAGTCTTTCATCTTTTAGAATGGGTTCAGTTTTCAGTTCATTAATATGCAACTAATATGTAACAATGTCCTGTCAGTGAGACAGAGCCTACCAGAAAGGATGGTAATGTTGCCTGGAACATAGTCCTATTCAGAGAATCCAGCTTTACTTACAATGCCTGACTCTTGCTTCATTCGCCTGTGGGAAATATACAGCAGGTCACTTTTACATTTTGCACAAAGAGTAATTTCACTTTATTTCTCACATCTGTTGAAGCAAATCAAACATCATTGTTTTTCAGTTGAAAACAATTGAAGTGAACAATAATTAAATTATCAGATTACACACCTGCTTCTTTCACAATTCAATGACTGCAGTAAAGAGCTGATATATGTTCAGATCCGTGAACGCACTATCTTTCAGTTAGCAATGCTGTTGGAAATGGCTTTGAAAATAAAAACCTCAATTCAGTCACCGTGATACCGGGCCTCACCACTACCTGCTATCTCCAAAATCTGTCTAGAGAGCTTCCAAACTGGAGTTGGATAGTTATTCACACAATCCATCACAACAGAACAGCGAGAGACATACCTGAACAACAGGAAAGTGCAAGGGGCATACTGGCAAATGAGTGAGCACAAGGCTCAGTGTTGTTCCAAACATTTGTAAAAGTGACCGGCCAACAACCATGTCTTGTAAGTTTATCTGTTCTGGTGCACTGCCTAAACTCTGAAAATCTGTACCTTGGACAAGATTCTGTTCGAAGGTATTCTAAAAGTGATGGACCCCTGTAGCACATGGTGTCTTACATCGAATCATGTCCATAAACAATGTCCAGTATTTGTCAGCTTCACAAAGCCAGTATCTGAACAGAATTTTACAGCTACATGGATGGCCAGCAGAGTCCCAGCTGACATCGTTGTGTGTGGCCCGAGATGATAGAAAGTCCTCTGTAAATGTTTTCAGCATTGCTCAACAATTAACAGCAAAGTCTCATTATTGAAGCTCCAATATCCTTGGATAATTTCCCTTTTTAACTGTCCAATAAGCACAAATCTAGCCATTTAGTCAGTTCAATTTTATGTTAACAATATAATGCAAACAGTGAACACATACACAATGAGGGACTTTGAAATGACGAGTCTTGTTCCCACACACAAGATCAAATTATTATTAAGTTCAAGGACTTTGAAAATATATCATTATTTTTCCCTGGTTCTAACATCGTATTCATGACAACAACATCACTTTGTGTCGAAGTCCAGATAAGAGAATATTATCAATTGCGTCTAGCTATCTCACAGCTCAGTCATCTGGTTTGTGAATGTCAGTGACTGTTGAATGCTAGGTATGGAGGGCATGCCTCTGAAAGACTGACAGATTGTTCCAAATAGCGTATCCCTTCAGCAGTTCACAGCAAATAAGGTACTGCCTGGACCCAATTGCCTGCGCTGACAAAACCAAAAATTCCATTTCCAGCATTGGTTATGTTTGTACAATATTTTCCATTCTAATTTATTCATGGAATGTGGTTGGGCCGGTATTTATTGCTCTGGTTGCCCTTGGCAAGGTGGTGCTGAGCTGCCATCTTGAACTGCTGCAGTCCATGTTCCGTAAGTAGACCCACAATCCCATTGGAGAGGAACATAAAATAGTGATGCTGAAGGAACAGCAATATACTTCCAAATCAGGATCATGGATGGAGTTAGAACATAGAACATAGAATAATACAATGCAGAACAGACCCTTCGGGTCTCGATGTTGTGCCGATCTGTGAACTATTCTCAGCTCGACGCCCTAGACTATCCCAAAATAATCCACATGCTTATCTAAGGATTGTTTAAAGCTCCCTAATGTGGCTGAGTTAACTAAATTAGCGGCCAGGGTATTCCACGCCCTTACCACTCCCTGCGTAATGAACCTGCCTCTGACATCTGATTTAAATCGATCACCGTCAATTTGTAGTTATGCCCCCTCATACACACTGAACGTCATCATCCTTGGAAAAAGAATTTCATTGTCTACTCGATCTAATCCTCTGATCATCTTGTATGTCTCCATCAAAGTCCCTCTTCGCCTGCTTCTTGCCAATGAGAACACGTTAAAGTCTCTCAGCCTTTCCTCATAAGACCTTCCTCCACACCAGGTAACATCCTGGTAAATCTCCTCCGCACCTTTTCCAACACTTCCTCATCCTTCCTGAAATATGGGGAACAGAACTTCACACAATTTTCCAAGTGTGCCTGCAACAGCATTTTTATAGTTATTGCGTGATATTGCGGCTCCGGAACGCTATCCCTCTATGAACGAAACCGAACACACTCTATGCCTTCTTAACAGCACTATTCTCCTGGGTGGCAACGTTCAGGGATCTATGTACATTGACTCCAAGATCCCTCTGCACATCTACACTACCAAGAATCTTTCCATTGACCCAGTAATCTGCCTTCCTGTTATTCTACCCAAAGTGCATCACCTCACATTTAGCTGCATTGAACTCCATTTGCCATGTCTCAGCCAAATTCTGCAGTTTATACAAGTCCCCCTGCAACCTGTAACATTCTTCCAGACTGTCCACTACTCCACAGCTTTAATGTCATCTGCAAATTTACTAATCCATCCACCTCTCCCACCTATTAAAATGACAAAAAGCAGAGATCCCAAAACAGATCCGTGCAGCACACCGCTAGTAACCAGACTCCAGAATGAATATTTTCCTTCAACCACCACTCGCTGCCTTCTTTCAGAGGCCATTTCTAATCCAAACTGCTAAATCGCACTCAATTTCATGCCTCTGCATTTTCTCCAACAGCCTACCGTGTGGAAACTTATCAAAGGCTTTACTGAAATCCATATATACCACTTCAACTGCCCTATCCTCATCTACATTTTCGGTCACGTTCTCAAAAAACTCATTGAGGTTAATGAGACGCGCACTACCCTTGACTATCTGCTCCAGGCAATCTAGTTCAATCCAGGCAAATGTCTGGTGATTCATTTTGGAAGCTACAATTCAAGAGCAAACTATACAGTGCATGGAAACGCATTTGGGAACATTGATGTGCTGTGAGATGTGCATTCAGGCCCATTGCACCCTGAAGGTGGCCACGCATGCCAGTAGAAAAGTCAAGAAGGCATATGGCATGCTTTCCTACATCAGACAGGGTATTGTGTACAATAATTGGCAGGTCATGTCTCAGTTGAATTAGACTTTAGTTCAGCCACATTTGAGATACTCCATACAGATCTGGTAGGCATATTAACAAAGGGATGGCGATGCTTTGGAGATGATGCAGAGGAGGTTCATCAGGATATTGCCTGGTATGGTGAGAACTAGTAATGAAGAGTGGTTGAGTAGATTATGATTATTTTCGTGAGAAAAGCAGAGTTTGAGGGTGGACCTGATTGAGGTCTACAAAATCATGAGAATTATAGACAGGTTGGATGGCAAGATTTTTTCTCCAAGAGTGGGGAACTCAATGACTGGGATCATGATTTCAAAGTGAGAGCAGTAAGGTTTAAGGGAGATATGCTCGGAAAGTTCCCTATGCAAGAAGTGGTGAGTGCCTGGAACGTATTGCGGGGGGAAGTGGTTGAGGCAGTCACGATAGCATCATTTAAAATATATCTAGACAAATACATGAATAGGCAGGGAGCAGAGGGATACAGATCCTTAGACAATAAGCAACAAGTTTAGATGGACGGTCTGGATCAGCACAGGCTTGGAGGGCCGAAGGGCCTGTGCCTGTGCTGTAATTATCTTTGTTCTTTGTACTTTTAGATTAGATTACTTTACAGTGTGGAAACAGGCCCTTCGGCCCAACAAGTCCACACCGACCCGCCGAAGCGCCACCCACCCATACCCCTACATTTACCCCTTACTTAACACTACGGGCAATTTAGCATGGCCAATTCACCTGACCCGCACATCTTTGTGACTGTGGGAGGAAACCGGAGCACCCGGAGGAAACCCACGCAGACACGGGGAGAACGTGCAAACTCCACACAGTCAGTCGCCTGAGGCGGGAATTGAACTTGTTCTACTTCAGTTTGGTATTGTGTTTGTCATGTACTGGTTGGACTGAACGGTCTGTTTCTGTGTCACATGACTCTATGAATGTGAATCTGTAAGGACATCAAATGGAATAGAATAACCAGGGAACAATTAGGGCCCATTCGAAAGCAAGGTGGCAATCTGCGGGTGAAGCTGGAGAACATTGATCGATTGTTACATGCAGGCTTCGTATCTGTTTACTTTGGAGAAGGAAAGTGCAAATATCGATTTTGGGTGGATGGGACTGTGAAGGTCTTGAGCAGTTTGGTTTAAAATGCGAGCAAGTATTGATGGATTCGGCTGGAATATCATTGGGCAAATCTCCAGCTTCGGATGAGTTGTATCTCAGCCTGCTGTTGGAGACAAGGGAGGAAAGGCCCTCACGCAAATCCTTCACTGGAATCTATTATCAGGGAAGTGCCAAAGGACTGGATAATAGCTCATGGTGATTTGCTTTACAGGAAGGGTGATGGCGATATTCCAGGGAACTACAGACTAGTGAGTATCAGATCAATATTAGGGAAACTGTTGGAGGAAATAGGAAAGGAGAAAACTAATCTCCATTTAGTTTGGCAAGGTTTGATAAGGGATCAATAGGATGAATTTATCAGAAGTAAACCATGTTTAACAATTTTTATTGTATGCTTTTGAGAAGTGTGTTCATATGATGTTTCAGCGAGGCCTTTGACAATACCCAACATGTGAAACTGATAGAGAGTTACAGCTCATGGTACCAAGGGTAACTTGGCAAGTTGCCTGCAAAATTGTCTGATTGGGAGGAGACAGAGGGTGGGCATAGAATACTGATTGTGACTGGATAGCCTTACCAGGTGGTGTAAGTGCTGTGTCCGTTATTATTTGTGATATTCACAAGTGATATATTGTGAATATGGACTGGGGAGAAGGGAAGTGTGATCAGTAAGTTTGCGTTTGAGACAAATATTGGCTGGATGGTTGGCAGAGAGGAACAAGGTTTCATAAAGACTGTTGATCATGCCCCAAGACTAGTTTGCAAAATTAAATCTTACGGGATTGGGACGAATAGACGGATATGCTGTTAGAATAGGAGAGTTGAGCAGGAATGAAATGGTGGTTTTTGGAGTGAAATTCTCATGTGATATCACATGGGGTCAGTGGTGCGCCCCAGTCATTTCCAATACACTATTCGAAGCATGTTGACGTTACTAAAAAACATCAGATTGTGAGTGGTGAAGAGGATGTAAAAAGATTCCAAGGTGATTGAGACAAGAGGAGTGAATGGGCAAATACATGGCAGATGAAGTCAGTGTGACGTCAGACATATGGAATGTCGTGAAATTTATTTTATCCTTTTCTTTGTTTTCTTTTGCTGAAAATGTGTTCCTGGTTAAAGCACAGCAGGTTAGGCAGCATCTCAGGAATAGGGAATTCGACGTTTCGAGCATAAGCCCTTCATCAGGAATGAGAGAGAGTAGCCAAGCGGGCTAAGATAAAAGGTAGGGATGAGGGACTTGGGGGAGGGGCGATGGAGGTGGGATAGGTGGAAGGAGGTCAAGGTGAGGGTGATAGGCCGGAGTGGGGTGGGGGCGGAGAGGTCAGTAAGGAGATTGCAGGTTAGGAGGGCGGTGCTGAGTTGAGGGAACCGACTGAGACAAGGTGGGGGGAGGGGAAATGAGGAAACTGGAGAAATCTGAATTCATACCTTGTGGTTGGAGGGTTCCCAGGCGGAAGATGAGGCGCTCCGCCTTCAGCCGTCGTGTTGTTATGTTCTGCCGGTGGAGGAGTCCAAGGACCTGCATGTCCTCGGTGGAGTGGGAGGGAGAGTTAAATTGTTGAGCCACGGGGTGATTGGGTTGGTTGGTCCGGGCGGCCCAGAGGTGTTCTCTGAAGCGTTCCGCAAGTAAGCGGCCTGTCTCCCAAATACCTCCAAACGGACCCCACCACCAAGGAACCTCCAAACGGACCCCACCACCAAGGATATATTTCCCTCCCCTCCCCTATCAGCGTTCCGCAAGGACCACTCCCTTCGTGACTCCCTCGTCAGATCCACACCCCCCACCAACCCAACCTCCACCCCCGGCACCTTCCCCTGCAACCGCAGGAAATGTAAAGCTTGCACCCACACCTCCACACTCACTTCCCTCCAAGGCCCCAAGGGATCCTTCCATATCCGCCACAAGTTCACCTGTACCTCCACACACATCATCTATTGCATCCGCTGCACCCGATGTGGCCTCCTCTATATTGGGGAGACAGGCCGCTTACTTGCGGAACGCTTCAGAGAACACCTCTGGGCCGCCCGGACCAACCAACCCAACCACCCGTGGCTCAACACATTAACTCTCCCTCCCACTCCACCGAGGACATGCAGGTCCTTGGACTCCTCCACCGGCAGAACATAACAACACGACGGCTGGAGGAGGAGCGCCTCATCTTCTGCCTGGGAACCCTCCAACCACAAGGTATGAATTCAGATTTCTCCAGTTTCCTCATTTCCCCTCCCCCCATCTTGTCTCAGTCGGTTCCCTCAACTCAGCACCGCCCTCCTAACCTGCAATCTCCTTACTGACCTCTCCGTCCCCACCCCACTCCGGCCTATCACCCTCACCTTGACCTCCTTCCACCTATCCCACCTCCATCGCCCCTCCCCCAAGTCCCTCCTCCCTACCTTTTATCTTAGCCTGCTTGGCTACTCTCTCTCATTCCCGATGAAGGGCTTATGCTCGAAACGTCAAATTCCCTATTCCTGAGATGCTGCCTAACCTGCTGTGCTTTAACCAGCAACACATTTTCAGCTGTGATCTCCAGCATCTGCAGACCTCATTTTTTACTTTGTTTTCTTCTGCACAGTTCTAAGAGATCCATGCAGGCAGAAGGCTGGAACAACACAACAAGCCAGGGAGCACCACTAGCTTCATGCCTGCCTCGTTTGGATTCCAACATCGGCAGTTTTTTTTTTGTCTCGAAACAAGTGAAATCCATTGTATGGCAGCATGTTCTGAAGCCAGATGTCAATACTGTGAATGGCGTTGGCATGATTACCAGCGTTCATTGGCCCCACCAAGTGAGTAGAAGCAATATTGAAAAGGAATTGGATCTCTTTGTGCACCAGTCACTCAAAGCAATATTTTCGGAGCAGGAAGAAATAAATGGTGTATTGACCTTAACTTCAAGAGGATTTGGGTACAGCAGTAAGGATGTCTCACTGCAGCTGTACAGACCCTTGGTGAGACCTCATCACGAACATTACGCCATGATATGTGCAGTTCTGATCTACTTACATAATAAAGGATGAACCTGAAATTCCGGGAGTACAGCGAAGGATGGCAAGACTGATCTCTGGGATGACAGGCTTGTTGTGTGAGCAGAGTTTGGGTTGACTGGGCCTGTATTCCATGAGGTTTAGGAAAATGAGTGGAAAACTCAGTCAAATATATAAAGATCTGAGAGGGTGAGACAGATTGGAAGAAGGCTGGGATGCCTAAAACAAGAGACCATAGCATTATATACAGGCAGGCCACTCTGCATTGAGATGAGAATAAATGTCTACACTCAGAGACTGGTGAACCTGGGGAACTTTCCACCACATAAGGCTGTGAAAGCCAAGGCACTGAATATGATTAAAGATTTCTAGACACTAATGGGATGGGTACAGAGCAGGGGAATGGGATGGAGATAGCTAATCAGTCATCATTATATTGAATGGGGGAGCAAAATCGATAGACCAAAGGGACTACTCCAGTTTTTATCAATATTTTTCCAATGGTTAATCATATTAAGAGATACATATGTTGTATTGGAGGAGGACATTGAACTAGAATGTGGGAGGCTCAATGTGTTGAATTGCCTCCTTCTTTAGCAATGTTCCTATACAATCTGTGGGAAAGTTCTTTAAACATTGTCACCACCTCTCCGATGCTGAGAAGGATGCCTCTGCAGAGTCGACAGGACTATGTTTCCCATTCTTTTTTCCGCTACCGAGGCTGATCCCGAGTGTTCTGCTCGGTTTTATTGTTTAAGGCCTTGGAGCAGATTAGTGTAATTGACTGTCTTGCTTGACCGTTTCAGAGACAAGTGAAGAGTTTATCACACGTTTGTGTGTCTGGAATCACTTTTAGGCAATGCCAGCAAGCATGGGAGAATTGCTTCCTGAATGAACATTGTTGGAGCAAATTGGTGTTTGCAATCGCCATTGATTTCAAAGTCACTGTTATTGACACAAGACTTTAGGTCTTGATATTTCATTATTTGTTTTAAACTTCCACCAGCTGCCAGACCTTTAGCCTGGACTGGATTCGTAATTCAGTGACATTTCCTCAACAGCACCATTTCCACATGCAGACCTATTGGAAACCACACCGAGTAGGTTATTTCTGCACTACTTTACAGCTCTGTCAAAAACAACTTACACCAATTTGGTTACGATGGTGAAACTAAGGCTATGGCAATAGGTCAGGTTATAATTATTTTCCTCTTTGGGACTGTGCGTAGTTGGAATTTTCCACATTATCAAGGAGATATCAGAGTTGGAACTGGAATGAAACAGCTTTCCAATGGGCACGATTGGTATCAGGGCCCATTACCTTTGTCATATCTACTGGGTTCAGGTGTTTCTTGATGTCACGTGCAGTGAATCGAATTGGTTGAAAATTGGCCTGTGTGAATCTGTGGACATTATCACGAAGATGGGTTGGATCATTGACTCAAAGCTTCTGTCTGAGGATGGTGTAGATTTTAAATCCTTGACTTTGCACTAATATGCAGGGCTGTTCTTGAATTCAGGATGTGGGTATTTGTAAGGCCTTTAACCTCCAGTGCGTTGTATAACAGTCCATCAACATTTGTGAGTGAATGTGGCATCCGTGCAGAATTTAGATCTAATCTGTTGGTATTGGGATCACTTTGCCCTCTCTGTCTGACGTTAGTTCTGCTGTTTGGAATGCAAACAGTCAAGTACAGTACCTTTAATAGATTGTCATCAGATTTAGGTACACATGGTTTTGACCCAGATATTTCCTTCCACACTTGTTACTGAACCAAAGTTGTTTTGATGGGAATGGTAGGCTGAGAGATTACCCAGGCAAAAGGTTCCAGGTTGTGGTTGAACACAATCCTGCTCCTGCTGCTGTGGTATACAGCACAACATGACTGTCCAGATTGTGCTACAAACTCTGCAACAAAATTCTGCTGCCTGCTCCCCAGTTCACACCGAGACCCATTCACCTGCACTCTTTGACCTGTTCTGGTTTCTGACGTGATAACACTTCTATTTTAATATTCACGTTATTCTGTGGGTGTATCTATGATGTCACTCCTCTAATATATCATATTCCTCACAAATCCTCATCTAACATTTTCCTTTCCAGTAGTGCCATCTTCTGTGTTTAAAAAAAAAATATGTATCCCTCTGTTTATCTCCCTGAACAAAGATTCATAGAGAGATACAGCATGAAAACAGACCTTTCAGTCCAACTCGTCCATGCTGACCAACAATCCCAACACAATCTAGTCCCACCTGCCAGCACCTGACCCATATTTCCCCCAAACCCTTCCTATTCATATACCCTTCCAAATGCCTTTTAAATGTTATTATTGTACCAGCCTCCACAACGTCCTCTGGCAGCTCATTCCATACACATACCACACTCTGAGTGAAAACGTTACCCCTTAGGTCTCTTTTGGATCTTTCCCCTCTCACCACAAACCTATGCCCTCTAGTTCTGGACTCCCCGACCTCAGGGAAATGACTTTGTCTATTTATCCTATCAATACCCCTCATGACATTTCAAACCTCTGTAAGGTCACCCCTCAACCTCCGAAACACCAGGGAAAACAAGCCGAGCTGGTTCAATGTCTCCCTATAGCTCAAATCCTCCAACCCTGGTGACATCCTTGCAAATCTTTTCTGAACGCTTTCAAATTTCACAATATTTTTCCGACAGGAAGGAGAAAAGAATTGCACTCAATATTCTAACCAATGTCCTGTACAGCAGCAACATGACCGCCCAGCTTGTGTACTCAATAATTTGACCAATAAAGTAAAGCATACCAAATGCCGTCTTCACTATCCTATCTACCTACGTCTCCACATTCCAGGAGCTGTGAACCTACACTCCAAGGTCTCTTTGTTCAGCAACACTCCCTAGAACCTTACCATTAAGTGTATAAGTCCTGCTAAGATTTGTTTTCCAAAAATGTAGCACCTCACATTTATCTAAATTAAACTCCACCTGCCACTTTTCAGCCCATTGGCACACCTAGTCAAGACCTATTGTAATCTGATGTAACCTTCTTCGCTGTCCACTATACCTCCAATTTTGGTGTAATCAGCAAACTTACTAACTGTCCCTCTGATGCTCACATCCAAATATTTTATATAAATTATGAAAAAGAGTAGACCCAGCACTGATCTTTGTGACACTCTACTGGTCACAGGCCTCCAGTCTGAAAAACAACCCACCACCACTACGCTGTGTTTTGTCCCTTCAGCCAGTTCTGTATCCAAATGGCGAGTTCTCCCCATATTCCATGAGATCTAACCTTGGTAACCAGTCTACCATGGGGAACCTTGTCCAACGTTCTGCCCTCATCAATCCTCTTTGCTACTTCCTCATAAAACTCAATCAAGTTTGTGAGACATGATTTCCCACACACAAAGCCATGTTGACTATCCCTAATCAGTCCTTGTCTTTCCAAATACATGTAACTCCTGTCTCTCAGGATTCACTCCAACAACTTGCCCATCACTGACGTCAGGCTCACTGGACTATAGTTCCCTGTTTTATCCATATCGCCTTTCCTAAACATTGGCTCACATTAGCCAAACTCCAGTCTTCCAGCACCTCACCTGTCACTATCAATGATACAAATATCTCAGTAAGAGGTCCAGCTACCACTGGCTTCCCACAGCGTTCCAGGGTACACCTAATCAGGTCCTGGGGATTGGTCCACTTTTATGTGTTTCAAGCCATCCAGCACTTCCTCCTCTGCAACATGGACATTTTTCAAGATGTCATCATCTATTTCCCTTCATTCTATACCTTCTATGTCCTTTTCTACAGTAACTACTGATGCAAATTACTCGTTTAGTATCTCCCCCATCTCCAGTGGCTCCACACAAAGAACACCTTGCTGATCTTTGAGAGGTCCTATTCTCTCCCTCGTTACCCTTTGTTCTTAATGAATTTGTAAAAACCCTTTGGACTATCCTTAGCTCTATTTCCCAAAGCTATCTCATGTCCCATTTTTGCCCTCCTGATTTCTCTCTTAAGTATACTCCTACTGCCTTTCTCCCCTTCTAAGGATTCATACCAACTATCCTGTCTGTACCTGATATATGCTTCCTTCTTTATTTAACCAAAACCTCAATTTCTTTAGTCATCCATCATTTCCTGTAGCTACCAGCCTTTACTTTAATCCTAACAGGTATATACTTTCTCTGGACTCTCTTTATGTCATGTCTGAAGGCTTCCCAGCCATATCTTTACCTGCGAAAATCTGTGTCCAATCAGCTTTTGAAAGTTCTTGCCTAATTGCATCAAAATTGGCCTTCCTCCAATTTCGAACTTCAATTTTTAGTCCTGGTCTATCCTTTGCTATCACTATTTTAAAACTGATGGAATTATGGTCGCTGCCGTCAAAGTGATCCCCCACTGACACCTCAGTCACTTGCCCTGCCTCATTTCCAAAGGCTTGGCCATTATTTGCACCTTCTCTAGTAGGTATATCCACATACCGAATCAGGAAATTTTCTTGTGCAATTCTTAAAATTTCCTCTCCATCTAAACTCTCAACACGATGTCAGTCCCAGTCTATGTTTGGAATGTAAAAATCCCTGACCATAATCACCCTTCTATTCTTACAGGCAAGTAAGGTCTCCTTACAAATTTGTTTCTGAATTTCCCTCTGACTATTATGGGGTCTATGATACAATCGCAATAAGGTGAGCATCCCTTTCTTATTTCTCAGTTCCACCCAAATAACTTCCCTGGATATATTTCCAGGAATATCCTGCCTCAGAACAACAGTCAGGAACCCCAAAAGACGCCACTCCCCCTCGTCTTTTGCCTCCCTTTCTATCCTTCCTGTAACATTTGTTTCCTGGAAGATTATCTGCCAGTTTGACCATCCCTGAGCCATGTTTCTGTATTGCTATGATATCCCTGTCTCATGTTCTCCACCATGCCCTACGTTCATCTGCCTTCCCTGTTAGGCCTCTTGCATTGAAATAAATGGAGTTTCATTTATCAGTGCTAACTTGTTCTCTGCTTTGTTCCTGCCTGCCCTGACTGTTTGACTCGCCTTTGTTCTCAACTGCAATCCATCCTTCTTGTACAGGTCACATCTACCCCAAAACAGCTTCCAATGAACCAAAAATATGAATCCTTCTACCATACACCAGCTCCGCAGCCATGCATTCATCTGCTTTATCCTTCTACTCCTGCCCTCGCTAGTTCGTAACACCAGGATTAATCCAGATATTACTACTCTCAAGGAATTCCTTTTCAAATTCCTGCCTAGCTCCCTGTAACCACCATTCAGAATCTCAACCTTCTCCTTTCCTATGTCGTTGGTTCCAATGTGTACATTGACCTCCTGCTGGCCCCTCTCCCCCTTGAGAACATTCTGCATTGTCTCTGACACATTCTTGATCCTGGCACCAGGGACGCAATGCACCATTCTGATTTTTTGCTGCTGGCGACAGAAATTTTTGTCCTTACCTTGGACGAGAGAGTCCCCTAAGAGAATCGCTCTCTTGGAACCCGATGTATCTCTCATTACATTAGAATCAGTCTCAATACCAGAAACTTGTCTGTTCCTGCTACATTCCCTTGAGAATTCATCACCCCCGACATTTTCCAAAACAGCATACTTGTTTGAAATGTGCATAGCCATAGAAGACTCCTGCACCAGCTGCCTACCTCTCATACGTTTCCTGGAGTTAACCCATCTATGTGACTGTATTTGAGACTTTCCCCCTTCCTATAACTGCTATCCATCACATCCCCTTGCTCTTCTAAATTACTCATTGCCTCAAACTGCCTCTCCAACTGATCCATTCGATCTGGTAGGATTCACAACCAGCGGCACTTATTGCAGATATAATCCTCTGTAAACTTTAAACTCTACCTAACTCCCATAACCGACAAGAAGAACATATCATTCTGCTCAGGGCCATTTTTCTTCTTTGAATCTTCATATCCAGAAGATAGCTCTGTCTTATTCCTCTACTAAACACTGTTCCAGGTTTAATTAATACTTATGGCTTATATTTTAAGTTTAATTCAGAGACATAGCTCCATAAAACATATAATCAAGACCGAACCCACTCTACTGTCCACTGCAGACTTACTATAAGACCACGCTTAAAAAATATCCATTGACCTGTTTCTGTGCTGTGATCTCTCCCAACAGGTTCCTCCAAGATCAATTGTAAATTTCTCTGAATTTACTCCCCACCTGCATCTTTTGCATTTATGTTCCCCACAGCCTCACCCTGACTGCCACCCCAGTATTTATCCTGTATCCCCCTCCCCCCTCTACATTCCTGCCAAAGTCCTTATGTCCAAAACATCATCCCTCCTGCTCCACAGCTGCAGCCTGACCTCCTAAAGGTTTCCAGAGCCATCCCACTTGACTCTGACTCTCCAGCATCTGCAGTCCTCACTTTCACCGAATTACTGAAATGGGAATCAATTAAAAGGTCAAGGTTATTTCTAGAGTCAGAGTGAAATGTTCCTCAGTGTTCCTCTGTTTGGACTCACCCAACGTGAAAGAGGCTGCATTGTGAACAGCAATGATAATAAATTGGATTAAAGAAGCACAGTGAAATGCTGCTTCACCTGGAGGGGGTGTGTTGGGTGCTAAGCAATAAGGAGTGGGTCGATAATCTTTTCAAATATTTGGATTTATTTCTATAAGTAGACTACATGGTTGCATGTTGAGACCTGCATAGCAACAGCTTTAATTGGGCAATTCATACTTTTTTAAAATCTATTTCATAACAAGCTGTTCTCCACATCTTACCAACAAGGTCCAGGCAACTGTCTGTTTGGCACGTATGCTCCTGTCTGCTGAGAACCCAATTCATTTGTATCAATCGCACTTGCAAGTCTACTGTTTGCAACAGCGTTTGTAAATTTAACTCTTGTTATGTTGGTAACGTAATCACACAATCTTCAACGTCCTTCATAACTGCCTTACATTTTTATCTATACATCCATTCATAAACTCAATGATCCACTCAACCTTCTTAACAACAGTTTCAACTTCAAGATTAGGGTGTTGCTGAAAAAGCAAAACAGGTCAGGCAGCATCTTGGGAGCAGGAAAGTCGATATTTCAGGCAAAAACCCTTCATCAGGAATTCATGATCCTCGGATGCTGCCTGACCTGCTGTGCTTTGCCAGCACCACTCTAATCTTGAATCTGATCTCCAGCATCTGCAGTCCTCCCTTTCTCCTAACAGTTTCAACTTGCCCTGCCACCGATAACTTCCTGTCTTCTGTGTCCTTCTCTACTTAAACAGGGGTGTGACATTTGCCAGTCCTCTGTGACTCTCCTGGGCTCCAGTGATTCCTTGAAGATTACCAGCAATGCTTCCAATATTTTCTCAGCTATCTACTTCGAACTATTGGGAGAAATCTATTTGTTCCGGATGACTAATCTATTTTCAAACCTTTCAGTTTCCCCAGCACCTTCCTCTAAGTGGTAGTCACTAACGTTCACCTCTGCCACCTGACTCTCTTGAAGTTCTGGCAGGGTGCTGGTGTCTTCCACCATGATGGCAGATGCAAAGTACCTTTTCAAATCCTCTGTGATTTCATTGTTTCATATAACTACTTCTCCAGCCTCTTTCTCTAGCTGCCCAATGTTTGTTCTTTGCCTCCCTCTCTTCCCTGTTATATGCATGAAAATCTCTTGCCATCTTCTTCTCCAATATTAGAAAGATTATCACCGTATTTCAACCTCTTCTACTAATTTTTATTGTCTTTTATCGACCGCTAGTATTCCGAGGGTTCCTAAGCCTTAGGTTTCCTAGTCATCCTCGCTGCATTGTAAGCATTTTCATTTGTTCTTATGCTGTCCCTGTCTTCCCTGAACAACCACAATCTCCACACTTCAGGCTCTCTGCCTGTGTTCCTGATGAAGGGCTTTTGCCCGAAACGTCGATTTTACTGCTCCTCGCATGCTGCCGGAACTGCTGTGCTTTTCCAGCACCACACTCATCTAGATTCTGAACAACCACAATTGCCTTGTCCTCCACTGAGTCTGTTTCTTTTTCTGCTTACCCCCAGAATCTCCTGCCATTGCTGCTCCATTGTCTTCCTAGCTCTGTTCCCAATCCAATTAACCCTGGCCAGCTCCTCACTCATGTCTTTGTCGTTACATTATGCAATTGTATTCGTGTCATATCCAAAAGTGAGAAATAGATATAAACTGAAAAAAATGTGGTTTTCGAGATGGGACATGGAGAATGTTTGTAGGATTTATTAACTAGAAATAGAATATACAGATGAGCAGGCGTAAAAATAGAGAAAACTATGTTATCAACAAAAGAAGATGTCCTTCCCTATTTGACTTAACAATTCCAGCGTGCTGTGGTTCTTTGTACAGTATGTATAAAAGCTGGGTCTAATGCTCCAACTTTTATTTCTAACAATATGACATACACCAGCTGTTGACAGAACGCAGCAAGCCAATATATTTATTTCTTGGTAGAAAGTGGATTAATTGAAGTAAATGTGAGACACCGTAAGCACAAATTTGTAACACACATTCTGATAAGAATGGGAGACTAGAGCAGGAAATCCCAGAAAAGGGAGGAATCATTGAGAGAAGGGAACACAACACCTCAGAGCAGGATCAAATAATGCTTCAATGTTTCATATTTTGTGAACTGTGTCTCCGTTGTTCATTAGATTAGATTACTTACAGTTTGGAAACAGGCCCTTTGGCCCAACAAGTCCACACCGACCCACTGAAGCACAACCCAGACCCATTCCTCTACATCTGTCCCTTCACCTAACACTACGGGAAATTTACCATGGCCAATTCACTTAATCTGCACATTTTTGGACTGTGGGAGGAAACCGGAGCACCCGGAGGGAACCCAAGCAGACACGGGGAGATTGTCACCCACACAGTCAGTCGCCTGAGGCGGGAAATGAGCCCGAGTCTCTGGCGCTGTGAGGCAGCAGTGCCAACCAAAGTGCCAGCGTGCTGCCCACACATCATTCTGGGTCACACATCACTCTGGATGTGTTGTGTGCATATGATGATCTCATCTATCTGCACACACACAGCGTGTTTAAAACAATGCTTTGTCGATTCTATTTCAAATTACCCTGTTTTGTTTACATTGTCACTCGCAATTCCTTCTTCCAAATGTATTCGGTTTCTTTCTCTGCATTTTATTTGATTCTATCAAGAAGATCTTGGTGACTGGTGCATATCACTTTCCTCCTTGATTCTCTACAGCCACTGTTTTTTATTCCTTTCCGTTTCTTAACCAATGACACATACATATTGTAAATGTAACATTTACTTTTGGGTTCAGGTAAAAACATCTGACCAAAGAAAAGGCCTCTGAATTGTGCAATAATATGTTTGCAACTTTAGAAACAAATCATTGAAATGCATTGTGTTCGAGATAAAACATTGTCTAAATTAAGTAATGAGAAGAAAGTCCAGAGAAATCCACACTTCCGGTATATGTTCAGTGTAGTTGTGCCCAGAGACAGCTTTAAGGTTGGCAATAGGCCAAACGTGGAAGGCAGATGAACTCATTATTATTTACTATTTTTTATTAGCTTTAAAATAGTAATGGAAAAGGGATAGTGTGGATCTCAAAGTTGAGCTTCTAAATTGGAGGAAGGTTAATTTTGATGGTGTTAGGTAAGAACTTTCGACAGCTGATTGCAGGCAGATTTTCACAGGTGAAGGGATGGCTGGATAATGGGAAGCCTTCCAAAATTAGATAATGAGAGTCCAGTGAGAGTATATTTCTGTTAGGGTGAAAGGAAAGTCTGGTAGGTGTAGGGAATGCTGGATAGGTAGAGAACCTGATGTTTTGGTTAATTAAAAAAGAACGAAGCACATATCAGGTATGGGCAGGAGAGATCATGTCAATCCTTCGAAGAGTATAAAGTCAGGAGAAGTATACTTCACTGAGGAGAGGAACATGTTGCATCTTGAGATTAGAGATAGAAATTTGATGAGTCTGGATCATGTTGGCATAAGTAGGGAAGATGTGTTGGGTATGTTAGAGGTTATTCAGGTGTACAAATCCCCAAGACCGGATGGGATCTATCCCAGGTTGCTGAGGGAGGTGAGAGAGGAAATAGCTGAGGCCCTGGCAGATATCTCTGTGGCATCCTTAAATACAGATGAGGTGTCGGAGAGCTGGAGGGTAGCTTATATTGTCCTTGTGTACAAGAAGGTTAGTAGTGATATTTCGGGTATCTGCAGAGCAGTGAGCCTGACGTCAGTGGTGCGGACGTTGCTGGAGAGGGTACTAAGAGGTAGGATCTACTTGTATTTAGAAAATAATGAACTTATCAATGATAGGCAACATGGTTTTGTAAAGGGGAGATTGTGCCTTACCAAATTACTAGCGTTCTTCAAGGAAGTGACCAAGTGTTAGATGAAGGAAGGGCTGTTGATGTCATACACATGGACTTTAGTCGGCATTTAATAAGGTTCCCCGTTGTAGACTTATGGAGAAAGTGAAGTCACATGGTGTGCAGAGTGTTCTAACTAGGTGTATAAAGAACTGGTTGAGCAACAGGAGACAGAGTGTAGTAGTTGAAGGGAGTTTCTCGAAATGGAGAAAGGAAACCAGTGGTGTTCCACAGGGGTCAGTACTGGGGCCACTGTAGCTTATAATATACATAAATGATCTAGGAGAGCGCACTGTTGGTATGATCAGCAGGTTTGTAGATGACACAAAGTTTGGTGGAGTAGCAGAAAACATAAGGGACTGTCATAGAATACTGGAGGATATAGATAGACTGGAGAATTGAGCTGAAAAGTGGCGGATGGGTTTCAATCCCCGCCTCAGGCGACTGACTGTGTGGAGTTTGCACGTCCTCCCCGTGTCTGCATGGGTTTCCTCTGAGTGCTCCGGTTTCCTCCCATAGTCCAAAGATGTGCGAGTCAGGTGAATTTGCCATGCTAAATTGCCCGTAGTGTTAGGTAAGGGGTAAATGTAGGAGTATGGGTGGGTTGCGCTTCGGCGGGTTGGTGTGGACTTGTTGGGCTGAAGGGCCTTAATGCATTTCGATAAGTCTAATTGTCGAGCGAATTATACAATGAATGGAAGAGCCTTGGGAAAATTTGGTGGGCAGAGTGGCCTGGGAGTGCAGATCCATTGTATCCTGAAGGTTGCTGCACAGGTGGATAGAGTGATCAAGAAGACATATAATATGCTTGCTTTCATTGGACGGGGTATTGAGTGTAAGAGCTGAAAATTGTACAAGACATTAGTTTGGCCGGATGTAGAATATTGTGTACAGTTCTGGTTGCTACATTACAAAAAGGATGTGAACGCTTTGGAGAGGGTGCAGAGAAGTTGTACGAGGATGCTGCCTGGTATGGAAGGTGCTAGCTGTGAAGAGAGGTTGAGTAGGCTAGTTTTGTTTTCATTGGCCAAACAAGAGGTTGAGGGGGGACCTGATTGAGGGGGGAGCCTATCATGAAGGGTATAGACTGAGTAGATAGAGACAAGCTTTTTCCGAGGGTGAAGGATTCCATAAACTGAGGTCATGCTTTCAAGGTGAGAGGTGGAAAGTTTAAGGGAGATACATGCGGCAAGTACTTCATACAGAGGGCGGTGGGTGTTTGGAACGTGTTGCCAGCAGAGGTGGTAGAGGCATGCACGGTAGATTCATTTAAGATGCATCTGGACAGATGCATGAGTAGGTGGGGAGCAGAGAGATACAACGGCTTAAGAATTGACCGACAGGTTTAGAAGAGTACATTTGGATCGGCTCAGGCTTGAAGGGCCGAAGGGCCTGTGCCTGGGCTGTAAATTTTCTTTGTTCTTTGTTCTACTTAAGAGCGAAATCGGGATGGCAAAAATGGATGTGAGATTGCTTTGGCAGATAGGGTTGAGGAGAATCCAAAGAGGTTTATAAATACATTTGGAATAAAAAGGTAGTACAGGAGAGAATAGGGCCCCATGAAGGTCAGCAAGGCGGCCTTGTGTGGAATCACAGGGAATGGCGAAGATATTAAACATGTGTTTTACATCAGTGTTTACCATGGAGAAAGACCTGGAAGACGTAGAATGCGATGAAATAGATGGTGACATCTTGAAAAATTTTCGTATTACAGAGGATGAGGTACTGAATGTTTTGAAACACATAAAAGTGGATAAGTCCCCGGGACCTCATCAGGTGTATCCTAGAACTCTGTGGGAAGCTAAGGAAGTGATTGCTGGATGCCCTGTTGAGTTATTTGTATTATTGATAGTTAGAGGTGAGGTGCTGGAAGACTGGAGGTTGGCTAATGTGGTGCCACTATTTAAGAAAGCTGGTAAGGAAAAGCCAGGGAATTATACACCAGTAAGTCTGTCTACAGTGGTGGGAAGGTTGTTGGAGTGAATCCTGCGGGATAGGATTTACATGCATTTACATGCATTTACAGAGACAAGGATTGATTGGGGATAGTCAGCATGGCTTTGTGTGTGGGAAATCATGTCTCAAGAACTTGATTGAGTTTTTAGAAAAAACAACACAGATTGATGAGGGCAGAGTGGTTGACGTAATCTATATGGACATCAATAAGGTGTTCGACAAGGTTCCTCATGGGTGATTGGTTAGCAAGGTTAGATCTCATGGAATACAGGGAGAACTAGGCATTTGGGTACAGAACTAGCTCAAATGTAGAAGACAGAGGACAGTGATGGAAGGTTGCTTGTCAGACATATTGGTCAGACTCATCCATGCTGATCAGATATCCCAAATTAATCTAGTTCCATTTCCCAGCATTTGGTCCATATCTCTCTAAACCTGTCCTATGCATAGATCCTTCCAGATGTCTTTTAAATATTGTAATTGTACCAGGCTCCACGATTTCCTCTGGCAGCTCATTCCATATATGCATCACTCTCTGGGTCAAAACGTTGCCTCTCATTTCTCTTTTAAATATTTCCACGCTCACCTTAAATCTATGCCCTCTAGTTCGGGACTCCCCTAGTGTGGGGAAAGGAACCTGGCTGTTCACACTCCCCATGCACCTCATGATTTTATAAATCTCTAAGCAACACGAATTAAGTTGGAACTTTCAGTTCTCTCGGGCCTAAATTCTAAATTTCAGAACTGAAACGTCTTCCTGCTTGATTCAGTAACAATTCTAAAATAATTCTAATCAATGTGTTCCGACATATGATGAAACATCTGTTCGGGATTTTAACCTAGACCTTTGGGCCCAGTGGTAGGGACACTGCCACCACACTGCAACAGCCCCTAAACTGGACATTATTCTGCTACCTGTGTCTTCATCAACCTGTCCTAATACACTGTGACACACCTCTGTGACAGGTAGGAGTTGAATCCAGACTACCTTATCAAGAGCTGGAGACGTGACAACATACGAATAGGAACAGGAATCAAATCCAAAGCTTTGGGTCAGAGGCATGAGTGCTACCTACCTCATAAAGCCTGAAACCATGCCTACGTTTTGGATCACATTTTAAATGCCTTCTTGCACCTCAGTATGGGTTCATTAATAACTAGTTAACTTTACTGAATTACACTGAAAGAATTGCATCTTTAAAATGTGCCAGCGACTTGCCTCAACTGTAGGATGTTGAGTGCATGTTTTCCAGATGTCATTAATATATTTTATTGCTTGGCTATGAATTCCAATTTAAATGGCTATTATCTATAGTCTGCAATGTTCGGAAAATAAATCCTGCAGACATGCACTGCGTTGTGAAAAATCTTGAACAGATGTTAGTACTGAACATCAGAGACGAAGACAGAAGAATTTCAGGTCTCACACAGCAAACACTATTTCTTGCCTCTAATGTATGACTGTCCCCTTCCTAAAACTATTCGATGACACAAGGCAACTGATTACTTTCCAGTCTCTACTCCCCACTGGCTGGGTCTGCAAAGCATCCCAATCCTCCTCCTACCACACAGAGCAAATGAAGCTCCAGGTCTTTAGAAATATCAAGGCCACACTTTTGAGACCGCCTGGGGGGAGAGGGAGGGGGGAAGAGTCTTTTAAAACTGCAGGCAGAGGGTGAGGGGGTGATAATATCATTCACTGGGCTGAGGAGGGGCAGATAGAGTTTAGTTCAATAAATTCATGATTTTGTATTTTGGTAAAAGAAACAAGGGGAGGCAAATACAAATCAAAGTCTGGCCCTTGTAAGTGTTGAAGAGACCTCGGGGCTCAGCTGTAATTCTTTGAAGTTTTTGTCACATGTGGACATTATTTTTGAGAAGGTGTTCAGCTTGCTTGCTTTCTTTATTCACAATTTTGAGGACAGGAGTTGGGATGTTAAGTACAAGTTGTACAGGTCATTCATGAGGCCTGTTCTGGAGTACTCTGTGCAGTTCTGTTAGCCCTGTTATAGGAAAGATATTATTAAGCTGGACAGGGTTCAGAAAAGACTTACCAGAATGTTGTTAGTAATGCAGCAGTTGGATAGGTTTTACACAGAGGGTGGTAGGTGGCTGGAACGCGTTGCCAGCAGAGGTGGTAGAGGCAGGCTCGGTATCTTCATTTACGATGGATTGGGACAGATGCATGAGTTTGGGGGGACGGGGACAGAGGGATATAGATGCTTAGGAATTGGGTCATAGGTTTAGACTGTAGATTTCGATCAGCTCAGGCTTGGAGGGCCAAAGGATCTGTTCCTGGGCTGCAAATTTTCTTTGTTCTTTGTTCTTTGGGATTCTTTCCCACATCCTTAGAGCACAGGAGGTTGAGATTTGACATTATGGAGGTTTATAAAACAATAAGGGATAGAAGAACATAAGAGCTCAGAGCAGGAGTGGGCCATCTGGCCCGTCCAGCCTGCTTCACCATTCAATAAGATCATGGCTGATCTTTTCATGGACTCAGGTCCACTTTCCCACACTCTCACAATATCCCTTAATTCCTTTATTTAGTTCCTTCAGTTAAAAAAAAACTATCTTAGCATGAAAATGTTTACTGAAGAAGCATCAACTCTGACAAGGAATTCCATAGATTTCCAACTCTGAGTGAAGAAGTTCCTTCTCAATTTTGTTCTAAATTTGCTCCCTCTAATCTTGAGGTGATGCCCTTTTGTCCTAGTTTCTCCTACCAATGAAAATGCCCTCTCTTCATTTATCCTATCTGTTCCATTCATAATTTTATATGTTTCAATAAAATCCACCCTCATTCTTCTGAATTCCAATGAATATAGCTGCAAGTTTCGCTGCAGCCCAATAGACTCCTGGTTAGACCAGAGTTGGAATATTGCATTCAGTTTTCTTGTCACTGTGAAAAATATTTAAAACTCTGACAGAGTGATAAAGATTGGAAGCAGGGATGATAATTCCCCTGTCTGGGATGTCTAAAACAAGGGACCACAGTATAGGGTATGGGCAGGCCACCCTACATTGTAATAAGAATCTGCACTCAGAGTCTGGTCAACCTGTAGAATACTTTAGTACATAAGGCTGTGGAAGCCACGGCAGTTAGTGAACGGGAAGCCAGCTCGGTGAGGCAAAAGGACCGACTGCAGTTCCGATCGTGCATTTTTCCAATGGGTACTCGGATTGCGGGATGTGTGCATACCATAGTGAAAGTGCATTCAGGATGTAGACAGCCTTGTACGAGGATGGGGAGGCTCGCTCATCTGAATATCCTACTCTTTTCCTGATGTCTTTATGCAGTCTGTGGGAAAGCTCTGTAAATGTTGTCAGAAGCTCACTGGCATTATAAAGGAGACCTCTTCTGGTCGATATGACTGTGTCTCCATTTTCCGATACAGAGACCGAATGTTCTGTCCTGTTTTATCCTTTAGCAGATTGATAAAATTGAGTGTCTTGCTTCGTCGTTTCAGAGACTATTGAAAAGTTCTTGTTAGCCCGAAGGGCTTGTTTCCACACTGTAAGAAATCTAATCAAGTAAGTAAGTAATATGCCTTTCCATATTATAACTGTCTTCACTTCCACAATCTTAGATTACTTACAGTGTGGAAACAGGCCCTTCGGCCCAACAGGTCCACACCGACCAGCTGAAGCGCACCCACTCAGAACCGTTCCCCTACGTTGGCCCTTGCACCTAACACTACGGGCAATTTAGCATGGCCATTTCACGTAGCCTGCACATTTTTGGACTGTGAGAGGAAACCGGAGCACCCCGGAGGAAACCCACGCAGACACGGGGAGAACGTGCAAACTTCACACAGTCAGTCGCCTGAGGCGGGAATTGAACCCGGGTTTCTTGCACTGTGAAGCAGCAGTGCTAACCACTGTGCCACCCATAATCAGTATTCCTCTATTCCTTTCCTATCTATCCATTCACCCAGTTGTTTCTTGAATGATTCTACTGCGTTTGCTTCCATCACCTCCTCTGGCAACTCA
Source organism: Hemiscyllium ocellatum (assembly GCF_020745735.1). Taxonomy (NCBI): domain Eukaryota; kingdom Metazoa; phylum Chordata; class Chondrichthyes; order Orectolobiformes; family Hemiscylliidae; genus Hemiscyllium; species Hemiscyllium ocellatum. The sequence continues at coordinate 58,380,991 of NC_083426.1, forward strand.
TTCCAGGCACTCACTGAACTTGGTGTGAAAAATATTCCTCACACATCTCTTTTAAACTTCCCCTCTCGCACCTTGAACCTGAGTCACACCAAGGACATGACCCCTCGACCCTGGAAAAAGCCTCATACTTTCTACTATATCCATGCCATTCACAATTGAATAAACATTGATCAGGTTTTTAACTACCACCAGATCATTAGCTTGTTTGGATTACAAATCCAGTGATATTTTCACAGCAGCACCATCTCCACATGAGGAATTAATGGAAACGCAGCGAGCAGGTTATTTCTGTGCTCTTTGACAGCTGTGTCAAAATGTACTTCCATCTATTTGATTATCACAATGTGACTGTGTGACTGATGGCAGAGTAGTTGTCAGAATGTAATTATTCCCCGCTTAGGAGACGAGACAATTTTCACATTTCCTGATAGATGTCAGAGTGGATCTGGAATGAAACAGCTTCCCCAGCAATACGTCTTGTTGTGCAGCACAAGTCCTGAGTCCTCTCCCAAGAACGGTGTCATGGTCCGTTGACTTTGTCCCATCTACTGCGGTCAACCCTTTCTGGATGTCATGTGCAGAGAATCAAATTGCTTGAAAGTGCACATCTGTAATTGTGTGGCGATCATGACGAGTGTGAGTTGGATCATCTACTCAACACATCTGGCTGAAAATGGTGCAGATACTACATCCTTACCCTGAACACTGATGTGCTGGGCTCTTCCATCATGAGGATGGAGATATTTGTGGAGCTTCCTCCTTCATTGAGTTGATTAATAGTCCATCATTTGTGGCTGAGTCTGGCAAGACTGCAGGGCTTAGATCTGATCTGTTGGTCTTGGAATCATTTTGCCCTCTGTATCAGATGTTAGTTCTGCTGTCTGATGTGTAAGCAGTCAAGTGTGGTAGCTTTAATGGGTTGTCATACATTTTAGGTGCAGTTTTAGGTTTCTGATCCACGAAAGTTCACCTTCACTCATCACTGAACCATACTTGATGGTAATGGTAGACTGAGGGATTATCTCAAAGTAAGAGTTGGACATTGTGCATGGTGACTCAGTGTGTGCTCCGGTTTCCTTCCTCTGTTCAAAGATGTGCCGGTCAGGTGAATTGGCCATGGTAAATTACACATAGTGTTGGGTGCATGAGACAGAGGGAAATGGGTGTGGGTGGGTTACTTTGCGGAGGGTCGGTGTGGTCTTGTTGGGCCGAAGGGCCTGTTTCCACACTGTTGGGAATCTAATCTAATTGTGATGGACTAAAATTTTGCTTCTGATGTTGCTGTCGTTTACAGCACCGCACGACTGCCCAGTTTGAGATGCAATATCTGCAGTGTAATCCTCCTTTCTATCCCCCAATTCACACCGAGACCCATTCACCCATCACTCCGTACTCAGTTACCTACTCTGTTTCTGATATGGTTAACACGACCATTTTAAGGGTCTCTCCATGTTGTGACACGACCAACTTGTTACATTCCTCAAAACCCCTGTTCATTTCCCTTCCAATTGTGTTGAATATAATTTGTTTCCATCTGTTTCTCTCGCTGACAATGACTAAGAGCTCTGTCCTGTCAGTGATGCTGGCCTTGTGCAGTTTTTAGAACCAATTTGTGGAGCTTGTGTTGTCGTTCACTTGCTGGTGGATGGTGCACCATGTTGGACAAACATGTCTGCAACTTGCTCAAAAACAGAAATAGCTAGAGGCTCTCATCAGGACTGGCAGCAACTGTGGAATGAAAACAGAATTAATCTTTTATGTCCAGTGACGGTTCTTCAACACTGCCATTTTCTACAAAAAATTTGTTTTTTTTCAGATTTCCAATATCCACAGTGTTCTGTTTTATTGAAAATGTGTTATGTGTCTGATTGATTTCTGGAGAAACTGGCAGCATGTGTGAAGACAGAAAAGCAGCGTTGATGCTTCAATTTCAGCATGACCCTTCTTCAGAACTGAAAAAGATTGGAACATTGGCTTTTTATTCCCTTGGCAGAAGTCGAGGAGGGATGATGGGAAACCCAGGGTATGGAGGCAGAGGGGAAAGGACAAACTTGTAGTGAAAGGGAAAGAGTTGTAAAATGGGTGTGAATTAAGGTGTGAGTGGGGGAAATGAGTTCTCTTCATACAGTACAAAATAAGCAAGTCACAAACAAGACAAGATCAGTGGGAGACCAGGAACAACAAAGTATGAAACATGGAGAACAGTCACAATGGCGTCAGGCTATAAACTTACGGAATCAAATATTAAGTCCAATAGGATGTAAACTACTAAAACATAAAGTGATGTGTTACTCGAGCTTGCGTTGTGCTGCATTGGAACATTGCAGCAGCCCAGGACTGAAATGATAACATGAGAGCAAGGTTTTTACAAGGTTTGTGAAGGTTTGTAGCTCAGGTTGAGGTTTCGGGTGTAGGTTTGCTCGCTGAGCTGTAGGTTTGATATCCAGACCTGTCATTACCTGGCTAGGTAACATCATCAGTGGTGACCTCCAAGTGAAGGGAAGCTGTTGTGTCCTGTTATCTATTTATAAATAAAAAGCAGGAGACAACAGCTTCCCTTCACTTGGAGGTCACCACTGATGATGTGACCTAGCCAGGTAATGAAAGGTCTGGATATCAAACCTACAGCTCAGCGAGCAAACCTACACCCTAAAGAGCAAGGTATGTTATTGAAATGGGAAACAATTAGAAGGTCAGAGTCGTCCCAACGGAGTGAAAATGTTCCGCAAAGCGTTCTCTATTGGGTCTCGCCAAATGTAAATGAGGCTGTGTTGTGAGCAGCAATGACAGGAGACTGTACTGTAAGAGTAGAAGTGAAATGCTGCTTCACCTGGAAGGTGTCTTTGGGACCTTGGACAGTGAGGAGGGAAGAGGTGAATGGGCAAGCTTCTGCAAATAGGTGGGGATGTGCCACGGCGGCGTGGGGAAGTGTTCGGGGAGGTGGAGGATGTCACAGGGGGAACGGTCCTTGTGAAATGCTGACAGTGAAGAGCAGGGGATGATGTGTTTGAGAGTGCTGTCCTGCTAGAGGTGGTGGGAGTGGCAGAGGCTGATTCTTTGTACGCAAAACCTAGTGCAATAGAAGTTGAGGACAAAGGGATCTGTATCATTGTTCTGGAAAGGAGGGGAAGGGGTTAGAGCAGAAACGTGGGGAATAGGTCAGTCACAGCTGAAGGCCCTGTTCACCAGAGGTGGTGGGATTTCTCATTTCAGGGAACAGGAGCCATGTCAGAGTCTTTCCACTGGAATGTGGCGTCATTAATCAGAATTACAGAGACGGGAAAACTGGGAGAATAGAGTCACTCTCAGCTGATCATGTGTTCAGTCCCATGCAAAAGGTACCCCTGAATGATTGGAAAGAACTAGACATCATGAAAAAAAATCCTACAATCCCTACAGCATGGAAATAGATCATTGGACCCAACAATTCCACATCAACCCGCTGAAGAGTAACCCACACAGCACCATTCCCCCACCCTATACTCGATATTTACCCCTGATAAATGCACCTAACTACACATCCCTGAAATCTATTGGCAATTTAGCACGGCCAATCCACCGAAAGAGTACATCTTTGGGATTGTGGGAGGAAACTGGGACACCTGGAGGAAACCCACACAGACATGGGGAGAATGTGCAAACGCCACATAGACAGATGATTGAAGCTGGAATTGAACCCGGCCCCCTGGTGTTGTGAGGCAGCATTGTGAAACACTGTGGCACGCCAGATTAACATCTTTACTGCAGACGTCTGTGTTAGATCTGGAGTAAAACGGAATGCGAAAATAGAATGTCAGTGGCAGACATTTAAGCAGATTTTTCATAACGCTCAGCAATGGATGTTTCAGATCAAAAAAGAAGGATTCAGTAAAAAGATGAACCAACCACAGCTCGCTAACGCTGTCAAGCAGGCTATTCCTGAAGAGGGATCATGCCCAAAACGTCGATTCTCCTGCTCTTTGGATGCTGCCTGACCTGCTGCGCTTTTCCAGTAACACATTTTCAGCTATTCAATCAGAAACTAAAGGATTCAATTTAGTGAGCAGTAGTCTCGGCCAGATTTGGGATGCTGATTTTAGGAATCTGAAGCAGATAATATAAAGTGAAGTAAAGAACAAAAATATTATGAAAGTAAATTGGTAAGAAAGAGAGCATTTCCGTGTACGTCGAAACACAATTCAGTATGAGTGTGTGAGCCTTGGGAGAAAGAAAGTTCGGGAAGTATACGTGGGACACTGAGAGGGTATGACTGGGGAACTGGTTAGAGGGAACAGGCAGATAATTTAAATCTGAATTTTACATCATTCATCACGAGGAAGATCCTGTCAGTGTTTCAGTGATTTAAACAAGATGGTGATCAGAGAAAATATCTTGAACTTCATTTAACAAAAGAAACACAGTTTTCCCAAACAGATAAGACTAAGGAGAGACAGCTCAGCAACAACTGATGCATGGTTTTAAAAGAAGTGATGACAGAGTGACTGGTGACATTATTTGAAATATTCCATAACTCTGTGGATTGCTGGAGCATTCCAGCAATTCTAGAGAACCTCCAATGTGGCTTTTGTCTTCCAGAAGGGAGCAAGACAGAAAGAAGGAAGTTTCAGACCATTTCATCTCACCATTATTGCTGGGAATCTATTAGTATCGACATTTAAGGAAGGAATTTCAGAACATTTGTAAAAGCTTAATGTAATCCGACTCAAAATGGATTTGTGAAAAGGAAATTATATTTTCCCCAGTAAAATCATGCAACATATTGCTGGAGATTCCTGAGAGCATAACAAGCAGACTTGATGAAATGGAATTGTAGAAAGTTTATTTGGCTTTCAAGAGTCTTTCAATAAGGATACACAAAATAAAATTTCTTACAGATGATAGCTGATCACAGTGTGACAGATAATGTAATTAGCACAGAATGAGGATTAGTTAACATACAGAAGATGGACAGTGGGGATTAATGTGTCTTTATGAGGTTAAAAATGTATACCTACTGGAGTACTGCACTTCTCAGTCCTGTCGTAAAACGTATTTCCAATCTATACTGATGTCTTGAAGGTGGGGATTGAGTGCATTATATCTCCATGCTTGCAGATGATGCATACAAACATGGAAGGGCATGTTTGAGTCAGAATGTAATGAATCTGAAAGGGAATGCTGATACGGTCAGAAAGTGAACAAATTCTTGGCAGATAGCAGTTGTTTAGACGTTTCTTCATTGTAGTTCAAATGAATAAGGATTTTTATTGCTGAAACATATAAGCTACCAAGGGGATTGGACAAGGGAGATGTTGAGAAGATATTTCCAATTGGGGGCAGAGTCTTGATATCGAAGATATAGATACAGAATAAGGGACGTTGATTTAAAAAGGAGATGCACAGTAATGGTTTCTCTCAGACCGTATTGAATGTCTGGAGTTTACTAACCTAGAGAGCTATGCTAATAATTAGATTCCATATGATCTGGAAACAGGCCCTTTGGCCCAACAAGTCCACACTGACCCTCCAAAGAGTAAACTACCCAATCACATTCACCCCTGAATAATGTACCTTATTCTAGGGGCAATTTAGCATGGCAAATTCACCTGGCTTGCACATCTTTGTGATGGTGAGAGGAGACCCACACATACACGGGAAGAATTCGCAAACTCCACCCAGGCAGTCTCCCGAGGCTGGAGTCGAACTTGGGACCCTGGTGGTATGAGACAGCAATGCTAAACACTGAGGCACTGCACCACCCAATTTCCAGAGAAAGCGATAAGCTTTTGCCATATTGGCAATTTGAGGGATGCAAGGAGTTGGCAGGAAAGTGGGGTTGACCCTGGAGTAGATCGGCCATGTTCTTATTAAGGGGTTGAATAACTACTCCTGTCCTTATTCGTTTTTTTCTTTCATTACCTTAATGAAAATAGGCTAGTTATTTTCTTGAAAGTCATTTTGTGTCATATTGTAGTCAGGGAGAGCAGAGGATTTGGTGGCGTATGGGGGATGTATTCACAGTGAATCTCGGTCTGCAGCATGACCAATATCTGGAGCAGAAGTTGCAGAGAAGGCAATCCTGGATAGTGGGATTAAGGGATGGGAAGCTCTTCCTGACCAAGCCTAGATTTTCCAAGTAAACCTTTCCAACCTACACTTAACCATCGGAGTGGCCTCAAGCTGCTCCTGAGGTTGCAGGTTCGAGGGGCTGAATGGAACATCAGAAGATGGGACTGAGGAGCACCAATGGAGCTTTCAACTGTTTGACACAAATCCACCAGTAAATAATATAATGGGTCATCTCATTATGGTCCCAGCTGCATTTTTCTGTCAATACCCCATTATCCCTGATTCACTTGTCTATTGAAAATCAAACTAAGTCAGCAACAATATAATTTAAACATCCATCCAACAGACACCTCTGGGAAAGAGAATTCTGATTTGAATGAATTCCAATTTTGTGAATTTCTCCTCATTCTTGTACTGTCCACATTAGGATGGTCACTATTTCCTTTTCCAGTCCCACTCCTCCACTGGTCACAACAGATTTTAAATGTAACCAGGTCAGTGATATGGCCAATGGTATAGCTGAAAGACTGGGTCAGGGTCAGTGATAGGAACAGGTTCGGCAGATTTCTTTGGTCAGCCACAAAAAAGTGGTTTATTCCTGAAATAGGTTTCCTCAACACAGGAGCAAAGCCTAATGACAACAAGTCATGGTCGACACAAACTCCCTTTGGCTCTCCACCTGACCCACTCTCCTCAAGATCCTGTTTGATTCAGTCAGCTCATCTCTCATTCCAGGGTAACCTGTTAAACAATACAATAATACAAGCCCTCCATCCCAGGAATACATGAAGTGAAACATTTCTGAACTGCTTCCAATGTAATTATATCCTTTCTCAGGTAAGGAGACAGAAACAAAACACCTTCACACACAGCCCACCTGATGTGTTCTCAGTCAGACTGGGTACAGTGCAGCAACACATCCTTCCTGGAAAGTTGATTCAAAATAGTTTTCCTTAAAAATATCTTCAATTTATTACAGAAGTGAGGATATTTATTTTTGAAGAGTGTTGTGAGACGTTTGAATGCTCTTACCTGGAGACCATTAGAAGCAGAGATGCTGAATATTTTTGAGATTTAGACAGATGGATTCATTAATGAAAACTGAGTAAAAGATTTTTAGTGGGTGAGCACGAGCTTACGACGTGAGGGGGGAGTGCTGACAGTAATAGCAAATGAAACCGTGGATGTCTGGAACATCTGAGAATACAATAGAGAAAAGAAATGCTGTTGCTAACATCCCAGCAGTGATAGAGTAAAACTAGTGCAATCACACAGGGCATGGGGCTGCTCTCTCATTAGAGAAAAAGCACTTCTGGTGGTTTATCCTCACGGTCACCACACCTCGGGCAAGGGGGTGTGATTGAGAAAGCGGGCCCTTCATGGTAACCTCCATCACTGTGCGACATTGAACCTTACGCTGTTGCACTTCCTCTGCATCACAGGATCCCCACCCAACTGAGTGCAAGACTGTGCAACTGTGACAGACAGCAATAGTCACAGACAAAGAACAATAGAAAATTTGATAAGAAGGAAGAAGTTACAATTCAGGTAATGTTCAAGGTAACGGCTGGGGACAAAAAATTGTATTTTCTAATGAGGCAAGTGTTTAGATGCTGCCTTTAGCTAAACACAATAAGGCATGACAAGCAAAATAGCCAGGATTACTGACTGTGATTGAATATTGAGAGGCAGGAGTGTTCATTTTAAATTTGTCTGTGTAAAGTGTTCTTACAAATACGTGAAAGTATGAAGCTGATGGAATATATTGTTTGGAGAGTCTGTCCTGATGGGAAATGGATACCAAACACACACTTGAAGAAAATAGGTGTAAAAAACGTTCTGAGTGTTGTCTGCTCCCTGACAGGAACCCGGAGAGTTAAATGATTGAAAGTTCCGGTAACATGGAGCTCAGGCCACAATCAGATCAGCCCCGATCTTATTGAATGGTGCAGCAGGTCTGAAGGGCAGAATAGCCTCATGATGCACTTTAATCATGTGATTAGGAAATATACAACTCTGTCCCTTCCCCTTCTGTGCTACACGTTGGAGGACTGACATTTTCCTGAACATGGGAATTGTTTGGAAAATTATCTGGAAAATTCTCGAAATGACATCATCCACAAAATTCTAGAACTGGCATTCTCGAGAACATTCAATAAGTATGTGAGGGCATTGCATTTGTGAGAGTTTACGAGCATTTGCCTTGTACAGGGATACGTACTGCCAAATATATGCAGTTGGTTTGAGGGAGCAGACAGAATACGGTGACATTTATCCTCACAGAGCAAGGAAGATTATTGGCACTTGTTATTGCTGGTCATTTCTTCAGATCACAGATACTGCACTGAGCTGGGTGGTGAGCTCAGACCATGCTCAGTGGGTCTGGTGGTGTGGGAGGAGAATGATCCTCCTCTGTGCCATCCCGTCCAACAGGACTGCCGTGCATTTGTTGACAAATTATGGTGTTATGCTCAGGGAGAACCATGCATGGCAGCTCCGAACTGATAACACTCAGTTGTGCCCATTGGCCTTTTGAAGATGGCACCAGTGCGAGAGATCACAGTGTCCTGGGACATTCGGGCTACATTGAGTACCTCCAGCTATGATGGCGGGCAATGAGTGAGAGGGAGACAATGGGGTGGGGTAGGGAGTTAATTAGGTGAGTTTGATAAGAAAACTAGCTCCTCCTCATGCAGACGACCTCTCTGTCACACTCAATGAAAATGACACTGAGACAATTCATTATTAGATTCAGCCCAATGAGTCAGACTGTGCTGGCCCCACTCCCAGTTACAAAGGTGCAGACAAATTCTCATCCAATGCTCTCCATCATTTGAACACACACCAAAATCCTGTTCTCTCATCATTCCTGGACACGGAAGGCTGAATGACCTCCACCTGTTCCCCTGGAATAGACTCAAGAGGCTGAATTGCTTCCTCCTGTTCCTCTGTAACAGACTAGAGAGGCTGAATGGCCTCCTGCTTGTCCTCTACCACAGTATCAAGAGCTGAGTGGGCTCCTCCTGTCCCTCTGTGACAGGGCCTGAGACAATATGTGACAGAGATGGATGATGAGCAGCTGGTAAACTGTATCTGATGGAGTTCCTCATCAGTTACAGAAACACAAACAACACAATGTACTCCCGGTGTCCTCTCAGTAACACCTTGTACAGCTGCAGTAACACTTCTGTACGCTATGATTGACCCCTTTTCAATATGTGCCAACACTCCAGCTTTCTACTTCTTCAAATGGTAAAAGGCTGGTGTGGGCTAAATGGCCTCCTCCTATCTCTCTGTCACAGGTACATGGAGACAGAATTGTTACCCCCTGTTCCCGAGAAGCAGTCTCAATGCACTGAATGATGTCTCAAGGTTATGAAGGGATTTGATGACAGGGCACTTAAAATGAGGAGCAGCATTACCTAAACTCAGTGGGTCGTAATTATTGTTACCCTGGAATATCGTTTCTAGAAATTTCCCCACCAGTGACTTTATGCAGCTTGTCGATGATTTTATTCCTGTCTCTTTTTGTAAACGGGATGGAACATATACAACCTGCAGTGTTCTGGCACTACTCCCACATACAAGGAAGAAAGACTAAAAAGATTTTTAAAAATTATGACCGATTCCTCAGCAACCCTCACACAGTTCATCCAGACCCATAAATCTTCCCTTTTGTTGTGATATGAAAAGTGATGTTAGCTGAATCTGTTTGTTCTGTGATTGCGATTAATGCCAGTCTCCATGGATTTCTAATTATTTCATCTTTTAATGATGAATGGACTCCATTCAATGTGTTATCGCACAGTAGGAGTAGAAGCATCACCGAGAGCACTAAAAGGGATCAGCAGCTCCAGAGAGGAGTGGCGGAGTGATCAGAATCTGAGAACAATGGACAGAAGTTTAGCCTATGATGTTTGGTACCTTTCTACATATTATGATCAATTGTCATTACCACGGCGGATCAAAATTGCACTTTACATTGTGCAATATTTTTATTATCCTATCTTGGTTATCGTTGGTGTCCCTGGTAAATACCAAATCCAGTTACTATTTATATAAACTGTGCATAAATGCATCACTTTACTTTTCATTTGCTCTGCACTCCTTACATCCATTATGGTTCCTGGTGAGACTCTGAATCCAGATATTCAATCTACAAATCACTGCATCAGTGAGATTGTTCATTCACTCTCCCCCTCTTTGCATCTGTCAGTGTCCCTTGTGTGTCTCTATGTTGACATATTCAATTTCAGCTGTGAACTATGATTCATTGTGTCATTGCCCTTGTTATTGAAACACTGGGATCATGGATGTCCCTGCCTTGTGTTTTGGTTACAAACTCTGTTTCCTTCATCTGACTCCATCCCATTCATAGTTAATATCTGAGGCTGAAACAGGTGAATCACAACTGCAGTGATCCTTGGTTGTGAGCTGATTCCTGACCTCATACCCTGACTGTTTCAAATTTTAACCACGGGCACCTGAGGAATATACTTTCCTGGCTCATCCCATTTGCTTTTTAAACCTTAAGCCATGAAATGATCTTAATGATACCAATTATCTGCTGCTTACACTCCAAATATCAAATCTGCAGAAGTAAATCTGAATCAATACTCCATGTCTACTCCACTCATATCGAGGTTAGTTACAAAGTGGTGTTATCTATTCTAGAAAGAGTGAAAGTAGACAAGTCCCCAGGGCTGGATGGGTTGTACCTGAGGATTCTCTGGGAGGTTAGTGAGGAAATAATAGAGCCTTTGGTTGAGATATTTGAGTCTTCATTGTCTATAGGTTTAGTACCAGAAAACTGGAGGATTGCAAATGTTGTGCCCTTGTTCAAGAAGTGCAGTAGACATGACCCAGGTAATTATAGATCAGTGAGCCATACTTGTGTTGTAGGAAAGGTTCTGGATAGGATTATAAGAGATAAGATTTATAATCATTGAAAAAGCGACAATTTGATTTCAGATAGTCAACATGGTTTCGTCAAGGGCAGGTCGTGCCTCACAAACCTCGTTGTGTTTTTTTGAGAAGGTGACCAAGGATGCAGATGAGGGTAGGGCAGTTGACGTGGTATACATGGACTTCAGTAAAGCCTTTGATTCGTTTCCACATGGTAGGCTGTTGGAGAAAATACAGAGGCATGAGATTGAAGGTGATCAAGCAGTTTGGATCAGAAACTGGCTTTCTGAAAAAAAGCAATGAGGGTGGTTGATGGGAAATATCCAACCTGGAGTCCAGTTACTAGTGGTGTGCCACAAGGATCTGTTTTGGGACCACTGCTATTTGACATTTTTATAAATGACTTAGATGCACACATAGGTGGATGGATTAGTAAATGTGCAGACGACACTAAAGTTGGTGCAGTAGTGGACAGTTTGGAAGAATGTTACATGTTGCAGGGGGACTTGGAAAAACTGCAGAATTGGACTGAGAAGTGGCAAGTGGAGTTTGCAGCTTTGGGTGATGCACTTTGCGAAGAATAACAGGAAGGCAGAGTACTGGGTCAATGAAAAGATTCTTGGTCGCGTGGATGTGCAGAGGGATCTTGGAGTCCATGTACATAGATCGTTGAAAGTTGCCACCGAGGTTGATGGTGCTGTTAAGTAGGCATACGGTGTGTTAGGTTTCATTGGTAGAGGGATTGAGCTCTGGAGCCACAATATCATGCTGCAACTGTACAAAATGCTGGTGTAGCCACACTTGGAATTTTGTCTACAGTTCTGGTTACCATATTTTGGGAAGAATGTGGAAGCATTGGGAAATGTGCAGAGGAGATTTCCCAGGATGTTTCCTGGTCAGGAAGCAAATCTTATGAGGAAAGGCTGAGAGACTTGGGTCTGTTTTCATTGGAAAGTTGAAGTCTAAGAGGGGATTTGATAGAGACATACAAGATGATCAGAGGATGAGATAGGGTAGAGAGTGAAAGTTATTTTTCCTTTGATGATGACACCATCTTGTATGTGGGGGCATCATGAGAGGGGATAGATTTAAGACAGATGTCAGAGGGAGGTTCTTTACTGAGAGAGTGGTAATGGTGTGGAATGCCCGACCTGCCAATGTTGTTATCTCAGCCACAGTAGGGAGATTTAAACAATCCTTGGATAAACACATGGATGATGATGGGATAGTGTAGGGGACGAGCTGAGAATAGTTCACAGGTTGGTGCAACACTGGGTCTGGGAATATATTAATTTTAATATTCTCAAGTGATTCAGAGCCTGTATTGTTTTATGCCCCGTCTGAAAACAATCAGTATCTTTGTGAAGCAGGAACAGCTTTTAGAAAAAGGGCCAGCTTTTTGACGCAAGATTTTAAAAGATCTGCTCTGAGTGCTGTTTAAGAGGCAGGAATGCCTGAATTCGCTCTGGGACTCCCTCGTTAGCTCCACAAACTCCACTAACCCCCTCCTCCACACCTGGAACCTTCCCCTGCCTCCACACGAGATGCAAAACATCCCCCCACTCACCTCCATCAAATGGCCCGGAGAATCATTCCAGGTCTAGCAAAGATTAATGTGCATTTCTTCAACCTGACTTATTGCATCTGTAGCTTCGGATGTGGTTTCCACGACATGGGGAGACCGAAAACTAACCTGGGGATCGGTTCAGGGAACATTCATTGTCTGTATGTATCAAAAACCCCACCTTCCAGTCACGATCTCTTCCAACTCCCCCTCCTTCTCCCCCACAACATGGCCCTCCTTGGTCTCCTCGCCAGCCAATGTAAGGCCACACGCAAAGTGGAGGAAGAACACCTCATTTACCACCGCGGGACCTTCCAAACATACAGCCTTAACATCGAATTCACCAGCCTCCAAATTTTTCTTCTCCCCACCTCATCCCCGGTCCAGCACTGCCTCTCGACTCGATCTCCTTAACTTGACCCTACCTGTCCATTTTCCTTCTCATCTGTCCACTTCATTCTTTCTACTCACCAATCACCTCCGACTTGCATTCACTTATTGCTATCCCACGTATCTCACACCCAGTGCCATCCCATTGCTCTGTTAATTTCTCAGTCCCCTTCCCCCTCCCGTCCTGCTGAAACATTCCAAACTGAAATGTTGACTCTTTCTCCCTTGATGCTGCTTGACCTGCTGTGGTTTTTGTTTTCCGGCTCTACACTTTATCCACTCTGACTCTCCTGTATCTGCAGTTCTTACTATCTCCCAGTTAGTGAGATGGGTTGGTTAATACAGCACCACGTGCTGGGGGGATAACTGCTCCAGAGTTAGAGATCAGTACATTGGTGTTCCCTGCACATTTCCCCGACTGGACAATTACCGAGACAAATACATTGTAGTAATCTGCTCAACTTTGCTCCCTGGACAGATTGTCAGTTTGTACTGAGGAGTGCACAAGCCTGGCCTTCACAATGCTTGTGCTGAACAGATATCTGTGGTTTTGGTGTCTGGGCTAGTTCTGGCAGGTGGGAGATGCGATAAAAGTAACCACTTCATGTGCGCTGGCAATGTCTTTATTATATGTTCTCATTTATATGAATAAACTTTCTAAACTGTCACTCCATTAATCTTGGCAGTGTGAGTACGTACAGTACATCATGTTGGTGAATACCCACTGTCCAGGCAGCAGCCATAGCCTCTTCATTCAGAAGCAGTCAGCCAATCCCATCATCGTCGGGTCTCATTGTACAATTAAAGAGCTGGTACAATTACAACATTTAAAAGGGATTTAGATGGGTATAAGAATAGGAAGGGTTTGGAGGGATATGGGTCGGGCGCTGACAGGTGGGACGAGATTGGGTTGGAATATCTGGTCGGCATGGACAGGTTGGGCCGAAGGGTCTGTTTCCATACTGTAACTCTCTATGGCTCTATGACTCTAATAAACACCATCCCCTTGCTGCATGGCAAAAAAACATCCCTCACCACTCCCCACTTACAACCAAGCACATCAAAATCTCCTGTGTGTACTGAGAACAAATGGGACCACAGGGAACCTCAGAAAGCAGACCATCAGGGAGGTGGAGCAACACTCCCGATGTCTGAATAGGTCAGAGTGAAAGCTCGCGTAAATGCTGTATTATTGTGTCCATTTATGTAATATACAGCCTTTTATTATTCCTGTAAAAATTGCAGGTTCACAGTTACCCGCGTTATATCCCATCTGACAAGTTATTGTTTGCTTTTTTCCATTTACAGTCTAAGTATCTCCTCATGAAAACAACGTGTCGTTGACAAATTTTGTTACAATACATTTGTTCCATTTATCTAAACTGTCGATATCGGTTGCAAATAGTTGAGGACCCAGCATTCATCATTGTGTTATTGCAGTCGTTGTTCTCTATTAACCTACCAGAGATTAAATTACTCCATTAAACAGTATCCTCAATATGAGGTTGAGACTTGCCCTCCGCCAGGACTGTGTGCTGGGTGTACCTACAGATGATGCAGATGCATCTGTGACAATTAGTTGGTGAGAATGTTTCCCTCGTGTTGGTTCCCTGATTACTTCCCACAGTCTGGCTGCTGTGTGTTTGAGGCCTCATCCTGCTCAGTCAGTGGTGGGCCTATGGAGACACTCTTTGGTGATAGACATTGAAGTTCATCAGCCAGAGTACGCTCTGTGTCCTTGTCACCCTCAGTGCTCCCTCCGATTTGTTTTCAACATTGAGGAGAACTGAGTTATCACTGTGGAGTGATGCGGAGGGAAGTAGATACACATCATCAGGTTATTTCCTTCACCATTTACAACCTGTTATGATGAGAATTTTTCATGTTCTGTAATCAATGTTGGGCAAGTCCTGGGAAACTCCTGACAGTATACGATGGTGCCACCAATACTGGTAGTTCTGTCCTGCTGGTGGGATAGGATATGTCCAGGGATGCTGATGGAGCTTCATTAAACACACCCAGCCTGTCTGTTTTTGTGAGTATGACGATGTGTGGCTGTTTGATGATCTGTCAAAATGAGGTTAAGTGCGACAACGGAGAAGCGAATAATGGATTAAAAAGTTGAATGAAAGACACTCTATTTGAATGTGTGCTTTATTCTCAAAAACAAATTGAGGAATTCACTGCATACGTTGAGGTAAATGGATCTGATTAATGACATCAGAGAGACATGGCTGCAGGGTGATCGATATTGGGAACTGAATACGCAGAACATTTTACAGCTGGACCTGGAACACAAAAATAAAAAAAAAATGGCGAGATCACCACAAAACGAATGATATATGTTTGTTGTCAAAAAGAATCTTACATCAAATGATCAAAGAATTGGCATAATCTTATTTTGTTACGCAAAGTCCCAGCTGAGTTGATTTTTGAGAGAGATTTCCACCATGAGTCTGACTGCATTTCACCAAACTTAATGGGCAGAAGGACATTTGTGATGTGGGTCTTCATGCCTCTATCACAATCCGCAGAATATTCTACAAACAAAATTCTCTGGAACGTTCTAATACTGACATTCCCCAGAACATTCTATAACCAACTTTTTTTGCCAAAACATTCTGTAAACAACCCTCCCCGGAATGCTCTCTAACTAACAATCTCTGGGACATTCAATAATCAACATTTGTTGGAACATTCTATAACTGACACTACCCATACCATTCTTAAACAACTTTCCTCGGGACGTTCTGTAAATGACACTTTCCGGAAAGTTCTAAGACCAACATTCCTTGGACGTTTCTATAACTGACATGCTCCAGGACTTACAATAACTGACATTCATTGGACTGTTCCATAAACGCAATTTCTCGGAACCTTCTAAACCAACATATTCTGGAACATTTTGTAACCGACATTCCCTGGAAATTTTAATAACTGACATTCCTTGGAAGATTCTACAACCGACTTACCCTGCAACATTTTGTAACTGACGTTCCTTGGAATATTCTATAAATGACATTCCCTGAAATATTGCATAACTGACATTCCCCAGGACATTTTATACCCAACATTCCCCAGAATGTTTTAGAATTGCCTTTTCCTGGAAGATTTTATAACAGACATTCCATGGAATATTCTCCAACTGACATTACTTTTGAAAGGTTGGACATCAGCAAATTGAACAAAGATAAGATCCCGAGAGAAGAGATCCCGTTGCCTGGAAGGAAAGAAACTGTTTTGAATCTTCTCAGGTATTTAAAAGGGTGAATACCTTTTCCCTGCATTTGTTTTTCATCATGACAGAGCATCGACTACAATTTACATGAAAGACAGAAATTTCCAAAGTCTGCTTGTATTCAAGGAACTGGGCGATATCCTTCAGGACAACAATGTTTTCAATCTTCATATTCGGAATTGTAAATAAGTGGCCTGTGTCTGATCTCAAGTGATTGCGTTTTTGGGAATGATCCAGATTGATCTTATGGATTTGTGCCCGTGTGTTTGGGGAGGGAGGGATTGTTTCCTATGTTTTATGTCACATTGTTGTCAGTAACTCAGACCTTGCCAGTTGTTATTTCAGCTTCAATTATTTCCCTTAATCTCTGAATGACTTGACACACTGGATCTTCAATCCAACTGGTAACTTTGACTCCAGGGGCTGATGTATAATTTGTTTGTTTCCATTCCTCACAATTAATACAGTGACAATCTACGTCCTACTTTATAAACGATTGTGGATTGTCTCCGTGTGTCAGACGTTACCTGGCGGCCATGGCAGTGGCCGATCTAAAGTTCATTATCCTCGACCTGATGTTGAGACAGCTTACCATTGCTTATAGGGAGCTGTTTGATTTCCTGTGGTCCATCCCTGTCTGTAATATTCATGCTGTCATGCTTTATGCAGCCACTGACTGCTCTGTTTGGTTCACTGCCACTTTCACCTTTGATCGATTTGTGGCCATTTGTTGCCAGAAGCTGAAAAGTAAATATTGCAGTGAGAAAACGGCAGTTGTGGTTCTGGGAACAGTGACTGTGCTGATCTGTTTAAAGAACATTTTCTGGTATTTTATGCTTACTGCTCGGTATGCGCTGGGGAATTACCCCTGGTTTTGTGAGGTAACAGATGCTGTTCGTTACTCTCATGTCTGGGTCACAATCGAGTTCCTCCACAACATTCAAAACCCGGGCGTGCCATTTCTCCTGATTTTGCTGCTCAATGTTTTCACTGTCAGACACATTGTAGTGACCAGCAGAGCCCGCAGGAGACTCCAGGCTCACACCAATAGGGATGGGCAGTGTGACACAGAACTGCAAAATCGAAAAAAAATCCATCATTTTACTGTTTGTGGTTTCAGCCAATTTCATTGTGCTCTGGTCAACATTAATGGTGTATTCTATATGGTTCAGCATGTATCATATTGGACATCAGGCTGTGTTTCTGCATTGGGTTGTAAAGGAATTGGGTTACATGCTGCAGCTCCTCAGTTGCTGCACAAACACTGCGATTTATGCTGTGACCCAGACTAAGTTCAGACAGCAGATGAAGCTTGTGCTGAAATACCCTTTTACCCAAATTCATCAATCAAATTCACACATTAACATCCAGGATGTTGTCATTTCAGTTGAATGCTTCTGTAATGAAGCAGCCTGTTGCCATGGTAACAGACTGAAGGCAGTGATGCTTTGCCCAACATTGTCTCAGAGGGGCGGGGGGCTAAAGGACACATTTCAATGTTTCTCTCAACTTATGGGCCAATGTGAAATGGCAACATTACTGCGATTATATCTATAAATGCAATTGGACGCAATAAAAAACAATTCATTATGAAGTGCCAGGACTCAGAGTTGTTTGTCTTTGTGTTGAAGGAGCTGAGCTGGAAAGAGATCATTAGACCTTGGAGTTTGGTGGTGGGGTAGTGTGGGAGGCAGTGAGTGTGACAGTGGGGGAGTGTGGGAGACAGTGAGTGTTATGGTGGGGGAGTGTGCAAGTGAGTGAGAATAACGTTGGTGCAGTGTACAGGGAATGAGCGTGACAGTGGGGGAGTGTGGAGGAGAGTTAGCATGAAAGAGGCGAAGTGTGCAGGTGAGTGAGCATGATGGTGGTGGAATGTGTGGGGCAGTGAGCGTGACTGTAGTGTCGTGCACCGGACAATGAACATGACAGTGGGGGAAGAGCAGAGCAGGTAGAGGGACATTGGGAGTGTGCGGGGCAGTGACTATTACGGTGGGGGAGTGTGCGGGGAGATGAGCATTTTGATTGAGGCGTGTAAGGGGAATTGAATGTGATGGTTGTGGGAAATGAGGGCAGTGAGCCTGATGGTGGGGGATTGTGCAGGGCAGTGAGGGTGATGATGGAGGAGTGTATGGGGGTCTGGGTCTGGGCAGGAGAGTGCACTGGTCAATGAGTGTGATGGTGGGGTAGTGAGCAGGGCATTGAGAGTGACAATGGAGGAGTGTGCTGGGGACAGAGTGTGTGCAGGGGATTGCATGGGTCAGTGAGTATAACAATGGAGGAGTAAGCATCACAGTGAGGGAATGAGCGTGATGGTGGGGGAATGTGCAATGTCGTGAACGTGATAGTGTGCTTGTGTGCGGAGCAGTGAGTGTGGCACTGGGGGTGTATGGTGGGCATTGGCGTGAAAGTGGGCAAGTAAGTGGGGCAGTAAGAGTAACAGTGAGAGAGTGTATGGGGCAGTGAGAGTGACGATGGGGGAGTGCGTGGAACAGTGAGTATTACAGTGCAGGAGTGCACAGGGCAGTGAGTGTGATAGTGGGAGAGTGTACAGGGAGTGAGCATGCTGGTAGTGGAGTGCGAAAGTGGAGAACTGTGCGGGGGAGTGAGCATAATGGGTGGGGTAGTATGTGGGGAGTGAGCGTGGCAGTAGGGGAGTGTGCAGGAGAATAAGTGTGATATTGGAGGACTGACTATCACTGAGTGAGTGAGTATGACAGTGAGGGAAGGAATCAGACTCGGGACGAGGGAGATGAGATACATGGGTTATGGTGGTGGAAGGGAGAGTGACGGTGGTGTTATGGAATTGGTGTGTAAAAATGAGGGAAAGCTTTCCAACATTCCTATAAGAGTTAAATTGCATTCTCAGCTTACAGTTAATCAGAGAAAGGGTCTGTGAGAGACAAGGAATAGTACAGAGATTTCTCAACTGTAAGGGTAGGTAGTTTGATCTTGGACTGGATAAAATGTTGGCACGACATCAAGGGCTGAAGGACCTATATAGTGCTGTACTGTTCTATGTCTTCTGAAATATGAACAATTAACTTTGTTAGTGGATACTTTAGGGTGGCTTTGACGACGTTGGTCAATTTGTAAACAATAAAAATGTTCATTATAAAGTGCCACGATGCAGAGTTGTTTGTCTTTGTGTTGAAGGAGCTGAACTGGAGAGAGACAGACTCAGCCCCATGTTCTGTTCCACAGGACATTGTGAGTGTTGGTGGGGGAGTGTGTGGGGCAGTGAGTGTGACACTGGGGGAGTGTGCGGGGGAGTGAGATTGATGTAGTGCAGTTTGCAGGGAGTGAGTGTGACAGTGGGGGATTGTGCAGGGAGTGAGTGTGACAGTGGGGAGTGTGTGCGGGAGAGTGAAATTGACGGTAGTGCAGTGTGCAGGGAGTGAGAGTGACAGTGGGGGAGTGTGCAGGGGAGTGAGATTGACAGTAGTGCAGTGTGTAGGGAGTGAGTGTGACAGTGGGGGAGTGTGCAGGGGAGTGAGATTGACGGTAGTGCAGTGTGCAGGGAGTGAGTGTGACAGTGGGGGAGTGTGCGGTGGAGCGAGATTGACAGTAGTGCAGTGTGTAGGGAGTGAGTGTGACAGTGGGGGAGTGTGCAGGGGAGTGAGATTGACAGTAGTGCAGTGTGCGGGGAGTGAGTGTGACAGTGGGGGAGTGTGCGGGGAGTGAGTGTAACAGTGTGGGAGTGTGCAGGAGAAGTAAGCATGAAAGTGGTGAGGTGTATGTGGGAGTGAGCATGATGGTGGTGGAGTGTGTGTGGCAGTGAGTGTGAATCTAATGGTGTGAACGGGACAGTGAGCATGACAGTGGGGGAGTTGGCCAACTAATTTAAACCCAACAGTCATGGAAAGTCAATTGAACTTTAAAACTGATGGTGTTGGCAGCCTAAAACCAGTCATTTTAGGAGAATTTGTTTCATTGTCAGTGGACTTAAGGCTTTTTTCTGAAAATTGGGAGAGAAGCCCGACCATCTGAGCACAGGGCCTCCTGCCATCTGAATGGAAAGTACCCTGACATCTGAAAAGACAGCACCCTGCCATCTGAGCACACAGCCTCCTGCCATCTGAATGGAGAGTATCCTGACATCTGAAAAGACAGCACACTGCCATCTGAGCACACAGCCTCCTGCAGTCTAAATAGAGATCACAAAGACCGCATGGGCCAGGACTGACGACTGGGTTTGTGGTTAAAAAAAATAAATGACATATTCTTTATTTGAATGTGCAAATGTCTGCAAAAAGGTATTTACACTTGAGACATAGAGGGAAATAATTTCTATCTAATCACGATTAGGGAGATGTGGTCACATAATGAACAAAAAGGTGAGGTTTCAATATTCACAGCTACACACCATTGTGTTAAGTCAGGCAGAAAGAGAAGCAAGGTGGGGACCTCTCAGAGTTAGAGGTAACAACAGGATTACCAAGAAAAATATTGGCCTCAGATTATGAATCAGTATGAATCCTAATTCTGGGGAACAAGTGTCAGAAAACCGAAGTGGAAGGACAGGTTTCACTTTCCACAACAGCATTACATTGTTGGACACTGTATTAGACAGGGAATTGTTGAAATTTGTAACAAAGGCACAGTGACAGGAGTGAGGGAATTCAATCTTCATATCTTACCACATTGGCAATCGGTAGCAGAGGAGGATGACTCTCTTCCACTCTCAGGGTGAGTCCGTAGGTCCCTGCAAAGTCTGATGCAGTTTCCACAGACTCTGCAACACTTGGGTCAAAGGATAACTGTGGGTAGCGGGTAGGTGAGGTGTTAGTGTGACAGCATGCTCCTTGTGCTGTTTTCACCTGGATTCCATTTCTTCCCAACAGTAAGTCTTGAGGAGCTCGATGCCTTCCCAAATGCTCCTCCTGAACTTTGAATGGTCTTGGGCGTGTGTCTCCCAGGTGTGAGTGGGAATGCGGTACTTCACCAGTGAGGCCTTAAGGGCATCCCTGAAGCACTTCCTCTGTCCACCTGGGGTTCGCCTGCCATTTCGGAGCACGGAGTAGAGCACCTGGTTGGGTAGTATCATGTAGATCATACAGAGGAAGTACCCAGCCCATTGCAGCTGATCAAGGGTAGTGAGTGCTTCAATACTGGGGATTTTGGCCTTGTTGAGGGTGCCTGGTAATGGTGCGTCTGTCTTCCCAGCGAATTGACAGGATCTTGGGCAGGCAATGTTGATGGGACTGCTCCAGCACCTTGAGGCCCCCTTGTGGACTGTCGATGTCCCAGAGCGTTATAGGAGAGCAGGAACCACCACAGCTCTGTATACCATCAGCTTGGTGTTAGATTTGATGTTGTGATTGTAGATTTGTTCGCTGAGCTGATGTGTTTTATCCTCTCGCTAGGTGACGAAATCAATGTGCCTCTGGTGAAGCATTTGTGTACCATCCCACCTGATAGTTATGTGCCTGTTATCTCGTTTTTCCGGTTCTGTATCTGAATGATTTGTATATGTTCAATGTGTTTAGTGATTGATTTCTAGTTGGAGTGCCATGCACAAGGCATTCTCTGTTTTGTCTGTTTGAGGATGGTTACATTGTCCCAGGTGAATTTGTGTCCTTCATTGTCTCTGTGATTAGAAAAGAGAGTGCGCTGGTCAAGCAGTAGATGTTGTGTATATGGATTTTAGTAAGGCGTTCGATAAGGTTCCCCATGGTAGGCTAATGCTAAAACTTCGGAGGTATGGCATTGAGGATACATTAGAGGTTTGGATTAGGAATTGGCTGGCTGAAAGGAGACAGAGGGATTATGTTCATCTTGGAGCGCAGTTACTAGCGGTGTACCACAAGGATCTGTTTTGGGACCATTGCTTTTTGTTATCTTTATAAATGATCGAGAGGAAGGACTTGAAAGCTGGGTAAGCAAGTTTGCGGATGACACAAAAGTCGGTGGAGTTGTGGATAGTGAGGAAGGAAGTGGTAGGTTACAGCGGGATATAGATAAGTTGCAGAGCTGGGCGGAAATGTGGCAAATGGAATTCAATGTAGCTAAGTGCGAAGTCGTTCACTTTGGTAGGAATAACAAGATGATGGATTACTGGGCTAATGGTAGGCTACTTGGTAGTGTGGATGAGCAGAGGGATCTTGGTGTCTATGTACACAGATCTCTGAAAGTTGCCACCCAGGTAAATAGTGCTGTGAGGAAGGCATATGGTGTACTGGGATTTATTGGCAGAGGAATTGAGTTCCGGAGTCCTGAGGTCATGTTGCAGTTGTATAAGACTCTGGTGAGGCCTCATCTGGAGTATTGTGTGCAGTTTTGGTCGCCATACTATAGGAAGGATGTGGAAGCTTTAGAACGAGTGCAGAGGAGGTTTACCAGGATGTTGCCTGGAATGGTAGGAAAATCTTATGAGGAAAGGCTGAGGCACTTGGGGCTGTGCTCATTGGAGAAGAGAAGGTTTAGGGGAGATCTGATAGAAGTGTATAAGATGATTAGGGGTTTAGATAGGGTAGATACTAAGAACCTTTTACCGCTAATGGAGTCAGGTGTTACTAGGGGACATAGCTTTAAATTAAGGGGTGGTAGGTATAGGACAGATGTTAGGGGTAGATTCTTCACACAGCGGGTTGTGAGTTCATGGAATGCCCTGCCCGTATCAGTGGTGAACTCTCCTTCTTTATGTTCA
Organism: Hemiscyllium ocellatum; assembly: GCF_020745735.1. Taxonomy (NCBI): domain Eukaryota; kingdom Metazoa; phylum Chordata; class Chondrichthyes; order Orectolobiformes; family Hemiscylliidae; genus Hemiscyllium; species Hemiscyllium ocellatum. The sequence goes on from NC_083426.1 coordinate 58,403,782, forward strand.
TTTAAGCGGGCATTGGATAGGCATTTGGAAGTTATTGGGCTAGTATAGGTTAGGTAGGACTCGGTCGGCGCAACATCGAGGGCCGAAGGGCCTGTACTGCGCTGTATCCTTCTATGTTCTATGTTCTATGTTCTATGTCTGGCAGTGGTGAGTTGGTGTTCGTGTGCTCGTATGATCAGTTATTTTCCTGCTTGATCTCTGTCGTGTTTTTCACAGTCCTTGCATGGTATCCTGTCGATAATATTCGTCCTGTTGGATGTAGGTGTGCAAGGAGCTGGCGAGAGGTGTTTGCTGGTTTGTGAAACATTGTGATTTCGAGGGGTCTGAGTAGTCAGGTAGTCATTTCGGATATGTCCTTGATATATGATACGGGCACTATCGTGTCTGGTCGTGTAGTGTTTTCTTCTTGAGTTTGTTGCAAAAGTACTGTAGGATAGTGCTTTTGGGGTCCCTGGTCTATTTAAATCCGTTGAATAGGTGTTCCTGCTCTGCCTTGGGGAATTCTGGGTAGCTGCAGTGTGTCCTTGCCTGTTTAAATAATATTGTAATGCAGTTTCGTTTATAGGTGTTATGTTGTTGCTGTTCTAGTTCAGTATTTGGTCTGAATGGGTATACTTCCTGTTCACACTGATCTGGAGTTCTCTAGTAGGTGTCGAGGAAGGAGAGTTTGCTGTTCTTGTCCTCTTCTTCAGTGAACTTTATTCTGGTCAGGATGTTATTGATGTGGTGGTGGCTTTCTTCCAGTTGTGTCTGTTTAGTGATGACAGAGGTGTCATCAACATACCAAATCCAGAGTGAGGGTTGGATGGTGGACAGAGCTGTCCATTCTACATGTTGCACTATTGCTTCTGCTATCAGTCCTGATATCGGGACTCCATTGGGGTGCTGTTGATTTGTCTGTATACTTGTCCATTGAATGTAAACTTGGTTGTAATACAAGTGGACAGGGTTGCATATGGTGTTTTGGCTTTCATTAACAGGGGGATTGAGTTTAAGAGTCATGAGATCTTGTTGCAGCTTTATTAAACTTTGGTTAGGCCGCACTTGGAATACTGTGTCCAGTTCTGTTCGCCCTATTATAGGAAAGATGTGGATGCTTTGGAGAGAGTCCAGAGGAGGTTTACCAGGATGCTGTCTGGACTGGAGGGCTTATCTTACAGAGAGAGTTTGGCAGAGCTCGGACTTTTTTCATTGGAGAAAAGGAGGAGGAGAGGGGACCTAATTGAGGTATACAAGATAATGAGAGGCATAGATAGAGTCGATAGCCAGAGACTATTTCTCAGGGCAGAAATGACTAATACGAGGGGTCATAGTTTTAAGCTGGTTGGAGGAAAGTATACAGGGGATGTCAGAGGTGCGTTCTTTACACAGAGAGTTGTGAGAGCATGGAATGCGTTGCCAGCAGCAGTTGTGCAAGCAAGGTCATTGGGGACATCTAAGAGACTACTGGACATGCATATGGTCACAGAAATTTGATGGTACATACATGAGGATCAGTGGTCGGCACAACATCGTGGGCTGAAGGGCCTGTTCTGTGCTGTACTGTTCTATGTTGTATGTTCTATTAGCATGCTGTTCTTATGTGGAAGACATGATGTGGAGGTGCCAGTGTTGCACTGGGGCAGACAAAGTTAAAAATCACATGACACCAAGTTACACTCTAACAGATTTAGTTGGAACTACTAGCTTTCCGAGCACTGCTCCTTCATCAGGTACCTAGTGGAGTAGTGGAGTTGATGTTGCTGGTGTGATCGGGTGTCCCAGTAACCACTTTGTCCAATAATGTGGCAATGATACAGTTGGCTAGGTCGATGTCTACAGATATATCCAGCGCTGTAATGTCAAAGAAATCATTATTTCGTCCTCCTCTATTGTGGCATTTCTGATGAAGTTGAGGAATTGTTGACATTGTGGTTGTTCCCCTCAATAATAAGTATACCATTTTGGATACTGCTATGTGAGGGGATCTCTTGGGGAAAGCCACAGTGGCCAGGTTTCTGGCCCTGAGCTCACGCCGGATGTGGGGATAATAGGAGAGCGATAGTGATAGGTGATTCAATCGTGTGAGTTACAGAAAGGAGATTGTGTGATCGCAAGTGAGACTCCCGGATGGTGTGTTTCCTCCCAAGTTCCAAGGTCAGGGTTTCTCAGATTGATTCAACAGGATTCTTAAGGGGAAGGGAGACCAGCCAGAAGTCATGGTAGACATTGGTACTAATGACATAGGTCGGGAAAGGGAGGAGGACTTAAAGAAGGAATGTAGTGAGTTAGGTTGAAAGCTGGAAGGCAGGACGAGCAGAGTAGTAATCTCAGAATTGCTGCAAGCAGCTTGGTCTACTGAGGCTGGAAATAGAGAGCGAGTAGAAATGAACACGTGGCCTCAGCGCTGGTATAAGAGGGGGGGCTTCAACATCTGGATTGTCGGGTTACTTTCTTGTGAAGGTGGGACTTGTACAAGAAGGACGAGTTGCACCTGAACTGGAAGGGCACCATTTCAACCGTAGGAGGGAGGATTACTTGTGCTGTTTGGGAGGGTTTAAATGAGATTGGCAGGATGGTGGGCACTTGAGCTAGGGTTCAGATGATGGAGTAGATTGCCAACAGCCAGTTAGAGCGTGCAGAGGAGGGCTAGGGACTTGATAAAGCAAAGGTGCAGCCAGTGTGATGGGTTGAAATGTGTGTATTTTAATGTAAGAAATATCAGAAATAAGAGAGACAAACTCAAGAGCATGGATCAGTACTTGGAACTGTGATATTATGGTCATTGTGGAGGTTAGATATTACATGGGCAGGAATGGCTTTTAGATGTTCCAGGGTTTAGATGTTTCAAAAGGAATAGAGGTGAAGGGAAAAGAGGTGAAGGAGTGGCATTGCTAATCAAGGATAGTATCACCACTGCAGAGAGGGAGACTGTCGAGGAAGGTATGTCTATGTAGTCAGTATGGGTAGAAGTTAGAAATAGGAAAGGAGCAGTGACTTTTTCGAGTTTTCTACAGTCTCCGCCCCCTCCCCCAATAACAGTAGAAATACAGAGCAGCAGATTGGGAGGCAGATTTTGGAAATGTGCAGAAGTAACGGTTGTCGTCATGGGTGACTTTAACTTCCTTAATATTGATTGGAACGTACTTAATTCAAATATTTTGAATGGAGCAGGTTTTGTCAGGTGTGTCCAGGAAGGATTCCTTACTCAATAGGTGGATAGGCCAACTAGAGGGGAGGCCATATTTGATTTGCTGCTTGGCAATGAATCTGGCCACGTGTCAGATCCCTTGGTGCAAGAGACTTTCGTTGATAGTGATCATTACTCCATGACCATTCCTATAGTTGTGCAGAGGGATAGGAGCAGATGATATGGGAAAGTGTTTAATTGTGGGAGGGTGAATTTCAATGCTATTAGGCAGGAACTGGAGTGCCTAAATTAGGAACAGATGTTCTCAGGGAAATGCTCAACAGAAACCTGGAGGTTTTTTTTAAAGAAACACCTGCTGTTAGTGCTGGATAGGTTTGTTTCACTGAGGCAAGGAAGGGATGGTCGTTTGACAGAACCTTGGGTGACAAGCATAAGAAAGCATATGGTGTTTTGGCTTTCATTATCAGGGAGATCGGGGTTAAGAGCTGTGAGGTTTTGTTACAGCTCTACAAGTCCCTGGTGAGACCACACTTCGAATATTGTGTCCAGTTCTGGTCATCCTACTATAGGAAAAATACAGAGGCTTTAGAGATGGTGCAAAGAAGGTTTACCAGGATGCTGCCTGGACTGGAGGGCTTGCCTTATGAAAACAGTTTGAAAAAGCTCAGATTTTCTCTCTGGAGAGAAGGAGGAAGAGAGAAGACCTGATCGAGGTATACAAGATAATGAGTGGAATAGATAGCGTCAATAGCCAGAGACCTTTCACCAGGGCAGGAATGACTGGTATGAGGAGTCATAGGAGGAAGATATAAAGGAGACGCCAGAGGTAGGTTCTTTACGCAGAGAGTTGTGAATGCATGGAATGTGGTGCCAGCTGTGGTGGTGGAAGAAGTGTCATTGGGGGTATTTAAGTGACTGCTGGACATGCATATTGATAGCAGAGAGTGGAGGGGTGCGTAGGTTAAGTTATTATATTTTGCATTAGGACGAGAGCTCGGCACAACATCGTGGGCCAAAGGGCCCGTTCTGTGCTGTACTTTAAGGAAGAAGGATGCGTACTTAAGGTGGAGGAGGTAAGATTCAGACAATGCTTTAGAGAGTTACAACGTAGCCAAGAATGGACTTAAAAGAACTGGAAGGGAACATAAAAAACCTTTAGCGGGTAGAATTAAGGAGAACCTTATTAACATTCTGTACTTATGTATTTGCAGATAAATTCGATTTTAGCTCTAAAAGCATACAGCCTGCAGGCACTCAATGCAGACAGTCAATATTGTAACATCTTATAAATTCCTAGTTTGGAAATGGAACCAGTCTGACTCAAGATTGGAATACAGACAGACTCTAACCTCACACATTTAATACATTATCTAAGTTCAGATGTCACCTTTTCTTATTAAACCTTGTTATCTCAAGAAAGTGACTGACAAGAAGTTCTGTAATTTACATATTAATGAACTGAAGCATGCAACCCACTCTAAATGATGAAAGACTTAACAACAAATAAACCTGTCAGACTATAAACTGGTGTCGTGTGATTTTTAACTTTGTCTCCCCCGTCCAACACTGGCACCTCCACATCATTCCTTCCACATTAGACAGACAAGATTATTGAGCTGCACTGGGAGGCCTTTGCGTCCACATGTCAATGCCTGAGCTGGGATAACATCTGCTTTAGGCAGCCTTGTTGTTCTTCAGCTGGCGGATGGCCTTCTCTCCTTCAGGAGGGGCTGAGTGTTCCTGAGCCTGTGGTGTGTAGCATGCTGTGGGATACGATCAAGGATGCTCAGTTTGATGACAGAACTCTGGTTGACAAGGTCTCTGAAGTGCTCCTCTCATGTTTGTTTGATGGCTTCTCTGTCTTTGATAAGACACTGTGTCCATGGCCAACAGTAGAGTGTGGCCTTGGGGGTTTGGTCCATTGGTGGTGTTGAGAGCCCAGAAGAAACCCTGCACACCATGGCTGTTGGCCATTCATTGGCATTCAAGTGTTTTCCCCACCCACAACCGGTTCTTTATGTCACGGGTTCATTATTGGACGTTGGCCTTCAGTCACCTGTCTGCCTTTTCTCGTCCGAGTGCGGTTGCTGTTACACATTCAGAAATGCGATGTGCTTTCTGTTGCATCAGTTCTTAGATCTCCTGATCACTCTCATCAAACCAGTCTTGGTGTTTACTGGTTAAGTGAATGACTGGTTTGCTAGGTTTGTGGAGAGGAGCTGGTGGTATGAGGCTCTCTTAACCGTGTCTTCAAGTGCCTCAATGTCGAACTTCTTATGGATCTACTTCTATTGACTCCACTGCGGCGGGGCTGTACTTATATTGATCCTGGCTTGGACCAGGCAATGATCTGTCCAGCAGTCATCGGCTACTGTCCTGTGGCGTGTAACGTCTTTCCAATCCCTTGCTCTGTGGATGACAGAGTCAAGGAGGTGCCAGCATTTGGAGCATGCGAGCTATATTGTCTTTGTTCCTTTGGTGGAACAGCGCGGTGGTGATGAGGAGGATGTTCTCATGGCAATTGGCCTGGGGAAGTGTTGGAATTTTGCTTCCCTACTCACTCTTTCCCAATTTCCCAGAGGTCTGTACTTTGTCCACTCTGGTTTTGAAGTCGCTGAGAATGGTTAGCTTGTCCACTTGTAGGGAACCACAAGAGAGATCGGTCAAGGCTAGAGCAGAACTGCTCCTTGTCATCGTCGGCTGCATCGTGTATTGGTGCATATGGACTGATGTCTGTGACATACTGGTTCCCAGGAAAGGGGAGGCCAGGTGTCATGACGCATTCAATTATTCTGCTGAGAAAATCTCTGAGTTGCTCCACCAGTTTGGTTTTAATGGTAAAGCCAATTACACGGATGCATTGCACTTCTTTGGCCTTGCCTTTCCAGAGAAATGTGTCAACCCCAGCTTGCTGTCTGAGCTGTCCTTCCCAGCCTGCTGGGTTTCACTCAGAGTGATGATGTCAGCATGGTAGCGCCTGGGCAATGATGGTGGTGTGCAGTTCTGGTCTGTCACAAACGGGACTGTCCGTGATAGGTCCTGATGTTCCAAGTCACGGAGCGGCACAATGGCTCAGTATTTAGCACTGCTGCCTCACAGCGGCAGGGATCCGGGTTCGATTCCTGCCTCCGGTCTGTGTGAAGTTTGCACATTCTCTCCATGTCTGCGTGGGATTCATTCGGGTGCTCTGGTTTCCTGCCACAGTCCAAAGATGTGCAGGTCAGGTGAATTGGACGTGCTAAATTGCCTGTAGTTTTAGTTGCATTAGTCAAAGGTAGACAGGGTTGTCGAATGGTCTGGGTGGGTTACTCTTCGGAGGGTCGGTGTGGTCTTGTTGGGCCAAAGGGCCAGTTTCCATACTGTAAGGAATCTAATCTAAGTTCGGTCCGAAATTCCATCCTGACGGTGTGGAAGATGCCTGTGTGAGAGTTCCTTTAACGTGGGGATTTAGCTACACCAGGTCGTGGTAACCCTTTTTGCTAACTGACAGAGTTAGCAGTTACTGCCTTTGCTGTCAAATTCATGTATAACTGGACATCAGAGTGCATCTGGGAAAATTAACAAGCAGTGAAACTCACAGCTGGTCTTGGGAAAGCTCACAGCACAGAAAGGGATAAGCACAACCTTAAAATAATTCTGCAGTAGTGAGTAGAGTGTGTTCTTTCTTGATTATATGTTATATTGATTCTGGATTATTGGTGCTGAAGGAGCACAGCAGTTCAGGCAGCATCCAACGAGCAGCGAAATCAACGTTTCTGGCAAAAGCCCTTCATCAGGAATAAAGGCAGTGAGCCTGAAGCATGGGAGAGATAACCTAGAGGAGGGTGGGGGTGGGGAGAGAGTCGCAAAGAGTACAATGGGTGAGAGGGGGAGGGGATGAAGTTGATAGGTCAGGGAGGAGAGGGTGGAGTGGATAGATGGAATAGGAGCTAGGCAGGTTGGACAAATCCGGACAAGTCATAGGGACAGTGCTGAGCTGAAAGTTTGGAACTAGGGTGAGGTGGGGGAAGGGGAAATGAGGAAACTGTTGAAGTCCACATTGATGCCAGGAAGTTGAAGTGTTCCGAGGCGGAAGATGAGGCGTTCTTCCTCCAGGCGTCTGGTGGTGAGGGAGCGTCGGCGAAGGAGGCCCAAGACCTCCATGTCCTCGGCAGAGTGGGAGGGGGAGTTGAAATGTTGGGGCACGGGGCGGTGTGGTTGATTGATGCGGGTGTCCCAGAGATGTTCCCTAAAGCGCTCTGCTAGGAGGCTCCCAATCTCCCCAATGTAGAGGAGATCGCAACGGGAGCAATGGATACAATAAATGATATTGGTGGATGTGCAGGTAAAACTTTGATGGATGTGGAAGGCTCCTTTAGGGCCTTGGATAGAGGTGAGGGAAGAGGTGTGGGCACAGGTTTTACAGTTCCTGCGGTGGCAGGGGAAGTTGTCAGGATGGGAGGTTGGGTTGTAGAGGGGCGTGGACCTGACCAGATAGTCACGGAGGGAACGGTCTTTGCAGACTATGTCCCCTGATTAACCTTAAAGTATAAGCCATAAGTATTAATTTAACCTGGTGCAATGTTCTGCAGAGGAATAAGACAGTGCTATTTTCTGGGTCTGTACATTGAAAGAATAAAAAAAATGGCCCTTAGTAGAGTGATGTGCTCTTCTTCTCAGATGTGGGAGTTTAGAGGGAGGTTACAGGTTACAGAGGATTATAACTGCAATATATACCGTTGGTTTCGACTCATATCTGATCGAATGGATCAGTTGGAGAGGCAGTTAGAGGCAATGAGGAATTTACAACAGCAAGAGGATGTGTTAGATGGCAGTTATAGAAAAGGGGGGGCTGTCTCAGATACAGTCACATGGATGGGTTAACTTCAGGAAAGGTAAGAGAGGTAGGTACCTGGTGCAGGAGTCTTCTGTGGCTATCGCCATTTCAAACAAATATGCTGTTTTGGAGAATGTAGGGGGGGATGGACACTCAGGAGCACGAAGCATGAACAGCTACGTTTCTGGTGTGGAGAAGTGACATGTACATCAGGTTCCAAACAATCAATTCTGTTAGGGGAATCTATAGACCATGTTACAGACAGACGTTTCTGTGGCCAGCAGAGAAAAATCAGAATGGTGTGTTGCTTCCATGGTGCCCGGATCAAGGATGTCTCAGAAAGGGTACAGAATGTTCTCAAGGAGGAGAGGGCCCAGCAGGAAGTCATTGTACACATTGGAGCCAATGACAAAGGAATGGAAAATGTTGAGATTCTGAAAGGAGATTACAGCGAGTTAAGCAGGAATTTAAAAAGGAGGTCCTCGAGAGTAGCAATGTCTGGATTACTCCCGGTGCTACGAGCTAGTGAGGGCAGGAAGAGGAGGATGGAGTAGATGAATGCATAGCTGAGTAGATGGTGTACGGGAGAAGGATTCACATTTTTGGACCATTGGAAGCTGTTTTGGGTGGAAGTGACATGTACAAGAAGGATGGGCTGCCACTAATTTGGAACGGGACTAATGCAGGGAGATATGCTCGAGCAGCATGGGAGGATTTAAACGAGTAAGGTGGGGGTGGGGGGAACCCAGGGAGATAGTGAGAAAGATTTCAATCTGAGACTGGTACAGTTGAGAACAAAGCCAAATCAAACAGTCAGGGCAGGCAGGAACAAAGGAGAGAACAAGGTAGGACTGATAAATTAAACTGCATTTATTTCAATGCAAGAGGCCTAACAGGGAAGGCAGATGATCTCAGGGCATGGTTAGGAACATGGAACTGGGATTTCATAGCAATTACTGAAGTGAGGCTCAGCGATGAACAGGACTGGCAGCTTAATGATCCAGGATACAAATGCAACAAAAAGGATGGAAAGGGAGGAAAGAGAAGGGAAGGAGTGGGGTTTTTGAGAAAGGATGTCATGACATCAGTACTGAGGGAGGATATTCCAGGAAATATATCCAGGGAATTTATTTGGGTTGAACTGAGAAATAAGAAAGGAATGGTCACCTTATTGGGATTGTATTATAGACCCCCTAATAGTCAGAGGGAAATTGAGAAACAAATTTGTAAGGAGATCGCAGTTATCTGTGAGAATAATAGGGTGGTTAAGGGGGGTGATTTTAAATTTCCAAATGTAGACTCGGACTGTCATAGCATTAAGGGTTTAGATGGAGCGCAATTTGTGAAGTGTGTACAAGAAAATTTTCTTATTCATTATTTGGATGTACCTACTAGAGAAGGTGCAAAACCTGACCTACTGTTGGGAAATAAGGCAGGGCAGGTGACTGATGGGTCAGTGGGGGAGCACTTTGGGGCCAGTGACCATATTTCTATTAGTTTTAAAATAGTGATGGAAAAGGACAGAGCAGATCTAAAAGTTGAAGTTCTAAATTAGAGGAAGGCCAATTTTGAAGGTATTAGCCAAGAACTTTCAAAAGCAATTGGCCACAGATGTTCGCAGGTAAAGTGACGGCTGGAAATTGGGAAGCTTTTATAAATGTGATAACGAGAGTCCAGCGAAAGAATATTCCTGTTAGGGTATAGGGAATGCTGAATGACTAAATAAATTGATGGTTTGGTTAAGAAAAAGAAGAAGAAAGCATATATCATATACAGACTGGTTAAATGGAGTGAATCCTCAGAAGCGTATAAAGGCAGTAGGAGTATACTTAAGAGAGAAATCAGGAGGCCAAAAATGGGACATGAGATAGCTTTGGGAAATAGAGCTAAGCAGAATCCAAAGAGTTTGTTTTAAAATAGCTTAAGGACAAAGAGTAACTAGGGAGAGAATACGGCCCCTCATAGATCAGCAAGGCGGCCTTTGTGTGGAGCCACAGGAAATGGGGCAGATACTAAACAAGTATTTTGCTTCAGTAAATACTGTGGAAAAGGATACAGAAGATATAGAATGTAAGGAAATAGATGGTGACATCTTGAAAAATGTCCATATTACAGAGAAGTGCTGGAAGTCTTGAAATGCATAAAGGTGGATAAATCCCCAGTAAGTTTGCTGTTGACAGACAAAACTGGAGGTGTAGTGGACAGCGAAAAGGGTTATCTCAGATTACAAAAAGGATCTTGACCAGATGGGCCAATGGAATGAGAAGTGGCAGATGGAGTTTATTTCAGATAAATGTGAGGTGCTGCATTTTGGGAAACAAAATCTTAGCAGGACTTATACGCTTAATGGTAAGGTCCTAAAGAGTGCTGCTGAACAAAGAGACCTTGGAGTGCAGGTACATAGCTCCTTGAAAGTGAAGTCGCAAGCAGATAGGATAGTGAAGAAGGCATTTAGTATGTTTTCCTTTATTGGTCAAAGTATTGAATACAGGAGTTGGGAGGTCATGTTGTGGTGTTACAGGACATTGGTTAGGCCCACTGTTGGAATATTGCTTGCAGTTCTGGTCTCCTCCCTATTGGAAAGATGTTGTGAAACTTCAAAGGGTTCAGAAAAGATTTAGAAGGATGTTGCCAGGGTTGGAGGATTTGAGCTACAGGGAGAGGCTGAACAGGCTGGGGCTGTTTTCCCTGGAGCGTAGGAGGCTGAGAGGTGACCTTATAGAGGTTTAAAAAATTATGAGGGGCATGGATGGGATAAATAGACAAAGTCTTTTCCCTGGGGTCGGGGAGTCCAAAACGAGATGGCATAGGTTTAGGGTGGGAGGGGAAAGATATAACAGAGACCCATGGGGCAACTTTTTCACGCAGAGGGTTGTGCGTGTATGGAATGAGCTGCCAGAGGAAGTGGTGGAGGCTGGTACAATTGCAACATTTAAGAGGGCTTTGGATGGTTAACTGAATGGGAAGGGTTTGGAGGGATATGGGTCGGTGCTGGCAGGTGGGACTAGATTGGGTTGGGTTATCTGGTCGGCATGGACGGGTAGGACCGAAGGGTCTGTTTCCATCTCTATGACTCTGTGACACTATGACAAGATCGAGTGTACACTAGAGCTCCGTGGAAAGCTAGGGAAGTGATTATTGGGCCTCTTACTGAGATATTCGTGCCATCAATATTCACAGGTAAGGTACTGGAAGACTGAATGTTGGCAAAAATCGTGCACTATTTAAGAAATGTGGTAAAGACAAGCTAGGGAACTAGAAATCAGTGGTCAAGTTTTTGGAGGGAATCTTGAGGGACAGGGTGTACATGTATTTGGAAAGGCGAGGTCCGGTTAGGGATATTCAGCACGGCTTTATGCGTGGGAAATCATGTCTCATGAACTTTATTGAGTTTTTTGAAGAAGTAACAAAGAGGATTGGTGAAGACACAGCAGTAGATATGATTTATATGAACTTCAGTAAGGCATTCAACAAGTTCCCTCTAGGAGACTGTGAGCAAGGTTAGATCTCATGGAATACAGGGAGAACTCACCATGTGGATACAGTACTGGCTCAAAGGTAGAAGACAGAGGTGTTGGAAGGTTGTTTTCAGATTGGCGGCCTGTGACCAGAGGAATGCCACAAGGATCTGTGCTGGGTCCTCTACTTTTCGTCATTTACATAAATGATTTGGATGTGAGCAAAAGAGATATAGTTAGTAAGCTTGCTGATGACACCAAAATTGGAGGTGTAGTGGACAGCGAAGGTTACCTCAGATTTCAAAGGGATCTTGATCAGATAGGCCAATGGACTGAGAAGTGGCAGATAGAGTTTAATTTAGATAAATGTGAGGTACTGCATTTTGGGAAAGCAAATCTTCGCAGGATTTATACACTTAATGGTAAGATCCTCAGGAGTGTTGCTGAACAAAGAGACCTTGGAGTGCAGGTTCATACTTCCTTGAAAATAGAGTCACAGGTAGATAGTATAGTAAAGACGGCATTTGGTATGCCTTCCTTTATTGGTCAGAGTATTGAGTACAGGTGTTTGGAGGACATGTTGCAACTGTACAGGACATTAGTTAGTCCAGTTTTGGAATATTGCGTGCAGTTCTGGTCTCCTTCCTATTGGAAAGATGTTGTGAAACTTGAAAGGGTTCAGAAAAGATTTCGAAGAATGTTGCCAGAGTTGGAGGTTTTGAGCTATAGGGAGAGGTTGAATAAGCTAGGGTTGTTTTCCCTGGAGCGTCAGAGGCTGAGAGGTGACCTTACAAAGGTTTATAAAATCATGAGAGGCATGGATAAAATAAATAGACAAAGTCTTTTCCCTGGGGTAGGGAGTCCAGAACTCGAGGGCATAGGTTTAGAGTGACATGGACAGATATAAAAGAGATCTATGACACAACTTTTTTCGCTCAGGGGGTGGTGCGTGTATGAAATGACCTGCCAGAGAAAGTGCTGGAGGCTAGTACAATTGCAACATTTAAAAGGCATCTGGATGCGTATGTGAATAGGAAGGGTTTAGCGATATGGGCCGGGTGCTGTCAGGTGGAACTAGATTGGGTTTAGATATCTGGTTGGCATGGGCGAGTTGGACTGAAGGGTCTGCTTCAATGCTGTCCATCTATATGATTCTATGAGGAAGAATGCCTCGTCTTCCACCTTGGAACCCTCCAGCCACATGAGACCAATGTGGATTATATCAGTTTCCTCATTTCTCCTGCGTCCACCAAACGTTCTACTCGACACCACCCTCTTGAATTGTACATCTTCCTTCCATACTATCTGCTCCACACTTCTCTCCGACCTATCACGTTCTCCCCCACCTTCATCTACCTATTACATACCCAGCTACCTTCCCCCGAGCCCCACCCCTGTCCCAATTCTCTCCCAGTCCCCTTTGGCTACAACCCTCATTCCTATTGAAGATGTTTATGTTCGATACATTGATTCTCCTGCTCCTCGGATGCTACCTGACCAGCTGTGCATTCCCAGTAACACACTTTCGAACTCTGACCTCCACCATCTGCAGTCCTCACTTTCTCCCAGTTTTTTTTCTTCATGCTTTGTTTGAGTTTTGGATTATTGTTTGAGTTTCGAATGGTCACATTCAAACTTCATATTCTCTATCAATTCCTTGTGATCACTATTTTCCATGGGTTTCTTTTCACTTTAACTTCACACCCAGTTTCATTACACAAGGAGGGATATTCCGGGTAACTACAAACCTGACGTCAGTGGTGGGAAGGTTGCTAGAGATTGTACTGAGGATAGGATCTATTTATATTTAGAAAATAATGGGCTTACCAGTAATAGGCAACATGGTTTAGAGTGGGGGAGATTGTGCCTTACAACTTGAGCAAGTGACCAGGTTGATAGTTGAAGAAAGGGCTGTTGAAGTTATATACATGGACTGTCGTAAGGCATTTGATAAGGTTTCCCATGTCAACTCATAGAGAAAGTGAGGTCACATGGTGTGCAGCTTGTTCTCGCTAGGTGGATAAAGAGCTGGCTGAGCAGCAGGAGACATAGAGTAGTAGTTGAAGGGAGTTTCTTTGAATGGAGAAAGATGACTAGTCAGTGTTCAGGCCACTGTTGTTTGTGATATACATAAATGATCCGGAAGAGGGCACTGTTAGTATGATCAGCAAGTTTGGAGATGGCATGATGATTGGTGGAGTAGCAGAAAGCATTAGGGACTGTCAGAGAATACAGGAGGATAGAGATAGACTGCACAGTTGGGCAGAAAAGTGGCAGGTGGAGTTCAATCCAGACAAATGTGAAGTGATGGATTTAGGCAAGTCTAATTCGAGAGAAAATTATACATTGAATGGAAGAGCCTTGGATAAAGTTGATGGGCAGAGAGATCTGGGAGTGCAGGTCCATTGTACCCTGAAGGTTGCTGCACAGGTGGATAGAGTGGTCAACAAGGCATATAGTATGCTTTCCTTAATTGGACGGGATATTGAATATGAGAGCTGGCAAGTCATGGTAAGGTTGTACATGGCATTGGTTCAGCCGCATTTAGAATAGTATTGGTTGCCCCATTACCAAAAGGATGTGGACGCTTTGGATAGGGTGCAGAGAAGTTTTACGAGGATGTTGCCTGGTATGGAAGGTGCTCGCTATGAAGAGAGGTTGAGTGGGTTAAGTTTGTTTGCATTGGGAAAAAGGAGGTTGAGGGGGGACCTGATTGAGGGTTACAAAATCATTAAGGGTTTTGACAGGATGGATAGAGAAAGTCTTTTTCCCAGGGTGAATGATTCAATAATGAGAGGTCATGCTTTCAAGGTGAGAGGTAAAATGATCAAGGGAGATTCACGCAGCAAATGCTTCACACAGAGGGTGGTGGTTGTCTGGAATGCGTTACAAGCAGAGGTGGTAGAGGCAGGCACGGTAGATTCATTTAAGATGTGGCTGGACAGATACATGAGTAAGTGGGGAGAGAGGGATACAGATGCTTAGGAATTGGGAGACAGTAGATTTGGATCGGCTCAGGCTTGGAGGGCCGAAAGGCCTGTTCCTGTCCTGTTAAATTTCTTTGTTCTTTGTTCAAAGATAGGTGTTCTACTGAGAAACACTGACAAAAACATAAAACACATTTATCTGCAAGAGTACTGATGTCAATTTGAATTCCCCAGAGTATATGAAGTTTGAAGATCTCAGTAATTACCTCCTTGACATGGTCATTAGTTCCATTAATTTTGTGCTCTGAAGTTCACATTACACTCCAAATATTAACTTTGTTTCTCGGTCTACAGTTATTGTTCGACCTGCTGAGTTCTTACAGAATTTTCAGACTGTCTTTCCTGACTTCAAAAAGATATTTTGAGGCCATAAACTGCTCCCTCACTCTGTCCTCCATTAATTCTGATTCCATGTCAATATTTCTCACCATCACCTTTATGTCTCTCTGTGTAACATAGTAATACCTCTAGCTTTCCCACTGTTACTGCCTGTCTGCAAGTTTCTCTCCCCCTGGATTATTGACATCCAACTTTGATCACCTTGTTACTCTGTCACAGAGTTTTAGTGAGATAAATTATTTTCCTCTCCCAGTGTCACTAGTCCATTTTATTGCAAATGCTTTGCATCTTCAAATAAATAGCCTTCTTCTTCTTTTCAACTATTGTATCCTGTCTTCAAATTATTTGCTAATTTACAAATTTTAGTTAAAACTTGCCCTTCCAGCTGTCTTTAACCACGTCACCGTACATTGATGATGTTCAAAGCTTCTTCTTTTCATTGAATCCAGACAGTGCAGAAACAGGCCATTTGGCCCATCCAGTCTGCACTGACCCTCCAAAGCATATCCTATTCATCCTATCTCTGCAACCCAACCATGGATAATCCACCTAACCTGCACATCCGTGGAGACTGCGAGACTGGTTAGCATTGCCAATCCACGTCATCTGCACAAATTTGGACAATTATAGGAAACCTGAGAACCTGGCAGAGTCCCATGCAAACACTGAGAGAATGTGCAAACTCCTCATCGACAGTCGCCAAAGGCTGGGATCAAACCCAGATCCCCAGTGCTGAGAAGCAGCAGTGCTCACCATTGAATCACCTTGCTGCCCTTTGTCTTTGGAAATCTACCTTCACTTGAAGCCTGTGCAGTTCCAATTTAAAGTCTTGTGCATTAACTCAACTCTACGACTGGCCCCAGTGTGGTTCCTGTCGAGCCCATCCCGATGGAAGATAACTGTTCCCTGAGTACTGTTGCCAGTGCCCCATCAACTGGAATCACATATCCTTACTGTCGTGTGTGACTCAGCCTGAAATCTTTCAAAGCTATGTACATGACCTCCAGTATCACAGCTTTGTGTTATTCCTGATTAAATGATTTTAGATGTTATCACCGCCTGCATCTATTTCTCCTGCAGTAACTCTGGGATTCTCCTGCAGAATCTCCACTTCAGCAAGGCAAGCAGAGAGGTGAGGTAGCACAGATGAGCAATGGAGATTGGGATCATCCAGGTCTCAGTGGGACTTGGTACCATTCTGAATGAGTAATTCTCACTGCGAGGGTCAAATTGCTGTCTCTGTCTCCTGCAACTATTCGGGGATTGCCGGACTCAGCAGGATTCTCCACTCCTGACTCACTGAAGATGATTTACCATCCAGAGAAAGAATGGAAAGTGAGATCTGGAATCTTTAATAAAACCTGCAGTGAGGTCAGATCACTCACAGTGAACAGAGGAAAGAGTACAGACTAAGGCAGCACAGGCCAGGGCAGATGATGGAAACGTGTCACATGCAATCTTTGTCAGGCTCAGGACACCAGACGTGAAACAGCTCTCTCACGATAGGGTGGACATCTAGCCTTTTTTTAAATTCTTTGTATTTGGTTCTTTTCCATGTTGTGCTTATGTCATGTATGTCTGTATCTCTGGTGTGCACTAACTCCTGATAGAGATACTTTCATCACACTTCATCTATGTTACATCTTCCACTTCCAACATTCCTCTCTATCGTGTAACAACTGAGAGTCCACACATGCTCTTTGTCTCTGTAAACTGCATCAATCACTACAATCTTCCCTGTCTCTATAACCAGTCCCAACAATATGATCTCATAACCTGTTTCCATTTCCACAACATTCTCTTCCTGCAACCTTCTTCAGCAACTAGTATTTCCCCATGTCTGTTCCTCCAGTCCCTATGACTCTCACGTTATCTCAAACCTCAGTTTGTTCCTTGAACCTGTCCTGTCCTTGTTTTTTTGTCTTGGCTGTGCCACTCACGTCTTGTGTGACTACCACCAGCCCAATAACACTTCCTTGATCTGTAATCTGATCTAGTCTTTACAATCACTGTAACCTGCTGCCTCTCAAACCCCATATGTCTCTGACTGGACCCAGCACCTACTACAACCCCTTTCTGCATAATCTCCAACGTCTGCAACATTTACTTTCTTCATATCATTTCAAGATCATCCAGTCTTAGGTGTTGGAAGTTTTAAAGCACATTAAGGTAGATAAATCTCTGGGAACTATGAGGGGAAGTTAGGGAAGATATTGTGGTGCTGCTGGTGGAGATGTTTGTATCATCGACAGTGGGCAAAGTGCCAGAAGATTGAAGTGTGTCTATTTTTTGCACCATTATTAAAGAAATGCTGCAATGAAATACCTGGGAACTACAGACCAGTGGGCCCAACGTCAATGGTGAATAAGTTATTAGAGGAGATTCTAAGACACAGGATCTGCAGCATTCGGAAAGGCAAGGACTCATTTGTGACAGTCAGATTGGCTTAGATTACTTACATTGTGTAAACAGGCCTTTCAGCCCAACAAGTCCACACTGACCCGCCAAAGCGCAACGCAGGCAGATCCATTCCCCTACATTTACCCCTTCACCTAACACTACAGGCAATTTAGCATGGCCAATTCAGCTAACCTGCACATTTTTGGACTGTGGGAGGAAATCAGAACATCAGGAGGAAACCCATGCAGACACGGGGAGAATTTGCAAACTCCACACAGTTAGTTGCCTGAGGCAGGCTAGTGTGTGGGAAATCGTGTCTCACAAATTTTATTGAGTTTTTTGTAGGGCTGACCAAGAAGGTAAACGAGGAAAGTGCAATAGTCCCTGTATACTTTAGCAAGACCTTTGACAAGGCACTAAATGGTAGGTTGTTGAGTGCTAGGAGAACTAGCCAGTGGGATACAAAATTTCCTTGACGGTAGCAGACAAATTGTGGCAGCACAGGGCTGCTTTTCAGACTGTAGGGATTTGTGCTGGGTCCTCTGTTATTTATCATTCATATGAATAATTTTGATGAAAATTTGGGAGGTATGGTTAGTAAACTTGTAGATGGCATCAAGTTTATTGGTACAGTTGATAGTGAGGAAGGTGATCTGGGAATGCAGCGAGATCTTGATTCCCTGGGCCAGTATGTTGTGGAATGGCAGATGGAGTTTAATTTAGATAAATGCAAGGTGTTGCATTTTGGTGAAAGAAACCACGATAGGATTTACGCAGTCAATGGTAGAGCCCTGAGATGTGTTATCGAACAAAGAAATCTGGGGCTACAGGTTCTTAACTCCTTCAAATTGGAGTCACAGGTAGTTAGGTTGGTGAAGAAGGCTTTTGACATGCTAGCTTTCAGCAGGTCAGAGCGTTGAGGATATAAGATACTTGTTCTCCTGTAGAAGGTGATGGCGAGGCCACATTTGGAGTACTGGGACTTTTTCTCCATGCGCGTTGCAGACTGGGAGGGACCTCAGAGAGGGTTATAAAATCATGAGAGGCAGAGATTAGGCAGATAGTAGACAGCTTTTCCCTATGATTCGGGAGGTATGCCATTCTCACCTGCTCTGACCTACATGTTAATTCAGGTCCTCAGCAATGTGGTTGAATCTCAACTGCCCTCTAAAGGGGACCCATGAATGATGTAATTTTATCAATCTTTCTTGAGTCTTACCTGGACTGCAGTGATTGAAGAAAGCAATTCAACACTGCCTTCTCAAGGACATCAATAAGTGGCAATAAATGTGGGGCCAGCCAGTGATGCCCACATCCCACAAGTGAATGAATAAATAAATTATTTTATACCTCTCATTGCTTGGAGAAGATTGGTGGCGAGCTGCTTTCCTGATGCAGGGGCAGCCATGGTGCTCGTAGGATCGAACGTGGCTGGGATGGAAACTTGGAAATGCTGCTAGTGCCATTCACCTGCTGCACCTTTCCCTCAAGGCTGAAGTGGCAGTGGGTTTGTAAAATGCTGTTGAAAGAGGCTTGCTGACTGAATGCATCTTGTATTACTGTCACGCTGTTAGTGGTGAAGTGAGTGAAAGTTGAATTTGATGAATGAGGTGCCAGAAATGGAGTTGTTTTGTGCTGGTTGGTGTTAAGCTGCTTGAGTATCGATGGAGCTGCATTCATCCAGGTAAGTGGAGATTACTTCATGACAATCCTGACCTGGCCAGCGTAAATGGTGGGCAAACATTATGTACATTGCTGTTTTAGTTAATCTCCAGTGCTCTGCGAGGTCAGTTCGGAGTTCAGGAATATTGGATTGATCGTGTGAATGAGAAATGATCTTTTGTGTATGTGGAGCTCTGTTTCTTTGTTACCCTGGATTGTGAGTGTGTGTGTGCGCGTGTGTGAGTGGGCGTGTGTTGTGTAGTCAGGTGATTTTATTCTGTAGACTCTGTGCAATGTTTAAGTGCAAGGAGCTGTTTTCCTTCTGTTCTGTCGGCTGCAAGTGGCCAGAGTCTGTGTGGGGAGTTATTTTGTCACGTGTAGCCGACAAATTGTCAGTTCCTGTTTGGACCAGGTTTCTATTTCTATTCTGTGGATGCTGAATTTTCAATCCTATGTGGTGGTGGATGGACAGGGGTTGCTGGCTATTGTCATCTGGGGAGCAGATAGTCTGTCCTCTGTGGGGAAATGTTTCCAACCTGTGGCTGCAGATGGCCTGCCCTGTGTGTCGAGCTCTTCGGTTATGCTCAGGTCTGCATGTGCAATGTGTGGTGAGCTTGTTTTACTGCTCTGCACTTTGGTCAGTAGTTTGTGGGGAGGATGTTTTTTTTTATGTTTGAGTATGTATCATACTTTAATTTTGTGTCCTTTGAATGCTCGGTTCCTGGTGAGAGGCTGGATTTATCCCGAGGAGAGTGTATGGTTACATGTGGTTAGCTGGATATTAACTTGTACATTGTAAATGGGTACTTTTGCATTGGAAACTGCTTTTGCATGCCTGTGTGTGGAGGGATGCAGGATTCAGTCTGTGAACTGCAACTGTCTGCATTGTGTGGGGAGCTGTGTTTAATCTTGCACACTGCATGGAAAAATAGTGTAGGTGTTGATTTGGATCCTGGATGGTGAGTTGGATCAATTGATCTGTTTCTCAAACTGTGGCTCAAGAACGGTCAATACTGTGAGAAGAGTTTTTATTTCTCCTGTTGACTGTGGTCATTTCTGTCTGAGGAGCTGGACTTTAACTTGTGGAATCGAAATGGTCAGTTCTATTTGCAGAGCTGATTTTAATGCTGTGGATTTTACACAGTACTTTCTCCATGGAGAGCTGCATTTTATCCTGGGATTACGAATGCTTAGTTCTATGTGTACATTGTTCTTTCATTTCTGAAGCACATAACTCTCTCCACAGCTGCTTCCAGACTGGTTTACTTTACGCAACCATTACCTCCTTGACATGGTCATTAGTTCCATTAATTTTGTGCTCTGAAGTTCACATTACACTCCAAATATTAACTTTGTTTCTCGGTCTACAGTTATTGTTCGACCTGCTGAGTTCTTTCAGAATTTTCAGATGTCTTTCTCAACTTCAGAGAGATATTTTGAGGCCATATACTGCTCTCTCACTCTGTCTTTCATTAATCCTGATTCCATGTCAATATTTCTCACCATCGCCTTTATGTCTCTCTGAGTAACATGGTAATACCTCTAGCTTTCCCACTGTTACTGCCTGTCTGCAGGTTTGTCTCCCCCTGGATTATTGACATCCATCTTTGATCACCTTGTTACTCTGTCACAGAGTTTTAGTGAGATAAATTATTTACCTCTCCCAGT
The DNA here is from genome assembly GCF_020745735.1 of Hemiscyllium ocellatum. Taxonomy (NCBI): domain Eukaryota; kingdom Metazoa; phylum Chordata; class Chondrichthyes; order Orectolobiformes; family Hemiscylliidae; genus Hemiscyllium; species Hemiscyllium ocellatum. Next base: position 58,424,242 of record NC_083426.1, read on the forward strand.
GTCACTAGTCCATTTTATTGCAAATGCTTTGCATGTTCAAACAAAGAACCTTCTTCGTCTATTTAACTATTTTATTCTGTCTTCAAATTATTGCTGATGTACAAATTTTAGTTAAAACTTGCTTTTCCAGCTGTCTTTAACCACGTCACTGTACATTGATGTTGTTCAAAACTTCTTCTTTTCATTGAATCCAGACAGTGCAGAAACGGGCCATTTGGCCCATCCAGTCTGCACTGACCCTCCAAAGCGTATCCTATTCATCCTATCTCTGCAACCCAACCATGGATAATCCACCTAACCTGCACATCCGTGGAGACTGCAGGACTGGTGAGCATGGCCAATCCACGTCAACTGCACGAATTTGGACAATTATAGGAAACCTGAGAACCTGGCAGAGACCCATGCAAACACTGAGAGGATGTGCAAACTCCTCACTGACAGTCGTACTAGGCTGGGATCAAACCCAGATCCCCAGTGCTGAGAAGCAGCAGTGCTCACCATTGAATCACCTTGCTGCCCTTTTGTCTTTGGAAACCTTCCTTTAATTGAAGCCTGCGCAGTTCCAATTTAAAGTCTTGTACATTAACCCAACTCTACGACTGGCCCCAGTGTGGTTCCTGTGGAGCCCATCCCGATGGAAGATAACTGTTCCCTGAGTACTGTTGACAGTGCCCCATCAACTGGAATCACATATCCTTACTGTCATGTGTGACTCAGCCTGAAATCTTCCAAAGCTATGTCCATGACCTCCAGTATCAGCTTGGTGTTATTCCTGATTGAATGGTTTTAGATGTTATCACTGCATACATCTATTTCTCCCACAGTAGCTCTGGGAGATTCTGATTCAGAAGAATCTCCACTTCAGCGAGGCAAGCAGAGAGGTGAGGTAGCACAGATGAGCAATGGAGATTGGGATCATCCAGGTCTCAGTGGGACTTGGTACCATTCTGAATGAGTAATTCTCACTGCGAGGGTCAAATTGCTGTCTCTGTCTCCTGCAACTACTCGGGGATTGCCGGACTCAGCAGGATTCTCCACTCCTGACTCTCTGAAGATGATTTACCATCCAGAGAAAGAATGGAAAGTGAGATCTGGAGTCTTTAATAAAACCTGCAGTGAGGTCAGATCACTCACAGTGAACAGAGGACAGAGTTGTAAGTCAGCACAGGCCAGGGCAGATGATGGAAACACGTCACATGCAATCTTTGTCAGGCTCAGGACACCAGACGTGAAGCAGTTCTCTCACGATAGGGTGGACATCTAGCCTTTTTTTTTGTTTTATGTGTTTGGTTCATTTCCATGTTGTGCTGAAGTCATGTATGTCTGTATCTCTGGAGTGCACTAACTCCTGCAATAGATACTTTCATCACACTTCATCTATGTAACCTTTTTCACTTCCAAAAATCCTCTCTATCGGTGTAACAACTGAGAGTCCCCACATGCCCTTTATTTCTGTAAACTGCATCAATCACTACAACCTTCCCTGTCTCTATAACCAGTCCCAACAATCTGATCTCGTAACCTGTTTCGATTTCCACAACATTCTCTTCCTGCAACCTTCTTCAGCAACTAGTATTTCCCCATGTCTGTTCCTCCAGTCCCTATGACTCTCACGTTATCTCAAACCTCAGTTTGTTCCTTGAACCTGTCCTGTCCTTGTTATTTTGTCTTGGCCGTGTCTCTCACGTCTTGTGTGACGACCATCAGCCCAATAACACTTCCTTGATCTGTAATCTGATCTTGTCATTACAATCACTGTAACCTGCTGCCTCTCAAACCCCATCTGTCTCTGACTGGACCCAGCACCTACTACAACCCCTTTCTGCATAATCTCCAACGTCTGCAACATTTACTTTCTTCATATCATTTCAAGATCATCCAGTCTTAGGTGTTGGAAGTTTTAAAGAACACTAAGGTAGATAAATCTCTAGGACCTATGAGGGGAAGTTAGGGAAAATATTGTGGTGCTGCTGGTGGAGATGTTTGTATCATCGACAGTGGGTAAAGTGCCAGAAGATTGAAGTGTGACTATTTTTTGTGCCATTATTAAAGAAAGGCTGCAATGAAATACCTGGGAACTACAGACCAGTGGGCCCAACGTTAATGGTGGATAAGTTATGAGAGGAGGTTCTAAGACACAGGATCTGCAGCATTCGGAAAGGCAAGGACTCATTTGTGATAGTCAGATTGGCTTAGATGACTTACAGTGTGGAAACAGGCCCTTCAGCCCAACAAGTCCACACTGACCCAAAGTACAACGCAGGCAGATCCATTCCCCTACATTTACCCCTTCACCTAACACTACAGGCAATTTAACACGGCCAATTCAGCTAACTTGCACATTTTTGGACTGTGGGAGGAAATCGGAACATCCGGAGGAAACCCACGCAGACACGGGGAGAATTTGCAAACTCCACACAGTTAGTTGCCTGAGGCAGGCTAGTGTGTGGGAAATCGTGTCTCACAAATTTGATTGATTTTTTTGTAGGGCTGACCAAGAAGGTAAATAAGGAAAGTGCAATAGTCCCTGTATACTTTAGCAAGACCTTTGACAAGGCACTAAATGGTAGGTTGCTGAGTGCTAGGAGAACTAGCCAGTGGGATACAAAATTTCCTTGACGATAGAAGACAGATTGTGGCAGCACAGGGCTGCTTTTCAGACTGTAGGGATTTGTGCTGGGTCCATATTCGTCATTCATATGAATAATTTTGATGAAAATTTGGGAGGTATGGTTGGTAAACTTGTAGATGGCATCAAAAAAAAAAGTTTGTTGGTACAGTAGATACTGAGGAGGGTGATCTGGGAATGCAGCGAGATCTTGATTCCCTGGGCCAGTATGTTGAGGAATAGCAGATGGAGTTTAATTTAGATAAATGCAAGGTGTTGCATTTTGGTGAAGGAAACCATGATAGGATTTATGCAGTCAATGGTAGAGCCCTGGGATGTGTTATCAAACAAAGAAATCTGGAGGTACAGGCTCCTAATTCCAACAAATTGGAGTCACAGGTAGTTAGGTTGGTGAAGAAGGCCTTTGGCATGGTAGCTTTCAGCAGGTCAGAGCGTTGAGGATATGAGATACTTGTTCTCCTGTAGAAGGTGATGGTGAGGCCACATTTGGAGTACTGGGACTTTTTCTCCATGCGCGTTGCAGACTGGGAGGGACCTCAGAAAGGGTTATAAAATCATGAGAGGCAGAGATTAGGCAGATAGTAGACAGCTTTTCCCTATGATTCGGGAGGTATGCCATTCTCACCTGCTCTGACCTACATGTTAATTCAGGTCCTCAGCAATGTGGTTGAATCTCAACTGCCCTCTGAAAGGGCCCCGTAAATGATGTAATTTTATCAATTTCTCTCGAATCTTACCTGGACTGCAGTGATTGAAGAAAGTAATTCAGCACTGCCTTCTCAAGGACATCAATAAGTGGCAATAAATGTGGGGCCAGCCAGTGATGCCCACGTCCCACAAGTGAATGAATAAATAAATTATTTTATACCTCTCATTGCTTGGAGAAGATTGGTGGCGAGCTGCTTTCCTGATGCAGGGGCAGCCATGGTGCTCGTAGGATCGAACGTGGCTGGGATGGAAACTTGGAAATGCTGCTAGTGCCATTCACCTGCTGCACTTTTCCCTCAAGGTTGAAGTGGCAGTGGGTTTGTAAAATGCTGTTGAAAGAGGTTTGCTGAATGATTGCATCTTGTATTACTGTCACGCTGTTAGTGGTGAAGTGAGTGAAAGTTGAATTTGATGAATGAGGTGCCAGAAATGGAGTTGTTTTGTGCTGGTTGGTGTTAAGCTGCTTGAGCATCAATGGAGCTGCATTCATCCAGGTAAGTGGAGATTACTTCATTGCAATCCTGATCTGGCCAGTGTAAATGGTGGGCAAACATTATGTACCTTGCTGTTTTAGTTAATCTCCAGTGCTCTGCGAGGTCAGTTCTGAGTTCAGGAACATTGGATTGATATTGTGAATGAGAAATGATCTTTTGTGTATGTGGAGCTATGTTTCTTTGTTACCCTGGATTGTGAGTGTGTGTGTGCGCGTGTGTGAGTGGGTGTGTGTTGTGTAGTCAGGTGATTTTATTCTCTAGACTCTGTGCAATGTTTAAGTGCAAGGAACTGTTTTCCTTCTGATTTGTCGGCTGCAAGTGGCCAGAGTCTGTGTGGGGAGTTATTTTGTCACGTGTAGCCGACAAATTGTCAGTTCCTGTTTGGACCAGGTTTCTATTTCTATTCTATGGATTCTGAATTTTCAATCCTATGTGGTGGTGGATGGACAGGGGTTGCTGGCTATTATCATCTGGGGAGCAGATAGTCTGTCCTCTGTGGGGAGATGTTTCCAAGCTGTGGCTGCAGATGGCCTGCCCTGTGTGTCGAGTTCTTCGGTTATGCTCAGGTCTGCATGTGCAATGTGTGGTGAGCTTGTTTTACTGCTCTGCACTTTGGTCAGTAGTTTGTGGGGAGGATGTTGTTTTTTTTTGTCTGAGTATGTATCATACTTTAATTTTGTGTCATTTGAATGCTCGGTTCCTGGTGAGAGGCTGGATTTATCCCGAGGAGAGTGTATGGTTACTTGTGGTTAGCAGGATATTAACCTGTACATTGTAAATGGGTACTTTTGCATTGGAAACTGCTTTTGCATGCCTGTGTGTGGAGGGATTCAGGATTCAGTCTGTGAACTGCAACTGTCTGCATTGTGTGGGGAGCTGTGTTTAATCTTGCACACTGCATGGAAAAATAGTGTAGGTGTTGATTTGGATCCTGGATGGTGAGTTGGATCAATTGACCTGTTTCTCAAACTGTCGCTCAAGAACGGTCAATACTGTGAAAAGAGCTTTTATTTCTCCTGTTGGCTCTGGACATTTCTGTCTGAGGAGCTGGGCTTTAACTTGTGGAATCGAAATGGTCAGTTCTATTTGCAGAGCTGATTTTAATGCTGTGGATTTTACACTGTACTTTCTTCGTGGAGAGCTGCATTTTATCCTGGGATTGCGAATGCTTAGTTCTATGTGTACATTGTTCTTTCATTTCTGAAGCACATACCTCTCTCCACAGCTGCTTCCAGACTGGTTTACTTTACTCAACCATTTCTGTTCTAGGTTCAGATGTTGACTGTGCATCGTTTTGTGTTTTAATTTAGAATATGCTTATGCACTGCAAATAAATAATTCTGTGTGGAAAAGCTGTGTCATAACCTGTGAACTACAAATTGTCAATGACCTGTTGGGAGTTTTTATTTTCATGTGGACTTCACATTGTCTGTTGTGCATGAGAGTGGTGGTTTCACTCAACTGGATTGTGGAGAGTAGGATTGCATCCTGTGGCATTTTGAATATTAACTTCACACACAACGTGTAGAGTTTATCCTGCAGATTGTGAGTGTGTGTGTGTGCGTGTTCTGTGAATGCTCCCTTATCACTGTATCTTCCTCCAGTTCTGACAGCACTCCTTCTGTCTGTAACTGCCCATAAGACCAAACATGCTCCTGTCCCTCCAACTCCTCAGAATATCGAACCTCTTTTATCCCTTGCTGCCATACTGATATCCAGGACACCTCAAACCCTACTGACACTTCCTACTTTTCTAACCTGTTTGGGTCCCACAACATGTTCTGAATTTATAATTGTTTTGCCATGTCCAATAATCATCCATATCTCTTGAATCAACTCCAGCACATATTGCTCTCCCTAACTCTGTGGACTCCTCTTGCCAGAGCAATTCATCCTGGCTTTATAACATTGTTCAGTCACTTAACACTCTCCATATCTCTGCCATCACTCCCAGCACGTTCAATTCTCCCTCCTCCTCTCATCTCCTTTAATTCTGACAATATTTGCACTTCCTACAACACTCCTCTTGCTAGAAGAATGTTTGATCTCCCTTTAACACCTGCATCAACATTTTGGTAGCCCTTGGCCAGTTTTGAATACACTGGCTTTAGGATTGTTTATTTCCATTGACTGGTGAGGCAACGTCCGAGGAGAAGGAGAATCGATGCTTCAGGCATAAGCCCTTCATCAGGAATGAGGCTTGTGAGCCAAGGGCTAGAGAGATAACTGGGAGGGGGTGGGGTGAGGTGAAGGGAGCTGACACTGCGATAGGTAGATGGAGGTGGAGGAAATGGTGACAGTTTGGAGAGGAGGGTGGAGCAGATAGGTAGGGGGAAGATGGCAGGTGAGATAAGTCAAGTGTATGGTGCCAAGTTGGAAGGTTGGATCTGAGGTAAGGTAGGGGGAGGGGAAATGAGGAAACTGGTGCAATCCACATTAATCCCGTGTGGTTGTAGGAGCCCAAGGTAGAAGATGAGATGTTCTTCCTCCAGGCGTCGGGTGAGTAGGGTTCGGCAATGGAGGAGGCCCAGGACCTGCATGTCCTTGTTGAAGTGGGAGGGGGCGTTAAAGTGTTTAGCCACGGGGCAGTGGGGTTGGTTGCAGCGGATGTCCCTGAGATCTTCTCTGAAGCATTCTGCAAGTCGGTGTCCTGTCTCCCAGTGTGGAAGAGACCACATCAGGAGCAACATATCCAGTAAATGACATGTGCAGAAGTACAAGTAAATCGATGAAAGATGTGGACAGGTCCTCTGGGACCTTGGATGGAGGTGAGGGGGCAGGTGTGGTGCAGGTTTTGCAATTCTTGTAGTGGCAGTGGAAGGAAGCGTGGGGGAGTGTGGACCTGACAAGGGGTCACGGAAGGAATGGTCTTTACGGAACGTGGAAAAGGATGGAGTGGGAGCTCCATCTCTGGTGGTGGGGTCCACTTGTAGGTGGCAGAAATGGTGGAGGATGATATGATGTATACAGAAGTTAGTGGGGTGGAAGATAAGGATCGGAGGATTATACACCTGTTGCAATTGGAGGGGTGGGGTTTGAGGGCAAAGGTGTTGGAAGTGGATGAGCTGCACTGGAGGGCATCATCGACCACATGGGATGGAATTTTCCTGTCTTTGAAGAAGGAGGCCATCTGGTATGTTCTGTGGTGGAACTGGTCATCCTGGGAGCAGATGCGGTGGAGGCACAGGAATTGGGAATTAGGAATAGTGTTTATATAGGATGCAGGGTTGGCTGAAGTGCAGTCCAGTTTACCTTTGGGAGTTGGTGAGTTTGTGGATGTCTGTGCTGAGTTGGTTAGTGTTGATGGAGTTGGAGAGATCCGGGACGGGGAGGGAGGTGTCCGAGAGTCCGGATCTAAGATTTTCATGAAATTGATTAACTCTCAACCTCCTCATGGGATCATGTGCTGGCGCTGAAACAGTCATCGATGTAATAGTGGAAAAGGTAGGAATGCTGCCAGTGTAGTTGCAGAAGATGGACTGTTCCAGGTGCGCGATAAAGAGACAGGCATATCTGGGGCCCATGGTCTGGAGGAAGTGAGAAAATTGGAAGGAGAAGTTATTGAAAGTGAGGACCAGTTCAGCCAATCAAATTAGTGTGTACTGATGGGGACACTAGGATAGGAAGACATGGAGGGTTTGGAGGCCCTTGTCATGGTGGATAGAGGTGTATAGGTGTATATATGTCCATGGTGAAGATGAGAAGTTGGATGCCAGAGAAAAGAAAGTCATGGAGGAGGTGGAGGGAATGAGTGTTGTCCCAAATACAGGTGGGGAGTTCCTGGACTGGTGGATAAGGCAGTATCAAGGTATGTGGAGGTCAGTTCCGTTCTGCTGACCAAATGCCACAACTTCCTCACCACCACCATGCTGTTGCACCAAAAGAAAAGACAGCTCCCATACCGCAAACACTAACACCCCCTTGACTCTGTCTCCTCAGAGTGAGGGATTGGAAAGATATTACACGCTACATGACAGGAGTCAATGACTCTGGACAGACCATTTCCTGATCCGAGCAAGGATCAATATACATACAGCTCTGCTGCAGTGGAGACGACAGAAGCAGAGCCTAAGAAGCTTGACATTGAGGCATTCAAAAGCACGGAAAAGAAAGCTTCACCCAACCAGCTCCTCTCCACAAACCTGGCAACCCTCAGCAACACCGAGTCACCGGATTGCAACAGCTCCTGGTCCACCCTCAAGGCCACCACCATCAATGCCTGCAAAAACTCGGTTGGTTCATTAACAGAGTGAAACTTATTAAAGACACAAGAGCCATCAAACAACACTGGGGGAAGCAGCACGCTACACACAACGGTCTCAGCAACACCCCAGCCCCACACGAAGAAGAGAAGCTTGTTCACCAGCTCAGGAACAACAAAGCTGCTGGTGTGGACAGTATCCCCACTGAGGCTTTGAAGTGCGAGGGCACCCAGCTCCCAGGTACAGCGGCACGCCTTTGTCTGCCTTAACTGGAAGGAGGAGAACATACCGGGTGAGTTTCAAGATGCCACAATTGGGAGTATTTTCACAGAAAGGGAATATGTCTGACTGTGGAATCTCCCTGCTGTCGATCATTGGAAAAGTCATCACCAAGATCCTCTTGAACTGCCTCCTCCCTGTGCCTGAGAAACGCCCCCTCCCCCACTCCCATCTTCCGGAATCGCAGTGTGGCCTTCAGTCATGGAGGGGTACAATGGAAGTGATTTTCACCTTGCAACAGCTGTAGGAGAAATGCAGAGAAAACAGCCTCCCCCTGGACATGGCCGTCTTTGACCTTACAATGACCTTTGACACGGTCAATTGGGAAGCATTATGAAGTGCCCTTCTCCATTTTCACTACAACACAAAATTTGTCACCATCCTTCACCTGTTCGACAATGACATGGAAGTCGTGATAATAACAAATGGCTCCATTACCGACCCATTCCCCATTCGAACCAGTGTCAAGCAAGGCTGTGTCATTGTCCCAACACTGTTCTCAATCAATCTCACTGCAATGTTTCACCTCCCCACTGACAAGCTCCCCACTGGAGTGGAGATAAGCCACAGAAACAACAGGAAATTATTTAACTTCCACTACGTTCAATCCAAAACCAAAGTGACCCCACCATTTGTCATGGGGCTGCAGTAAATGTATGGCGCTTGTGTATGTACAAATTCAGAGGATGTACCCCAGACAATTGTCAATACCTTTACAGGGACACATTAGAGCATGGGTCTCACCCTGAACATTCACAAGACAAAGGCCCTCCTCCAACCTGGCCTGGCATTGTGGAACGAAACTCCTATCATTACGGTCCAATACCTCAGGACCGTCCTGTCGACCGAATCAGATATTAATGAAGAGATCCATGCTAGCACAGCCATCGGCTGGCTGAAGGAAAGGGCGTTTGAGGACAACAATATCAGACAACACCGATCAACAACCAGCAGGCAAGGAGAACAGCGGAACAGAAATTTTCGCATCAGAGAGCAGCGGGAGCTGGGGGAAGTGAAGGCAGAGCGCAAAGCCAGTCGGGAAGGTAAGTGATTGTTATTTGAGTGGGTGTGTTCTAGACCAGGTCCTACAAAGTAGGACTTCCCTCCCTCCCTCCTCCTCTAACCTAAATTAAAAGTCCACAGACTTGCCCAAAAAGAGGGTCCAAAGAAGTTCCTTTGGATTGAAAAGTGAGGCTTTAGCTCAGGAGTCTTTGACAAGGAGGTTGAGTGAAGTGATTACACCACAGTTGAAGATGGTGAAGACATGACTGCCAAGCTGGTTCAGTGTGCTACGTGCTTGATGTGGGAGGTCAACGACTCTGGTGTGTCTGACTCATATAAGTGTGGAAAGTGTGTGCACATTCAGCTACTGACAGAGCATATTACAGCACTGATAAAAAAACTCGAGGACCTTAGTCTCATCCGAGAGAACGAGATCTTTCTGAACAAGACCTTCAGCGAGGTTATTACACCAATCGTACCAGAAGAGAGCAGAAGAGAGCAGACGATGAGGAAGGCAGAGAGGAGACAGGTGCAAGAGACCCCGAGAGAAGTACCTGTCAGGAACAAGTTGAATATTTTGGAAACAGTAGAGACTGATGACACTGCCAGTCCGTGAGGTGGCCAGGTCTGTCAATCAAAAGTTGGCGTGGAGACAGAGCGGAAGAGTCGGACATCGCACAGAGCCGTGGTAATAGGGGACTCCACAGTGGGAGGAACTGACCGGGGTTTTTGTGGCAGCAGGCCGGATTTAAGGATGGTGTGTTGCCTTCCTGGTGCCAGGGTTAAAGACATCACAGACAGAGTGCAAGAAATCCTCAAGGACGAGGGTGAAGAGCCAGAGGTGGTGGTACATGTCGGCACAAATGATGTCGGGAAGAAGAGGAGGAGCATACTACAGTGGGACTTCGGAGAACTAGGTAAAAACAATGACTGCAGATGCTGGAAACCAGATTCTGGATCAGTAGTGCAGGAAGAGCACAGCAGTTCAGGAACATCCAAAGTGCAGCGAAATCGACGTTTCGGGCAAAAGCCCTTCATCAGGAATAAAGGCAGTGAGCCTGAAGCATGGAGAGATAAGCTAGAGGAGGGTGAGGGTGGGGAGAGAGTAGCATAGAGTACAATGCGTGAGTGGGGGAGGGGATGGAGGTGATAGGTCAGGGAGGAGAGGGTGGAGTGGATAGGTGGGAAAGGAGACGGGCAGGTAGGACAAGTCCGGACATGTCATGGAGACAGTGCTGAGCTGGAAGTTAGGAACTAGGATGTTGTGGGAGAAGGGGAAATGAGGAAACTGTTGAAGTCCACATTGATGCCCTGGGGTTGAAGTGTTCCGAGGCGGAAGATGAGGCGTTCTTCCTCCAGGCGTCTGGTGGTGAGGGAGCGGTGTTGAAGGAGGCCCAGGACCTCCATGTCCTCGGCAGATTGGGAGGGGGAGTTGAAATGTTGGGCCACGGGGCGGTGTGGTTGATTGGTGCGGGTGTCCCGGAGATGTTCCCTAAAGCGCTCTGCTAGGAGGCGCCTGGTCTCCCCAATGTAGAGGAGACCGCATCGGGAGCAACGGATACAATAAATGATATTGGTGGATGTGCAGGTAAAACTTTGATGGATGTGGAAGGCTCCTTTAGGACCTTGGGTAGAGGTGGGGGAGGAGGTGAGGGCACAGGTTTTACAGTTCCTGCGGTGGCAGGGGAAAGTGTCAGGATGGGAGGGTGGGTCGTAGGGGGGCGTGGACCTGACCAGGTAGTCACCAAGGGAACGGTCTTTGCGGAAGGTTGAAAGGGGTGGGGAGGGAAATATATACTTGGTGGTGGGGTCTTTTTGGAGGTGGCGGAAATGTCGGCGGATGATTTGGTTTATGCGAAGGTTGGTAGGGTGGAAGGTGATCACCAGGGGCCTTCTGTCCTTGTTACAGTTGTAGGGGTGGGGTCTGAGGGCAGAGGTGTGGGATGTGCACGAGATGCGTTGGAGGGCATCTTTAACTACGTGGGAAGGAAAATTAAAGAAGGAGGCCACCTGGTGTGTTCTATGGTGGAACCGGTCCTCCTGGGAGTAGATACGGCAGAGGCAGAGGAATTGGGAAGACGGGATGGCATTTTTGCAACAGGTAGTGTGGGAAGAGGTGTAATCCAGGTAGCCGTGCAAGTCGGTGGGTTTGTAAAAAAGGTCAGTGTCATGTCGGTCATCATTAATGGAGATGGGGAGGTCCAGGAAGGGGAGGGACGTGTCAGAGATGGTCCAGGTAAATTTAAGGTCAGGGTGGAATGTATTGGTGAAGTTGATGAATTGCTCAACCTCCTCGCGGGAGCATGAGGTGGCGCCAATGCAGTCAACAATGTAGAGGAGGAAGAGGTGGGGAGTGGTGCTGGTGTAATTACGGAAGATCAACTGTTCTACGTAGCCAACAAAGAGACTAGGAAGAAGGCTGAAAAGCAGGACATCCAAGGTGGTTATCTCCGGTTTGCTTCCAGTTCCTCAGGCTGGTGAGGCCAGAAACAGGGAGATAATGGACTTGAACGTGTGGCTGGGAAATTGGTGCAGGAAGCAAGGATTTAAGTTCTTGGATCACTGGGGTATGTTTTGTGGTAAGCATAAATTATACAAGAGAGACGGTTTGCACCTTAATAGGTTAGGGACCAGCATTCTGGCAGGCAGGTTTACTACTGCAACACAGCTACCTTTAAACTAAGTAGCGGGGGGAGGGGACAAACTGGATGTTTAAGAAGGAAATTGGAGGGAAAATTAGAACAAGGGGAGTCAAGAAAGACAACTATATCAATGAGGCAGAAAACTCAAAAAGGGATCATGCTGTAAGGTTGAGTGAAATAGGAGTTGATGGGAAGGGTGAGGGCAGTAACAAATTAAAAATACTATATATGAATGCACGAAGCATTAGAAATAAGATGGATGAGCTTGAGGCTCTTTTGGAAATTGGCAGATACGATATTGTGGGGATAACTGAGATGTGGCTTCAAGTGGCTTCATGGCCTAAAAAATGAATATTCAAGGCTACACATGCTACCGTAAGGACAGACTGACGGGCAGACGGGGTGGGGTGGCCATGTCGGTAAGGGATGATATTCAGTCCCTTGTGCGGGGGGACCTAGAATCAGGGGATGTAGAGTCAGTGTGGATAGAGCTGAGAAATACTAAGGGTAAAAATACCCTCTTGGGAGTTATCTACAGGGCCCCAAACAGTAGTCTGGATGCCGGATGTAAGTTAAATCACGAACTGAAATTGACCTGTTGCAAAGATGTCACTACAGTTGTTCTGGGGGATTTCAACATGCAGGTAGACTGGGAGAATCAGGATGGTATTGGACCTCAAGAAAGAGACTTTGTGGAGTGCCTCAGAGATGGATTCTTAGAACAGCTGGTGCTGGAGCCGACCAGGGAGAAGGCAATTCTGGATCTGGTATTGTGCAACGAACTAGAGTTGGTTAGGGACCTCGAAGTGAAGGAGACATTAGGAGGTAGTGACCATAATACAATAAGCTTCAATCTGAAATTTGAGAGGGAGAGGGCACAATTGGAAGTGACAATATTTCTGTTGTAAAAGGGAACTATGGAGCTATGAGGGAGGAGCTGGCCAAAGTTCAATGGTGCACTACCTTAGCAGGGATGACAGTGGAGGAACAATGGCGGATTTTTCTCTGTATAATGCAGAAGATGCAGGATCAGTTCATTCCAAAAAGGAAGAAAGATTCTAGAAGGAGACATGGGTGGCTGTGGCTGAAGAGGGAAGTTAAGAAACATATAAAGTTAAAAGAGAAAAAGTACAACATAGCAAAGATAAGTGGGAAAACGGAGGACTGGGAAGCTTTTAGAGAACAACAGAGGATTACTAAGAAGGAAATACGCAGATGGAAAGGAGGGATGAAGGTGAACTGGCCAATAATATAAGGAGGATAGTACAAGTTTTTAGGTATGTGCAAGGCAAAAAAATGTTTAAGACTAAATTTGGCCACTTGAAGACAGAAACAGGGGAATATATTGTGGGGGACAAAGAAATGGCAAAAGAATTGAATTGGTACTTCAGATCTGTGTTCACTGGGGAAGACACAAGCAATCTCCCTGAGGTAACAGTGGCTGAAGGACCTGAACTTAAGGGAATTTATATTTGCCAGGAATTGGTGTTGGAGAGACTGTTAGGTCTGAAGGCTGATAAGTCCCCGGGGCCTGATGGTCTACATTCCAGCGTACCGAAGGAGGTGGCTCGAGAAATCATGGATGTGATGGTGATTATTTTCCAGAGTTTGATAGATTCGGGATCAGTTCCTGCGGATTGGAGGGTGGCTAATGTTATACCACTTTTTAAGAAAGGTGGGAGAGAGAAAGCAGGAAGTTATAGACCAGTTAGTCTGACCTCAGTGGTGGGAAAGATGCTAGAGTCTATTATAAAGGATGAAATTACGACACATCTGGATAGTAGTAACAGGATAGGTCAGAGTCAGCATGGATTTATGAAGGGGAAATCTTGCTTGACTAATCTTCTGGAATTTTTTGAGGATATAAATCTGAAAATGGACGAGGGAGATCCAGTAGATGTAGTGTACCGGGACTTTCAGAAAGCTTTTGATAAAATCCCACATAGGAGGTTAGTGAGCAAAATTAGGGTGCATGGTATTGGGGGAAAAATACTAACTTGGATTGAAAGTTGGTTGGCTGATAGGAAACAAAGAGTAGGAATAAATGACTCCATTTCAGAATGGCAGGCAGTGACCAGTGGGGTACCGCAGGGATCAGTACTGGGACGGCAGCTTTTTACAATATATGTTAATGATATAGAAGGTGGTATTAGTAACAACATTAGTAAATTTGCTGATGATACTAAGCTGGGTGGCAGGATGAATTGTGATGAGGATATTAGGAGATTACAGGGTGACCTGGACAAGTAGGTGAGTGGTCAGATGCATGGCAGATGCAGTTTAATGTGGATAAATGTATGGTTATCCACTTTGGTGGCAAGAACAAGAAGGCAGATTATGACCTCAATGGAATCAATTTAGGTAAAGGGGCAGTACAGAGAGATCTGGGTGTTCTTGTACACCAGTCAATGAAGGTAAGCATGCAGGTACAGCAGATAGTGAAGAAGGCTAATAGCATGCTGGCCTTCATAACAAGAGGGATTGAGTATAAAAGTAAAGAGGTTCTTCTGCAGCTGTACAGGGCCCTGGTGAGACCACACCTGGAGTACTGTGTGCAGTTCTGGTCTCCAAATTTGAGGAAAGACATTCTGGCTATTGAGGGAGTGCAGCATTGTTTCACAAGGTCAATTCCTGGAATGGCGGGATTACCTTACACTGAAAGGCTGGAGGACTGGGCTTGTATACCCTTGAGTTTAGAAGACTGAGAGGGGATCTGATTGAGACATATAAGATTATTAAAGGATTGGACACTCTGGAGGCAGGAAACATGTTTCCGCTGATGGGCGAGTGCCGAACCAGAGGACACAGCTTAAAAATATGGGGTAGACCATTTAGGACAAAGATGAGGAGAAACCTCTTCACCCAGAGAGTGGTGGCTGTGTGTAATGCTCTGCCCCAGAGGACAGTGAAGGCCCAGTCTCTGGATTCATTTAAGAAAAAGTTAGATAGAGCTCTCAAGGAATCAACGGTTATGGAGATAAGGCAAGAACAGGATACTAATTAAGGATGATTAGCCATGATCATATTGAATGGTGGTGCAGGCACGAAGGGCAGAATGGCCTACTCCTGCACCTATTGTCTATTGTCTATTGTTAATGGTTATGATCACAGACATCCACGGCCAACTTCTAAATATGAACAGGAAATTATGCACCAAAACACTGTATGAACTCACCCACTTGAATAGTGTTCTTTCACTGTTGTCTTTCACTGTGTCTCACACTTGCACACACACAACACGGGTGCTGGGTACTCACAGACTAAACTTTAATGACAAAGATTCCAGGAAAAACAACCTCCGAGCAGCACTAGAAGACACACTAATAAACAACAGTTTGGATGAAGAAACACAACAGACTATCAGACAAACATCAGCCTCAATCCTAAACAGGAAAAGAGACAGGAACACAGTCACCACAGAAGAAAACAAAGCATTGATGAAACTCAAAATGGACAAGAGCATAGTGATACAAAGGAAGGATTACAGTAATACTAAGCAAAGGCCAGTAGATGGAGAAGGAAAATGAACGTCTCAGTGACACTGCTACCTAACAGCAGGTGGCGATAAACCCGAGGCCGCAACTCGAGTACAGGATTGCCAGGACACTAAAGTGATGACGCAGCAAAGGATACATCAGCAAAACCAACCTGCAAAAGCTGAAATCCCAATGGATCCAACACACTCTGACTCTACAGAATACCCAGGGATTACAAAGCAATAACACCTCTCAGAGCTATTGTATCACTCCCAGAGACTCTTACCTACAGACTCTACCCACCCACATGGAGCCACAAACAAGATGAAACTACCCAATAGAGTTCTCCAATCACTCTACTCACACACCCCTAGTGTTCCTCAACATCATCAGAAACACCACAACAGAGGAGGACGAAATAATGTTTTCATTTGATGTAGCAGTGCTGTTATATCTTTAGTGTCACCCCAGCCAACAGTACCATTGCCACATTATTGGACAAAGTGGTTACTGGGAAACTCGATGACACCAGCAGCATCAACAACAACAGCATGCTCAAATTACTGGAACTATGCCTCACAACCCATTTTACATTCAATAAATAAGTATAAAGACAAACCAACAGCACCCCAATGGGGAACCCGATATCAAGACTGATAGCAGAAACAATAATGCAATGTGTAGAATGGAGAGCTCTGCCCACCATCCAACCCAAGCTCTGGATCTGGTATGTAGATGACACCTTTGTCATCACTAAGCATATGCAACTGGAAGAAAGCCATTAGTAACATCCTTACCAGAATAAAGTTCACTGAAGAAGAGGGGAACAAGATCAGACTCTCCTTCCTGGAGACTTACTGGAGAACTCCGGATCAGTGTGAACAGGAAGAACACCCATACAGACCAGATATTGAAATATAACAGAAACAACGCAGCACCCACAAACGAAGCTACATTACAGCATTATTTATACAGACAAGGACACACTGCAGCTACCCAGAACTCCAGAAGGCAGAGCTGGGACACCTATTCAAGGGATTTAAATAGACCGGGTACCCCAATAGCACTATCCTCCAGTATTTACACAACAAAGCTCAAGCTGAATTGCCCGTAGTGTTAGGTAAGGGGTAAATGTAGGGGTATGGGTGGGTTGCGCTTCGGCGGGTCGGTGTGGACTTGTTGGGCCGAAGGGCCTGTTTCCACACTGTAAGTAATCTAATCTAATCTAATGAAAGCACTATACGACCAGACACGATAAAGGCCATATCATATATCAGGGACATATCAGAAATGACTACCTAATTACTCAGGCCCTGACAAAACACAGGGGCCCACAAAGCAGCAAACACCTTTCGACAGCTCCTTGGACACCTACATTCAACAGGACGAACGTTATCTACAGAATATGCAGCAAGGACTGTGAAAAACACTGCATTGGTCAAGCAGGAAGAAAACTGACCATACGAGTGCACGGACACCAACTCACCATTGCCAGATATGACAAGTATACCCTCATTTCCAACACAGACATTGAAGGACACAAATTCATCTGAGACAATTAAACCATCCTAGCACAGATAAAACAGGGAATTCCTTGGAGCCTGAGACTTCAACAGGAGCAATCAATAAAATCCTTGAACTGGACCCCATATACAAACCACTCAGATAGAGAACAGGAAGTACCTTCTCCACAGTTATGGCAGAGCCCGCGTGTCCCTGGAGAAATAGCACGTGGTGTCTGCCAACACCCTTGGGCTGTTCAGGCAGAATTGGGCACCACAAGGAGTGGAGTGTTTTATTTGTCCCTACAACTCTATTTTGATTTGATCCCTGCCCTCCCCTTCACTGTTTGATCACACAGAATTACTCTTTGATGAGAGGGGCACTGCTTGTCACTGGCCACACGGATATTTCCTTTCTTCCTGGTACTGGAATATAAATAAAGATTTACACACATGTTGTTTTTCATTGTGTTAGACACCTGCACATACACAACATGGGTGTGGGGGTAATATAAGCACGACCACTGTCAGGCGCCGTGTGGGGGAAAATAAATAAATTCAATAAAATATACTTGGCTCTCTGCTCAGATGGCGGGGGGTGGCTCTGTGTTCAGGTGGCTGGGGCCTCGGTGTTCAGGTGCCAGGGGGCTCTGTGTTCAGGTAGCAGGGTGCTCTGTGTTCAGGTGGCCAGGGGCTCTGTGTTCAGGTGGCCGTGGGCTCTGTGTTCAGGTGGCCGGGGGCTCTGTGTTCAGGTGGCTGGGGGCTCTGTGTTCATGTGGCAGGGACCTCTGTGTTCAGGTGGCCGGGGGCTCTGTGTTCAGGTGGCCGGGGGCTCTGTGTTCAGGTGGCTGGGGGCTCTGTGTTCAGGTGGCAGGGACCTCTGTGTTCAGGTGGCCGGGGGCCCTGTGTTCAGGTGGCCGGGGGCTCTGTGTTCAGGTGGCCGGGGGCTCTGTGTTCAGGTGGCTGGGGGCTCTGTGTTCAGGTGGCAGGGACCTCTGTGTTCAGGTGGCCGGGGGCTCTGTGTTCAGGTGGCCGGGGGCTCTGTGTTCAGGTGGCCGAGGGCTCTGTGTTCAGGTGGCCGAAGGCTCTGTGTTCAGGTGGCCGTGGGCTCTGTGTTCAGGTGGCCAGGGGCTCTGTGTTCAGGTGGCTGGGGGCTCTGTGTTCAGGTGGCAGGGACCTCTGTGTTCAGGTGGCCGGGGGCCCTGTGTTCAGGTGGCAGGGGGCTCTGTGTTCAGGTGGCCGTGGGCTCTGTGTTCAGGTGGCAGGGACCTCTGTGTTCAGGTGGCCGTGGGCTCTGTGTTCAGGTGGTTGGGTGCTGTGTGTTCACGTGGCCGGGTGCTCACTCCTGAGTTTTTTAAAAATAAGCTGTGATATTCGAGGGCACCATCAGTACAGTGTTGAGAGGCAACGTGGATTCGATGGAGAACGGTGTTGAATACATTCGGGTGGAATAGAAATTTGCACAAAAAAGTCACTGATAGCTTATTCCACTGACCAGCAAATAGTAACATCACATCGGTGCGGGCACCGAACAAAGAAATAATTAATGTCGTTAAAAATGGTATGGCTCTTATCATGGGGGTGTTTAATCGACATGCAGATTGGTTGAACCAGCTCCGTGAGGGTAGACTTGAAGAGGAGTTTATTGAGTGTATCCATGATAGTTTTCTTGAACAGTATGTAATGGAACAGACGAGGGAGCAACCTATCCTAGACCTGTCCCTGTGTAATAGCCAGTAATAATTAATGATCTCACAGTGAGGGATCCTCTTGGAAGGAGAGATCATGGCATGGTTAATTTCAAAATCCAGATGGAGTGTGATGATAAAATCCAATACCAGTGTCCTGTGCATAAACAAGGGAGACTACAATTGAGTGAGAGAGGGCCTGGGTAAAGTAGACTGAAAGAAAGATTTTATGGTGGGACAGTTGATGAGCAGGAGAGGACTTTCAAAGAAATTTTTCAATGTCCTCAGCAAAGTATATTCTGGTGACAAGGAAGGACTGTAAGAGGAGGGGTAATCTGCCATCAGTGTGGAAGGAAATATGGCAGGCTGTCAAATTCAAACAGAAGGCATACAAACTCGCCAAAAATAGCAGCAATCTAGAAGATTTGGGAAAACATTCAAGGTCATCACAAAACCCCAATAAGAGGTAAAAATAAAAGTGAGATTGAAGGTGAGAAAAAAAAGTTTGCACAAAATAAAACGACAGATAACAAACGTTTCTGTACTTATATAAAATGAAAAAAGAGTGGCTAGAGTAAAAGTTGGTCCTTTAGAGGACGCGAAGAGGCATTTATTTATGGGATGTGATGAAATGGCTGAGACATTGAACAGGTAGTTTGTATTGTCCTTCACAGTGGGTAGACATTAATAACATGCCAGTAAGTGACAAAGAGACGAAGGGAGATGAACCTGGAAACTATCATTGTTACGGAAGAGGTGTGTTCGGCATGCTGATGGAAATAAGGATAGACATGTCTCCAAGCTCTGAAGGAATGCACCCCAGTGTACTAAACGAGATGGCAGGAGAAATAGCAAGTGCGCTTACTGTAATTTTCCAAAATTCGCTGGACTCTGGGGCAGTCCCAGCAGATTGGAAAATAACAAATGTGACACCACTGTTTTAAAAGGTAGGTAGACAAAAGATGAGGAATTATAGACCAGTTAGCTTAACCTCTGTAGTGGGGAAGATGCTTTCGTCTATTTTCAAGGAAGAAATAGCAGGACATCTCGATAGAAATTGTCCCATTGGACAGATACAGCACGGGTTCATGAAGGGCAGGTCATGCATGACAAAACCTTTGGAATTCAAAGAAGACATTTCGAGCAAGCTGGACAACAGGGATCCAATGGATGTGGTACAACTACATTTCCAAAAAGCATTCGACAAGGTGCTTCACAAGAGGCTGCTGCTTAAGATAAGGATGCATCGTGTTAGGGGTAGAGTATTAGCATGGATTAGGGTTGGTTGACTAACAAGAAGGAAAGAGTGTTATTCTGGATGGCAGTCAGTGACCAGTGTTCTGCCTCAGGGATCAGTGTTGGGACCACAATTATTCACAATTTATATCGATGATTTGCAGTTGGACACCACGTGTAGGGTGTCAAAGATTGCAGATGACACGAAGATGAGTGGCAGAGCAAAGTGTGCAGAAGACTGTGAAACTTTGCAGAGGAACATAGTTACATTGAGTGAGTAGGCAAAGGTCTGGCAGATGTAATGGAATGTTAGTAAACATGGAGTCATCCAATTTGGTCAGAGTAACAATAAAAAAGGGTATTCTCCTGCTGCTGCAGCTTCCTGGGCCTGGTCCGACTACCGTAGCCTTGGTACTACAAAATAAAATAAAAAGAACTATTATTAAATGGCAAAATGTTGCAGCATGCTGCTGTGCAGAGGGACCTGGGTGTCCGTGAGCATGAATCACTGAAGACTGGTCTGCAGGTACAACAAGTAATTAGGAAGGCAAATGGAATTTTGTTCTTCATTGCTAAAGGGATTGGGTATGAAGGCAGGGAGCAGATATTGCACCTATACAAGGTTCTGGTGAGGCCACACCCAGAGCACTGTGTGCAGATTTGGTCTCCTTACTTGAGAAAGGATGGACTGCAGTGAAGGGGTGCAGAGGAGGTTCACACGGTTGATTTTAGAGTTGAGGGGATTGGCTAATGAGGAAAGGCTGAGTAGATTGGAATTATATTCATTGGAATTCAGAAGCATAGGGGGGATCTTATCGAAACATATGTAATTATGAAGGGAATCAATAAAAAAGAAATAGATAGGATGTTTCCAATGGTAGGTGAGACTAGTCCAAGAGGGCATGGCCTCAAGGTTAGAGGAAGCAGGTTTAGAACTGAACTCAGAAGAAACTTCTTCATCGAGCGGGTTGTAAATCTATGGAATTCCTTGCCCATGGAAGCAGTTGACGCGAGTTGAGTTATCATTTTGATTTTTTTTCCTTCTTTTTTGTGATCAAACAGTTAAGGGGTGGGCTAGGACTAGAGTTGGAGGGGGAGACACTTCTGTTTTTTTTTCAAATTAACCCCCACACTACTGCCTAACTGTGGTAGTGCATATTTTTTCCCCAGTACCCATGGTGTGTGTGTGTGTGTGCAGGTGTGAGACACAGTGAGAGACACAAAGTGCACAAATCTTTATTTAATTTCCACAACCAGGAAGAAATGAAACACCAAAGTGACCAGTGACAAGCAGTGCCCTTCACATCAAAGGGCAATGCTGTGTGATCAAAACAGTGAAGGGGAGGGGGAAAAATCGAGTTGGAGGGGGAAATGATCCAAAATCGAGTTGGAGGGGGAAATGATGCACTCCACTCCCTGCGGCGCCCACCTCCCCCTGAACAACTCCAGGGTGTTGGTGGACACCGTGTGCTCCTTCTCCAAGGACACCCGGGCTCTAACGTAACCGCAGAAGAGGGGCAGGCAGTCGGCCCTAACGATCCCCTTCATGGCCCGCTGCCTGGACCTGTTTATGGCCAGTTTGGCCAGGCCCAGGAGCAGACCCACGAGGAGGTCTTCAGACCTGCCCTCCCTCCTCCATACCGGGTGCCCGAAGATCAGAAGCTTGGGACTGAAGTGCAACCAAAAGCAGAGGAGGAGGTTTTTGAGAAAATCAAAGAGGGAGTGCAAACGCCCACACCCAATATACACATGGTCCACGGACTCCACAGCACCACAGAACAAGCAGTTGGGATGGGAGTCCGTGAACCACCGCAATCTGCGTTTGCAGGGGATTGCTGCATGCAGCACCCTCCACCCCAGATCTCTGAGAGAAAGGGGGAGGACTCCCGCGTAGAGAGCCCTCCACTGGGGATCCCCACTGCCCGGTGGCAAATGGGCACGCCGAGGCGTGTCCGGACTGTGGATGAAGGAGAAGAGGTGGACGGAGTGCAGCAGCAGTTGATACAGGGCACGCCTTTTTACCCCCTGAAAGGAAACAAAATTAACATTCCAGAGGCGGCTCAGGTTGTGGGGCACAGGCTCCCGCAGGAAGTACGGGACCTTGGGGCCAATGTGAAATTCCGTCTGGGCTGGGGTAGCGCCGACGGGATCCCACCGCACAACTGAGCGTCCTCCAACTGGTGCACTACGTCGGGTCCGAGCACTGCCATTTTAAGGCATCGGATGGCGGTAGCCACGTACCGGATGTCTACCGCTGCCCTGCTCGCTATGTCTTGCGGCAGCGTCCAGCCCAGGTCCCCAGCATCCAGCACGTCCCCGACCCTGGTCACCCTCGCCGCCACGGCCGTCCCCTCGGACAGCCACTCGAACCCGCGAGCACGGAGGTGCGGATTCCTGAGCAACGGCTCCCTGACGACAGCCACTACTCTTGCCAGAGGGTAGGCTCGGCGCGATTCGACCATGTTCCAGACAGTGATCAGGTCCTGGTAAAAGGCAGGCAGTACCTTGAGGGCGACCTCCAAACCGTCATGGTCGACGAACAGGAGCTGCATGTCGTAGTTGAGGTTACACACCTGGCGGAAAAAATCCGTCGCCAGGGCGCACCACCTAGGAGGATGCTCGATGTTAAGGTATCACTGCAAGGTCTGAAGGTGGGAGGTCGCGACATGGAAGTGGACGCACACCAGCGACTGACCGCCCTCCTCAATAGGGAGACTCAGAACCTGCTCAGTGACCCAGTGCATCTTGTTGTCCCAGAAGAAGTTGACCAACGTTCTCCTGATGTCAGTGACAAAGCCAGGAGGAGGGACCAAAGTGACCAGCCGGTACCACAGCATGGTGGCCACCAGCTGGTTTATGACCAGCACTCGGCTCCTGTAAGATAGCACTCGGAGCAGTCCTGTCCAGTGGCCTAGGCGAGCCGAGACTTTGGCCTCCAGCTCCTGCCAATTGGCCGGCCAGGATTCCTCTGCCGGGCTGAGGTAGACCCCCAGGTAGAGGATATGGGTGGTACTCCAGCTGAACCCCCGAAACTCCTCCGGCAGGGAGTCCACCCGCCACGGACCCACCAGTAGTCCGTAACATTTGGCCCAGTTGATCCTGGCGGAAGACGCTGCCGAGTACATAGCCTGGCACTCGCACATCCTCCCCAGGTCAGCCAGGTCGGTGAAAGAGAGGAGCACGTCTTCAGCGTAGGCTGAGAGGACCACCCCCGTGCCCGCGCCGCGCAGAACCAGCCCCGACAACCTCCTCCGCAAGAGGCGCAGGAAAGGCTCCACGCACAGGGAATCCAGCTGGCCGGACAGGGGGCAGCCTTGACGCACTCCTCTCCCGAAGCGAAGGGGCGCCGTCAGGGACCCGTTAACTTTAACCAGACACTCTGCGGCGGCGTACAAAAGTTGGATCCTGATGATGAACTGCGTCCTGAACCTGAATGCCCGCAGAGTCCCGAGCAGGTACTCGTGATCGACCCTGTCAAACGCCTTCTCCTGGTCGAGAGACAGGAAGGCGCTCGGCAGACCAGCCCGTCGACAGAAATGGATCAGGTCCCGGACCAGGTGGACGTTGTCATGTATCCTCCGGCCCGGGACCGTGTAGGACTGGTCCGGGTGATTCATGTGGGTCAGCACGGAAGCCAGGCAAGAAGACAACACCCTGGCGAAGATTTTGTAATCCGTGCTGAGGAGGGAGACCGGACGCCAGTTCTCTCCAATGAGGAAACAGAAGCTGACGTGAGCAACGTTTGCCTTACAGACAACTCGGGGAATATGAAGACTGCAGGTTCTGGAGATCAGAGTCAAAAAGTGTGGTGTTGGAAAATCACAGCAGGTCAGGCAGCATCCGAGAAGAAGAGCTGACGTTTCAGGGATAAGCCGTTCACCAGGAATGCTTCAAACCAGCTCCCCCATTCACCATGACTCTGTCTTACTAATCTTAGCCACACTGTCCCCATCTCCATGATCCCATTAGCCGGCAGACACCGATCAATTTTGGTCTTGAATATTCTCTGCACACACAGTTCCCAGGACTGAGCTGTCCAAAGATTCACAAGGTTTTCTGTGACCACAGTTTCCCTCATCTCAACTTAAAATAATCTATGCCTGCTGAAACTTTGATCAACGTTTCTGTCTCCAATAGCACATGGTAGAAGTGACAATAGCAAACACACTGTCTCTGCAACAAGCAGACAGACATGTCTGAAATTCTCAGGGGGCAGGCTGCAGTGGAATACATGGCAGCACAGTCAATCGGGGACTGGAGTTTCTGATTATTGTTTTCAATGGATTGTCCTTTCATTGATCAGTTTGAAAAGTTCCTTGAAATGGTTTTCATTGTTCATTTGCAGTCAGACATTTCAGTACAGTTATACAATCATGGCCTCCCTGCAACTGCACGAAGTTCAAAACCTCTGCCCACACCTCCACTAATGCCTCCATCCAAGGCCCATCCACGGCTCCTTCCTCATCTGACAGATTCATACCTGTATGTCCACACACATTATCTACTGTATCCGTTGCTCCCGAAATGGCCTCCTCTATGTTAGGGACAGAACACCTACTTGCAGAATGTTCAGAGAACATCTCTGGGACACACACACCAAACAACCCCACAGCACTGTGTCCGAGCACTTTCACTCTCCCTCCCACTTCTCAAAGGACATGGGCCCCTTGACTGCCAAATCTAAACAAAACAACACCTGGATTCTGGGTAATCCAAGATGGAGGACAGAAAACATTTCTGACTGGAAGAGCTGCTCCTTTTTTGAGGTATTTTAGTGTTGGAGGTAGTTTCCTCGAATTCCAGGAGCAGCAATGACTGTTTTATTTGCTGTTGAATTTTTTTGGAACTTTGGAGAAAAAAGTCAAAATAACAGCAGTTTTAAAAGGGAGAAGAACAGACAAAGGAAGCACGTGATCAGGACAGTGCAAGAGAGAGAGAGAGAGAGAGAGATAAAGAAACCCTTATTGCTAACTGACAGAGTTAGCAGTTACTGCCTTTGCTGTCAAATTCATGTATCACTGGACATCAGAGAGCATCTGGGAAAATTAACAAGCAGTGAAACTCACAGCTGGTCTTGGGAAAGCTCACAGCACAGAAGCAGATAAGCACAACCTTAAAATAATTCTGCAGCAGTGAGTAGAGTGTGTTCTTTCTTGATTATATGTTATATTGATTCTGGATTATTGGTGCTGAAAGAACACCGCAGTTCAGGCAGCATCCAACGAGCAGCGAAATCAAAGTTTCTGGCAAAAGCCCTTCATCAGGAAGAAAGGCAGTGAGCCTGAAGCATGGAGAGATAAGCTAGAGGAGGGTGGGGGTTGGGAGAGAGTCGCAAAGAGTACAATGGGTGAGTGGGGGAGGGGATGAGGTGATAAGTCAGGGAGGAAAGGGTGGAGTGGATAGGTGGAAAAGGAGATAGGCAGGTAGGACAAGTCTGGACAAGTCTTGGGCACAGTGCTGAGCTGAAAGTTTGGAACTAGGGTGAGGTGGGGGAAGGGGAAATGAGGAAACTGTTGAAGTCCACATTGATGCCAGGAAGTTGAAGTGTTCCAAGGCGGAAGATGAGGCGTTCTTCCTCCAGGCGTCTGGTGGTGACGGAACGCGGTGAAGGAGACCCAGGACCTCCATGTCCTCGGCAGAGTGGGAGGGGGAGTTGAAATGTTGGGCCACAGGGCGGTGTGGTTGATTGGTGTGGGTGTCCCAGAGATGTTCCCTAAAGTGCTCTGCTAGGAGGCGCCCAGTCTCCCAAATGTAGAGGAGACCACATCGGGAGCAATGGATACAATAAATGATAGTGGTGGATGTGCAGGTAAAACTTTGATGGATGTGGAAGGCTCCTTTTGGGCCTTGGATAGAGGTGAGGGAAGAGGTGTGGGCACAGGTTTTACAGTTCCTGCGGTGGCAGGGGAAAGTGTCAGGCTGGGAGGTTGTGTTGTAGGGGGGCGTGGACCTGACCAGATAGTCACGGAGGGCACGGTCTTTGCGGACTATATCCCCTGATTAACGTTAAAGTATAAGCCAAAAGTATTCATTTAACCTGGTGCAATGTTCTGTAGAGGAATAAGACAGTGCTATTTTCTGGGTCTGTACATTGAAAGAATAAAAAAATGGCCCTTAGTAGAGTGATGTGCTCTTCTTCTCAGATGTGGGAGTTTAGAGAGAGGTTACAGGTTACGGAGGATTATATCTCCAATATATACTGTTGGTTTCGAATCATATCTGATCGAAAGGATCAGTTGGAGAGGCAATTAGAGGCAATGAGGAATTTACAAGAGCAAGAGGATGTGTTAGATGGCAGTTAGAGAAAAGGGTGGGGGGGCTGTCTCAGATACAGTCACGTGGATGGGTTAAGTCCAGGAAAGGTAAGAGAGGTAGGCAGGTGGTGCAGGAGTCTTCTGTGGCTATCGCCATTTCAAACAAGTATGCTGTTTTGGAGAATGTAGGGGGTGATGGACACTCAGGAGCACAAAGCATGAACAGCTACGTTTCTGGTGTGGAGAAGTGACATGTACATCAGGTTCCAAGCAATCGATTTTGTTAGGGGAATCTATAGTCCATGTTACAGACAGACGTTTCTGTGGCCAGCAGTGAAAAATCAGAATGGTGTGTTGCTTCCATGTTGCCCAGATCAAGGATGTCTCAGAAAGGGTACAGTGTGTTCTCAAGGAGGAGAGGGCCCAGCAGGAAGGCATTGTACACATTGGAGCCAATGACAAGGGAAGGGAAAATGTTGAGATTCTGAAGGGAGATTACAGCGAGTTTAGCAGGAATTTAAAAAGGAGGTCCTTGAGAGTAGCAATGTCTGGATTACTCCCGGTGCTACGAGCTAGTGAGGGCAGGAAGAGGAGGATGGAGTAGATGAATGCATAGCTGAGTAGATGGTGTACGGGAGAAGGATTCACATTTTTGGACCATTGGAAGCTGTTTTGGGTGGAAGTGACATGTACAAGAAGGATGGGCTGCCACTAATTTGGAACGGGACTAATGCAGGGAGATATGCTCGAGCAGCATGGGAGGATTTAAACGAGTAAGGTGGGGTGGGGGGAACCCAGGGAGATAGTGAGAAAGATTTCAATCTGAGACTGGTACAGTTGAGAACAAAGCCGAGTCAAACAGTCAGGGCAGGCAGGGACAAAGCAGAGAACAAGGTCGGACTGATAAATTAAACTGCATTTATTTCAATGCAAGAGGTCTAACAGGGAAGGCAGATGGTCTCAGGGCATGGTTAGGAACATGGAACTGGGAATTCATAGCAATTACAGAAAGGAGGCTCAGCGATGAACAGGACTGGCAGCTTAATGATCCAGGATACAAATGCAACAGAAATGATGGAAAGGGAGGAAAGAGAAGGGAAGGAGTGGGGTTTTTGGGAAAGGATGTCATGACATCAGTACTGAGGGAGGATATTCCAGGAAATACATCCAGGGAATTTATTTGGGTTGAACTGAGAAATAAGAAAGGGATGGTCACCTTATTGGGATTGTATTATAGACCCCCTAATAGTCAGAGGGAAATTGAGAAACAAATTTGTAAGGAGATCGCAGTTATCTGTGAGAATAATAGAGTGGTTATGGTGGGGGATTTTAAATTTCCAAATATAGACTGGGACTGTCATAGCGTTAAGGCTTTAGGTGGAGAGGAATTTGTGAAGTGTGTACAAGAAAATTTTCTGATTTATTATTTGGATGTACCTGCTAGAGAAGGTGCAAAACCTGACTTACTGTTGGGAAATAAGGCAGGGCAGGTGACTGAGGTGTCAGTGGGGGGGCACTTCGGGCCAAGCGACCGTAATTCTATTAGTTTTAAAATAGTGATGGAAAAGGACAGAGCAGATCTAAAAGTTGAAGTTCTAAATTGGAGGAAGGTCAATTTTGAAGGTATTAGGCAAGGACTTTCAAAAGCGGATTGGCTGCAGATGTTCGCAGGTAAAGTGACGGCTGGAAAGTGGGAAGCTTTCAGAAATGAGATAACGAGAGTCCAGTGAAAGAATATTCCTGTTAGGGTATAGGGAATGTTGGATGGATAAAGAAATTGAGGGTTTGGTTAAGAAAAAGAAGGAAGCATATGTCATGCACAGACAGGATAAATCGAGTGAATCCTCAGAAGCGTATAAAGGCAGTAGGAGTATTCTTAAGAGAGAAATCAGGAGGCCAAAAATGGGACATGAGCTAGCTTTGGGAAATGGAGCTAAGGAGAATCCAAAGAGTTTATTTTAAAATACATTAAGGACAAAGGGTAACTAGGGAGAGAGTAGGGCCCCTCAAAGATCAGCAAGGCGGCCTTTGTGTGGAGCCACAGGAAATAGGGCAGATACTAAACGAGTATTTTGCATCAGTAAATACTGTGGAAAAGGATATAGAAGATATAGAATGTAAGGAAATAGATGGTGACATCTTGAAAAATGTCCATATTACAGAGAAGGAAGTGCTGAAAGTCTTGAAATGCATAAAAGTGGATAAATCCCCAGTAAGTTTGCTGTTGACAGACAAAACTGGAGGTGTAGTGGACAGCGAAAAGGGTTATCTCAGATTACAAAAAGGACCTTGACCAGATGGGCCAATGGGATGAGAAGTGGCAGATGGAGTTTATTTCAGATAAATGTGAGGTGCTGTATTTTGGGAAACAAAATCTTAGCAGGACTTATACGCTTAATGGTAAGGTCCTAAGGAGTGTTGCTGAACAAAGAGACCTTGGAGTGCAGGTTCATAGCTCCTTGAAAGTGAAGTCGCAAGCAGATAGGATAGTGAAGAAGGCATTTGGTATGTTTTCCTTTCTTGATCAAAGTATTGAACAAAGGAGTTGGGAGGTCATGTTGTGTTTTTACAGGACATTGGTTAGGCCAAGGGTTCAGAAAAGATTGACAAGGATGTTGCCAGAGTTGGAGGATTTGAGCTACAGGGAGAGGCTGAACAGGCTGGGGCTGTTTTCCCTGGAGCGTAGGAGACCGAGAGGTAACCTTATAGAGGTTTACAAAATTATGAGGGGCATGAATGGGATAAATAGACAAAGTCTTTTCCCTGGGGTCAGGGAGTCCAGAACGAGATGGCATAGGTTTAGGGTGAAAGGGGAAAGGTATAACAGAGACCCATGGGGCAACTTTTTCACGCAGAGAGTGGTACGTGTATGGAATGAGCTGCCAGAGGAAGTGGTGGAGGCTGGTACAATTGCAACATTTAAGAGGGCTTTGGATGGGTATCTGAATGGGAAGGTTTTGGAGAGATATGGGTCGGTGCTGGCAGGTGGGACTAGATTGGGTTGGGATATCTGGTCAGCATGGACGGGTATGACCGAAGGGTCTGTTTCCATCTCTATGACTCCGTGACTATATGGCCTGATCGGGTGTACACTAGAGCACCGTGGAAAGCTAGGGAAGTGGTTATTGGGCCTCTTACTGAGATATTCGTGCCATCAATAGTCACAGGTAAGGTACTGGAAGACTGAATGTTGGCAAAAATCGTGCACTTTTTAAGAAATTTGTTAAAGGCAAGCTAGGGAACTAGAAATCAGTGGTCAAGTTGTTGGAGGGAATCTTGAGGGACAGGGTGTACATGTATTTGGAAAGGCGAGGTCCGGTTAGGGATATTCAGCACGGCTTTATGCGTGGGAAATCATGTCTCATGAACTTTATTGAGTCTTTTGAAGAAGTAACAAAGAGGATTGGTGAGGACACAGCAGTAGATATGATTTATATGGACTTCAGTAAGGCATTCAACAAGGTTCCCTCTAGGAGACTGTGAGCAAGGTTAGATCTCATGGAATACAGGGAGAACTCACCATGTGAATGCAGTACTGGCTCAAAGGTAGAAGACAGAGGTGTTGGAAGGTTGTTTTCAGATTGGCGGCCTGTGACCAGAGGAATGCCACATGGATCTGTGCTGGGTCCTCTACTTTTCGTCATTTACATAAATGATTTGGATGTGAGCAAAAGAGATATAGTTAGTAAGCTTGCTGATGACACCAAACTTGGCGGTGTAGTGGGCAGCGAAGGTTACCTCAGATTTCAAAGGGATCTTGATCAGATAGGCCAATGGGCTGAGAAGTGGCAGATAGAGTTTTATTTAGAAAAATGTGAGGTACTGCATTTTGGGAAAGCAAATCTTAGCAGGATTTATACACTTAATGGTAAGATCCTCAGGAGTGTTGCTGAACAAAGAGACCTTGGAGTGCAGGTTCATACCTCCTTGAAAATAGAGTCGCAGGTAGGTAGTATAGTAAAGAAGACATTTGGTATGCCTTCCTTTATTGGTCAGAGTATTGAGTACAGGAGTTGGGAGGTCATGTTGCAACTGTACAGGACATTAGTTAGGCCAGTTTTGGAATATTGCGTGCAGTTCTGGTCTCCTTCCTGTTGGAAAGATGTTGTGAAACTTGAAAGGGTTCAGAAAAGATTTTGAAGAATGTTGCCAGATTTGGAGGTTTTGAGCTATAGGGAGAGGTTGAATAAGCTAGGGTTGTTTTCCCTGGAGCGTCAGAGGCTGAGAGGTGACCTTACAAAGGTTTATAAAATCATGAGAGGCATGGATAAAATAAATAGACAAAGTCTTTTCCCTGGGGTAGGGAGTCCAGAACTAGAGGGCATAGGTTTAGAATGACATGGACAGATATATAAGAGAACTAAGAGACAACTTTTTTCGCTCAAGGGATGGTACGTGTATGAAATGATCTGCCAGAGAAAGTGCTGGAGGCTAGTACAATTGCAACATTTAAAGGGCATCTGGATGGGTATGTGAATAAGAAGGGTTTGGTGGATATGGGCCGGGTGCTGTCAGGTGGAACTAGATTGGGTTCAGATCTGGTTGGCATGGGCGAGTTGGACTGAAGGGTCTGCTTCCATGCAGTCCATCTATATGATTCTATGAGGAAGAATGCCTCATCTTCTGCCTTGGAAACCTCCAGCCACATGAGACCAATGTGGATTACATCAGTTTCCTCATTTCTCCTCCGTCCACCAAATATTCTACTCGCCACCACCCTCTTGAATTGTACATCTTCCTTCCATACTATCTGCTCCACACTTCTCTCCGACCTATCACGTTCTCCCCCACCTTCATCTACCTATTACATACCCAGCTACCTTCCCCGAGCCCCACCCCTGTCCCAACTCTCTCCCAGTCCCCTTTGGCTACAACCCTCATTCCTATTGAAGACATTTATGTTCGATACATTGATTCTCCTGCTCCTCGGATGCTACCTGACCAGTTGTGCATTCCCAGTACCACACTTTCGAACTCTGACCTCCAGCATCTGCAGTCCTCACTTTCTCCCAGTTTTTTTTTCTTCATGCTTGGTTTGAGTTTTGGATTATTGTTTGAGTTTCGAATGGTCACATTCAAACTTCATATTCTCTATCAATTCCTTGTGATCACTATTTGCCATGAGTTTCTTTTCACTCTAACATCACACCCAGTTTCATTACACAAGGAGGGATATTCCAGGTAACTACAAACCTGACGTCAGTGGTGGGAAGGTTGCTGGAGATTGTACTGAGCATAGGATCTATTTGTATTTAGAAAAGAATGGACTTATCAGTAATAGGCAACATGGTTTAATGTGGGGGAGACTGTGTCTTACCAACTTGAGGAAGTGACCAGGTTGATAGTTGAAGAAAGGGCTGTTGATGTTATATACATGGACTGTAGTAAGGCATTTGATAAGGTTCCCCATGTCAACTAATAGAGAAAGTGAGTTCACATGGTGTGCAGCTTGTTCTCGCTCCGTGGATAATGAACTGGTTGAGCAGCAGGAGACAGAGGTCGTTGAAGGAAGTTCCTTTAAATGCAGAGAGATGACCAGTTAGTGTTAGGGCCACTGTTGTTTGTGGTATACATAAATGATCTGGAAGAGGACATGTTGGTATGATCAGCAAGTTTGGAGATGACACGAAGTTTGGTGGAGTAGTAGAAAGCATTAGGGACTGTCAGAGAATACAGGAGGTTATAGATAGACTGCAGAGTTGGGCAGAAAAGTGGCAGATGGAATTCAATCCAGACAAATGTGAAGTGATGCATTTAGGCAAGTCTAATTATAGAGCGAATTGTACATTGAATGGAAGACCGTTGGGAAAAGTTGATGGGCAGAGATCTGGGAGTGCAGGTCCATTGTAACCTGAAGGTTGCTGCACAGGTGGATAGAGTGGTCAAGAAGGCATATAGTATGCTTGCCTTCATTGGACGGAGTATTGCGTATAAGAGCTGGCAAGTCATGGTAAGGTTGTACATGACATTGGTTCAACAGCATTTAGAATAGTATTGGTCGCCCCATTACCAAAAGGATGTGGATGCTTTGGAGAGGGTGCAGAGAAGTTTTACGAGGATGTTGCCCGGTATGGAAGGTGCTCGCTATGAAGAGAGGTTGAGTAGGTTAGGTTTGTTTGCATTGGAAAAAAGAGGTTGAGGGGGGACCTGATTGAGGATTACAAAATCATGAAGGGTTTTGACAGGATGGATAAGCTATTTTCCCAGGGTGAATGATTCAATAACGAGAGGTCATGCTTTCAAGGTGAGAGGTAAAAATATTAAGGGAGATTCACGTGGCAAGTACTTCACACAGAAGGTGGTGGTTATCTGGAATGCGTTACAAGCAGAGGTGGTAGAGGCAGGCACGGTAGATTCATTTAAGATGTGGCTGGCTAGATGCATGAGTAAGTGGGGAGAGAGGGATACAGATGCTTAGGGATTGGGCGACAGTAGATTTGGATTGGCTTAGACTTGGAGGCTCCTGTTAAATTTCTTTGTTCTTTGTTTAAAGATGGCTCATCCCTCGTGTGTTCTACTGAGAAACACTGACAAAAACATAAAACACATTTATCTGCAAGAGCACTAATGCCGATTTGAATTCCCCAGAGTACATGGTTCAGGTTCTAGGTTCAGATGTTGACTGTGCATCGTTTGTGTTTTAATTTAGAATATGCTTATGCACTGCAAATAAGTAATTCTGTGTGGAAAACTGGGTCATAACCTGTGAACTACAAATTGTCAATGACCTGTTGGGAGTTTTTATCTTTCATGTGGACTTCACATTGTCTGTTGTGCATGAGAGTGGTGATTTCACTCAACTGGATTGTGGAGAGTAGGATTGCATCCTGTGGCACTTTGAATATTATCTTCACATAATACAACTGACACAAATAAGGAGTTTATCCTGCAGATTGTGCGTGTGGGTGAGTGTGTGTGTGCGTGTGTTCTGTGAATGCTCCCTTATCACTGTATCTTCCTCCAGTTCTGACAGCACTCCTTCTGTCTGTAACTGCCCATAAGACCAAACGTGCTCCTGTCCCTCCAACTCCTCAGAATATCGAACCTCTTTTATCCCTTGCTGCCATACTGATATCCAGGACACATCAAACCCTACTGACACCTCTACCTTTCTAATCTGTTTGGGTCCCATAATATGCTCTGCATTTATTTTTTTTCCATGTCCAACAATCATCCATATCTCTTGAATCAATTCCAGCACATATTGCTCTCCCTAACTCTGTGGACATGATTTGGAGATGCCAGTGTTGGACGGGGGTGTACATAGTTAAAAATCACACAACACCAGGTTATAGTCCAACAGGTTTAATTGGAAGCACACTAGCTTTTGGAGTGACAATCACCTGATGAAGGAGCGTCACTCCGAAAGCTACTGTGCTTCTAATTAAACCTGTTGGACTATAATCTGGTGTTGTGTGATTTTTAACGCTGTGGACTCCTCTTGCCAGAGCAATTCATCCTGGCTTTATAACATTGTTCAGTCACTTAACACTCTCCATATCTCTGCTATCACTCCCAGCACGTTCAATTCTCCCTCCTCCTATCATCTCCTTTAATTCTGACAGTATTTGCACTTCCTACAACACTCCTCTTGCTAGAAGAATGTTTGATCTCCCTTTAACACCTGCATCAACATTTTGGTAGCCCTTGGCCAGTTTTGAATACACTGGCTTCAGAATTGTTCATTTCCATTGACTAGTGAGGCAGCATCCGAGGAACAGGAGAATCGATGCTTCAGTCATAAGCCCTTCATCAGGAATGAGGCTTGTGAGCCAAGGGCTAGAGAGATAACTGGGAGGGAGTAGGGGAGAGGTGAAGTTAGCTGACACTGTGATAGGTAGATGGAGGTGGAGGGAATGGTGACAGTTCGGAGAGGAGGGTGGAGCAGATAGGTCGGAGAAAGATGGCAGGTGAGAGAAGTCAAGTGTGTGGTGCCAAGTTGGAAGGTTGGATCTGAGGTAAGGTAGGGGGAGGGGAAATGAGGAAACTGGTGCAATCCACATTAATCCCGTGTGGTTGTAGGGTCCCAATATGGAAGATGAGGTGTTCTTCCTCCAGGCATCGGGTGAGTAGGGTTTGGCAATGGAGGAGGCCCAGGAACTGCATGTCCTTGTTGAAGTGGGAGGGGGCGTTAAGGTGTTTAGCCACGGCGCAGTGGGGTTGGTTGCTGCGGATGTCCCTGAGATCTTCTCTGATGCATTCTGCAAGTCGGCATCCTGTCTCCCAGTGCAGAAGAGACTGCATCGGGAGCAACGTATCCAGTAAATGATATGTGCGGAAGTACAAGTAAATCGATGAAAGATGTGGACAGCTCCTCTGGGACCTTGGATGGAGGTGAGGCGGCAGGTGTGGTGCAGGTTTTGCAATTCTTGCAGTGGCAGTGGAAGGAAGCATGGGGGAGTGTGGACCTGACAAGGGGTCGCGGAAGGAATGGTCTTTACGGAACGTGGAAAAGGATGGAGTGGGAGCTCCATCTCTGGTGGTGGGGTCCACTCGTAGGTGACAGAAATGGTGGAGGATGATATGATGTATGCAGAAGTTAGTGGGGTGGAAGATAAGGATCGGAGGGTTATATATTTGTTGCAATTGGAGGGGTGGGGTTTGAGGGCAGAGTTGTAGGAAGTGGATGAGCTGCGCTGCAGGGTATCGACCACGTGGGATGGATTTTTACTGTCTTTGAAGAAGGAGGCCATCTGGTATGTTCTGTGGTGGAACTGGTCATCCTGGGAGCAGATGCGGTGGAGGCAGAGGAATTGGGAATAAGGGACGGTGTTTATATAGGGTGCAGGGTTGGCTGAAGTGTAGTCCAGTTACCTTTGGGAGTTGGTGAGCTTGTAGATGTCTGTGCTGAGTTGGTTAGCGTTGATGGAGTTGGAGACGTCCGGGAAGGCGAGGGAGGTGTCCAAGAGAGTCCGGGTCGAAGATGTTCATGAAATTGATTAACTGCTCAACCTCCTCATGGGATCATGTGCTGGCGCTGATACAGTCATCGATGTAATGGAGGAACAGGTGGGGAATGCTGCCAGTGTAGTTACAGAAGATGGACTGATCCAGATGAAGAGACACGCATATCTGGGGCCTATGGTCTGGAGGACGTGAGAGGACTGGAAGGAGAAGTTATTGAAAGTGAGGACCAGTTCAGACAATCAAATTAGGGTTCACTGATGGGGACAATAGGATAGGAAGACATGGAGGGTTTGGAGGCCTTCGTCATGGTGGATAGAGGTGTATAGGTGTATATATGTCCATGGTGAAGATGAGAATTTGGATGCCAGAGAAATGAAAGTCATGGAGGAGGTGGAGGGCATGAGTGTTGTCCCAAATATAGGTGGGGAGTTCCTGGACTGGTGGATAAGGCAGTATCAAGGTATGTGGTGGTCAGTTCCGTTCTCCTGACCAAATGCCACAACTTCCTCATCACCGTCATCCTGTTGCACCAAAAGAAAAGACAGCTCCCATACCCCAAACACTAACACCCCCTTGACTCTGTCTCCTCAGAGTGAGGGTTCGGAAAGGTATTACACGCTACATGACAGGAGTCAATGACTCTGGACAGACCATTGCCTGATCCGAGCAAGGATCAATATACATACAGCTCTGCTGCAGTGGAGACGACAGAAGCAGAGCCGAGGAAGTTGACATTGAGGCATTCAAAAGCACGGAAAAGAAAGTCTCACCCAACCAGCTCGTCTCCACAAACCTGGCAACCCTCAGCAACACCGAGTCACCGGATTGCAACAGCTCCTGGTCCACCCTCAAAGCCACCACCATCAATGCCTGCAAAAACTCGGTCGGTCCATTAACCTGTAAACAGGAAATACGAGAACTGATAAACCAGAAGCACATCGCATTTCTGAATGTATAACAGCAACCACACTCAGGAGAGAAAAGGCAGACCCACAGGAGAATGAATGCCAGGGTCCAACAATGAACCCGTGACATAAGGAACAAGTGGTGGGTAGGGAAGGCAGTTGAGAGCCAATGGATGGCCAACAGCCATAGTGTGAAGGGTTTCTTTGGGCGTGTCAAGACCATCACAGACCAAATACCCAATGCTCCCCCCAAAGGACAGAGTGACTCTTATTAAAGACACAAGAGCCATCAAACAACGTTGGGGGAAGCAGCATGCTACACACCACGGTCTCAGCAACACCCCAGCCCCACACGAAGAAGAGAAGCTTGTTCACCAGCTCAGGAACAACAAAGCTGCTGGTGTGGACAGTATCCCCACTGAGGCTTTGAAGTGCGAGGGCACCCAGCTCCCAGGTACAGCAGCACGCCTTTGTCTGCCTTAACTGGAAGGAGGAGAACGTACCGGGTGAGTTTCAAGATGCCACAATTGGGAGTATTTTCAAAGAAAGGGAATATATCCGACTGTGGAAACTACAGGGGAATCTCCCTGCTGTCGATCATTGGAAAAGTCATCACCAAGATCCTTTTGAACTGCCTCCTCCCTGTGCCTGAGGAACGCCCCCTCCCCCTCCCATCCCATCTTTCGGAATCGCAGTGTGGCCTTCAGTCATGGAGGGGTACAATGGAAGTGATTTTCACCTTGCAACAGCTGGAGGAGAAATGCAGAGAAAACAGCCTCCCCCTGGACATGGCCGTCCTTGACCTTACAATGACCTTTGACACGGTCAATTGGGAAGCATTATGAATGTCCTTCTCCACTTTCACTACAACACAAAATTTGTCACCATCCTTCCCCTGTTCGACAATGACATGGAAATCGTGGTAATAACAAATGGCTCCATCACCGACCCATTCCCCATTCGAACCAGTGTCAACAGGGCTGTGTCATTGTCCCTACACTGTTCTCAATCAATTTCACTGAAATGTTTCACCTCCCCACTGACAAGCTCCCCACTGGAGTGGGGATAAGCTATAGAACCAACAGGAAATTATTTAACCTCCACTACTTTCAATCCAAAACCAAAGTTACCCCACCATTTGTCATGGGGCTGCAGTAAATGTATGGTGTTTGTGTATGTACAAATTCAGAGGATGTACCCCAGACAATTGTCAATACCTTTACAGGGACACATTAGAGCATGGGTCTCACCCTGAACATTCACAAGACAAAGGCCCTCCTCCAACCTGGCCTGGCATTGTGGAACAAAACCCCTATCATTAAGGTCCAATACCTCAGGACCGTCCTGTCGACCGAATCAGATATTAATGAAGAGATCCATGCTCACACAGCCATCGGCTGGCTGAAGGAAAGGGTGTTTGAGGACAACAATATCAGACAAAACCGATCAACAACCAGCAGGCAAGGAGATCAGCGGGACAGAGCTTTTCGCATCAGAGAGCAGCGGGAGCTGGGGGGAAGTGAAGGCAGAGCGCAAAGCCTGTCGGGAAGGTAAGTGATTGTTATTTGAGTGGGTGTGTTCTAGACCAGGTCCTACAAAGTAGGGCCTCCCTCCCTCCATCCTCCTCTAACCTAAATTAAAACTCCACAGACTTGCCCCAAAAAGAGAGTGCAAGGAAGTTCCTGTGGATTGAAGACCGAGGCTTTAGCTCAGGAGACTTTGACAAGGAGGTTGAGTGAAGTGATTACGCCAAAGTTGAAGAGGGTGAAGACATGACTGCCAAGCTGGTTCAGTGTGCTACGTGCTTGATGTGGGAGGTCAACGACTCTGGTGTGTCTGGCTCATATAAGTGTGGAAAGTGTGTGCACATTTAGCTACTGACAGAGCATATTACAGCACTGATGAGAAAACTCGAGGACCTTAGGCTCATCCGAGTGAATGAGATCTTTCTGACCAAGACCTTCAGCGAGGTTATTACACCAATCGTACCAGAAGAGAGCAGAAGAGAGCAGACGATGAGGAAGGCAGAGAGGAGACAGGTGCAAGAGAACCCGGGGGAAGTACCTGTCAGGAACAAGTTGAGGCTTTTGGAAACAGTAGAGATTGATGACACTGCCAGTCCGCGAGGCAGCCAGGTCTGTCAATCAAAAGTTGGCGCAGAGGCAGAGCGGAAGAGTCGGACATCGCACAGAGCCATGGTAATAGGGGACTCCACAGTGAGAGGAACTGACTGGGGTTTTTGTGGCAGCAGACGGGATTTAAGGATGGTGTGTTGCCTTTCTGGTGCCAGGGTTAAAGACATCATAGGCAGAGTGCAGGAAATCCTCAAGGACGAGGGTGAAGAGCCAGAGGTGGTGGTACATGTTGGCATAAATGATGTCGGGAAGAAGAGGAGGAACATACTACAGCGGGCCTTCGGAGAACTAGGAAGAAGGCTGAAAAGCAGGACGTCCAAGGTGGTTATCTCCGGTTTGCTTCCAGTTCCTCGGGCTGGTGAGGCCAGAAACAGGGAGATAATGGACTTGAACGTGTGACTGGGGAACTGGTGCAGGAAACAAGGATTTAAATTCTTGGGTCACTGGATATGTTTTGTGGTAAGCATAAATTCTACAAGAGAGACGGTTTGCACCTTAATAGGTTAGGGACCAGCATTCAAGCAGGTAGGTTGGCTACTGCAACACAGCTACCTTTAAACTAAATAGCGGGGGGGAGGGGATAAACTGGATATTTAAGAAGGAAATTGGAGGGAAGTCAAGAAAGACAACTGTATCAATGAGGCAGAAAACTCAGAAAGGGATCATGCTGTAGGTTGAGTGAAATAGGAGTTGATGGGAAGGGTGAGGGCAGTAACAAATTAAAAATACTAGACATGATTGCACGAAGTATTCAAAATAAGATGGATGAGCTTGAGGCTCTTTTGGAAATTGGCAGATACGATATTGTGGGGATAACTGAGACATGGCTTCAAGTGGACAGCGCCTGGGAAATGAAAATTCAAGGCTACATGTGCTATCGTAAGGACAGACTGACGGGCAGAGGGAATGGGGTGGCCATGTTGGTAAGGGAGGATATTCAGTCCCTTGCGCGGGGGGACCTAGAATCAGGAGATGTAGAGTCAGTGTGGATAGACCTGAGAAATACTAAGGGTAAAAAGACCCTCTTGGAAGATATCTACAGGCCCCCGAACAGTAGTCTGGATGTCAGATGTAAGTTATCAGGAGCTGAAATTGGCCTGTCGCAAAGATGTTACTACAGTTATTATGGGGGATTTCAACATGCAGGTAGACTGGGAGAATCAGAATGGTATTGGACCTAAAGAAAGAGTCTTTGTGGAGTGCCTCAAAGATGGATTCTTAGAACAGCTGGTGCTGGAGCCGACCAGGGAGAAGGCAATTCTGGATCTGGTATTGTGCAACGAACCAGAATTGATCAGGGACCTCGAAGTGAAGGAGCCATTGGGAAGTAGTGACCATAATACAATAAGCTTCAATCTGCAATTTGAGAGGGAGAGGGTACAATCGGAAGTGACAATATTTCTGTTGAATAAAGGGAACTATGGAGCTATGAGGGAGGAGCTGGCCAAAGTTCAATGGTGCAATACCTTAGCAGGGATGACAGTGGAGGAACAATAGCGGATATTTCTGTGTATAATGCAGAAGATGCAGGATCAGTTCATTCCAAAAAGGAAGAAAGATCCTAAGAGGAGGCATGGGTGGCCGTGGCTGACGAGGGAAGTTAAGAAACATATAAAGTTAACAAAGCAAAGATAAGTGGGAAAATGGAGGACGTGGTAGGCTCTGTTCGCTGAGCTGGAAGTTTTTGTTGAAAACGTTTCGTCCCCTGGCTAGGCGACATCATCAGTGCTCTGGAGCCTCCTGCGAAGCGCTTCTTTAATGTTTCTTCCGGTATTTATAGTGGTCTGTCCTTGCCGCTTCCGGATGTCAGTTTCAGCTGTCCGATGTAGTGGTTGGTATATTGGGTCCAGGTTGATGTGTTTGTTGATGGAGTTTGTGGATGAATGCCATGCCTCTAGGAATTCCCTGGCTGTTCTCTGTCTGGCTTGCCCTATGATAGTAGTGTTTTCCCAGTCGAATTCATGTTGCTTGTTGTCTGCGTGTGTGGCTACTAGGGATAGCTGGTCATGTCGTTTCGTGGCTAGTTGATGTTCATGTATGCGGATTGTTTGCTGTCTTCCTGTTTGTCCTATATAGTGTTTTGTGCAGTCCTTGCATGGTATTTTGTAAACTACATTAGTTTTGCTCATGTTGGGTATCGGGTCCTTTGTTCTAGTGAGTTGTTGTCTGAGCGTGGATGTTGGTTTGTGTGCCGTTATGAGTCCTACTGCTTTCCGGAAAGCAACAACACCCCCAGATTCTATGGACTACCCAAAGTACACAAACCAGACATCCCACTCAGACCCATAGTATCACTACCAGGGACACCAGCATACAAACTGGCCAAAGAACTACAACAGAAACTGAAACACCTGGTCAGCGGATCCAAACACTCCATACAATCAACACAGGAATTCTTGGATGTCATCAGGAATACACACATAGACAAAGAAGAAACCACGGTCTCATTGACGTGACGGCACTGTTCACTTCAATTGACAAAACCCTAGCCAGAGAAACAATAGCCAACCTACTGGACACACAGAACAGAAAACAGGAGGCGGAACCTATCAACAAAGACGGCATACTTAAACTACTGGACTTGTGCCTCACTACACACTTTACATTCAACAATCAGATATACGAACAAATCAACGGAACACCCATGGGATCACCAATCTCGGGACTCATAGCAGAGGCAGTTGTGCAGATGTTAGAACAAATAGCCCTACCACAAATTCAACCCAAACTCTGGGTCAGATATGTCGATGACACGTTCGTAATCATCAAAAACACGGAAATAGAAAAAACACACCGGATCATCAACGCCACACTCACAGGAATACGATTCACGAGAGAAGAAGAAAAGGATAACCAACTCCCATTCCTAGACGTGTTAGTAGAGAGAACACCCAACGGAGAATTCACCACAATGGTACACAGGAAACCAACACACACAGACCAAGTCCTAAACTATGAAAGTAACCACCCCAACACACACAAACGAAGCTGCATCAGGACACTCTTCAAACGAGCCACAACACACTGCAGTACACCAGAACTGCAAAAAGAGGAAGAGGAACACCTATACAAGGTATTCGCCAAAAACAGATAACCGCGCAACTTTATGATCAGATGCCTAAGAGACAGACCACAGAACGAGGACATGCCACAACCAAAAGGACTAGCCACACTACCATACATCAGGAGCGTTTCAGAACTGACAGCCAGACTACTGCGACCCTTAGGACTCATAACGGCACACAAACCAACAGCCACGCTCAGACAACAACTCACTAGAACAAAGGACCCGATACCCAACATGAGCAAAACTAATGTAGTTTACAAAATACCATGCAAGGACTGCACAAAACACTATATAGGACAAACAGGAAGACAGCTAACAATCCGCATACATGAACATCAACTAGCCACGAAACGACATGACCAGCTATCCCTAGTAGCCACACACGCAGACAACAAGCAACATGAATTCGACTGGGAAAACACGACTATCATAGGGCAAGCCAGACAGAGAACAGGCAGGGAATTCCTAGAGGCATGGCATTCATCCACAAATTCCATCAACAGACACATCGAACTGGACCCAATATACCAACCACTACAGCGGACAGCTGAAACTGACACCCGGAAGCGGCAAGGACAGACCACTATAAATACCGGAAGAAACATCAAAGAAGCGCTTCGCAGGAGGCTCCAGAGCACTGATGATGTTGCCTAGCCAGGGGACGAAACGTTTGCAACAAAAACTTCCAGCTCGGCGAACAGAACCACAACAACGAGCACCCGAGCTACAAATCTTCGCACAAACCTTGAAGGACTTGGAAGATTTTAAAGAACAACAGAGGATTACTGAGAAGGAAATAAACGGAGGAAAAATGAGGTGCGAAGGTAAACTGGCCAAAAATATAAAGGAGGATAGTAAAAGTTTTTTTAGGTATGTGAAAGGCAAAGAAATGGTTAAGACTAATATTGGGCCCTTGAAGATAGACACAGGGGAATATATTACAGGGAACAAAGAAATGGCAGAAGAATTGAATTGGTACTTTAGATCTGTGTTCACTGGGGAAGACAAAGCAATCTCCCTGAGGTAACAGTGGCTGAACGACCTGAACTTAAGGGAATTTATATTTGCCAGGAATTGGTGTAGGAGAGACTGTTAGGTCTGATGGATGATAAGTCCCCGGGGCCTGATGGTCTACCTCCCAGGGTACTGAAGGAGGTGGCTCGAGAAATCGTGGATGCGTTGGTGATTATTTTCCGGAGTTCGATAGATTCGGGATCAGTTCCTGCGGATTGGAGAGTGGCTAACGTTGTACCACCTGTTAAGAAAGGTGGGTGTGAGAAAGCAGGAAACTATAGACCAGTTAGTCTGACCTCAGTGGTGGGAAAGATGCTGGAGTCGATTATAGAGGATGAAATTACGACGCATCTGGATAGCAGTAACAGGGTAGGTCAGAGTCAGCATGGATTTATGAAGGGGAAATCATGCTTGACTAATCTTCTGGAATTTTTTGAGGATGTAACTCTGAAGATGGACGAGGGAAATCCAGTAGATGTCGTGTCCCTGGACTTTCAAAAAGCTTTTGATAAAGTCCCACATTGGAGGTTAGTGAGCAAAATTAGGGAACATGGTATTGGGGACAAAGTACTAACTTGGATTGAAAGTTGGTTGGCTGACAGGAAACAAAGAATAGTGATAAACGACTCCATTTCGGAATGGCAGGCAGTGACCAGTGGGGTACCACAGGGATCAGTACTGGGACTGCAGCATTTTACAATATATGTTAATGATATAGAAGATGGTGTTAGTCATCACATTAGGAAATTTGCTGATGATACTAAGCTGGGTGGCAGGATGAAATGCGATGAGGATGTTAGGAGATTACAGGGTGTCCTGGACAAGTTAGGTGACTGGGCAGATGCATGGCAGATGCAGTTTAATGTGGATAAATGTATGGTTATCCACTTTGGTGGCAAGAACAGGAAGGCAGATTACTACCTAAATTAAATCAATTTAGGTAAAGGGGCAGTACAGAGAGATCTGGGTGTTCTTGTACACCAGTCAATGAAGGTAAGCATGCAGGTACAGCAGGTAGTGAAGAAGGCTAATAGCATGCTGGCCTTCATAACAAAAGCGATTGACTATAAAAGCAAAGAGGTTCTTCTGCAGCTGTACAGAGCCCTAGTGAGACCACACCTGGGTACTGTGTGCAGTTCTGGTCTCCAAATCTGAGGAAAGACATTCTGGCGATTGAGGGAGTGCAGCGTAGGTTCACGAGGTCAATTCCTGGAATGGCGGGATTACCTTACACTGAAAGACTGGAGCAACTGGGCTTGTATACCCTTGAGTTTAGAAGACTGAGAGGGGATGTGATTGAGACATTTAAGATTATTAAAGGATTGGGCATTCTGGAGGCAGGAAACATGTTTCCGCTGATGGGTGAGTGCCGAACACAGCTTAAAAATACGGGGTAGACCATTCAGGACAGAGATGAGGAGAAACTTCATCACTCAAAGAATGGTGGCTGTGTGGAATGCTCTGCCCCAGAGGGCAGTGGAGGCCCAGTCTCTCGATTCATTGGAGAAAGAGTTGGATAAAGCTCTCAAAGATAGTGGAATCAAGGGTTATGGAGATAAGGCAGGAACAGGATATGATTAAGGATGATCAGCCATGATCATATTGAATGGTGGAGCAGGCTCGAAGGGCAGAATTGACTTATCCTGCACCTATTGTTTATTGTCTATTGGTAATGGTTATGATCACAGACATCCATGGCCAACTTCTAAATATGAACAGGAAATTGTGCACCAATTCACTGTATGAGCTCACCCACTTGAATAGTGTTCTTTCACTGTTGTCTTTCACTGTGTCTCACACTTGCACACACACACAACATGGGTGCAGGGGAAAATAAAAACCTATCACTGTTAGGCGGTAACGTGGGGGTTACAGTAATATTAAGCAAAGGCCAGTAGATGGAGAAGGAAAATGAACGTCTCAGTGACACTGCTACTTAACAGCAGGTGGCGATAGACCCGAGCCCACAACTCGAGTACAGGATTGCCAGGACACTAAAGTGATGACGCAGCAAAGGATACATCAGCAAAACCGACCTGTAAAAGCTGAAATCCAATGGATCCAACACACTCTGACTCTACAGAATACCCATGGATTACAAAGCAATAACACCTCTCAGAGCTATTGTATCACTCCCAGAGACTCTTACCTACAGACTCTACCCACCCACATGGAGCCACAAACAAGATGAAACTACCCAATAGAGTTCTCCAATCACTCTACTCACACACCCCCAGCGTTCCTCAACATCATCAGAAACACCACAACAGAGGAGGACGAAATAATGTTTTCATTTGATGTAGCAGTGCTGTTATATCTACAGATGTCACCCTAGCCAACAGTACCATTGCCACATTATTGGACAAAGTGGTTACTGGGAAACTCGATGACACCAGCAGCATCAACAACAACAGCATGCTCAAATTACTGGAACTATGCCTCACACCCATTTTACATTCAATAAATAAGTATAAAGACAAACCAACAGCACCCCAATGGGGAACCCGATATCAAGACTGATAGCAGAAACAATAATGCAATGTGTAG
Organism: Hemiscyllium ocellatum; assembly: GCF_020745735.1. Lineage (NCBI taxonomy): Eukaryota > Metazoa > Chordata > Chondrichthyes > Orectolobiformes > Hemiscylliidae > Hemiscyllium > Hemiscyllium ocellatum. The sequence goes on from NC_083426.1 coordinate 58,468,929, forward strand.
AACGGAGAGCTCTGCCCACCATCCAACCCAAGCTCTGGATCTGGTATGTAGATGACTCCTTTGTCATCACTAAGCATATGCAACTGGGAGAAAGCCATCAGTAACATCCTCACCAGAATAAAGTTCACTGAAGAAGAGGAAAACAAAATCAGACTCTCCTTCCTGGAGACTTTCTAGAGAACTCCGGATCAGTGTGAACAGGAAGAACACCCATACAGACCAGATACTGAAATATAACAGAAACAACGCAGCACCCACAAACGAAGCTACATTACAACATTATTTATACAGACAAGGACACCCTGCAGCTACCCAGAACTCCAGAAGGCAGAGCTGGGACACCTATTCAAGGGATTTAAATAGACCAGGTACCCCAATAGCACTATCCTCCAGTACTTATACAACAAAGCTCAAGATGAAAGCACTACATGACCAGACACGGTAATGACCATATCATAAAGCAGGGACATATCAGAAATGACTACCTGATTACTCAGGCCCTGAGAAAACACAGGGGCCCACAAACCAGCAACCACCTTTCGACAGCTCCTTGGACACCTACACTCAACAGGACGAATGTTATCTACGGAATATGCGGCAAGGACTGTGAAAAACACTGCATTGATCAAGCAGGAGGAAAACTGACCATACGAGTGCACGGACGCCAACTCACCTTTGCCAGATATGACAAGTATATCCTCATTTCCAACACAGACATTGAAGGACACAAATTCATCTGAGACAATTGAACCATCCTAGCACAGATAAAACAGGGAATTCCTTGGAGCCTGAGACTTCAACAGGAACAATCAATAAAATCCTTGAACTGGACCCCATATACAAACCACTCATATAGAGAACTGGAAGTACCTTCGCCGCGGTTATGGCAGAGCCCGTGTGTCACTGGCGAGATAGCACGGGTTGTCTGCCAACTCCCTTGAGCTGTTCAGGGAGAGTTGGGCACCACAAGGTGTGGAGTATTTTATTTGTTAGTACAACTCTATTTTGATTTGATCCCTGCCCTCCCCTTTACTGTTTGATCACACAGCATTAATCTTTGATGAGAGGGACACTGCTTGTCACTGGCCACTCGGGTATTTCTTTCTTCTTGGTAGTGGAATATAAATAAAGATTTACACACGTGTTGTTTTTCATTGTGTCGGACACCTGCACGTACACAACATGGGTGTGGGGGTAAAATAAGCACGACCACTGTCAGGCGCCGTGTGGGGGAAAATAAATAAATTCAACAAAATATACTTGGCTCTCTGCTCAGATGGCGGGGGGTGGATCTGTGTTCAGGTGGCCGCGTGCTGTGTGTTCAGGTGGCTGGGGGCTCTGTGTTCAGGTGGCAGGGGTCTCTGTGTTCAGGTGGCCGGGGGCTCTGTGTTCAGGTGGCCGGGGGCTCTGTGTTCAGGTGACAAGGGCTCTGTGTTCAGGTGGCCGGGGGCTCTGTGTTCAGGTGATAAGGGGCTCTGTGTTCAGGTGACAAGGGGCTCTGTGTTCAGGTGGCAGGGGGCTCTGTGTTCAGGTGGCAGGGGGCTCTGTGTTCAGGTGGCCGGGGGCTCTGTGTTCAGGTGACAAGGGGCTCTGTGTTCAGGTAGCCGGGTGCTCTGTGTTCAGGTGGCCAGGGGCTCTGTGTTCAGGTGACAAGGGGCTCTGTGTTCAGGTGGCACGGGGCTCTGTGTTCAGGTGGCCATGGGGCTCTGTGTTCAGGTGGCAGGGGGCTCTGTGTTCAGTTGGCTGGGGGCTCTGTGTTCAGGTGGCCGGGGGGCTCTGTGTTCAGGTGGCTGGGGGCTCTGTGTTCAGGTGGCCGGGGGGCTCTGTGTTCAGGTGGCATGGGGCTCTGTGTTCAGGTGGCCTGGGGCCCTGTGTTCAGGTGGCCGGGTGCTCACTCCTGATTTTTTAAAAAATAAGCTGTGATATTCGAGGGCACCATCAGTGCAGTGTTGAGAGACAATGTGGATTCGATGGAGAACGGTGTTGAATATATTCAGGTGGAATAGAAATTCACACAAAAAAGTCACTGATCGCTTATTCTACCAACCAGTAAAGAATAACATCACATCGGTGCGGGCACCAAACAAATCATTAATTAATGCTTGTAAAAATGGTATGGTTCTTATCATGGGGGTGTTTAATCGACAGGCAAATTGGTTGAACCAGCTCCGTCAGGGTAGACTTGAGGAGGAGTTCATTGAGTGTATCCATGATAGTTTTCTTGAACAGTATGTAATGGAACAGACGAGGGAGCAAGCTATCCTAGACCTGCCCCTGTGCAATAGACAGGAATAATTAATGATCTCACAGTGAGGGATCCTCTTGGAAGGAGAGATCACGGCATGGTTCATTTCGGAATCCAGATGGAGTGTGATGATAAAATCCAATACCAGTGTCCTGTGCCTAAACAAGGGATATGACAATTGGAGGACCTGGCTAAAGTAGACTGAAAGAAAATTTTATGGTGGGACAGTTGATGAGCAGTAGAGGACTTTCAAAGAAATTTTTCAATGTCCTCAGCAAAGTATATTCTGGTGACAAGGAAGGACTGTAAGAGGAGGGGTAATCTGCCATCAGTGTGGAAGGAAATAAGGCAGGCTGTCAAATTCAAACAAAAGGCATACAAACTCGCCAAAAATAGCAGCAATCTAGAAGATTTGGGAAAACATTCAAGGTCATCACAAAACCACAATAAGAGGTAAAAATAAAAGTGAGATTGAAGGTGAGAAAAAAAAGTTTGCGCAAAATAAAAAGACAGATAACAAACGTTTCTGTACTTATATAAAATGAAAAAAGAGTGGCTAGAGTAAACGTTGGTCCTTTAGAGGACGCGAAGGGGCATTTATTTATGGGATGTGATGAAATGGCTGAGACATTGAACATGCAGTTTGTATTTTCCTTCACAGTGGTGAACATTAATAACAGTTGAAAATGTGTTGCTGGTTAAAGCACAGCAGGTTAGGCAGCATCCAAGGAACAGGAAATTCATCGTTTCAGGCATAAGCCCTTCATCAGGAATGAGGAGAGGGTGCCAGGCAGGCTAAGATAAAAGGTAGGGAGGAGGGACTTGGGGGAGGGGTGATGGAGATGTGATAGGTGGAAGGATGTCAAGGTGAGGGTGATAGGCCGGAGTGGGGTGGGGGCGGAGAGGTTAGGAAGAAGATTGCAGGTTAGGTGGGCGGTGCTGAGTTGAGGGAACCGACTGAGACAAGTTGGGGGGAGGGGAAATGAAGAAACTGGAGAAATCTGAGTTCATCCCGAGTGGTTGGAGGGTCCCCAGGCGGAAGTTGAGGTGCTCTTCCTCCAACCGTCGTGTTGTTATGTTTTGCCGGTGGAGGAGTCCAAGGACCTGCATGTCCTCGGTGGAGTGGGATGGAGAGTTAAAGTGTTGAGCCATGGAGTAGTTGGGTTGGTTGGTCCGGGCGTCCCTGAGGTGTTCTCTGAAGCGTTCTGCAAGTAAGTGGCCCGTCTCCCCAATGTAGAGGAGGCCACATCGGCTGCAGCGGATGCAATAGATGATGTGTGTGGAGGTACAGGTGAACTTGTGGCGGATATGGAAGGATCCCTTGGGGCCTTGGAGGGAAGTGAGGGAGGAGGTGTGGGCGCAAGTTTTACATTTCCTGCGTTTGCAGGGGAAGGTGCCGGGAGAGGAGGCTTGGTTGGTGGTGGGTGTGGACCTGAGGAGGACGCCCGGACCAACCAACCCAACCACCCCGTGGCTCAACACATTAACTCTCCATCCCACTCCACTGAGGACATGCAGGTCCTTGGACTCCTCCACCGGCAAAACATAACAACACGACGGTTGGAGGAAGAGCGCCTCATCTTCCGCCTGGGAACCCTCCAACCACTAGGGATGAACTCAGATTTCTCCAGTTTCCTCATTTCCCCTCCCCCCACCTTGTCTCAGTCGGTTCCCTCAACTCAGCACCGCCCACCTAACCTGCAATCTTCTTCCTAACCTCTCCGCCCCCACCCCACTCCGGCCTATCACCCTCACCTTGACCTCCTTCCAACTTTCACATCTCCATCGCCCCTCCCCCAAGTCCCTCCTCCCTACCTTTTATCTTAGCCTGCCTGGCACCCTCTCCTCATTCCTGATGAAGGGCTTATGCCCGAAACGTCGAATTTCCTGTTCCTTGGATGCTGCCTGACCTGCTGTGCTTTAACCAGCAACACATTTTCAACTGTGATCTCCAGCATCTGCAGACCTCATTTTTTACCCGGACATTAATAACATGCCAGTAAGTGACAAAGAGACGAAGGGAGGTGAGAACCTGGAAGCTATCATTGTTATGGAAGAGGTGTGTTCGGCATGCTGATGGAGATAAGGATAGACACGTCTCCTGGCTCTGAAGGAACGCACCCCAGTGTACTAAACGAGATGGCAGGAGAAATAGCAAGTGCGCTTACTGTAATTTTCCAAAATTCGCTGGACTCTGGGGCAGTCCCAGCAGATTGGAAAATAACAAATGTGACACCACTGTTTTAAAAGGTAGGTAGACAAAAGATGGGGAATTATAGACCAGTTAGCTTTACCTCTGTAGTGGGGAAGATGCTTTCGTCTATTTTCAAGGAAGAAATAGCAGGGCATCTCGATAGAAATTGCCCCACTGGACAGATACAGCACGGGTTCATGAAGGGCAGGTCATGCATGACAAAACCTTTGGAATTCAAAGAAGACATTTCGAGCAAGCTGGACAACAGGGATCCAATGGATGTGGTACAACTACATTTCCAAAAAGCATTCGACAAGGTGCTTCACAAGAGGCTGCTGCTTAAGATAAGAATGCATCGTGTTAGGGGCAGAGTATTAGCGTGGATTAGGGTTGGTTGACTAACAAGAAGGAAAGAGTGTTATTCTGGATGACAGTCAGTGACCAGTGTTCTGCCTCAGGGATCAGTGTTGGGACCACAATTATTCACAATTTATATCGATGATTTGCAGTTGGAAACCACGTGTAGAGTGTCAAAGTTTACAGATGACACGAAGATGAGTGGCAGAGCAAAGTGTGCAGAAGACTGTGAAGCTTTGCAGAGGAACATAGCTACATTGAGTGAGTAGGCAAAGGCCTGGCAGATGTAATGGGATGTTAGTAAACATGGAGTCATCCAGTTTGGTCAGAGTAACAACAAAAAAGGGTATTCTCCTGCTGCTGCAGCTTCCTGGGCCTGGTCCGACTACCGCAGCCTTGGTACTGCAAAATAAAATAAAAGGAGTTATTATTAAATGGCAAAATGTTGCAGCATGCTGCTGTGCAGAGGGACCTGGATGTCCGTGAGCATGAATCACAGAAGATTAGTCTGCAGGTACAACAAATAATTAGGAAGGCAAATGGAATTTTGTTCTTCATTGCTAAAGGGATTGGGTTTGAAGGCAGGGAGCAGATATTGCACCTATACAAGGTGCTGGTGAGGCCACACCCAGAGTACTGTGTGCAGATTTGGTCTCCTTACTTGAGAAAGGATGGACTGCAGTGGAAGGGTGCAGAGGAGGTTCACTCGGTTGATTTTAGAGTTGAGGGGATTGGCTAATGAGGAAAGGCTGAATAGATTGGGATTATATTCATTGGAATTCAGAAGCATAGGGGGGATCTTATCGAAACATATGTAATTATGAAGGGAATCAATAAAAAAGAAATAGATAGGATGTTTCCACTGGTAGGTGAGACTAGTCCAAGAGGGCATGACCTCAAGGTTAGAGGAAGCAGGTTTAGAACTGAACTCAGAAGAAACTTCTCCATCGAGCGTGTTGTAAATCTATGGAATTCCTTGCCCATGGAAGCAGTTGACGCGAGTTGAGTAAGCGTTTTTAAAGCTAAAGTAGATATCTTTGTGAACAATAAAGGAATTAAGGGATATGGTGAAAGCATGGGTAAATGGTTCTGAGTCCACAGAAAAAGATCAGCCATAATAATAGACAATAGTTGCAGGAGTAGGCCATTCAGCCCTTCGAGCCTGCACCGCCATTCAATATGATCATGGCTGATCATTCCTAATTAGTATCCTCTTCCTGCCTTATCTCCATAACCCTTGATTCCACTATCTTTGAGAACTCTATCCAACTCTTTCTGAAATGAATCCAGAGACTGGGCCTCCACTGCCCTCTGGGGCAGAGCATTCCACACAGCCACCACTCTCTGGGTGAAGAAGTTTCTCCTCATCTCTGTCCTAAATGGTCTACCCTGTATTTTTAAGATGTGTCCTCTGGTTTGGAACTCACCCATCAGCAGAAACATGTTTTCTGCTGCCAGAGTGTCCAATCCTTTCATAATCTTATATGTCTCAATCAGAGCCCCTCTCAGTCTTCTAAACTCAAGGGTATACAAACCCAGTTGCTTCAGTCTTTCAGTGTAAGGTAATCCCGCCATTCCAGGAATTGACCTCGTGAACCTACGCTGCACTCCCTCAATAGCCAGAATGTCTTTCCTCAAATTTGGAGACCAGAACTGCACACAGTACCCAAGGTGTGGTCTCACCAAGGCCCTGTACAGCTGCAGAAGAACCTCTTTGCTTCTATATTCAATTCCTCTTGTTAAGAAGGCCAGCATGCTATTAGCCTTCTTCACTACCTGCTGTACCTGCATGCTTACCTTCATTAACTCGTGTACAAGAACACCCAGATCTCTTTGTACTGCCCCTTTACCTAAATTGATTCAATGTAGGTAGTAATCTGCCTGCCTGTTCTTGCCACCAAAGTGGATAACCATACATTTATCCACATTAAACTGCATCTGCCATGCATCTACCCAGTCACCTAACTTGTCCAGGACACCCTGTAATCTCTTAACATTCTCATCACATTTCACCCTGCCACCCAGCATTTTATCATCAGAAAATTTGCTAATGTTATTTCTGATACCATCTTCTATATCGTTAACATATATTGTAAAAAGCTGCAGTCCCAGCACGGATCCCTGCGGTACCCCACTGGTCACTGCCTGCCATTCCGAAATGGAGCTGTTTATCACTACCCTTTGTTTCCTATCAGCAAACCAATTTTCAGTCCAATCTAGTACTTTGCCCCCAATACCATGCGCCCTAATTTTACACTCTAACCTCCTGTGTGGGACTTTATCAAAGGCTTTCTGAAAGTCCAGATACACGACATCCACTGGACCTCCCTCATCCATCTTCAGAGTTACATTCTCAAAAAATTCAAGAAGATTAGTCAAGCATGATTTCCCCTTCATAAGCCCATGCCTACTCTGTCCTATCCTGTTACTACTATCCAGATGTGTCGTAATTTCATCCTTTATAATAGACTCCAGCATCGTTCCCACCACTGAGGTCAGACGAACTGGTCTATAATTTCCTGCTTTCTCTCTCCCACCTTTCTTAAAAAGTGGTATAACATTAGCCACCCTCCAATCCTCAGGAACAGACCCTGAATGTATCTAACTCTGGAAAATAATCACCAACGCATCCACATTTCCCGAGCCACATTCTTCAGTACCCTGGGATGTAGACCATCAGGCCCCGGAGACTTATCAACCTTCAGACCTAACAGTCTCTCCAACGCCAAATCCTGGCAAATATAGATTCCCTTAAGTTCAGGTCCTTCAGCCACTGTTACCTCAGGGAGATTGCTTGTGACTTCCCCAGTGAACACAGATCTGAAGTACCCATTTAATTCTTCTGCCATTTCTTTATTCCCTGTAATATATTCCCCTGTTTCTATCTTCAAGGGCCCAATTTTAGTCCTGACCATTTTTTTTCCTTGCACATACTTAACAAAGCTTTTACTATCCTCCTTTATATTATTGGCCAGTTTACCTTCATACCTCATTTTTCCTCTGCGTATTTCCTTCTTCGTAATCCTCTGTTGCTCTTTAAAAGCTTCCCAGTTCTCAGTTTTCCCACTTATCTTTGCTATGTTACACTTTTTCTCTTTTAACTTTATATGTTTCTTAACTTCCCTCATCAGCCACGGCCGCCCATGCCTCCTCCTGGGATCTTTCTTCCTTTTAGGAATGAACTGATCTTGCATGTTCTGCATTATACACAGAAATCCGCCATTGTTCCTCCACGGTCATCCCTGCTAAGGTATTGCACCATTGAACTTTGGCCAGCTCCTCCCACATAGCACCATAGTTCCCTTTATTCAACAGAAGTACTGTCACTTCCGACTGCACCATCTCCCTCTCAAATTGCAGATTGAAACTTAATGTATTATGGCCACTACTTCCCAATGGCTCCTTCACTTCGAGGTCTCTGACCAATTCTGGTTCGTTGCACAATACCAGATCCAGAATTGCCTTCTCCCTGGTCGGCTCCAGCACCAGCTGTTCTAAGAATCCATCTCTGAGGCACTCCACAAAGTCTCTTTCTTGAGGTCCAATACCATCCTGATTCTTCCAGTCGACCTGCATGTTGAAATCCCCCATAACAACTTGTAGTAACATCTTTACCACAGGTCAATTTCAGCTCCTGATTCATCTTACATCCGACATCCAGACTACTGTTTGGGGGCCTGTAGATGACTCCCAAGAGGGTCTTTTTGCCCTTAGTATTTCGCAGCTCTTTCCACACTGACTTTTCATCTCCTGACTCTCGGTCCCCCCGGGCAAGGGACTGAATATCCTCCCTTACCAACAAGGCCACCCCACCCCCTCTGCCCGTCAGTCTGTCCTTACAATAGCACGTGTAGCCTCGAATATTCATTTCACAGGCCCTGTCCACTTGAAGCCAAGTCTCAGTTATCCCCACAATATCATATCTGCCAATTTCCAAAAGCTCATGCATCTTATTTTGAATGCTTCATGCATTCATGTATAGTATTTTTAATTTGTTACTGCCCTCACCCTTCCCATCAACCCCTAGTTCACTCAACCTTACAGCATGATCCCTTTTCGAGTTTTCTCCTTCATTGATACAGTTGTCTTTCTTGACTTCCCTTGTTCTAACTTTCCCTTCAATTTCCTTTTTAAACTTCCAGTTTGTCCCCTCTCCCCCGCTACTTAGTTTAAATGTAGCTGTGTTGCAGTAGCAAACCTGCCTGCCAGAATGTTGGTCCCTAACCTATTAAGGTGCAAACTGTCTCTCTCGTAGAATTTATGATTACCACAAAATATACCCCGGTGACCCAAGAACTTAAATCCTTGTTTCCTGCACCAGTTCCCCAGTCACACGTTCAAGTCCATTATCTCCCTGTTTCTGGCCTCACCAGCCCGAGGAACTGGAAGCAAACCGGAGATAACCACCTTGGGCATCCTGCTTTTCAGCCTTCTTCCTAGTTTTCCGAAGGCCCGCTGTAGTATGTTCCTCCTCTTCTTCCCGACATCATTTGTGCCGACATGTACCACCACCTCTAGCTCTTTACCCTCATCCTTGAGGATTTCCCGCACTCTGTCCGCAATGTCTTTCACCCTGGTGCCAGAAAGGCAACACACCATCCTTAAATCCCGTCTGCTGCCACAAAAACCCCGGTCAGTTCCTCTCACCCCTATTACCACGGCTCTGTGCAATGTCCAACTCTTCCGCTCTGCCTCTGCGCCAACTTTTGATTGACGGACCTGGCCACCTCGCGGACTGGCAGTGTCATCAATCTCTACTGTTTCCAAAAGCTTCAACTTGTTCCTGACAGGTACTTCTCCTGGGGTCTCTTGCACCTGTCTCCTCTCTGCCTTCCTCATTGTCTGCTTTCTTCTGGTATGGTCGGTGTAATAACCTCGCTGAAGGTCTTGTCCAGAAAGATCCCGTTCTCTCGGATGAGCCTAAAGTCCTCGAGTTCTTTCATCAGGGCTGCAATATGCTCGGTCAATAGCTGAATGTGCACACACTTTCCACACATATACGAGCCAGACACACCAGAGTCGTTGTCCTCCCACATCAAGCACGTAGCACACTCAATCAGCTGGGCAGTCATGTCTTCACCCTCTTCAACTGTGGTGTAATCACTTCACTCAACCTCCTTGTCAAAGACTCCTGAGTTGAAGCCTCACTCTTCGATCCAAACTGCCTTAGACCCCCTTTTTGTGGCAAGGCTGTGGACTCTTAATTTAGGTTAGAGGAGGAGGGAGGGAGGGAGACCTTAATTTGTAGGACCTGGGGTTTAGAACACACCCACTCTAATAGCAATCACTTACCTTCCCGACTGGCTTTGTGCTCCGCCTGAACGTCCGCCCAGCTCCCGCCGCTCTCTGCTGCAATGATCTAATTGAGTGGTGGAGCAGGCTGGAAGGGCTGGACCACCTCCTCCGGCTCCTAGCTGTTATGTTTTAAAATACATTTGATGATGCAACAAATTCTCATAAAACAATTATTTTTTTAATTCAATTGGTTTGCAATTTCTGTGTTTGGTTTAAAATAAATGGCCAAATTAAACTTGTTGTAAAAGCCAGCCGAAGGAATCCTGATGAAGAGGTTATGCCCAAAACATCGACATTCCTGCTCCTCAGATGCTGCCTGACCAGCTGTGCATTTCCAGCACCACACTCTTTGACTCTAATCTCCAGCATCTGCAGCGCTTGCTTTCTCCTTGGGTATCCATTAACAAAGACAATTATTATATGTTCATAGAACATAGAACAGTACAGCACAATATAGTTTCTTTAGCCGTTGATGTTGTGTCACCCTTTTATCCCACTCCAAATCAAACTATCTAACCTTCCAATTGAGAACTCTCTGTACTATTCCCTGTCTGTTCACAGACGCTTCTCTTATTAACTCCAAGCTTAAAACACACTTTACCTCTTAAAGGGATATTATACACACAAACACCATCGTGCGCACACCCCTGTGTACTCCCCCATTGTCACGCACACTGCGCACTGCCACGCTCACTCCCCTATACAGCCCTCTACTGTCATATTCACTCCTCCAAACACAACCCCCACTGTCACACTCACTCCTCTGCACACTCCCCCACCATTATGCTCACTCCCCTGTATTCTTCAACTGTTATATTCACTCCACCAAACACACTCCCCACGATCACACTCACTCCTCTGTACACTCCCCCTCAGTCACCCTCACTCCTCTGCACACTCCCCACGATCACACTCACTCCCCCGCACACTCCCCCATCATCATGCTCACTCCCGGCACACCCCTCTACTGTCCTGCTCACTCCTCTGCACACTCCCCACAATCACACTCACTCCCCCGCACACACCCCCACCATCATGCTCACTCCCGGGCACACCCCTCTCCTGTCCTGCTCACTCCTCTGAACATTCCCCCACATGCCCACTCACTGCTGCACACAGTCAACCACCGTCACGCTCACAGCCCTGCACACTCCCTTTGGGAGATTTGTTATAACCAAAGCAGCCAGATATTAAAAGCCTGCAATCCAACTTAATGTTCATATTAGTGTGTACTTACATGTTCCCAGACTCAGTGGGTGGCTGACCTTGTCCCTGTGTTCGCAGCTGATAGCGAGCTCTTTCCCAGCATGGGAATGCTCTTCTTTTACAAGAATCCACTGCAATATTAACACTTTCTTATTTGTTTTTGTGATCAAGGGGTAGTTATTTTTCTTTCTTTTTTTTCCTCTTTTTTAAATTAACCCCCACACTAACCTCTAACTGCAGTAGTGCTTATTTTTCCCCCAGTAGCCATGGTGTGTGTGTGTGTAGTTGTGAGACACAGTGAGAGACACAAAGTGCACAAATCTTTATTTAATTTCCACCACCAGGAAGAAAGGAAACACCTGAGTGGCCAGTGACAAGCAGTGCCCTTCACATCAAAGGGCAATGCTGTGTGATCAAATAGTGAAGGGAAGGGCAGGGACTAAATCAAAATAGAGTTGGAGGGGGAAATGATGCACTCCACTCCCTGCGGCGCCCACCTCTCCCTGAACAACTCCAGGGTGTTGGTGGACACTGCGTGCTCCTTCTCCAAGGACACCCGGGCTCTGATGTAACCGCGGAAGAGGGGCAGGCAGTCGGCCCTAATGACCCACCCCCACGGCCCGCTGCCTGGACCTGTTTATGGCCAGTTTGGCCAGGCCCAGGAACAGACCCACAGGGAGGTCCTCAGACCTGCCCTCCCTCCTCCGCACCGGGTGCCCAAAGATCAGGAGCGTGGGACTGAAGTGCAACCAAAAGCAGAGGAGAAGGTTTTTGAGAAAATCAAAAAAGGGAGTGCAAACGCCCACACCCAATATACACATGGTCCACGGACTCCACACCCACAGAACAAGCAGTTGGGCTGGGAGTCCGTGAACCACCGCAATCTGTGGGTGCAGGGGACTGCAGCGTGCAGCACCCTCCACCCCAGATCCCCGAGAGAAAGGGGGAGGATTCCCGCGTAGAGAGCCCACCACTGGGGATCCCCACCGCCCGGTGGCAAATGGGCACACCAAGGCGTGTTCGGACGGTGGATGAGGGAGAAGAGGTGGACGGTGTGCAGCAGCAGTCGATACAAGGCTCACCTTTTCACTCCCTGAAAGGAAACAAAATTAAAATTCCAGAGGCGGCTCAGGTTGTGGTGCACAGGCTCCCGCGGGAAGTATGGGACCTTGGGGCAAATGTGAAATTCCGTCCGGGCTGGGGTGAGCGCGGACGGGATCCCACTGCACACCTGAGCGTCCTCCAGCTGGTGCACTACGTCGGGTCCGAGCACCGCCGTTTTAAGGCGTCGGATGGCGGTGGCCATGTACCGGAAGTCTACCGCTGCCCTGCTCACTATGTCTTGCGGCAACGTCCAGCCCAGGCCCCGGCACCCAGCACATCCCCGACCCTGGTCACCCTCGCCGCCACGGCCCTCCCCTCCGACAGCCACTCGAATCCGCGAGCGGATTCCCGAGCAATGGCTCCCTGACGACAGCCGCTACTCCTGCCGGAGGGTAGGCACGGCGCGATTCGACCATATTCCAGACAGTGATCAGGTCCTGGTAAAAGACAGGCAACACCTTGAGGGTGACCTCCAAACCGTCACGGTCGATGAACAGGAGCTGCGTGTCGTAGTTGAGGTTACGCACCTGGCGGAATAAAGACGTCGCCAGGGCGCACCACCTGGGAGGAGGCTCGACGTAAAGGTATCGCTGCAAGGTCTGAAGGCGGAACGTCGCGACCTGGATGCAGACGCACACCAGTGACTGAACGCTCTCCTCAATAGGGAGATTCAGAACCTGCGCAGCGACCCAGTGCATCTTTTTGTCCCAGAAAAAGTCGACCAACGTTCTCTGGATGTCAGCGACAAAGCCAGGAGGAGGGACCAAAGTGACCAGCCGGTACCACAGCATGGCGGCCACCAGCTGGTTTATGACCAGAACTCGGCTCCTGTAAGATAGCACTCGGAGCAGTCCTGTCCAGTGGCCTAGGCGAGCCGAGACTTTGTCCCTGATTTTCCTGCTCCATTTAGAGACACATGGGAAGGTTCAGTTGGAATTCCTTTCGAGGATAATGCAAAACTAGCTATTCAGACACTTGCCAATTGTCTCCTGCCTCATCATGGATACTGCAGATGCTGGAGAATGGACTCCAGGTTAGAATGGTGCTGGAAAAGCGCAGCAGGTCAGACAGTATCCAATAGCAGGAAAATCTGAAGCACAGCATGTCAGGCAGCTTCTGAGGAGTAGGAAAATCTCCTGACTCCAATCTCCTGCGTCTGCAGTACCCAATTCTGCCTGGTTAATTTTAACCACATTGTGAATCCTCTTCCATGGATGCCGACCTTGAAGAAGTTCTCCTCCTCTCTCGACAAGGATCTCTGAGTCTCTGTCACCCAGGTCATCTACTCTGCCCTGAAGCTCTTCAGATTTTCCTGCTTCTCGGATACTGCCTGACCTGCTGTGCTTTTCCAGCACCACTCTAATCTTGTCAAAAATTCAGCATTCCCTATACCCTAACAGGAATATTCTTTCGGTGGACTCTCGTTATCTCGTTTATAAAAGCTTTCCACTTTCCAGCCGTCACTTTACCTAGGAACATCTGCGGCCAATGCGCTTTTGAAAGTTCTTGCCTAATACCTTCAAAATTGACCTTACTCCAATTTAGAACTTCAACTTTTAGATCTGCTCTGTCCTTTTTCATCACTATTTTAAACCTAATAGAATTATGGTCGCTGGGCCCAAAGTGCTCTGCCACTGACCCATCAGTCACCTGCCCTGCCTTATTTCCCAACAGTAGGTCAGGTTTTGCACCTTCTCAAATTCCTCTCCAGCTAAACCCTTAATGCTATGACAGTCCCAGTCTATATCTGGAAATTTAAAATCCCCCACCATAACCACTCTATTATTCTCGCAGATAACTGCGATCTCCTTACAAATTTGTTTCTCAATTTCGCTCTGACTATTAGGGGTCTATAATACAATCCCAATAAGGTGACCATCCCTTTCGTATTTCTCAGTTCAACCCAAATAAATTCCCTAGATGTATTTCGCCGAATATCCTCCCTTAGTACTTATATCATGACATCCTTTTTCAAAAACCCCACTCCTTCCCTTCTCTTTCCTCCCTTTCCATCATTTCTGTTGCATTTGTATCCTGGATCATTAAGCTGCCAGTCCTGTTCATCGCTGAGCCTCCTTTCTGTAATTGCTATGAAATCCCAGTTCCATGTTCGTAAACATGCCCTGAGATCATCTGCCTTCCCTGTTAGACCTCTTGCATTGAAATAAATGCAGTTTAATTTATCAGTCCGACCTTGTTCTCTGCTTTGTTCCTGCCTGCCCTGACTGTTTGACTCGGCTTTGTTCTCAACTGTACCAGTCTCAGATTGAAATCTTTCTCACTATCTCCCTGGGTTCCCCCCATCCCCACCTTACTCGTTTAAATCCTCCCATGCTGCTCGAGCATATCTCCCTGCATTAGTCCCGTTCCAAATTAGTGGCATCCCATCCTTCTTGTACATGTCACTTCCACCCAAAACAGCTTCCAATGATCCAAAAATGTGAATCCTTCTCCCGTGCACCAGCTCCTCAGCTATGCATTCATCTACTCCATCCTCCTCTTCCTGCCCTCACTAGCTCGTAGCACTGGGAGTAATCCAGACATTGCTACTCTCAAGGACCTCCTTTTTAAATTCCTGCTTAACTCGCTGTAATCTCCCTTCAGAATCTCAACATTTTCCCTTCCTTTGTCATTGGCTCCAATGTGTACAATGACTTCCTGCTGGGCCCTCTCCTCCTTGAGAACATTCTGTACCCTTTCTGAGACATCCTTGATCCGGGCACCATGGAAGCAACACACCATTCTGATTTTTCACTGCTGGTCACAGAAACGTCTGTCTGTAACAAGGACTATAGATTCCCCTAACAGAATCGATTGCTTGGAACCTGATGTACATGTCACTTCTCCACACCAGAAACGTAGCTGTTCATGCTTCGTGCTCCTGAGTGTCCATCACCCTCTACATTCTCCAAAACAGCATACTTGTTTGAAATGGCGATAGCCACAGAAGGCTCCTGCACCACCTGCCTACCTCTCTTACTTTTCCTGGAGTTAACCCATCCATGTGACTGTATCTGAGACAGCCCCCCCTTTTCTATAACTGCCATTTAACGCATCCTCTTGCTCTTGTAAATTCCTCATTGCCTCTAATTGCCTCTCCAACTGATCCATTCGATCAGATATGATTCAAAACCAACAGTATATATTGCAGATATAATCCTCTGTAACCTGTAACCTCTCTCTAAACTCCCACATCTGAGAAGAAGAGCACATCACTCTACTAAGGGCCATTTTTTTATTCTTTCAATGTACAGACCCAGAAAATAGCACTGTCTTATTCCTCTGCAGAACATTACACCAGGTTAAATTAATACTTATGGCTTATACTTTAAGGTTAATCAAGGGACATAGTCCGCAAATACCATTCCCTCCGTGACTATCTGGTCAGGTCCACGCCCCTCTACAACCCAACCTCCCATCCTGACACTTTTCCCTGCCACCGCAGGAACTGTAAAACCTGTGCCCACTCCTCCTCCCTCACCTCTATCCAAGGCCCTAAAGGAGCTTTCCACATCTATCAAAGTTTTACCTGCTCATCCACCAATATCATTTATTGTATCCGTTGCTCCCGATGCGGTCTCCTCTACATTGGGGAGACTGGGCGCCTCCTAGCAGAGCGCTTTAGGGAACATCTCTGGGACACCCGCACCAATCAACCACACCGCCCCGTGGCCCAACATTTTAACTCCCCCTCCCACTCTGCCGAGGACATGGAGGTCTTGGGCCTCCTTCACCGCCGCTCCCTCACCACCAGACGCCTGGAGGATGAACGCCTCATCTTCCGCCTCGGAACACTTCAACTTCCTGGCATCAATGTGGACTTCAACAGTTTCCTCATTTCCCCTTCCCCCACCTCACTCTAGTTCCAAACTTCCAGCTCAGCACTGTCCCCATGACTTGTCCGGATTTGTCCGACCTGCCTAGCTCCTATTCCACCTATCAACTCCACCCTCTCCTCCCTGACCTATCAACTTCATCCCCTCCCCCACTCACCCATAGTACTCTTTGCGACTCTCTCCCCACCCCCACCCTCCTCTAGCTTATCTCTCCATGTTTCAGGCTCACTGCCTTTCTTCCTGATGAAGGGCTTTTGCCAGAAACGTTGATTTCGCTGCTCGTTGGATGCTGCCTGAACTGCGGTGTTCTTTCAGCACCAATAATCCAGAATCAATATAACATATAATCAAGAAAGAACACACTCTACTCACTGCTGCAGAATTATTTTAAGGTTGTGCTTATCTGCTTCTGTGCTGTGAGCTTTCCCAAGACCAGCTGTGAGTTTCACTGCTTGTTAATTTTCCCAGATGCACTCTGATGTCCAGTGATACATGAATTTGACAGCAAAGGCAGTAACTGCTAACTCTGTCAGTTAGCAATATGGGTTTCTTTATCTCTCTCTCTCTCTCTCTCTCTCTCTCTCTCTCTCTCTCTCTCTCTCTTTCTCTCTCTCTCTCCCTCCTGCACTGTCCTGATCACGTGCTTCCTTTGTCTGTTCTTCTCACTTTTAAAACTGCTGTTATTTTGACCTTTTTCTCCAAAGTTCCAAAAAAGTTCAGCAGCAAATAAAACAGTCATTGCTGCTCCTGGAATTCGAGGAAACCACCTCCAACACTAAAATACCTCAAAAAAGGAGCAGCTCTTCCAGCCAGAAATGTTTTCTGTCCTCCATCTTGGATTACACAGAATCCAGGTGCCGTGTGTTTTGGATTTGGCAGTCGAGGGGCCCATGTCCTTTGCAAAGTGGGAGGGAGAGTGAAAGTGCTCGGACACAGTGCTGTGGGGTTGTTTGGTTTGTGTGTCCCAGAGATATTCTCTGAACGTTCTGCAAGTAGGCGTTCTGTCCCTAACATAGAGGAGGCCACTTCGGGACCAACGGATACAGTAGATAATGTGTGTGGACATACAGGTATAAATCTGTCAGATGAGGAAGGAGCCGTGGATGGGCCTTGGATGGAGGCATTAGTGGAGGTGTGGGCAGAGGTTTTGAACTTTGTGCGATGGCAGGGAGGCCATGATTGTATAACTGTACTGAAATGTCTGACTGCAAATGAACAATGAAAACCATTTCAAGGAACTTTTCAAACTGATCAATGAAAGGACAATCCATTGAAAACAATAATCGGAAACTACACTCCCCGATTGACTGTGCTGCCATGTATTCCACTGCGATCTGCTCCCCTAAGAATTTCAGACATGTCTGTCTACTTGTTGCAGAGATAGTGTGTTTGGTATGGTCACTTCTGCCATGTGCTATTGGAGACAGAAAAGTTGATCAAAGTTTCAGAAGGCATAGATTATTTTAAGTTGAGATGAGGGAAACTGTGGTCACAGAAAACCTTGTGAATCTTTGTATCGCTCAGTCCTGGGAACTGTGAGTGCAGAGAATATTCAAGACCAAAATTGATCGGTGTCTGCCGGCTAATGGGATCATGGAGATGGGGACAGTGTGGATAAGGTTAGTGAGACAGATTCATGGTGAATGGGGGAGCTGGTTTGAGGCATTCCTGGTGAACGGCTTATACCTGAAACGTCAGCTCTTCTCCTCGGATGCTACCTGACCTGCTGTGATTTTCCAATGCGACACTTTTTGACTCTGATCTCCAACACCTGCAGTCCTCATATTCCCCGAGCTGTCTGTAAGGCAAACGTTGCTCACGTCAGCTCTGTTTCCTCATTGGAGAGAAGAAAACAGCAAAAATGACGGAGATATGAAGAGAGTGAGTCTATTGAGTGAACAATATTGGAGACGGAAGCAAAGAGAGCACAGACCTGTCCCCAGTTACCACACATATTACCAAGGCAGACTAGGAAACAATGATGTCAAATGAATGTGTTACAAATTGGTGACATGTAACATTCCACACGAAGGTTAAAGAAACAGAGAAAATCGAAGCAGAAAGAGGCCATTCATTCCCTCAATCCTGCTCAGCTTTTCAAGATGATTATGGCTTATCATCCTGCTCAGCACCCTCTTCTTGTTTTCTTCCAATGGTCTTTGATCCTTTTAGCCCTAAGAAGAAATTATAACTGGCTTACCACCCTCTGGGTGAAGAGACATTAGTCTGTTACCATTCGTTTTGAAGTGCCTGGTCATGAGGAACACCCCTCTTCTGTTGACCCTGTCTAGTCCTAGAATCCATTCAGTGTAGGAGGCAGTCATTCATGCCTGCACCAATCCTATGAATCGCCTCCCACGCAGACCCACTCTCCCACCCTATACCTGTAACCTCGCTAATCCGTCTTGATATCACTCGACATGACAGGATAATTTACCAAGGTCAATTCACCTCATTTGCAAACCTTTGGACTGTGGGAGGAAACTGAAGGACTCAGAGAAACCCCACACAGATATGGGGAAAATGGGTAAACTCCACAAAGACTGTTGCCCCACTGTGGAATCAAACCCGAGTCCCTGGCACTATGTCACTGGCACAGCGGCTCCGATAACAACTATGCTACCTGGCTTTCCAATTAGGCCAGCTCCAATTTTGTAGGCTGTGAGTTTCACCCTCATTCCAGTGAATATCGCCTGAACCAATCTAACTCTCTTTACAGGAGAATTTGAGGACTACAGATGCTGGGGGTGGTGCTGGAAAAGGGCGTTTGCCTGAAACACCAATTCTCCTGCTGCCTGATCTGCTGTGCTTCTTCAGTACCACATTCTCGACTCACTCTCTTTAGACCTCATTCCTGCCATCCCAGGAATAACATCTCAAGTCAGCTCTATCTCCAACCATAACAGTGGATTTGTCAAGTACGATGTCCTTTTTCTGAATCCATGCTGACTTTATCCAAGACGAACAAGGTGTTCCACGTGCTCTGCTACTAAATCATTTATCAGGGACTCTCATGTTTTCCACACTAACTTCCTTACTTTCAGTCTAACTGGTCTATCCTTCTGTTTTTTTAACTCCTTTTTAACATGGTGGGTTTCCACTAACCATTCTCCAATCCATGGGAACTGTTCCAGAGCCTGTTAAATCCAGAAAGATGAACTCGAAGACAAACACGGTTTCTTCAGCCACTTCATTCAAGAGGAGGAAGAGGAGGAGGCCATTATCAGCTCAAAGGGGGACTCAGTTACAGACAGAGAATGAGGGATATTAGAAACAGCACACTCAGTATCCATTCAAACTCCACCTTAAAGCCAGACATCTGTTCTTTATTTCCTAAAATGCACCATTCTGGTAGTAGCCATGGATATTGTTTACAGCAGCTTCCAATAATCTGTGAGGGTGAGAAGTCGAGTTGTTGCTGAACAGGAATTGCTCTGAAATTGGGGATGTGGAATTTTTGGAGAGAAGCTAAGCTGTTACATTGCCATCACAGGTATAATAATGTAAATCTAGGGGGACTAGAGTGAAATCTTTCCATTTCATAATCACAGGTAGATCAGCACAGAAGGGGGTGATTCAAACCCATCGTGACTGGCTGGGATTTGGACGAGTTTTCCAATTCACATAATTTGCGATTTTGTTCCTTCATCTTATTGTTCTTTGGAAGCTGCTATTGGATTTGCTCCACTTCCCTTTCTGGTTTGCTTCCTGAAGAAGGGCTTAAGCCCGAAACGTTGATCATCCTGCTCCTCGGATGCTTCCTGGCCTGCTGTGCTTTTCCAGCATTCCACTCTTGACCCTTGCTTCCTGTGTTACCAGAGTCCGTTGTGTAAAATATTGTTCTTATTTATGAGTTTGAATCATGCTCGTGAATCTCCTGTAGTTTCTCCTTTCTAAACAGAGCATCCTGGCATTTACTAAATGGTTTGGATGTGAAAATAGGAGACATAAGTTAGGAAGTTTGCAGATGACATCAAAAGTGGAGGTGCAGTGAGTAGCGCAGAAGGTTCCTTCAGACTACAACGGGATCTTGATCGGATGGGCCATTAGGCTCAGGAGTGGCAGATGGAGTTTAATTTAAGATAAATGTGAAGTGTTGCATTTTAGAAATGCAAATCAGAACAGAACATCTGCACAAAATCGTAAGGTCCTGCGATCTGCTGCTGCTGAACAATGGGACCTTGGAGTGCAGGTTCATGGTTCCTTGAAATTAGAGTTGCAGGTCGCTAAGATAGTGACAAAGATATTTAGAATGCTTTCCTTTATTAGTTAGATCATTGTGTGTAGCAATTGGAAGATCACGTTGTGACTGTAAAAGATATTGATTCGGCCACTATTGGAATATCACGTGCAATTCTGGGCTCCTTCCTATCAGAAGGATGTTATGAACTTTGAAAAGATTCAGAAATAATTTACAAAGATATTTTCAAATTTGGAGGATTGGGAGAAGCTGAATAGGCTGGGGCTCTTTTCACTGGAGCATTAGAGACTGAGATTCATAAAATCATGAGGGGAATTGACAGGGTAAAAGGACAAGAATATTTTTCCCCCCCCCTGGCATACAGGAGTCCAGGATGACAGGTTGAGAGAAGAAAGGTACAAAAGACACAACTTTTACCCAGACAGTGCTGTGTGCTTTAAGTGTGCTGCCAGAGCCAGAGGTGGTGGCGGTACATTTGCAGCATTTAAAAGGCGTCTGGATGTGGATTTGAATAGGAATGGTTTAGAGGGAGATGGGCCAAATGCTGGAAAATGTGACAAGTTGGACCAAAGATCTGTTTCCGTGCTGTTTGTCTTTCTGACTCTATAACTCTACAAACAGAAGTGAAGTCCCAAATCCCTGAAAACATTCTAATCAATGTCTTCTGTAGCCTCATCAGTGTCTTGATGTCTTTCCTCATAGCCAGAAATAATTTAAATTCCCCAGAATGATCTGAAATCAGAGTTTTATAGAAATATATTGTTAATTCTATGTTTTTGAAACGTTTCCAAAAGGATATTCTTCAGAATGGAGTGAAGGAGAACTGAATTTGCCTTTGCCAGGGAACTGTTTATGGGATGTCGTTATATTGGAACAATTAATGAATTGTAGGTAAATCATATATTATTTTGTAAAATATCTTGATGTATTTAAAGTTATGCTATTTCTTAATTTTGTTTAGTTTTATTTTATCAATGGTGTAAAGATACAGATGGGTTGGAGCCACCTGCTCCTGTGCTGATCATTCAATGCTTATAAGATGGATTGAATTCAGTCTAGTTCCTCTCGAATTATATTATATCACCTGTATTTGCAATGTAACAGTTCAGCTTCTCCTCCAGAAACTCCACATTTTGCATTATCAAGCAATCTCTGTTGCTTAAAGCCTCGTAATTTGACCAATTGAATCACAACTTGAGCACAGCAACTAATACCAACCTTTAAGTTACATTCTCGGCTGTCTCCTTGAAATACGTTTTGGGTTTTGGTCTGGTCTGTTATGAATGTCTTCACCTTGCACTAACATTTCCTAAGACGTACAAATACTGCCAGAGCTCCCTCGTCCTGCATTCACTTTGACATGGTGAGTCCAATCAAACTGCCTGTTTGATAAAACAGTATACAATATGTGGTTCATACTGAGACACTTTAACTCAGGCTTAATAACCGAAATTCAGTTCCTTGGAGTTGGAAACTAATTGGAAACTAAAAAGAACTGATCAAATAGCTCAGAAATGATAACCTAATCTGAGCTGAAAAATGGACAATCATTTCGAAGCAGGATTGCAGGGGCAGTGCCAGTTCACTCTTCCATACACACATTCACATAAATGCATCCTCTCATCGTTTTACATGTATCTGACAGTGATCCCAATTTCTGGGAGATAAATGAAGGTAACGTTTCAGGCTTGTGCTCTTTCGCCAGAATGGAGACATGTTCCAAATCTGACAGGCTTTGCACAAGCTAAAAGGAAAGTCAATGGGTGGAGGAGGGTGAAGCAAAAAAGGGATATATTCCACAAAGGAGCCAAACCACCACTTGGGGGGGAAAAGATCATTCAGCAGAGTTCACAATTCTTCTTTGCAGAAATCTGAATCCAAATGTTTTGGGGAACATCCACCAGTCTGAAAGTCAGAGCCGGGTTTCAATGGCAGAGTTTATTGCACAAAGAAATTCTGGAGCTCCGGGGAGAGAAAGACACCAACAGCACAGTGGTCAGCTGCGATTATTCTTTTGACCGGGAGCACATATCAAGATACTTTTATACATCTTGTGAAATAGTGGGTCAGTGATGAGATCATTGCCTTTTTAACATGTTTCGTTTATGGTAATCAGTGCAGAATCATTGATAGCTTCAATACATTCACCGTCAGTTCCAGCACAGCCTTCGTTGTTATCAGCGTAGTTGTTATTAGTTTAAGTGCAGACATTGTCAGTTTCAATGTCTTCACGGAAATCCATTGCTGCAGCAAAAGGTGCTAATTGCTCTTCCAGGGAAGGACGATTCCTGCAGCCCTGGCAATTAGCAACCTGTATTGTGTCTGCATCAAACTATTAGCATTTCTGTTGAAGATGTTAGCTGACAGTGTATGTTACTGATGCGTATTCTCTACCCCACCCACCTTAAACTAATCACCTAGGTTGTCATGATTTGGAGATGCAGGTGTTGAACTGGGGTGTACAAAGTTAAAAATCACACAACACCAGGTTATAATCCAACAGGTTTAATTGGAAGCACACTAGCTTTCGGAGTGATGCTCCTTCATTAGGTGATGAAGGAATCACCTAATGAAGGAGCATCGCTCCAAAAGCTAGTGTGCTTCCAATTAAACCTGTTGGATTATAACCTGGTGTTGTGTGATTTTTAACTTTGGACAACTAGGTTGTGAGTGCATTGTGCTGGCATTCTGGTGGCCCCAGGCAGTGACTTTATTTGCTCGGCCGTCTCTGTCCATATGTTGGTTTGGTGGCCATCTTATTTTTCAAGTTGCTGACTCATGGCTCAGCGGGCCATCTTGTGTGTCTGTGTGCCTTGTGTCACCCTGTCCAGCGCCATTTCCCACTCATCAATAAACTGGTTGTCAATAAACCTTTTTTGGAGCAATGACCATCCAATTGATAAAGAACAATTTACAAATATGAGTACCATGCAATTGTAAGTGATTTTAGCAGGCCTTTTCACTGGATATTCAGACAGGGCAAGGTTGTTCTAAGAGTCACTGTCATCATTTCAGTTTGGTGAATTTACAGACAGCCATCACAACAGATATTGTTATGTGGTAATGAATGGTGCAGCCCCATTGTTTTGAGAAGTTAAACTGCCGGGCACTGCCTGGGTCTTGTGCAAGAACCGAGAGTCTCAGACATTACTCCACAAATCTCAAGGGGTTTCTCTGGAGAGCTGTGACTCTGGCTGACCTGCCCGTCCCACAAGCTCAGATGCAATGTGGTTAGAGTTTTCTTTCATCTGCTTCCTCTCCTTTGGGAGAATGCTGGACATTCCACAAATGGGTTTTGCTCATGTTCAGTAACTGGGATGGAGACTGGGGTTACTTCTCTGGTGAAGCAGCTGAATTTGGATCTCCAGCCCTCTGTGAACCAGCAGCTGATGATCATACCAGAGACTGTGAGGAAGTGTGTTGCACACCAGTTCCTGCCTTGTAAACTCAGTCTATCTGGGCACAAGGAGAGACAAGAGGATGTCGATAGAATTTTTAAAATATAAATCAGCAGTGCAGGTGCAGCAAATGTGAAGTGCATAAGAAAGTACAGTCTGGGAGGTTGTTCAGGAGCATCAAGAAAAGTCAGAAAACTATTTTTAAAAACTAAACTCCAACCTCCGCAATGATCAGAACTGATCGTTCTGTTTCGACTCAGCCACTCACTTCCTTGCATTCCAACACTGTCCGCTGAGGGAGAAGGTTCAAACTCTGGGAATATAAGGCCTGAACACTAGATTACTTACAGTGTGGAAACAGACACTTCAGCCCAACAAGTCCACACCGAAACACAACCCACCCAGACCCATTCCCTACACCTAACACAACGGTCAATTTAGCATGGCCAATCCAGCTAACCTGCCCAGTTTTGAATGGTGGGACAAAACTGGAGTAAACACGCAGCCACAGGGAGAATGTGCAAACTCCACACAGAGAGTCACCTAAGGCGGGAATTGAACACAGGTCTCTAGTGCGGTAAGGCAGTATTGTTAACCACTGTGCCACCTAGAACCTGCATGTTTTGTCTTATCTCATAGACTGTACAAAATAAACAATCTGCTCTTTCCTGGATTGGGAGTTTAGCGAGAAACTCTCTCTTCTTGCTGTACGAACAAGACACACAGATTTCCTCCAGGGGAGACTCCAGCCCTGTTGTCGTCCCGAGTAAAAGACACACCTCTTCAGGGCAAGCTCAGCATAATACAGGCCAGACTTTTATTATGCATATATTAAGAAAAAAACATTTTGAACACTTGACAAACTGCTGTAAATTTTAAATAATATTTTACACTTTATCAAAAATGTTGCAATTGAGCAATTTAAATTTCAATGTTACCAACAAACAACTATTGAACAATCAGGTGGAATTTAGAATGGCATAAGACTTTAGGGAATGGAAAATCAGGTTTAGGCAATTCTCCATCTAATTCCAGCAACATCAGTGTATGCAATGATGGCTGTCTTCATTTGCAGCCTTAACTCACTCTCCCAGTAACTCCCATAAACTCTGACTCCAAATGTGTGCAGAAAAACTATTACACTGAACCATGAATCTCTTCAATGACTCAGCATCCACTGCTCTCAGATAATCAATGAACCTGCAAGGGAAAGACTCGTATTGGTCCAGAAAACCCCCATGTGCTTCACCACACACACACACACACACACACACACACACACACACACACACACACACACACACACACACACACACACATCCACACAGGCACAATTCCCTGCACTCTCCCAAACAGCCACTGCACCCACAGCCACAGCCACAGCCACTCACGAGCTGAGACCTTTGTTGTGGCAGAAAGAACTTCAGTCAATACCGTGTGTTCCTGAGACATTCTAAAATAAAATTCACACGACACTAGGTTATAATCCAACAGATTTATTTGGAAGCATTGTCTTTAGGTGTGGTTGTCTGTTGAGTTTCTCTTGAAAGCCAGTGTTGTAAATCTGGAGGTGAGCTGTCTGTTCCACACAAAGCAGTGTAACTAGTTTGGTCATTTTTCAAGTAGACAAATGAAGCATGACTGGGTGGAGTCAGACTTTCACAGATCCAAGGTTTCCACAATTTGCTTTCCCCGAGGAACCTTTCAAATACTGCTCACTCACTGAGGAAGCTCAGTAAGTACTGTAACCCTCTCTGTGACCTGTAAGACATGATGAACTCCCTCGCAAACCCCTTCGATACGGAAATAATTTCTGGTGATCTCCCTGTAAGTAGCATTTCATTCATGTTCACATATTGGAAACATGCACATTGCAGGGACCCTGAATGAACACGAAGACTCCTGGTGATAACCTGGAAATACTGACCCACGACATTGGGACAAATTTTAAATCATGACACACTCCCCTTTGATGCACTCTCGGTCCTCATGTACTGTTCTGAATAAGAGTCACGTCACGTGGACAGCACGGTGGTACAGTGGTTTACACTGCTGCCATATAGCACTAGAGACCCAGGTTCAATTCCTGCCTCAGGCGACTGACTGTGTGGAGATTACACACTCTCCCTGTGTCTGCGTGGGTTTCCTCTGGGTGCTCCGGTTTCCTCCCACAGTCCAAAACTGTGTGGATTAGGTGAATTGGGTATGCTAAATTGCTCCGAGTGTTAGGTGCAGAGGTAAACGTAGGGGAATGGGTCTGGATGGGTGCACTTCGGTGGGTCGTTGTGGACTTGTTGAGCTAAAGGACTTGTTTCCACACTGTAAGTAATCTAATCTGTTTCGGTCTTCATAAAAACCAGCAATCCAGCCAAATTTCGGCCGCATTTTCTGTTTTGGTTCCAATTTCCATCAACCACTGGATTTGTCTTAATTTTAGTAACATCATTCTTGACTTTTCATCACTCATCCAGTTTCTGCAACTCCTTTTCATCCCCTTAATATTGCAAACGTTCCAAGTCATTTTCTGGAATATAGTTAGTGATTCAGGCCATGAGGTGGAAATGATCACACATTCACAGGTATTTGAGTGAAGACATGTTTCATCATCTCAGTCACTCAGGCTGCTCTACAGTTCTGAGACAGTGATCCACTGTTCCAGATTCCTATTAGCGGAGACATCTGTGAACATCTTTCTGGGCAATCTCTTTGGTAATAATATACAGTTCAATGAGAACACCTCTTATTCACTTGAAATTTAGGATATCTAAATCTAACCCATTTAGTCCAACTTCACAAGCAATCTGCAGTCCCTGGGATGAGGCTGGTGTCCCTCTATTACAATCAATCCAATGCCAATGTGGACTTCCTTAAGTGAGGAAAATACACCTATACACCTGCACACCTCTGGCTTTGGGAGGTTCCACAAACTGTATTGATGGAAATCAAATAGCAATGAATACATCCATTTTCCAGGTGTTCAAGTCATTTCTTGTGTAATTTTGCAGACAAAGGAAATCTATGTTCAAGGGAGCATGCTCTGATGGGTAACATTCTGTTGAGGACAGCAACATGACCTTCTTACATTGTTTTATGTTTCAATCAAAATATTTAACAGAAAAGTTCCTGTACAATTCTGTTTTGTTTTTATAAACGAATTTGCTGATAACGTCATGCTAAAAGAAGCAGAACATGGAACGTTGCAGTACAGGAATGGACCCTTCAACCCATGATGTTGTGCCCAACATGATGCCAAATTAAACTAATCCCTTCTTCCTGCTCTCGGTTCCTGCATTCCTTGCAAATTCATGCAACTATCCAAAAGCCCCTTAGACAGCCCGATCATATCTGCCTCCATCAACACCCCTGGTATGTTCCAGACTCCTGCCACTCTCTGTGTTACCCCACAGATCTCATTTGAACTTACTCCCCAGCCCAATCCCCCACCACCTTAAATGTAGTATTAGACTTTTTCAAATCCGGGAAAAAGATGCTGACTGTCAACCCTATCTGTGCATCAAACAACGCCATACTAATTGTCCAAAATTAGGCTACACCTTTCCAAATGTGCAAAAGTCTTATCCTTTACAATCCTCTCTAATAGTTTTCCAAGCACCAATGTGAGAGTCACCAGTCCGTAGATCCCTGTTTCCCTTCTTGAACAAAGGAACATTAGCTACTTGCCAATCCTCCAAGACCTCTCCAGTGGCCAGCGAAAATAGAAAGATATTCCCCTGAGCCTCTGCCACTCCAGAGAAACCAAATTAAGATTTTTTGTTCTTGCCTCTCCTTATACTCATACTCTCTCATCCAGGCAACATCCTGGCAAACCTCTTCTGCAGCCTCTCCACAGCCTCCACATCCTTCCTGTAATATGACGACCAGAGTTGAACACATTACTCTAAATGCAGCCTGAATAAAGCCTTATAAAGCTGCAACATGACATCCTGGCTCTTATACACAATTGCACAACCAGTAAAGGGAAGCATGCCATATGCCTTCCTTAACCCAAACCCACTTTTATGGCCACTTTCAGGGAATTATGAACTTGAATCCTACGATCTCTCTGTACATCAATTCTGCTCAGAATCGTGCTATTAACTCTATAATTTCCCATAAAATTTAACTTCCCAAAATGCAGTACATCATACTTATCTTGGTGAAACTTTATTTGCCATTTCGCTGCCAATCTATATCCCGCTCATTTATATCCTTTGACAACCTCCTACACTATCGACAATTCCAATGATCTTCGTGTCATCTGCAAACCTGCTTATCGACATTTCTACCTAAGTATTTTTATATATTACGATCAGCACAGGTCCCAGTAGTGATCTCTGTAGAACACGACAAGTCACTGACCTGCAGCCTGATACACACCCTTTCATCACGATCTTCTGTCTTCTATGGGCAAGCCAATTCTGAATCAATGCAGTTAAGTCACCATGGATCCCTTGCACCTTAATCTTCTGGATGAACCTACCATGAGATACCTTGTCAAGAGCCTTACTAATATCCATGTAGACAACATACCCTGCTCCACTCTAATTTATCAACTTTGTCACTCCCTTGAAAAATTCAATTGTTAGTAAAATTTGACCTGCCCTGCACAAAGCCATGTTGACTGTCCCTAATGAGGCCTTGCTTTTCCAAATCTGCCTAAATCCTGTACCTAATAATGCTCTTCTCCAATGGCTTCCAAATCACTGACAAGATACTTGCCAGTCTGTACTTTCCTGAATTATCTCTCATTTCCTTCTTTAATTGAGGAACAAAATTCGTTAGCGTCAATCCTCCATGGCCTCTCCAGTGGCTAATGAGGACACTAAAGCATTGGTCAAAATCCCAGAAATGTCCTCTCTTGCTTCTCTCAATAATCTGGGGCAGATACCATCGGAACCTGGGCACCTATTCACCTTAATGTGCTTCAAGAGACCCAAAATCACTACTTTCTTTTCTCAAAATGCTCGAGCATATTAATATACTCCACACAAATCAGGATGTGTGGAGTGACTTTAGAGAACAGGGACTGAAGTAAAAAACCAATATGCCTTCGGTGATAATCTCTGGATCAATTCCAGTGCCACGTGCAGTGAGGGAAAGAACAGGATGGCATGGAAAATGAATACATGGCTAAATAATCGGTGCAGATGGCAGGAATTCAGAGTTTTAGATAATTGGGATTTTGTTCTGTGGCAGAGGTGAGCTGTTCAGGAGGGCCAGGCTGTGTCTGAAATTGGAGGTGGGGATCAAAACCTTAATAACCAGGTTTGCTAGTGCTGCAAGGGTAGGTTTTAATTAGGTTGGCAGGGGTGCGGGATCCTCAACAGCAGGGAGACACGTGCGAGGTTGGAGGGAGACACAATCAGAAACAGCAAGTTAAAGTGACTGGTCAGGCTGGGAAACGACCGGGAACTAGGAATGCCTGTTGGATTAAATTGCATCTATTTCAATGTAAGAGGGCTGACAGGTAAGCCGGTGTACTCAGGGTGTGTATAGGTATGTAGGACAGGGATATTACAGACATTACTATGGCTAAGAGAGGGACAGGACTGGGAGCTTAATGTGCCAGGGTATAAGTGCTTTAGGGAGGATAGAGGTGCTGGGAAGAGGGAAGGGGGTGTTGCACTTTTGATGACAACAAGTATCACAGCAGTAATCAGAGATAAAATAGCTGAAGGATCACCGAAGTCCGCTTTGTGGTTGGAGATATGAAATAAGAAGGGCGACTCGGAAGCTGGTAGCCATTCTGTAGAACTGCTGTGGACAGCTCTGCCTAACAGCCAAGGCATACCAGTGTTTCTTTGCCATCCCTGGCCAACTTATGTGGTGGAATTATCAGTTTAAAACCTTACAGATCACATATTTGTTCATGTTTGGGAATGGGAAGAATGCCAAAGGGAAAAGGAGCAAGCAAACAGCAGCAGGGAGGACCCTCCCCTGCAGCACCAAGCATACCAGAGACTGCAGCAGCAGCAGCAGCCTCTCCTGAAATCCCCGGGGACCTGACAGGCAACAGGAATTGGCTGCAGCGATGGAGAGCCTTACCTTGAAAGTTGTGCCTGCGATTGAGGAAATCTGTGGGGAGAATTCGTGTCCAGGTCCAACCTATCACATCCATGCTGCAGAAGCATGAGCAGGAGATCCAGAGCGTTGAAGAGAGGCTGGAGGAGGTGGAGGGTCAAACTAAGGCTTCGGAAGCTGCGATGGAGTCCTCATTCAGTCGGATCCAGGTGCTGGAGCGAGACGCGCGGGCCTTGTGAAACCATATCAATGATCTCGAAAATCGAGGTCGGAGGATAAATCTCTGAACTGTCGGGCTCCCTGAAGGTGAGGAAAGTGAGCAGCCAATCAGCTTCTTTGAAAGCTGGCTGCCGAAGTTTTTGGGCATTCACATCGAGTCCAGCAGGTTACAGATTGAAAGGGCGTATCGGGTAGTGCATAGGTCAGGTCTGGTGCAGCACCCCCGCCCGGTCCTAGTGCACTTCCATCATATAAGGACAAGCAAAAAGCCATAGAAGCTTCCAGGTCCCTGGGAAAAGATCCACAGGCACTGCTGTACAAGGGGTCAAAGGTCATGTTTTTTCAGGATTTCTCTGCAGCTCTAATTCGAAAGAGGAAGTCCTTCAATGAAGTTTAAAAAAGAGGCTGAGGAACCTGGGCATCGCTTATTCCATGAGATACCCTGCAGTGCTTCGTTTCAGCCACAAGGACTCAATTTATACATTTGGACACTTGAAAATAGACGGATTGGCCGAAGAATACAGGTAATGTTTTTTTCTCTTTTCTATCTTTCCCCGTATTTCCCCTTCTTTTTTTAAATTCCTTTATGTCTCCCTGATAATTTCCTGTTTGGAAAGGGGGGAAAATACTTTGGAATAAGTTGTTGCTTTTTTTAAATAACTGAATTTTCTGATGGGAAATTATGTGGATGTTCGTTGTTGTCTCTCCCCTTTTTTTGTTTGTTCTGCTTCTCCTTTAGTCACAAGTAGGGGTGACATGAAGCCAGGGATGGACGGAGTGCTCATCCTGACTTTGTCTTTTGTTCTAGGAGAAAGTGAGGTCTGCAGATGCTGGAGATCAGAGCTGAAAATGTGTTGCTGGAAAAGTGCAGCAGGTCAGGCAGCATCCAAGGAACAGGAAGATTCCTGATGAAGGGCTTATGCCTGAAACGTTGAATTTCCTGTTCCTTGGATGCTGCCTGACCTGCTGTGCTTTTCCAGCAACACATGTCTTTAGTTCTGTTGAGTTAAGGATAATCTGATTTTTTTTCTGGCCTAAGGCTGGGGCGCAATCCAGGTTTGAAGGAGCTCCGAAGGAGGGGAAGGGTAGGGGGAGTGCCCACTATGGGCAGGGGGAAGAGTCTTCATTCAAGGTTCCAAAATTGGTTTTCTTTGTAGATTTTTCGTAGCAATAGTTGTTTATAGTTATGATAGAGTAATTTTTGTATATATATTTTTTTGATCCTATGTATATTTATATAATTATCCTCTTTAAAATCTGATTGAAGATTTGTAGCTCGGGTATCCGTTGTTGTGGTTCTGTTCGCCGAGCTGGAAATTTTTGCTGCAAACGTTTCATTCCCTGGCTAGGGAACATCATCAGTGCTACTGATACCCACGCAACTTTATCACCAGATGCCTAAGAGATAGACCGAGGAACGAGGCCATGCCACAACCAAAAGGACTAGCCACTCTACCATACGTCAGGAGCGTCTCAGAACTGACAGCCAGACTACTGCGATCCTTAGGACTCATAACAGCACACAAGCCAACATCCACGCTCAGACAACAACTCACTAGAACAAAGGACCCAATACCCAACATGAGCCAAACTAACGTAGTTTACAAAATACCATGCAAGGACTGCACAAAACACTATATAGGACAAACAGGAAGACAGCTAACAATCCGCATCCATGAACATCAGCTAGCCACAAAACGACACGACCAGCTATCTCTAGTAGCCATACACTCAGACAACCAGCAACATGAATTTGACTGGGAAAACACCACTATCATAGGACAAGCCAGACAGAGAACAGCCAGAGAATTCCTAGAAGCATGGCATTCATCCCCAAACTCCATCAACAGACACATTGACCTGGACACCATATACAAACTACTACAGCTGAAACTGACACCCGGAAGCGGCAAGACCAAACCAATATAAATACCGGAAGAAACATCAAAGCAGCGCTTCACACAAGGCTCCAACAGCACTGATGATGTTCCCTAGCCAGGGAATGAAACGTTTGCAGCAAAAACTTCCAGCTCGGCGAACAGAACCACAATAAATATCCTCGGCGCTTTGTAAGTTGGGTTCTCCCTCTGGGGGGGTTCAAGGGTGTCTGAAAGTTCTTATTAAATGGTGTACCTGGAACATTAAGGGAAGTCATTCGCCTGTTAAAGGTAAAAAAAAGTACTTTATAGCCTTAGGAGGGAAAGGGTTGATATCTCTTTGTTGCAGGAAACCCATCTTGATGATGGGGAACACCTGAAATTACAACGGGGGGTTATGGCCAGGTATTCTTTTCATCCTTTACTACTAAAAGTAGGGGAGTGGCGGTACTTATCCAGAAAAATCTTCCGTTCACATTATTAGAGCAGGTGAAAGATGAGTAGGGACGGTTTGTGATATGTAATGCACTGATACATGAGGAGGAATGTGGCATTTTAAACGTCTACTGTCCTGTGGTGCATCCCCTCACATTTTTGATTTATGCTTTCTTTAAATCGAGTGCTTTTAGAACATGACATTATTATTGGGGGGATTTTAATTGTCTTTTGGATCTGACACTGGGCAGGATGCCTTGAGGACCCCCAGCTATTTGTTCGCAGGCCAAGCTGTTGGTTGACTTATTCGAGGAGTTGGGGCTGGTGGATATTTGGAGATGTCTTCACCCTACTGGCAGGGACTTCACCTGTTTTTCAAACTCACATAAATGTCACATGAGGATTGACCTCTTTCTGGTGCCCTCAGTCCTTCTGGATTCGGTTGTGGGTTGCAATATTGCGAATATAGCTATCTCTGATCATGCGGCAGTATATTTGGAGGTTCAGTCCAAGAGTGAAGGGCTAGGTTTGTGGCACTGACGTATAGACCCTTTTCTCCTTAAGGGAAAAGCTTTGTGGAATACATTTTGAAGAAGTTTCAGGAATTCTTGACTATCAACCCAGGCACAGCGAGTAGTCCGTCCATGCTATGGGAGACAGCTAAGGCCTTTGCTAGGGGATAGGCTATTTACTATTCGGCTAGCCAGAAACAACAGAAGGAGGAACAGCAGTGTGTATTGAGATGTGGTTAAAAGCCGTGGAGGCAGCACATTCTGGGCGGCCTTCGGTGACTGAACTACAGCGGATCACGGCCTTGAATTCAATACTGACACAAAATGCAAAGAAAGAACTTGCTTCTGCTCGACCGAGGCTGTTCAAATATGGGGATAGGCCTGGGAAGTACTTAGCATACCTGACTAGGAAAAAGCGTGCTCCCCAATCCATTACTGCAATCAGAGACAGCGCCGGGGTCCTTACATACGACACTAAAAACATAAATGAGGCTTTTCGGAGCTTTTACTCTGAATTGTATCAGTCTGAAGTTTGCGAAGACAGGAGGGCTAAAATTGAGATATTTTTTAAAAACCTTGACCTCCCGGGGTAACCTTGGAACAGGCCTCTCTCCTTAATGCCCCCTTGACAGTTCAGGAAATACAGTAGGCAGCTAGGTAACTTCAGAGTGGGAAAGCGCCTGGCCCTGATGGTCTTCTGGGTGAGTTTTATAAGGCATTAGTATAGATTCTGTCAGGGCTGATGTTGGAGATGTACAATCACTCCTATATGCATGAATGCCGACCACCATCTTTGAGAGAAACTAATATTTCTTTAATTCTTAAGAAGGGGAAGGTTCCTGAGGATTGTGCCTCGTACAGGCCCATGTCTCTATTAAATTTAAGGTTTCAAAATTCTGTCCAAGAGCCTGGATCTGAGTTTGGAAAAGGTGTTGCCCCATATTATGAATGGGGGCCAGATAGGCTTTATAAAGGACCATAGGTCCTCTAACAATATTAGAAGGTTGCTGAATATGGTCCAAGTTTGTCAGCAATGATCGACTCAGGGGTTGGTGATTTCCTTAGATGAGCATTTGAGCGGGTGGAATGGCTGTATCTTTTTTATGTCTGAGAGCAGTTTGGGTTGGGTGCAGTCCTTGCTAGGTGGGTGGAGGTTTTATATCGCCACTCTCTGACTGTGGTCATCACCAACGGTGAGAAGTCTGGAGATTTTAGGATTGCCAGGGGTAGTCGTCAAGGCTGTCCCCCTTCACTGTTGTCGAGGCCATTCGTCAGAACATCGACACAACCACTCCAGACATTTGGGGAATTTTAAGGATATGCCAGAAGTTGAAGGTGGTTCTAAGTTCCCTTTTAAGTGGTCACGGGCAAGGTTCTGGTCCAAGGCATTTTTATTAACCCCAAGTTATTTCGGACTAACTTTGCTCATTTGCTCCACAATGTTAGACGAGATCTCCAGAGGTGGGAGGCTCTCCCAATGTCATGGCTGGGCCGAATATCTCTCATTAAGATAAATGTTCTTCCTTGTTTGCTTTATCCCATGCGTATACTCACCATAATGTTTCTCAGGTCAACGCTGCGGAAGCTTATGGGGTGGTTTGGTTCCTTTGTCTGGAATCGTGGGCGGCCCCTCATCAAACTTATAAGTTGCAGTTGCCTCAAGGAGAGGGAGGGGTTGATTTCCCAGACACCCGAAGGTATCAATTGAGTTGCCTGCTGTCCTTTGTCTGCGATTGGGTAGATAATGATTTAAAATCAATATTGCTGGATATTGAGGCTTTTCAAGCAAAGTGCCCTCTTATTTACCTGTTGTTCATGGATAAGATGAGGACAGTTATGGACCACTGCCGGACCTCTGTTGTCATTTGTACAGTCAGGGCTTGGAGGGCGATGTGTCAGATTGAGGGTTGTTTATCCAAGACTTCGGCACTTACACCAAGAGCTGGCACACCAGGGTTCTGACTAGGGATGATGGACTCAGGGTTCAAACTATGGGCAGCGAGAGGAGGTTCTAGTTTGGGAGACTGGTTTGAGGGGGAGGTGATGATGTCTTTTGAGCAACTGATCTGCAAATACGGGTTACTCAGCAGAGATCTTTTCTGTTTCTTTCAGGTTAGGGATTTCATCCAGAGGAAGACTACGCTTCTCACTAAGCCCTATAAAACAGAGAGGTTATTGCTACGTTCCACAAGCACCCTTTTGGCGTGTGTCCTCTATTGCCTGCTGGGTGACAGGGCATGGCAGGATATTAACTGGTTATGTGAGGTCTGGGAGCAAGAGCTAAGATTGGAGAGCTCGTCTGATACATGGGAGAACATATGGGAGAATACACAAAAGATCTCAATCTGAAATGCGCTACGCAGTTAAAATGTCTGCACAGGACTCATCTGGCACCAGACCGACTGGCGAAATCTTAAAAAGGGGAATCGACAATGTGCCCCAAATGTAAAAAAAAGGTTGAGGTACTCTTAGCCATTGCTTCAGGACATGCCACAGGCTCCATGTTTATTGGAGCATTGTGGCGAGAGAGGTAGGGAGGGTATTGAGGACTGAAGTCAAAATAGACCCGATATCTTTCCTCTTTGGTCTACCGAATTTACCAGTTTTAGACGGGCATGGGAAGAAACTATTTAATATTCCTGCAGACTCTGCACGGAAGAATATTCTGATGAATTGGGTGTCTGAGAACCCACCCGGGGTTGCTGGGATGGCAGAAATTAATTATGGAGCGCATTCCCTTGGACTTTTTTACAAACATTGTCCACCACACAATGGACTATTTTTAAAAGACATGGCAGCCCTACTTGAGTTATTTGGGAACAGATTTGTCAGTTGAGTTAACTAGGGGGTTTGTTTACTGAGGTGGTTAGATTTGTCAAGCCCTGGTCCCTGGAGGGGTTCTCCTGTGTTAACCCACTTATATATACAATGCTCCCATTCCTCTGTTTGGGAGCTTTGCGCTGAGCATAGCTGTTCTGTATTCTGTATTTTGTTTTATATTTTTTGCTTTTTTTTATGTTGCTTTGCACAGTGTCAGGGTTTGTTTTGTATTAGAGGGTACAATAATAGTTAGGAGACAGTAATTGTATTGTTTTTGTGTTTGTTTTCATTTTATTATACTCATATTTGTTATCGATTGTATTTTTCAATAATTTTATGCTTGTAAAGTTAAAAAAATTGCTAATAAATATATTTACAAAAACAAAAGAAATAAGATGGGGAAGGTTACGTTATTGAGTTGTACTGTAGCTCCCAAATAGTCAACGGAATGAGAGGAACAAACGTGCAGAGGGACTGGGCAGACTTGCAGGATCAATAGTTTTGTCACTGTCAGGAATTTTAATTTTTCCAACGTAGACTGGAACTGCCATAGTATTAAATGCTTAGAGGGGTGAAATTTGTTAAGAGCATTCTGGAAACTTCCTTAAGCAATATATAGAGGGTTGTACTCACGTAGGGACAAATCACGAGAAGTAGAGCAGACAGGTGACGGAGGTGACAGTGGGGAGCATTTTGGGGCCAGTGAAATATTCCTATTAATTTTACAATAATTATGGAGAGGGGCAAAACTGGTTCACTGGTTCAGGTTCTAAACTGGTGCACTGCGAACTTTGATGGAATTAGACGGGAGCTTACAGGGGTTGATTGGAATAAATGTGTTTTCAGGCGAAGGAACATCCAGCAAGGGGAAGGCATTCAAAAGTGAGATGGTCAGAGTTCAAGGTCCACATGTTCCTGAGAGGGTGAAGGTCAAGGTTATCAGGAACAGGGGACGCTGGATGCGACTTTGACCAACAAAAAGAAAGGAGCCTTGGCTCAGGTACAGGCAGCTGCGATGAAGGGAAGCCCTGGAGATATAAGGGGGATCCTGGAGTTCACTGAAGAAGGATATTAGTAGAATAAAGCGTAGGGTAGCTCTTATTTGTCATTTCTACCATATACAACGGATACAGTTAAAACGATATAGCGTTCGTCTCAAACCGAGTGTGATTAATGGAAAGCAGCAACTGTATAATCGGGCATGGCATAAAGTGCATGAGAACTGCAAAACACACAAGTTACAGTCTAATGGAAGAATGATGGAGAATAGGATGATATTATGGATAATAATATTTTTCGAGCAGTATTATGAGAAAATGTCAGATGGGGAAGAGCTGAAAATGTGTTGCTGGAAAAGGACAGCAGGTCAGGCAGCATCCAAGGCGCAGGAGAGTCGACGTTTCAGGCATGAGCCCTTCTTCAGGAATGAGGAAGGTGTGCCAAGCAGGCTTAGATAAAAGGTAGGGAGGAGGGACTTGGGGGAGGGGCGATGGAGATGTGATAGGTGGAAGGAGGTAAAGGTGAGGGTGATAGGCAAGATTGTGGGTGGGGGCGGATAGGTCAGGAAGAAGATTGCAGGTTATAAAGGTGGTGCTGGGTTTGAGGTTGGGACTGAGACAAGGTGGAGGGAGGGGAAATGAAGAAACTGGAGAAATCTGTGTTCATCCCTTGTGATTGGAGGGGTCCTAGGCGGAAGATGAAGCGCACTTCGTCCAGCCGTTGTGTTGCTATGGTCTGGCGATGGAGGAGTCTAAGGACCTGCATGTCCTTGGTGGAGTGGGAGGGGAGTTGCAATGCTGAGCTACGGGGTGGTTGGGTTGGTTGGTCCGGGTGTCCCAGAGGTGTTCCCTGAAACGTTCCGCAAGTAGGTGGCCTGTCTCCTCAATATAGAGGAGGCCACATCGGGTGCAGTGGATGCAGTAAATGATGTGTGTGGAAGTGCAGGTAAATTTGTGGCAGATATGGAAGGATCCCTTGGAGCCTTGGAGGGAAGTAAGGGGGGAGGTGTGGGCGCAAGTTTTGCATTTTTGCATAACCGCAAGAAATGTAAGACTTGCGCCCACGCCTCCCCCCTTACTTCCCTCCAAGGCCCCCACCCCCACTCCAGCCTATCACCCACACCTTTGCCTCTATCTCCCTTTTCCAGCAACACATTTTCAGCTCTGATCTCCAGCATCTGCAGTCCTCACTCTCTCCTAGATGGGGAGGAGTCCAAGTTGACTCTGTTAAGGACCCTTCTGGCTTGGGGCAAGAAAGAATTGCGCAATGTGGCCGTGAGGGACCATATGTTCTGGTATCTTCTGTCAGATGGCAGCTGGGAGAATTGTTTTAGTCAGGGGTATGTAGAGTCTTCCATAGTGCTCTTAGCATTTCGGATGGAGCATGTTGAGTAAGTGTCTATAATGGAGGGAAAAGACACCCCTATGATCTTCTCAGATGTCCTCACTATCTGTTGTGGGTTCTTACGACCTGAGACAGTGCATTTCCTGAACCAGGCAGTGATGCAGCAGCTCAGAGTACTCTCAATGCACCCTCTGCAGAATGTGGTGAGGATGGGGATTGGAAGTGGGCTTACCTCAGCCTGAAAATGTGTTGTTGGAAAAGCGCAGCAGGTCAGGCAGCATCCAAGGAGCAGGAGAGTCCTTCCGGAATCAGCCTGCACAGAAAGTCGAGATACTGTTGGGTTTTCTTGTCTGTGGAGCTGGTATTGAGAGTGCAGATGAGATTCTCCACCAAGTGTACAATGAGAAATTTGGTGTTCTTCACAATCTCCACAGGGGAACGTCAATGTCCAGCAGAGAGTGATCACTCTATGTCCTCCTGAAGTCAACAACCATCTCTTTCATTTTGTCCACATTCAGAGACAGGTTGTTGACTCTTCACCAGTTTGTTATTTGCCGCACCATCTCTCTGTATGCTGACTCGTTGTTCTTGCTAATGAGACCCACTACAGTCATTTCACCAGAGAATGTGATGCTGTGATTTAACCTGTGCATTACTGCATAGTTATGGGCCAGCAGAGTGAACAGCAGTGCACTGAGCACACAGCCCTGGGGAACCACCGTGCTCCAGGTG
This sequence comes from Hemiscyllium ocellatum, assembly GCF_020745735.1. Lineage (NCBI taxonomy): Eukaryota > Metazoa > Chordata > Chondrichthyes > Orectolobiformes > Hemiscylliidae > Hemiscyllium > Hemiscyllium ocellatum. Next base: position 58,507,724 of record NC_083426.1, read on the forward strand.
ATGGTGTTGGAGGTGTTGTTCCTAATCTAGACAGATTGAGGTCTCCCAGTCAGGAAGTCCAGGATTCAGTTACACAGGTATCATCCAGTTATTTAGGCCTAGCAGACTCAGCTTTCCAATCAAGTGCTGAGGAATGATTGTTTTAAATGCAGAACTAAAGTCTGTGAACTGTGGTCTGATGTAGTTGTCATTGTTCTCCAGGTGGGTGGGGCCCAGTGGGTGGGTAGTGGAAATGGCATCATCTGTTGAGTGGTTGGGTCGATAAGTGAAATGTAGGGTTTCGAGTGAGCAGGACAGTAAGGCCCCCGGCCCCACATCACAAGCCTCTTGATGCACTTCATGGTGATGGGTGTAAGCACAACGGGGCAGTAGTCATTGAGGCAGGATGCTGAAAACCTGCTCAGCACAGGTATGATGGCAGTGACCTTGAAGCACGTTGGAACTGTGGCGCAACTCAGGGAGATAGAGACATCGAGTCATAGAGGTGCACAGCATGGAAACAGACCCTTCGGTCCAACCTGTCCATGCCGACCAGATATCCCAACCAAATCTAGTCTCATCTGCCAGCACCCTGCCCATATCCCTCCAAACCCTTCCTATTCATATACCCATCCAAATGCCTCTTCAATGTTGCAATTGTACCAGCCTCCACCACATTGTCTGGCAGCTCATTCCGTACACATACCGCACTTTGCGTGAAAAAGTTGCCCCTTAGGTCTGTGTTATATCTTTCCACTTTCACCCTAAACCTATGCCCTCTAGTTCTGGACTCCCCGACCCCAGGGGAAAGACTTTGTCTATTTATCCTATCCATGCCCCTCATAATTTTGTAAACCTCTATAAGGTCACCCATCAACCTGTGCATTTACTTCCTAATTTTGTGATTCAAACTTAATTAATGCTGACTACACGTCTCACCAGAAACAAAATTACTGGCCAATTATTGCATAGATGATATGATAGACGGGATGTTGAAGATGTCCTTGAGAACACCCTCTGAGTACTCTGCCAGAGATGTCTTCTGGTTAAGCAGACTTACATGAGTTGAATCTGCGTAGGGCTTTCCTCATGTTGGCCGTGGTAAGATACAGCACCTGGTCATTGGACGTGGCAGGGGGTAATTCCTCACTGTCACTTTGCTTCGTGTCTCAAACTGTGCATAAAAGTTGTTCAAAAGGAAGGAAAGGATCACCAGCAGAATCAGGCAATAATGTTCTGTGGTTTATGATGGCCTACATGCCCTTCCACATGCTCCGTGTATCACCGCTGTCCGGAATTCTCTGTGTATTCTCTGTGCACATGCACGATTTGCCTCAGGAGGGAAAAAAGGGGGATGATCTAGCCCTGGCTAAGGAGCTTAGGGTGAATCCAAACAAGTTTAAGTATATTAAAGGAAAAGAATAACTCGAGTGAGATGTGACCTGTCAAGGCCCAAAGTGAACATGTCTGTCTAGAACCTCAGGTGCCAGGCAGCTCCTCAATGAATATTTCTCCTCGATATTTACTGGGGAGAAACACACGGAGATTTGGGAATTTTGGTAAGTCAGTGGTCATATAATGTGTACAGTCCATATCACAGTAGAGGCGGTGTTGAATGTATTAGAATGTAAGAATTTGGAGAAAACTCCCAGTCCTGACCAGTTATACACAACAACACTGTAAGAGGTGAGAGGAGAAATTGCACGGGCCCTGAATAATATTTTTGCATCATTGTTAGCCACGGGTGAGGTCTCAGAAGATTGGAGAATAGCGTATGTTGTGCTTAACATCTGTGGTAGATAAATTACTTGGGAAGGTTTGGAGATAATATGCATGCATTTAGAGTCATAGAGACGTACAGCACGGAAACAGACCCTTCAGTCCAACTTGTCCATGCCGACCAGATATCCCAACCCAATCTAGTCTCACCTGCCAGCACTTGTCCCATATCCCTCCAAACCCTTCCTCGTCATATACTCATGCAGATGACTGTTGAGATTATACTAGCCTTCACCACTTTCTCTGACAGCTCATTCCATACATGTAGCACACTCTGCATGAGCAAGTTATGCCATAGGTCGCTTTTACATCTTTCCACTCTCAATCTAAACCTATGCTATCTAGCCCTGTGCTCCACCAGCCCAGGGAAGGGACTTTGTCTATTTATCCTATCCATGTCCCTCATGATTTTATCAAACTCTGTAAGATCACCCCTCAGCCTCCAATGCTCCAGGGAAAGCAGCCCCAGCCTATTCAGCGTCTCCCTGTAGCTCAAATCCTCCAGCCCTGGCAACATTCTTGCAAATCTTTTCTGAACCCTTTAAAGTTCCACAACATCTTTCTGATACGATGCAAATTAGAATTACACACATATTCCAAATGTAAACTAACCAAAGTCCTGTACAGCTGCAACATGACCTCCCAACTCCTGTATTCAGACCAATGAAGGAAAGCATACCAAATACCTTCTTCACTCTGCCATCTACCTGCAACTCTACTTTCAAGGAGATATGAACCTTCACTCCAACGTCTCTTTCTTCAGCAACACTCCCTTGGACCTTGAAAAGACAGGGTTTGATTAAGAGCAGTCACCATGACTTTGTGATTGGGAGATCATGCCTTCATCCATGTGTTAGATTTATTTGCTAAAATGACAAGAATGTTGACGAGTGGAGGGCGGTGGACATGGTTGAAACGGATTCAGTAAGGCCTTTGATAAGGTTCCACATGGTAGGTTGCAATGGAAAGTTAGATCGCATGGCCTTCAGGGGGAGCTGGAAAATTGGATACACAATTGTCTTGATTTTAGAAAGCTGAGGGTAATAGTTGAAGGCTGCTTATCGGACTGGAGGCCTGTGACTAGTGAAGTGCTTCAGGGATTGGTGCTGGGCTCATTGCTGTTTCTCATCGAGATCACTGATTTGGATGAGAATGTAAAAGGCACATTTAACAACTTTGCAGATGACACTAACATGGGTGGTATTGTGGACAGTGAGGGAGGTGATCATAAATTGCAGCAGGACCTTGATCAGCGCGGGAAGTGAGCCAAGAAATGATGAATGGAGTTTTATAAAGATAAGTCTGAGGCCTTGCAGTTTGGAAAGTCAAATCAAGGTAGGATTTCATGGTGAATGAGGTAGGGCCTTAAGGAGTCAAGTGAAGGACCCTGGAGTTCAGATGTACGGTTTTCTAAAAATATAGTCACATGTAGTGAGGGCAGTGAAGAAAGATTTGGGCACACTAGCCTTTATCAGTCTGGGCTCTGAGAGAAGAAGCTGGGAACTTACTTTGTACTTGTAAAGGATGCTGATGAGGCTGTACTGTTTTGGTCACCTTGCTATCGGAAGGATGTTATTAAAATGGAAAGAACGCAGAAGAAATTTGCAAGGATGTTGCTCAGACTCAAAGGTCCCGACTGGTTGGATAAGCTGGCACATGTTTATTGAGAGTGGAGGATTCTGAGGGGGCACCTTATAGAAGTATACAAGATCAGGAGACGCACGGTTAGGGTTAATGCACTCAGTCTTTTGCCAAGGGTTGGGGCATCGAAGACCTGAGGGCATCACGTTAGAGGGGAAGGAATCAAAGGACGACATACAATAACTGAGAATGAGAAAAATCAGTTGACTGAGAACTGCCTTGATTAGTGTAAAATGAAACTGGGAACGTTTGGCTTGAAAACCAAGTTGGTCAGGAAAAGAAAAATGGAACAACGGGCTCTCTTCAAAGAGAAGATGGTTTGAGTCTAGTTGAGGAATGCTCCCTCAAATAGGAAAGGCAGGGTTAACAAACCCAAAGCTCCCTGGGTGAGAGGGCGAGAGAATAAGATGAGAAAAAAGGGAGGAATGCTGAAGGTTCAGAAGGAAGGCGATAGAGCAGGAGGAGTAATAAGAAAACGGATAGCCAACATAAAATTATTCCAGAATCATCTGTGGGCACCTCATAGTGAGAACGCTAAACGATGATGTGAGCCTGACTCAACACTAGAAAGAGGATGTGTACCAAGACGAAGGGGTGGGGCTGAGTGTTAAATGAATAATTTCCCTCTGTCTGTACCAAAGAGGGAGAAGCTACCCAGGCCACGGTAACAGAGGAAGGTACTCTATCATTCATGATATATACAATAATAAAATCATTCATTAAGTTGTGGAATGAAGGAATATCAATGTGGATACAAATTTGACTGATTGTTAGGAAACTGAGAGGAGTCATCTCAATTTGTTTTCGAGCTGGAGGAGGATTTTCAGTGAAGTTCCACAGCAGTCAGTTTTAGGACACTCATTTATATTGATATGCATGAACAATCTATGTCTGGTGTGCAGGGATCCATTTTAAAGTTTACATTTGACATGAAACTTGGAGAAATTCTAAACGGTAAGGAAAGCAGTGCAGAACATCAAAAAGACATTGACAAGTTGGTAGGGTGATCAGAGAGATGGTGGATGAAGACCAGCACAGAGAAGCATAAGACAATACAATCTGCAAGCAAGAACATGAAAAGACAATACAACATAGGATTTAAAATCCGAAGAAGTGAAGTACTAAGGGGCCCATGTGCACAGATTAATAATGTTGGCAGGCCATTAAATCCAACTGAAGCATGCAGTGTTCCTGGTTTTTGAAAGACTGAATTAGAGAACAAGAGCAAGGAACATAGAACAACATAGAGCATAGAACATTACAGCGCAGTACAGGCCCTTCGGCCCTCGATGTTGTGCTGCCCTGTCATACTAATCAGAAGCCCATCCCACCTACACTATTCCATGTACGTCCATATGCCTGTCCAATGACAAATTAAATGCACTTTAACTTGGCGAATCTATGACCGTTGCAGGCAAAGCATTCCATACCCTTACTACTCTCTGAGAAAATTAACTACCTCTGACATCTGTCTTAACCTATCTCCCCTCACTTTAAATTTGTGTCCCCTCGTGTTTGCCCTCCCCATAATTGGAAAAAGGCTCTCCCTGTCCACCCATCTAACCCTTTGATTATCTTGTATGTCTCTATTAAGTCACCTCTCAACCTTCTTCTCTCTAACAAGAACAGCCTCAAGGCCCTCAGCCTTTCATTGTAAGACATTCCTTCCATCCCAGGCAACATCCTAGTAAATCTCCTCTGCATCCTTTCCAAAGCTTCCACATCCTTATAATGTGGTGACCAGAACTGTACACGAGACTCTAAGTGTGCCGTGCCAGAGCTCTGTACATCTGCAGCAGAACCTCTTGATTCTGGAACTCAATCCCTGTATTAATAAAGGCCAAGACACTGTATGCCTTCTTAACAGCCCTGTCAATCTGGGTGGCAACTTTCAGGGATCTGTGTACATGGACACCGAGATCTCTCTGCTCATCTGCACTCTCAAGAATCTTACCATTAGCCCAGTACTTTGCATTCCAATTACTCCATCCAAAGTTTAACACCTCACACTTATCCACAGTAAACTCCATTTGCCACCTCTCAGCCCAGCTCTGCATCCTATCTATGTCTCTCTGCAATCTATTACATCCTTTGTCACTATCCACAATCTCCACTGACCTTAGTGTCGTCCGCAAAATTACTAATCCACCCTTCTAAGCCCTCATCCAGTTCAGTTATAAAAATGTTGAACAGCAATGGACCCAACAAAGACCCTTGCGATATGCTGCTAGTAACTGGACACCAAGATGATCATGTTCCATCAACTACAGCCCTGTGTTTTCTTTCAGCAAGCCAATTACTGATCCAAAGTGCTATATTTCCCACAATCCCATTACTCCGCATTTGGTAAAATTGTCTACTGTGGGGAACCTTATCGAACGCCTTCATAAAATCCATATACACCACATCAACTGGTTTACTCTCATCTACCTGTTTGGTCACTTTGTCAAAAAACTCATTAAGATTCGTAAGGCACGACCTATCCTTCACAAAGCCGTGCTGACTGTCCCTGATCAGATTATTCTTTTTTAGATGGTTATAAATCCTATCTTTTAGAACCTTTTCCAACACTTTACCAACAACTGAATGAGACTCATTGGTCTGTAATTACCAGGGTTGTCTCTATTACCCTTTTAGAACAAGGGAACCATATTTGCTATCCTCCAGTCCTCAGGCAATATTCCTGCAGACAATGATGATTTGAAGATCAATGCCGAAGGCTCTGCAATCTCTTCCCTTGCTTCCGAGAGGATTCTAGGATAGATCCCATCCGGCTCAGGAAACTTGTAACCAACACTTGTGTGACATCAACTGGAGTATCATATGCAGTTCTGATGTCAAATTACAGGAATGATGGGAACACATTGTAAAATGTGCAGAAGTGATTTTGATCAGATTCCGTACAATATGGAAACATCCCTTCCGCCCAACAAGTCCTCACTGACCTGCTGAAGAGCAAACCATCAATACCCATTCCCCTATATTTACCCCTGACGAATGCACCGAACACGACAGGCAATTTAGCATTGCCAATTCACCTGGCCTGCACATCTTTGGATTGTGGGAGGAAACCAGAGAACCCAGAGAAAACCCACACAGACACGGGGAGAACGTGCAAACCCCACACAGAGGCGCGAATTAAACCTGGGTCCCTGATGCTGTGCCTGACCACTGAGCCACCATGTCACCTTTTACAGGAATGCTTCCAGGGATGAGCAACTTCCGTTGTGAAATCAGATTGTTGGTTTTGGAGAGAAGGTGGCTAATTGGAGATCTGATCGAGTTTTTCAAACTCATCGGCAGACTGAATTGAATAGATCGATGGAAATCTTCCCGCTTAAAAAGGAATAAGAATGAGAGAGTACAGATTTCAGGTGATATATGAAAGAAGAAAAAGTGATTTAAGTAAGAATATTTTCATTCAGTGAGTACATAGAAGATTGAACATTACAGTGAAGTATAGGCCTTTCAGCCCTCAAAGTTGCATCGACCTCAGAAACCTATCTGAAGCCATTCTAACCGACACTATTCCATTTTCGTGCATATGCCTGTCGAATAAACATCCAAATGCCGTTAAAGTTGGTGTCTCTACTACTGTACCATCAGTGCGTTCCACGCCCCTGCTACTCTCTGAGTAAAGAAACTACCACTGACATCTGCCCGATATCTATCACCCCTCAATTTAAATCTATGTCCCCTCGTGCTCACCAGCACCATTCAAGGAAGAAGGCTCTGACTATCACGTCTCATATAAGTCCACTTTCAATCTTCTCTATAACAAACGCAGCCTGAAGTCCCTCCATACAAGGCAACATCCAAGTAAATCTCCACTGAACCTTTCCAAAGCTTCTACATCCTAGCTATAATGCAGTGACCAGATCTGTACTCAATACTCCAAGTGCGGCTGCGACAGAGTTTTGTACAGCTGCAGCACGGCATCATGGCTCTGAAACTCAATCCTTCTACCAAAAACGCTAACCTACTGTATGCCTACTTAACAAACCTATCAACCTGGATGGAAACTTTCAGGGATCTACGTACACAGACACCGAGATCTCGCTGTTCATCTACACACCAAAAATATTATCGTAAGCCCAGTACTCTTTATTCCTGTTACTCCTTCCAATGTGAATTACCTCACACTTTTCCACATTAAACTTCATTTGCCACCTCTCAGCTAAACACTGCTGCTTATCTATGTCCCTTTGTAACCTACAAAATCCTTTGTCGCTATCCACAACTCCACCGACCTTACTGACATCCACAAATTTATTAACCAATCTGTGTCAGCCCTCATCCAAGAGAAAGTGAGGACTGCAGATACTGGAGATCAGAGCTGAAAATGTGTTGCTGGAAAAGCGCAGCAGGTCAGGCAGCAGATTTCTGAAGAAGGGCTCATGCCCACAACGTTGAAGCCTTCATCCAAGTCACTAATAAAAATGACCAACAGTAGATTAGATTAGTTTCCCTACAGGGTGAAAACAGACCCTTCAGCACAAACTAGTCCATACCAACTCTCTGAAGTGTAACCCATTCCCCCTAACTAATGGATCTAACTCTATGGGCAATTTAGCACGACTAATTCACCTAAACTTCACATCTCTGGACCGTGAGAGAAAGCCAAAGCACCGGGAGGAAACGCACACAGACACAGGGAAAATGTGCAAACTCTACACAGACAGTCACCTGAGGCTGGCATCGAAGCTGGGTCCCTGGTGTCGTGAGGCAGCAGTGCTAACCACTGAGCAACCATGCCACCCTAGTAGCCTCAAAACAGATCATTCCGGTACGCCATGAGTAACTGAACTCCAGGCTGAACATTTTTCATTAGCCGCCAGCCTCTATCTTCTTTCAGCTAGTCAACTTCTTATCCAAACTGCTAAATCACCCTCAATCCAATGCCTCCATATTTTTTCCAATAGCCTACTATGGGAAACCTTATCAAATGCCTTACTGAAATCCATGTACACCAAATCAACCGATTTAATCTCATCCACCTGTTTGGTCACCTTTTTGAGTAACTAAATAAGGTTTGTGAGGCACAACCTACCAGGAACAAAACCGTGTTGACTCCCCTATTCAATTTATTCCTTTCTAGATTATTTTAAATCCTTAACCTTATAACATTTCCAATACTTTACTCAGAACCAAAGTAAGGCTCACTGTTCTGTAATTACGAAGTTTGTTTCTTCTCCCCTTCTTGAACAAGGGGACAACATTTACTATCCTCCGGTCTTCTGCCTCTATTCCTGGAGACAATGGTGACATAAAAATCAAAGGCAGAGGCTCTGAAATCTCCTCACTGTTTCCCCCCAGAGAAACCAGTGGGCCAGGAGATTTATCTATTTTCACGCTTTCCAGAATTGCTAACACCTCCTCCTTATGAACATAGAACATAGAACAATACAGCACAGATCAGGCCCTTTGGCCCCCACTGTTGCGCCAACAGCTCGCCCCCCCCCCCTACATTATCCCATGATCATTCATGTGCTTATTCAAGAATTGTTTAAATCTCCCTAATGTGGCTGAATTAATGACATTGCCAGGGAGGGCATTCCACGCCCTTACCACCCTCTGGGAAAAGAATCTGCCTCTGACATCTGCCTTAAATCTATCACCCCTCAATTGGTAGTTATGCCCCTGGTACAAGCTGACATCATCATCCTCGGAAAAAAGACTTTCACTGTCTACCCTACCGAATCCTCTGATCATCTTGTATGCCTCTATCAAATCACCTCTTAGCCTTCTTCTTACCAATTAACTCATCCAAGTCTCTCACCCTTTCCTCATCAGACCTTTTCCAATGCTTCCACATCCTTCCTTGAAATATGGCGACCAGAACTGTACACAATATTCCAAGTGCAGCAGCACTAGCATTTTGTATAGTTAAAACATATTGTGTCTCTTGAACTCAATCCCTCTACCAATGAAACTGCACACACTGTATGCCTTCTTAGCAGTACTATCAACCTGGGTGGCAATTTTCAGCGATCCATGAACATAGACTCCAAGATCCATCTGCACATCCACACTACCAAGAATCTTTCCAGTTACCCAGTACTCTGCCTTCTTGTTTTGCTTTCCAAGTGCATCACCTCACATTTAGCTGCATTGAACTCAATTTACCTGCTCTCAGCCCAATTGTGCAGTTTATCCAAGTCCCCTGCAACCTGTAACATTGTTCCACACTGTCCACTACTCCACCAATTTTAGTGTCATCTGCAAATTTACTAATCCATCCACATATGCCTGCATCAAAGTCATTTACAAAAATGACAAGCAGCAGTGATCCCAAAAACAGATCCTTGTGGCACACCACTAGTAACCGGACTCCAGAATGAATATTTTCCATCAACCACCACTCAATGCCTTCTTTCAGAAAGCCAGTTTCTAATCCAAACTGCTAAATCACTCTCGGTTCCATATCTCTGCATTTTCTCCACCAGCCTACCATGTGACACCTTATCAAAAGCTTTACTGAAGTCCATGTATACTGCGAAAACTGCCCTACCCTCTTCTACATGTTTGGTCACCTTCTCAAAAAACTCAATGAGGTTTGTGAGACACAACCTGCCCTTGACAAAACCATGTTGACTATCTGAAATCAAATTGTTGCTTGCTAGATGATTATAAATCTTATCTCATATAATCCTTTCCAAAATCTTTCCTACAACAGAAGTAAGGCTCACTGGTCTATACTTGCCTAGGTCATCTCTACTGACCTTTTCGAACAAGGGCACAACATTTGCAATCCTCCAAGCCTCTAATACGAAACCTGTAGATAATGACGACTCAAATACCAAAGTCAAAGACTCTGCTATCTTCTCCCTACCTCCCCAGAGAATCCTCGGATAATTCCCGTCCGGCCCAGGGGATTTGTATACTTGTACTCCTTCGAGAATGGATAACATCTGTTCATAACTGACTTTGACCCTTTATAGTCTAATATCTCGTATCTCCTCCACAATATTCTCCTTTTCCTGAGTGAAAACTGATTAGAAATGTTAATTTAACGCCTTTCCTATCTACATACTCAATTTCCCACTTCTGTCTTTGAGAATTCCGTCTGTTCTTGTAGCCTTTATTTCAGTCCTTGGACCTAGTACATTGAATAAGAGTTTTAATGCCAATAATGATCATTTGGAAGGAGTTGTGGAATCAACACAGCATAACAATTTCACAATTTAAATCAAGATTCATTCACGTCAGTTTCTGACTTGTCTGGAATGATAACATATAATTTAGGATGTGGCAATTACAGAATAAGTTGTGTTGAATAACTTCATACACTTTTTTTTCAATCTGTTAAACTGTAGTCTTCAAAAATCCACAGTATTCTTTGCGTGGACTTCAAAGACTCTCCCAAAGTTACCTTCATGGAGACACAGAGTCATACAGCATGAACACAGACCCTTCAGTTTAACCAGTCCATTGCTGAATATAATTGCAAAATGAAGTAGTACCATCTACCTTCTCCTGGCCCATATCCCTCTGAACCTTTCCTATTCACGTACCTATCCAAATGTCTGTTAAACTTTGTAATTTTACTCACATCCACCACTTCCTCAGGAAATGCATTCCATATGCAAATAACTTCCAAACCTTCCCCCTTTTAGCTAAAACATATGGTCCCTGGTAATTCATATTTCTCCCCTGGGAAAAAGACTCCAACTATCCATTCTATCTATGCCTTTGATAACTTTGTAGACATCAATTCACTGATGCTCAAGTGAAAACAAACAAAGTTGTCCAATTTCTCTTTATAGCTAATATCGGCCAAACCTGATAACATCCTGGTAAACCTTTTTCCATCCCCACATCAACACTTCCATATCCTTCTGCTGCTGTGACAACCAGTATTGTACACAATATTGCAAATGTGGTCAAACTAAATTTCTATACAGCGGCATCATGACCTGCCAATTTCTTCCATATGCAAGTTTGCCATAAGGTTTCTTGACCACCCTATCCACCTGAGTTGCCACTAACAGGGAACTGTGGACCTGAATACCTACATCCCATGGATGTTGATGCCATAAGAGTTTTTCCATTTACTCTATTCTTCTCTGCTGCAACAGAACTTCCAAAATGCATTCCTTTTCAATTATCCAGATTAAAGTATATTTCTCCTTTACTCTATCCAAATCTGCAGCCTATCAATATCCTGCTGTATCATCTTCCAATCATTCTCACAATCCACAACTCCCCCAGTCTATTCACGGATTTCCATTTAGAAAAAGCAATTCTGTAATCATCTTACCAACTGACAGCTCGCCCCATTTGACTTCACCTACTGTATGAACCTGCCCTAAGACATCATACCAAAGGTCCATATGACCAACAAAAAGTTCCGCATCAAACTTCTTAATCACTTTCTCAACTTATTCAATCATGTTGTGAGTAACAACCTTCCCCACAAAATGTTATATTACTTATTGCTCATAAGTCCATATTTTTGCAAATGCGAGTCTTTTCTACCTCAAAGAATCTTCTCCAGTAATTTCCCTACTGCTGACGTAAGGCTCATTGAGCTGAAATTCTTTGGATTATCCTTGTTGCTCTTCTTCAGCCAAAGAACAACATTTGCTGTTCCCCAGTTCTCTGGAGCTTCTCCTGTGACTGAAGAGCACACAAAAAGTGTGTATAAGGCCCCAGAAATGTATTCCCTCGCTTCCCTCAGTATTCTGGGATTGATCCCATCATTTCCCGATGAAGGCCTTTTGCCCGAAACATTGATTTTCCTACTCCTTGGATGCTACCTGTCCTGCTATGCTTATCCAACAATTCTCTGATTTAAACCCTTGATCCGATCATATCCTAGAGACATGTCTGCATGAACGTTTTTCAAAACTCCCAGCACATTCTCCATTTTTCCTTTTGAAATGCTGTAGAATATTAAATATACCTCTCTTGAGTGACTATCCCCAGTGTCCTTTTCCTTTGTGAATACCGATGCAAAGTTTTTATCAAGGACTTCAACTACTTCCTTTGGCTCAGTGCATTAGGTCCTTCCTTTGCCCTTGAGTGGATCAACTCTTTCAAAGAGTGCGGTGCTGGAAAAGTACAGCCAGTCAGGCAGCATCTGAGAAGCAGGAGGGTCGATGTTTCAAGCATAAGCTCTTCACCAGTAAGGTTACCTACTCTTTCACTGACTACCCTCTTCCACACGATAAACGGGCTTGGGATTTTCCTTAATCTCATTTGCCAAAGTTAAAAATCACGCAACATCAGGTTATAGTCGAACAGGTTTAATTGGAAACACACTAGCTTCTAAATAAACCTGTTGGACTATAACCTGGTGTTGTGTGATTTTTAACTTTGTTCACCCCAGTCCAACACCAGCATCTCCAAATCATGACTATTATTTGCCAAAGACATTTTATGGTGCCTTTTTGCCCTCTTAACTTATTGTTTACGTGTTTGCTTTTTAAAAAAGTTTTGCAAGACGTCCTTCTTCAGTTTCCAAACACTCACATGTGCCTCTTTTCTCTTTTTGTCTGAACTCAATATCTCTTGACTTCAAAGTTTCCAAAACCTTGCCATCTTTACCACTCTGTCTCGATTAACAGATCTCATATTCCTAAATGCACTAAAATCGAGAAAGGTCTGATGAAATTCTCAGATAATTCCTCCACATTCATCACGATGGTCCACATTAGATTAGATTAGATGACTTTACAGTGTGGAAACAGGCCCTTCGGCCCAACAAGTCAACACTGACCCGCCGAAACGCAAACCACCCATACCCCTACATTTATCCCTTACCTAACACTACGGACAATTTAGATGGCCAATTCACCTAACCTGCACATCTTTGGACTGTGGGAGGAAACCGGAGCACTCGGAGGAAACCCACGCAGACACGGGGAGAATGTGCAAACTCCACACATTCGCCTGAGGTGGGAATTGAACCTGGGTCTCTGACGCTGGGAGGCAGCGGTGCTAACCACCGTGCCGCCCACACTGTGCCACCATGCCGCCCATTGTTGATATCCCATTTAGCTTCAATCCAAATTAAGAACCATGTACAAATCTTCCACATCGACATGGGATTTCTACTGTTTGCATTTTATATTTCATACTTTACTTCTTATCATTCTCTGTATTGAAAAGAAATCTGCTAAAGATCGCTTGGTGATCCTTGCCAGGACCAGCTCACACACTGACTGCTTATTCATTTCCTTTTGGTTTGTAACCCTCCACATTCCACACTCCTCTGATGTACTGAGTTCCTATTGTCTGACACAAACATTCCTTTCCTGTCTTTATATTTATGGACTTCCAGCAATCTCTGGATTTAGCAGCATGACCCTATTTAACTTTGTTGGAATGCATTTTCTCAGAATCACTTTAATTCCCTCTCATAATTCCTGCGACTGTTCTGAATCAGATTTACCTTTTTGTTACTATTTCCTGTTCACTTGAATGAAATCTCTTCTCAGTTTAGAAAAATTAGACTGAGTCTAACTAAAACTCAAAATCTGGGTCTAGCTTTGCACTTCACAATAGTTACGTCAGAATCAAACCAATTATGATCAATACTCCTAATTTTTTTTTCCTTTTTGCTCGAGATGATCGTGGGAATGAGTGCACAAAGTGCTATCTAAGGTGTGCCATAGTGTGCACGTACCTGGTGCTGAGTATTAGTGGGGGAGAGAGTCAGTGCTTGTGGATGGGGACCAATCAAGTGATTGTCTCAAACTGTTTGCATACTATTGGAGCTGCACTCATTCAGCAAAGTGGACATTCTACCATCATGTTCCACACTTGAGCCTCAGAGATGGTGGACAGGTTTTGGCAAGACAGGAGAAAAATTACTAGCTGCAGGATTCCTAACTTCGGTTCTGGTTTTCACACTAGAACAGCTGTTGCATGAACCTCAGAATGGTCGTGCTATTGGATTCAGCAATAGTCCTGTCATTGGATGATAAATGATGATGGTGAGCTGGTTTATGATGGCCATTGTCTCACATTTGTGCAACACGAATGCTCCTTGACATTTTTCAGCCCAAGCCTGGCTCTTGTCGAATTATTGCTGCATTTGGTCCGCAACATATTTTGTGGTCATAGGAGTTTGGAATTCTGAAATCATGAGTGAACTTCATCACCACTGACCGTATGAAGGAGGGAGCTTGAAGATGGGTGGTTTTCCCACATGCCTACTGATTTTGTCCATCTCGCTGGTCGTGGAGTTGGAAGGTACTCTCCAATAAGCCTTGGTGCAGTTCAGCTTGTGGAAGATATACACTGCAACTACATAACCCTAATTGTGGAGGGGATGGACTTTTGTGGAAGTTATAGCAATCTTATTAGAGGTTTTTCTTACCCTCGGTTGTTCCTGGGACATAATATATCTCAGACTTTGAGGACAGGATTTGGAGCGTCAGCAGGTTAATTACTCACTGCAGAATTCCTAACAACTGAACTGCTCTTAAAGACACCGTTATTTATATGGATAGAACAAGGATAATTTTTGGTCAATGATAATATCCAGGATGCTGATAAATGCTAAGATGAAGACTCTATCATGGTGATGCTACTGAAATTCAACAAAGGATGGTTTGGTTCTTTCTTGTTGTATTTGCCTGGTGTTTATGTGGCATGAATGTTCTTTGCCTTTTGTTACACCAACCCTGGATATTTCCCATGTCTTGTTGCATTTGAACCTGTTTTAGTCTCTGGGGAATGGTAAAATTCGTGAACATTCCCACGTCTGACCTTACGATGGAGAGGATGTCATTGCAGCAGCTGAAGATGGCTGAGCCTCGGACATTCTATTTGCTGAGGAACGCCTGCCGAGCTGTCTTGGTGTCAACTTACTCACACTAACAACAATTTTTTTTTTGCTTTGGATTAATCCAAGTAGCAGAGAGTTTCACCCAGATTCCGATTAACTATAATTTTACCTGGTCAGCTGTCATGGGGTCAGAAGCTGCGTGGTTATGTCACAACACTGACTGAATGTCACTGAGCAGGTTATTGTTGATTGATCACAATATAGCTGACACCTTGCTTCACGTTTACATGGCAGCCTGTACACTGATGGATCAGTGACTGGCTGCAATGCAAGAACCCTGCTTTTTGTCTGCAGGACATACTTGGCAATTTTCTAGGAGAATGTGAGGACTGCAGATGCTGGAGATCAGAGTTGAAAATGTGTTGCTGGAAAAACGCAGCAGGTCAGGCAGCATCCAAGGAGCAGGAGAGTCAACGTTTCGGGCATGAGCCCTTCTTCAGGAATCATTCCTGAAGAAGGGCTCATGCCCGAAACGTTGATTCTCCTGCTCCTTGGTTGCTGCCCGACCTGCTGCGTTTTTCCAGCAACACATTTTCAGCAGATCCTTGGCAATTTAACAATTTAATGGCAGATGTCAGTGTACTTGTTGGAATTTAACAGCTTGGCTCGAGATGTAGCAATCTCTGGAGTTAATTGGTTGTCAGGGCCCAGTGCTACCACAGTCTCCAGTGTCTCCAGTCATTTCTTGACATCACATGGAGTGAACCAAGTTGTCTGAAGATTGACATCTTTGATGCTGGTGGCCGCTGAAGGAGACAAAAATGGAGCATGTGCTCAGTCCTCTCAGCTGAAGATTATTACAAATGCAGCAGTTCTATTTTTTCCCTGATGACTGTGGTCCCTGTAATTGGGGATTTCATTGTTAGAGATCAGCCTTCACCTCCAATGGACTCTTTCATTATCCACTATCTTTCATGACTACATGTGGCAGGACTGCAGAGGTAGATCTGAACCATTAATTGTTGGATTGCATAGCTCTTTCCATCACTGGCTGCTAATGCTGATTTGTAGCTGAAAACAATAAGAGCTTCTCCACGTTGTCATCTCATATCTTGGCCTGGCTGCTGCTGCTTCCAGCATGTCCTTCTGCACTCTGCATTTCTGCCAGGGTAGATCTCTGGCTTGATGATTGCTGTAGTGTGGCTGTGAGGTTGCAGACTGTATGCGTCGTGAAGAGTATAAAAATGTGCTGTTGGCAATGGTCATGGAACCTCATGGAAGCCTGTTCGTTAGTTGCTCGATCTGTTTGAAGTCTGTCCCATTGAGTACAGAGTATGGTACGTAACATGGTGGGAGGTCTATAAAATGTGAAGATGGCACTTCTTCTTCACAAGGACTGTTCAGTGGCTACTCTTACCTCTATATTAAATCGAGAGATGCATCTGCAGCAGGCAGATTGGCGACGACGTGGTCAAGTATATGTTTCTCTTTTATTGATTCCCTCATAACCTGCTGTAGAGCAGTATCGCAGCTGCAGGATCTGGCATCAATGCTGAGCACTATATTGACTACAAACCAAGGAGTTGCCTCATCTGCCTGAATCTGTCCTGATGTGGAGGTACTGATACTGAGCTGTGTTAGGCAGGAAAAATCACTCAGCACCAGGTTATACTCCAACAGGTTTATTTAGAAGCATAAGGTTTTGGAGTGCAGTTCGTTCATCAGATGGTTGTGGAGCATAAGACCATAAGACACAGAATTGATAGCAACGGATTATAGTGTCATGCAACTGAAATGATATATTGAACAAACCTGGATTGTTGTCAAGTCTTTCAACTTTTAGAATGGGTTCAGGTTTCAGTTCATTAATAGGCAACTAATATGTAACAATGTCCTGTCAGTGAGACAGAACCTACCAGAAAGGATGGTAATGTTGCCTGGAACATAGTCCTATTCAGAGAATCCAGCTTTACTTACAATGCCTGACTATTGCTTCATTCGCCTGTGGGAAATATACAGTAGGTCACTTTTACATTTTGCATAACGAAGAGCAATATCACTTTATTTCTTACATATGTTGAAGCAAATCAAACATCATTGTTTTTCAGTTGAAAACAATTGAAGTGAACAATAATTAAATTATTAGATTACACACCTGCTTCTTTCACAATTCAATGACTGCAGTAAAGAGCTGATATATGTTCAGATCCGTGAACGCACTATCTTTCAGTTAGCAATGCTGTTGGAAATGGCTTTGAAAATGAAAACCTCAATTCAGTCACCGTGATACCGGGCCTCACCACTACCTGCTATCTCCAAAATCTGTCTAGAGAGCTTCCAAACTGGAGTTGGATAGTTATTCACACAATCCCTCACAACAGAACAGCTAGAGACATACCTGAACAACAGGAAAGTGCAAGGGGCATACTGGCAAATGAGTGAGCACAAGGCTCAGTGTTGTTCCAAACATTTGTAAAAGTGACCGGCCAACAACCATGTCTTGTAATTTTATCTGTTCTGGTGCACCGCCTAAACTTTGTAAATCTGTACCTTGGACAAGATCCTGTTCGAAGGTATTCTAAAAGTGATGGACCCCTGTAGCACATGGTGTCTTACATCGAATCATGTCGATAAACAATGTCCAGTATTTGTCAGCTTCACAAAGTCAGTATCTGAACAGAATTTACAGCTACATGGATGGCCAGCAGAGTCCCAGCTGACATCGTTGTGTGTGGCCCGAGATGATAGAAATGTTTTCAGCATTGCTCAACTATTAACAGCAAAGTCTCATTATTGAAGCTCCAATATCCTTGGATAATTTCCCTTTTTAACTGTCCAATAAGCACAAATCTAGCCATTTAGTCAGTTCAATTTAATGTTAACAATATAATGCAAACAGTGGACACACACACAATGAGGGACTTTGAAATGACGAGTCTTGTTCCCACACACAAGATCAAATTATTATTCAGTGCAAGGACTTTGAAAATATATAATTATTTTTCCCTGGTGCTAACATCGTATTCATGACAACAACATCACTTTGTGTCGAAGTCCAGATATGAGAATATTTTCAATTGCGTCTAGCTATCTCACAGCTCAGTCATCTGGTTTGTGAATGTCAGTGACTGTTGAATGTTAGGTATGGAGGGCATGCCTCTGAAAGACTGACAGATTGTTCCAAATACCATATCCCTTCAGCTGTTCACAGCAGGTAAGGTACTGCCTGGACCCAATTGCCTGCGCTGACAAACCTAAAATTCCATTTCCAGCATTGGTTATGTTTGTACAATATTTTCCATTCTAATTTATTCATGGAATGTGGTTGGGCCGGTATTTATTGCTCTGGTTGCCCTTGGCAAGGTGGTGCTGAGCTGCCATCTTGAACTGCTGCAGTCCATGTGCTGTAAGTAGACCCACAATCCCATTGGAGAGGAACATAAAATAGTGATGCTGAAGGAACAGCAATATACTTCCAAATCAGGATCATGGATGGAGTTAGAACATAGAACATAGAACAATACAGTGCAGAACAGACTCTTCGGGTCCCGATGTTGCGCCGATCTGTGAACTATTCTCAGCTCCACCCCTACCCCAAAATATTCCACGTGCTTATCTAAGGATTGTTTAAAGCTCCCTAATGTGGCTGAGTTGACTAAATTAGCAGCCAGGGTATTCCATGCCCTTACCACTCCCTGCGTAATGAACCTGCCTCTGACATCTGATTTAAATCTATCACCCTCAATTTGGAGTTATGCCCCCTCGTACACGCTGAACGTCATCATCCTTGGAAAAAGAATTTCATTGTCTACTCTATCTAACCCTCTGATCATCTTGTATGTCTCCATCAAAGTCCCTCTTTGCCTGCTTCTTGCCAATGAGAACAGGTTAATGTCTCTCAGCCTTTCCTCATAAGACCTTCCTCCACACCAGGTAACATCCTGGTAAATCTCCTCCGCACCTTTTCCAATGCTTCCTCATCCTTCCCGAATTATGGGGACCAGAACTGCGTACAATATGCCAAGTGTGGCCGCTCCAGCATTTTGTATAGTTATTGCATGATATTGTGGCTCCGGAACACAATCCCTCTATGAATGAATCCCTCTATGCCTTCTTAACAGCACTATTCTCCTGGGTTGCAACGTTAAGGGATCTATGTACATTGACTCCAAGATCCTTCTGCACACCCATGCTACCAAGAATCTTTCCATTGACCCAGTACTCTGCCTTCCTGTTATTCTACCCAAAGTGCATCACCTCACATTTAGCTGCATTGAACTTCATTTGCCACGTCTCAGCCAAATTCTGCAGTTTATACAAGTCCCCCTGCAAGCTGTAACATTCTTCCAGACTGTCCACTACTCCACTGACTTTAGCATTGTCTGCAAATTTATTAATCCATCCACCTATCCCACCTATTAAAATGACAAAAAGCAGTGATCCCAAAACAGATCCGTGTGACACAACACTAATAACCAGACTCCAGGCTGAATATTTTCCATCAACCACCACTCGCTGCCTTCTTTCAGAAGCCATTTCTAATCCAAACTGCTAAATCACACTCAATTTCATGCCTCTACATTTTCTCCAACAGCCTACCGTGTGGAACCTTATCAAAGGCTTTACTGAAATCCATATATACCACGTCAACTGCCCTACCCTCATCTACATTTTTGGTCACGTTGTCAAAAAACTCATTGTGGTTAATGAGACGTGAACTACCCTTGACTATCTGCTCCAGGCAATCCCGTTCAATCCAGGCAAATGTCTGGTGACACATTTTGGAAGCTACAATTCAAGAGCAAACTATACAGTACATGGAAACACCTTGGGAACATTGATGTACTGTGAGATGTGCATTCGGGCCCATTGTACCCTGAAGGTGGCCACGCATGCCAGTAGAAAAGTCAAGAAGGCATATGGCATGCTTTCCTACATCAGACGGGGTATTGTGTACAATAATTGGCAGGTCATGTCACAGTTGAATTAGACTTTAGTTCAGCCACATTTGAAATACTACATGCAGATCTGGTAGGCATATTAACAAAGGGATGGCGATGCTTTGGAGATGGTGCAGAGGAGGTTCATCAGGATATTGCCTGGTATGGCGAGAACTAGTAATGAAGAGCGGTTGAGTAGATTATAATTATTTTCGTTAGAAAGACGGAGTTTGAGGATGGACCTGATTGAGGTCTACAAAATCATGAGAATTATAGACAGGTTGGTAGCAAGATTTTTTCTCCAAGAGTGGGGAACTCAATGACTGGTATCATGAGTTCAAAGTGAGAACAGTAAGGTTTAAGGGAGATATGCTCGGAAAGATCCCTATGCAAGAAGTGGTGAATGCCTGGAACGCATTGCTGGGCGAAGTGGTTGAGGCAGTCACGATAGCATCATTTAAAATATATCTAGACAAATACATGAATGGGCAGGGAGCAGAGGGATACAGATCCAGAAACAATAAGCAACAAGTTTAGATGGATGGTCTGGATCAGCACAAGCGGGCGGCACGGTGGCACAGTGGTTAGCACTGCTGCCTCACAGCGCCTGAGACCCGGGTTCAATTCCCGACTTAGGCGGCAGACTGTGTGGAGTTTGCACGTTCTCCCCGTGTCTGCGTGGGTTTCCTCCTGGTGCTCCGGTTTCCTCCCACAGTCCAAAGATGTGCGTGTCAGGTGAATTGGCCATGCTAAATTGCTCGTAGTGTTAGGTAAGGGGTAAATATGGGGGTATGGGTGGGTGGCGCTTCGGGGGGTCGGTGTGGGCTTGTTGGGCTGAAGGGCCTGTTTCCACACTGTAACTCTAATCTAAAAAAAAGCTTGAAGGGCCTGTTCCTGTGCTGTAATTCTCTTTGTTCTTTGTTCTTGTTCTAGTTTAGTTTGGCATTGTGTTCGTCACGTACTGGTTGGACTGAACGGTCTGTTTCTGTGTTACATGACTCTATGAATGTGAATCTGTAAGTACATCAAATGGAATAGAATAACCAGGGAACAATTAGGGCCCATTCGAAAGCAAGATGGCAAACTGCGGGTGAAGCTGGAGAATATTGATCGATTGTTACATGCAGGCTTCGTATCTGCTTACTTTGGAGAAGGAAAGTGCAAATATAGATTTTGGGTGGATGGGACTGTGAAGGTCTTGAGCAGTTTGGTTTAAAATGCGAGCAGGTATTGATGGATTCGGCTGGAATATAATTGGGCAAATCTCCAGCTTTGGATGAGTTGTATCTCAGCCTGCTGTTGGAGACAATACACTATTCGAAGCATTTTGACGTTACTAAAAAAAATCGGATTGTGAGTGGTGAGGAGGAGGTAAAAAGATTCCAAGGTGATTGAGACAAGAGGAGTAAATGGGCAAATACATGGCAGATGAAGTCAGTGTGACGTCAGATTTATGGAATGTTGTGAAATTTATTTCATCCTTTTCTTTGTTTTCTTCTGCACAGTTTTAAGAGATCCATGCAGGCAGAAGGCTGGAAGAACACAACAAGCCAGGGAGCGTCAGCATGTGTCCCACTAGCTTCATGCCTGCCTCGTTTGGATTCCAACATCTGCAGGCTTTTTTTGTCTCGAAACACGTGAAATCCATTGCATGGCAGCATGTTCTGAAGCCAGATGTCAATCCTGTGAATAGCATTGACATGATTACCAGCGTTCATTGGCCCCACCAAGTGAGTAGAAACAATATTGAAAAGGAATTGGATCTCCTTGTGCACCAGTCACTGAAAGCAATCTTATAGGAGCAGGAAGAAATAAATGGTGTGTTGACCTTAATTTCAAGAGGATTTGAGTATAGCAGAAAAGATGTCTCACTGCAGCTGCACAGAGCCTTGGTGAGACCTCATCATGAACATTGTGCCATGTTATGTGCAGTTCTGATCTACTTACATAATAAAGGATGAACCTGAAATTCCGGGAGTACAGTGAAGGATGGCAAGACTGATCTCTGGGGTGACAGGCTTGTTGTTTGAGCAGAGTTTGGGTTGACTGGGCCTGTATTCCATGAGGTTTAGGAAAATGAGTGGAACACTCAGACAAATATATAAAGATCTGAGAGGGTGAGACAGATTGGAAGAAGGCTGGGACGCCTAAAACAAGAGACCACATTATTATATACAGGCAGGCCACTCTGCATTGAGATGAGAATAAATGTCTACACTCAGAGACTGGTGAACCTAGGGAACTTTCCACCACATAAGGCTGTGAAAGCCAAGGCACTGAATATAATTAAGGATTTCTAGACACTAAAGGAATGGGTACAGAGCAGGGGAATGGGATGGAGATAGATAATGAGTCATAATTATATTGAATGGGGGAGCAAAATCGATAGACCAAAGGGACTACTCCAGTTTTTATCAATATTTTTCCAATGGTTAATCATTTTAATAGATACATATGTTGCATTGGAGGAGTACATTGAACTAGACTGTGGGAGGCTCAATGTGTTGAATTGCCTCCTTCTTTAGCAATGTTCCTATGCAATCTGTGGGAAAGTTCTTTAAACGTTGTCACCACCTCTCAGATGTTGAGAAGGATGCCTCTGCAGAGTTGACAGGACTATGTTTCTGCACTCCAAAGTCTCTTTGTTCAGCAACATTCCCTAGGACCTTACCATTAAGTGTATAAGTCCTGCTAAGATTTGCTTTCCAAAAATGCAGCACCTCACATTCATCTAAATTAAACTCCACCTGCCACTTCTCAGCCCATTGGCCCATCTAGTCAAGACCTATTGTAATCTGATGTAACCTTCTTCACTGTCCACTACACCTCCAATTTTGGTGTAATCAGCAAACTTACTAACTGTCCCTCTTATGCTCACATACAAATATTTTATATAAATTATGAAAAGGAGTGGACCCAGCACTGATCCTTGTGACACTCTACTGCTCACAGGCCTCCAGTCTGAAAGACAACCCACCACCACTACGCTGTGTTTTGTCCCTTCGGCCAGTTCTGCATCCAAATGGCGAGTTCTCCCCGTATTCCATGAGATCTAACCTTGGTAACCAGTCTACCATGGGGAACCTTGTCCAACGTTCTGCCCTCATCAATCCTATTTGCTACTTCCTCATAAAACTCAATCAAGTTTGTGAGACATGATTTCCCACACACAAAGCCATGTTGACTATCCCTAATCATGGTTGCTGCCATCAAAGTGATCCCCCACTGACACCTCAGTCACTTGCCCTACCTCATTTCCAAAGGCTTAGTCATTATTTGCACCTTCTCTAGTAGGTATATCCACATACCGAATCAGGAAATTTTCTTGTGCACTCTTAAAATTTCCTCTGCATCTAAACCCTTCACACTATGGTAGTCCCAGTCTATGTTTGGAAAGTAAAAATCCCCTACCATAATCACCCTTATATTCTAACAGGCAAATAAGGTCTCCTTACAAATTTGTTTCTGAATTTCCCTCTGACTATTAGGGAGTCGATGATACAATCGCAATAAGGTGAGCATCCCTTTCTTATTTCTCAGTTCCGCCCAAATAACTTCCCTGGATGTATTTCCGGGAATATCCTCCCTCAGAACAACAGTCAGGAACAGCAAAAGACAACACTCCACCTCGTCTTTTGCCTCCCTTTCTATCCTTCCTGTAACATTTGTTTCCTGGAAGATTAATCTGCCAGTTTGTCCATCCCTGAGCCATGTTTCTGTATTGCTATGATATCCCTGTCTCATGTTCTCCACCATGCCCTACTTTCATCTGCCTTCCCTGTTAGGCCTCTTGCATTGAAATAAATGCAGATTCCTTAATCAGTGCTTACTTGTTCTCTGCTTTGTTCCTGCCTGCCCTGACTGTTTGACTCACCTTTGTTCTCAACTGTATCAGTCTCAGATTTAAATCTTCCCTCACTATCTCTCTGGGTTCCACCCCACCCGCCATCATACAAATTTAAAGTCTCCTGAACAGTTCTAGCAAATCTCCCTGCCAGTATATTTGTCCCCTTCCAATGTAGGTGCAATCCATCCTTCTTGTACAGATCACATCTACCCCAAAACAGCTTCCAATGAACCAAAAATATGAATTCTTCTACCATACACCATCTCCGCAGTCATGCATTCATCTGCTTTATCCTTCTATTCCTGCCCTCTCTAGTTCGTAACACCAGGATTAATCCTGATATATTACTCTCAAGGAATTCCTTTTCAAATTCTTGCCTAGCTCCCTGTAACCACCATTCAGAATCTCAACCTTCTCGTTTCCTATGTCGTTGGTTCCAATGTGTACATTGACCTCCTGCTGGCCCCTCTCCACCTTGAGAACATTCTGCATTGTCTCTGACACATTCCTTGATACTGACACCAGGGACGCAATGCACCATTCTGATTTTTTGCTGCTGGCGACAGAAACGTCTGTCCTTACGTTGGACTAGAGAGTCCCCGAAGAGAATCACTTGCTTGGAACCCGACGCACCTCTCATTACATTAGAATCAGTCTCAATACCTGAAACTTGTCTATTCCTGCTACGTTCCCGTGAGAATCCATCAAACAGCATACTTGTTTGAAATGTGCATAGCCACAGAAGACTGCTGCACTAGTTGCCTACTTCTCTTACGTTTCCTGGAGTTAACCCATCCATGTGACCGTATTTGAGACTTTCCCCCTGCCTATAACTGCTAGCCATCACACCCCCTTGCTCTTCTAAATTCCTCATTGCCTCGAACTGCCTGTCCAACTGATCCATTCGATCTGGTAGGATTCACAACCAGCGGCACTTATTGCAGATATAATCCTCTGTAAACTGTAAACTCTACCTAACTCCTATAACCGACAAGAAGAACATATCATTCTGTTCAGGGCCATTTTTCTTCTTTGAATCTACATATCCAGAAAATAGCTCTGTCTTATTCCTTCACTAAACACTGTTCCAGGTTTAATTAATACTTATGGCTTATACCTTCAGTTTAATTCAGAGACATAGCTCCATAAAACATATAATCAAGACCGAACCCACTCTACTGTCCACTGCAGACTTACTATAAGACCACGCTTAAAAAATATCCATTGACCTGTTTCTGTGCTGTGATCTCTCCCAACAGGTTCCTCCAAGATCAATTGTGAATTTCTCTGTCAGTTAGCAATGTGGGTTTGTCTCTCTTTCTCTCTCTCTCTCTCTCTCTCTCTCTCTCTCTCTCTCTATCTCTCCTGCACTGACCTCACCATGTGCTTCATTTGTCTGTTTCTTTCCCTTTAAAAAAGAGCTGTTGTTTTGACTTTTTTTAACTCCAAAGTTCCAAAACATATAAACAGGAATTTCTTGTCCTAGAATTCAAGGAAATCACCTACAACACACAAAATACCTCAAAAACGGAGTAGGTGTTATAGCTATAAATTTTTCCCATCCTATATCTTGTCCTCTCACACACCTTGTGGCAGCAAGGGAAGGTACCAGGTATGTGGCGTGGGTTGGTGGGGTGCATGGACTAAACAAGGGCATCTCTAAAGAAATGATTTCTGCAGAATGCAAATAGAGGTGGGGAGGGAGATGCATCCTTGGTGATGTGGTCTGATTGTCGGTGATGGAAATTGAAGAGGATGATGAGCTGTATGTGCAGATCACTGGGGTGGAAGGTGAGGACCAGGTGAGTTCCATCCTTGTGCAGTTGGATGGGTGGGGTTCGAGGGCAGAAGTGCAGAAAGTGAAGGAGATGTAATGGAGGGCAGTATTGATCACTTGGGAGTGGAAACTGCGGTCCCTGAAATCGGAGAACACCTGGAACATCTAGGAATAAAATTGCTCCTCCTGGGAGTAGGTACTGTTCAGGCAGAGGAATCGGGAGTAAGGGATGGCGTTTTCCAAAGTGTGTGCATGAGAGGAGATGTAATCAAGGGAGCTGTGGTAGTTGGTGTGTTCAAAGTAGATCTGAAAATGTGTTGCTGGAAAAGCGCAGCAGGTCAGGCAGCATCCAAAGAGCAGGAGAATCGAGAAACATCGATTCTCCTGCTCTTTGGATGCTGCCTGACCTGCTGCACTTTTCCAGCAACACAATTTCAGCTCTGATCTCCAGCATCTGCAGACCTCACTTTCTCCCCATGTTCGAAGTAGATGTCCGTGTTACGTCCATGGGGATGAAGAAGTCCAGGAATGGGAGGGAGGTATGGGAGATGGTTCATATGAACTTGAGGTCCGAGTGGAAGGTATTGGTGATTTTGATGAACCATTCAACCTCCTCCGCCTCACCTCATTCCAGGTCTAACACTCTAATTTGGGACACTGCCTTTTTGACCTGTCTTACTTGTCCGTTTCCCTTCTCACCTATCTGCTCCTCCTTCCCTACCGACCGATCACATTTACTCCCCACCTACATCTTGTGCATTTATGTTCCCCACAGCCTCACCCTGACTACAACCCCAGTATTTATCCTGTATCCCCCTCCCCCCCTACATTCCTTCCAAAGTCCTTATGTCCAAAACATCATCCCTCCTGTTCCACAGCTGCAGCCTGACCTCCTGAAGGTTTCCAGGGCCATCCCACTTGACTCTGACTCTCCAGCATCTGCAGTCCTCACTTTCACCAAATTATTGAAATGGGAATCAATTAAAAGGTCAGGGTTATTTCTAGAGTCACAGTGGAATGTTTCTCAGTGTTCCTCTGTTTGGACTCACCCAACGTAGAAGAGGCTACATTGTGAACAGCAATGATAATAAATTGGATTGAAGGAGCACAGTAAAATGCTGCTTCACCTGGAGGGGGGGGGGGGGGGGTGTTGGGTGCTAAGCAATAAGGAGTGGGTCGATAATTTTTTCAAATATTTGGATTTATTTCTATAAGTAGACTACATCGTTGCATGTTGAGACCTGCATAGCAACAGCTTTAATTGGGCAATTCATAATTTTTTAAAATCTATTTCATAACAAGCTGTTCTCCACATCTTACCAACAAGGTCCAGGCAACTGTCTGTTTGGCACGTATGCTCCTGACTGTTGAGAACCCAATTCATTTGTTTCAATTGCACTTCCAAGTCTACTGTTTGCAACAGCGTTTGTGAATTTAACTCTTGTTATGTTGGTAACGTAATCACACGGTCTTCAACGTCCTTCATAGCTGCCTTACATTTTTATCTATACATCTATTCATAAACTCAATGATCCACTCAACCTTCTTAACTACAGTTTCAACTTCAAGAATAGAGTGTTGCTGAAAAAGCAAAACAGGTCAGGCAGCATCTTGGGAGCAGGAAAGTCGATATTTCAGGCCAAAGCCCTTCATCATGAATTCATGATCCTCGGATGCTGCCTGACCTGCTGTGCCTTACCAGCATCACTCTAATCTTGAATCTGATCTCCAGCCTCTGCAGTCCTCCCTTTCGCCTAACAGTTTCAACTTGCCCTGTCACCGATAATTTCCTGTCTTCTGTGTCCTTCTCTACTTAAACAGGGGTGTGACATTTGCCAGTCCTCTGTGACTCTCCTGGGCTCCAGTGATTCCTTGAAGATCACCAGCAATGCTTCCAATATTTTCTCAACTATCTACTTCCAACTATTGGGAGTAATCTATTTGGTCTGGATGACTAATCTATTTTCAGACCTTTCAGTTTCCCCAGAACCTTCCTCTAAGTGGTAGGCACTAACGTTCACCTCTGCCACCTGACTCTCTTGAAGTTCTGGCAGGGTGCTGGTGTCTTCCACCATGATGGCAGATGCAAAGTACCTTTTCAAATCCTCTGTGATTTCATTGTTTCATATAACTACTTCTCCAGCCTCTTTCTCTAGCTGCCCAATGTTTGCTCTTTGCCTCCCTCTCTTCCCTGTTATTTGTATGAAAATCTCTTGCCATCTTCTTCTCCAATATTAGATAGATTATCACCGTATTTCAACCTCTTCTCCTAATTTTTATTGTCTTTTATCGACCGCTAGTATTCCGAGGCTTCCTAAGCCTTAGGTTTCCTAGTCATCCTCACTGCATTGTAAGCATTTTCATTTGTTCTTACGCTGTCCCTGTCTTCCCTGAACAACCACAATCTCCACACGTCAGGCTCTCTATGTGTTCCTGATGAAGGGCTTTTGCCCAAAATGTTGATTTTACTGCTCCTCGCATGCTGCCGGAACTGCTGTGCTTTTCCAGCACCACACTGATCTAGACTCTGAACAACCACAATTGCCTTGTCCTCCACTGAGTCTGTTTCTTTTTCTGCTTACCCCCAGAATCCCCTGCCATTGCTGCTCCATTGTCTTCCTAGCTCTGTTCCCATTCCAATTAACCCTGGCCAGCTCCTCCCTCATGTCTTAGTCGTTGCATTACGCAATTGTATTCGTGTCACATCCAAAAGTGAGAAATAGATATAAACTGAAAAAAAATGTGGTTTTAGAGATGGGACATGGAGAATGTTTGGAGGATTTATTAACTAGAAATAGAATATACAGATGAGCAGGCGTAAAAATAGAGAAAACGATGTTATCAACAAAAGAAGATGTCCTTTCCTATTTGACTTAACAATTCCAGTGTGCTGTGGTTCTTTGTACAGTATGTATAAAAGCTGGGTCTGACGCTCCAACTTTTATTTCTAACAATATGACATACACCAGCTGTTGACAGAACGAAGAAAGCCACTATATTTATTTCTTGGCAGAAAGTGGATTAATTGAAGTAAATGTGAGACACCGTAAGCACAAATTTATAACACACATTCTGATAAGAATGGGAGACTAGAGCAGGAAATCCCAGAAAAGAGGGGAATCATTGAGAGAAGGGAACACAACACCTCAGAGCAGAGTCAAATAACGTTTCAATGTTTCATATTTTGTGAACTGTGTCTCTGTTGCTCATTAGATTAGATAACTTACAGTTTGGAAACAGGCCCTTTGGCCCAACAAGTCCACACCAACCCGCCGAAGCACAACCCAGACCTATTCCTCTACATCTGTCCCTTCACCTAACACGACGGGAAATTTACCATGGCCAATTCACCTAATCTGCACATTTTTGGACTGTGGGAGGAAACCGGAGCACCCGGAGGAAACCCACGCAGACACGGGGAGAATGTGCAAACTCCGCACAGTCAGTCGCCTGAGGCGGTAAATGAGCCGGGGTCTCTTGCGCTGTGAGGCAGCAGTGCTAACCACTGTGCCACCGTGCCACCCACGGATCATTCTGGGTCACACATCACTCCGGATGTGTTGTGTACATATGAATGATCTCATCTATCTGCACACGCACAGTATGTTTAAAACAATGCTTTATCGATTCTATTTCAAATTACCCTGTTTGTTTACATTGTCACTCGCAATTCCTTCTTCCAAATGTGTTCGGTTTCTTTCTCTGCATTTTATTTTATTCTATGAAGAAGATCTTGGTGACTGGGGCATATCACTTTACTCCTTGATTCTCCACAGCCACTGTTTTTTATTCCTTTCTGTTTCTTAACCAATGACACATACATATTGTAAATGTAACATTTACTTTTGGGTTAAGGTAAAAACATCTGACCAAAGAAAAGGCTTCTGAATTGTGTAATAATATGTTTGCAACTTTAGAAACAAATCATTGAAGTGCATTGTGTTCGAGGTAAAACATTGTCTAATTTAAGTAATGAGAAGAAAGTCCAGTGAAATCCACACTTCCTGTATATGTTCAGCATAGTTGTGCCCAGAGACAGCTTTTAGGTTGGCAGTTGTTGTGGTGGAGAAGATGTCAGTGCAGTAACAATCTCCTGATTGGCTGTTAGGAACGCAGTGACACTGAGCATTGTATGTGGATAACACAGCAGAGGCATCGAGCCTGTGAATGGAAACCATCACCTTTCTCCGTCATCTCTAACATTGTTAGAATTATTGGAGATGGGCTATCAGAAAAATAGCAGGTGATGTCAACATCCCACTCAGACCCATTATTGTTGTTACATTAAACGTGTTGTTGTGAAAGCGGTTCACTGGAGCTGTTTGTTCAGGAACTGTGGATGATGTTAATCTCCCTAGATCCAGGTTTGTCACTGGAGGGTTTCCCTCACCTATCAATAAGGGATTTCTTTCAGTGTATTGTCCCATAGTATCAGCAGCAGAATCAACGTTAACAGGATTGGGAACAGCAGGTCCAGAGCGAGGGAGAGATCTGAATCTGAGAAAGTACGACTGAAATGTTACAAGGATGTATCAGAATCTCAGAGCGATAGATTGGAATGTTACAAGACAAGAATATTACAAGAATGTTATGGACAAGAGTATATCTCTGATCTTTACTCTATTTCTGTGAATGAGAATTATAGAGAGCATGGTTAGGAGGTTTGTGAATGAGATAAAATGTTGGAAATATAGCAAGTCAAACAGTCAAGCCAGGCAGGAACAAAGCAAAGAGCAAGGTGGGACTCATAAATTAAACTTCACTTACTTCAGTGCAAGAGGCCAAACATGGAAGGCAGATGAACTCATTATTATTTCCTATTTTTGTTAGCTTTAAAATAGTAATTGAAAAAGGATAGTTTGGATCTCAAAGTTGAGCTTCTAAATTGGAGGAAGGTTAATTTTGATGGTGTTAGGTAAGAACTTTCAAAAGCTGATTGCAGGCAGGTTTTCACAGGTGAAGGGATGGCTGGATAATGGGAAGGCTTCATAAATTAGATAATGAGAGTCCAGTGAGAGTATATTTCTGTTAGGGTGAAAGGAAAGTCTGGTAGGTGTAGGGAATGCTGGATAGGTAGAGAACCTGATGTTTTGGTTAATTAAAAAAGAACTAAGCACATATCAGGTATAGGCAGGAGAGATCAAGTGAATTCTTCGAAGAGTATCAAGGCAGTCGAAGTATACTTCACTGAGGAGAGGATAATGATGAATATTGAGATTAGAGATAGAAATTTGATTAGTCTGGATCATGTTGGCATAAGTAGGGAAGATTTGTTGGGTATGTTAGAGGTTATTCAGGTGTACAAATCACCAAGAGCGGATGGGGTGCAGAGAAGTTTTACAAGGATGTTGCCTGGTATGGAAGGTGCTAGCTATGAAGAGAGGTTGAGTAGGTTAGTTTTGTTTTCATTGGGCAAACAAAAGATTGAGGGGGGGACCTGATTGAGGGGGGACCCTATCATGAAGGGTATAGACTGAGTAGATAGAGACAAGCTTTTTCCGAGGGTGAAGGATTCAATAAACTGAGGTCATGCTTTCAAGGTGAGAGGTTGAAAGTTTAAGGGGGATATACGTGGCAAGTACTTCATACAGAGGGTGGTGGGTGTTTGGAATGTGTTATCAGCAGAGGTGGTAGAGGCATTTAAGATGCGTCTGGACAGATGCATGAGTAGGTGGGGAGCAGAGAGATACAACGGCTTAAGAATTGACCGACAGGTTTAGAAGAGTACATTTGGATTGGCTCGGGCTTGAAGGGCCGAAGGGTTTGTTCCTGGTCTGTAAATTTTCTTTGTTCTTTGTTCTACTTAAGAGTGAAATCAGAATGGCAAAAAAGAATGTGAGATTGCTTTGGCAGATAGGGTTGAGGAGAATCCAAAGAGTTTTTATAAATACATTTGGAATAAAAAGGTAGTACAGGAGAGAATAGGGCCCCATGAAGGTCAGCAAGGCGGCCTTGTGTGGAATCACAGGGAATGGCGAAGATATTAAACATGTGTTTTACATCAGTGTTTACCATGGAGAAAGACCTGGAAGACATAGAATGCGAGGAAATAGATGGTGACATCTTGAAAAGTTTTCATATTACAGAGGATGAGGTACTGGATGCTTTGAAACACATAAAAGTGGATAAATCCCCGCGACCTGATCAGGTGTATCCTAGAACTCTGTGGGAAGCTTGGGAAGTGATTGCTGGGCCCCCTGTTGAGTTATTTGTATTATTGATAGTTAAAGGTGAGGTGCTGGAAGACTGGAGGTTGGCTAATGTGGTGCCACTATTTAAGAAAGCTGGTAAGGAAAAGCCAGGGAACTATACACCAGTAAGCCTGTCTACAGTGGTGGGAAGGTTGTTGGAGTGAATCATGAGGGATAGGATTTACATGCAGTTACATGGATTTACAGAGACAAGGATTGATTGGGGATAGTCAGCATGGCTTTGTGTGTGGGAAATCATGTCTCAAGAACTTGATTGAGTTTTTAGAAAAAAACAACACAGACTGATGATGGCAGAGTGGTTAACGTAATCTATATGGGCATCAATAAGGCATTCAACAAGGTTCCTCATGGGTGATTGGTTAGCAAGGTTAGATCTCATGGAATACAGGGAGAACTAGGCATTTGGGTACAGAACTAGCTCAAATGTAGAAGACAGAGGATAGTGATGGAAGGTTGCTTTTCAGACTTATTGGTCAGACTCATTCATGCCGATCAGATATCCCAAATTAATCTAGTTCCACTTCCCAGCATTTGGTCCATATCCCTCTAAACCTGTCCTATGCATAGATCCTTCCAGATGTCTTTTCAATATTGCCATTGGATCAGGCTCCACGATTTCCTCTGGCAGCTCATTCCATATATGCATCACTCTCTGGGTCAAAACGTTGCCTCTCATTTCTCTTTTAAATCTTTCCACGCTCACCTTAAATCTATGCCCTCTAGTTTGGGACTCCCCTAGTGTTGGGAAAGAAACCTGACTGTTCACACTCTCCATGCCCCTCGTGATTTTATAAACCTCTAATCAACACAAATTAAGTTGGAACTTTCAGTCATCGCGGGCCTATATTCTAAATTTCAGGACTGAAATGTCTTCCTGCTTGATTCAGCAACAATTCTAAAATAATTTTAATCAATGTGTTCCGACATATGATGAAACATCTGTTCGGGATTTTAACCTAGACTTTTGGGCCCAGTGATAGGGACACTGCCACCACACTGCAACAGCCCCTAAACTGCACAGGGGGAGGGGGGAAGAGTCTTTTAAAACTGTAGGAAGGGGGTGAGGGGGTGATAATATCATTCACTGGGCTGAGGAGTGGCAGATAGAGTTTAGTTCAATAAATTCGTGATTTTGTATTTTGGTAAAAGAAACAAGGGGAGGAAAATACAATTCAAAGTCTGGCCATTGTAAGGGTTGAAGAGACCTAGGGGGTCAGCTATAATTCGTTGAAGTTTGTGTCACATGTAGACATTATTTTTGAGAAGGTGTTCAGCTTGCTTGCTTTCTTTACTCACAATTTTGAGAACAGGAGTTTGGATGTTAAGTACAAGTTGTATAGGTCATTCATGAGGCCTGTTCTGGAGTACTCCATGCAGTTCTGTTAGCCCTGTTATAGGAAAGATATTATTAAGCTGGACAGGGTTCAGAAAAAACTTACCAGAATGTTGTTAGTAATGCAGCAGTTGGATAGGTTTTACACAGAAGGTGGTAGGTGTCTGGAACGCGTTGCCAGCAGAGGTGGTAGAGGCAGGCTCAGTATATTCGTTTACGATGGATCTGGACAGATGTGTGAGTTGGGGGGGCGGGGACAGAGGGATATAGATGCTTAGGAATTGGGTCATAGGTTTAGACAGTAGATTTTGATTTAGCTCAGGCTTGGAGGGCCAAAGGATGTGTTCCTGGGCTGCAAATTTTCTTTGTTCTTTGTTTTTTGGGATTCTTTCCCACATCCTTAGAGCACAGGAGGTTGAGATTTGACATTATGGAGGTTTATAAAACAATAAGGGATAGAAGAACATAAGAGCTCAGAGCAGGAGTGGGCCATCTGGCCCGTCCAGCCTGCTCCGCCATTCAATAAGATCATGGCTGATCTTTTCATGGACTCAGCTCCACTTTCCTGTACTCTCACAGTATCCCTTAATTCCTTTATTTAGTTCCTTCAGTTAAAAAAAAACTATCTTAGCATGAAAATGTTTACTGAAGAAGCATCAATTCTGACAAGGAATTCCATAGATTTCCAACTCTGAGTGAAGAAGTTCCTTCTCAATTTTTGTTCTAAATTTGCTCCCTCTTATCTTGAGGCAATGCTCTTTTGTCCTAGATTCTCCTACCAATGAAAATGCCCTCTCTTCATTTATCCTATCTGTTCCATTCATAATTTTATATGTTTCTATAAAATCCATCCTCATTCTTCTGAATTCGAATGAATATAACTGCAAGTTTCGCTGCAGCCCAATAGAGTCCTGGTTAGACCAGAGTTGGAATATTACATTCAGTTTTCTTGTCACTGTGAAAAATATTCAAAACTCTTACAGAGTAAGAAAGACTGGAAGCAAGGATGATAATTCCCCTGTCTGGGATGTCTAAAACAAGGGACCACATGATAGGGTATAGGCAGGCCACCCTGCATTGTAATAAGAATCTTCACTCAGAGTCTGGTCAACCTGTAGAATACTTTAGTACATAAGGCTGTGGAAGCCACGGCAATTAGTGAACGGGATGCCAGCTAGGTGAGGCAAAAGGACCGACTGCAGTTCCGATCGTGCATTTTTCCAACGGGTACTTGGATTGAGGGATGTGTACATACCATAGTGAAAGTGCATTCAGGATTTAGTCAGCCCTGTACGAGGATGGGCACGCTCGCTAGTCTGAATATCCTTCTCTTTTCCTGATGTCATTATGCAGTCTGTGGGAAAGCTCTGTAAATGTTGTCAGAAGCTCACTGGCATTATAAAGGAGACCTCTTCAGGTCAATATGACTGTGTCTCAATTTTCCGAGACCGAATGTTCTTTCCCGTTTTATCCTTTAGCAGATTGATAAAATTGAGTTTCTTGC
Source organism: Hemiscyllium ocellatum (assembly GCF_020745735.1). Classification (NCBI taxonomy): domain Eukaryota; kingdom Metazoa; phylum Chordata; class Chondrichthyes; order Orectolobiformes; family Hemiscylliidae; genus Hemiscyllium; species Hemiscyllium ocellatum. The sequence continues at coordinate 58,542,473 of NC_083426.1, forward strand.
CTCGTCGTTTCAGAGCCCATTGAAAAGTCCATCACATATCTGTGTGTCTGGACTCACTTTTAAAGAATAAAGAAGCAAAAAGACCAATAAAGCACAGGAACAAGGCTTTAGGTCCTCCAAGTCAATGCTGCTACCTTATGCCATTCCATATTATAATTGTCTTCACTTCCACAATCTTAGATTACTTACAGTGTGGAAACAGGCCCTTCAGCCCAACAAGCCCACACTGACCAGCTGAAGCGCACCCACCCAGAACCATTCCCCTATATTGGCCCCTGCACCTAACACTACGGGCAATTTAGCATGGCCATTTCACCTAGCCTGCACATTTTTGGACTGTGGGAGGAAACCGGAGCACCCCGGAGGAAACCCACGCAGACACGGGGACAGCGTGCAAACACCACACAGTCACCTGAGGCAGGAATTGAACCCAGGTCTCTTGCGCTGTGAAGCGGCAGTGCTAACCACTGTGCCACTCATAATCTGTATTCCTCTATTCCTTTCCTATCCATCCATTCATCCAGTTGTTTCTTGAATGATTCTACTGTGTTTGCTTCCATCACCTCCTCTGGCAACTCATTCCAGGCACTCACTGAACTTGGTGTGAAAAATATTCCTCACACATCTCTTTTAAACTTCCCCTCTCGCAACTTGAACCTGTGTCACACCAGGGACATGACCCCTCGACCCTGGAACAAAACCTCATACTTTCTACTCCATCTATGCCATACACAATTGAATAAACATTGATCAGGTTTTTAACTACCACCAGATCATTAGCTTGTTTGGATTATAAATCCAGTGATATTTTCACAGCAGCACCATCTCCACATGAGGAATTAATGGAAACGCAGCGAGCAGGTTATTTCTGTGCTCTTTGACAGCTGTGTCAAAATATACTTCCATCTATTTGATAATCACAATGTGACTGATGGCAGAGTAGTTGTCAGAATGTAATTATTCTCTGCTTAGGAGATGAGACAATTTTCACGTTTCCTGATAGATGTCTGAGTGGATCTGGAATGAAACAACTTCCCTAGCAATACGTCTTGTTGTGCAGCACAAGTCTTGAGTCCTCTCCCAAGAACGGTGTCAGGGTCCATTGATTTTGTCCCATCGACTGCGGTCAACCCTTTTTGGATGTCATGTGCAGAGAATCAAATTGTTTGAAAGTACACATCTGTAATTGTGTGGTGATCATGAAGAGTGTGAGTTGCATCATCCACTCAACACATCTGGCTGAAAATGGTGCAGATACTAAATCCTTACCGTTAACACCGATGTGCTGGGCTCTTCCATCACGTGGATGGGGATATTTGTGGAGCTTCCTCCTTCATTTGTGGCTGAGTGTGGCAAGACTGCAGGGCCGTTGGCCTTGGGATCATTTTGCCCTCTGTATCAGATGTTAGTTCTGTTGCCTGGTGTGTAAGCAGTCAAGTGTGGTAGCTTTAATGGGTTGTCATACATTTTAGGTGCAGTTTTAGGTTTCTCACCCAAGAAAGTTCACCTTCACTCGTCACTGAACCATACTTTATGGTAATGGTAGACTGAGGGATTATCTCACAAAAAGAGTTGGACATTGTGCACGGTGACTCAGTGGGTAGCACTGCTACCTCACAGCACCAGGGTCCCAGGTTCGATCCCCAGCCTTGGGGGACTGTGCAGCGTTTGCACATTCTCCCTGTGTCTGTGTGGGTTTTCTCCAAGTGCTCCGGTTTCCTTCCTCTGTTCAAAGATGTGCCAGTCAGGTGAATTGGCCATGGTAAATTACACATAGTGCTGGGTGCATGAGACAGAGGGAAATGGGTCTGGGAGGGTTACTCTTCGGAGGGTCGATGTGGTCTTGTTGGGCCAAAGGGCCTGTTTCCGCACTGTAGGGAATCTAATCTAATTGTGATGGACTAAAATTTTGCTTCTAATGTTGCTGTCGTTTACAGCACCGCACGACTGCCCAGTTTGAGACGCAATATCTGCAGTGTAATCCTCCTTCCTGACCCCCAATTCACACCGAGACCCATTCACCCATCACTCCGTACTCAGTGACCTACTCTGGTTTCTGATATGATTAACACGACCATTTTAAGGGTCTCTCCATGTTGTGACACCACCAATTTGTTACATTCCTCAAAACCCCTGTTCATCTGAATCATTTCCCTTCCAATCGTGTTGAACATGATTTGTTTCCATCTGTTTCTCTCGCTGACAATGACTAAGAGCTCTGTCCTGTCAGTGATGCTGGCCTTGTGCAATTTTTAGAACCAATTTGTGGAGCTCCTGTTGTCGTTCACTTGCTGGTGGATGGTGCACCATGTTGGACAAACATGTCTGCAACTTGCTTAAAAACAGAAATAGCTAGAGGCTCTCATCAGGACTGGCAGCAACTGTGGAATGAAAACAGAGTTAATCTTTTATGTCCAGTGACAGTTCTTCAACACTGCCAGTTTCTACAAAAAAATTGTTTTTGTTTCAGATTTCCACTATCCAGAGTTTTCTGTTTTATTGAAAATGTGTTATGTGTCTGATTGATTTCTGGAGAAACTGGCAGCATGTGTGAAGACAGAAAAGCAGAGTTGATGTTCCAATTTCAGCATGACCCTTCTTCAGAACTGAAAAAGATTGGAAAATTGGCTTTTTAATCCCTTGGCAGAAGTCGAGGAGGGATGATAGGAAACGCAGGGTATGGAGGCAGAGGGGAAAGGACAAACTTGTAGTGAAAGGGAAAGAGTTGTAAAATGGGTGTGAATTAAGGTGTGAGTGGGGGAAATGAGTTCTCTTCATACAGTACAAAATAAACAAGTCACAAACAAGACAAGATCAGTGGGAGAACAGGAACAACAAAGTATGAAACATGGAGAACAGTCATAATGGGGTCAGGCTGTGAAGTTACGGTATCAAATATTAAGTCCAATAAGATGAAAACTACCAAAACATAAAGTGATGCGTTACTCGAGCTTGGGTTGTGCTGCATTGGAACATTGCAGCAGCCCAGGACTGAAATGATAACATGAGAGCAAGGTTTTTCAAGGTTTGTGAAGGTTTGTAGCTCAGGTTGAGGTTTCGGGTGTAGGTTTGCTCGCTGAGCTGTAGGTTTGATATCCAGACCTGTCATTACCTGGCTAGGCAACATCATCAGTGGTGACCTCCAAGTGAAGGGAAGCTGTTGTCTCCTGTTATCTATTTATAAATAAAAAGCAGGAGACAACAGCTTCCCTTCACTTGGAGGTCACCACTGATGATGTGACCTAGCCAGGTAATGAAAGGTCTGGATATCAAACCTACACCTCAGCAAGCAAACCTACACCCTAAAGAGTGAGGTATGTTATTGAAATGGGAAACAATTAGAAGGTCAGAGTCATTCCGATGGAGTGAAAATGTTCCACAGTGCGTTCTCTGTTTGGTCTCGCCCAATGTAAATGAGGCTGTGTTGTGAGCAGCAATGACAGGAGACTGTACTGTAAGAGTAGAAGTGAAATGCTGCTTCACCTGGAAGGTGTGTCTGGGACCTTGGACAGTGAGGAGGGAAGAGGTGAATGGGCAAGCTTCTGCAAATAGGTGGGGATGTGCCACAGGGGCGTGGGGAAGTGTTTGGGGAGGTGGGGGATGTCACAGGGGGAACGCTCCTTGTGAAATGCTGACAGTGAAGAGCAGGGGAAGAAGTGTTTGATAGTGCTGTCCTGCTGGAGGTGGTGGGAGTGGCAGAGGCTGATTCTTTGTATGCAAAATCTAGTGCAATGGAAGTTGAGGACAAAGGGATCTGTATCATTGTTCTGGAAAGGAGAGGAAGGGGTTAGGGCAGAAACGTGGGGAATAGGTCAGTCACAGCTGAAGGCCCTGTTCACCAGAGGTGGTGGGATTTCTCATTTCAGGGAACAGGAGCCATGTCAGAGTCTTTCCACTGGAATGTGGCGTCATTAATCAGAATTACAGAGACGGGAAAACTGGGAGAATAGAGTCACTCTCATCTAATCATGTGTTCAGTCCCATGCAAAAGGTACCCCTGAATGATTGGAAAGAACTAGAAATCATGAAGAAAAAATTATCCTAGAATCCCTACAGCATGGAAATAGATCCTTGGAACCAACAATTCCACATCAACCCGCTGAAGAGTAACCCACACAGTACCATTCCCCCACCCTATACTCTACATTTACCCCTGAAAAATGCGCCTAACTACACATCCCTGAAATCTATTGGCAATTTAGCACGGCCAATCCACCGAAAGCGGACATCGCTGGGACTGTGGTAGGAAACTGGGACACCTGGAGGAAACCCACACAGACATGGGGAGAATGTGCAAACGCCACACAGACAGATGACTGAAGCTGGAATTGAACCCGGCCCCCTGGTGTTGTGAGGCAACATTGTGAAACACTGTGGCACGTCAAATTAACATCTTTACTGCAGACGTCTGTGTTAGATCTGGAGTAAGATGGAACGTGAAAGTAGAATGTCAGTGGCAGACATTTAAGAAGATTTTTCATAACGCTCAGTAATGGATGTTTCAGATCAAAAGGAAGGATTCAGTAAAAAGATGAACCACCCACAGCTCGCTAACGCTGTCAAGCAGGCTATTCCTGAAGAAGGGCTCATGCCCGAAACGTCAATTCTCCTGCTCTTTGGATGCTGCCTGACCTGCTGCGCTTTTCCAGCAACACATTTTCAACTATTCAATCACAAACTAAAGGATTCAATTTAGTGAGCAGGAGTCTCAGCCAGATATGGGATGCTAATTTTAGGAATCTGAAGCAGATAATATAAAGTGAAGTAAAGAACAAAAATATTATGAAAGTATATTGGTAAGAAAGATAAAATCAAGCATTTCCGTGTATGTTGAAAAAAAATTCAGTATGAGTGCGTGAGCCTTGGGAAAAAGAATGTTCGGGAAGTATATGTGGGACACTGAGAGGGTATGACTGGGGAACTGGTCAGAGGGAACAGGCAGATAATTTAAACCTGAATTTTACATCATTCCTCACGAGAAAGATCCTGTCAATGTTTTAGTGATTTAAACAAGATGGTGATCAGAGGAAATATCTTGAACTTCATTTAACAAAAGAAACACAGTTTTTCCAAACAGAAAAGACTAAGGAGAGACAGCTCAGCAACAACTGATGCATGGTTTTAAAAGAGGTGATGACAGAGTGACTGGCGACATTATTTGAAATATTCCATAACTCCGTGGATTGCCGGAGCATTCCAGCAATTCTAGAGAACCTCCAATGTGGCTTTTGTCTTCCAGAAGGGACTAAGACAGAAAGAAGGAACTTTCAGACCATTTCACCTCACCATTATTGCTGGGAATCTACTAGTAACCGTATTTAAGGAAGGAATTTCAGAACATTTGTAAAAGCTTAATGCAATCTGACTCAAAATGGATTTGTGAAAAGGAAATTATATTTTCCCCAGTAAAATCATGCAACATCTTGCTGGAGATTCCTGAGAGCATAACAAGCAGACTTGATGAAATGGAATTGTAGAAAGTTTATTTGACTTTCAAGAGTCTTTCAATAAGGATACACAAAATAAAATTTCTTACAGAAGATAGCAGATCACAGTGTGACAGATAATGCAATTAGCACAGAATGAGGATTAGTTAACATACAGAAGATGGACAGTGGGGATTAATATGTGTTTATCAGGTTAAAAATGTATATCTACTGGAGTACTGCACTTCTCATTCGTGTCGCAAAACCTATTTCCAATCTATACTGATGTCTTGAAGGTGGGGATTGTGTGCATTATATATCCGTGTTTGCAGATGATGCATGCAAACGTGGAAGGGCATGTTGCAGGAAGAATGTAAGGAATCTGAAAGGGAATGCAGATACGGTCAGGAAGTGGACAAATTCTTGGCAGATAGCAGTTGTTTAGACGTTTCTTCATTGTAGTTCAAATGAATAAGAGTTTTTATAACATATAAGCTACGGAGGAGATTGGCCAAGGTAGATGTTGAGAAGATATTTCCAATCGGGGGCAGAGTCTTGATATCAAAGATATAGATACAGAATAAGGGATGTCGATTTAAAAAGGAGATGCACAGTAATGGTTTCTCTCAGACCGTATTGAATGTCTGGAGTTCACTAACCTAGAGAGTTATGCTCATAATTAGACTCCCTATAATCTGGAAACAGGCCCTTTGGCCCAACAAGTCCAAACCGACCCTCCAAAGAGTAGACTACCCAATCCCATTCCACAACATCTACCCCTGAATAATGTACCTTATTCTATGGGCAATTTAGCATGGCAAATTCACCTGGCTTGCACATCTTTGTGATGTTGAGAGGAGACCCACACATACACAGGAAGAATTCGCAAATTCCACCCAGACAGTCTCCCGAGGCTGGAGTTGAACCTGGGACCCTGGTGTTGTGAGACAGCAGTGCTAACTACTGAGGCACTGCACCACCCAATTTATGGAGGAGGCGATAAGCTTTTGCTCTGTTGGCAATTTGAGGGATGCAAGGAGATGGCAGGAAAGTGGGGTTGACCCTGGAGGAGATCAGCCATGTTCTTATTAAGGGGTTGAATACCTACTCCTGTCCTTATTCGATTTTGTCTTTCATTATCTGAATGAAAATAGGCTAGTTATTTTCTTGAAAGTCGTTTTGTGTAATATCGTAGTCAGGGAGAGCAGAGGATTTGGTTTGAGCTCACCCTGGGTGGCGTATGGGGAATGTATTCACAGTGAATCTTGGTCTGCAGCATGACCAATATCTGGAGCAGAAGTTGCAGAGAAGGCAATCCTGGATAGTGAGATTAAGGGATGGGAGGCTCTTCCTGACCAAGCCTAGATTTTCCAAGTAAACCTTTCCAACCTACACTTAACCATCGGAGTGGCCTCAATCTGCTCCTGAGGTAGCAGGTTCGAGGGGCTGAATGGAACATCAGAAGATGGGACTGAGGAGAACAATGGAGCTTTCAACTGTTTGACACAAATCCACCAGTAAATAATATAATGGGTCATCTCATGATGGTCCCAGCTGCATTTTTCTGTTAATACCCCATTATCCCTGATTCACTTGTCTATCGAAAATCAAATTAAGTTAGCTGCAATATAATTTAAACATCCATCCACCAGACACCTCCGGGAAAGAGAATTCTGATTTGAATGAATTCCAATTTTGCGAATTTTTCCTCATTCTTGTACTGTCCACATTAGGGTGGTCACTGTTTCCTTTTCCAGTCCCACTCCTCCACTGGTCACAACAGATTTTAAATGTAACGAGGTCAGTGATATGACCAATGGTATCGGTGAAAGACTGGGTCAGGGTCAGTGATAGGAACAGGTTCGGCAGATTTCTTTGGTCAGCCACAAAAAAGTGGTTTATTCCTGAAATAGGTTTCCTCAACACAGGAGCAAAGCCGAATGACAACAAGTCATGGTCGACACAAACTCCCTTCGGCTCTCCACCTGACCCACTCTCCTCAAGATCCTGTTTGATTCAGCAAGCTCATCTCTCATTCCAGGGTAACCTGTTAAACAATACAATAATACAAGCCCTCCATCCCAGGAATACATGAAGTGAAACATTTCTGAACTGCTTCCAATGTAATTATATCCTTTCTCAGGTAAGGAGACAGAGACAAAACACCTTCACACGCAGCCCACCTGATGTGTTCTCAGTCAGACTGGGTACAGTGCACCAACACATCCTTCCTGGAAAGTTGATTCAAAATACACTCGTGGGCACATTTAACGTCTTTCATTTTCCTTAAAAATATCTTCAATTTATTACAAAAGTGAGGATATTTATTTTTGAAGAGTGTTGTGAGACTTTTGAATGCTCTTACCTGGAGACCATTAGAAGCAGAGATGCTGAATATTTTTGAGATTTAGACAGATGGATTCATTAATGAAAACTGAGTAAAAGATTTTTAGTGGGTGAGCAGGAGTTTACGACGTGAGGGGGAAGTGCTGACAGTAATAGCAAATGAAACCATGGATGTCCGGAACATCTGAGAATACAATAGAGAAAAGAAATGCTGTTGCTAACATCCCAGCAGTGATAGAGTAAAACTAGTGCAATCACACAGGACATGGGGCTGCTCTCTCATTAGAGAAAAAGCACTTCTGGTGGTTTATCCTCACGGTCACCACACCTCGGGCAAGGGGGTGTGATTGAGAAAGCGGACCCTTCATGGTAACCTCCATCACTGTGCGACATTGAACCTTATACTGTTGGACTTCCTCTGCATCACAGCTACCCACCTAACTGAGTGCAAGACTGTGCAACTGTGACAGACTGTAATTGTCACAGACAAAGAACAATAGAAACTTTGATAAGAAGGAAGAAGTTACAATTCAGGTAATGTTCAAGGTAACGGCTGGGGACAAAACATTGTATTTTCTAATGAGGCAAGTGTTTAGATGCTGCCTTTAGCTAAACACAATAATGTAAGACAAGCAAAATAGCCAGGATTACTAACTGTGATTGGATATTGAGAGGCATGAGTGTTCATTTTTAATTGGTCTGTGTAAAGTGTTCTTACAAATGCGTGAAAGTATGAAGCTGATGGAATATATTGTTTAGAGAGTCCGTCCTGATGGGAAATGGATCCTAAGCACATACTGGAAGAAAATAGATGTAAAAAAAGTTCTGAGTGTTGTCTGCTCAATGACAGGAACCCAGGGAGTTAAATGATTGAAAGTTCTGGTAACATGGAGCAGGGGCCACAATCAGATCAGCCCCGATCTTATTGAATGGTGCAGCAGGTCTGAAGGGCAGAATAGCCTCATGATGCACTTTAATCATGTGATTAGGAAATACACAACTCTGTCCCTTCCCCTTCTGTGCTACACGTTGGAGGACTGATATTTTCCTGAACATGGGAATTGTTTGGAAAATTATCTGGAAAATTCTCTAAATGACATCATCCACAACATTCTAGAACTGGCATTCTCGAGAACATTCAATAAGTATGTGAGGGCATTGCATTTGTGAGAGTTTACAAGCATTTGCCTTGTACTGGGATACGTACTGCAAAATATATGCAGTGGGTGTGAGGGAGCAGACAGAATACGGTGACATTTATCCTCACAGAACAAGGAAGGTTATTGACGCTTGCTAGTGCTGGTCATTTCTTCAGATCACAGATACTGCACTGAGCTGGGTGGTGAGCTCAGACCATGCTCAGTGGGTCTGGTGGTGTGGGAGGAGAATTATCCTCCTCTGTGCCATCCCGTCCAACAGGACTGCCATGCATTTGTTGACAAATTATGGTGCTATGCTCGGGGAGAACTATGCATGGCAGCTCCGAACTGATAACACTCAGTTGTGCCCATTGGCCTTTTGAAGATGGCACCAGTGCGAGAGATCACAGAGTGTCCGGGGACATCCAGGCTATATTGAGTACCTCCAGCTATGATGGCGGGCAATGAGTGAGAGGGAGACAATGGGGTGGGGTAGGGAGTTAATTAGGTGAGTTTGATAAGAAAACTAGCTCCTCCTCATGCAGACGACCTCTCTGTCACACTCAATGAAAATGACACTGAGACAAATCATTATTAGATTCAGCCCAATGAGTCAGACTGTGCTGGCCCCACTCCCAGTTACAAAGGTGCAGACAAATTCTCATCCAATGCTCTCCATCATTTGAACACACACCAAAATCCTGTTCTCTCGTCATTCCTGGACACGGAAGGCTGAATGGCCTCCACCTGTTCCCCTGGAATAGACTCAAGAGGCTGAATTGCTTCCTCCTGTTCCTCTGTAACAGACTAGAGAGGCTGAATGGCCTCTTCCTGTCCCTCTGTAACAGAATCGATAAGCTGAATGGCCTCCTGCTTGTCCTCTACCACAGTATCGAGAGGCTGAATGGGCTCCTCCTGTCTGTTTTGTAACAGAATCTGTATGCTAAGATTGACCCCTTTTCAATATGTGCCAACACTCCAGCTTTCTACTTCTTCAGATGGTAAAAGGCTGGTGTGGGCTAAATGGCCTCCTCCTATCTCTCTGTAACAGGTACATGGAGACAGAATTATTTCCTCCTGTTCCCGAGAAGCAGTCTCAATGCACTGAATGATGTCTCAAGGTTATCAAAGGATTTGATGATAGGGCACTTAAAATGAGGAGCAGCATTACCTAAACTCAGTGGGTCATAATTATTGTTACCCTGGATTATCGTTTCTAGAAATTTCCCCACCAGTGACTTTATGCAGCTTGTCTATTATTCTATTCCTGTCTCTTCTTGTAAACGGGATGGAACATATACAACCTGCAGTGTTCTGGCACTACTCCCACATACAAGGAAGAAAGACTAAAAAGATTTTTAAAAATTATAACCCATTCCTCAGCAACCCTCACACAGTCCATCCAGACCCTTTTGTTGTGATATGAAAAGTGATGTTAGCTGAATCTGTTTGTTCTGTGACTGTGATTAATGCCAGTCTCCATGGATTTCTAATTATTTCATCTTTTAATGATAAATGGACTCCATTCAATGTGTTATCCCACAGTAGGAGCAGAAGCATCACCGAGAGCACTAAAAGCAGCTCCAGAGAGAAGTGGGGGAGTGATCAGAATCTGAGAACAATGGACAGAGGTTTAGCCTATGATGTTTGGTACCTTTCTACACATTATGATCAATTGTCATTCCCACTTCGGATCAAAATTGCACTTTACATTATGCAATATTTTTATTATCCTATCTTGGTTATCGTTGGTGTCCCTGGTAAGTACCAAATCCAGTTACTATTTATATAAACTGTGCATAAATGTATCACTTTGCTTTTCATTTGCTCTGCTCTCCTTACATCCATTATGGTTCCTGGTGAGACTCTGAATCCAGATATTCAATCTACAAATCACTGCATCAGTGAGATTGTTCATTCACTCTCCCCCTCTTTGCATCTGTCAGTGTCCCTTGTGTGTCTCTATGTTGACGTATTCAATTTCAGCTGTGAACTATGATTCATTGTGTCATTGCCCTTGTTATTTAAACATTGGGATCATGGATGTCCCTGCCTTGTGTTCTGGTTACAAACTCTGTTTCCTTCATCTGATTCCATCCCATTCATAGTTAATATCTGAGGCTGAAACAGGTGAATCATAACTGCAGTGATCCTTTGGTTGTGAGCTGTTTCCTGACACCATACCCTGACTGTTCAAAATTTTAACCACGGACACCTGAGGAATATAATTTACTGGAACATCCCATTTGCTTTTTAAATCTTAAGCTGTGAAATGATCTTAATGATACCAATTAGTGCTTACACTACAAATATCAAATCTACAGAAGTAAATCTGAGTCAATACTCCATGTATACTCCACTTATATCGAGGTTAGTTACAAAGAAGTGTTGTCAATTCTAGAAAGAGTGAAAGTAGACAAGTCCCCAGGGCTGGATGGGTTGTACCTGAGGATTCTCTGGGAAGTTAGTGAGGAAATAGCAGAGCCTTGGGCTGAGATATTTGAGTCTTCATTGTCTACAGATTTAGTACCAGAGAACTGGAGGATTGCAAATGTTGTGCCCTTGTTCAAGAAGTGCAGTAGACATGACCCAGGTAATTATAGATCAGTGAGCCATACTTGTGTTATAGGAAAGGTTCTGGAAAGGATTATAAGAGATAAGATTTATAATCATCGAACAAGCAACAATTTGATTTCAGATAGTCAACATGGTTTCGTCAAGGGCAGGTCGTGCCTCACAAACCTCGTTGCGTTTTTTGAGAAGGTGACAAATTATGCAGATGAGGGTAGGGCAGTTGACGTGTTATACATGGACTTCAGTAAAGTCTTTGATTCGGTTCCACATGGTAGGCTGTTGGAGAAAATACAGAGGCATGAGATTGAAGGTGATCAAGCAGTTTGGATCAGAAACTGGCTTTCTGAAAGAAGGCAATGAGGGTGGTTGATGGAAAATATCCAACCTGGAGTCCAGTTAGTAGTGGTGTGCCACAAGGATCTGTTTTGGGACCACTGATGTTTGTGATTTTTATAAATTACTTAGACGCACGCATAGGTGGATGGATTAGTAAATGTGCAGACGACACTAAAGTTGGTGCAGTAGTAGACAGTTTGGAAGAATGTTACACGTTGCAGGGGTCTTGGATAAACTGCAGAATTGGACTGAGAAGTGACAAGTGGAGTTTGCAGCTTTGGGTGATGCACTTTGGGAAGAATAACAGGAAGGCAGAGGACTGGGTCAATGTAAAAACTCTTGGTCGTGTGGGTGTGCAGAGGGATCTTGGAGTCCATGAACATAGCTCGTTGAAAGTGGCCAGCCAGGTTGATAGTGCTGTTAAGTAGGCATACGGTGTGATAGGTTTCATTGGTAGAAGGATTGAGTTCCGGAGCCACAATATAATGCTGCAACTGTACAAAATGCTCGTGCAGCCACACTTGAAATTTTGTGTACAGTTCTGGTCACCATATTTCGGGAAGAATGTGGAAGCATTGGAAAAGGAGCAGAGGAGATTTCCCAGGATGTTTCCTGGTCAGGAAGCAAGCTCTTATGAGGGAAGGCTGAGAGACTTGGGTCTGTTTTCATTGGAAAGATGAAGGCTAAGAGGGGATTTGATAGAGACATACAAGATGATCAGAGGATTAGGTAGGGTAGAGAGTGAAAGTTTTTTTCCTTTGATGAAGACACCATCTTGTATGTGGGGGCATCATGAGAGGGGATAGATTTAAGTTGGATGCCAGAGGGAGGTTCTTTACTGAGAGAGTGGTAAGGGTGTGGAATGCCCGACCTGCCAATGTAGTTATCTCAGCCACAGTAGGGAGATTTAAACAATACTTGGATAAGCACATGGATGATGATGGGATAGTGTACGAGACGAGCTGAGAATGGTTCACAGGTTGGTGCAAGACTGAGTGCCGAAGAGCCTGTTCTGCGCTGTGTTGATCAATGTTTGATGTTCTATATCGGACCTCACTCAATCTATACTGTTATTGGGTCTGGGAATATATTAATTTTAATATTCTCAAGTACATTCTCACATATGTCGCTGAAATATCCCTCAATCTTTCTCTTTCTGTCCATTACCCAAACCATTACCAGTTGATTTAATTTGCTTATTGTCGTCACATGTCTCTGAGAGCAGTAGAAAGCTGTTTTGCAAATAGTACAGGCAGCTTTTGTTTTTGTTTACTCATTCATGGGATGACAGCATTGTTGGCTGATCCAGCATATACTGTCCATTCATAATTTGCACAGAGGGCAGTTCAGAGTCAACCACATTTCTGTGAGTCTTGAGTCACATGTAGACCAGGAAAGGTAAGATGGCACATTTCCTTCGCTGTAGCACATCAGTGAACCAGATGGGTTTTCCAACAATCGACAATGGATTCATGGTCATTATTTGACTCTTAATTCCATTTTTTATTTTAATTGTGTTCAAAATCTACCACATACTATGGCAAGATTCGGACATTCGAACACTCCCAAGAGCATTATGTAGGTCTCTGGATTAACATGATATCACTTGGTCATTGTCTCCCCTAGTCACAGCCAACAAGGACATCCAGATCATAGGATGGGCAGGCAGAGCAAGGTTTCAGCTGCACACAAGATGCAGAAAGCAACATGAACATTAACAAGATCAACTTTACTTGAACTTATAGAGTCCATTCACCAGTCGAATAACAGCAGGAAAGAAGCTGTTCCTGAAACTGCAGGTGCTTGTATTCAGGCTTCTGCCTCTTCTGCCCGGCAGAAGAGGATAGAGGAGATCATTACCGGGGTGGGAGAGGTCTTTAATGATGTTAGAGCCATTCAGTGACAGCGAGCCGTGTCGTTGGAGTCCATCAATAGAAATTTGGCTCCCATGATGGACTGGGCTCTGCCCTCGTAGTTCCTTACGATCCTGGACAGAGCAGTTGTCACACCCGGTGGTTATGCACCCAGACAGTATACTTTTAATGGTGCATCAGTAAATGTTGGTGAGGGTCTTTATGGACATGCCAAAGATCCTGAGCCACCTGAGGAAGAAGAAGCATTGTTGTGTTTTCTTGATCATTGCATCGATATGGGAAGTCTAGGACAGGTTGGTCATTATTGTCACTCTGAGAATTGTGACTGTCTCAACCCCTGCTTTGTTGATGTAGATGGGGGCATATTCTCCTCCTTTCTTTCTGAAGGCAACGATCAGTTCTTGAGGTTTGTCAACGTCTCGTCAGAGGTTGTTCTCATTGCAACATGTCGCAAAGCCATCTATCCTCATTCTGTACACCGACTCCTCGTTGTTGATATCTGTACTACTAAGTGGTGTCATCAGTGAACTGAAACATGTTTGTCATGTGGAATTTGGCATCACAGGTGTGGGTGTACCGGACGTACAGTAGGGGCTGAGGACACATCCTTGGGGGGGCTCCAGTGTTGTGTATATTGTGGAGGAGGGGCAGTTTTCTATCTTCACTGATTGTGGCCTGTGGGTCAGAAAGCTGAGGATCCAGTTGCAGAGGGCAGAGCTAGGACCAAGGTCACAGAGTTTTGTTCTCAGTCTGGAGCGGACAATGGTATTGAAGGTGGAGCTGTAGTCAATGAGTAGGAGTCCGATATAGGTGTCCTTGTTGTCTAGATGTTCCAGGGATGAGTGCAGGGATAAGGATAAGACATCCACTGCAGTCGTGTTATGTCGGGAGGCAAATTGTGGGGGATTGTGGCAGGCTGGCAGACTGGAACTGACGTGGGCCATGATCAGCCTCTCGAAGCACTTGATGATTTTTGAGGCCAAGAGCCACTGGGTGGTAATCATTCAGGCACATTGCATGTGCTTTCTCAGGTACTGGGATGATGGTGGTCGTCTTGGAGCAGGTGGGGACTTCACCTGTAGGAGGGAGTGGTTGAAAATAGTGTTGAATATCTCCACCAGTTGGTTCACACAGGATCTGAGTTCTCAGGGTTGGGTCTCTGTGGGTCTGGACATTCTCTGTATTGTCTGGGCCTTCTCAGGGCTGTGTCTCTGTGGGTCTGGGCCTTCTCAAGGTTATGTCTCTGTAGGTCACAGCCGTCTCAGCGTTGTGTCTCTGTGGATCTGGACCTTCTCAGGGTTGTGTTTCTGTGGGTCTGAGCTCAGGGTTGTGTCTCTGCGGGTCTGGGCCTTCTCAGGGTTGTCTCTCTATTATTCCATGTGTTAATACCGTCACTGTCAAAGTCATTGCTGTCCTTTACGATGTCATCACAGAGTCAGGTTTCTGCAGGATCAGTGTTCAAGCCTTTGTTATGGCTGTTCTTCTGGATCGTGCAGAAAGTTGATATTCAGTATCGATAGTTTTGTGTTGCAGATGTCCATAGGATCCTTGGACCTGTAATTAGATTTAAATGAACATCATTATTCATTTTTACAGACTTAGAATTTAACTTTAAATTTGAGTAAAGGTTCTATGAAATATGAGCATGAGGTCAACTGTAGAGCACTCACAAAAACGGATCCGGTTGCGGTGCCACCTTGACTCCAGACTCCAGTTGTTCATACTGAACCTGGTATTCAACAATGCATGTTCTCACACTAACAATGATTCACACGTGTATGACCTCCAACCCCTGTATCTCCCCCATACAAATAGACAGACACAGGCAGTGGCACACACAAATAGACAGAGACAGATATACACACGCTCACACGCGCACAGACACACGCAGACAGACACACACAGAGACACAGACACACACAGGCATGCAGTGACAGCAACAGACAGACAGATACAGACGCACGCAGTGACATATACGGACAAACACACAGACACACACACTCACAGATCTAAACGCCCTCACCCCTTGCCTCATATTTACACAACGGATGTACAGAGTGATAACTCTGTGGGAGCTCCATTTACTGTTACTCACAGCATGGGCTGCAAATTTCCCAAGCTAACCAGTTACTTCGTGCAAGTATAGCCCTAATACTTCGGCAGAGGTTTTCAATGGTCCCCATGCTGAGAAAACCATTCAGTTTATCTCACAGTGAAACAAAATAGTCTGCACAGCTGTCCATGCCTAGCTGTCATCTTGTCTCAGTTTATACTCTCTGGCTGGTTCTGTCAGGTTGATTCAGAGCATAACAAACTATTACAGCTGATCTGACACTGCCTTTATTGAATGCTCTCATTCTTGTGAGTTGGCCCCTCCAAAGTCTAATTACTCCAGTTCGTTCCACTCTCTGTCCTTTTCCCCATGTGTTGACTGCATGTTCTCTGTGAATTACTTGTGTCTTTCTCTCTTCAATGCATTGTACAGCGTGGAAACAGACGTTTGGTCCAACTCTTCTAAGTTGGCCATATATTCTGCATTAATCTTGTCCCATTTTCCAGCATTTGGCACAGTTGCTTTTAAATGTAATATTGTACCCACCTCCATCACGTCCTCTGACAGTCCATTCCAGCGGTGCAGTTCCCTCAGCATGAAAACATTGGCCCTTACGTCCCTTTTCTATCTTTCCACCATCAGCTTAAATCTATTTCCTCTAATTCTCAACTCCCCCAGCCCAGGGAAAAGACCATGATCAGCAATTCATCCATGCTCCTCATCATTTCATAAAAGACTAAACTTTCACCCCTCAACCTCAAATGATCCAGGAGAAAAAAATAGCCCCAGCCTATTCAGTCTGTTGCAAACTCACCAACGCAGATACCATCCTTATAAATGTTTTCTGAACCCATACAAGTTACACAACATCCTTCCTGTAGGAGGGAGATCAGAATTGCACACAGTATTCCAATGTTGCCTAACCAATGCTGTTTATAGCCACAACATGACCTCCCAACTCCATCAACTCAGTGTGTTGACTTTGAAGGAAAGCTAACTAAATCCCTTCTTCACAATCCTACCTGCCTGCGACTCCACATTCAAGAAACGATGAAACTGCACTCCAAGGTCTGTTTGATCAGCAACACTCTCGAAGACCTGACCATTAAGTGCATATGTCCTGCCTTGATTTGCCTTTCCAAAATGCAGCACCTCAGATTTATCTAACTTAAACTGCATCCACCACTCCTTGGCCCATTGGTCCATTCGATGAAGATCTGAGGTACTTTACTTTGAGGGAACCTTCTTCGCTTTCCACTACATCTCCCATTTTGTTGTCACCTGCAAACTTTGTTCAAATCCAAGTCATTTGTATAAATGACGAAAAGCAGTGGACCTTACACCGACCCTTGAGGCACACCACTGGTCACAGGCCTCCAAGCCACAGGCCTACACCACAATCACTCTGTCTTCTACCCTCGAGATAATTTTGTACCCAAATAGCTGCCTATCCCTGTATTCCATGTCATCTCACCTTGTTAACCAACTTACCGTATGGGTACATGTTGAACACCTTACTGAAGTCTACATGGACAACAACCACTTCTGAGTGGTGTGTGTGTAGGGAAAGGGATCTGCCATATCTGCCCCAGGTTTTCCAAGAACACCTTCCAAGTGAGATAAAACCAGGTGCAGAGTGTGAGGGGACCCTGACTGAACAAGGAGCTGGTCTCTGAGCAGTGTCACCTCCTTCAAAAGGTCCTGCGGCTTCATATCATGGCGAGGACAGTGCTGCCAGTGGCTGGTAGGATCACAGTAGCATTCAGCTTCTATGATCCAGAACTTTCCAGGCAGGAGTGGGCAACATATCCATCATCTCCCAGTATGTCGACAACAATGTCTCCAGAGAATGAGAAAGGATATATGGTGTTTGAGATGATACAACGTTTTCTACATCAGCAGGGAGCTGCCGGATGTATCCTTAATTTCCCAGTGTAGTAGGATTCCCGATGGTGTACATAGCTCCCATGTCAATGGGGAAAGATAGAGGAACTGAAGGACCTCTCTCTTCATTAATGTTACAGTGTGACCATGCACAGTACATTATGTTGGTGAACACCCCTGTCATGGCAGCAGCTATAGCCTCTTCATTCAGGAGCAGTCAGCCAATCCCAAGTCGTTGTGTCTCCACATAGAGAGTAAGGATGACCTCTCAGTAAAGTCCACCCCCTTGATACGTGGCTTAAAATACCCTCCCCATCAATATGCTCCATTGTGAACTGACCACCTCAAAATATCCTGTGTGTACTGACTGCAATGGAGCCACTGGGAACATCATGCAGCATAACATCAGGGAGATGGAGCAACATTTCCAATGCCTGAATCGGTCAGAGAGAACCATCCAGTACACAGTGAGTCATTAAGTCCTATAATCTCTCTCCACTTCAGTGACACACTGTATTCCATGCTTCCTGAAAAAAATGACAGCTTTTCTCACATGATGTATTCCACCAGCTAAACATTATCCAAAGACTTTGTTCTGTCCATATCCATTTGCAGATTCTCCAACATCTCTTGATAATTTAATTTTCTGCTGAATTTTCTGTCTTTTCCAAACACAGTTAGAATACATCTGCTCGAAATGTCCAAGTCATTGAAGTAGATTGCAATTGTTTGTTGACCCAGCACGAGTAACTGTGTGACTCCACAGATTACATTCTGTCATAATGATCACGATTGATTTCTCCTGACTGTCTGCTTCCTGTGTGATACCCAGCCATCCCCAGTCCTGTGGATCACATTCTAAGGGTTGAATGGGAATGAGGAACATCAGTGGGCAATGCAGCCCCTCCAGCCGACTCTATCATTGAATATGACCATGACTGATGTCACCTTGGCTCAGTCCCACTTTCCTGCCTGCTCTTCAAAACCCTTCATTTCCTCAATACCCCAGCTTCCAATGCACTCCGGAGAAGTGAGTTACAAAGGTTCACAACCCTTTGAGAGAAGTAGATCCTCCTTATTCCTGTTTTAAAACTGCTCTGTCTTATTCGAAAGCTATGAGAGCAGCACGGTGGCACAGTGGTTAGCACTGCTGCCTCACAGTGCCAGAGACTCGGGTTCAATTTCCAACTCAGATGAGGGATATTGTGGAGTTTGCACATTCTCCCTGTGCCTGCGTGGGTTTCCTCGCACAGACACAAAGATGTGCATGGCAGGTGAATTGGCAACGCTGAATTGCCTGTAGTGTTAGGTAAATGTAGGGGAATGGGTGGGTTGGTGTGGACATGTTGTCCGAAGGGCCTGTTTCCACACTGTAAGTAATCCAATCTTACTCCTGTTTTAAAACTGCTCTGTCTTATTCTAAAGCTATGATTTCTTGTTGGAGGAAATATTCACTCCATGTCTATATTGTCAATCATGTTACACACCACAATGTGATCTCCTCTCATTTTTCTAAACTCCTGGCAGCATAGATCTGAATTGGTTAATCTTACTTCATAAGAAAACCCCTCATCTCTAGAATCACTCTAGCAAAATTTTCTGAACAAGTCCAATGCAACTACATGTCTATCAAGTCAGAGCACCAATACTGTACACAGTACTCCAGCTCCAGTCTCAGAAATGCCTGCTTCGTTGCAGTAACACTTCCCTTTCTTTGTCTTTGAGAAATAAACGCTGACATTGCACTTGTCCATCTCATTACTTGCGGTACCTCCTTGTGAGTTTTCTGCGATGTGCACAAGGACACCCAGTTTGCTCTGTGTTGCAGTACTCTGAAGTTTCTTTCCATTACGATAATAAGTTTCCTTTCTGTTCCATTGGACAAAATGGTTAACCCCTTACTTAACCATGTTAAATCTCACTGAAATCTGTTGGCCCATTCACCGAAACCATCCATATCCCTTTGTAAGTTTTGTATGACTTCATTGCAACCAACTTTTCCATCTGTTTCAGTGTCATCTGGAATATTGGCTACAGTAATTCCAATCCATGTACCAAGCCATAATACTGTTTGCAAATAGTTGCAGATTGAGGCCTGAAATCCATGGCACCCCAAAAGTTAACAACCAGAAAATGACCCATTTCTCCTGTATCTCTGCATTCCATTGGTTTACATATCCCCCATACGGTGGCTCAGTAGTAAGCACTGCTGCCTTACAGTGCCAGGGACCCAGGTTTTAATTCCCACTTCAGGCAACTGTCTGTGTGGAGTTTGCACATTCTCCCTGTGTCTGCATGGGTTTCCTCTGGGTGCTCCAGTTTCCTCCCACAGTCCAAAGTTGTGCAAGTCAGGTGAATTAGCCAGGCTAAATTGCCTATAGTGTTGCATTCGTCAGGGGTAAATGTAGGGGAATGGGTCTGTGTGGGTTACTCTTCAGGGGATCGGTGTGGATTTGTTGGGCCAAAGGGCCTGTTTCCACACTGTAGGTAATCTAATCTAATCTATTCAAGTAAATGAATGACTCCTAACACCATCTGCTCTGACTTTATGGATTAGCCTTTTGTGTAGGTTCCTAAGCAATGCCCTCTAGAATCCCAGATAACTTGCATCTCCAGGATCCCCATTCTTTATCTTGCTTATCACATCTTTCAAAAACCTGTGTAAATTATTCAGACATGATTTACGCTTTGTAAACCCATGCTGACTCTAATGGATAATAGTTTGAATTTATAAATGTCCTGTTATTAATTTCTTGACAAGGATTTTGCAAATTTGCCTCAAATCGCACGAGCTTGTTCATTACTATTTATTCCACAGTGAAGATGATAATTATTTGTCCTCCCCTTTCTATAACCTCTATGTTTCCTATTCATTCCTGTGTAACAGGCACAAGTGTTATGGACGAGTCCAAATCAATCAAACCATTCCTAAGCAGGCAGCTCAGTCCGTAACTTTGCAATTCGTTCAGTAAGTGCACAGTGAAAATTACCCAGAGTAAGTTAGCGCAGTTGACTGTCAGGTTTTAAAACTGACAACAGTTTATTCACAAATTATGGGATGAAACACAAAGAAGAGAATACGGACTCCACACAGACCTCAACTTATCCAATCTAGACGTAATTCTGCTTTTCCAAAAATACACTACAGTCCCAACAAACAAACTGAGTAAACATGAAGTAAAACTGATACAGAGGCTTACACGTCGAAGTTAGAAGGGCAGAAAGAGTCCAGCAGCCTGTTTCCATACAGCTCCTGTTGCACGGACTCAGCCAAGACTTCAGCTTCCAGGACTGAACATTCCCCTTTCATTACACGGGCTACTTCTAAAACATGAAAGCTTTGGCCTCATATCTCCTGTTTATGCAGGAACAAAAAGGCCTCCCAATCCCATTTTCTTCTCGTACCCACTCAGTCGATTCAGAGCCTTGATGGTTTAATGACACCTCTGAAAAAAAACAGCCAAGGAACGGTATCCTTGAGAAGAGGGGACAGCTTTTAGAAAAGTGACCAGATTTGTGAAATGTCCTTCCCTTTAAAATAATGAACCATCAACTTGTAAGGATGGGTTCATTTTGAAAACCCCTAAAAAAAGACCCCTAAAAGAAAGCCTCTAAAGCACACATACACTCTAACCTGACGATGTACATGCAAACATGCAGAACCACATTCGAATTCAGGCCCATGGGATACCCACCTCCGAACACGTCCCTATCTCATTCTGGACTCGGCAATGCATCGGCAGTCTAGTTTTCACAACCTGCCACCAGAACAATTGTCAATTCAAATGGATACAACAACAACCTACATCTAAACAGTCTGGCACTTTTGTCCCAAAATTTCTCCACAACTATCAATGTATACGATTGTTTCAGATGCATTGTTGGTAATATAGACACTGAAAGGTTTTAATACCAATGCCAAGCACAAATTCTCATTCTCCACCGTTGAATATTCCTGTTGATGAAGGGTCAACGTCTGGCAAAATACCCGATGGGTCCTTCTATTCCCTTGTCGTCCACTGACACCCACACCACTGGCATTAGGAGCCGACTTCAAAGGCTTTGTGTAATCAGGTGTAGCTAATACTGGGGCAGTGCTTAACACTGCCTTCAGGCTTTCAAATGCCTTTTTACACTCTGCTGCCCATTGAAGCCTCTTGCCCTTTTTTCACAAATCAGTGAGTGGAGCAGTGACACTGCCTAAACTTGGCATAAACGTTCTGTAAAATCCATTCAATCCCAGTAAATGTAGTACTGCACTTATGGTCGATGTGTGGGAAATTCCTGAATTACTTTCGTTTTCGCACTCCCATGGGGCCACTTACCTGTGTCCAATAACATGGGCTGTGGCAAATTCACTTTTAGCTAGGTATACCACCAATACTGCCTTCCGAGCTCAATGAAGAAGTGCGATAAATGCTGCAAATGTTCCTTCCAGAAGTGACTAAAAATCTCCAGGTCATCCGTTACCACCATGCCATTGGGTAATCCAGTGATAACCTTATTGAAATGTGGCTGGTGCATTTTTAATTCCAAATGGAATGCCTTTAAACTGATATAGTCGATTTGGCATTTCAAAAGCCGAAATTGCCTTTGCTCCCTCCGATAGAGGTACATGGCAATAGTCTCTGAGCAAGTCCAATGTACAAATGTAAGTTGCTTGTCCCACCATTTCGACACAGTCTCCAACCGCAGAATTGGATATGCATCAGTCTTTGTAACGGCATTAAATTTTGCAAAGTTCACACTTAACTTTGTGGGCGGCACGGTGGCACAGTGTTTAGCACTGCTGTCTCACAGCGCCTGAGACCTGGGTTCAGTTCCCGACTCAGGCGACTGACTGTGTGGAGTTTGCACGTTCTCCCCGTGTCTGCGTGGGTTTCCTCCGGGTGCTCCGGTTTCCTCCCACAGTCCAAAGATGTGCAGGTCAGGTGAATTGGCCATGCTAAATTGCCCATAGTGTGAGGTAAGGGGTAAATGTAGGGGCATGGGTGGGTTGCGCTTCGGCGGGTCGGTGTGGACTTGTTGGGCTGAAGGGCCTGTTTCCACACTGTAAGTAATCTAATCTAATCTTTAACTGTTGGGTATCATTTGGCTTTGGCTCCATGACTATTCATGAGCTCCAGTCACTGGAGCTCACTTTGATTAAGCCATCCTGAAGCATGCGTTCTACCTCCTTCTGAACCTGTGTGAACTTTAGAGGACTATGCCGAAAAGCATGTTGCTTAACTAGAACAGCATCTCCTATATCTACATCATGCACAATTAGATTAGGACTTGCCAGTTTATCTCTGCATATTTCCCCATGTGATATTGATAAATCTTTAAGGTCATTTCAATTGTCTTGTGGAAGGTAACTCAAGAAGTTATCTCAATTTTTGTCAACTTCCTCATTGTCCAATTGGATTTCAGGAATGTACAATTCAGAATCCTCTGAGCTTGGTTCTTCCTTCTGTGCTGTAATCATTAATACCTTCTCCTCTTGCTTTCCTTCTCTGTCAAAATATCTTTTGAACATATTCACATGACACATGCTGCAAAATTTCTTCCAGTCTGGAATCCTTAGCAAGTAGTTTGCCTCACTCAATTTCCTTTTGATTTAATAAAGTCCACTAAACCTTGTTTTCAAAGGTTCACCTATTACTTGAAGTCACAACAATACCTTATTCCCAATGACAAAATTACAAATGTTTGATTTCCTATCTGCTTCCTGATTCTTTGTGTGCTGCAATAGTTTTAAATGCTGTCTAGCCAACTCTCCAGCTCTATTTAATTGTCCTCTAGAATTTGACACATCGTCTAAATGAATGTTCTCTGATCTCTGACTTGTTAATTTCTCCTTAATTAATTTTAACGGTCCTTTCACTTCATGTCCAAAAATTAATTCAAATGGACTGAATTTGGTTGATTCATTTGGTGCATTTCTGATTGCAAAAAAGCACAAGTGGAATTCCCTAATCCCAATCATCCGGATAGTCCTGACCATATGCCCTGAACATGGTCTTTAGTGTTTGATGCCACCTTTCCGCTGCTCCCTGTGATTCTGAATGGTCCGCAGTAGATTTGAATTGTTTTATTCCCAACCTGTCCGTAAACTTCTTGATTAGTTTGGATGTGAGATTTGACCCTTAATATGAATGGATCTCTATTGGTAGTCTGTATCGAGTGAAGAAATTAAGTAATTTTTCCACTACCTTTTTTACTGTGGCATTATGTAATGGGACTGCCTTGGGAAATCTAGTCAATACATCTATTATTGTTAATAAATACTTCTCAACATTTTTTGTTTGATTTAGGGAACCTAGGCAATAAATCAAAATTCTTGTCAAAGGTTACTCAAACGCAGGAATAGCATTCAAGGTGCAGGTTTTATTATTGCCTGTGGTCTTCTGATTATTTGACATATATACATATTCAGCTGCATCCTTGTGTAGGCCCAGCCAGTAAAAATGTCTTTGTCGTTTAGCCTGTGTTTTCCTCACTCCTAAATGAATCCAAGTATTAGCCAATACGCCACTCACAGCACCTCTTTTCTACACCCTATTGGCAAAACAATCTGATGAACTTCTGCCCATTTCTCATCTGTTTGAATGTGTGATAGTCTCCATGACCTCATTAAGACACTGTTTGTTAAGTAATAACACACAGGGATACATTTACTCTCCTTCCAGACATACGCCTTTTGATACTGCTACTTTAAGTTCTCCTTTTTCTGCTTTAACTCCATAAGCTTAGCAGAATGAAAGATACTTGCATGTACACCTATTTGCTCCTGGTCTGTCCCACTTATCTGGTCAAAATAGTCTTTGATAAGGTTATTTCAGCTTCCTTATCTGTGCTTTGATCACTCCTCCTTCAGATTGTGCCTCTGTCATGTCATGGCAAGACAATCAGGAAAGATTTCAGGATAAAAATTCTGCATTGCTTCAGTTGTCTGCGTCTCACTAGATTTTCAATTAGAGTAGGCAGCACACCTACTGGTGAATCAATGATATCATTTACAAGGACAAATTGTATTCCTGGAGCTGAGAGTTTGTCCAGTACTCCTACCACAAATCTCCACTCTCCTCTAGACACTCGCACCTCACTGAACATAATTGAACACACTTTGTCACTTTAATTCCTGTTACTACTACCTTTTCTGGCAATAGTCCTTCAGGAATACGTATCTCCTCATCATTCAGCATCACAGACTGTGAGGATCCTGTGTCCCTTAATATTGTAACCTCTTTGCCTGCTACTCCTGGCCTTTGTGAATAAAATTTACTTTTGCATGTATATTTTTTAAGCAGATCTGGCACTTTCTTCATAATCAACCTCTGATGCAGTTTTCTAGCTTCAGTTGTGCTTTCTGTTACCATGCCAACAAAACTTCCAGGCTTGTCTGGTTTTTCTACATCTGGCTTTCTCCTAGCCCAACAACACTGTGATTTAATGTAGTCCACTTTATTACAATGAAAGCACCTGAATTTTTTTAAACCTTCTTTGTCCCCTTCAAATATTTCCTTTTTCACCTCTGGTAAGTTCTCCTAATGATCTTCACTGAGATCTACATTTTCATTCCATTGTGAAGATTTATCTTTTCCCAATTTCAATCCCTCATTGACTGGAATTGATTCTGGAAGGGTCAATGGACTCACTCATAACCATCAGCCACTTGAGCTGCTGACCTTGCCATTTTAACTCTGGTTTTCCACAGGGAGCTTACCTTCAGCCTCCAACTCCATCCTTTTAAGCTGACTTCCCTTTCTAAATGTCAGATTCTGAAGTTCAAACTCTCTCTCTTCTACTCAAAGCTTTCGTTCTTTTTTCTTTCTCTTCTACTTCTCTTTCTTTTGCTCTCTCTTCTGCTTTTAATCGAAACTCAATCTGTTTTCATTCAGCTGCCCTTTCCATACCTCTCACCTCCAACTCAGGCTGCTTCATTTTCAATTGAATTTTTGCCATTTCTGCAGATACTGATGGTGTTTCTATTAAATTAAAATGCTAAGTTGCTGCTGTAATTATCTCTTGTTTCCTCACAGAGGAGGCAGCTCCAACCCCAGCTTGTCTGCTCATTACAGCAGCCTCATCTTAAACACCTTTTGTGAAACTACCAATTTCACCTCGTCCATCTCCAGAAAACTCTTGGTGACTGAAAGAGCCATTGTATCCCAAGCTTTGTCAATCCAACCAAACCAACACCTGAAATAATAACACTAGCACATGCCTTTCGTGGCTAAAAATCCCGAAAAGAGCCCCCAATCTGTTATGGACTTGGCCAGGTCACTCAAAACATTCTTCAGCAAAGAGCCCAGACTGTAACTTTGCAATTCGTTTCGATAAGTGTACAGTGATAATTACCCGAAGTTAACAAGGTTGACTACCAGGTTTTAAAACAGACAAAAGTTAATTCACAAACTGAGAGAGTCAAACACAAAGAACAGAATACAGAATCCCCACAGAACTAGTCTACCCAAACTGTACGTAATTCTACTATTCCAACAGTACCAAAAACAAACTGCATAAACATCGAGGTAAACTGAATCCGAGGTTACTTTGCAAAGTTAGAAGGACAGAAGCAGAGAGAGCCTGGCAGCCTGTTTGTATACAGCCCCTGCTGCACCAACTCAACCAAGACTTCAGCTTCCAGGACTGACCGTTCCCCTTTCAGAGTACAGGTTACCTCTAAAACGTGAAAACTACAGCATAAAGTCTTATTTGTTTCCATATAAACAACAATGCCTCACTCTGCCTTTTTTCATCTCGGTACCAACCCAAGTGATTCAGAGCCTGTATTGTTTTACGCTCCATCTGAAAACAATCAGTATCTTTGTGAAGAAGGAACAGCTTTTAGAAAAAGAGCCAGCTTTGTGACGCAAGATTTTCAAAGATCTGCTCTGAGTGCTGTTTAAGAGGCAGGAACGCCTGAATTCGCTCTGGGACTCCCTCGTTAGCTCCACCATCTCCACTAATCCCCTCCTCCACACCTGGAACCTTCCCCTGGCTCCACACGAGGTACAAAACATCCCCCCACTCACCTCCATCAACTGGCCCAGAGAATCATTCCAGGTCTAGCAAAGATTAATGTGCATTTCTTCAACCTGATTTATTGCACCTGTAGCTCCGGATGTGGTTTCCACGACATGGGGAGACCGAAAACTAACTTGGGGACCGGTTCAGGGAACATTCATTGTCTATATGTATAAAAAACCCCACCTTCCAGTCACGATCTCTTCCAACTCCCCTCCTTCTCCCCCACAACATGCCCCTCCTTGGTCTCCTCGCCGGCCAATGTAAGGCCACACGCAAAGTGGAGGAAGAACACCTCATTTTCCACCGCGGGACCTTCCAAACATACAGCCTTAACATCGAATTCACCAGCTTCCAAATTTCTCTACTCCTCACCTCATCCCCGGTCCAGCACTGCCTCTCGACTCGATCTCCTTAACTTGATCCGACCTGTCCATTTTCCTTCTCATCTGTCTACTCCATTCTTTCCACTCACCAATCACCTCCTACTTGCATTCACTTATTGCTATCCCACGTATCTCACCCCCAGTGCCACCCCATTGCTCTGTTAATTTCTCAGTCCCCTTCCCCCTCCCGTCCTGCTGAAACGTTCCAACCTGAAATGTTGACTCCCTTTCTCCTTTGATGCTGCTTGACCTGCTGTGGTTTTTGTTTTCCAGCTCTACACATTATCCACTCTGACTCTCCTGTATCTGCAGTTCTTACTATCTCCCAGTTAGTGAGATGGGTTGGTTTATACAGCACCACGTGCTGGGGGGATAACTGCTCCAGACTTAGAGATCAGTACATTGGTGTTCCCTGCACATTTCCCCAACTGGACAATTATTGAGACAAATGCATTGGAGTAATCTGCTCAACTTTGCTCCCTGGACAGATTGTCAGTTTGTACCGAGGAGTGCACGAGCCTGGTCTTCACAATGCTTGTGCTGAACTGATATCTGTGTTTTTGGTGTCTGGGCTAGTTCTGGCAGGTGGGAGATACGATAAAAGTAACCACTTCATGTGCGCTGGCAATGTCTTTATTATATGTTCTCATTTATATGAATAAACTTTCTAAACTGTCACTCCATTAATCTTGGCAGTGTGAGTACGTACAGTACATCATGTTGGTGAATACCCACTGTCCTGGCAGCAGCCACAGCCTCTTCATTCAGAAGCAGCCAGCCAATCCCATCATCATCGGGTCTCATCGTACAATTAAAGAGCTGGTACAATTGCAACATTTAAGAGGGATTTAGATGGGTCTAAGAATCAGAAAGGTTTGGAGGAATATGGGTCGGGTGCTGACAGGTGGGACGAGATTGGGTTGGAATATCTGGTTGGCATGGACAGGTTGGACCGAAGGGTCTGTTTCCATGCTGTAAATCTCTATGGCTCCATGACTCTAATAGCTTTTCGGATAAACACCATCCCCTTGCTACATGGCACAAAACACCCCTCACCACTCCCCACTTACAACCAAGCGCATCAAAATCTCCTGTGTGTACAAATGGAACCACAGGGAACCTCAGAAAGCAGACCATCAGGGAGGTGGAGCAACACTCCCGATGTCTGAATAGGTCAGAGTGAAAGCTCGCGTAAATGCTGTATTATTGTGTCCATTTATGTGAAATACAGCCTTTTATTATTCCTGTAAAAATTGCAGGTTCACAGTTACCCGTGTTATATTCCATCTGACAAGTTATTGTTTGCTTTTTTCCATTTACAGTCTAAGTATCTCCTCATGAAAACAACGTGTCGTTGACAAATTTTGTTACAATACATTTGTTCCATTTATCTAAACTGTCGATATCGGTTGCAAATAGTTTTGGACCCAGCATTCATCATTGTGTTACTGCAGTCGTTGTTCTCTGTTAAACTGACAGAGATTAAACTATTCCATTAAACGGTATCCTCGATATGAGGTTGAGACTTGCCCTCCGCCAGGACTGTGTGCTGGGTGTACCTACAGATGCTGCAGATGCATCTGCAACAATTAGTTAGTGAGAATGTTTCCCTCTTGTTGGTTCCCTGATTACTTCCCACAGTCTGGCTGCTGTGTGTTTGAGGCCTCGTTCTGCTCAGTCAGTGGTGGGCCTATGGAGACACTCTTGGTGATAGACATTGAAGTTCATCAGCCAGAGTACGCTCTATGTCCTTGTCACCCTCAGTGCTCCCTCCGATTTGTTTTCAACAATGAGGAGAACTGAGTTATCACTGTAGAGTGATGCGGAGGGAAGTAGATACACATCATCAGGTTATTTCCTTCACCATTTCCAACCAGTTATGATGAGAATTTCTCATATTCTGTAATCAATGTTGGGCAAGTCCTGGGAAACTCCTGACAGTATACGATGGTGCCACCAATACTGGTAGTTCTGTCCTGCTGGTGGGATAGGATATGCCCAGGGATGCTGATGGAGCTTCATTAAACATACCCAGCCTGTCTGTTTCTGTGAGTATGACGATGTGAGACTGTTTGATGATCTGTCAAAATGAGGTTAAGTGCGACAACGGAGAAGCGAATAATGGATTAAAAAGTTGAATGAAAGACACTCTGTTTGAATGTGTGCTTTATTCTCAAAACCAAATTGAGGAATTCACTGCAAACGTTGAGGTAAATGGATATGATTAATGACATCAGAGAGACTTGGCTGCAGGGTGATCGATATTGGGAACTGAATACGCAGAACATTTTACAGCTGGACCTGGAACACAAAAAAAAAAAAAAAGTGGCGAGATTAGCACATAACGAATGATATATGTTTGTTATCAAAAAGAATCTTACATCAAATGATCAAAGAATTGGCATAATCTTATTTTATTATGCAAAGTACCAGCTGAGTTGATTTTTGAGAGAGATTTCCACCATGAGGCTGACTGCATTTCACCAAACTTAATGGGCAGAAGGACATTTGTGATGTGGGTCTTCATGCCTCTATCACATTCCATAACTGCCATTCCCCAGAATATTCTACAAACAAAATTCTCTGGAACATTCTACTACTGACATTCCCTAGAACATTCTATAACCAACTTTTTTTCAGAACACTCTGTAACAAACCCTCCCCGGAATGCTCTCTAACCAACAATCTCTGGAACATTCAATTATCAACATTTGTTGGAACATTCTATATCCGATACTACCCATACCATTCTTAACCAACATTCCTCGGGACGTTCTGTAAGTGACACTCTCCAGAAAGTTCGAAGACCAACATTCCTTGGAAGTTTCTATAACTGACATGCTCCAGGACTTTCAGTAACTGACATTCATTGGACTGATCCATAAACGCAATTTCTCGGAACCTTCTAAACCAACGTATTCTGGAACATTTTGTAATCAACATTCCCTGGAAATTTTAATAAATGACATTCCCTGGAAGATTCTACAACTGACTTTCCCTGCAACATTTTGTAACTGACATTCCTGGGAATATTCTATAAATGACATTCCCTGAAATATTGCATAACTGACATTCCCCAGGACATTCTATACCCGACATTCCCCGGAATGTTTTAGAACTGCCTTTTCCTGGAAGATTTTATAACAGATATTCCCTGGAATATTCTCCAACTGACATTACTTTTGAAAGGTTGGACATCAGTAAATTGAACAAAGATAAGATCCCGAGGTAAGAGATCCCGTTGCCTGGAAGGAAAGACGCTGTTTCGAAATCTTCTCAGGTATTTAAAAGGGTGAATACCTTTCCCCTGCATTTGTTTTTCATCATGACAGAGGATCGACAACAATTTACATGAAAGACAGAAATTTCCAACATCCTCTTGTATTCAAGGAACTGGGCGATATCCTTCAGGACAACAATATTTTCAATCTTCATATTCGGGACTGTAAATAACTAGCCTGTGTCTGATCACAAGAGATTGTCTTTTTGGGAATGATCCAGATTGATCTTATGGATTTGTGCCCGTGTGTTTGGGGAGGGAGGGATTGTTTCCTATGTTTTATGTCGCATTGTTGTCAGTAACTCAGACGTTGTCAGTTGTTATTTCAGCTTCAATTATTTCACTTAATCTCTGAATGACTTGACACACTGGATCTTCAATCCAACTGGTAACTTTGACTCCAGGCTGATGTATAATTTGTTTGTTTCCATTCCTCGCAGTTAATGTAGTGACGGTCTACGTCCTACTTTATAAAGATTGTGGATTGTCTTCATGTGTCAGACGTTACCTGAGGCCATGGCAATGGCGGATCTCCTGGTCATTATCCTCGACCTGATGTTGAGACAGCTTACCATTGCTTATAAGGAACTGTTTGATTTCCTGTGGTCCATCCCTGTCTGTAATATCCACGCTGTCCTGCTTTATGCAGCCACTGACTGTTCTGTCTGGTTCACTGTCACTTTCACCTTTGATCGATTTGTGGCCATTTGTTGCCAGAAGTTGAAAAGTAAATATTGCAGTGAGAAAACGGCAGCTGTGGTTCTGGGAACAGTGACTGTGCTGAGCTGTTTAAAGAACATTTTCTGGTATTTTATGCTCACAGCTCGGTATGCGCTGGGGAATTACCCCTGGTTTTGTGAGATAACAGATGCTGTTCGTTACTCTCATGTCTGGGTCACAATCGAGTTCCTCCATAACATTCAAAACCCAGGCGTGCCATTTCTCCTGATTTTGCTGCTCAATGTTTTCACTGTCAGACACATTGTAGTGACCAGCAGAGCCCGCAGGAGACTCCAGGCTCACACCAATAGGGATGGGCAGTGTGATACAGAACTGCAAAATCGAAAAAAATCTATCATTTTACTGTTTGTGGTCTCAGCCAATTTCATCGTGCTATGGTCAACGTTAATGGTGTATTCTATATGGTTTCGGATGTATCATATTGGACATCAGGCTGTGTTTCTGCATTGGGCTGTAAAGGAATTGGGTTACATGCTGCAGCTCCTCAGTTGTTGCACAAACACTGCGATTTATGCTGTGACCCAGACTAAATTCAGACAGCAGATGAAGCTTGTGCTGAAATACCCTTTTACCCAAATTCATCAATCAATCAAATTCACGCATTAACATCCAGGATGTTGTCATTTCAGCTGAATGCTTCTGCATTGTAGCAGCCTGTCGCTATGGTAACAGACTGATGGCAGTGATGCTTTGCCCAACCTTGTCCCAGAGGCGCGGGGGGGTAAAGGACACATTTCAATGTTTCTCTCAACTTATGGGCCAATGCGAAATGGCAACATTACTGCGATTATATCTATAAATGCAATTAGAAGCAATGAAACAACAATTTATTATGAAGTGCCAGGACTCAGAGTTGTTTGTCTTTGTGTTGAAGGAGCTGAGCTGGAGAGAGATCATTAAGCCTTGGAGGTTGGTGGTGGGGTAGTGTGGGAGGCAGTGAGTGTGATAGTGGGGGAGTGTGGGAGACAGTGAGTGTTACGGTGGGGGAGTGTGCAAGGGAGTGAGAATGATGTTGGTGCAGTGTACAGGGAATGAGCGTGATAGTGGGGGAGTGTGGAGGAGAGTTAGCATGAAAGAGGCGAAGTGTGCGGGTGAGTGAGCATGATGGTGGTGGAATGTGTGGGGCAGTGAGCATGACTGTAGTGGTGTGCACCGGACAATGAACATGACAGTGGGGGAATAGCAGAGCAGTGAGAGGGACATTGGGAGAGTGTGTGGGGTGGGAGTCTGACGGCGGGGGTGTGTGTAGTGCAGTGAGTGTGGCAATGAAGGAGTGTGCAGGGCAGTGACTATTACGGTGGGAGAGTGTGCGAGGAGATGAGCATGTTGGTCGAGGCGTATAAGGGGAAGTGAATGTGATGGTTGGGGGAAATGAGGGCAGTGAGCCTGATGGTGGGGGATTGTGCAGGGCAGTGAGAGTGATGATGGAGGAGTGTGTGGGAGTCTGAGCCTGTGCAGGGGAGTGCACTGGTCAATGAGTGGGACGGTGGGGTAGTGAGCGGGGCATTGAGAGTGATGATGGAGGAATGTGCGGGGGACTGAGTGTGTGCAGGGGATTGCACGGGTCAGTGAGTATAACAGTGGAGGAGTAAGCATCACAGTGAGTGAATGAGCGTGATGGTGGGGGAATGTGCAATGTAGTGAACATGATAGTGTGCATGTGTGCGGAGCAGTGAGTGTGGCAGTGGGGGTGTATGGGAGACATTTGCATGAAAGTGGGCAAGTAAGTGGGGCAGTAAGAGTGACAGTGAGGGAGTGTACGGGACAGTGAGAGTGACGGTGGGGGTGTGCGTGGAGCAGTGAGTATTACAGTGCAGGAGTGCACAGGCCAGTGAGTGTGACAGTGGGAGAGTGTATGGGGGAGTGAGCACGCTGGTAGTGGAGTGCGAAAGTGGAGAACTGTGCGGGGGAGTGAGCATGATGGTGGGGTACTATGTGGGGGAGTGAGCATGACAGTAGGGGAGTGTGCGGGAGAATAAGTGTGATATTGGAGGACTGACTATGACTGAGTGAGTGAGTATGACATTGAAGGAAGGAATCAGACTCGGGATGAAGGAGATGAGATACATGGGTTATGATGGCGGAAGGGAGAGTGACGGTGGTGTTATGGAATTGATGTGTAAAAATGGGGGAAAGCTTTACAACATTCCTATAAGAGTTAAATTGCATTCACAGCTTACAGTTAATCAGAGAAAGGGTCTGTGAGAGACAAGGAATAGTACAGAGAGTTCTCAACTGTAAGGGTAGGTAGTTTGATCTTGGACTGGATAAAATGTTGGCACGACATCAAGGGCTGAAGGACCTATATAGTGTTGTACTGTTCTATGTCTTCTGAAATATGAACAATTAACTTTGTTAATGGATACCTTAGGGTGGCTTTGATGACGTTGGTCAATTTGTAAACAATAAAAATGTTTATTATGAAATGCCAAGATGCAGAGTTGTTTGTCTTTGTGATGAAGGAGCTGAGCTGGAGAGAGACAGACTCAGCCCCATGTTCTGTTCCACAGGACTTTGGGTGTGTTGGTGGTGGAGTGTGGGGGGCAGTGAGCGTGACAATGGGGGAGTGTGCGGGGGAGTGAGATTGACGGAAATGCAGTGTGCGGGGAGTGAGTGTGACTGTGGGAGAGTGTGCGGGGGAGTGAGATTGACGGAAATGCAGTGTGCGGGGAGTGAGTGTGACTGTGGGAGAGTGTGCGGGGGAGTGAGATTGACGGTAATGCAGAGTGCGGGAAGTGAGTGTGACTGTGGGGGAGTGTGCGGGGGAGTGAGATTGACGGTAGTGCAGTGTGCGGGGAGTGAGTGTGACAGTGAGTATGAATCTAATGGTGTGAACGGGACAGTGAGCATGACAGTGGGGGAGTTGGCCAATTAATTTAAACACTACAGTCATGGAAAGTCAATTGAATTTTAAAACTGATGGTGTTGGCAGCCTGAAACCAGTCATTTTAGGAGAATTTGTTTCATCGTCAGTGGACTTAAAAAGGTTTTTTCTGAAAATTGGGAGAGAAGCCCCACCATCTGAGCACAGAGCCTCCTGCCATCTGAATGGAGAGTACCCTGACATCTGAAAAGACAGTACCCTGCCATCTGAGCACACAGCCTCCTGTAGTCTAAATAGAGATCACAAAGACCGCATGGGCCAGGACTGATGACTGTGTTTGTAGTTAAAAAAAATGACAGTTTCTTTATTTGAATGTGCAAATGTCTGCAAAAAGGTATTTACACTTGAGACATAGAGGGAAATAATTTCTATCTAATCACGATTAGGGAGATGTGGTCACATGGTGAACAAAATGGTGAGATTTCAATATTCACAGCTACACACCATTGTGTTAAGTCAGGCAGAAAGAGAAGCAAGGTGGGGACCTCTCAGAGTTAGAGGTAACAATGGGATTACCAAGAAAAATATTGGCCTCAGATTATGAATCAGTATGAATACTAATTCTGCGTAACAAGTGTCAGAAAACCAAAGTGGAAGGACAGGTTTCAGTTTCCACAACAGCATTAATTGTTGGACACTGTATTAGACAGGGAATTGTTGAAATTTGTAACAAAGGCACAGTGACAGTAGTGAGGGAATTCAATCTTCATATCTTACGACATTGGCAATCGGTAGCAGAGGAGGATGACTCTCTTCCACTCTCAGGGTGAGTCCGTAGGTCCCTGTAAAGTCTGATGCAGTTTCCACAGACTCTGCAACACTTGGGTCAAAGGATAACTGTGGGTAGGGGGTAGGTGAGGTGTTAGTGTGACAGCATGCTCCTTGTGTTGTTTTCACCTGGATTCCGTTTCTTCCCAACAGCAAGTCTTGAGGAGCTCGATGCCTTCCCAAATGCTTCCCCTGAACTTTGAATGGTCTTGGGCGTGTGACTCCCAGGTGTGGATGGGAATGCTGTACTTCACCAGTGAGACCTTAAGGGCATCCCTGAAGCACTTCCTGTGTCCACCTGGGGTTCACCTGCCGTTTCGGAGCACGGTGTAGAGAACCTGGTTGGGTAGTTTCATGTAGGTCATACAGAGGAAGTACCCAGCCCATTGCAGCTGATCAAGGGTAGTGAGTGCTTCAATACTGGGGATTTTGGATTTGTTGAGGGCGCTGGTAATGTTGCGTCTGTCTTCCCAGCAGTTTTACGGGATCTTGGGCAGGCAACATTGATGGGTCTGCTCCAGCACCTTGAGACTCCCTTGTGGACTGTCCATGTCCCAGAGCGTTATAGGAGGGCAGGAACCACCACAGCTCTGTATACCAAGAGTTTGGTGTTAGATTTGATGTTGTGATTGTAGATGTGTTCGCTGAGCTGATGTGTTTTATCATCTCGCTAGGTGACATCATCAATGTGCCTCTGGTGAAGCATTTGTACACCATGCCACCTGGTAGTTATGTGCCTCTGTTATCTCGTACTTCCGGTTCTGTATCTGAATGATTTGTATATGTTCAATGTGCTTAGTGATTGATTTCTAATTGGAGTGCCATGCTCAAGGCATTCTCTGTTTTATCTGTGTGAGGATGGTTACATTGTCCCAGGTGAATTTGTGTCCTTCATTGTCTCTGTGATGAGAAAAGAGAGTGCGCTGGTCATATCTGGCAGTGGTGAGTTGGTGTTCGTGTGCTCGTATGATCAGTTATCTTCCTGCTTGATCTCTGTTGTGTTTTTCACAGTCCTTGTATGGTATCCTGTAGATAATATTCGTCCTGTTGGATGTAGGTGTCCAAGGAGCTGGCGAGAGGTGTTTGCTGGTTTGTGATTTCGAGGGGTCTGAGTAGTCAGGTAGTCATTTCGGATATGTCCTTGATATATGATACGGGCACTCTCGTGTCTGGTCGTGTAGTGTTTTCTTCTTGAGTTTGTTGCGAAAGTACTGGAGGCTAGTGCTTTTGGGGTCCCTGGTCTATTTAAATCCGTTGAATAGGTGTTCCTGCTCTGCCTTCGGGAATTCTGGGTAGCTGCAGTGTGTCCTTGCCTATTTAAATAATATTGTAATGCAGCTTCGTTTATTGGTGTTGTGTTGTTGCTGTTCTAGTTCAGTATTTGGTCTGTATGTGTGTTCTTCCTGTTCACACTGATCTGAAGTTCTCTAGTAGGTGTCCAGAAAGGAGAGTTTGCTGTTCTTCTCCTCTTCTTCAGTGAACTTTATTCTGAATAGGATGTTATTGATGTGGTGGTGGCTTTCTTCCAGTTGTGTCTGTTTAGTGATGACAGAGGTGTCATCTACATACCAAATCCAGAGTGAGGGTTGGATGGTGGACAGAGCTGTCCATTCTACATGTTGCACTATTGCTTCTGCGATCAGTCCTGATATCGGTACTCCATGGGGGTGCTGTTGATTTGTCTGTATACTTGTCCATTGAATGTAAACTGGGTTGTAACCCAAGTGGACAGGATTGTTAAGAAAGCATATGGTGTTTTGGCTTTCATTAACAGGGGGATTGAGTTTAAGCATCGTGAGATCTTGTTGCAGCTCTATTAAACTTTGATTAGACCGCACTTGGAATACTGTGTCCAGTTCTGGTTGCCCTATTATAGGAAAGATGTGGATGCTTTGGAGAGGGTTCAGAGGAGGTTTATCAGGATGCTGTCTGGACTGGAGGGCTTATTTTACAAAGAGACGTTGGCAGAGCTCGGACTATTTTCATTGGAGAAAAGGAGGAGGAGAGTGGACCTAATTGAGGTATACAAGATAATGAGAGGCATAGATAGAGTCGATAGCCAGAGACTATTTCTCAGGGCAGAAATGACTAACACGAGGGGTCATAGTTTTAAGCTAGTTGGAGGAAAGTATAGAGGGGATGTCAGAGGTGCGTTCTTTACACAGAGAGTTGTGAGAGCATGGAATGCGTTGCCAGCAGCAGTTGTGGAATCAAGGTCATTGGGGACATTTAAGAGACTACTGGACATGCATCTGGTCACAGAAATTTGAGGGTACATACATGAGGATCAGTGGTCGGCACAACATCATGGGCTGAAGGGCCTGTTCTGTGCTGTACTGTTCTATGTTGTATGTTCTATTAGCATGCTGTTCTTATGTGGAAGACATGATGTGGAGGTGCCAGTTTTGCACTGGGGTAGGCAAAGTTAAAAATCACATGACACCAAGTTACAGTCGAACAGATTTAGTTGGAACTATTAGCTTTCCGAACACTGCTCCTTCATCAGGTACCTACTGGAGTAGTGGAGTTGATGTTGCTGGAGTCATCGGGTGTCCCAGTAAGCAGTTTGTCCAATAATGTGGCAATGATACAGTTGTATTGGTCAATGTCTATAGATATATCCAGCGCTGTTATATCAATGAAATCATTATTTTGTCCTCCTCTATTGTGGCATTTCTGCTGAAGTTGAGGAATTGTTGACATTGTGGTCGTTCCCCTCAATAATAAGTATACCATTTTGGATACTGTTATGTGAGGGGATCTCTCGGGAGAATAGGAGAGCGATAGTGATAGGTGATTCAATCATGTGAAGGACAGAAAGGAGATTGTGTGATCGCAAGTGAGACTCCCGGATGGTGTGTTTCCTTCCAAGTTCCAAGGTCAGGGTTTCTCAGATTGATTCAACAGGATTCTTAAGGGGAAGGGAGACCAGCCAGAAGTCTTGGTAGACATTGGTACTAATGACATAGCTCGGGAAAGGGAGGAAGACTTAAAGAAGGAATGTAGTGAGTTAGGTTGAAAGCTGGAAGGCAGGACGAGCAGAGTAATAATCTCAGAATTGCTGCAAGCAGCACGGTCTAGTGAGGCTGGAAATAGAGAGTGAGTAGAAATGAACACGTGGTCTCGGGGCTGGTATA
This sequence comes from Hemiscyllium ocellatum, assembly GCF_020745735.1. Classification (NCBI taxonomy): domain Eukaryota; kingdom Metazoa; phylum Chordata; class Chondrichthyes; order Orectolobiformes; family Hemiscylliidae; genus Hemiscyllium; species Hemiscyllium ocellatum. The sequence continues at coordinate 58,580,313 of NC_083426.1, forward strand.
AGAGGGAGGGCTTCAAATATCTGGATTGTTGGGTTACTTTCTTGTGAAGGTGGGACTTATACAAGAAGGACGAGTTGCGCCTGAACTGGAAGGGCACCAGTTCAATCCTAGGAGGGAGGATTACTTGAGCTCTTTGGGAGGGCTTAAATGAGATTGGCAGGATGGTGGGCACTTGAGCTAGGATTCAGATGATGGAGTAGATTGTCAACAGCCAGTTAGAACGTGCAGAGGAGGGCTAGGGACTTGATAAATCAAAGGTGCAGCCAGTGTGATGGGTTGAAATGTGTGTATTTTAATGCAAGAAGTATTAGAAATAAGAGAGACAACTCAAGAGCATGGATCAGTACTTGGAACTATGATATTATGGTCATTGTGGAGGTTAGATATTACATGGGCAGGAATGGCTTTTAGATGTTCCAGGGTATAGATGTTTCAAAAGGAATCGAGGTGAAGGGAAAAGAGGTGAGGGAGTGGCATTGCTAATCAAGGATAGTATCACCACTGCAGAGAGGGAGATTGTTGAGGAAGGTATGTCTATGTAGTCAGTATGGGTAGGAGTTAGAAACAGGAAAGTAGCAGTGATTTTTTCGAGTTTTCTACAGACCCCACCCCCTCCCCCAATAGCAGTAGAAATACAGAGCAGCAGATTGGGAGGCAGATTTTGGAAATGTGCAGAAGTAACGGTTGTTGTCATGGGTGACTTTAACTTCCTTAATATTGATTGGAACGTACTTAGATCAAATATTTTGGATGGAGCAGGTTTTGTCAGGTGTGTCCAGGAAGAATTCCTTACTTAATACGTGGATAGGCCAACTAGAGGGGAGGCCATATTTGATTTGCTGCTTGGCAATGAATCTGGCCACGTGTCAGATCCCTTGGTGCAAGAGACTTTCGTTGATAGTGATCACTACTCCATGACCATTACTGTAGTTGTGCAGAGGGATAGGAGCAGATGGTATGGGAAAGTGTTTAATTGTGGGAGGGTGAATTTCAATGCTATTAGGCAGGAACTGGAGTGCCTAAATTGGGAACAGATGTTCTCAGGGAAATGTACAACAGAAACCTGGAGGTTTTTTTTTAAGAAACACCTGCTGTTAGTGCTGGAGAGGTTTGTTTCACTGAGGCAAGGAAGGGATGGTCGTTTGACAGAACCTTGGGTGACAAGCATAAGAAAGCATATGGTGTTTTGGCTTTCATTATCAGGGGGATGGGGGTTAAGAGCCGTGAGGTTTTGTTCCAGCTCTACAAGTCCCTGGTGAGACCACACTTCGAATATTGTGTCCAGTTCTGGTCACCCTACTATAGGAACAATACAGAGGCTTTAGAGATGGTGCAAAGAAGGTTTACCAGGATGCTGCCTGGATTGGAGGGCTTGCCTTATGAAAACAGGTTGAAAAAGCTCGGATTTTCTCTCTGGAGAGAAGGAGGAAGAGAGGAGACCTGATCGAGGTGTACAAGATAATGAGTGGAAGAGATAGAGTCAATAGCCAGAGACCTTACCTCAGGGCAGGAATGACTGGTATGAGGAGTCATAGTTTGAAGATATTAGGAGGAAGGTATAAAGGAGACGCCAGAGGTAGGTTCTTTACGCAGAGAGTTGCGAATGCATGGAATGTGGTGCCAGCTGTGGTGGTGGAAGAAGTGTCATTGGGGGTATTTAAGCGAACGCTGGACATGCAGATATCTCAGCAAGAGGCCCAGCAATCACTTCCCTAGCTTCCCACATAGTTCTAGGGTACAGTGAATCAGGTCCTGGGATTTTATCCACTTATGCATTTCAAGACATCCAGGACTACTTCCACTGTAATGTGGAAATTTTGCAAGATGTCACTATCTATTTCTTTACATTCTATACCTTCCACATCCTTTTCCACAGTTAACACTGATGCAAAATGTTCTTAAATATACTCCTACTGCCTTTATACTCTGAGGATTCACTCGATCTATCTTGTTTATGCCTGGCATATGCTTTCTTCTTCTCCCAATTGGGACATAATAAGCTTCCAGTCTGTTGTTCATTCTTGTCAGGAGGAATGGTGAGATTCTCACTGGGTCTTGCCTTACCTTGGCAGAGTGGAGAAGGAAGCTGAAAATGTGTTGCTGGAAAAGTGCAGCAGGTCAGGCAGCAACCAAGGAGCAGGAGAATTGATGTTTCGGGCATGAGCCCTTCTTCAGGAAGGGCTGCAGTCCTCACTTTCTCCTAGAGTGGAGAAAGACAGTGATGACCCAACAATGTTGTACATTCCTCCAGGGGTCTGAGACTGCTCTAACCCGAGGAAAACATCAGACCAGATAGGCATTCTCTGGTGTCATTCCCTCCAATCCTGATGAGGGGTTGGGGGAGAGAAGGATGTCCTGCTTGTGCACCTCCCCACCCATGAGAACCTCCATGCCCATGCCTATAACGTAGATTTTGAGGAAAGTAGCATGCCTGCCCCAAGCAGGCTCAATATCAGTCACTATGCAGGGTAGCTCCGCACAGACTGTACTTGTCCAGGTGCACTATGGGCTTTCAACGATGGCACTGGTTCCCAGGATACTGGTTAATTCCAGGATCTTCGGTGAGTGATAAATTGTTCTGGGAACGTCGTGCAGAAAAAAAAGTGAGGGAAACCCAATGTGATTCTCACTGCGAGGGCTTGAATGCCATGTAATGTGGGGAGTTTGGTAAAATCCAGTCAACCTTATGTTGGAAATCACTCCCCAAATTCAGCACAACTCGCACTTTGCATAACAAAAGCAATAAAATGATTTAAATATCTTGATCATTTGATTTCATATCTGATGGGTCATGTTTCATGAAGGACAGACCCATCAGTGGTGGGGATTTTGTGGGATACAGTAAGGAAAGGAGTTATCATAGAAATCCCCAACATTGATTCCTTAACGTGGAAAATCTTATGTTAACAGGTCAACAACAGAGTCATGGAATCCTGCAGCACAGAGAAAGGTCCTTTGGCCCAAACTGGTCCATGCTGTCCACGATGTCCACCAACACTAATTCCATTTCCCTGCATTTGGCCTATATCCCTCTAAACCTTTCCTATCCATGTATTTGTAAAACACATCTACCACTCTGCCCTCATTAATCCTCTTTGTTACTTCTTCAAAAAACTCAATCAAGTTTGTGAGCCATGATTCCCACGCACAAAGCCATGAGACTATCCTTAATCAGCCCTTGCCTTTCCAAATACATGTACATCCTGTCCCTCAGGATTCCATCCAACAACTTGCCCACCACCGACGTCAGGCTCACTGGTCTATTGTTACTTGGCTCATCCTTCCCATCTTTGTTAAACAGTGGCACCACAGTTAGCCAACCTCTAGTCTTCCAGTACCTCAACTGGAACTATCGATGATACAACTATCTCAGCAAGAGGCCCAACAATCACTTCCCTAGCTTCCCACAGACTTCTAGGGTACGCCTGATCAAGTCCTGGGGATTTATCCGCCTTCATGCGTTTCAAGACATCCAGCACTTCCTCCTCTGGAATATGGACATTTTTCAACTTGCTGCCAAACGAAAGCAATCACAGGTCTAATGCCTGCAGTAGCAGTAGGTGTGTGTAGATCCTGCCGGACCGATGGTAATTGAGCTCCAGGTTTTAAAGTAACAGTGTGTGGAGGAGCAGAAAGGACTAACCCCACATGGTTCGGATGGAGGGTCCACAGCGCGTGAGGTAAATCATTTAAAAGCGGCGGACGATCAAAGGAAAGAGCATCCAAGGGGTTTAGCAGAGGAAAGGTGTAAAAGCAGGCAGAAACAGTTCGAACCAAGTCCTGCAATGTATAGGGAAGGCGAATTACCAGGAACAAGGGGCTTAAATGAAGATAGAAACAAATGAGAACGCTGTGCATGGAAGCCAACTCATCAATAGAGTAGGTTTTTTCAGGACAACGGGAATAAAAGGAGTCACCACAGAGTGAAGGACCTGGGAGAGTGAGGTGGAAAGAGAAACCTCAGCTGCAAAACCCTGCAGCCCAACATAACAGAGGGCAGTCAGGGTCATATCTGAAACTGTATTCAAGTGAAGATCAGCAAGCGTCGAGTATGGCAGATCAGGGACAGAGAGGTGGGCCACAGCACAATAAAAATCCTTAAAAGGACGACCCATTAAAAGGATCCAGCGCAGAAAAGAAATACAAACGGGACAAAGAGGAACTTTACCTGCGCAATGAGGGAAGATAAAAATGAGTGAAGCAGCTCAGTGGCACAGTGCCAGCCATACCCGGCGATGCCACGGGGGCGATGGTGAGGTTTCAGTCAAGGCCACACATAACATAGCGTAGTGTGACTCGCGAATCTCTAAAGCAAGGCCTTCAGGGGAACAATGACGAGAGACATTAAGTTTACACGGAGTCTCACAACCTAGCAAAGCGCACAGGCAGGAAGGTGAAATAATGGCTGAATCTGGAACCATAACAGGTCTAACAGTAATAGGGATAATATCAGAGAGGAGTTCAACCAAAGTAATACCAGAGGCACCGACAGTGCGGACTGAATCGGAACTAAGGGGTAAATGCCATTATGAGTGCCGCCAGGCAACAGAGGGACTTGGGTGAAGTTGCACGCTGCTGCAAAAATCCACTGAGACTGTCCCTGATTTTCTTGCTCAATTTAGAGATATTGAGGAAAGATGAGTGGCCCCTGAATCCACCGAGACTGGAACAGAACGCTCTCCCATTCCCACTGCAATCATAGGCTTTTCAGATGGGGAACGGCGAGGCATATCGAGATACCCATTGCACTCCCCCAAGCACTAGGGCGTCGGGAAGAATCTTCAAAGGGCTGGTGTTGGCATTGCGAATTAAAAGCGGTACATGTGGGTGCACCACGCCATGCAGAGACCACCCGGCAGTTCCGCTCCCAGTGCCCATACCGACCACAAGTCATCTGTCAATACCGAAGTCATTTGTCAATGCAGTGCAGACCCTGGGAATGAGAGGGAACACCATCTCATCATGGCTGAGCGACCTAATCAACGTTTTTGCAAAACAGAATCTGCCGATCCACGGTGTTTAGTGCAGTAAGAGTTGAGGCATTTTTCCAAGTGAGGTTCTGAGCCATATAAACCAGGGCATGATGAGGCAGGAGTCAGTTGATAAGCATCTGAACGGCTAGTTTTTTTTATTATCCTCCATAAGAATTCTTGCTGAACCGTCCCATGTATCTCTCAATGGAGCAAGGGAATCAGGGACATTCTCAGGGAACCTCTGCAGGCAGCGTGTAACTTCACTAAATTCACTCCGTTGCCTGGCAACACTCAATGGCATCTGTAACACATGTACCAGACCAAAAAGAGCACTCCTCAAGCATGTCCCAGTGTTGTGATGGAAAACCAATAGAGCCTCGAACTGAACCCCAATGGGAAGCGTGAGCCAATTGCAATAAAGTCTGCACCTTCTGGGGAAGGCAGTCATAAATGTCACAAATTTGTAAAAGCCAATAAAAAAGGGTACAGGTCACTATATTGGGTCAGGGCTGTCTTGTAACATTCCACGGACTTCCGTGTGTGTCCATCGTTTATCAAGTGGAGTGTGCCCTATCATTATTATCGGCAACTGCGGGGCAAGACAACTATCAAAATCTGAGGAGCCGCCTCCTTCTGATTCAAGGCGTGATTGCTGCTGGTTTAATAGAGGACGGGAGCGATGGTCAGAGTGTGTGGAATCAGGTGGCTGTGGCCAAGAAACACCAGACGGTGCCTGGGACATCGCAGGACCACTCCCCTGGGGGCGGGAGTCACAACATTTTACTGGAGCAGCACTGGGCACATCACCCCCCTGCTCCCCATTGCCAGTGGGAACAAAGGCACCAACCTCCGCCAAAAAGGGCTCCGATTCGGAAGACGAAACAGGGATTTGGGGTACTGTGGAGAGTAAGGCAGGGGAGCCGAGGGTGGAGGAGAAGGAGAACACCCAGGGGAGCGGTGAGGGTCTCTTGTTCTGGGAGGCTGGTGTCCTTTACCAATCTCTTGAGAAAATTTGGATGGGTATATGTATAGAAAGGGTTAGGAGGGATATGGGCCGGGTGCTGGCAGATGGGACTAGATTGGGTTGGGATATCTCTTTTATATCTTTCCCCTCTCACCCTAAGCCTATGCCCTCTATTTCTGGACTCCCCCACCTCAGGGAAAAGACTTTGTCTATTTATCCTATCCATGCCCCTTATCATTTTGTAAACGTCTACAAGGTCACCCCTCAGCCCTAACGCTCCAGGGAAAACAGCCCCAGCCTGCCCAGCCTCTCCTATAGCTCAAATCCTCCAACCCTGGTAACATCCCTGTAAATCGCCTTTGAAACTTTTAAAGTTCCACAACATCTTTCTGATATGAAGGAGACCAGAATTGCATGCAATATTCCAACAGTGGCCTGACCAATGTCCTGTAGAGCCGCAACATAACATCCCAACTCCTATATTCAATACTCTGACCAATAAAGGAAAGCATACAAAACGCCTTCTTCACTATCCTATCTACCTGCGACCTGGCAAACGCGCACACACACTCCACGAGCTGAACACCCTCATTTCTGCTGTCACCGTTCATTCATTTCACACCAACAGAAAATAGACCCTCCTTCTCCTAGAGTGGGAGTGCAGTTGTCTTTTGTTTTTCTGCTGGAGAAGGAAAAGAGAAACATTGCTGCTGAAGGTGGTTATGGAGTGATGGACAGTCACCAGTGTGTACAACTCACTTGGCAAGGTTACCTCTTAGAGTCACTTGAGGGGTGGGGTCAGGGGGCTGGGGTGTGGGCGGGGTCCCTGCTTAGCAATCCGAGTTTGCAATGTCCAGACTTGGATACAACTCCCAGTCTGGTCATGAAGCTTGATTGCTCTTCTTGTGAATGATCCGATTGAAAACGAATTCCTAGTTACGCACAGAATGCACCCGCTGATCCTGCCAGAGTCAGCCCAGTGATTGTTTGCATTCATCTAGAAGGGCAAAGGCAGCAGATACACGGGGAAACTACCTCCGCAAGAGCAGACTGCTTTTCTGTGCCGTTTGTGTGGAGAATGTTGAGTCGTGAACTCTGTGTTTTCGCAAAAGTGTGGCTTCTTTGCAATTCTCAAATAATTGCTCTCACAAGAGTCTGTTTGATAACATTTACTAAGACATCCAATTTCAACATCTACGAACTGTTTTGCCTCCATCCCATCTTGAAAAAGCAGGGTGTAGAATCCCATCAATGTGATTTGTCCTACTCCTCGGCAAACTTATCGATTCCAAATAAAGGTGGCTCCTTCAGAGAAGTGAATTTAACCTATTGCTTCAGTGCCAGTGATCTTCATGAGGAACACAAAGTCTCCCTTTGCCTTCTGGTTCCTCACTTGCTATGCTCCCTTCATGACTCCTCATATTGCCATATCTTCTGTTACCAATTGAACATTAATCGTTGCAGCCATGCTTTCATGTAATCATGACGCAATGACACAGATCACTGACAATGTGAAAAGGTATAAAGCCTTTCCAATTAATTAATTAACTAACTGTGATGTTGCAGTTCATGATAATGCAAATTGTTTTAAAATATTGAGTAATAAGCCTAGTTAATGAGAGAGGAAAACTGTGCAAATTGCTAGACATCGCACTGTGAAGTAATAAGAACGAACAAACAGATTTCAAAGTCATAGAAATTATTCAAATCTGCTTGGTGCTGTACAAATGTCAGTGTAGCAGGATTGTTCAATTACATACATATCCCACTCAGCTGACCAAATCACAACTTTCTTTCCTATTGAGTAGTAGATTTGTTAAGAGTCTTCAATATAAACTGGAAATTCATTTAATCAAAATTCAGTGCTATCATGTAGAATGTGCACTGTTTCCAACTCTGAACTCCATTATACTTACCTGGTTCCAGTCTTTCAGGATTAAACCCCCAAAAAGGCAAATACCTCTGCCTGGGGCTACAAGGGCAATCCACACGAGTGGCTCCATTTCTGAGATACAGTCAGCAACCCCCCACCCCCTCCACTGAAATGTTGTGCCTGTATTACAAGAGTCCATGCTATCAGTTGATATTGCAGTAAGTCCTTTGGCAGTGAAACGTTTAACACTTGAATCCTCAATGTGTTCTGAAAGAGAAGCAAAGCACGGAAATGACCCCTCTGCGGCACTTTAACATCCTCAGATGGAGTGAGAGAGCCGGACAGGGAGGAAAATAATATGTGGTACCAGGAGCCGGTGGCTGAGGAGCAGAATAGGAAGGGAGGAAAGTGCTGGTGGCGAGGGAGAATGATAAACCAGCAGCATCTGACCAGCAGCTGCTGCTCAATCGATAACAGGACAGCAGCAGCCTCGGCGATCCGGGACTACCAAGCAACGAGAGTGAATGAGAGTGGGGCTTTCTTTTAGTGAAAGCATGAAATCATGATCAAGTAAAACGGCTGGATTGTTTTTATCCTCTATCTGCCCTCCCTCGTTTCTTCCTCCCGATTTTTTCTCTTTCCCTTTTTTGGCAGCTTCTCCCCCTTCCCCATCCTCCCATAATTTCCCCGTCACCTGGACAACTGCAGCAAGTCCCTGTTGGGAGCCCTGATGTGTGCACTCGCAGCATGTTCGACCGCAGGCGCTCGGTGGTATGCACCATTCAGCGGAGTCTGGTGTTGGAGCTGCTGGACGAGCCCATCATGACCCCTTAGAGCTATCAATCCCCTGACTCCAGAAGAAAACAACTCATTGGTACGCGACAGAGAGGGAGGACAGGCTAGTTTTGTGTGTGCTGCACAGTTTGGGTTTTCTCCGTGTCTAGTTAAGTTTGTTTAAAAAAAAGTTAGGCCGAGGTGAACCTGTAAGTTCTGGGTGAATTTAAGCTCGGATCAGGCGTAGAATTCAAGAAAACAAACAGATGAGTTAAACGCTATAAAAGTGGCCAGCTAAAGTAGTGTTTACGAACCAAGAATCTGAAGGAATCAGCCTCTGCCCTCGTAGTTTACTACCAGTGTTTGGTAATTTACTGAAAATTGTTAGCAGGAGTCTGGTGTTGGAGCTGCTAGACGAGCCCATCATGACCCCTCAGAGATATCAATCCCCTGACTCCAGAAGAAAACAACTCATTGGAAATGAGATGGAAATGGACAAGATTTTCTACTTCTATGATGAGCTTAAGTTTGTATCTACCATACATTTGCAACAGCTTCACGACTTTGAAAGTGCAGATAACAGGATGACAATGTGTGATGCTAAATGCATGTAAGTGGGGTCGATGACTGATGGTTGGCCAGCTGGTTTGTGATGCATAGTGACACCTTCAGCATAGGTTCAATTCTCAAACTAACAGAGGTTACCATGACACCAACTTCTGAATCTTGCCTCCTCATTAGAGGGTGCAAAACAATGTAAACACCACAGCGACCAGCTAAATTCAAATCACCCATCCATGACTTGGTGCTAAAATTTCAGGAGGAGATATTGCAATACACGCCTTGTGTTCAGGCACTGTTATAATAGAATGGACTGTTGTGCTGTTTCAGTAACGCTAATGCAAGGAACTTTGTTAAGAACTAACTTTGTTTGAAACAAACAAGTACATATCTTGGGATGGCACGGTGGGTCAGTGGTCAGCACTGCTGCCTCACAGTGTCAGGGATCTGGGCTTGATTCCAGCCTCGGGCAACCGTGTAGAGTTTGCACATTCTCCCTGTGTCTGTGCGAGTTACCTACCACAATCTAAAGATGTGCAGGTTAGGCGAATTGGTCATGATCTTTGGAGGTTTGGTATGGAGTTGTTGGCCCCAAGGGCTGTTTCCAAACTGTAGAAAATATAAAAATTGAACATGAAGGTGCAGTAAAGGGCTGCCAGTTCCTATCTGAGTTACAGAGATGGACATCATGGAAACAGACCCTTCAGTCCAACCAGTTCATGCTGATCAGATATCCTAACCTAATCTAGTCCCACTTGCCAGCAAACAGGCCATATCCCTTCCTATCATCAGATGTTGCAATTGTATTAGCCTCTACCACTTCCTTTGACAACTCATTCCATACACATACCACCCTCTGCATGAAAAACTTTCCCCTTAGGTCTCATTTACATCTTTCCCCTCTCACTCAAAACCAATGCCCTCTACTTTTGGACTCCCCCACCCCAGGGAAAAGACTTTGTCTATTTTTCCTATCTGTGCCCCTCATGAATTTATAAGCCTCTATAAGATCACCCCTCAGCCTCCGATGCTCCAGGGAAAATAGCCCCAGTTTTTACAGCCCCTCCCTACAGCACAAATCCTCAACCCTGGCAACATCCCTGTAAATATTTCTGAATCCTTTCAAGTTTCACAACATCCTTCCGATAGGAAGGTGACCAGAATTGTATGCAATAGTCCAAAACTGTCCTAACTAATGAACTATACAGCCACAACATGACCTCCTAACACTTGTGCTCAATACTCTGACCAATAAAGGAAAGCATACCATCGCCTTTTTCATTATCCTATCGACACGTGACTCCACTTTCAAGGAGCTATGAACCTGCACTTTATGGTCTCTTTGTTCAGCAACACTCCCTAGGACCTTACCATTAAGTGTATAAGTTCTGCCCTGATTTGCTGACCCAAAATGCAGCACCTCGCATGTATCTAAATTCAACTTGTCTGCCACTCCTCAGCCCATTGGCCTATCTGATGAAGGATGTACAGTCGTTAGAATATTGCGATAGTTCACGGTCTGTGTGAAGAAGTGTAATAGCAATTTTACGCATGTAGAAGTTTACACATGTTTCAGTCATATTGAGCTGTTGAACATAATAGGCTGAACGTTTTTGTCAGGGTGAACTAACAGTAATTTCAAGTGGCTTCGAATACAGTCGTTTGCAAAGATTGAGTGATTGTTATGGTGTGAACTTCTCCTTTGCTGATGGCAGTTTAAATCTGGCACATATTTGATAGGTTCTCCAGTTATGTCAGAGCAGTGATGTCAGCAAATAAAACAAGCAATCAATCAAACCAAAGTATTCTCAAAGACAGCAAACTAAGAAGTTATAAATACTGATTTTTTTAATTTAATTTTTTCATAAAGCAAAATAAATGAAATTGATGAATTACAAAGCTAATATACACAGACTTGAAAAACATGTTTCCTGTTTAAACAAAAATAGAATTTGAACTCTGCAAAATAACATCAGCTTTTTCAGGGCCATTAATAATTTAATAAGCTTGCTGAAACCCAAATGTCCCTCATTCACACAGATTCAAGGATTTTTGTGGTGAGACTAAAACGATGAAGATTTGTGCACTCATAACTTGCTGATTGTAGTCTGAGGTGGGGATGAATAGTTGTTCCTCAGCAGGAATATTGAATCACAAATATCAACTTCTGGATTTCCAAGCCAGATTGCACTGATGTATTTTCCTTCACCATCACCGCCCCCCGCCCCCTCCCTCTGCTGGATCGCAGATCTCAGGCCCAGTCATGCTTGGGTGACTGAACAGGTTATTCCTGCGTGGTGGGAAAATATGAAAGTCAGATGTTCACTTTGGTTTTCAGGAGATTTGCTCAGTTCTTCGAAGCAACTTTCTCAAAAGTTGATCTTGGTTGCAGTAAATTGAAATGATATTATTTTGAGAAATAGGTGCACTGATGTACTTTGCATTTCATGATAATCCCTTTGATGAAGGAGAATTTGAAGAATTGTAATGTTGGCATGGACGATGAATGGCGGCTGGAGGGAATGCAGTTCTTGTTCATTTGCACCCTTAAAGTGCCAATATTAGCTGTTGGGAAAACTATTTACTATATCTTCTACTCTGAGCTCAAATTATTAATACATTGGATGTTAGGATAATTTTTAGGTAATGTGATTACAACATTCTTTTTGATGACTGTGTTGAATTGCAGGCTGCATTGCAAGGATATATTAAAATATAAAATAAATATTTGTCTCTCTTCATCTAAAATTGACTAGAATATTTACAATGAAATTGTGAAGTGTATGTAAATAAGTTATATTGAGAGCTCTTGCCTTGAGAGTGCTTGCCTTTATATAAATGTAGTTGGCACCAAGGTATTCTTAATTATGCTGGCAATTTCAAAGAATGGTGATTTTAAAATCAATTATGGACTATGTTGTTTAATGTGTAGCTTTAACTAAACGATGTGGTTCATGATGGAGTGATTGCTTTTATGTGACACGTCTGATAGTAGAAATCAAAGTAAACATTATTTTCAAAGTTTGTAAGAAGGTTTAGAACATAGAACATAGAACATAGAAGGATACAGCGCAGTACAGGCCCTTCAGCCCTCTATGTTGCGCCGACCGAGTCCTACCTAACCTATACTAGCCCAATAACTTCCAAATGCCTATCCAATGCCCGCTTAAATGAACATAAAGAAGGAGAGTTCACCACTGATACAGGCAGGGCATTCCATGAACTCACAACCCGCTGTGTGAAGAATCTACCCCTAACATCTGTCCTATACCTACCACCCCTTAATTTAAAGCTATGTCCCCTAGTAACACCTGACTCCATTAGCGGTAAAAGGTTCTTAGTATCTACCCTATCTAAACCCCTAATCATCTTATACACTTCTATCAGATCTCCCCTAAACCTTCTCTTCTCCAATGAGAACAGCCCCAAGTGCCTCAGCCTTTCCTCATACGATCTTCCTACCATTCCAGGCAACATCCTGGTAAACCTCCTCTGCACTCGTTCTAAAGCTTCCACATCCTTCCTATAGTATGGCGACCAAAACTGCACACAATACTCCAGATGAGGCCTCACCAGAGTCTTATACAACTGCAACATGACCTCAGGACTCCGGAACTCAATTCCTCTGCCAATAAAGCCCAGTACACCATATGCCTTCCTCACAGCACTATTTACCTGGGTGGCAACTTTCAGAGATCTGTGTACATAGACACCAAGATCCCTCTGCTCATCCACACTACCAAGTAGCCTACCATTAGCCCAGTAATCCATCATCTTGTTATTCCTACCAAAGTGAACGACTTCGCACTTAGCTACATTGAATTCCATTTGCCACATTTCCGCCCAGCTCTGCAACTTATCTATATCCCGCTGTAACCTACCACTTCCTTCCTCACTATCCACAACTCCACCGACCTTCGTGTCATCCGCAAACTTGCTTACCCAGCTTTCAAGTCCTTCCTCTAGATCATTTATAAAGATAACAAAAAGCAATGGTCCCAAAACAGATCCTCGTGGTACACCGCTAGTAACTGCGCTCCAAGATGAACATAATCCATCAACTACTACCCTCTGTCTCCTTCCAGCCAGCCAATTCCTAATCCAAACCTCTAATGTATCCTCAATGCCATACCTCCATTTGTAGCTCGGGTGCTCGTTGTTGTGGTTCTGTTCGCGGAGCTGGGAATTTGTGTTGCAAACGTTTTATCCCCTGACAGAAGAAACTCAACAAACAGTGAGACAAAGTATCGTACCCCTGATAATAAGGAAAGACAAACACACAACCCCAACACCAAGGAGAGGGAAGCACTAAAAACACTAAGAGATGTTAAGAACATAATCATACTACCAGAAGACAAAGGCAGAATAATGGTCATCCTGGACAAAGCAGACTACATCCAGAAAGCGCAACAACTATTTGCAGATATCAAGACCTACCAAAAGAGAGAGTTTGACCCCACCCCACAGCTCACCAATAGGATAAACAACACACTGAGGAACCTGCAAAAAAACGGACAGATAACCAGGTTTGACCTACAGAGAATGAAACCTGAAAGCAACACCACCCCCACATTCTATGGACAACCTAAAGTGCACAAACCAGACATCCCACTCAGACCAATAGTATCACTACCAGGGATACCATCACACAAACTGGCTAAAGAACTACAACAGAAACTGAAACACCGATCAGCGGATCCAGACATTCTATACAGTCAACACAGGAATTCTTGGACATCATCAGAAATATACATATAGACAAGGAAGAAACTATGGTCTCATTCGATGTAACGGCACTGTTCACCTCTATTGACAAAACCCTAGCCAGAGATACAATAGCCAACCTGCTGGACATACAGAACAGACAACAAGACGGAGAACCTCCCAACAAAGACGGCATACTCAAACTACTGGACCTGTACCTCACAACACACTTCACATTCAACAACCAAATATATGAACAAATCAACGGTACACCCATGGGCTCACCTATCTCTGGACTCATAGCAGAAGCTGTAATGCAAAGATTAGAAGAAACAGTCTTACCGCAAATTCAACCCAAACTCTGGGTCAGATATGTGGATGACACCTTTGTAATCATTAAAAACACAGAAATCGAGAACACACACCGGATCATCAACGCCCCACTCACAGGAATCCGATTCACTAGAGAGGAAGAAAAGGACAACCAGCTCCCATTCCTAGACGTGATGGTACAGAGAACACCGAACTGAGAATTCAGCACGAAGGTATACAGGAAAGCCACACGCACAGACCAAGTCCTGAACTACGAAAGCAACTACCCCAACACACACAAACGAAGTTGCATCAAGAAACTGTTCAAATGGGCCACAACACACTGCAGTACACCAGAACTGCAAAAAGAGGAAGAAGAACACCTCTACAATGTATTCACCAAAAATGGATACCCCCGCAATTTCATCAACAGATGCCTAAGGGAGAGACAACGGAATGAGGACATGCCACAACCCAAAGGACTAGCCACGTTGCCATACATCAAGAACATTTCTGAATTGACAGCCAGACTACTGCGACCACTAGGACTCATAACAGCACACAAACTAACAGCCACTCTCAGACAACAACTCACAAGGACAAAGGACCCGATTCCCAGCATGAGCAAAACCAACGTAGTGTACAAAATCCCATGCAAGGACTGCACAAAACACTATATAGGACAAAGAGGAGGACAGCTAATGATCCGTATCCATGAACACCAACTAGCCACGGAATGACACAACCAGCTATCCTTAGTAGCCACACACGCGGATGACAAGCAACATGAGTTCGACTGGGACAACACTACTATCATAGGACAAGCCAAACAGAGAACAGCCAGGGAATTCCTATAGGCATGGCACTCATCCACAGATTCTATCAACAAACACATCGACCTGGACCCAATATTCCGGCCAGTGCAGCGGACAGCTGGAACCGGAAGCGGCAGAGACAAACCACTATAAATGCCGGAGGAAACATCACAGAAGCGTTTCACAGGAGGCTCCCAAGCACTGAGGATGTCACCTATACAGGGGACGAAATGTCTGCAACACAAATTCCCAGCTCGGCGAACAGAACCACAATAAACATTATTTTAAAATTGGATTTTGGTTTGATTCAGGATTTTTAGTGTACATCAAAAACTATTGAGCTGTGGGAGTCTTCTATTTGTTATCTTGATCTCTTAAACATTGTTTGAGATTTAAGTGCATTACTGTCATTGCTGAATCAAGAGTACTCAATATATCAGTGCAATGTATCTTCAGATGTACAAGTTATAGAATCTGAGTTTAGATTGTTTACTGCTGAGTTGTTTTCCAGTTTTCAGCGAGCTGTGCTGTCAGCTTTTTCAATTGCCAATGAGTTAAATAGTCTTGAAGAGCAACTCCTCTTTACTTTTTCTGGAACTGTTGATCCATTGTATCATTGCATAAAACCTCAGCTTCTTTCCAGTTTCCTGGACACTACTGTGGAAAAGAATGCTATGACTGACCATTGGCTGCGGGTCTGTTATTCATTTAAAGCCGATTATAATAGTGTTATCATATTGTTATATTTTACAGCTGCAAAAGAGATGATAATTGACAATATGTAGAACCATGTCTGTTTTCTCAATATTTTTGTCTATTAGAAGTGAAAATCTTAAGTTTTAATTGGTTAAAATTGTACTTGCCTGCTTCACTAAAAAGGATTCCCTTCAAGTTACTTGCCAACTTGCAGATCCACTGCCTGTTGCCATAGGTGAACTTAATAGTTGAGAAATATACTCACTTGTGTATCCTTTTCTGCTGCCTTACCATTTTTTTAAAAAAGCCATCCCGAAGTGCTTCACAAGGATGTCATGTGCTAAAATGTAAGTGAGAGTAATTGTTTTACAAAATGACCAAGAAAATTCAATTTCTTTCTAAAAACCTGACCTTCCCAGTTCATAGCTTGTTAGTTATTTGGTGATAGTTCAGAAAATGACAGGTCTACTGTAATTAAACCATGTTATCCTTGTTGGGGTAGTTGGACTAGTGGGGTGGGCACACTAGATCTAGGGAGGGAAAAAACTATAACTGTAACAAGTGCTTCTAATACCGGGCTTGAAATGGTTAAACTATCATGATTACTGAACTGGAAACTGCTGGCCTCCTAATTTGATCAGAGGCTAGCTGATAGACAGCCTGTTAATTGTACCTCTGGAATTTGTAACTGGTAGACATTGCTCATTGGATTAGTTGAGCTGTCGATTGAACCATCGAAACTACTCACTTAAATGGTAATGAACTATTGTTTCTGGTAAACCACTAATTAAATAAGCAGGACCAGTGGCCCCACAATGTCTACGGGACTGCCCGCTCCGAGGCAAACGGACAGACAGCTCAAACCATCCAACCAGAGAGCGGAACGCTTTGCCCGGGAACGAGTAGCCAACAGGAAGGCCAGACGTGGACACCTGACCGGGAACACTGGCCAGCGAGGGGTATAACTGGGGCGAATTTGAGCAGAGGGGCAGAACGCCTTCTCCAACGAATTGCATGCTGTAGAATTCGTTGTATAGTTTGCCAGTTGTGATTCTGTAAAATAAACGGTGCTCAGCTTCAAACTAAAGAAGCTGGTGCGGTCTCTCCTTCCAAAGAACTCGCAAAGACCGGAATCCCGAGGTTCCGGCCTAACATCTGGTGAGCCTGACGCGGGAAGGGAAAGAGACCACGACAAGTTGGCCACGTTGGCGAATCAGGGAGCAGACAACCTTCGGCCGAAACCTTCTAAGGTGAGGAAGCGCCTGTTAAACCTAACGCTTCCAGTAGTTAAATTTCTTCAGTTAGTTTCTTGTCTGCTCTCTGAACCTCACCAACCCAAAAAACTGATCAGTTTGGCAGCAGCATCGCACAATCCTGACTGGTAAGCTACCACTAACCTTTTAACGAGTACCGGTTCGATTTCGCGTTGCTTTCGGAGCCGAGCGCGCCCCTTGTTGCCAGTTTGATTCGCGTGGCTTTCGGAGCTGAGCGCGCCCCTTGTTGCCAGTTTGATTCGCGTGGCTTTCGGAGCTGAGCGCGCCCCTTGTTGCCAGTTTGATTCGCGTTGCATTCGGAGCTGAGAGCGCCCCTGTTGTTTAATTCGCGTGGCTTTCGGAGCTGAGCGCGCCCCTTGTTGCCAGTTTGATTCGCGTTGCTTTCGGAGCTGAGCGCGCCCCTTGTTGCCAGTTTGATTCGCGTTGCTTTCGGAGCTGAGCGCGCCCCTTGTTGCCAGTTTGATTCGCGTGGCTTTCGGAACTGAGCGCGCCCCTTGTTGCCAGTTTGATTCGCGTGGCTTTCGGAGCTGAGCGCGCCCCTTGTTGCCAGTTTGATTCGCGTTGCATTCGGAGCTGAGAGC
Organism: Hemiscyllium ocellatum; assembly: GCF_020745735.1. Lineage (NCBI taxonomy): Eukaryota > Metazoa > Chordata > Chondrichthyes > Orectolobiformes > Hemiscylliidae > Hemiscyllium > Hemiscyllium ocellatum. The sequence continues at coordinate 58,597,840 of NC_083426.1, forward strand.
GCCCCTGTTGTTTAATTCGCGTGGCTTTCGGAGCTGAGCGCGCCCCTTGTTGCCAGTTTGATTCGCGTTGCTTTCGGAGTTGAGCGCGCCCCTTGTTGCCAGTTTGATTCGCGTTGCTTTCGGAGCTGAGCGCGCACCTTGTTGCCAGTTTGATTCGCGTGGCTTTCGGAGCCGAGCGCGTCCCTGAGATTACCTATTGCAGCGCTGACCGTAGTTGACTGCTTGGATCCACGTTACAAAAGCACTTAAGACCGACGAATCTTGCGATACACACTTGCTGCTAGCATCTACCAAACCCCGGGGTGACAGAGGTCGGATCTCATCTTCTGAACAGGGTTATCCACACAGGCGTCTGCCTTAGACCGGTTGTTAAGAGCAGAGATCTGCCACGCGAAGGTCAGGCTTTGAAAGATGCTCTGTTTTTATCACAGTTCCCATCAGGGGAGATCCGACATGTGGGACCCGATCTCGGACCGCCGAGGCTGTAACGCCTCGGAGCATGTTACTAAGACAGAGGGCAGGGGACTGCGACAGGCTGATACAGGGATACAGAGACAACGACAGTATGCGTGGCTTGGCATGTATGCAGATGACAACCAGTGTGGGGCCGGCCCAGTGAGAGAGAAAGAGTGAGTGCTGTGATTCTGACGGACATGGCAAACGGGGGTGTTGCAGGGTCACTTACTCCCAGGTCTGGACCTGCTAGACCGCGTCGGCAGTGAGGCATCGGGGTGCAGCGGACCTGCACCGGCAGCCTCTGAGAGAGAGAGAGCGTGGAAAGCTGTCCAGCAAACAGGAGCAGATTTGCAGCTCGGTGAGTATGTGAGTTTTGTTCCTTGGATTGAACGGGCTGGGATTTTTCTCTGTAGGCTCACATTGATTTTTAGGGTTAATGACTTCTGTCCTCCCAAAATTATGTACTGCCCCACTATCATTTTTAATTACTCTTTTACTTGAAAAGGTAGAGATGGGTACAGAAAGGTGACAGAGTAAGGGATGGTGGAGCATTTAATTGTCGGACCATTACGGTTGTGCCGTCCCAAGACGGTAAATCCCGGGGTGTCCCGGGGTCAGCTTGGTTCTGGCGGGTCAACTTACTTTTGGCAGGTTTGCTCAGTTTTGGCGCGAATGCTCAGTCTGGGCGGGATTGCTCGCTCTGGGAGGGGCTACTCGTTTTCAGGGGTCTGCGACCCTAACAGGTCGACTACTAAGCCACCACTACATCGGAGGGACACTCAGGCGCGATTGTCCTGGTCCATGGGATAATCCGATGGGAAGGTCTTCTTAAATTATCATGATGATGACATGAATCATGCTTCTAACTACATCTTATTCGACAGGTTGTACCCTTTTTACTTTTAAATAGAAAATACCAACCAACAACATGTGCGGTGCAGCATTACCGTACGGTGGCACAGTGGCCACTACTACTCGCCCCCTTTAAAGTGGTTTTCATGCGACCGTTGTTTGCCCGGCATTACCGAAGCCGGCATTAGGCTCTGTCATCCCCCAGCCCACTTTATTTTGCCTATTCCTCTTTTTTTTCTCGCTTTTCCCGGTGGCCGCAGATCTCAGGTCTCCAACCGGGACCTGCGACTCAGCAGACAGTAAAGGGTTTGGCCTAGCTCATTCATCTTTTTCCTCGCGACCAGTCACTCATCTTTTGTCCACCGACATGGGTGCTTAAGCCATTTTTTCCACTTTCATGCTCACAGATTCTTTAATGACGAGATGGGGGCACTCATTCATCTTTCCGCCTATGTCCTCCAATTTTTACTGACCTATCTTACACACCCATTTCATCCTTTCTCTCAGATCCACAGATTTTCCCTTACGCTAAAGTGTTATGTGCGCTCATTCATCTTCTCATTACAATCACATGCCCGCTCTTTTCGTCTTTTTACGAGTATATGCGCACTTATTTCGTACTATTATTCGTCCTCCTCCTAAAGGCTGGGGCTAGGGAGGGTAGTGCCATTGCTGCAACAGACACTGCCAGTTCCAGTCCCCAAACGGTTATTCACAGCCATGCGGGGTGCAGCTAGCAATAGCAGGGCTACCTGTCTGAAGCTACATTCTTTGATAATTAGATCATGGAGCCTGCAACTGCCACCCAGTATCAAATTGTCCCATTGAAATCTCAATCCGAATTCTATTGCCGCATGTAGTGCCCCATCCTACACCCCCGCTCACCCTTTATTTCCACTCGATGTTCTCTGTCGCATCTGAGGTCGTTTCTATCGTCATTTTCTATCTTTCACTCATCTTGTTGAAGCATTGAATTCAACTGGTATCCGCAGGCCTGAGATACCGCTGGTCTCCGAGTCTCATCCCCTTTTTGAGGTCTTATACTCCCTGAGGTTTTCTACCAGGTCACAGTAACTCATCTTCTGGCCTCATCTCTCCATCAAAAGCATTTCACTCACTGTGCTCCTGCTGCTGTACTCTGCGTCTCATCCCCTTTTTTTTTCCAAGTATTACACTCCCTGAGGTTTGCTACCAGGATTCGTTACATGACCTCCGAAGAATAAACGGGGCCACAGTCACTTTAAATCTGAAGGTTCCGGAGCCCGCTGTTGCACTGCAGGCGCTCACGCCTGCCTGTCATTTTTTCTCTGTCACAGACCTGTCCGACGTTTCCTTTTGCCTTTCCGCTGCGCCTACAGTGTCCGGAGCGTTTTTGCTTTCACCTGTACGTGAAAGCGCTATACATACAATCGCCTCCCACAGGGGTACAGGGCTTTGCCCTCGTCCTTATCATTCCCCTACTGTCCGCGGCCCCTGCTACTGCCCCGCAGAGTTCACAAGCCCGACGGGGGTACACCCCCTCACAGCATAACACGACACTCGAATGGTCACGGGAGCCCATCTCCAGGGCGGACTTGTGCAGGGGGGTGTAAGCTCACCTCCCCGCCTGACACTACCTCCTCAGAGGACGAGAGTGAGATCCTGCAGGGTTTGTGCAGTTATTCTTCTTGTCAATACGTTATGCTTATCTTTACACTTTCTTTCATGTTCCTACAATAGACCCTTTTACCGGGCTTGGGACGTCTGGGTCGCTACGCTTTCCTGCTACCAGATTCTGACCGCTAGATTTGATTTTATACCTACTTGTCTGTATACTTGGCGGTCACGTGGCCATGCTCTGTTCTCACCCATTTGTCCCTGACTGACTGCCAAGTGTGAATAGCCTAGCAATGCACACGTTGCAACAACTTTTGTCTGCAGCATAGGGATCGAAGCTCAGATCTTGCCCATATCCTTCTGTCTCTTCAACTGCGAGTAGTTGTTTCCAATTCACCTGTTCATACGTTCTGCAAGGCGCAGATTCGCGCTGAAAACGGCAGGGTCACCAGGTTCTTTTATGATTCTTTTTCCTGGGTAACTCTTAAGGCCTCCTACTACCTACAAACTTTGCCTTACACAGAGGACAGTGCTACACAAAGGATTTCTGTCCTGACCTGTTTCGATTGTACTCACAACTCGTTACCCGTGTCATTCACCATGTGCCCGAACTAAATGATTACTCCTCTTTTTCTGGCCGGTAGGCAACGGACTGTATTCTTCTACCAGGTAATACTTCCTATTTCCTGCAGAGCATGACCTCAAACTTCCCTTTTCCATCTCAACAGCACTTCACCTGAAATATTCCAACTCCTGGAAGTCAGTCGCTGCATTGGTAGTCCGCATGCAATTGCTGGATGTTGATGCAGCAAACTCTCTTGTGAAATTCTATCATTCTCTATACTCCTCGTCACGATCTAAACAAAAAACATGTGTTTTCCCGACGACCTACCCCCACATCGGAGTGCAGGTCGGGGAAACACTGCTTTTCACCCGCTAGTAAATTTCACTTGATTCACCCAGCCCGGACGGCTTACCCGGGGATACTCTACGGGCAGCCAAGCGGCAGCATTAACGGTGAGTCACGCAGATTTGTGGTGAAATTGTGGGGGGCAGATTCGGTACAATTGGTTGCCCCTGAACTGGAAAGGGACTTGTGTTCTGCGCGCCCTCAGTATTCCACTCTTCGTCTCTGCACATAGGAGCTGACATCCTCTGCGGATGACGACACTCTATTCATACCCTTCTTACGGGAGTATTCAATGGGATGTTACATGCATCTCAACTTACATATTTTTTACTCTTACTCATTCGAATTACCCTTCATTCTCTGGCTTTTATCACGTTAAATAAGCTACAAGGATACCAGAAGCTTCCCTGAGAAGATCACGTTACACATCCATAAATGCCACAGTCAAAAAGGGGGGTGCAAGCTCTAGCTGACAACACTCACACATCCACTCACTAACAATCAGATGATTTCGAGCTAGAACAGTGTTAACCTCTCTGCTAGCTGAGCAGCCCCTTGTGGCTCTCACTCTCTGTTTCACACAGATACGACGTCCGATATGCCCGCAGCACCTGCGCACTCTCTTTTGGCTATGACACATGGCCCTTCACACACACAGATTCTTGCATACACAAGGATTATACTTGTACCTCTCGTTCTGTATCTCGATCGAGGGGACAAGTCCCCTCAGGCAAACAGTCCAATTTCGTCCCACCGCAAATCTCCTAATTGCCCAGAGTTTTACATTACTCACCAGGGTCCCCGTGACAAATGCCCCCTCTCCATAATCATCATCATCCCTTATACTGAACGGGCTGAAAACACATGGGGCAACACATGTGAGAGTTGCCCAAGGCAGTAAGTCCGTTCACAACCGCTGGTGGGCCCCTGACTGCGGTAACATATGGAAAACTTGGGTGCAGGGTCTGAAGGGAGGATGACAATAGCTGGCACCATTTCCCCCATTGCCCCAGGTCAGGGAGGCCAAACGTTGCCCTGAATTCAATTCAGGAGACTGAGCCCGACAAGGACGTGGGAAATGAGGGGGTGTAACAGAGCCCTGCTTTGCCCTACGTCTCTGCGTAGTGATAGGGTCGTTGTCCGTCAACACCGAACGGGGTCTGTTCTGTGATATCTTTGCTAGTATTTTGGGAATGCTTTTGGCTCTCTAACTTCTTCACTGACGCTTGTCCTGAGTGATCCACCTTGTTCACCATGGATTCCGCTGCGAGCAGGCGGGTAGTCGTAAAAGTAAGATTGTGCTCGTGGTTGATGTTTTACGTGCATTTTGTCGAAATTTGTCTTCAACCTTTGCCCTGGGGAACCCACCTAGGGTAATGAGTTCGAATCCCCTCTTGACATCACCTCCCAGCTGGACGAGGGGGAGATTATTGCGGGTGGTGAGGAAGGGTGTAGCCCGCTAAAGGGGGCCGTTGCTACTAGGCCAACCGTCCAAGCGCCTCTCCTCGCCACGAGTGTGGGGGAGGAGAATTATGTCCCCTGGTCACATAGCGACTTTTGAGAGAGAAACCTGCCATGAGATAATTTAGGACCACGGACAGACGAGACGGCCTCGTTTGACCTTTTCTGAAATCTTATACGGCGGTCCCCACCAGATAGCTTTCCCACCACCCTCTCTCTGGACGCATGGGGGACCCTTAGGCGAAAACACGGGCAGGGCGTACATGAATATCTGGGAAGAGCAGGGAACAATTCGTCCTTTTTTGCTGATGTTACCCATGCTTTCGGAGTTGCCTTTGTGTTTTTAAATTACCTCTCAACAATATTTACGAACAGCTCGGGGTTCTCCCCTACGTGCGAGTTATGTTGCGCGCCCTGGAAAATTGGGGGCCCCCTGCGCCATGTCTTTTCGTAACCACACAGTGGAAATTTAGCTGCCCTATTTCCTGTTGCCACGGGTCACCCATACTGCTGCAGAGCCGACCCTGTATGTCCGTGATCTCTCACCCGACAACTTTCTGGTTTGTCATTTACATGGTGTACATGCTGCAGTTGTTACAGTTCTTGCGCGATGCGTGGTGCATTCACCCATGTCCAGCTCATCTGAATTGATTACCTACTTTATATTCCTCCTGTTTTTTCGGTTTGCCTCCTAAGGAAGTAACCTGCGCATACGACAATCTGTTTTAGTCATCTGTGGTGACAGTGGACATAGTTTGCCTTCCCCTATACGGTGTACTATTTCTCCCCTTTTAACTGTTGCCGATCCTTTGACACCCTCTAGGGGGTCACCCTATTTTTTCGGTAGAGCTCTTGGCCGGATATTTTTACTTTTCAACATTGGTTATTTCATGTGCATGACGACGTTTTTGCGCCTGCAGCTGCTAGTGCAAGCCATAACCGAGACTCGGACTGTCTTGCATTTTCATCATTGTCCCGGAATTTATCTGCCCTGTATAGTGCTATTTCCCAATTGGCCGCAGCCTTTCCTACTGAATGTCTTCCACAGCCTGCGCACGTTTGCTTTTTACCTTTTTCTGATTAAGAAATGCTGCTACTTGGTATCGTTTTGCGTGACTGCTTTTCCGCAGTTACCTCTCCCAATCCTGAATCAGTGGGGTGGTTGCATTTTTTCGCTTTTTTCTGACTCTTTAAAAATAAGACGAACAGCCCAAAGATGTGCAGGCCAGGTGAATTGGCCATGCTAAATTGCCCGTAGTGTTAGGTAAGGGGTAAATGTAGGGGTATGGGTGGGTTGCGCTTCGGCGGGTCGGTGTGGACTTGTTGGGCCGAAGGACCTGTTTCCACACTGTAAGTAATCTAATTCCCCTACAGGATGATCTATTTCCCCCTGTTTCAATTGCCTGTTGTGACAGCCAGTGGTCAGGGACCTTTTTTCTCTCTGATTGGAGTTCACAAATTGCTCTGCACTCCTTTGTACAAGGTACTATTTCTTCCTTTTAGACGGAACCACTTCTTTTACCTCACACTGGGATCACTCTATTTTTTTAGGTGACAGCTTCGTACAGGTCCATGGGCTGTGAGAAAGGTTAGGGGTTAGGCCTACCTTCACTTTTTTTTCTCTCTCTCATTGTCTTGATTGATATCTGGTTTCTCCAGTTCTGTTGCACAACTGGTTGGGGGGCAATCTTAGTGAATGCATTGGACATTTCGCACTGGCCCCCTCTTCCTTTTACTAGATGAGACTTCACATCCAGAAGTACTGGCATGGTGATGTCCGTTGAGTCTAATAGCAAGGAGCTTTCCCAGATCAGCTCACCCTTCTGCAGCACCATCTCCCTGGTTTAAATGTAATGTGGTATCATTACTTTTCAACCGAACCCCCCATACGCTGGGCTCTGCACTCCTCAACAGATGCCTGCACCGCCACCAACTCTGAGTACACGACAGCCTGCGTGTGATCTCCTACAAATGGGGAGGGACATATGGAATACATGCCGTAAGGTGACTTCCATTCATGAACCATAGAGCCGGTTTTCCGTGCGGCCGGTTGCACTACGTGACTGATGCCTCCCGATGGGAAGCCAGGCGAGTGGGGATCTGGCGGTTATTCTCTCCAATCATGCACTACCACCTCTGAATGGGCTACAGGTGCAGGCGTACTAAATACTATCTCTCCGGTGCATGTCAGCGGTCTCAATGGCTTTCTTTCAAGTTCATCCGATCGCGTGGCCCACGGTGGTGCGCGACGGTTCTGCTCTTGCTGCTACTCAGTACTAACTTTTCTCCTTTATAAACAATGAATGTGGGCTGGTTGTCCAAAGAGTCCCTACTTATTTTGACCATTTGACCTGGGGATATGTGAATTGATCCTTTCATACAGTGGGGGGTTGAGATGTACTGTGTGCCCGGGACTCGAAACACTGCTGTTCACACAAGTCAATTTTTACATGATCTCCAGTACACCCAGTTGGCTTCAGCTGGTCTCGAGGGCCACTGAACACACTATTGAGCCGGTTGCCACTGCCTGTGTCCGTTCTTGACGGCGGTGCAACGGATGTCGGTATCTACAATTCAATGCAGTACGACTGGTTAGCCAATGACGGGTAAGATCCCTCGGGCGAGGGACAACCTAAGCCAGGCACAGTCGTGCATTGACATCGGAACTGGTGGCCCACGTTCGTCATGATTTAATAAGATCTCTGGTCTCTGTCTTCCGTGTCGGACGTCTGGACGGAGCTGCTGGCCTGTGGAGCATTCTGATCTGTGGGAACACCGGGGCACAGTACGCTTTCTCACTGCGTTTCCGCTCGCTAGCAGGTACCTAACTGCTGCTAGTGTTCTAATCCTATTCCGTTTCACAATTCACAGAACATGTTTACACTTGGGTGCTCGTTGGACTACAGACTTGCGTTCTGCAGACACCTTACTTATTTCAATTCCTCCACTCCAAATCTCTTGCAACTGTTATGTACTCGCGTACAGTGCTCTGTTTGTCTTTTTGCTATGTTTTTTGCCATGCTTGATTAATTCTGTGCTTTTGTCCATTCCGCAGAAGTCTGCCGGAGTTGTTTTATCTATTAACTTAGATTTGCATGTAGTTTTAATTATCTATTTGTAAACTGTGTTGCGGCGTGTTGCATAGGGCACCCTTCATCCCAACATGACTGTCTCCCCAGATCCGGTGATTCTGGTCAAAACAACGTGCTCGGGTACGACAAAGGGACGTCTGTGGGGGCGTTTGCCGGCACACCAGATCCCGGTCGCCTCGTGGTGTTGCGTTTCTTACGGCATGGGGTGGTGTGGCCTCAGTAGAGGCCAAGGGAGGGAATGTTGGGGTAGTTGTACTAGTGGGGTGGTCACACTAGATCTAGGGAGGGAAAAAACTATAACTGTAACAAGTGCTTCTAATACCGGGCCTGAAATGGTTAAACTATCATGATTACTGAACTGGAAACTGCTGGCCTCCTAATTTGATCAGAGGCTAGCTGATAGACAGCCTGTTAATTGTACCTCTGGAATTTGTAACTGGTAGACATTGCTAATTGGATTAGTTGAGCTGTCGATTGAACCATCGAAACTACTCACTTAAATGGTAATGAACTATTGTTTCTGGTAAACCACTAATTAAATAAGCAGGACCAGTGGCCCCACAATGTCTACGGGACTGCCCGCTCCGAGGCAAACGGACAGACAGCTCAAACCATCCAACCAGAGAGCGGAACGCTTTGCCCGGGAACGAGTAGCCAACAGGAAGGCCAGACGTGGACACCTGACCGGGAACACTGGCCAGCGAGGGGTATAACTGGGGCGAATTTGGCAGCAGCATCGCACAATCCTGACTGGTAAGCTACCACTAACCTTTTAACTAGTACCGGTTCGATTTCGCGTTGCTTTCGGAGCCGAGCGCGCCCCATGTTGCCAGTTTGATTCGCGTGGCTTTCGGAACTGAGCGCGCCCCTTGTTGCCAGTTTGATTCGCGTGGCTTTCGGAGCTGAGCGCGGCCCTGTTGTTTAATTCGCTTGGCTTTCGGAGCTGACCTCGCCCCTTGTTGCCAGTTTGATTCGCGTTGCTTTCGGAGTTGAGCGCGCCTCTTGTTGCCAGTTTGATTCGCGTTGCTTTCGGAGCTGAGCGCGCCCCTTGTTGTCTGTTTAATTCGCGTGGCTTTCGGAGCTGAGCGCGCCCCTAGTTGCCTTTTAATCGCGTGGCTTTCGGAGCCGAGCGCGTCCCTGAGATTACCTATTGCAGCGCTGACCGTACTTGACTGCTTGGATCCACGTTACAAAAGCACTTAAGACCGACGAATCTTGCTATACACACTTGCTGCTAGCATCTACCAAACCCCGGGGTGACAGAGGTCGGATCTCATCTTCTGAACAGGGTTATCCACACAGGCGTCTGCCTTAGACCGGTTGTTACGAGCAGAGATCTGCCACGCGAAGGTCAGGCATTGAAAGATGCTCTGTTTTTATCACAGTTCCCATCAGGGGAGATCCGACATGGGGGACCCGATCTCGGACCGCCGAGGCTGTATCGCCTCGGAGCATGTTACTAAGACAGAGGGCAGGGGACTGCGACAGGCTGAGACAGGGATACAGAGACAACGACAGTATGCGTGGCTTGGCATGTATGCGGATGACAACCAGTGTGGGGCCGGCCCAGTGAGAGAGAAAGAGTGAGTGCTGTGATTCTGACGGGCATGGCGAACGGGGGTGTTGCAGTGTCACTTACTCCCAGGTCTGGACCTGCTAGACCGCGTCGGCAGTGAGGCATCGGGGTGCAGCGGACCTGCACCGGCAGCCTCTGAGAGAGAGAGAGCGTGGAAAGCTGTCCAGCAAACAGGAGCAGATTTGCAGCTCGGTGAGTATGTGAGTTTTGTTCCTTGGATTGAACGGGCTGGGATTTTTCTCTGTAGGCTCACATTGATTTTTAGGGTTAATGACTTCTGTCCTCCCAAAATTATGTACTGCCCCACTATCATTTTTAATTACTCTTTTACTTGAAAAGGTAGAGATGGGTACAGAAAGGTGACAGAGTAAGGGATGGTGGAGCATTTAATTATCGGACCATTACGGTTGTGCCGTCCCAAGACGGTAAATCCCGGGGTGTCCCGGGGTCAGCTTGGTTCTGGCGGGTCAACTTACTTTTGGCAGGTTTGCTCAGTTTTGGCGCGAATGCTCAGTCTGGGCGGGATTGCTCGCTCTGGGAGGGGCTACTCGTTTTCAGGGGTCTGCGACCCTAACAGGTCGACTACTAAGCCACCACTACATCGGAGGGACACTCAGGCGCGATTGTCCTGGTCCATGGGATAATCCGATGGGAAGGTCTTCTTAAATTATCATGATGATGACATGAATCATGCTTCTAACTACATCTTATTCGACAGGTTGTACCCTTTTTACTTTTAAATAGAAAATACCAACCAACAACATGTGCGGTGCAACATTACCATACGGTGGCACAGTGGCCACTACTACTCGCCCCCTTTAAAGTGGTTTTCATGCGACCGCTGTTTGCCCGGCATTACCGAAGCCGGCATTAGGCTCTGTCATCCCCCAGCCCACTTTTTTTTGCCTATTCCTCTTTTTTTTCTCGCTTTTCCGGGTAGCCGCAGATCTCAGGTCTCCAACCGGGACCTGCGACTCAGCAGACAGTAAAGGGTTTGGCCTAGCTCATTCATCTTTTTCCTCGCGACCAGTCACTCATCTTTTGTCCACCGACATGGGTGCTTAAGCCATTTTTTCCACTTTCATGCTCACAGATTCTTTAATGACGAGATGGGGGCACTCATTCATCTTTCCGCCTATGTCCTCCAATTTTTACTGACCTATCTTACACACCCATTTCATCCTTTCTCTCAGATCCACAGATTTTCCCTTACGCTAAAGTGTTATGCGCGCTCATTCATCTTCTCATTACAATCACATGCCCGCTCTTTTCGTCTTTTTACGAGTATATGCGCACTTATTTCGTACTATTATTCGTCCTCCTCCTAAAGGCTGGGGCTAGGGAGGGTAGTGCCATTGCTGCAACAGACACTGCCAGTTCCAGTCCCCAAACGGTTATTCACAGCCATGCGGGGTGCAGCTAGCAATAGCAGGGCTACCTGTCTGAAGCTACATTCTTTGATAATTAGATCATGGAGCCTGCAACTGCCACCCAGTATCAAATTGTCCCATTGAAATCTCAATCCGAATTCGATTGCCGCATGTAGTGCCCCATCCTACACCCCCGCTCACCCTTTATTTCCACTTGATGTTCTCTGTCGGATCTGAGGTCGTTTCTATCGTCATTTTCTATCTTTCACTCATCTTGTTGAAGCATTGAATTCAACTGGTATCCGCAGGCCTGAGATTCCGCTGGTCTCCGAGTCTCATCCCCTTTTTGAGGTCTTATACTCCCTGAGGTTTTCTACCAAGTCACAGTAACTCATCTTCTGGCCTCATCTCTCCATCAAAAGCATTTCACTCACTGTGCTCCTGCTGCTGTACTCTGCGTCTCATCCCCTTTTTTTTTCCAAGTATTACACTCCCTGAGGTTTGCTACCAGGATTCGTTACATGACCTCCGAAGAATAAACGGGGCCACAGTCACTTTAAATCTGAAGGTTCCGGAGCCCTTGTTGCACTGCAGGCGCTCACGCCTGCCTGTCATTTTTTTCCCTGTCACAGACCTGTCCGACGTTTCCTTTTGCCTTTCCGCTGCGCCTACAGTGTCCGGAGCGTTTTTGCTTTCACCTGTACGTGAAAGCGCTATACATACAATCGCCTCCCACAGGGGAACAGGGCTTCGCCCTCGTCCTTATCATTCCCCTACTGTCCGCGGCCCCTGCTGCTGCCCCGCAGAGTTCACAAGCCCCGACGGGGGTACACCCCCTCACAGCATAACACAACACTCGAATAGTCACGGGAGAGCATCTCCAGGGCGAACTTGTGCAGGGGGGTGTAAGCTCACCTCCCCGCCTGACACTACCTCCTCAGAGGACGAGAGTGAGATCCTGCAGGGTTTGTGCAGTTATTCTTCTTGTCAATACGTTATGCTTAACTTTACACTTTCTTTCATGTTCCTACAATAGACCCTTTTACCAGGCTTGGGACGTCTGGGTCGCTACGCTTTCCTGCTACCAGATTCTGACCGCTAGATTTGATTTTATACCTACTTGTCTGTATACTAGGCGGTCACAGTGGCCATGCTCTGTTCTCACCCATTTGTCCCTGACTGACTGCTAAGTGTGAATAGCCTAGCAATGCACACGTTGCAACAACTTTTGTCTGCAGCATAGGGATCGAAGCTCAGCTCTTGCCTATATCCTTCTGTCTCTTCAACTGCGAGTAGTTGTTTCCAATTCACCTGTTCATACGTTCTGCAAGGCGCAGATTCGCGCTGAAAACGGCAGGGTCACCAGGTTCTTTTATGATTCTTTTTTCTGGGTAACTCTTAAGGCCTCCTACTACCTACAAACTTTGCCTTACACAGAGGACAGTGCTACACAAAGGATTTCTGTCCTGACCTGTATTGATTGTACTCACAACTCGTTACCCGTGTCATTCACCATGTGCCCGAACTAAATGATTACTCCTCTTTTTCTGGCCGGTAGGCAACGGACTGTATTCTTCTACCAGGTAATACTTCCTATTTCCTGCAGAGCATGACCTCAAACTTCCCTTTTCCATCTCAACAGCACTTCACCTGAAATATTCCAACTCCTGGAAGTCAGTCGCTGCATTGGTAGTCCGCATGCAATTGCTGGATGTTGATGCAGCAAACTCTCTTGTGAAATTCTATCATTCTCTATACTCCTCGTCACGATCTAAACAAAAAACATGTGTTTTCCCGACGACCTACCCCCACATCGGAGTGCAGGTCGGGGAAACACTGCTTTTCACCCGCTAGTAAATTTCACTTGATTCACCCAGCCCGGACGGCTTACCCGGGGATACTCACGGGCAGCCAAGCGGCAGCATTAACGGTGAGTCACGCAGATTTGTGGTGAAATTGTGGGGGGCAGATTCGGTACAATTGGTTGCCCCTGAACTGGAAAGGGACTTGTGTTCTGCACGCCCTCAGTATTCCACTCTTCGTCTCTGCACATAGGAGCTGACATCCTCTGCGGATGACGACACTCTATTCATACCCTTCTTACGGGAGTATTCAATGGGATGTTACATGCATCTCAACTTACGTATTTTTTACTCTTACTCATTCGAATTACCCTTCATTCTCTGGCTTTTATCACGTTAAATAAGCTACAAGGATACCAGAAGCTTCCCTGAGAAGATCACGTTACACATCCATAAATATCACAGTCAAAAAGGGGGGTGCAAGCTCTAGCTGACAACACTCACACATCCACTCACTAACAACCAGATGATTTCGAGCTAGAACAGTGTTAACCTCTCTGCTAGCTGAGCAGCCCCTTGTGGCTCTCACTCTCTGTTTCACACAGATACGACGTCCGATATGCCCGCAGCACCTGCGCACTCTCTTTTGGCTATGACACATGGCCCTTCACACACACAGATTCTTGCATACACAAGGATTATACTTGTACCTCTCGTTCTGTATCTCGTTCGAGGGACAAGTCCCCTCAGGCAAAAAGTCCAATTTCGTCCCACCGCAAATCTCCTAATTGCCCAGAGTTTTACATTACTCACCAGGGTCCCCGTGACAAATGCCCCCTCTCCATAATCATCATCATCCCTTATACTGAACGGGCTGAAAACACATGGGGCAACACATGTGAGAGTTGCCCAAGGCAGTAAGTCCGTTCACAACCGCTGGTGGGCCCCTGACTGCGGTAACATATGGAAAACTTGGGTGCAGGGTCTGAAGGGAGGATGACAATAGCTGGCACCATTTCCCCCATTGCCCCAGGTCAGGGAGGCCAAACGTTGCCCTGAATTCAATTCAGGAGACTGAGCCCGACAAGGACGTGGGAAATGAGGGGGTGTAACAGAGCCCTGCTTTGCCCTACGTCTCTGCGTAGTGATAGGGTCGTTGTCCGTCAACACCGAACGGGGTCTGTTCTGTGATATCTTTGCTAGTATTTTGGGAATGCTTTTGGCTCTCTAACTTCTTCACTGACGCTTGTCCTGAGTGATCCACCTTGTTCACCATGGATTCCGCTGCGAGCAGGCGGGTAGTCGTAAAAGTAAGATTGTGCTCGTGGTTGATGTTTTACGTGCATTTTGTCGAAATTTGTCTTCAACCTTTGCCCTGGGGAACCCACCTAGGGTAATGAGTTCGAATCCCCTCTTGACATCACCTCCCAGCTGGACGAGGGGGAGATTATTGCGGGTGGTGAGGAAGGGTGTAGCCCGCTAAAGGGGGCCGTTGCTACTAGGCCAACCGTCCAAGCGCCTCTACTCGCCACGTGTGTGGGGGAGAATTATGTCCCCTGGTCACATAGCGACTTTTGAGAGAGAAACCTGCCATGAGATAATTTAGGACCACGGACAGACGAGACGGCCTCGTTTGACCTTTTCTGAAATCTTATACGGCGGTCCCCACCAGATAGCTTTCCCACCATCCTCTCTCTGGACGCATGGGGGACCCTTAGGCGAAAACACGGGCAGGGCGTACATGAATATCTGGGAAGAGCAGGGAACAATTCGTCCTTTTTTGCTGATGGTACCCATGCATTCGGAGTTGCCTTTGTGTTTTTAAATTACCTCTCAACAATAGTTACGAACAGCTCGGGGTTCTCCCCTACGTGCGAGTTATGTTGCGCGCCCTGGAAAATTGGGGGCCCCCTGCGCCATGTCTTTTCGTAACCACACAGTGGAAATTTAGCTGCCCTATTTCCTGTTGCCACGGGTCACCCATACTGCAGCAGAGCTGACCCTGTATGTCCGTGATCTCTCACCCGACAACTTTCTGGTTTGTCATTTACATGGCGTACATGCTGCAGTTGTTACAGTTCCTGCGCGATGCGTGGTGCATTCACCCATGTCCAGCTCATCTGAATTGATTACCTACTTTATATTCCTCCTGTTTTTTCGGTTTGCCTCCTAAGGAAGTAACCTGCGCATACGACAATCTGTTTTAGTCAACTGTGGTGACAGTGGACATAGTTTGCATTCCCCTATACGGTGTACTATTTCTCCCCTTTTAACTGTTGCCGATCCTTTGACCCCCTCTACGGTGTCACCCTATTTTTTCGTAGAGCTCTTGGTCGGATATTTTTACTTTTCAACATTGGTTATTTCATGTGCATGACGACGTTTTTGCGCCTGCAGCTGCTAGTGCAAGCTATAACCGAGACTCGTACTATCTTGCATTTTCATCATTGTCCCGGAATTTATCTGCCCTGTATAGTGCTATTTCCCAATTGGCCGCAGCCTTTCCTACTGAATGTCTTCCACAGCCTGCGCACGTTTGCTTTTTACCTTTTTCTGATTAAGAAATGCTGCTACTTGGTATCGTTTTGCGTGACCGCTTTTCCGCAGTTACCTCTCCCAATCCTGAATCAGTGGGGTGGTTGCATTTTTTCGCTTTTTTCTGACTCTTTAAAAATAAGACGAACAGCCCAAAGATGTGCAGGCCAGGTGAATTGGCCATGCTAAATTGCCCGTAGTGTTAGGTAAGGGGTAAATGTAGGGGTATGGGTGGGTTGCGCTTCGGCGGGTCGGTGTGGACTTGTTGGGCCGAAGGACCTGTTTCCACACTGTAAGTAATCTAATTCCCCTACAGGATGATCTATTTCCCCCTGTTTCAATTGCCTGTTGTGACAGCCAGTGGTCAGGGACCTTTTTTCTCTCTGATTGGAGTTCACAAACTGCTCTGCACTCCTTTGTACAAGGTACTATTTCTTCCTTTTAGACGGAACCACTTCTTTTACCTCACACTGGGATCACTCTATTTTTTTAGGTGACAGCTTCGTACAGGTCCATGGGCTGTGAGGAAGGTTAGGGGTTAGGCCTACCTTCACTTTTTTTCTCTCTCTCATTGTCTTGATTGATATCTGGTTTCTCCAGTTCTGTTGCACAACTGGGTGGGGGGCAATCTTAGTGAATGCATTGGACATTTCGCACTGGCCCCCTCTTCCTTTTACTAGATGAGACTTCACATCCAGAAGTACTGGCATGGTGATGTCCGTTGAGTCTAATAGCAAGGAGCTTTCCCAGATCAGCTCACCCTTCTGCAGCACCATCTCCCTGGTTTAAATGTAATGTGGTATCATTACTTTTCAACCGAACCCCCCATACGCTGGGCTCTGCACTCCTCAACAGATGCCTGCGCCGCCACCAACTCTGAGTACACGACAGCCTGCGTGTGATCTCCTACAAATGGGGAGGGACATATGGAATACATGCCGTAAGGTGACTTCCATTCATGAACCATAGAGCCGGTTTTCCGTGCGGCCGGTTGCACTACGTGACTGATGCCTCCCGATGGGAAGCCAGGCGAGTGGGGATCTGGCGGTTATTCTCTCCAATCATGCACTACCACCTCTGAATGGGCTACAGGTGCAGGCGTACTAAATACTATCTCTCCGGTGCATGTCAGCGGTCTCAATGGCTTTCTTTCCAGTTCATCCGATCGCGTGGCCCACGGTGGTGCGCTACGGTTCTGCTCTTGCTGCTACTCAGGACTAACTTTTCTCCTTTATAAACAATGAATGTGGGCTGGTTGTCCAAAGAGTCCCTACTTATTTTGCCCATTTGACCTGGGGATATGTGAATTGATCCTTTCATACAGTGGGGGTTTGAGATGTACTGTGTGCCCGGGACTCGAAACACTGCTGTTCACACAAGTCAATTTTTACATGATCTCCAGTACACCCAGTTGGCTTCAGCTGGTCTCGAGGGCCACTGAACACACTATTGAGCCGGTTGCCACTGCCTGTGTCCGTTCTTGACGGCGGTGCAACGGATGTCGGTATCTACAATTCAATGCAGTACGACTGGTTAGCCAATGACGGGTAAGATCCCTCGGACGAGGGACAACCTAAGCCAGGCACAGTCGCGCATTGACATCGGAACTGGTGGCCCACGTTCGTCATGATTTAATAAGATCTCTGGTCTCTGTCTTCCGTGTCGGACGTCTGGACGGAGCTGCTGGCCTGTGGAGCATTCTGATCTGTGGGAACACCGGCGCACAGTACGCTTTCTCACTGGGTTTCCGCTCGCTAGCAGGTACCTAACTGCTGCTAGTGTTCTAATCCTATTCCGTTTCACAATTCACAGAACATGTTTACACTTGGGTGCTCGTTGGACTACAGACTTGCGTTCTGCAGACACCTTACTTATTTCAATTCCTCCACTCCAAATCTCTTGCGACTGTTACGTACTTGCGTACAGTGCTCTGTTTTTCTTTTTGCTTTTTTTTGCCATGCTTGATTAATTCTGTGCTTTTGTCCTTTCCGCAGAAGTCTGCCGGAGTTGTTTTATCTATTAACTTAGATTTGCATGTAGTTTTAATTATCTATTTGTAAACTGTGTTGCGGCGTGTTGCGTGGGGCACCCTTCATCCCAACATGACTGTCTCCCTAGAACCGGTGATTCTGGTCAAAACAACGTGCTCGGGTACGACAAAGGGACGTCTGTGGGGGCGTCTGCCGGCACACCAGATCCCGGTCGCCTCGTGGTGTTGCGTTTCTTACGGCATGGGGTGGTGTGGCCTCAGTAGAGGCCAAGGGAGGGAATGTTGGGGTAGTTGTACTAGTGGGGTGGGCACACTAGATCAAGGGAGGGAAAAAACTATAATTGTACCAAGTGCTTCTAATACCGGGCCTGAAATGGTTAAACTATCATGATTACTGAACTGGAAACTGCTGGCCTCCTAATTTGATCAGAGGCTAGCTGATAGACAGCCTGTTAATTGTACCTCTGGAATTTGTAACTGGTAGACATTGCTAATTGGATTAGTTGAGCTGTCGATTGAACCATCGAAACTACTCACTTAAATGGTAATGAACTATTGTTTCTGGTAAACCACTAATTAAATAAGCAGGACCAGTGGCCCCACAATGTCTACGGGACTGCCCGCTCCGAGGCAAACGGACAGACAGCTCAAACCATCCAACCAGAGAGCGGAACGCTTTGCCCGGGAACGAGTAGCCAACAGGAAGGCCAGACGTGGACACCTGACCGAGAACACTGGCCAGCGAGGGGTATAACTGGGGCGAATTTGAGCAGAGTGGCAGAACGCCTTCTCCAACGAATTGCATGCTGTAGAATTCGTTGTATAGTTTGCCAGTTGTGATTCTGTAAAATAAACGGTGCTCAGCTTCAAACTAAAGAAGCTGGTGCGGTCTCTCCTTCCAAAGAACTCGCAAAGACCGGAATCCCGAGTTTCCGGCCTAACATCCTGTAGTGCGGTATTGCACCAAGACGTCTATTATTATTGAGAATTCTAAAATCCAGATATGACGCTGAATTGCATTGGAGATGTGAGGTCAAATGATTGAAACTTGGTCTGAGAGATTTTAAAGGACTGCTTTCAAGGAGGAAAGTGAACTGGAGAAGATTAGAAGGGAAATTCCAAGTGGTGGAGTCTTGGATACTGTGGGTAGAACAATCATGAATGCAGCAACGAAAATCTGGATTGCCCAAGTATCTTGGATTAGGAGGGCAGATAGCTCTTATTGTTGCCATGCTTGAAGCAACTGTGGAGATGGAGAAACCCAGGAAAAGAGATTGTCATGGGACTTCTGCTGGTGCTAAAGTGATTTGTTTCAATTGGAGCCCTGAATGAGGATAAACATCATATTAGTCTTAGATCACACCTGAAAGATGGCTTATATATTTTCATTCAGCTTGGCTGATGATTCAACATCTAAATGAGGATAGAGATATGACCCCATTGTTTTCCTTAAGGTCTTCCCTGTGAATATGTACAGGAATTGCTGAACATTGTTCAAGATCCCCTGTAAAAGCAGAGAGCAGTTTTCTTGCAAGAAGCAAAAATAAGTTGAGGATCAGGAAGGGCAGTGGGAATTGAAAAGTTCTGTATATGATTGAAACTCATGATCTCTCTGTACAATTTTGCTTCTGACTCTAAAGTTTGCAAGTGCTTTGAATAAACTCACCTCGAATTTGGGCATTGTTCCTTTTGAACTGCGAAGGTTTCAATTAATTTAAACATCACACCTGTCTGTGAATTTTAAATGAAGCCTTTTTTAAGAAAGGGTTAAGGTTTTTTTTGAAAAACATGAACCTGAATGATCCACTCACTGCAATTTTATAAAGACACCTACAGTGAAGGTGCATAGTTCCTGAATAGTGAAGCTGCAGTTTGACAAAGTGGTGAAGGTGGTTTTTGGCATGCTTTCCTTCATTGGTCAAAACATTGAGTAAAGGAGTTGGGATGTTATCTTGAGACTTTATGGAACATTGGTGAGGTTTTGGAATACAGCTAAACCTGCTTTTTGAAAGTTTACTTTACGCCACTTCACTTTTATGACGGATCTACATTAGAACCCGTTTTCGCGAACTGAAAGAAATCCAAGAGGATTTTCACTTCCATGAAAATAGGCAAAATTTTTCCCATATAAATTAATGTTTATTTGCTTTACGCCATTTCAGCTTACAAAAGGTTTCATAGGAACGCTCTACTTTCGGACAATGGGGGAAACTTGTACTGCTGGCGAGTTTTGAGAAGATTTGTAGCTCAGGTTGAGCTGAACATGTTACATCCAGAACTTGTACCGTGTATATTTCTGGTCATCCTTCTGTAGCAAGGATGTTGCTACACTTGAGAGGGTGCAGAAAGGATTTACAAGGATGTTACCAGGACTGAGGTGTTTGAGTTATATGGAGAGGCTGAATAAGCTGGGTTTTGTTTACCTTGAATGCTGGAGACTGTGGGCTTAGAGGTTTATAAAATCATGAAGAGCATGGATAAAGTGAGTAGCCAAGGTTTTCTTCCTAGGATGGGGGAATCCAAAACTAGAGGACATTGGTTTATGGTGAGAAGGAAAAGATTATAAAGGACCTGAGGGGCAACATTTTCACACAGAGGGTAGTGTGTGCATGCAATGAGCTGCCAGAGATAATTGTGAAGGTGGTGGGAGGGGGTACAATTACAACATTTAAAAGGCATCTGGATGAGTATATGAATGGAATGGGTAGAGGGATATGGGCTAAGTGCTGGCAAATGGGACTAGGCCAGATTTGGATACCTGATTGGCGTGGATAAGTTGAACTGAAGGGTCTCTTTCCATACTATGTGACTCCATGACTCTATTATTACCCAGTTGGAGTCTGGTTGTGGTGTGTTTTCCAACAGCAGTTATGCAGTTGCAATAGGCTGGTGATATTTTAATAACTGAATCAGAGTTGTTCTCAATCTGTCACATCATAGCATCCTGAAATATCACTGATTTGCCTCACCAACTCCACTTTCAATCGGCATTTAACTTGAGAATAATCCCACCTCCGTTTGTCTGATATACCTCTGAACAAACATTTAAAGAAGTTTTCCCAAGACATTAATTGGCTTTGAAATACAGCTCAAAGCCCCCCTTATTGAAGCATAACCAGAAACATTTGTTTTTCTTGTTATAGTTTTCACTCATTCTCTTGTCTTGTGATCAGTTTATCTTTAGTTTGTTCTCACTTTTTCCCCTTGTGCTCTGTTTAGTTTCTCTGATTTTTGCTCTGGGAGTCCTCCAATAATACAATATTACTCTCTACTGGAATTGTGTTCATTTGTAATGTTAATTGACAGAACAAACCAGAAAATTGTGTTACAAAAATCATGTGATTGTTCTGAATGGACCTGGATCCAGGAAACTAATGCCTGATTATTGTCAATTGAAAAGGGTATGTTTTGCAACTCGACTTGGCATATTTTCAGTTGTCAAACACATCCAGTAATCAATCCCAAAGTTGTTGTGTTTGGGTCTATTTGGTCATTTTAATGATCAAATATTACAAAACCAAGATACAGCAGCATACAATACATTTTTGCTGTCTTTCAAATCTTTGACTCTTAAGTTAGTTTAATCATTGAATCATAGAATCCTGTCAGTGTGAAAGCAGGCCATTTGGCCCACTAACTCCACACTGACCCCCTGAAGAGCATCTCAACCATATCTATCTCCCCTATCCTGTTTCCTTTAGTTTAGTCCCACCTTTCAATGTTAGAAAATTGAATGGACAAAACTAAATCAAAGTCGTGGAGCTACACCTTCATTTTAATTGTTGAAATTAGATGGTTATTTTCTCTGTTAGATTTGATTTTGCTTTTTAAAATTAATTTTATTATCCATCAACCTGAATCATTTACCATTAATTTATGCCCTGACAAGAATAGGTATGATTTCCTCATTTTTAAAGCAATTCATGTTGTCTTTGTGGATCTGAAAATGAAAAAAATGTTAACAGTTCTTAATCACTAAACAGTATTGTAGTGTCCAAAGGACTTAACTATCGACATGAATTGCTGCAGGGAACAGCTGTGTGGCATGAAATCCTTGATCACTTTGATTTTGAGCTTCATAAGATTAAGTACAAGACCTATACCAGAGGCTTGAATTTGTGCATTTTAATGAGATGAATAGCCAAGAGGTTGAAGGTGTCATATTTCAGAAGAGGTCTTAAACAAAGGGCAGCTCTGCCCCTCAGGCTGACATTAATGATTCAATGGCATTATTTTTGCCACAACAAAACTTGTGCTTTTATAGCAGAAAGCAAATTATCCCAAAGAGTTTTGCACTTTATAATTACTGAGAGTAGTTTGACACAATCACATGAAGTGATAATCAAGTAGATGGCCAAAGGCTGCTTGAAAGATGTAGGTTTTGACGATTCATAAGGGAAGAGAGAGGCGAAAGAGTTTAGGGAGGGAATTTCCGAATTTAGACTCATTCCAACAATTCTGGAACAATTACACTTGACCTGGTATAAGAAAATTCTGTGTTTCAGTGCCTAAATATATC
The DNA here is from genome assembly GCF_020745735.1 of Hemiscyllium ocellatum. Classification (NCBI taxonomy): domain Eukaryota; kingdom Metazoa; phylum Chordata; class Chondrichthyes; order Orectolobiformes; family Hemiscylliidae; genus Hemiscyllium; species Hemiscyllium ocellatum. Next base: position 58,619,999 of record NC_083426.1, read on the forward strand.
TAAGCTTCAACTTGGCACACAAGTTGACACCACCACCTTTCAGCAAATAAATACAGTATGATCTTACGGCTTGCTTTTGAGATTGGTACACAAGGTCAACCCAAGCAAAATAGGTCATATTGCTAAGAGGATGTGCACATTTAAGACATGTCTGCACAGAGCAGTTTGACAACTGATGAACAACACATTTCAAATTGTCTAGTAATTATCTAATTGCATCATAACTGTTTGTGGAACTCTGCAAGTGTATTTACTGTTGTTTGCTACATTACGAGAGTGATTACACTTCAGTGTACTTCATACGTTGCAAGCACTTTGGGAATCCTGGCAATCTTGAAAGACAGGAGAAAGTGAGGACTGCAGATGCTGGAGATCAGAGCTGAAAATGTGTTGCTGAAAAAGCGCAGCAGATCAGGCAGCATCCAAAGAGCAGGAGAATCGACGTTTCGAGCACGAGCCGAAGATTCCTGAAGAAGGGCTCATGCCCGAAACGTCGATTCTCCTGCTCTTTGAATCTTGACAGACACAACATTAATGCAGCTGCAAATGTGTTGCTGGTCAAAGCACAGCAGGCCAGGCAGCATCTCAGGAATAGAGAATTCGACGTTTCGAGCATAAGCCCTTCATCAGGAATAAGAGAGAGTAGCCAAGCAGGCTAAGATAAAAGGTAGGGAGGATGGACTAGGGGGAGGGGCGATGGAGGTGGGATAGGTGGAAGGAGGGCAAGGTGAGGGTGATAGACCGGAGTGGGGTGGGGGCGGAGAGGTCAGGAAGAGGATTGCAGGTTAGGAGGGCGGTGCTGAGTTGTGGGAACCGACTGAGACAAGGTAGGGGGAGGGGAAATGAGGAAACTGGAGAAATCTGAATTCATACCTTGTGGTTGGACGGTTCCCAGGCGGTACATTAATGCAAGCTATTATTTTTTTTCTTCATAATGTTTAATCACTGTCAGAAGTACCCTTTACAGAATCAATCGTAGCATCCTCTGATTAAGTTTGGAAATGAATTTGAAATGTTTTCTGACCTCTTCAGAACCATCTAAATGCTGGAGCCATATATTTCTATTACTGTAGTGACTAGTCTTTTCCTTGTAACCAATATATAAAAGAAAACATTCTGAGCATAATGTGGGGAAAGAAAAATGGATTAGATGGCACTGTCGGAGGCCTTTTAAGTAGAAAATTCTTAACAGATGGTGCAAAAATGACCATTTCTGGAAGATACTGGAGTGCAGGAGGACTTACTTGCAGCAGTCAGTCATTTTTAAATAGACTACCACACCACCACTTGTGTTCAAGGATTGTATGTGATTTTCTTGGGATATTTGGATCAGAACTCACAGAGCTGAGCCCAGAAGTTAATTATAAGTCTTCTACAACCAGATGAATCATATTTTAAAGGTTATGTTATTTCTTGATTATTTGTCTCAAATCTGTTTGGTTTCTTACATGAGGACAATGTTAAGAGGTGCCTGAATGTAATTTGCATTCACTTTGAATTAGGTGGACTGAGACAAGGTGGGGGAAGGGAAATGAGGAAACTGGAGAAATCTGAGTTCATCCCTTGTGGTTGGAGGGTTCCCAGGCGGAAGATGAGGCGCTCTTCCTCCAACCGTCGTGTTGTTATGTTCTGGCGATGGAGGAGTCCAAGGACCTGCATGTCCTTGGTGGAGTGGGAGGGGGAGTTAAAGTGTTGAGCCACGGGGTGGTTGGGTTGGTTGGTCCGGGCGTCCCAGAGGTGTTCCCTGAAGCGTTCCGCAAGTAGGTGGCCCATCTCCCCAATATAGAGGAGGCCACATTGGGTGCAGCGGATGCAATAGATGATGTGTGTGGAGGTGTAGGTGAATTTGTGGCAGATATGGAAGGATCCCTTGGGGCCTTGGAGAGAGGTAAGGGAGGAGGTGTGGGCGCAAGTGTGAATCCTCTTGCAAGGATGCCTTCCTTGAAGAAGCTCTCTTCCTCCCTCTACAAGGATTTCAGTGAGTCCCTCTCTCACTGCACCCCCCAGGTCATCTCCTCTGCACAGAAGCTCTTCAGCCACGTTCTCAAACAGCCACATCTACTTCCTCAGGACCTGCCTACGGAACCGACTGATCCCGCACGGACTCCAGACTACGTTCCGACCAACAAAATTTGGACCCAACCAGGACAACCTGTACCTACAACAAATCCGAAGCCTCCAGCAACAGACCTCCCTCCGGATCCTCCGCTCCACCCTTGCAGCCATGCGCCGCTACCTACATTCCCTGCAGTCAGCCCTACCCCAGCTCAGGACAACACTTTCACAGACCTGCAAAGGACCTCTACTCTTCTTCATCTACAGAAGAATCCATACACTAAACAAACAGTTCTTCCTAGCCATATCAGAAATTAAAGACAGTAAGTACCGAAAACTTTCATGTACTTACCCCCACACTCGTGGTTCCTCAACTGTTCCAGAATCTTCCATCGGCCTCTGCAATCTGTCGGACGACAGTACCCACGTGGCCGCTATAGCGCCCGCGGCACCAACAGCCGACGACAACCGTGACGTCACTTCCGCCCCCACAGACCTCGCGGCCTCCGCGATCGCTGCCCAGACAACCGATTCCACAATCGCCAGGAAGATCGCCGACGGATTCGCGACCCCTGCGGATATCGGGAATGACAACGTTTCTTTCGTCGCCACAACCATTTCCGCCCCTTCGGTTGCCGTCGCTGCAGCCACTTCCGCCTCCAGTGACATCACTAACCTGCACGACCACAACGCCTCAGGTGTCTCCACCCCCACGTCGACTTTCGTCACCAAGCATAACTATGCCCCCACGCCGACCTCCGTCACCACGCGTAACCCGCCTCCTCGCTTAACCCCGCCCCCACACCTGTCTTCGTCACCACGTCTAACCCCGCCCCCACACCGATCTCCGTCCCCGCCACTGCCCCCAACCCCGCCCCCACCCCCAGCTCCAGCCCCACACCAGGTCTTTGCTCCCAGCTCTGCCGTGTTTGCACCATCCCTCCAGACCTCCCCCTCTCTGAGGATGAAAGATCAGTCCTCAGCAGAGGCCTCACCTTCATTCCCCTACGCCCTCGGATTAATGAGTTCAACACGCGGCGAGACATCAAACAACTTTTCCGCCGCCTCCGCCTCCGTGCCTACTTTTTCAACCAAGACTCTCGCCCACCCTCTGACGACCCCTTCTCCTGCTTCCAACACACCCCATCCACCTGGACACCCCATGCTGGCCTCTTACCCGCCCTCGATCTATTTATAGCCAACTGCCGCCGCGACATTAACTGCCTCAACCTGCCCACCCCTCTTACCCTCTCCAACCTCTCACCCTCGGAACGTGCAGCCCTCCACTCCCTCCGCTCCAACCCCAACCTCACCATCAAACCGGCAGACCAGGGAGGCGCGGTAGTAGTTTGGCGCACTGACCTTTATACCGCTGAGGCCAAATGCCAGCTTGCGGACGCTCCTCCTATTGCCCCCTTGACCATGACCCCACCTCCCACCACCAAACCATCATCTCCCAGACCATCCATAACCTCATCACCTCAGGGGATCTCCCGTCCACCGCCTCCAACCTCACAGTCCCACAACACCGCACCGCCCGTTTCTACCTCCTGCCCAAAATCCACAAACCTGCCTGCCCCAGCCGACCCATGTCTCAGCCTGATCCTGCCCCACCGAACTCATCTCTGCATACCTCGACCCAGTTCTGTCCCCCTTAGTCCAAGAACTCCCCATCTACGTTCGGGACACCACCCACGCCCTCCATGATTTTCGCTTCCCCGGTCCCCAACGCCTTATCTTCACGATGGACATCCAGTCCCTGTACACCTCCATCCCCCATCACGAAGGACTCAAAGCTCTCCGCTTCTTCCTTTCCCGCCGTACCAACCAGTACCCTTCCACCAACACCCTCCTTCGACTGACTGAACTGGCCCTCACCCTGAACAACTTCTCTTTCCAATCCTCCCACTTCCTCCAAACTAAAGGAGTTGCCATAGGGACCCACATGGGCCCCAGCTATGCCTGCCTCTTCGTAGGATATGTGGAATAGTCCATCTTCCGCAACTACACTGGCACCACCCCCCACCTTTTCCTTCGCTACATCGATGACTGTATCGGCGCTGCCTCGTGCTCCCACGAGGAGGTTGAACAGTTCATCTACTTTACCAACACCTTCCACCCCGACCTCAAATTCACCTGGACCGTCTCAGACTCCTCCCTCCCCTTCCTAGACCTTTCCATTTCTATCTCGGGAGACCGATTCAACACAGACATCTACTATAAACCGACTGACTCCCGCAGTTACCTAGACTACACCTCCTCCCACACTGCCCTCTGTAAAAACGCCATCCCGTATTCCCAATTCCTTCGTCTCCGCAGCATCTGCTCCCAGGAGGACCAGTTCCAATACCGTACAGCCCAGATGGCCTCCTTCTTCAAAGACCGCAGATTCCCCCCAGACGTGATCGACGATGCCCTCCACCGCATCTCCTCCACTTCCTGCTCCTCCGCCCTTGAGCCCCGCCCCTCCAACCACCCCCAGGACAGAACCCCACTGGTTCTCAACTACCACCCCACCAACCTCTGTATACAGCGTATCATCCGCCGTCGTTTCCGCCACCTCCAAATGGACCCCACCACCAGGGATATATTTCCCTCCCCTCCCCTATCAGCGTTCCGAAAAGACCACTCCCTCCGTGACTCCTTCGTCAGATCCACACCACCCACCAACCCAACCTCAACTCCCAGCACCTTCCCCTGCAACCGCAGGAAATGCAAAACTTGCGCCCACACTTCCTCCCTTACTTCTCTCCAAAGCCCCAAGGGTTCCTTCCATATCCGCCACAAATTCACCTGCACCTCCACACACATCATCTATTGCATCCGCTGCACCCAATGTGGCCTCCTCTATATTGGGGAGATGGGCTGCCTACTTGCGGAATGCTTCAGGGAACATCTCTGGGACGCCCAGATCAACCAACACAACCACCCCATGACTCAACACTTTAACTCCCCCTCCCACTCCACCAAGGACATGCAGGTCCTTGGACTCCACCATTGCCAGAACATAACAACACGACGGTTGGAGGAAGAGCACCTCATTTTCCGCCTGGGAACCCTCCAACCACAAGGGATGAACTCAGATTTCTCCAGTTTCCTTGTTTCCCCTCCCCCCACCTTGTTTCAGTCGATTCCCTCGAACTCAGCACAGCCCTCCTAACCTGCAATCTTCTTCCTGACCTCTCCGCCCCCACTCCAGCCTATCACCCTCACCTTGACCTCCTTCCACCTATCACATCTCCATCGCCCCTCCCCCAAGTCCCTCCTCCCTACCTTTTATCTTAGCCTGCTGGACACACTTTCCTCATTCCTGATGAAGGGCTTATGCCTGAAATGTCGAATCTCCTGTTCCTTCGATGCTGCCTGACCTGCTGCGCTTTAACCAGCAACACATTTTCAGATCAAAATCTTAATAGCTAGGTTTGCTAGTGCTGCAAGGATAGGTTTTAATTAGTTTGGCAGGGGTGCAGGATCCTTAACCGCAGGGAGACAAGTGTGAGGTTGGAAGAAGATTCAATCAGAAACAGCATGTTAAAGAGACAGGTCAGGCTGGGAAACGACCGGGAACTAGGAATGCCTGTTGGAATAAATTGCATCTATTTCAATGTAAGAGGGCTGACAGGTAAGCTGGTGTACTCAGGGTGTGTATAGGTACATAGGACAGGGATATTACAGACATTACTATGGCTAAGAGAGGGACAGGACTGGGAGCTTAATGTGCCAGGGTATAAGTGCTTTAGGGAGGACAGAGGTGCTGGGAAGAGGGGAGGGGGTGTTGCATTTTTGATGACAACAAGTATCACAGCAGTAATCAGAGATAAAATAACTGAAGGATCACTGAAGTCCCGCTTTGTGGGTAGAGATAAGAAATAAGAAGGGCGACTCGGAAGCTGGTAGCCATTCTGTAGAACTGCTGTGGACAGCTCTGCCTAACAGCCAAGGCATGCCAATGTTTCTTTGCCATCCCTGGCCAACTTATGTGGTGGAATTATAAGTTTAAAACCTGACAGATCACATATTTGTTCATGTTTGGGAGTGGGAAGAATGCCAAAGGGAAAAGGAGCAAGCAAACAGCAGCAGGGAGGACCCTCCCCTGCAGCACCAAGCATACCAGAGACTGCAGCAGCAGCAGCAGCAGCATCCTCTCCTGAAATCCCCGGGGACCTGACAGGCAACAGGAATTGGCTGCAGCGATGGAGAGCCTTACCTTGAAAGTTGTGCCTGCGATTGAGGAAACCTGTGGGGAGAATTCGTTGCCAGGTCCAAACTATCACATCCATGCTGCAGAAGCATGAGCAGGAGATCCAGGGCCTTGGGGAGAGGCTGGAGGAGGTGGAGGGTTAAACTAAGGCTTCGGAAGCTGCGATGGAGTCCTCATTCAGTCGGATCCAGGTGCTGGAGTGAGAGGCGCGGGCCTTGCGAAACCATATCGATATCTCGAAAATTGAGGTCGGAGGATAAATCTCTGAATTGTCGGGCTCCCTGAAGGTGAGGAAAGTGAGCAGCCAATCAGCTTCTTTGAAAGCTGGCTGCCGAAGTTTTGGGGCCTTCACATCGAGTCCAGCAGGTTACAGATTGAAAGGGCGTATCGGGTAGTGCACAGGTCAGGTCTGGTGCAGCACCCCCGCCCGGTCCTAGTGCACTTCCATCATATAAGGACAAGCAAAAAGCCATAGAAGCTTCCAGGTCCCTGAGAAAAGATCCACAGGCACTGCTGTACAAGGGGTCAAAGGTCATGTTTTTCCAGGATTTCTCTGCAGTTCTAATTCGAAGGAGGAAGTCCTTCAATGAAGTTAAAAAAGAGGCTGAGGAACCTGGACATCGATTATTCCACGAGATACCCTGCAGTGCTTCGTTTCAGCCACAAGGATTCAGTTTATACATTTGGACACTTTAAAATAGACGGATTGGCCGAAGAATACAGGTAATGTTTTTTTCTCTTTTCTATCTTTCCCCATGTTTACCCTTTTTTTTAAAATTCCTTTCTTTATCTCTAATGATTTACTTTTTGGAAAGGGGGGAAGTACTTTGGAATAAGTTGTTTCTTTTTTTAGATAAATGGATTTTCTGATGGGAAATTATGTGGATGTTCGTTGTTGTCTCTCCCTTTTTTTGTTTGTTCTGCTTCTCCTTTAGTCACAAATTGGGGTGACATGAAGCCACGGATGGATGGAGTGCTCATCCTGACTTTGTCTTTTGTTCTGTTAAGTTAAGGATAATCTTGTTTTTTTTTCTGGCCTAAGGCTGGGGCACAATCCAGGTTTGAAGGAGCTCTGAAGGAGGGGATGGGTAGGGGGAGTGCCCGCTACGGGCAGGGAGAAGAGTCTTCATTCAAGGTTCTATAGTTGGTTTTCTTTGTAGATTTTTGGTAGCAATAGTTGTTTATAGTTGTGATAGAGTAATTTTTGTATGTATAATTTTTTGATTCTATGAGTATTTATTTAATTATCCTTGGCGCTTTGTAAATTGGGTTCTCCCTCTGGGGGGTTCAAGGGTGTCTGAAAGTTCTTATTAAATGGTGTACCTGGAACATTAAGGGAAGTCATTCGCCTGTTAAAAGCTAAAAAAAAAAAGTACTTTATAACCTTAAGAGGGACAGGATTGATATCACTTTGTTGCAGGAAACCCATCTTGATGATGGAGAACACCTGAAATTGCAACGGGGTGGGGTTATGGCCAGGTATTCTTTTCATCCTTTACTACTAAAAGTAGGGGGGTGGAAGTACTTATCCAGAAAAATCTTCCGTTCACATTATTAGAGCAGGTGAAAGATGAGTAGGGACGGTTTGTGATATGTAATGCACTGATACATGAGGAGGAATGTGGCATTTTAAACGTCTACTGTCCTGTGGTGCATCCCCTCACATTTTTGATTTGTGCTTTCTTTAAATCGAGTGCTTTTAGAACATGACATTATTATTGGGGGGATTTCAATTGTCTTTTGGATCCGACACTGGACAGGATGCCTTGGGGACCCCCAGCCATTTCTTCGCAGGCCAAGCTGTTGGTTGACTTATTCGAGGAGTTGGGGCTGGTGGATATTTGGAGATGTCTTCACCCTACTGGCAGGGACTTCACCGGTTTTTCAAACTCACATAAATGTCACATGAGGATTGACCTGTCTTTATAAAGGGCCATAGGTCCTCTAATAATATTAGAAGGTTGCTGAATGTGGTCCACGTTTGTCAGCAACGATCGACTCAGGGGTTGGTGATTTCCTTAGATGCAGAGTAAGCATTTGAGCGGGTGGAATGACTGTATCTTTTTTATGTCTTAGAGCAGTTTGGGTTGGGTGCAGTCCTTGCTAGGTGGGTGGAGGTTTTATATCGCCACTCTCTGAGTGCGGTCATCACCAATGGTGTGAAGTCTGGAGATTTTAGGATTGCTAGGGGTAGTCGTCAAGGCTGTCCCCCTTCACTGTTGTCGAGGCCATTCGTCAGAACATCCACATAACCACTCCAGACATTTGGGGAATCTTAAGGATGTGCCACAAGTTGAAGGTGGTTCTAAGTTCCCTTTTAAGTGGTCACGGGCAAGGTTCTGGTCCAAGGCATTTTTATTAACCCCAAGTTTGATCTGTTATTTCGGATTAACTTTGCTCACATGCTCCACAATGTTAGGTCAACGCTGCGGAAGCTTATGGGGTGGTTTGGTTCCTTTGTCTGGAATCGTGGGCGGCCCCTCATCAAACTTATAAGTTGCAGCTCCCTCAAGGAGAGGGAGGGGTTGATTTCCCAGACACCCAAAGGTATCAATTGAGTTCCCTGCGGTCCTTTGTCTGCGATTGGGTAGATAACGATTCAAACTCAATATTGCTGGATATTGAGGCCTCCCAAGCAAAGTGCCCTCTTATTAACCTGTTGTTCATGGATAAGGTGAGGACAGTTATGGACCACTGCCGGAACTCCGTTGTCATTAGTACAGTCAGGGCTTGGAGGGCGATGTGTCAGATTGAGGGTTGTTTATCCAAGACTTTGGTACTTACAACAAGAGCTGGCACACCAGGGTTCCGACTCGGGATGATGGACTCAGGGTTCAAACTATGGGCAGCGAGAGGAGGTTCTAGTTTGGGAGACTTGTTTGAGGGGGAAGTTATGATGTCTTTTGAGCAACTGATCTGCAAATACGGGTTACTCAGCAGAGATCTTTTCTGTTTCTTTCAGGTTAGGGATTTCACCAAGAGGAAGACTACGCTTCTCACGAAGCCCTATAAGTCAGAGAGGTTGTTGCTACATTCCACAAGCACTCTTTTGGCGTGTGTCCTCTATTGCCTGCTGGGTGACAGGGCATGGCAGGATATTAACTGGTTATGTGAGGTCTGGCAGCAAGAGCTAAAATTGGAGAGCTCTTCTGATACATGGGAGAACATATGGGAGAATACACAAAAGATCTCAATCTGACATGCGCTACGCAGTTAAAATGTCTGCACAGTTCTCATCAGGCACCAGACCGACTGGCGAAATCTAAAAAAGGAGAATCGACAATGTGCTCCAAATGTAAAAAAAAGTCAAGGTACTCTTAGCCATTGCTTCAGGACATGCCACAGGCTCCATGTTTATTGGAGCGCTGTGGTGGGAGAGGTAGGGAGGGTATTGAGGACTGAAGTCAAAGTAAACCCGATATCTCTCCTCTTAGGTCTACCGAATTTACCAGTTTTAGACGGGCATGGGAAGAAACTATTTAATATTCCTGCAGACTGTGCACGGAAGAATATTCTGATGAATTGGGTGTCTGAGAACCCCCCGGGCTTGCTGGGATGGCAAAAATTAATTATGGAGCACATTCCCTTGGACTTTTTTACAAACATTGTCCACCACACAACGGACTATTTTTAAAAGACATGGCAGCCCTACTTGAGTTATTTGGGAACAGATTTGTCAATTGAGTTAACTAGGGGGTTTGTTTGATGAGGTGGTTAGATATGTCAAGCCCTTGTCCCTGGAGGGGTTCTCCTGTGTTAATGCACTTATATATACAATGCTCCCATACCTCTGTTGCGGAGCTTTGCGCTGAGCATAGCTGTTCTATATTCTGTGTTTTGTTTTGTATTTTTTGCTTTTTTGTTTGATGTTGCTTTGCACAGTGTCAGGGTTTGTTTTGTATTAGAGGGTACAATAATAGTTAGGAGGCAGTAATTGTATTGTTTTTGTTTTTGTTTTCTTTTTATTATACTGATATTTGTGATCGATAATATTTTTCAATAATTTTATGTTTGTAAAGTTAAAAAAATTGCTAATAAATATATTTATAGAAACAAAAGAAATAAGATGGGGAAGGCTACGTTATTGAGTTATACTGTAGCTCCCAAATAGTCAATGGAATTAGAGGAACAAACATGCAGAGGGACTGGGGAGACTTGCAGGATCAATAGTTTTGTCACTGTCAGGAATTTTAATTTTTCCAACGCAGACTGGAACTGCCATAGTGTTAAGTGCTTAGATAGGGTGAAATTTGTTCAGAGTATTCTGGAAACATCCTTAAACAATATATAGAGGGTCCTACTCATGAAGGGACAAATCATTAGAAGTAGGTTAGGCAGGTGACGGAGGTGACACTGGGACCAGTGAAATATTTCTATTAATTTTACAATAATTATGCAGAGGGACAAAACTGGTTCACTGGTTCAGGTTCTAAACTGGTGCAATGCAAACTTTGATGGAATTAGATGGGCGCTTACAGGGGTTGATTGGAATAAATGTGTTTGCAGGCGAAGGAACATCCAGCAAGTGGGAGGCATTCAAAAGTGAAATGGTCAGAGTTCAAGGTCCACATGTTCCTGAGAGGGTAGAGACCAAGGTTAGCAGGAGCAGGGGACGCTGGATGCGACTTTGACCAACAAAAAGAAAGGAGCCTCGGCTCAGGTACAGGCAGCTGCGATGAAGGGAAGCCCTGGAGATATAAGGGGGATCATGGAGTTCACTGAAGAAGGATATTAGTAGAATAAAGCATAGAGTAGTTCTTATTTGTCATTTCTACCATATACAACTGATACAGTTAAAACAATACAGTTTTCCTCTCAAACCGAGAGTGATAAATGGAAAGCAGCAACTGTATAATCGGGCATGGCATAAAGTGCATGAGAACTGCAAAACACACAAGTTACAGTCGAATGAAAGAATGATGGATAATAGGATGATATTATGGATAATAATATTTTTCGAGCAGTAATATGAGAAAATGTCAGATGGGGAAGAGATGAAAATGTGTTGCTGGAAAAGTGCAGCAGGTCAGGCAGCATCCAAGGAGCAGGAGAATCGACGTTTTGGGCATGACCCTTTCTTCAGGAATGAGGAAGGTGTGCCAAGCAGGCTAAGATAAAAGGTAGGGAGGAGGGACTTGGGGGAGAGGCGTTGGAATTGCAAAATGTGAAAGGAGGTAAAGGTGAGGGTGATAGGCAAGAGTGGAGGTGGGGGCGGAGAAGTCAGGAAGAAGATTGCAGGTTATAAAGGTGGTGCTGAGTTTGAGGGTTGGGACCGAGACAAGGTGGGGGGAGGGGAAATGAAGAAACTGGAGAAATCTGAGTTCATCCCTTGTCATTGGAGGGGTCCTAGGCAGAAGATAAGGCACTCTTCCTCCAGCCGTTGTGTTGCTATGGTCTGGCGATGGAGTAGTCCAAGGACCTGCATGTCCTTGGTGGAGTGGGAGGGGAGTTGAAGTGTTGAGCTACGAGGTGGTTGGGTTGGTTAGTCCAGGTGTCCCAGAGGTGTTCCCTGAAAAGTTCCGCAAGTAGGCGGCCTGTCTCCCCAATATAGAGGAGCCACATCGGGTGCAGCGGATGCAGTAAATAATGTGTGTGGAGGTGCAGGTGAATTTGTGGCAGATATGGAAGGAACCCTCGGGGCCTTGGAGGGAAGTAAGGGGGGAGGTGTGGGGGCAAGTTTTACATTTTTGCATAACCGCAAGAAATGTAAAACTTGCGCCCACACCTCCCGCCCTTACTTCCCTCCAAGGCCCCCACCCCCACTCCAGCCTATCACCCACACCTTTGCCTCTATCTCCCTTTTACAGCAACACATTTTCAGCTCTGATCTTCACCATCTGCGGTCCTCACTCTCTCCTAGATGGGGCGGAGTCCAAGTTGACTCTGTTAAGGACCCTCCTGGCTTGGGGCAAGAAAGAATTGCGCAATGTGGCCGTGAGGGACCATATGTTCCGGTATCTTCTGTCAGATGGCAGCAGGGAGAATTGTTTTAGTCAGGTTTTCACAACCTGCCACCAGAACAATTGTCAATTCAAATGGCTACAACAATAACCTACATCAAAATAGTCTGGCATTTTTGTCCTAAAATTTCTCCACAGATATCAATGTATACGATTGTTTCAGATGCATTGCTGGGAATATAGACACTGAAAGGTTTTAATGCCAATGCCAAGCACAAATTCTCATTCTCCACTGTTGAATGTTCCTGTTGATGAAGGGTCAACTTCTGAAAAAATACCCGATGGGTCCTTCTATTCCCTTCTGGATCAGTGGTGCTGCAAGAGCACAGCAGTTCAGGCCACATCCAACAAGCAGCGAAATCGACGTTTCGGGCAAAAGCCCTTCATCAGGAATAAACGCAGTGAGCATGAAGCGTGGAGAGATAAGCGAGAGGGGGGTGGGGGTGGCGAGAGAGTAGCATAGAGTACAATGGGTGAGTGGGGGAGGAGAGGAAGGTGATAGGTCAGGGAGGAGAGGGTGGAGTGGATAGGTGGAATAGGAGCTAGCCAGGTCCGCCAAGTCCGGACAAGTCATGGGGACAGTGCTGAGCTGGAAGTTTGAAACTAGGGTGACGTGGGGGAAGGGGAAATGAGGAAACTGTTCAAGTCCACATTGATGCCCTGGGGTTGAAGTGTTCCAAGGCGGAAGATGAGGCGTTCTTCCTCCAGGCGTCTGGTGGTGAGGGAGTGGCGGTGAAGGAGACCCAGGACCTCTATGTCCTCGGCAGAGTGGGAGGGGGAGTTGAAATGTTGGGCCACGGGGCGATGTGATTGATTGGTGTGGGTGTCTCGGAGATGTTCCCTAAAGCGCTCTGCTAGGAAGCGCCCAGTCTCCCCAACGTAGAGGAGACCGCATCGGGAGCAACGGATACAATAAATGATATTAGTGGATGTGCAGGTAAAACTTTGATGGGTGTGGAAGGCTCCTTTAGGGCCTTGGATAGAGGTGTGGGCACAGGTTTTACAGTTCCTGCAGTGGCAGGGGAAAGTGCCAGGATGGGAGGGTGGGTTGTAGGGGGGGCATGGACCTGACCAGATAGTCACAGAGGGAACGTCTTTGCGGAAGGCGGAAAGGTGTGGGGAGGGAACTATATCCCTGGTGGGAGGGGTCTTTTTGGAGGTGGCGGAAATGTCGGCGAATGATTTGGTTTATGCGAAGGTTTGTAGGGTGGAAGGTGAGCACCATGGGTGTTCTGTTCTTGTTACAGTTGGAGGGGTGTGGTCTGAGGGCGGAGGTGCGGGATGTGGATGAGATGCTTTGGAGGGCATCTTTAACCACGTGGGAAGGGAAATTGCGGTCTCTAAAGAAGGAGGCCATCTGGTGTGTTCTATGGTGGAACTGGTCCTCCTGGGAGCAGATACGGCAGAGGCGGAGGAATTGGGAATACGGGATGGCATTTTTGCAAGAGATAGGGTGGGAAGAGGTGTAATCCAGGTAGCTATGGGAGTCGGTGGGTTTGTAAAAAATGTCAGTATCAAGTTTGTAGTCATTAATGGAGATGGAGACGTCCAGGAAAGGGATGGAAGTGTCAGAGATGGTCCAGATAAATTTAAGGTGAGGGTGGAATGTGTTGGTGAAGTTGATGAATTGCTCAACCTCCTCGCGGGAGCACGAGGTGGCGCCAATGCAGTCATCAATGTAGCGGAGGAAGAGGTGGGGAGTGGTGCCGGTGTAATTATGGAAGATCATCTGTTGTACGTAGCCAACAAAGAGACAGGCATAGCTGGGGCCCATATATGTGCCCATGTCTACCCCTTTGGTCTGGAGGAAGTGGGAGGATTCAAAGGAGAAATTGTTAAGGGTGAGGACCAGTTTTGCCAAACGAATGAGAGTGACGGTGGAAGGGTACTGTTGGGGACGTCTGTTGTCATCCACCTGTGGGAGGGCTGCACTGACACCCACACCACTGGCATTGGTAGCCGGCTTCAAAGGCTTTGTGTAATCAGGTGTAGCTAATACTGGGGCAGTGCTTAACACTGTCTTCAGGCTTTCAAATGCCTTTTGACACTCTGCTGCCCATTGAAACATCTTGCCCTCTTTTAACAAATCAGTGAGTGGAGCAGTGACACTGCCTAAACTTGGCATAAACGTTCTGTAAAATCCATTCAATCCCAGTAAATGTAGTACTGCACTTTTTGTCGATGTGTGGGAAATTCCTGAATTACTTTCGTTTCCGCACTCCCATGGGGCCACTTACCTGTGTCCAATAACATGGGCTGTGGCAAATTCACTTTTAGCTAGGTATACCACCAATCCTGCCTTTCGAGCTCGATGAAGAAGTGCGATAAATGCTGCAAATGTTCCTTCCAGAAGTGACTAAAGATCTCCAGGTCATCCATTACCACCATGCAGTTGGATAATCCAGCGATGACCTTATTGAAATGTGGCTGGTGCATTTTTCATTCCAAATGGAATGCCTTTAAACTCATATAGTCGATTTGGCATTTCAAAAGCCGAAATTGCCTTTGCTCTCTACGATAGAGGTACATGGCAGTAGTCTCTGAGTAAGTCCAATGTACAAATGTAAGTTGCTTGTCCCGCCTTTTCGACACAGTCTCCAACCGCAGAATTGGATATGCATCAGTCTTTGTAATGGCATTAATTTTTGCAAAGTTCACACTTAGCTGTTGGGTATCATTTGGCTTTGGTACCATGACTATTCATGAGCTCCAGTCACTGTAGCTCACTTTGATTAAGCCATCTTGAAGCATCGTTCTACCTCCTTCTGAACCTGTGTGAACTTTAGAGGATTATGCCGAAAAGCATGTTGCTTAACTGGAACAGCGTCTCCTATATCTACATCATGCACAATTAGAGTAGGACTTGCCAGTTTATCTCTGCATATCTCCCCATGTGATATTGATAAATCTTTAAAGTCATTTCAATTGTCTTGTGGAAGGTAACTCATGAATTGATCCCAATTTTTGACAGCTTCCTCATTGTCCAATTGGATTTCAGGAATGTCCAATTCAGAATCCTGTGAGCTTGGTTCTTCCTTCTGTGCTGTAATCATTAACATCTTCTCTTGCTTTCCTTCTCTGTCAAAATATATTTTGAGCATATTCACATGACACATGCTGCAAGATTTCTTCCAGTCTGGAATCCTTAGCAAGTAGTTCGCCTCACTCAATTTCCTTTTGATTTAATAATGTCCACTAAACCTTGTTTTCAAAGGTTCACCTATTACTTGAAGTCACAACAATACCTTATTCCCAATGACAAAATTACAAATGTTTGATTTCCTATCTGCTTCCTGATTCTTTGTGTGCTGCAATAGTTTTAAATGCTGTCTAGCCAACTCTCCAGCTCTATTTAATTGTCCTCTAGAATTTGACACATCGTCCAAATGAATGTCCTCTGATCTCTGACTTATTAATTTCTCCTTATTTAATTTTAACGGTCCTTCTACTTCATGTCCAAAAATTAATTCAAATGGACTGAATTTGGTTGATTCATTTGGTGCATTTCTGATTGCAAAAAAGCACAAGTGGAATTCCCTAATCCCAATCATCCAGATAGTCCTGACCATATGCCCTGAACATGGTCTTTCATGTTTGATGCCACCTTTCTGCTGCTCCCTGTGATTCTGAATGGTCTGCAGTAGATTTGAATTGTTTTATTCCCAACCTGTCCGTAAACATCTTGATTAGTTTGGATGTGAGATTTGACCCTTAATATGACTGGATCTCTATAGGTAGTCTGTATCGAGTGAAGAAATTAAGTAATTTTTCATCTACCTTTTTTGCTGTGGCATTATATAGTGGGACTGCCTCGGGAAATTTCGTCAATACATCTATTATTGTTAATAAATACTTCTTAACACTTTTTGTTTGATTTAGAGAACCTAGGCAATAAATCAAAACTCTTGTGAAAGGTTACTCAAACGCAGGAATAGCATTCAAGGTGCAGGTTTCATTATTGCCTGTGGTTTTCTGATTATTTGACATATATGCATATTCAGCTGCATCCTTGTGTAGGCCCAGCCAGTAAAAATGTCTGTGTAGTTTAGCCTGTGTTTTCCTCACTCCTAAATTAATCCAAGTATTAGCTAACACGCCACTCGCAGCACCTCTTTTCGATACCCTATTGGCAAAACAATCTGATGAACTTCTGCTCATTTCTCATCTGTTTGAATGTGTGATGGTCTCCATGACCTCATTAAGACACTGTTTGTTCAGTAATAATACACAGGGATGCATTTACTCTCCGTCCAGACATACGCCTGCTGTTGTTCCCTATTAACCTGACAGAGATTAAATTACTCCATTAAACAGTATCCTTAATATGAGGTTGAGACTTGCCCTCCGCCAGGACTGTGTGCTGGGTGCTCCTACAGATGCTGTAGATGCATCTGCGACAATTAGTTAGTGACAATGTTTCCCTCTTGTTGGTTCCCTGATTACTTCCCACAGTCTGGCTGCTGTGTGTTTGAGGCCTCGTTCTGCTCAGTCAGTGGTGGGCCTATGGAGACACTCTTGGTGATAGACATTGAAGTTCATCAGCCAGAGTACGCTCTGTGTCCTTGTCACCCTCAGTGCTCCCTCCGATTTGCTTTCAACATTGAGGAGAACTGAGTTATCACTGTGGAGTGATGCGGAGGGAAGTAGATACGCATCATCAGGTTATTTCCTTCACCATTTAAAACTGTTATGATGAGAATTTCTCATGTTCTGTAATCAATGTTGGGCAAGTCCTGGGAAACTCCTGACAGTATACGATGGTGCCACCAATACTGGTAGTTCTGTCCTGCTGGTGGGATAGGATATGCCCAGGGATGCCGATGGAGCTTCATTAAACACACCCAGCATAGCATGTCTGTTTCTGTCAGTATGACGATGCGAGACTGTTTGATGATCTGTCAAAATGAGGTTAAGTGCAACAACGGAGAAGCGAATAATGGATTAAAAGTTGAATGAAAGACACTCTATTTGAATGTGTGCTTTATTCTCAAAACCAAATTGAGGAATTCACTGCATACGTTGAGGTAAATGGATCTGATTAATGACATCAGAGAGACTTGGCTGCAGGGTGATCGATATTGGGAACTGAATACGCAGAGCATTTTACAGCTGGACCTGTAACGCAAAAATAAAAAATACTAGCGAGATCACCACATAACGAATGATATATGTTTGTTGTCAAAAAGAATCTTACATCAAATGATCAAAGAATTGGCATAATCTTATTTTGTTACGCAAAGTACCAGCTGAGTTGCTTTTTGAGAGAGATTTCCACCATGAGGCTGATTGCATTTCACCAAACTTAATGGGCAGAAGGGCATTTGTGATGTGGGTCTTCATGCCTCTATCACATTCCATAACTGCCATTCCCCAGAATATTCTACAAACAAAATTCTCTGGAAAGTTCTGCTACTGACATTCCCCAGAACATTCTATAATCAACTTTTTTTTCAGAACACTCTGTAACCAACCCTCCCCGGAATGCTCTCTAACCAACAATCTCTGGGACATTCAATAATCAACATTTGTTGGAACATTCTACAACCGAAACTACCCATACCATCCTTAACCAACATTCCTCAGAACACTCTGTAAGTGACACTCTCCGGAAAGTTCTAAGACCAACATTCCTAGGGAAGTTTCTATAACTGACATGGTGCAGAACTTCCAATAACTGACATTCATTGGACTGTTCCATAAACGCAATTTCTCAGAACCTTCTAAACCAACATATTCTGGAACATTTTGTATCTGACATTCCCTGGAAATTTTAATAACTGATATTTCCCAGAAGATTCTACAACCGACTTTCCCTGCAACATTTTGTAACTGACGTTCCTTGGAATATTCTATAAATGACATTTCCTGGAATATTGCATAACTGACATTCCCCCCGGACATTCTATACCCTACATTCCCCAGAATGTTTTAGAACTGACTTTTCCTGGAAGATTTTATAACAGACATTTCTTGGAATATTCTCCAACTGACATTACTTTTGAAAGGTTGGACATCTGTAAATTGAACAAAGATAAGATCCCGAGTGAAGAGATCCCGTTGCCTGGAATGAAAGACACTGTTTCGAATTTTCTCAGGTATATAAAAGGGTGAATACCTTTCCCCTGCATTTGTTTTTCATCATGACAGAGGATCGACTACAATTTACATGAAAGACAGAAATTTCCAACGTCCGCTTGTATTCAAGGAACTGGGCGATATCCTTCAGGACAACAATGTTTTCAATCTTCATATTCGGAACTGTAAATAAGTGGCCTGTGTCAGATCTCAAGTGATTGCGTTTTTGGGAATGATCCAGGTTGATCTTATGGATTTGTGCCCGTGTGTTTGGGGAGGGAGGGATTGTTTCCGATGTTTTATGTCACATTGTTGTTAGTAACTCAGACCTTGCCAGTTGTTATTTCAGCTTCAATTATTTCACTTAATCTCTGAATGACTTGACCCACTGGATCTTCAATCCAACTAGTAACTTTGACTCCAGGCTGATGTATAATTTGTTTGTTTCCATTCCTCACAGTTAATGTAGTGACGATCTTTGTCCTACTTTATAAAGATTGTGGATTGTCTTCATGTGACAGACGTTACCTGGGGGCCATGGCAATGGACGATCTACTGGTCATTACCCTCGACCTGATATTGAGACACCTTCCCATTGCTTATAAGGAACTGTTTGATTTCCTGTGGTCCATCCCTGTCTGTAATATCCACGCCATCCTGCTTTGTGCAGCCATTGACTGTTCTGTCTGGTTCACTGTCACTTTCACCTTTGATCGATTTGTGGCCATTTGTTGCCAGAAGCTGAAAAGTAAATATTGCAGTGAGAAAGCGGCAGTTGTGGTTCTGGGAACAGTGACTGTGCTGAGCTGTTTAAAGAACATTTTCTGGTATTTTTATGCTCACTGCTCGGTATGCGCTGGAGAATTACCCCTGGTTTTGTGAGATAACAGATGCTGTTCGTTACTCTCATGTCTGGGTCACAATCGAGTTCCTCCATAACGTTCAAAACCCAGGCGTGCCATTTCTTCTGATTTTGCTGCTCAATGTTTTCACTGTCAGACACATTGTAGTGACCAGCAGAGCCCACAGGAGACTCCAGGCTCACACCAATAGGGATAGGCAGTGTGACACAGAACTGCAAAATCGAAAAAAATCCATCATTTTACTGTTTGTGGTCTCAGCCAATTTCATCGTGGTATGGTCAACGTTAATGGTGTACTCTATATGGTTCCGGATGTATCATATTGGGAATCAGGCCGTGTTTCTGAATTGGTTTGTGCGGGAATTGGGCTACATGCTTCAGCTCCTCAGTTGCTGCACAAACACTGCGATTTATGCTGTGACCCAGACTAAGTTCAGACAGCAGATGAAGCTTGTGCTGGAATACCCTTTTACCCAAATTCATCAGTCAATCAAATTCACGCATTAACATCCAGATGTTGTCATTTCAGTTGAATGCTTCTGCAATGAAGCAGCCTGTGGCTATGGTAACAGACTGATGGCAGTGATGCTTTGCCCAACCTTGTCCCACAGTGGGAGGGAGGGGAGGTACAGGACATATTTCAATGTTTCTCTCAACTTATGGGCCAATGAGAAATGGCAACATTACTGCGATTATATCTATAAATGCAATTGGAAGCAATAAAAAAAAAATCATTATGAAGTGCCAGGGCCAGTTAGTACGTTTGCAGATTACACCAAAATTGGAGGTGTACTGGACAGCGCTGAGGGTTACCTCAGATTAGAACAGGATCTGGACCAGATCGGCCAATGGGCTGAGAAGTGACAGATGGAGTTTAATTCAGGTAAATGCGAGGTGCTGCATTTTGGGAAAGCAAATCTTAGCAGGACTTATAAACTTAATGGTAAGGTCCTAGGGAGTGTTGCTGAACAAAGAGACCTTGGAGTGCAGGTTCATAGCTCCTTGAAAGTGGAGTCGCAGGTAGATAGGATAGTGAAGAAGGCGTTTTGTATGCTTTCTTTTATTGGTCAGAGCACCGAGTACAGGAGTTGGGAGGTATGTTGCAGCTGTAAAGGACATTGGTTAGGCCACTGTTGGAATACTCCGTGCAATTCTGGTCTCCTTCCGATCAGAAAGATGTTGTGAACCTTGAAATGGTTCAGAAAAGATTTACAAGGATGTTGCCAGGGTTGGAGGATCTGAGCTACAGGGAGAGGCTGAACAGGCTGGAGCTGTTTTCCCTGGAGCTTCAGAGGCTGAGGGGTGACCTTTTAGAGGTTTACAAAATTATGAGGGGCATGGATGGGATAAATAGACAAAGTCTTTTTCCTGGGGTCGGGGAGTCCAAAACTAGAGAGGCATAGGTTTAGGGTGAGAGGGGAAAGGTATAAAAGAGACCTATGGGGCAACTTGTTCACGCAGAGGGTGTTATGTGATTAAAGTCTGGTTGAAGATTTGTAGCTCGGGTGTCCATTGTTGTGGTTCTGTTCGCCCAGCTGGAAGTTTTTGCTGCAAACGTTTCGTTCCCTGGCTAGCCAGGGAACGAAACGTTTGCAGCAAAAACTTCCAGCTCGGCGAACAGAACCACAACGGTGTTATGTGAATGGAATGAGTTGCCAGAGGAAGTGGTGGAGGCTGGTACAATTGCAACATTTAAGAGTCATTTGGATGGGTATATGAATAGGAAGGGTTGGGAGGGATATGGGCTGGGTGCTGGCAGGTGGAACTAGATGGGGTTGGCATATCTGGTCGGCATGGACGGGTTGGACCGAAGGGTCTGCATCTCTATGACTCTATGACTCAGAGTTGTTTGTCTTTGTGTTGAAGGAGCTGAGTAGCAGACAGATCATTAGGCCTTGGATGTTGTTCGTGGGGTAGTGTGGGAGGCAGTGAGTGTGATAGTGAGGGAGTGTGGGAGACAGTGAGTGTTATGGTGGGGGAGTGTGCAAGGGAGTGAAAATAATGGTGGAAATAATTTCTATCTAACCACGATTAGGGAGATGTGGTCATATGGTGAACAAAAAGGTGAGGTTTCAATATTCACAGCTACACACCATTGTGTTAAGTCAGGCAGAAAGAGAAGCAAGGTGGGGACCTCTCAGAGTGAGAGGTAGCAATGGGATTACCAAGAAAAATATTAGCCTTAGAATATGAATCAGTATGAATACTAATTCTGGGTAACAAGTGTCAGAAAACCGAAGTGGAAAGACAGGTTTCAGTTTCCACAACAGCATTACATTGTTGGAATTGTCGAAATTTGTAACAAAGGCACAGTGACAGTAGTGAGGGAATTCAATCTTCTTAACTTACGACATTGGCAATCGGTAGCAGAGGAGGATGACTCTCTTCCACTCTCAGGGTGAGTCCGTAAGTCCCTGTAAAGTCTGATGCAGTTTCCACAGAATCTGCAACACTTGGGTCAAAGGATAACTGTGGGTAGGGGGTAGGTGAGGTGTTCGTGTGACAGCATGCTCCTTGTGCTGTTTTCACCTGGATTCCGTTTCTTCCCAACAGCAAATCTTGAGGAGCTCGATGCCTTCCCAAATGCTCCACCTGAACTTTGAGTGGTCTTGGGCGTGTGACTCCCAGGTGTGGGTGGGAATGCTGTACTTCACCAGTGAGGCCTTGACGGCATCTCTGAAGCACTTCCTTTGTCCACCTGGGGTTCGCCTGCCGTTTCGGAGCACGGAGTAGAGCACCTGGTTGGGTAGTATCATATAGGTCATACAGAGGAAGTACCCAGCCCATTGCAGCTGATCAAGGGTAGTGAGTGCTTCAATCCTGGGGATTTTGGCCTTGTTGAGGGCGCCTGGTAATGGTGCGTCTGTCTTCCCAGCGAATTGACAGGATCTTGGGCAGGCAACGTTGATGGGACTGCTCCAGCACCTTGAGGCCCCCTTGTGGACTGTCCATGTCCCAGAGCGTTATAGGAGGGCAGGAACCACCACAGCTCTGTATACCATCAGCTTGGTGTTAGGTTTGATGTTGTGATTGTAGATTTGTTCGCTGAGCTGATGTGTTTTCTCATCTCGCTAGGTGACGAAATCAATGTGCCTTTGGTAAAGCATTTGTGTACCATCCCACCTGGTAGTTATGTGCCTCTGTTATCTCGTACTTCCGGTTCTGTATCTGAATGATTTGTATATGTTCAATGTGTTTAGTGATTGATTTCTAGTTGGAGTGCCATGCACAAGGCATTCTCTGTTTTATCTGTGTGAGGATGGTTACATTGTCCCAGGTGAATTTGTGTCCTTCATTGTGTCTGTGATTAGAAAAGAGAGTGCGCTGGTCATGTCTGGCAGTGGTGAGTTGGTGTTCGTGTGCTCGTATGGTCAGTTTTCTTCCTACTTGATCTCTGTAGTGTTTTTCACAGTCCTTGCATGGTATCCTGTAGATAACATTCGTCCTGTTGGATGGAGGTGTCCAAGGAGCTGGCGAGAGGCGTTTGCTGGTTTGTGAAACATTGTGATTTCGAGGGGTCTGAGTAGTCAGGTAATCATTTCGGATATGTCTTGATATATGATACGGGCACTATCGTATCTGGTCGTAAAGTGTTTTCTTCTTGAGTTTGTTGCAAAAGTACTGGAGGATAGTGCTTTTGGGGTCCCTGGTCTATTTAAATCCGTTGAATAGGTGTTTCTGCTCTGCCTTCGGGAATTCTGGGTAGCTGCAGTGTGTCCTTGCCTGTTTAAATAATATTGTAATGCAGCTTCGTTTATAGGTGTTGTGTTGTTGCTGTTCTAGTTCAGTATTTGTCTGTATGTGTGTTCTTCCTGTTCACACTGATCTGGAGTTCTCTCGTAGGTGTCCAGGAAGGAGAGTTTGCTGTTCTTCTCCTCTTCTTCAGTGACCTTTATTCTGGTCAGGATGTTATCGATGTGGTGGTGGCTTTCTTCCAGTTGTGTCTGTTTAGTGATGACAGAGGTGTCATCTACATACCAAATCCAGAGTGAGGGTTGGATGGTGGACAGAGCTGTCCATTCTCCATGTTGCACTATTGCTTCTGCTATCAGTCCTGATATCGGGACTCCATTGGGGTGCTGTTAATTTGTCTGTATACTTGTCTATTGAATGTAACCTGGGTTGTAACACAAGTGGACAGGGTTGTTAAGAAAGCATATGTTAAGAAAGCCTTAACATCGAATTCACCAGCTTCCAAATTTCTCTACTCCTCACCTCATCCCCGGTCCAGCACTGCCTCTCGACTCGATCTCCTTAACTTGACCCTACCTGTCCATTTTCCTTCTCATCTGTCTACTCCATTCTTTCCACTCATCAATCACCTCCGACTTGCATTCACTTATTGCTATCCCACGTATCTCACCCCCAGTGCCACCCCATTGCTCTGTTAATTTCTCAGTCCCCTTCCCCCTTCCATCCTGCTGAAATGTTCCAATCTGAAATGTTGACTCCCTTTCTCCTTTGATGCTGCTTGACCTGCTGTGGTTTTTGTTTTCCAGCTCTACACATTATCCACTCTGACTCTCCTGTATCTGCAGTTCTTACTATCTCCCAGTTAGTGAGATGGGTTGGTTTATACAGCACCATGTGCTGGGGGGATAACTTAGAGATCAGTACATTGGTGTTCCCTGCACATTTCCCCGACTGGACAATTACCGAGTCTGGGTTCAAAGACAAATGCATTGGAGTAATCTGCTCAACTTTGCTCCCTAGACAGATTGTCAGTTTGTCCTGAGGAGTGCACAAGCCTGGTCTTCACAATGCTTGTGCTGAACTGATATCTGCGGTTTTGGTGTGTGGGCTAGTTCTGGGAGGTGGGAGATGCGATAAAAGTAACCACTTCATGTGCGCTGGCAATGTCTTTATTATATGTTCTCATTTATATGAATAAACTTTCTAAACTGTCACTCCATTAATCTTGGCAGTGTGAGTACGTACAGTACATCATGTTGGTGAATACCCACTGTCCTCGCAGCAGCTACAGCCTCTTCATTCAGAAGCAGTCAGCCAATCCCATCATCGTCGGGTCACATCGTACAATTAAAGAGCTGGTACAATTACAACATTTAAGAGGGATTTCGATGGATATAAGAATAGGATAGGTTTGGAGGAATATGGGTCGGGTGCTGACAGGTGGGACGAGATTGGGTTGGAATATCTGGTCGGCATGGACAGGTTGGGCTGAAGGGTCGGTTTCCATACTGTAAAGCTCTACGCCTCTATGACTCCAATAGCCTCTCGGATAAACACCATCCCCTTGCTGCATGACACAAAACATCCCTCACAACTCCCACTTACAACCAAGCACATCAAAATCTCCTGTGTAAACTGAGAGCAAATGGTACCACAGGGAACCTCAGAAAGCAGACCATGAGGGAGGTGGAGCAACACTCCCGATGTCTGAATAGGTCAGAGTGAAAGCTCGCGTAAATGCTGTATTGTTGTGTCCATTTATGTAATATACAGCCTTTTATTATTCCTGAAAAAATTGCAGGTTCAAAGTTGTCCAGGTTATATTCCATCTGACAAGTTATTGTTTTTTTTTCCATTTACACTCTTAGAGTCTAAGTATCTTCTCATGAAAACAACGTGTCGTTGACAAATTTTGTTACAATACATTTGTTCCATTTATCTAAACTGTCGATATCGGTTGCAAATAGTTGAGGACCCAGTATTCATCATTGTGTTACTGCAGTCGTTGTTCCCTCTTAACCTGACAGAGATTAAATTATTCCATTAAACGGTATCCTCAATATGAGGTTGAGACTTGCCCTCCGCCAGGACTGTGTGCTGGGTGCTCCTACAGATGCTGTAGATGCACCTGTGACAATTAGTTGGTGAGAATGTTTCCCTCTTGTTGGTTCCCTGATTACTTCCCACAGTCTGGCTGCTGTGTGTTTGAGGCCTCGTTCTGCTCAGTCAGTGGTGGGCCTATGGAGACACTCTTGGTGATAGACATTGAAGTTCATCAGCCAGAGTACGCTCTGTGTCCTTGTCACCCTCAGTGCTCCCTCCGATTTGTTTTCAACATTGAGGAGAACTGAGTTATCACTGTGGAGTGATGCGGAGGGAAGTAGATACACATCATCAGGTTATTTCCTTCACCATTTCCAACCTGTTATGAGAATTTCTCATGTTCTGTAATCAATGTTGGGCAAGTCCTGGGAAACTCCTGACAGTATACGATGGTGCCACCAATACTGGTAGTTCTGTCCTGCTGGTGGGATAGGATATGCCCAGGGATGCTGATGGAACTTCATTAAACATACCCAGCATGTCTGTTTCTGTGAGTATGACGATGTGAGACTGTTTGATGATCTGTCAAAATGAGGTTAAGTGCGACAACGGAGAAGCGAATAATGGATTAAAAAGTTGAATGAAAGACACTCTGTTTGAATGTGTGCTTTATTCTCAAAAACAAATTGAGGAATTCACTGCATACGTTGAGGTAAATGGATCTGATTAATGACATTAGAGAGACATGGCTGCAGGGTGATCGATATTGGGAACTGAATGTGCAGAACATTTTACAGCTGGACCTGGAACACAAAAATAAAAAAAAGTGGCGAGATTAGCACATAACGAATGATATATGTTTGTTGTCAAAAAGAATCTTACATCAAATGATCACAGAATTGGCATAATCTTATTTTGTTACGCAAAGTACCAGCTGAGTTGATTTTTGAGAGAGATTTCCACCATGAGGCTGACTGCATTTCACCAAACTTAATGGGCAGAAGGACATTTGTGATGTGGGTCTTCATGCCTCTATCACATTCCATAACTGCCATTCCCCAGAATATTCTAAAAACAAAATTCTCTGGAACGTTCTACTACTGACCTTCCCCAGAACATTCTATAACCAACTTTTTTTTCCAAAACATTCTGTAACCAACCCTCCCCGGAATGCTCTCTAACCAACAATCTCTGGAACATTCAATAATCAACATTTGTTGGAACATTCTATAACCGATACTACCCATACCATTCTTAACCAACATTCCTCGGAACATTCTGTAAGTGACACTCTCCGGAAAGTTCTAAGACCAACATTCCTTGGAAGTTTCTATAATTGACATGTTCCAGGACTTTCAATAACTGACATTCATTGGACTGATCCATAAACGCAATTTCTCGGAACCTTCTGAACTAACATATTCTGGAACATTTTGTAACCGACATTCCCTGGAAATTTTAATAAATGACATTCCCTGAAAGATTCTACAACCGACTTTCCCTGCAACATTTTGTAACTGACGTTCCTTGGAATATTCTATAAATGACATTCCCTGAAATATTGCATAACTGACATTCCCCAGAATGTTTTAGAACTGCCTTTACCTGGAAGATTTT
Organism: Hemiscyllium ocellatum; assembly: GCF_020745735.1. Classification (NCBI taxonomy): domain Eukaryota; kingdom Metazoa; phylum Chordata; class Chondrichthyes; order Orectolobiformes; family Hemiscylliidae; genus Hemiscyllium; species Hemiscyllium ocellatum. The sequence continues at coordinate 58,646,505 of NC_083426.1, forward strand.
ATAACAGATATTCCCTGGAATATTCTCCAATTGACATTACTTTTGAAATGTTGGACGTCAGTAAATTGAACAAAGATAAGATCCCGAGGGAAGAGATCCCGTTGCCTGGAAGGAAAGACACTTTTGAAATCTTCTCAGGTATTTAAAAGGGTGAATACCTTTCCCCGGCATTTGTTTTTCATCATGACAGAGGATCGACTACAATTTACATGAAAGACAGAAATTTCCAACGTCCGCTTGTATTCAAGGAACTGGGCGATATCCTTCAGGACAACAATGTTTTCAATCTTCATATTCGGAACTGTAAATAAGTGTCCTGATTCTGATCTCAAGTGATTGCGTTTTTGGGAATGATCCAGGTTGATCTTATGGATTTGTGCCCATGTGTTTGGGGAGGGAGGGATTGTTTCCTATGTTTTGTGTCACATTGTTGTCAGTAACTCAGACCTTGCCAGTTGTTATTTCAGCTTCAATTATTTCACTTAATCTCTGAATGACTTGACACACTGGATCTTCAATCCAACTGGTAACTTTGACTCCAGGCTGATGTATAATTTGTTTGTTTCCATTCCTCACAGTTAATATAGTGACGATCTTTGTCCTACTTTATAAAGATTGTGGATTGTCTCCATGTGTCAGTCTTTACCTGGGGGCCATGGCAATGGACGATCTACTGGTCATTACCCTCGACCTGATGTTGAGACACCTTCCCATTGCTTATAAGGAACTGTTTGATTTCCTGTGGGCCATCCCTGTCTGTAATATTCACGCCGTCCTGCTTTATGCAGCCACTGACTGTTCTGTCTGGTTCACTGTCACTTTCACCTTTGATCGATTTGTGGCCATTTGTTGCCAGAAGCTGAAAAGTAAATATTGCAGTGAGAAAACGGCAGCTGTGGTTCTGGGAACAGTGACTGTGCTGAGCTGTTTAAAGAACATTTTCTGGTATTTTATGCTCACAGCTCGGTATGCGCTGGTTAATTACCCCTGGTTTTGTGAGGTAACAGATGCTGTTCGTTACTCTCATGTCTGGGTCACAATCGAGTTCCTCCATAACATTCAAAACCCAGTCGTGCCATTTCTGCTGATTTTGCTGCTCAATGTTTTCACTGTCAGACACATTGTAGTGACCAGCAGAGCCCGCAGGAGACTCCAGGCTCACACCAATAGGGATGGGCAGTGTGACACAGAACTGCAAAATCGAAAAAAAATCCATCATTTTACTGTTTGTGGTCTCAGCCAATTTCATCGTGCTATGGTCAACTTTAATGGTGTATTCTATATGGTTCCGGATGTATCATATTGGGAATCAGGCTGTGTTTCTGCATTGGTTTGTAAAGGAATTGGGCTACATGCTGCAGCTCCTCAGCTGCTGCACAAACACTGCGATTTATGCTGTGACCCAGACTAAATTCAGACAGCAGATGAAGACTGTGCTGAAATTCCCTTTTACCCAAATTCATCAATCAATCAAATTCACTAATTAACATCCAAGATGTTGTCATTTCAGTTGAATGCTTCTGCATTGAAGCAGCCTGTCGCTATGGTAACAGACTGAAGGCAGTGATGCTTTGCCCAACTTTGTCCCGGGGGCGTGGGGGTAAAGGACACATTTCAATGTTTCTCTCAACTTATGGGCCAATGAGAAATGGCAACATTACTTTGATTATATCTATAAATGCAATTGGAAGCAATAAAAAAACAATTCATTATGAAGTGCCAGGACTCAGAGTTGTTTGTGTTGAAGGAGCTTAACTGGAGAGAGATCATTAGGCCTTGGAAGTTGTTGGTGGGGTAGTGTGGGAGGCAGTGAGTGTTATGGTGGGGGAGTGTGCAACGGAGTGAGAATGGTGGTGGTGCAGTGTGCAGGGAATGAGCGTGACAGTGGGGGAGTGTGGAGGAGAGTTAGCATGAAAGAGGCGAAGTGTGCGGGTGAGTGAGCATGATGGTGGTGGAATGTGTTGGGCAGTGAGTGTGAGTCTAGTGGCGTGCACCGGACAATGAACATGACAGTGGGGGAATAGCAGGGCAGTGAGAGGGACATTGGGAGAGTGTGCGGGGCAGTGACTGTTTACAGTGAGGGAGTATGCGGGGAGATGAGCATGTTGATCGAGGCGTGTAAGGGGAAGTGAATGTGATGGTTGGGGGAAATGAGGGCAGTGAGCCTGATGGTGGGGGATTGTGCAGGGCAGTGAGGGTGATGATGGAGGAGTGTGTGGTGGTCTGGGTCTGTGCAGGAGAGTGCACTGGTCAATGATTGTGACGGTGGGGTTGTGAGCGGGGCAATGAGAGTGACAATGGAGGAGTGTGCTGGGGACTGACTGTGTGCAGGGGATTGCACGGGTCAGTGAGTATAACAGTGGAGGAGTAAGCATGACAGTGAGGGAATGAGCGTGATGGTGGGGGAATGTGCAATGTCGTGAACGTGATAGTGTGCGTGTGTGCGGAGCAGTGAGTGTGGCAGTAGGGGTGTATGTGGGGCATTGGCATAAAAGTGGGCCAGTAATTGGGCAGTAAGAGTGACAGTGAGAGAGTGTGCGAGGCAGCGAGAGTGACGGTGGGGGTGTGCGTGGAGCAGTGAGTATTACACTGCAGGAGTGCACAGGACAGTGAGTGTGACAGTGGGAGAGTGTACGGGGAATGAGCACACTGGTCGTGGAGTGCGAAAGTGGAGAACTGTGCGGGGGAGTGAGCATGATGGTGGGGTAGTATGTGGAGGAGTGAGCATGACAGGAGCGGAGTGGGTGGGAGAATAAGTGTGATATTGGAGGACTGACTATCACTGAGTGAGTGAGTACGACAGTGAGGTAAGGAATCAGACTCGGGACGAGGAAGATGAGATACATGGGTTATGGTGGCGGAAGGGAGAGTGACGGTGGTGTTATGGAATTGGTGTGTAAAAGTGGGGGAAAGTTTTACAACATTCCTATAAGAGTTAAATTGCATTCTCAGCTTACAGTTAATCAGAGAAAGGGTCTGTGAGAGACAAGGAATAGTACAGAGAGTTCTCAACTGTAAGGGTAGGTAGTTTGATCTTGGACTGGATAAAATGTTGGCACGACATCAAGGGCTGAAGGACCTATATAGTGTTGTACTGTCCTATGTCTCCTGAAATATGAACAATTAACTTTGTTATTGGATACCTTAGGGTGACTTTGACGAGTTGGTCAATTTGTAAACAATAAAAATGTTCATTATGAAGTGCCAAGATGCAGAGTTGTTTGTCTTTGTGTTGAAGGAGCTGAGCTGGAGAGAGACTGACTCAGCCCCATGTTCTGTTCCACACGATTTGGGTGTGTTGGTGGGGGAGTGTGTGGGGCAGTGAGCGTGACAATGGGGGAGTGTGCGGGGGAGTGAGATTGACGGTAATGCGGTGTGCAAGGAGTGAGTGTGACAGTGGGGGAGTGTGCAGGAGAAGTAAGCATGAAAGTGATGAGGTGTATGTGGGAGTGAGCATGATGGTGGGGGAGTGTGTGTGGCAGTGAGTGTGAATCTAATGGTGTGAACGGGACAGTGAGCATGACAGTGGGGGAGTTGGCCAATTAATTTAAACCCAACAGTCATGGAAAGTCAATTGAATTTTAAAACTGATGGTGTTGGCAGCCTGAAACCAGTCATTTTAGGAGAATTTGTTTCATCGTCAGTGGACTTTAAGAAGGTTTTTTCTGAAAATTGGGAGAGAAGCCCTGCCATCTGAGCACAGGGCCTCATGCCATCTGAATGGAGAGTACCCTGACATCTGAAAAGACAGCACACTGCCAACTGAGCACAGAGCCTCCTGCAGTCTAAATAGAGATCACAAAGACCGCATGGGCCAGGACTGATGACTGTGTTTGTAGTTAAAAAAAAGACATTTTCTTTAATTAAATGTGCAAAAATCTGCATAAAAGTATTTACACTTGAGACATAGAGGGAAATAATTTCTATCTAATCACGATTAGGGAGATGTGGTCACATGGTGAACAAAAAGGTGAGGTTTCAATATTCACAGCTACACACCATTGTGTTAAGTCAGGCAGAAAGAGAAGCACGGTGGGGACCTCTCAGAGTTAGAGGTAACAATGGGATTACCAAGAAGAATATTGGCCTCAGATTATGAATCAGTATGAATACTAATTCAGGGTAACAAGTGTCAGAAAACCGAAGTGGAAGGACAGGTTTCAGTTTCCACAACAGCATTACATTGTTGGACACTATTAGACAGGGAATTGTTGAAATTTGTAACAAAGGCACAGTGACAGGAGTGAGGGAATTCAATCTTCATATCTTACCACATTGACAATCGGTAGCAGAGGAGGATGACTCTCTTCCACTCTCAGGGTGAGTCCGTAGGTCCCTGTAAAGTCTGATGCAGTTTCCACAGACTCTGCAACACTTGGGTCAAAGGATAACTGTGGGTAGGGGGTAGGTGAGGTATTAGTGTGACAGCATGCTCCTTATGCTGTTTTCACCTGGATTCCGTTTCTTCCCAACAGCAAGTCTTGAGGAGCTCGATGCCTTCCCAAATGTTCCTCCTGAACTTTGAATGGTCTTGGGCGTGTGACTCCCAGGTGTGGGTGGGAATGCTGTACTTCACCAGTGAGGCCTTGAGGGCATCTCTGAAGCACTTCCTTTGTCCACCTGGGGTTCGCCTGCCGTTTCGGAGAACGGATGGAGCAGCTGGTTGGGTAGTATCATATAGGTCATACAGAGGAAGTACCCAGCCCATTGCAGCTGATCAAGGGTAGTGAGTGCTTCAATACTGGGGATTTTGGCCTTGTTGAGGGCGCCTGGTAATGGTGCGTCTGTCTTCCCAGCGGATTGACGGGATCTTGGGCAGGCAACATTGATGGGACTGCTCCAGCACCTTGATGCCCCCTTGTGGACTGTCCATGTCCCAGAGCGTTATAGGAGGGCAGGAACCGCCACAGCTCTGTATACCATCAGCTTGGTGTTAGATTTGATGTTGTGATTGTCGATGTGTTCGCTGAGCTGATGTGTTTTATCATCTCGCTAGGTGACATCATCAATGTGCCTCTGGTGAAGCATTTGTGTACCATCCCACCTGGGAGTTATGTGCCTCTGTTATCTTCCGGTTCTGTATCTGAATGATTTGTATATGTTCAATGTGTTTAGTGATTGATTTCTAGTTGGAGTGCCATGCACAAGGCATTCTCTGTTTTATCTGTGTGAGGATGGTTACATTGTCCCAGGTGAATTTGTGTCCTTCATTGTGTCTGTGATTAGAAAAGAGAGTGCGCTGGTCATGTCTGGCAGTGGTGAGTTGGTGTTCGTGTGCTCGTATGGTCAGTTTTCTTCTTGCTTGATCTCTGTCGTGTTTTTCACAGTCCTTGCATGGTATCCTGTAGATAATATTCGTCCTGTTGGATGTAGGTGTCCAAGGAGCTGGCGAGAGGTGTTTGCTGGTTTGTGAAACATTGTGATTTCGCGGGGTCTGTGTAGTCAGGTAGTCATTTCGGATATGTCCTTGATATATGATATGGGCACTGTCGTGTCTGGTCGTGAAGTGCTTTCTTCTTGAGTTTGTTGCAGAAGTACTGCAGGATAGTGCTTTTGGGGTCCCTGGTCTATTTAAATCCATTGAATAGGTGTTCCTGCTCTGCCTTCAGGAATTCTGGGTAGCTGCAGTGTGTCCTTGCCTGTTTAAATAATATTGTAATGCAGCTTCGTTTATAGGTGTTGTGTTGTTGCTGCTATATTTCAGTATTTGGTCTGTATGGGCGTTCTTCCTGTTCACACTGATCTGGAGTTCTCTAGTAGGTGTCCAGAAAGGAGAGTTTGCTGTTCTTCTCCTCTTCGTCAGTGAACTTTATTCTGGTCAGGATGTTATTGATGTGGTGGTGGCTTTCTTCAAGTTGTGTATGTTTAGTGATGACAGAGGTGTCATCTATATACCAAATCCACAGTTTGGGTTGGATGGTGGACAGAGCTGTCCATTCTACGCGTTGCGTTATTGCTTCTGCTATCAGTCCTGATATCGGGACTCCATTGGGGTGATGTTGATTTGTCTGTATACTTGTCCATTGAATGTAACCTGGGTTGTTACACAAGTGGACAGGGTTGTTAAGAAAGCATATAGTGTTTTGGCTTTCATTAACAGGGGGATTGAGTTTTAGAGTCGTGAGATCTTGTTGCAGCTCTATAAAACTTTGGTTAGACCACATTTGGAATACTGTGTCCAGTTCTGGTTGTCCTATTATAGGAAAGATGTGAATGCTTTGGAGAGGGTTCAGAGGAGGTTTACAAGGATTCTGCCTGGACTGGAGGGCTTATCTTATGAAGAGAGGTTGACTGAGCACGGACTTTTTTATTGGAGAAAAGGAGGAGGAGAGGGGACCTAATTGAGGTATAGAAGACAATGAGAGGCATAGATAGAGTCGATAACCAGAGACTATTTCTCAGGACAGAAATGACTAACACGAGGGGTCATAGTTCTAAGCTGGTTGGAGGAAAGTACAGAGGGGATGTCAGAGGTGCGTTCTTTACACAGAGAGTTGTGAGAGCATGGAATGCGTTGCCAGCAGCAGTTGTGGAAGCAAGGTCATTGGGGACATTTAAGAGACTACTGGACATCCATATGGTCACAGAAATTTGCGGGTGCACAACATCATGGGCTGAAGGGCCTGTTCTGTGCTGTACTGTTCTATGTTGTATGTTCTATTAGCATGCTGTTCTTATGTGGAAGACATGATGTGGAGGTGCCAGTGTTGCACTGGGGTAGACAAAGTTAAAAATCACATGATACCAAGTTACACTCGAACAGATTTAGTTGGAACTACTAGCTTTCCAAGCACTGCTCCTCCATCAGGTACCTAGTGGAGTAGTGGAGTTGATGTTGCTGGTTTCATCGGGTGTCCCAGTAACCACTTTGTCCAATAATGTGGCAATGATACAGTTGGCTAGGTCGATGTCTATAGATATATCCAGCGCTGTTATTTCAAAGAAATCATTATTTGTCCTCCTCTATTGTGGCATTTCTGCTGAAGTTGAGGAATTGTTGACATTGTGGTCATTCCCCTCAATAATAAGTAAACCATTTTGGGCACTGTTTTGTGAGGGAATCTCTCGGGGAAAGCCACAGTGGCCAGGTTTCTGGCCCTGAGCTCACGCAGGATGTGGGGAGAATAGGAGAGCGATAGTGATAGGGGATTCAATCATGTGAGGGACAGAAAGGAGATTGTGTGATCGCGAGTGAGACTCCCAGATAGTGTGTTTCCTTCCAAGTTCCAAGATCAGGGTTTCTCAGATTGATTCAACAGGATTCTTAAGGGGAAGGGAGACCAGCCAGAAGTCATGGTAGACATTGGTACTAATGACATAGGTCGGGAAAGGGAGGAGGACTCCAGGAAGGAATGTAGTGAGTTAGCTTGAAAGCTGGAAGGCAGGACGAGCAGAGTAGTAATCTCAGAATTGCTGCAAGCAGCACGGTCTAGTGAGGCTGGAAATAGAGAGCGAGTAGAAATGAGCACGTAGCTTGGGGCTGGTATAAGAGGGAGGGCTTCAACATCTGAATTGTGGGGTTACTTTCTTGTGAAGGTGGGACTTGTACAAGAAGGACGAGTTGTGCCTGAACTGGAAGGGCACCAGTTCAATCCTAGGAGGGAGGATTACTTGTGCTCTTTGGGAGGGTTTAAATGAGATTGCAGGATGGTGGGCACTTGAGCTACGGATCAGATGATGGAGTAGATTGTCAACAGCCAGTTAGAACGTGCAGAGGAGGGCTGGGGACTTGATAAAGCAAAGGTGCAGCCAGTGTGTTGGGTTCAAATGTGTGTATTTTAATGCAAGAAGTATCAGAAATAAGAGAGACAAACTCAAGAGCATGGATCAGTACTTGGAACTATGATATTATGGTCATTGCGGAGGTTAGATATTACATGGGCAGGAATGGCTTTTAGATGTTCCAGGGTTTAGACGTTTCAAAAGGAATCGAGGTGAAGGTAAAAGAGGTGAGGGAGTGGCATCGCTAATCAAGGATAGTATCACCACTGCAGAGAGGGAGATTGTCGAGGAAGGTATATCTATGTAGTCAGTATGGGTGGAAGTTAGAAACAGGAAAGGAGCAGTGACTTTTTCAAGTTTTCTCCAGCCCCCCGCCCGCTCCCCCAATAGCAGTAGAAATACAGAGCAGCAGATTGGGAGGCAGATTTTGGAAATGTGCAGAAGTAACGGTTGTTGTCATGGGTGACTTTAACTTCCTTAATATTGATTGGAACGTACTTAGTTCAAATATTTTGGATGGAGCAGGTTTTGTCAGGTGTGTCCAGGAAGAATTCCTTACTCAATACGTGGATAGGCCAACTAGAGGGGAGGCCATATTTGATTTGCTGCTTGGCAATGAATCTGGCCAAGTGTCAGATCCCTTGGTGCAAGAGACTTTCGTTGATAGTGATCATTACTCCATAACCATTCCTATAGTTGTACAAAGGGATAGGAGCAGATGGTGTGGGAAAGTGTTTAATTGTGGGAGGGTGAATTTCAATGCTATTAGGCAGGAACTGGAGTGCCTAAATTGGGAACAGATGTTCTCAGGGAAATGCACAACAGAAACCTGGAGGTGTTTTTTAAGAAACATCTGCTATTAGTGCTGGAGAGGTTTGTTTCACTGAGGCAAGGAAGGGATGGTCGTTTGACAGAACCTTGGGTGACAAGCATAAGAAAGCATATGGTGCTTTGGCTTTCATTATCAGAGGGATCGGGGTTAAGAGCCGAGGTTTTGTTACAGCTCTACAAGTCCCTGGTGAGACCACAATTCGAATATTGTGTCCAGTTCTGGTCGTCCTACTATAGGAAAAATACAGAGGCTTTAGAGATGGTGCAAAGAAGGTTTACCAGGATGCTGCCTGGATTGGAGGGCTTGCCTTATGAAATCAGGTTGAAAAAGCTCGGATTTTCTCTCTGGAGAGAAGGAGGAAGAGAGGAGACCTGATCGAGGTATACAAGATAATGAGTGGAAGAGATAGAGTCAATAACCAGAGACTTTTCCCCAGGGCAGGAATGACTGGTATGAGGAGTCATAGGAGGAAGGTATAAAGGAGACCCCAGAGATAGGTTCTTTACGCAGAGAGTTGCGAATGCATGGAATGTGGTGCCAGCTGTGGTGGTGGAAGAAGTGTCATTGGGGATATTTAAGCGACTGCTGGACATGCACATTGATAGCAGGGAGTGGAGGGTTGTGTAGGTTAAGTTATTATATTTTGCATTAGGACGAGAGCTCGGCACAACATCGTGGGCCGAAGGGCCCGTTCTGTGCTGTACTTTAAGGAAGAAGGAGGCTTACTTAAGGTGGAGGTGGTAAGATTCAGACAATGCTTTAGAGAGTTAAAACGTAGCCAAGAATGGACTTAAAAGAGCTGGAAAGGAACATTAAAAATCTTTAGCGGGTAGAATTAAGGAGAACCTTATTAACATTCTGTACTTATGTATTTGCAGATAAATTCTATTTTAGCTCTAAAAGCATACAGCCTGCAGGTAGTCAATATTGTAACATCCAAACTTTTCCTAGTTTGGAAATGAAACTAGTCTGACTCAAGATTGGAATACAGACAGACTCTAACCTCACACATTTAATACATTGTCCAAGTTCAGATGTCACCTTTTCTTATTAAACCTTGTTATCTCAAGAAAGTGACAGACAAGAAGTTCTGTAATTTACATATTAATGAACTGAAGCGTGCAGCCCATTCTAAATGATGAAAGACTTAACAACAAATAAACCTGTCAGTCTATAAATTGGTGTCATGTGGTTTTTAAACGTTGTCTCCCCTGTCCAACACTGGCACCTGCGATAGGGTTAGGGTTAGGGTCAGGGATAGGGATAGGGATAGGGTTAGGGTTAGGGTTAGGGTTAGGGTGAGGGTGAGGGTGAGGGTGAGGGTGAGGGTGAGGGATAGGGTCAGGGTCAGGGTCAGGGTCCGGGTCAGGGTCCGGGTCAGGGTCAGGGTCAGGGTCAGGGTCAGGGTTAGGGTTCGGGGGTTAGGGTTAGGGTTAGGGTTAGGGTTCGGGTTCGGGTTAGGGTTAGGGTTAGGGTTAGGGTTAGGGTTAGCGATAGGGTTAGGGTTAGGGTTAGGGTTAGGTTTTAGGTTTAGGGTTAGGGTTAGGGTTAGGGTTAGGGTTAGGGTTAGGTTTCTGGTTAGGGTTTGGGTTCGGGTTAGGGTTAGGGTTAGGGTTAGCGATAGGGTTAGGGTTAGGGATAGGGTTAGGGTTAGGGTTTGGGTTAAGGTTAGGGTTAGGGTTAGGGGTTAGGGTTAGGGTTAGGGTTAGGGTTAGGATTAGGGTTAGCGTTAGGGTTAGGGTTTTCCACTAGCTATGTTTATGTGCTAACTAGCATTTGTCCTTTGATTAACACTGTAAAAAGATTATTTGACCAGTTAATATCTCTTTTGTGTATGCAAGTTGGCTGCTGTATTTTTTATCTGGAACTGCATTCAAAAAAGCAGTTAGTTTATTATAAAGTTGATTGGGGTAATCCCAGGTTACAAAACCTGGAATGCAAATGAAATAAAAGTCTTTCTCTGTTCCTACTATAGATTTGAGTTAAAATCCAAGATCAGCTATTGAATGGTGAAACGGTCTTGATGAGACATTTGGTCTATTTCTGATATCAGACGATGAACATGTGGCTGAAAACTGGTGTGAGGGCGAGGATTTCAGATTTGTGTGGCATTGGGACTGGTTCTGGGACAGGTGGCAACCTGTATAAACTGGGTGGATTACACATGAGCAGGACGGGGACTGATGTCTTTGGGAGATACTTGGTAGAGTGGTTGTGGAGGGTTTAAACTAATGTGGCAGGGGGATAGGAACCAAAGGAGTAGGGGTAGTAGATGCAGAAAGTAACAACTAAGGCAAAAATTACTAAGAATTAGAACAGTCAGGAAAATCCTCTGGAAAAGAGCAGGGGACGTGGTCTTAAATGCATGTGTTTCAGTGTGAGAAGTATAATAGTCAAGGGAGATGAACCTACCGCTTTGGGTAGTACTTTGAACTATGACAAAATTGCAATTACAGAGACTTGGCTGAAACAGGGACAGGTCTGGCACCTGAATGTCCCAGAATCTGTATCTTCCAGGTATGACAGAAAGGGTTTGGGAATTGCATTACTGGTAAAGGAGTATCTGTACTGAGGCAGGATACATCAGAGGACCTGTGTAAAGAGGCAGTGTGGGTAATTGGGTAAATCAGGAATAGAAAAGGTGAAATCACAGTGCTGGTGGTATACTACAGCCCCCCCCCCCCCCCCCCAGAAGCCTTTGGGAGAGAATATGTAGACAAATTTTGAAAAGATGTCAAAACGGCAAACTTATTTGGTGGGTGACTTTAACTTCCCCTTTATATTGACTAGGAATCGGGATTTGAGTGGTGCTGGAAAAGCACAGCAGGTCAGGCAGCATGCAAGCAGCAGGCAAATCGACGTTTTCGGCAAAAGCCCTTCATCAGGAATTCCAATATCATTTATATAGATCACAACAGCAGAGGTCTCAGCAATTTCTGATGAAGGACTTTTACCCGAAACATCAATATAAGGGGGACGTCAAAGTCACCCACCAAAATAAGCTTGCCGTTTTGACATCTTTTCAAAATTTGTCTACATATTCTCTCCCAAAGGCTTCTCGGGGGGGGGGGGGGGGGGGGGGGGGGGGCTGTAATATACCGCCAGCACTGTGATTTCACCTTTTCTATTCCTGAAGGGCTTTTGCCGAAAACGTTGATTTGCCTGCTGCTTGCATGATGCCTGACCTGCTGTGCTTTTCCAGCACCACTCTAATCTTGACTGTAATCTCCAGCATCTGCAGTACCCACTTCTGACTAGGGATTGCTATGTGCTAAGGGCTTGAATGGGGCAAAGTTTGTAAGGACCATTCAGGAGGGATTCTTGACACAATATGTAAACAATCTAACCCAGAAGGGGTGATACTGGACCTGATTTTGGGAAATGAACCCAGCCAGTTGAGTGATGTCAATGGGGGAGCATTTCAGGAGTAGTGACCTGTGCTGTGAGTTTTGAGAGACTCATGAATAGACATAACAACAGTCTTTAAGTGAGAGTGTTAGATTAGGCGAAAGGCAAACGACAACAATATTAGGCGGGAACTGGAGAATTTTGATTCGAGGTGGCTGGTTTGAGGATAAATTTACATCGAGCATGTGGGAGTATTTCAAATGGCAGAGTTCAGGAGTGGAACGTTCCTGCGAGAGTAAAGGAAAGTTGAGTGAATACCAGGGATGGAGTTATGATCTTGGTTAGAAAGTAAAAGGAAGCATAGGAGAATGGGAATTGATGAAGCCTTGAAGTATTTAAGAAAACAGGAAAGAACTTAAACAAGGAATTAGATGAGTAAAACAAGGACATGAAAAGTCATTAGCAAACAGGATTAAGGAAGTTAAAAATCACACAACACCAGGTTATAGTCCAACAGGTTTAATTGGAAGCACACGAGCTTTTGGAGTGCCGCTCCTTCATCAGGTGGTTGTGGAGGACACAATTGTAAGGCACAGAATTTATAGCAAAAGTTTACAGTGTGATGTAACTGAAATTATACATTGAAAATTACATCGATTGTCTGTTGAGTCTTTCATCTGTTCAAATACCATGGTAGTTTCGATTCGTTCATGTGTAAATCACAAAACCTTTTTTTAAAAGTTGCATTCTCAGGTTAACTGTAATAATTGATGTTAGCTGGACAATATGTTGAAGGTGTTAGCCCCCATGTTCTCTGTCTGTGCCTTGATGTTTAGACTGATTCTAATATAAAAAGTGCAATAACAGTGTTTTACATGAAATCATGCAGTTTTTGAGCAAAGTGCAATGTAACTCTGCAAGTACAAATTCACCCCACAAACGTGTGTGTGTGTGTGTGTATAGTGCAATGGTGGTCACCTGAAATGTGACATGAACCCAAGGTCCCTGTTGAGGCCCTCCCTATGGGTATGGAACTTAGCTATCAGCCTCTGCTTGACCACTTTTCGTTGCTCCCTGTCCTGAAATCCGCCTTGGAGGATGGTCATCCGAAGGTCCGAGGTCGAATGTCCTGGACCGCTGAAATGTTCTCCAACTGGAAGGGAATAGTCCTGTCTGTTGATTGTTGTGCAGTGCCCATTCAAAGCCATAGCCTTTGCTCGGTTTTCCCAATGTACCATGCCTCAGGGCATCCTTGCTTGTGTGCTTCCAATTAAATCTGTTGGATTATAATCTGGTGTTGTGTGATATTTCACTGCATCCCAGTCCAACACTGGCATTTCCAAATCAGGATTAAGGAAATTACCAAAGAATTTTATACATGTGTTAAAAAAAAACAGTAGCCATGGAAAGGGTTGGTCCACTCCAGGACAAAGGAAGGAATCTGTATGGAGCCAAAAGAGTATGTGAGGTCCTGAACAAATACTGTGTGTCGGTATTCACCAAAGAGAAGGAATTGTTGGGGATGATCTCCAGGAAGGAAGTGATGAGTTTCTAAGCCCCGTTGCTATTAAAAGAGGAAGAGGTGTGGTTTGCCTTAATATATATTAAGGTAGCTAAGTCCTGGGTCCTGAAGGGAGTCTTTCCCATAATAATGAGGGAGACGAGAACAAATTGCTGAAGCATTGACATAGATCTTTGTATCCTCTTTGCTCACAGGTCCTAAAGAACTGGAGAATAGCCAGCGTTGTCCCATTGGATAAGAAGGGTAGCAGGGATGCCTGTGAGTTGCAAGTCGGTGGTGGGGGAATTATTGTAAAAGGTTATCAAGGACAAGATATAAACACATTTAGAAGCAAATGGACTGATTGGCAATAGACAGCATGGTTTTGTGCAGGGGATGATATAGGGAGAGTGGAATTGTGCCTCACTAACTTGACTGAGTTTTTTGAGGTGTTGAAGATGATTGAGGGAAAAGCGGTTGAGTTTTCTGCATAGGGTTCAGAAAAGCCTTTGACATGGCTACTCATGGCAGATTAGTACATAAGGTGAAGTCACATGATATCGGGGTAAGCTGCCAAGACAGATACAGAGCTGACTTAGTTATCAGAGACAGAGGGTAGGGTTAGAAGGGTGCTTTGCAGAAGGGACGGCCGTGACAAGTGGTGTCCCGTAGGTATCAGTGCTGAGACCTCTGTTGTTTGTGAACCATGTAAATGATATTGTAGGAAAACGTGTTGGTCTAATTAGCTTCTAGTTGATACAAAGATTGTCGGAGTTGCTAATAGTGAGGATTGTTAGAGAATACAGCAGGATATAGATCAGTTGGAGGTATGGACGAAAAATGGAAGTTAAGCCGGACAAATGTGAGGTGATGCATTTTGGAGTGTCAAGTACAGGTTGAATTTATACAATGAATAGTAGAATTCTTAGGAGTATTGATATGCAGAGGGATCTGGGTGTGTGGGTTCACAGGTCACTGAAGGTGGTTGTGCGGGTAGGTGAGATATGACATGTTTGCCTTCATTGGAAATGGCATTGAGTATAAGGATAAACAAGTTATGCTGCAACTTTATAGAACTTTAGTTAGGCAACACTTGGAATATTGTGTACTGTTCTGGTCACCACACTACCAGAAGAATGTAGATGCTTTGGAGAGGGTAAAGAAAAGGTTTACCAGGGTGTTGCCTGGCATGGGGGATTTTAGCTGTGAAGAAAGTTGAATAGACTGAGTTTGTTTTCATTGGAACTCAGGAGATTGAAGGGCAACCTAATAGAAGTTTATAAGATTGTGAATGAATTGTGTATAAGACTTTTCCTGAGGGTGGACCGATCAATTACTAGGGGACACAGGTTCAAGGTGCGTGGCGGTTTGTTGAGGCGGAGTGGGGGAATATTGGTGGTGGCAGTTCCGAAAGATGTGTGAGGCAAGTTTTCCACACAAAGGGTGGTGAGTGTTTGGGATGCATTGCCAGAGAAGCTGGTGGATGCGGACACAGCGCACCAATCAAGAAGCACCAGGACCAATATGTGAATAGGAAACGAAAAGAAGCATATGGATCCTATAATTGAAGACAGTTTACTCTGGAAGGGCAGAACTTGCTGGCGCAGATATCGAGGGCTGAAGGGTCTGTTCCAGTTCTGTATTGTTCTGTACTCTTCCTGTCTCTTGTTTGAGATGCTCTGTTCTGAGTGACTTTGTTTTAAAAGAGACGGTCTAGATTTTGTTTCTTTTCAAATGTTTGTGTAAATATGTATTTCATCTAAATTTAGATGTGAGGTGAATCAGATTTATCCTACCACTAATCTAATTTACTGAATTTCTGATTCAGTATACTATATTAGACAATAGACAATAGGTGCAGGAGTGGGCCATTCTGCCCTTCGAGCCTGCAACACCATTCAATATGATCATGGCTGACCATCCTTAATCAGTATCCTGTTCCTGCCTTATCTCCATAACCCTTGATTCCACTATCCTTGAGACCTCTATCCAACTCTTCCTCAAATGAATCCAGAGACCGGGCCTCCACTGCCCTCTGGGGGCAGAGCATTCCACACAGCCACCACTCTCTGGGTGAAGAAGTTTCTCCTCATCTCTGTCCTAAATGGTCTACCACGTATTTTTAAGCTGTGTCCTCTGGTTTGGCACTCACCCATCAGCGGAAACATGTTTCCTGCCTCCAGAGTGTCCAATCCTTTAATAATCCTTTATGGGCAATACGGTGGCACAGTGGTTAGCACTGCTGCCTCACAGCGCCTGAGACCCATGTTCAATTCCCGACTCAGGCGACTGACTGTATGGAGTTTGCACGTTCTCCCCGTGTCTGCGTGGGTTTCCTCCGGCTGCTCCGGTTTCCTCCCACAGTCCAAAGATGTGCGGGTCAGGTGAATTGGCCATGCTAAATTGCCCGTAGTGTTAGGTAAGGGGTAATGTAGGGGTATGGGTGGTTTGCGCTTCGGCGGGTCGGTGTGGACTTGTTGGGCCGAAGGGCCTGTTTCCACACTGTAGGTAATCTAATCTAATCTAATCTTATATGTCTCATTCAGATCCCCTCTCAGTCTTCTAAACTAAAGGGTATACAAGCCCAGTCGTTCCAGTCCCGCCTTTCCAGGAATTGACCTCGTGAACCTATGCTGCACTCCTCAATAGCCAGAATGTCTTTCCACAAATTTGGAGACCAGAACTGCACACTGTACTCCAGGTGTGGTCTCACCAGGGCCCTAAACAGCTACAGAAGAACCTCTTTGCTTCTATATTCAATTCTTCCTGTATGAAGGCCTGCATAAAATTAGCCATCTTCACCACCTGCTGTACCTGCATGCTTACATTCATTGACTGGTATACAAGAACACGGTATAAGGTCGGCACGGTGGCACAGTGGTTAGCACTGCTGCCTCACAGCGCCAGGGACCTGGGTTCAATTCCCGCCTCAGGCGACTGACTGTGTGGAGTTTGCACGTTCTCCCCGTGTCTGCGTGGGTTTCCTCCGGGTGCTCCGGTTTCCTCCCACAGTCCAAAGATGTGCTGGTCAGATGAATTGGCCATGCTAATTTGCCCGTAGTGTTAGGTAAGGGGTATGGGTGGGTTGCGCTTCGGCGGGTCGGTGTGGACTTGTTGGGCCGAAGGGCCTGTTTCCACATTGTAAGTAATCTAAAAATAAACACCTAGATCTCTTTGTACTGCCCCTTTACCTAAATTGATTCCATTTAGGTAGTAATCTGCCTTCCTGTTCTTGCCATCAAAGTGGATAACCATACATTTATCCACATTAAACTGCACCTGCCATGCATCTGACTACTCACCTAACCTGTCCAGGTCACCCTGTAATCTCCTAACATCCTCCTCACATTTCACTTGCCACCCAGCTTAGTATCATCAGCAAATTTGCTAATATTATTACTAATACCATCTTCCATATCATTAACACATATTGTAAAAAGCTGCAGTCCCAGTACTGATCCCTGTGGTATCCCACTGGTCACTGCCTGCCGTTCCAAAATGGAGCCGTTTATCACTACTCTTTGTTTCCTGTCAGCCAACCAACTTTCAATCCAAGTTAGTACTTTGCCCCCAATACCATGCGCCCTATTTTGCTCATTAACCTCCTATGTGGGACTTTATCAAAAGCTGTCTGAAAGTCCAGGTACACTACATCTACTGGATCTCCCTCGTCCATCTTCAGAGTTACATCCTCAAAACATTCCAGAAGATTAGTCAAGCATGATTTCCCCTTCATACATTCATGCTGACTCTGACCTATCTGATTACTACTATCCAGATATGTCGTAATTTCATGCTTTATAATAGACTCCAGCATCTTCCTCATCACTGAGGTCAGACTAACTGGTGTATAATTTCCTGCTTTCTCTTTCTCACCTTTCTTAAAAAGTGGTACAACATTAGCCACCCTCCAATCCGCAGGAACTGATTGCAAATCTATCGAACTCTGGAAAATAATCACCAACGCATCCACGATTTCTCGAGCCACCTCCTTCAGCACCCTGGGATGTAGACCATCAGGCCCCGGGGACTTATCAACCTTCAGACCTAACAGTCTCTCCAACACCAATTCCTGGCAAATATAAATTCCCTTCAGTTCAGGTCCTTCAGCCACTGTTACCTCAGGGAGATTGCTTGTGTCTTCCCCAGTGAACACAGATCTGAAGTACCAATTCAATTCTTCTGCCATTTCTTTGCTCCCCGTAAGATATTCCCCAGTTTCTGTCTTCAAGGGCCCAATTGTAGTCTTAACCATGTTTTTGTCTTTCACATAGCTAAAAAAGCTTTTACTATCCTCCTTTATATTTTTGGCCAGTTTACCTTCGTACCTCATTTTTTTCCTGTGTATTTCCTTCTTGGTAATCCTCTGTTGTTCTTTAAAAGCTTCCCAGTCCTCAGTTTTCCCACTTATCTTTGCTATGTTATACTTTTTCTCTTTTAACTTTATATGTTTCTTAACTTTCCTCGTCAGCCACGGCCATCCATGCCTCCTCCTAGGATCTTTCTTCCTTTTTGGAATGAACTGATTCTGCATCTTCTGCATTATACACAGAAGTATCTGCCATTGTTCCTCCACTGTCATCCCTGCTAAGGTATTGCCAGTTCCTCCCTCATAGCTCCATCGTTCCCTTTATTCAACAAAAACATTGTCACTTCCGATTGTACCCTCTCCCTCTCAAATTGCAGATTGAAGCTTATTGTACTTTGGGCACTACTTCCCAATGGCTCCTTCACTTCGAGGTACCTGATCAATTCTGGTTCGTTGCACAATACCAGACCCAGAATTGCCTTCTCGCTGGTAGGCTCCAGTACCAGCTGTTCTAAGAATCCATCTCTGATGCACTCCACAAAGTCTCTTTCTTGAGGTCCAATACCATCCTGATTCTCCCAGTCTACCTGCATGTTGAAATCCCTATAACAACTGTTTGCGACAAGTCAATTTCAGCTCCTGATTCAACTTACATCCGACATCCAGACGACTGTTTGGGAGCCTGTAGATAACTCCCAAGAGGGTCTTTTTACTCTTAGAATTTCTCAGATCTACCCATATTGACTCTACATCCCCTGATTCTAGGTCCCCCCGCGCAAAGGACTGAATATCATCCCTTACCAACATGGCCACCCCACCCCCTCTGCCTTCAGTCTATCCTTATGATAGCATGTGCAGCCTTGAATATTCGTTTCCCAGGCCCTGTCCAATTGAACCCACGTCTCAGTTATCCCCACAATATCGTATCTGCCAATTTCCAAAAGAGCCTCAAGCTCATCCATCTTATTTCTAATGCTTCATGCATTCATATATTGTATTTTTAATTTGTTACTGCCCTCGCCCTTCCCATCAACTCCTATTTCACTCAACCTTACAGCATGATCTTTTACAGTTGTCTTTCTTGACTTCCCTTGTTCTAACTTTCCCTTCAATTTCCTTCTTAAACATCCAGTTTGTTTCCCCCCCCCCCCCCCCCCCCCCCGCTACTTAGTTTAAACGTAGCTGTGTTGCAATAGCAAACCAGCCTGCCAGAATGCTGGTCCCCAACCTATTAAGGTGCAAACCGTCTCTCTTGTATAATTTATGCTTACAACAAAACAAAACATACCCCAGTGATCCAAGAATTTAAATCCTTGCATCCTGCGCCAGTTCCCCAGCCACACGTTCAAGTCCATTATCTTCCTGTTTCTGGCATCACCAGAACTGAAAGCAAACCGGAGATAACCACCCTGGACATGCTGCTTTTCAGCCTTCTTACTAGTTCTCCGAAGTCCCGCTGTAGTATGTTCCTCCACTTCTTCCCGACATCATTTGTGCCGACATGTACCACCACCTCTGGCTCTTCACCTTCGTCCTTGAGGATTTCCGGCACTCTGTCTGTGATGTCTTTAACCCTGGCACCAGGAAGGCAACACACCATCCATAAGTCCCGCCTGCTGCCACAATTTAAATCATGTTGGGAAATAGAATGATAGAATCCCTCGTGTGGACTCAGGCCCTTTGGCCCAGTAAGTCCACACTGGCCCTGTGAAGAGCAACCCACCCAGACCCAGCCCTGAGGCATGGTGCATTGGCAAGACCGAGCAGAGGCTACAGACAGGAGTGTTCCCTCCGAGTTGGAGAACACTTCAGCAGTCCAGGGCAACTCGCACCTTCAGTGCATTGTCTGAGCTGATATGGCACCTATTGTTGACGTTCTTTTGAGAATGTAACTTTTTTTAAAAAAGTTCTGGGATTTACATGTTAAAGAAATGAAACCAACACAGTTATTCTAAAAAATGAGAGGCTTAACAAACAATCCAGGTCTTTTTCAATATATATTTCAATTGCATCACACTGTAAACTTTTGGTATAAGTTCTGTGTCTTACAATCTTATACTCCACTACCTCCTGCTGACGGAGCAGCGCTCTGAAAGCTAGTGCTTCCAAGTAAACCAGCTAGACTATAACCTGATGTTGTGTGATTTTTAACTTTATCCACCTAGACCCATTCTCCAAACCTATTACTTTAAATTTACCCCTAACTAATGCACCTAACCTTTATATCCCTGAACACTCTGAGCAATTTAGCATGGCCAATTCACCCAACCTGCACATCTTTAGATTGTGGGAGGAAACCAACACAGACATTGGGAGACTGTGCAAACTCCACACAGACAGTTGCCTGTGGCTAGAATTGAACCTGGGTCCCTGGTGCTGTGAGCCAGCAGTGCTAACTACTGAACCAGCGAGCCACCCCATAGTTATGATATTTTATTATACAGCCTTTTTAAATTCTCTGCTGAGCAGATTTGTTTGAGGCATACGTTCATTATTTTCAAGATAATATATTTCAACATTAGATACCATTCTTCATGGAAGGGAAGAGTTGTCCATACTTCAGGCTCTGGGGTTTGAACTCTGATGATTTCACTTGCAGCAATCAATGTTTTTTAAAACTGTAGTATTTGAATCTGCTTTGTAAAATGTTTCCACTTCTGCAACATTATGCATTTCCATTTTGAGCTCCCTACATTTGAGCAAGATGGTGAAATCCAGGTGGTAGAGTGTAGAGAAGGAAGAGGGCATGAGTGTGGAGAGCGCAGGAGTAACTTGTAGAGGGAATTGAGTTGGAAAGATTCATTCATGTGGGGTGGAGAGACAGGAGCTGATTAGTAAGGTAAGGGGGTGCAATGCTTTTGTCTCCTGTCACTATAGAATTAGAGTTTGGCTGACACCTCACAAATTATATAAAGTCAAATTTTATGGTGTTCATTTTATAGCTTGTTACTTTATGTTAATTGACTATGTGAACTTCAGTAATAAAACGGCACTCTTGTGCTGCTTTATTTCTGGTTTGTTTTTACTGGTGTCTGGGATCACTATAATTTTTAAGTGCTAAGACCATGAAATGTAGAAACAGAAGGGGGAATCAGCCCATTGAGTCTGATGAGAATGGCTGAGCTGTTTATCAACTCCAATTTCCTGCCTTGGTTCCCTTAGTGGAATCTGTCCATCTCAGCCTTAAATATGTGTAACATACCTCTTCAGTTTAATTTTTAAAAATGCACAAATGGACAATATATCCTCACCCCACCCA
The DNA here is from genome assembly GCF_020745735.1 of Hemiscyllium ocellatum. NCBI lineage: Eukaryota > Metazoa > Chordata > Chondrichthyes > Orectolobiformes > Hemiscylliidae > Hemiscyllium > Hemiscyllium ocellatum. Next base: position 58,667,476 of record NC_083426.1, read on the forward strand.
TCTGGCCCCTTGACTATTTAGTCTTTTTGGAATTCTATGAACCTGCTGTACCATGAAGACTGGTGCAAAGTATTTATTCTGCTCTTCTGGCATTTTCCAGTTCTCCCAGTTTTTTTCTCTTAAAAAGCTTCTGATCACTTTGTTTTTTTTATAAAGAAAATCTCGCTGTTTGTTTTTGTAGTACTTTGCTGGTTTGCTGTCAGAGTTCTTTTTTTCCTATTTTTGCTTTTTTTTTCTTAAAACTTTCTCAGTCCTCACAATTGCACTAACCTTTGTAACTTCTTCTTTCTCTCAATTTGATGCTGTCCTTAACTGGAATATATCTTTGCTGTGAGTTATAAACTATTTTCTTAATATCTACTATTATTTCTCGACATCTTTTTTATTAATCGTTTTTCCCAGTCCACTCAGCCAGCTCTTCCCTCATCCCTATGTAATTTCCCTTACTTAAGTTCAACACAGTTGTTTGCAGCCCAGATTTCTCACACCCCAACTGAATGCAAAAACTTAGCATCTTACCGTCAGTGTTCCCAAGGGGATCTCTTACTCTGAGATGACTTATTAAACTGCCAGGTCGAAAATTAATATATGGTTGGATTTGCAATATATTACACCAGGAAACTGTTTGAAATACATTCTTACAAATTCTTCCTCTTTGCTATCCTTTGTGTAAGATTTAAAGTCATCCATGATTAGTGTACTTCCATTTTTACGGGCCCTAATTATCACATGTTCCCTGTCGTATGGCATAGCTACTGTCAGGCATCCGTTGGCAGCCCCCAACATCACTTGCCTTCATCTAGATGGATTCTGCATCATCTGATCCATCTTATTCTTGCTATTGTACTCATTCCACCTTCTACTAACAAAACTACCCACCACAATTCTATTCCTACCTATCCTTTCAAAAAGACCCATACACTTGAATATTTAGTTCCTACCTCTAAACCCCTTTCAACCATGGATTTTATTAGTATGTATTCATCCACGGAATAAAAACATTGTTAGCAAGGCCATTATAATTGTTTTTGAGAAAGTGGTAAGTTGAACTGGGGTTCAATTGAAAAATCATTTGCAAAGCTTCACATGTATGTATCAGTTTGTTTTGAGGTTATGGTCAGTTTTCATGCTGTGCAACTGATATGACTCACAGATCATGTCTTGTTAAATATGGATATCATCCTGTAAATCAAGTATTCACTGTGTTAAATGCTGTAATGCTAAGATTTAGGAAATTTGATACGAATGCATTAGTCCACAGTCTTTATGCTAGTGGAAGGTAAACAAATAATTAAGCTAATGCTACCCACTTGAAATCTAAAAGTTCTACTCACAATTAAAAGTCCCATCATCACATGATTCCTTGTCAAAGGAATTTCAAAGCTATTTTTGGTCTCAGCCCTTCTTGACTTTGAGGAAGAACATAATTTGTGGAAGCTTGTGTAATGCACATGTAAAATAATTAATAAACTATTTTGTAAGTTAAGTTATCTTTTTTAGGTATGATTTGGTACAAATTTTCAATTTCAAACTTCATGGCATTTAAAATTGAAAGTTTCTTTTAATATCACTGATCAATCTTGTCATGTGCATTTTATGTGTAACCTCGAACCTTATTAGTTCATCCCATATTGATAAGTTTCTTTATTTTATAAAACACTCTTCAAATTACCTTCTTTTACAGGTTGGGAAGGTCCACCACCACCTCGTGGATGTGAAGTCTTTGTAGGAAAAATTCCACGAGACATGTATGAAGATGAATTGGTACCTGTGTTCCAACGAGCAGGGAAAATTTATGAGTTTAGACTGATGATGCAATTCAGTGGTGAGAATAGAGGTTATGCTTTTGTAATGTACACTACAAGAGAAGAAGCCCAGAATGCAATCAAAATGCTTAACAATTATGAAATTCGACCTGGAAAATTTATTGGTGTTTGTGTTAGCTTGGATAACTGCAGATTGTTCATTGGTGCAATTCCAAAAGAGAAAAAAAAGGAAGAAATCCTTGAAGAGATGAAGAAGGTTACTGAAGGTGTCGTTGATGTTATTGTCTACCCCAGTGCCACTGACAAGACAAAGAATCGTGGATTTGCATTTGTGGAATATGAATCTCATAGAGCTGCTGCAATGGCAAGACGGAAACTAATTCCAGGTACTGAAATGTTTGAGGAGTGATTTAAAAGACAGCTGGATTTGTTGATTTATCAGATTTACCAATCCTAATTTTATTGCAGAAGGAATTCGGAGGGAAAAAAAACAAACATTGACTCATGTCTACAGCACAGAATCAAGCCCTTTATCCATCAAGTCTCTGCTAGTTTAAAATAGCCACCTACTTTGTAATCCCACTTCCCAGCATTTGGCCTGTAACCTTGTAGGCCTTAGCATTGCAAGTGTATGTCTAAATATTACTTAAGTGTTTGAGGGTTTCTGCCTTTACCACCTTTGCAGGCAGTGAGTTCCAGATTCCCACCAACCGCTGATTAAAAGAAATGTTTCTCTCATCTCCGTAAACTTCCTGCTCTTTCCCTTTAATCTGTGTCCTCTGGTCATCAATCCTTCCACCAATGGGAAAGTTTCTTCCTGTCTGTTCTCTCCATAATTTTATGCATTTAAGTCATGTCCCCTCATAGTCACCTCTGCTCCAAGGAAAATAACTGCAGTTATCCAGACTCCATAACTAAAACTCTCCAGTCCAGGCGACATCCTGGTAAATTTCCTCTGCACTGTCTCCAGTGCCTTCACATCTCTCCTATAATGTAGATTTCTTTCAAATAGAAAACCTCTTTCAAAATAAGCGACTCCTCCTGCAGTATGATATCTTTCCATTCCAGATTTCATTTGGGATTTTAATTCATAAGTGTGTGTCAGGCATTTCCCTATGGCACACAACCCTGGGAATTTGCAAATCCTTACATAAGCCCAGAAATTCTCTGCCATGTGATTTAAACAAAGCATGGCTTATTTGCCGTTCTGATCAAGAAGAAAAGACAACTGACATTTCTTGTAGTGCCGGGGCATGGATGGGAGGGAATGTGTTACATGTGTCCAGGATTTTTTTAAAAACTTTTTCAAACAATATATAAGTAATCCTCAAGAAGGGGCCATACCCGACGAAGTATCAGGGAACAAGCCCAGGTTATCAAAGTTTCAGTGGAGGAGCATTTTGGGAATAGTGGCCAAAGTTCTGTAAGTTTTAAGAGCAGTCCTCCATGAAAGTACTAAATTGGGTGAAGGTTAACTACCACAGTATTAGGCAGGAACTGGGGCTGGTACGTTTGGGATGGCTGATTCAGGATAAATCCACATCTGGAATGTGGGAATCATTTAAAACCAGTTGATTAGACTTCAGAATCAGCAAGTTTGTGAAAATGAAGGATAAATATAGCAAAAGAAATTGGATGAGAAGAGAATTTGAGAGCTCAGTCAAAAAAAAAGGAGGCAGATGTAAGGTTTAGGAAACTGAGGACCAACAGAGCCCTTAAAGAATATAAGTTAAGCAGGAAATAATTCTAACAAGGAGTTAGGAGTGCTAAAATGGCATGTAATGTCTTGGAAAAGCAGAATTCAGGAAAATACTAATATATTTTAAACATTTATCAGGAGTGAGTGGATAGCTAGTGAAAAACTAGGTCCACTGATGGACAAAGGAAGAAATATATGCATTGAGCTGGAAGACATTTGTGAGGTGTTTAATGAATACTTTTGGTATCGGTATTCACAACAGATATAGACGTGGTGGAATATGATTGTCAGGAAGGATATGTTGATATTCTTGTACATGTCAGTATAAAAAAAAGGCAGTGTTTGGTGTTTTGAAAAGCTTGGAGGTAGACAAATCTGCAGGGTCTAATGGGATTTATCCCAGAATGCTGGTGGAGACAGGTGACGAACTTGCTGCCACCTTGTACGAAATGTTTCTATCCTCCTTGATCAAGTGGGTGGTCCTGGAGATTTCAAGAATAGTCAGCTGTGGGTGGAGAGATTTTTAAAGAGGAGCCTTAAGTCCTGTGTTCAGCAGCACAAATTAAACTTTATTAGGAGCTCCTTGTCTGTATAGCATAGGAGAGGTGTCTGGAAGCAGTCTCCGGGTAATCTAACTCTCCCAATCAAGTACATTGTATTTATTGCATTATAGTGATTACATGCAACATTGATGTCAGTGCTTGCCTTGTCCCTTCAGACCACCAGACTTTTCATCAGACATTTACCAGCTGTATTGTACTAAGTGGGTGCAGTTTGTTATCTTGTGAGGCTGTGATTGGTTGCTTTCCTGAGGTCAAAATGACTATGTAATGCTGTTGCAATTTCTTCTACCCCCTTTCAATGCTGTCTGCATCTCTGTGCTCTTTTACCAGGTTATCTGTTTATGCTCCTTGTCACACGTCACCTCGTCCCTGGTGTTTACATCATTTGTCATTCAGTACCCCTTGCTGGCAAGGTAGAGGCTTCTCTCTGCTGTATGCAGCCATTTGTTTAAAGGAATTCAGCTGCATTCCTTAACATTAGCTTGATAGTTGTATTTATACTTTCAATATACCTGTATGTATAATATGCAATGGCAGTTACTTAAAAAAACCATTGATTATGGTGGGATCAGACTTTTCCTTTGACACTAAATTAAATAACAAACTTTGGACTCTGTGGCATCAGGCACTTCTAATGTAGGTTTTCCAAGGGTACACTTTTATCAAGAGTGTTTCTGTGCCTTGATCTAACTGTCTATAGGGATCTAATTAAATTCTCTAATGTCTAATGCACTAAAATTAAAGATACTACTATTACGTGTACACATATGAACTTATAATTACTTAGTGTCTTAACTAATGAGTTAAGTTTTTCCCCTTCTATCCATACTAAATAACAATTTTTCAATTTGCTTTCTAAAAGACTTGAATTGAATTAGCATTGTTGTCACCTGTACTTAAGTGAGTATGGTGAAAAGTGTGCAAGTTGCCACTGACCACACTGTCGTAGTTACAAAAGTCCCTTGGTACAGCTTTTTCAGTTGCAGTTAATGGAAAAATAGAGAAGTTTTTTTTTAAAAAGTCCAGCATTGCAGATTCAAGAATACATTATAAAATGGATTTAAAAAGTACAAAGGAACACTCTTCTGACCCAGTTCATGTTGACATCAAGATTCCCCGAGACCGGTTATGTCCTACCCAAAGCTCTGCTGGTTGGAGTTGTAGCTATCACAAAGGAAGATGGTTATATTTGTTGGTCAACCATTTCAACATCAGGATATCTCTGCAGGCGTTTATCAGCATAATGTCTTAGGACCAGTCATTTTCAGATACTTCAACAATCACCTTCCATCCATCAAAAGACCAGAGCTGAGGATATATTGCACAAAATCCAAGAGCATTTGTGACTCTTCAAATGCATATCTATGTTCAAATCTAGACCCTGGCAATATTCAAGTTTGAGTTGACAGGTGGTAAATAACGTGAGTAATTCTTGTGTCAGGAATAATTGTTTCCAACAAGAAAGCAAGAAAACTGGTGGCGTTGATAGTGAGGAGCGTGGTCTTGGGTTGTAGTCTGGTATTGATCAGCTAGTAAATTGGCCTGAGCAGTGACAACGTAATTCTTGTAAGTGCACATTGTTGCTTTTTGTTGAATGTTTATTGAGGTCTATGTACATAATGGTAGGTCTCTATGGATTACTAAAGAATAAAGGGATCTTGGTGTACCATCCATAGATTTCTGAAATACAGACAGGTTGGCGAAGAATTCAAATACAATGTCCGGCTTCAATAGCAGGAGCGTAGAATGTAGCAGCAAGAACATCAGTTACAAATTATGCTCAACAAAGAGCCAGGACAGGTGTCAGATCTTGTGGTAGGAGGACACTTTGGTGATCATGACCACAACTGCCTCACATTTACTTTAACCTCGGAGAAGAAAAGGAGCAGTTACCAAGGGAAGATATTTACTTGGGGAAAAGGAAGTCATGACGCTATCAGACAGGAGTTGGGAAACATAGATTGGGAACAATTGTTCCACAGAAAGGGCAAATAGATATGTGGAGACTGTTTAAGGAGCAATTGTTGCAAGTAATGCACAGATTTGTTCCTCTGAGACAGGCAAGAAGAGGTAAGATTAAGGAGCCTTGGATGACGAGAACAAAGGAGCTTCCCTTCAAAAGGAAGAAGGCAGGTGGAGCTTCCACCTAGAATCTCGCACAACTTTAGAGGATTACAGGCTTACTGGAAAGGAGCTCAGAAATGGATTGAGGAGAACTGGGAGAAGGCACAAAAAAAGATAAGAAGGAACAATTAGGGTGAACCCAAAGGCATTTTACTCATTCGTGAGGAATAAGGGAATGATCAGGGAGAAGGTAGGGATGGTCAGGGATAGCATAAGGAACTTATGCATCGATTCTGAGCAGATAAGGGAAGCCCTAAATGATATTTTTGCTTTGGTTTTCACTATAGAAAAGGACCTTGTTGTGAATGAGAATTTTGAGGAGCTGGAAAACAGGCTTGAACAGATGAAGTTGGTGTGCTAGAAATTTTGGCAAATATTAAGATTGATAAGTCCACAGGGCCATACCAGATTTAAGCTTAAAAATGTGTTGCTGGAAAAGCACAGCAGTCAGGCAGCATCAAAGGAGAAGGAGAATCGACGTTTCAGGCATAAGCCCTTCTTATTTTTAAGCTCTGATCCCCAGCATCTGCCGTCCTCACTTTCTCCATACCAGATTTATCCTAGGTTCCTCCAGGAAGCGAGAAAGGAGGTTGCTAAGCGGCTTCCAAAGATCTTTGCTTCCTCACTCTACACGGAAGTCATACCAGAAAATTGGAAGGAGGCGAATGTTGTTCCTCTTTTCAAGAAGGGGAATAGAGAAATCCTTGGCAATTACAGACCAGTCAGTCTTGTGTCTGTAGTAAGCAAGGTTTTGGAAGGAATTCTGAGGGATAGGATTTATGACTATTTGGAAACTCATAGCGTGATTAAAGGCAGCCAGCATGGCTTTGCGAGGGTCAGGCCATGCCTCACGAATCTTATTCAGTTCTTTGAGGAGGTGATGAGACAGGTTGATGAAGGTCGAGTAATGGATGTGGTGTATGTGGACTTCAGCAAAGCATTTGATAAGGTTCCCCATTGTAGGTTCATTCATAAAGTCAGGAGGTATAGAATACAGGGAGTTTTGGCTGTCTGGATTCAGAATTGGTTGGCTGACAGAAGACAGAAGCAGCTGTAGATGGAAAGTATTCTGCCTGTAGGTCAGTAGTGAGTAGTGTCCGGCAGGGCTCTGTTCTTGCACCTCTGCTCTTTGTAGTTTTCATAAATGACTTGGATGAGGAGGTTAAGGAGTGGGTTAGTAAATATGCCAATGATACAAAGGTTGGAGGTGCCAATGACAGTTTTGAGGGCTGTTGCAGGCTACAGCACGACATAGACAAGATGCAGAGCTGGGCTGAGAAATGGCAGATGGAGTTCAACCTGAATAAATGCAAAGTGATGCATTTTAGAAGATTGAACTCGTATGCTGAATATTGGATTAAAGTCCGGATTCTTGGCAGTGTGGAGGAACAGAGTGATCTTGGTGTTCAAGTGCATAGATCCCTCATAGCTGCCACCCAAGTGGATATGGTTGTTAAGAAAGCATATGGTGTTTTGGTTTTCATTAAAAGGGGCATTGGGTTTAAGAGCTGAGAGGTTTTGCTGCAGCTCTATAAGACCCTGGTGAAACCACACTTGGAATATTGTGTCCAGTTCTGGTAGATCTGTTGTAGGAAAGATATGGAGGCTTTAGAAAGGGTGCAAAGAAGGTTTACCAGGATGCTGCCTCAACTGGAGGGCTTGTCTTACGAAGAGAGGTTGACTAAGCTTGAACTTTTTTGTCTGGAGAGAAGAAGGAAGAAAGGTGACCTGATCGAGGTATACATGATAGAGTCAATAGCCAGAGACTTTTTCCCAGGGCAGGATTGACTGGCACGATAGGAGGAAGATATAGAGGAGAGTTGCTTACGCAGAGAGTTAGATTAGATTAGATTACTTACAGTGTGGAAACAGGCCCTTTGGCCCAACAAGTCCACACCAACCCTCCGAAAAGCAACCCACCTAGACCCATTCCCCTACATTTACCCCTTCACCTGACACTACGGGCAATTTAGCACAGCCAATTCACCTAACCTGCACATTTTTGGACTGCAGGAGGAAACCAGAGCACCCGGAGGAAACCCACGCAGACACTGGAAGAATGTGCAAACTCCACATGAGCAAACTTCCGCCTGAGGCGGGAATTGAACCCAGGTCTTTGGCACAGTGAGGCAGCAGTGCCACCCTTGTGAATGCATGGAATGCGTTGCCAGTGGTGGTGGTTGAACCAGAGACATTAGGGACATTTAAGCGACAGCTAGACATGCACATGCATAGCAGTGAATTGAGGGGTGAATAGGTTCAGTTATTTTATCTTAGATTAGGAATAATCCTTGGCACAGCATCATGAGCTGTTCTGTGCTGTACTTCTCCATTCTGTGTTCTGACTTTATAAAAGATCGTTAGGCTCCAGATGGAGTATTCTTTTGTGGTTCTGGTCGCCGTACAATCAGAAGGATGTGATTGGATTGGAGAGGCTACAGAGGAGATTTACCCGAATGCTCCCTGGAATAGAAAATCTGTTATGAGGAGCAACCAGATAGGCTGGATTTGTTTTCCTTGGAGCAGAGGAGTCCGAGGGGGAAATCTCAGGTATACAAAATTATGAGAGGCACAGATAGAGGAGAACGTGAGAATTTCTTCTGCATGACAAATGTAAAACTGGAGGGCAACAGTTTTAAGGTGAGGAGCAAGTCGTTTGGAGAAGAGCTGAAGAATTTTTGTTTCACCCAGACAGTCATAGTTATATGGAACGTGCTGCCTGAAATGGTGCTGGAGGCAGTTACTCTTGCAATATTTAAGAAGCATCTGGACGAGTACTTAAATATAAAAACTAGAGCATAGTCAGCTATGGATCAGAAAAGTTGGATTAGTGTAGTTTGGTGTTTGTTGGTCGGCATAGACATGGTGGACCGAAAGGCATGTTTCTATGCAGTGTGGCTCTCTTGACTGTGGCCCTTTTGACTTTCAGTTGCATTTCATTTTATGAATCTCTGACTGTCAACACCCAGAAGGTTGCTATTGACCAGAAAATGAGTTGGATTTTCCATATCCGGTCAGGGGTTGAGAATCCTGCAATGTGTAATTCACATCCTGATTCCCCAAAGTCTTTCCACCATCTCGAAAGAACAAGCCAGGAATGTGATGAAGTATAATCCATGGACAAGTACAGCTTCAACAACTGAAAATGTTTGACAGTATCCAGTTTGAAGCAGCCAGTGTGATTGGCACCACCTCCAGAAACAGTGAACCAGCTACAAGATGCACTTCAACAACTCACATAGGCTCCTGAGACAGAACGTTCCAAATATATGGCCACTGCGATCTAAAAAGACCAGGTCAGCGATACATTTAAAATTAACCCCTGCAAATTCCCATCCAATCTGCTCACCATCCAGTCTTGGAAAAATACTGCCATTCCTAAAAAGTTGCTGTTTCAAAATCTTTGCCCCCAAATGAACTTCATGATTTAAGAAAGCAGTTCATCACCACCTCAAGGACATTTAAGGATGAGCAAGAAATGCTGGCCTAGCCAGTGACATTTAAATTCAATGAATGAAATTTAAAAAAAAACTTCAGACCTTAAGTCAAATGTCTGACCTCGTCAGTGCAAGTTAGCACTGATTCTTCCTTTAAAAATGGTTGTGCTTTTATTCTACAAGTTATTTTTACTTCAGTAGTTTTCAGAACAGCATGTATTTGGACTGAAGCTGTCTCTTATGTCTTAACTCAAAAATGGACTGCGGCTTTTTTTTTAATAATGGCAATCTTAAACACACATTTTAACTTGATCAAACTTAAATTGCAATTAAGTTAAAGCAACTTAATTTTCTTTTTATAATGCCCCATCCACAAATCCATAACAGCCATCCGTAATCTTGGAAAATAGCGCTATTTAGCAAGGAGCTTTCCTTTAGTCTGAATTATCTGCCTGTTTTGATTTTAATTAGTTTTCCAAATATAAGCCACCAAGTTCTTGGAATATTTTATTGCTAATAAAATGGCTAATACCATTAATCATGATTGAGTTTTGCCTCCCAGACAGTAATTTTACCTGATGGAGCAGTTATCCATCCTAACACAAACTAGGCATGGGTAATGTGATACTGAAAGATCAAACAGATGTTTATTATGGCTAACTATTATGTATAGTTATTACATTCACATGCACGAGTATCTGGGTTGGTATTAACTTATTCAATTGCAGAGAGCACTATGCTTTAATTAACATTTCATGCCTCAAGTAATCGAACTTCAGATACATTTAAAATCTTTATTCTATCACATATCACGCTATGGTAGAGTGTTGATAGGATGAGCATGTCTATTAAAGATGTACTGTCATACAGTGTCTCCTAATGATGTATTGATAGTGAAATGGATAATGGTGTTCCAAATACGTTGGTGCAGTTGTAAGGCAGTGCGTAGACTTTCAGCACTGTGAGTGTCTAAACGTGAATTGGTGATGGTGAACGTTAGGTCTTGACCATCAAGTTAGGATATTGTGAGACGAGCAGTTAGTTTTTTTTAAGAGTCATAGTCCTTAGGTACTGGACAAGTATTCGATAGTCTTTATGAAAGAGTCAGATGCTGCTGCCTAGGCCAGCACCCTACATGCGCAGAGGGCCTTTAAGAAACAACCATGTAGCTACAAGTGTGGAGTGACATGACTAGTCCATGGCAGATTACCATTCCAACTTGGGATGAAGACCATTATTTTGTTACAGATTTTTATTGGATTCAAATTTCACCATCTGTACTAGTGGGATTTGAACCTACATGACCAACACTAACCTGGAGCTTTGTACTTCAAATCCAGTGACATATCTATTGTACCTAGGTCTGTCCTAACCACTGCACCAAAGCCTCCCTATAGGTCATCAGCTCAGGAGGCATGGAGCAAGAATATCAACATGACAGATCTAGGATAATGGTATTTGGTGAATGTTGGTGGGAGGTTCAGGGCTACAGAGGCAGAGAAAGAGTCAGGTAGTGATGAGGTGAACTTTATGAATGACATGGGAGGACTGAAAGTTCTGGAGCTCACAGGAATGTGATGCACACCATTTGTGACTTTGCAAGTTTGTTACACAATTCTTTAAAATCTAGCCAGCAGCCAAAGTCAGAGGAAGATACTTCAAGCGGGAAGAATTATTGCTGCAATTGTTGGGCTGATTTAAAGTGCATCTTCTTAATCCTGAGTCAACTGCATGGAGAATGGGGCTCAAATGTGTTTCAACTCTGTGTTGTGAAGTTAAAAATCATACAACACCAGGTTATAGTCCAACAGTTTTAATTGGAAGCACTAGCTTTCAGAGCGCTGCTTCTTTATCAGGTGGTTGTGGAGTATAAGATTGTGTGACTCTGAATTTATGGCAAAGGTTTACAGTGTGATGTGACTGAAATTTCAGTCACATCACACTGTAAATTCTGTGTCTTCCATCTTATTCTCCACAACCACCTGATATATAATATAACCTGGTGATGTGTGATTTTTAACTTTGTGCACTCCAGTCCAAAACCAGCATCTCCAAATCATTCTGTGTTGCAACATTTAAGTAGTCAGCATTGTTCCAGAACTGATGGATTGCACTTCAGCAAAATCCTATTATCCATAAGTTGGAATATTTTGTGTGCTGGTTAGCATCTTTGGATGAGTACTTAAAATGCCTGGTCAAAGGTTATGGGCTTCTATGCCCACTGGCTCAATACCAACATTTTCAGCTCAGCCATATTATAATTTGGTAAAGATAGAAGCCTTTCTAACATCTACAATGCATTCCTTAGGAATATGATGGAATATTCCTGACCATCTTGAATTGCATTGTAAACCAACACTCATGAGGCTCAACATCACTGAGAACTATGCATCTGGTCCACAAATGTTCAGTTCCTCATGTGATGATGCAGCTTCTTTAACAGGGTTAAGTTGTCATTTTTTTTTCAGAGGGGTCATAGATGCATATATTCCAATGTGTCTATGATTCCAAGGAGTCATGTGATTATAGATAGAGTCATAGAGATGTACAGCATGGAAACAGACCCTTCGGTCCAACCCGTCCATGCCGACCAGATATCCCAATCCAATCTTGTCCCACCTGCCAGCACCTGGCCCATATCCCTCCAAAGCCTTCCTATTCATATACCCATTCAGATGCCTTTTAAATGTTGTAATTGTACCAGCCTCCACCACTTCCTCTAGCCTATACGTACCATCTTCTGCTTGAAAAGGTTGCCCCTTAGGTCCCTTTTATATCTTTCCCCTCTCACTCTAAACCTATGCCCCCTAATTCTGGAATTCCCGACCCCAGGGAAAAGATCTTGTCTATTTAGCCTATCCATGCCCTTCATGATTTTATAAATTTCTATAAAGTCACTCCTCAGTCTCCGACACTCCAGGGAAAACAGCCCCAGTCTATTCAAACCCTCCATGTAGCTCAAATCCTCCAATCCTGGCAACATCCTTGTCAATCTTTTCTGAACCCTTTCAAGTTTCACAACATCTTTCCGATAGGAAGGAGACCAGAATTGCATGCTATATTCCAACAGTGGCTTAACCAATGTCCTGTACAGCCGCAACATGACCTCCCAACTCCTGTACTCAATACTCTGACCAATAAAGGAAAGCATACCAAATGCGTTCTTCACTATCATATCTACCTGTGACTCTACTTTCAAGGAGCTATGAACCTGCATTCCAAGGTTTCTTTGTTCAGCAACACTCCCCAGGACCTTACCATTAAGTGTATAAGTCCTGCTAAGATTTGGTTTCCCAAATGCAGCACCTTGAATTTATCTAAATCAAACTCCATCTCCCACTCCTCAGCCCACTGGCCCATCTGGTCAAGACCCTGTTGTAATCTGAGGTAACCTTCGCTGTCTGCTACACCTCCAATTTTGGTGTCAACTGACGAATAGTAGTGGACCCAGCACTGATCTTTATGGCACTCCATTGGTCACAGGCCTCCAGTCTGAGAAAAAATCCCCCACAACCATCCTCTATCTTCTACCTTTGAGCCAGTTCTGGATCCAAATGGCTACTTCTTTCTGTATTCCATGAGATCTAATCTTGCTAATCAGTCTCCCATGTGGAACCTTGTCGAACACCTTACTGAAGTCCATATAGGTCACATCTACTGCTCTGCCCTCATCAATCCTCTTACTACCTCAGATAAAAGGCTTTCAAGTTTAAAAAGACATAACTGTACATTTAAAGGAGAGTGAGCAGTTCTCCCAGCTCAGCATTTCTCATGCTTGTTTTGGATTGGCTTTTGCAAGCAGTCAGTTTTTTTTTGAGGCTGCTAGTCAAAGAAACAGCTCTATGCTGATCTCTCTGAATCTCTCCTGTAAGAACCTGTATTTGACTTTACCATTTTTGCTTAGGGATGTTTATGGGGATTTTGCAAGTAATTGGAACAGCATCATTAAGTTGTGATACAGTTGATTAGGTTTTCAAATAGGTTATTCTAAATTTGGTTTTCTTTTGTTCATGTATAAATAAATTCTATTTTGTTTAAAACGGAGTGGGTGGGCCAGCTGCATCACTCCTGGAATATCCAATCCATACCTGCATAAAATAACTAGAAACATTAGGGTCTGGGCAACCTTCTTAAAATATTTTGAGGGGGTCTGGCCTGGTGGTCCATAACAGAGTGAGAACTCTGTGGGATTTGTTCGTTACTTCCAAATTAGGATTATGGTTGTTGGACTCAAAGTGGTAGGTATTAGTGTCTTTTGTTCTGGGTGTTGATTTTGGTTGTTTTAAATAACGCTTGGGATAGCCATGGCTCTTTCAGTCACTAAGAGTTTTCTAGAGGTGGAAGAAGTGACTTTGGGAGCTTTACAAAAGGTGAACAAGGAAAAACTGCTGGAATTGGCAGTCAAGCTGGAGTTAGAGCTCCTTTCATGAGCAGCGATAATTATAGCAATAGCTCAGCATTTAAATTTGCTGAAACGCCATCAGAAAACTTAGAAAAGGTTAAAATTCAATTGAAAACAAAGCTTGAGTTAGAGACAAAAGAAAAGGCAAGGGCGAAAGAAATAAAACTGTTTGAATTGCAATTTAAAAGCAAAGGAAAGAGAAAAATTAATGAATTGCTTTACTAGAAAAAGAGAGGAAAGGCAGAAAGAGGGAGAGAAAAGAACTTCAGAAATTGGCACTTAGACAGGAAAGTCAACTTAAAAGGATGGAGATGAAGGCTGAAGGTAAGCTTAGTGAGGATGAGCAAACCTTTGGTAGCCAAAGGTACGGTGAGGATCTGCTTAAATACATCCAAACAGTACCAACATATGGTGAGAAGGATGTAGAAGCCTTATTCATCCCATTTGAGAAGATGGCTAAACAAATGAAGTGGCCAGGTGACAATGTGGGTTTTGTTGTTTAAAATAAAATTTGTAGATAGAGCTAAGGAGATATTTGCCTCACTATCAGAGGAGGTGTCTGGGGCATTTGAGGATGTGAAGAAAGCCATTGAAATCCTGAATCCCAGGGAGCCTTGGAAAGGTGGCATCAGACGCCAAAGACCATGTTAAGAGTGTACTGTCAGGATTTCCCAAATGATTGGAATTAAGTTATCCCAGTCATATTGTTTGCCATTAGCGATGCCCCAAATGAATTTACTCATTGTCGGTGTTGGAGGTGATTTCCTTGAATTCCAGGAGCAGCAATTACTGTTTTATATGTTGATGCATTGTTTTGGAACTTTGAAAAACAAAGTCAAAACAACAGCAGTATTAAAAGAGAGAAGAGCAGAAAAGGAAGCACATGGTGAGGTCATTGCAGGAGAGAGAAAACCTGCACAGTTACTGCCTTTGCTGTTTGAATTCGTGTATCGTTGGACATCAGAGTGCATCTGAGAAAATTAACAAGCAGTGACATTCACAACTAATCTTGGAGGAACTGTTGGGTGAAGTTCACAGCACAGAATCAGATATGTTAATCGTTTTTAAGTGTAGCCCATGGAGAATCTGCAGTAGGGAGTCGAGTGGATTCTTTCTTGATTAGATGTTTTTTGGAGATATGTCTCTCGATTAAACTTAAAATGTAAGTCATAACTATTAATTTAACATGGGCAGTGTTTGTAGAGTAATAAGATGGTGCTATTTTCTGGGACTGTAGAGTGTAAAGGAGCAAAAATGGTCTTTTGTGATATGTACTTCTTGTCAGATGTGGGAATTTAAAGAGAGTTTTAGGGTTACTGCAGATTATATTGTCATAAATGCAGTAGGCTGCAAATTTTATCAGATCGAATGAATTGTTTGGAGAGACACTTAGAAGCAATGAGGAATTTGCAACAGCAACAGTATGTGATGGATGGCAGTTATTGGAAGGGGGGAAGTCTCAGATGCATAGATGGGTTAACTCCAGGAAGTATAAGAGAGGTAGGCAGTTAGTGCAGGAGTCTTTTGTGGATATACCCATTTCAAACAGGTACACTGTTTTGGAAAATGTAGGGGGTGATGGATTCTAAGGGGAACAAAGCATGAACAGCCTAGTTTCTGATATTGAGACTGGCTCTAATGCAACGAGGGATCCGTCAGCTTTCAAGAGATCAATTGTTAGGCGATTCTCTAGTCCAAGGTACATACAGGCATTCTGTGGCCAGCAGCGAAAAAGCAGAATGGTGTGTTGCTTCCCTGGTGGCAGGATCAAGAATGTCTCAACGAGGGTGCAAAATGTTCTCACGGGGGAGAAGGGCGAGCAAGAGGTCATTATCCACATTGGAACCAATGACGTAGGAAGGGAAAAGGTTGAAATTCTGAAGGGAGATTACAGAGAGTTAGGCAGAAATTTAAAAAGGAGGTCCTCAAGAATAGTGATATCTGGATTACTCCTGGTGCTACGAGCGAGTGAGGGCAGGAATAGGAGGATAGAGCAGATGAATGAATGGCTTAGAAGCTAGTGGATGGGAGAAGGATTCACATTTTTTGGATCATTGGAATCTCTTTTGGAGTAGAAGTGACCTTTACAAGAAGGACGGATTGCTCTTAAATTGGAAGGGAACTAATATACTGGCAGGGAAATTTGCTACAGCTGCTCAAGAGGATTTAAACTAGTAAGATGGGGGGTTGGAGACAGTGAGGAAAGAGATCAATCTGAGACTAGTACAGTTGAGAACAGAAGCGAGTCAAACAGTCAGGGCAGGCAGGGACAAGGTAGGACTAATAAATTAAATTGCATTTATTTCAATGCAAGGGGCCTAACAGAGAAGGCAGATGAACCTCAGGGCATGGTTAGGAACATGGGACTAGGATATCCTAGCAGTACAGAAAAATGGCTCAGGGATGGGCAAGACTAGCAGCTTAATGTTCCAGGATACAAATGCTACAGGAAGGATATAAAGGGAGGCAAGAGAGGAGGGGGAGTGGCATTTTTGAAAAAGGATAGCATTACAGCTGTGCTGAGGGAGGATATTCCCGGAATACTTCCAGGGATGTTATTTGGGTGGAACTGAGAAATAAGAGAGGAATGATCACCACACTAGGATTGTATTATAGACCCCCTAATAGTCAGAGAGAAATTGAGAAACAAACTTGTGAAGAGATCTCAGCTATCTGTAAGAATAATAGGATGGTTATGGTAGGGGATTTTAACTTTCCAAACATAGATTGGGACTGCCATAGTGTTAAGGGTTTAGATGGAGAGGAACTTCTTGTGTAGAAGACAATTTTCTAATTCAGTATGTGGATGTACGTTCTAGAGAAGGTATAAAACTTGACCTACTCTTGCGAAATAAGGCAGGGCAGGTGACTGAGGTGTCAGTGGGGGAGCACTTTGGGACCAGTGACCATAATTGTATTCGATTTAAAATAATGGTGGAAAAGGATAGACCAGATCTAAATGTTGAAGTTCTAAATTGGAGAAAGGCCAATTTTGATGGTATTAGGCAAGAACTTTCGAAAGCTGATTGGAGACAGATGTTCACAGGTAAAGGCTCGTTTGGAAAATGGGAAGCCTTCAGAAATGAGAGAACAAGAATCGAGAGAAAGTATATTCCTGTTAGGGTGAAAGGAAAGGCTGGTAGGTACAGCGAATGCTGGATGACTAAGAAATTGAGGGCTTGGTTAAGAAAAAGAAGGAAGCACATGTAAGGTATAGATAGGATAGATCAAGTGAATCCTTAGAAGAGGATATAGGAAGTAGGGGTATACTTAAGAGGGAAATGAGGAAGGGAAAAAAGGGGACATGAGATAGCTTTGGCAGTTAAAATTAAGGAGAATCCAAAGAGTTTTTATAAATACATAAAGGGCAAAAGGGAGAGAATAAGGCTCCTCAAAGATCAGCAGGGCGGCCATTGTGTGAAGAAGCAGAAAATGGAGGAGATGCTAAATGAGTATTTTGCATCAGTATTTACTGTGCAAAAGAATATGGAAGATATAGACTGTAAGGAAATAGATGGTGACATCTTGCAAATGTCCACATTACAGAGGAGGAAGTACTGGATATCTTGAAATGGGTAAAGGTGGATAAATCCCCAGGAACTGATCAGGTGTGCCCTAGAACTCTGTGGGAAACTAGAATGTGATTGCTGAGCCTCTTGCTGAGATATTTGTGTCATCGATAGTCACAGATGAGGTGCCGGAAGACTGGAGGTTGGCAAACGTGGTGCCACTATTTAAGGGTGGTAAGGACAAGCCAGGGAACTATAGACCAGTGAGCCTGACCTCGGTGGTGGGTAAGTTGTTGGAGGAAATCCTGAGGGACAGGTTGTACATGTATTTGGAAAGGCAAGGCCTGATTAGGGATAGTCAACATGGCTTTGTGCGTGATTGAGTTTTTGAGGAAGTAACAAAGAGGATTGATGAGGGCAGAGCGGTAGATGTGATCTATATAGACTTCACTAAGGCATTTGACAAGGTTCCCAATGGGAGACTGATTAGCAAGGTTAAATCTCATGGAATACAGGGAGAACTAGCCATTTGGATTCGGAACTGGCTGAAAGGTACAAGAGAGAGGGTGATGATGGAGGGTTGTTTTTCAGACTGGAGGCCTGTGACCAGTGGAGTGCCACAAGGATCGTTGCTGGGCCCTCTATTTTTTATCATTCACATAAATGATTTGGATGCAAGCAAAGAGGGTTATCTCAGATTACAACAGCATCTGGACCAGATGGGCCAATGGGCTGAGAAGTGGCAGATGGAGTTTAATTCAGATAAATGCGAGGTGCTGCATTTTAGGAAAGCAAATCTTAGCAGGACTTATACACTTAAAGATAAGGTCCTAGGGAGTGTTGCTGAACAAAGAGACCTTAGAGTGCAGGTTCACAACTCCTTGAAAGTGGAGTCACAGGTAGATAGGATAGTGAAGAAGGCTTTTGGTATGCTTTCCTTTATTGAGTACGGGAGTTGGGAGGTCATGTTGTGGCTGTATAGGACATTGGTTAGGCCACTACTGGAATATTGCGTGCAGTTCTGGTCTCCTTCCTACCGGAAAAATGTTAAGAAACTTAAAAGGGTCCAGAAAAGATTTACAAGAATATTGCCAAGCTTGGAGGATTTGAGCTATAAGGAGAGGCTGAACAGGCTGGGGCTGTTTTCCCTGGAGCATCGGAGGCTGAGGGGTGACCTTATAGAGGTTTACAAAATTATGAGGGGCGTGGATAGGGTAATTAGGCAAAGTCTTTTCCCTGGGATCAGGGAGTCCAGAACTAGAGGGCATAGGTTTAGGATGAGAGGGGAAAGATATAAAAGAAACCTACGGGGCAACTTTTTCACACAGACAGTGGTACGTGTATGGACTGAACTGCCAGAGGAAGTGGTGGAGGCTGGTACAATTGCAACATTTAAGAGGCATTTGGATGGGTATATGAATAGGAAGGGTTTGGAGGAATATGGGCCAGGTGCTGGCAGGTGGGACTAGATTGGGTTGGGATATTTGGTCAGCATGGACGAGTTGGACCGAAGGGTCTGTTTCCATGCTGTACATCTCTATGACTCTACTCCCTTTGCGTTAATATTCAGACATGAAGTGAGACGGCCTTTGAAATTAAGTAAAGTGATAGGACCTAAGTAGTAGATCTCACACTTGGATTAAGCATCTGAGGTGAAGAAGAAATTGGAAAATTTTGATTATTCTCTCTCAAGCATCAGACACTGAGCGACAATCTGATAGAAGTGTATAAAAATATGAGGGGCATGCTTCCATAACCATGACAGAGAACTGTAAAGTGATGTATGCTAGAAAGACTAGACGAAGAAGAATTCCTATAGTGTTGAAACAGATCCTTCAGCCTGGCAAATCCACACTGGCCCTCCAAAGGCATGGCCAATTCATCTAACTCGCACATCATTGTACTGTGGGAGGAAACTGGAGCAAACCCACACAGACACGGGGAGAATATGCAAACTCCACACAGATAGTCACCCAAGGCAGGAATCAAACCCAGGTCCCTGGTACTTGCCACCCCAATTGGATTTTGGAAGATACTGTAAACGGCGTTGAAATGATCAGCCAGACGGTAGGATACTTCATACAGCTTCCTTTATTACTTACATGCAAGGACCCTCAACAAGCAGGGTCACAGAACCCTTAGTATAGTGAAGTCTGCCTTTTAGCGGTTACAATCACACTTCTATACACAAATTAGCATTCTTCTTATTGGCCAAATACATCTCAATTTCAAGCTTTAGAAACCCTTAATAGGTCATCTGCCTTCAACTCTTACAAAATGCTAGCTTTCCTACTTGCTTAGCTCACATTTTTCAGTCCCAGTTTTGATTCCTTCCATAACTTTAGAGTTCAGTCTGACTCAGTCTTTGGAATTCCAGATCCTTATCCTCTGGTCTTACCAAATGTTGGACTATGGATTGGCCACAGCCTGGTGCAAAGGATCCTGATGCATCCTACCCGAACTAAGGCAATAATAATCAGGTAAACTACACTGCTGAGCAATTGATCTCCCCCAGTTTCTCAAGATACCCTTAAGCAATCCTATTGGGCCCAGAAGCCAATGTACTGCAGATAGATCATGAAGGTTGGAGCATGGGACTACATAAAAAGCAATATTGGAGCCCTTTTCCACTGCAGTCACTGGAATTCCGTGAACATTATTTTTAAGCCTTTATGGTCCTTCACATGTGGTATTGAGTACAATTACATAGAACGTAGAACAATACAGCGCAATACAGAGCAATCTCGATTTTCTGAATATTGGATTACCCAGCAAGATCGCAAGTGCTCGGCTAAACTATGTTATCCGGCATTCGATTATCCGGATTTCAATTAACTGAGCGAATACTGCTTGCCTATGTCCTTTGGATAATCGAGTTTCCTCTGTTTAGGTCCTTCAGCCCTCGATTTTGTGCCGACCTATGAACACGGTCTGAAGCCCATCTAACCTATACTATTCCGTTATCACTCATATATTTATCCAATGATGATCTAAATGACCATAAAGTTGGCGAGTCTACTACTGTTACAGACAGTGCATTCCATGCCCTTACCATGCCCTTAGATACAGGACAAATGTCAGAGGTAGGGTCTTTATCACCCTTCAATTTAAAGCTATGCCTTGTGTAAGGCATCACCATCCAAGGAAAAATGCTCTGATTGCTCACCCTACCTAATCCTCTGATCATCTTGTATGTCTCGATTAAGTCACCTCTTAACCTTCTCTCTTAGTCCCAAGTCTCTCAGCCTTTACTCATAAGACCTTCCCTCCATACCAGGAAACATCCTGGTAAATCTCCCCTGCACCATTTCCAATGCTTCCACGTCCTCTCTATAATGCGACGACCAGAACTGTATGCAATAATCCCCAAGTGTGGCCTCACCAGAGTTTTGTACAGCTGCAACATGGCCTCATTGCTCCGAAACTCAATCCCTCTACCAATAAAAGCTAATATACCGTATTCCTTCTTAACAACCCTGTCAACCTGTATGGCAACTTTCAGGAATCTATGCAATGCACATGCGATCTCTCTGCTCATCCACACTACCAGGAATCTTAGCATTAGCCTAGTACTCTTTATTCCTGTTGCTGCTTCCAAAGTGAATGACCTCACACTTTTCCGCATTAAACTCCATTTGCCACCTCTCAGTCCATCTGTGCAGCTTATCTGTGTCCATTCATAACCTGCAACATTTTTCGGCACTGTTCACAATTCCACCGACCTTAGTATCATCTGCAAATTTACTAACACATCCTTCTACGCCCTCATCCAGATCATTTATAAAGATGACAAACAGCATGCCCCCAAAACGGATCCTTGCGGTACACCGCCAGTAACTGAACTCCAGGCTGAATATTTTCCATCAACTATCACCCTCTGTCTTCTTTCAGCTAGCCAATTTTTGATCCAAACTGTGAAATCATCCTCAATCCTATGGTGTATTTTGTGCATTAGCCTACTGAGGGGAAGCTTACCAAACACTTTACAGAAATCCACATACACCACATCAGCCGCTTTACCCTATTTGGTCACTTTCTCGAACAACTCAGATAGGTTTGTGAGGCACGACCTATCCTTCAGAAAACCGTGTTTACCCTACCTAATTAAATTATTCCTTTCTAGATGATTAGAAATCCTATCTCTAATCATCCTTTCCAATACTTTACCCACACCCAAAGTGGGGGAATTGTCTCTACCCCCCTTCTTAAACAAAGCCCTTCTTGAACAAAGTGACAACATTTGCTGTCCTCCAGTCTTCTGGCACTATTCCTGTAGACAATGGTGACATAAAGATCAAAGCCAAAGGCTCGGCAATCTCCTCACTGGCTTCTCAGAGAATCTTATGATAAATCCCATCTGGCACAGGGGACTTACCCAATTTCATACTTCCCAGAATTGCTAACAACTCCTCCTTGTGAACCTCAATCCCGTTTAGTATAATAGTATGTATATCTGTATTCTCCTCAACAACATTGTCTTTTTCCTGTTTAGTGTGTGGCTTTATCCTGAAACGAGAGACAGGCTGGCAGCAATCAAGAGAATGCCCTGTATCCATATACCCAGTAATACCATTCTCTGCCCAAAGGGGATCAGCTGTAGTATACTGATCAGAAGTAGGTTCTGCCATACTGGAGATTAGAGTCAAGACTAGAATGGTCCTGGAAAAGTGCAGCAGGTTAGCCAGCATTCGAGGAGCAGGAAAATCAAAGTTGCAGCCAAAAGCCCTTCATCAGGAATGTAGTATATACTGGTTATAGGTGCTACTATCCAAGAACTGTCCTTTTCCAATGGTATTGGAATAACAGTATGGGGCTCTCATTTGGAACATCATCTGAAACTGTGGCAGCCTCTTAGTCATGTTGTAATGGGGCTGATATCAACCTGGAACCAGTTGCACATGTGGTCACCCTTGGACAACCACCCTTGTCACCGTGTGTCATTATCAATGTAGAAAACAGGTTGTATTTCACTCTCATTTAATTTTTGTTTTACTCTCAGTTTGTTTTGCGGAATAATTTGACAAATACTCAATCTCCTGGCTGGTATATGTCGCAGCTTTCCTTAGTGGCTTCCCTTGAGCTTTCAGCTACCTGTGAATGGAATGATTTAAGAGACTTAGTTGAGTCATACATTAGTTCAATAGGATGTCATCCACACTGAGGATGTCCATTTGTTTATGCACAAAGGGGCCCCATTCTTGGGATTGCAAAGCAGGCTTGACACTAGGAGTTTTCACTACATTAAGTCTTTGACATACCATATATCTAGCACTTTTTAAAAAAATTATTGTCACTAAGTCTGGACACTTATCAGGATTGTTGTATAATACTATTCATTCCCCCCATTTGCCTGTATGTAAAGTGGTGACAGATGCAGGCAAGCCAGGGTTACAAGGCAGAAGGTGCTACCACGTGGACATTTTGGAAGACCCATAAGTGATCTGGCCATTGGAGATATCCTGCAACATGCCAGGCACATAGTTCTGCGGTGCTGGATTATGATTTAAAGGTAATAATGTCCACAAGGGAAGGGGGGGATCTTGTAGGGGCAGCTGGGGCAACGCATCATCCTGGATCATTCTGCAGCTGCTTCCTTGGCCTCAAGGTCAGCATGAGAGTTTCCTAAGGATGCATCATTTGAGGGATTAACAGGAGCCATCCTTTTTCTGGGAGTGACACTCCTATGCCTGCTGCTGCAACTGATGCAAAAGGGGAAAGAAATTGCAGACACTACAATCTCCTGCGATTTGTTCGGACACTCTCAGGACCAAAGGCCATGTTGACCGCAATTATTACAAGGTCCCCATTTGGCCTTTCCCCTACCCTGGCCACATCCTCTGTCTGCATTGGTCCAAGGGTGTCTATGAGGTGGTCTAGCTTCATCTGCAACAAGGATCTGATCAGGTCTTTCCTTATTTTTTTTGACTACTGGAGTTGTAACTGGTGCTGGGAATGCTGCAGGATTCTTGAGATTCGTTCAAGCTTTTAGTTTCCCACCCTTCACAGATGGTACAGAAGATTTATTTCATACATAGTTGCAACCTGTTTGCAACAGCACTAACAGAGCGGGCATCCCAGCATCAACCTCAATATTCGAATATAATTCAAAGGCCACACAAAGTTGCTCAGCATAATCCCCACATACTTAACAGTTTTCATAGCTTTTAGAACATTTCACCAGAATTTTGTTCAAACAAAATTGCATTTCCTAAATTCCAGTTTTACTATTACTTGGATACTTTCACACCAAAGTATATTTACAATGAGAAAATCATATTATCCAGAATTAAAGATTAACTTAGGTGGTAAAACATATTTGGAAGTTCACGCTGGCCAGAAAATGAAATTCCAAATGTGATAAATTCCAGTTCTACAAGGTAAATTTTTATTGATTGCCAAAATGCAAACTAAACTCAAAGCATTCTTGGATCTCAATTTCCAAGGAATGAAAATACAAATATTACACATGACACCATTTAACCACCAACAAACAAAGGTGCATTCAATACAGACTCCAAAGAGAGGAAGGAGCACAGAATTTCACGCAGTATTCCAAAAGCGGCCTAACCAATGTCCTGTACAGCTGTAATATGACCTCCCAACTCCTATACTCAATACTCCGACCAATAAAGAAAAACATACCAAATGCCTTCTTTGACATACATATATGCCAAAGGTGTTCCCTTCTGATTCTGTTGACAGCTGCCTCACATGCACATACATTTTCACCATCATGCAATCATTTAAACTGGACATTACAATTTAAGTTGCCCAATTTTGAGACAAAGTTTATTGTCAGCTGGGGTCCCTGATTGTCATCTCTTTCGTTGTAGTTAAACACCACACAACACTAGGTTACAGTCCAATAGGTTTATTTGGAAGCACTAGCTTTCAGAGGACTGCTCCTCAATCAGGTGTGGTGTGATTTTTAACTTTGTCCACCCTAGTCCAACACTGGCTCCTCAACATCATCTTTTCTCATAGGCAGGCTCGAAGCCCCTTTCTGTATTTTCTTAATTCCCGTGGGAGGGTTCAAAGCCCCTTTTCCTATTTTTAAAATTCCTGTGGGTGGGCTCAAAGCCTCTTTCTCTATTCTCTGAATCTTCAAGCTCTCTGGAACAATATTCATCACACATACATACAATCCTGTACTATCGTCATTTCTGATCAGCTTACCTCATACACTGACACAGAGAAACAAACCAAAGGGATAAAGTCCCTACCTTTTATTATGTTGCAGCTGGATCATTACTCGTGCCTCAAGCTAGAGGGTTAGAGAATCTTGTTTTCTTGCTTGGCTGGAACCACATGCACGTGGCGCTAGTTTTACTACATGCTTAACTGTACATTTTTTGTCCCCATTTTGACTCCTTCCACAACCGCACAATTATGTTAAGCATAAATTATCAGGAAGACCTAGATGCATTGATTGAAAAAAATCCTTTGTTATAGACATTTTCAATCACCCACCTGCCTGGGTTCCCACAATTGCCCTTGGGCCAACATTTTTGCAATGGTTTTATTCAAGCATAACCCAGAGCCATTTTCCAACAGATGGTAATGTGAGAAAACTCAACAATAAAGTACACATAGTTTTAATATTTTTATGTTATCATAAGATCAATTTACACACACCAACCAAAAATTTGTACTTCTTTGTTTCTCTCAATATTAGTTATTTTATGTATTCAACAGTTTCATTTTCCCTCGCATTTCCCTTAATTTTCCCTTCACCTTGAATGAACAATATTCATAAAATGAGCAATTAAGTTGGAAAATTGCGACAGAGCAAAATGCTCATTTTTTGTACATACTCATTTTCTGTTGTGTAATGACATCAAGCAGGCATACTGGTTTACTGTATGTTTATCAGAGTCAGTTGATTAGCATGATTGATTACCATTAGAAAATCATTGTAGAATTGTGAACAAAAAAAATTGCTCAATGAATGCAGACAGAATATTTCCTTTTATAGAGAAAAGCATAATTCAGGGATGAGAAATGTATGCCTTTTGACAAAAATTCTACCTTGATTCTTCACTTCAAAATAATTTTATGAGGAAACAACATGTTGTGCCATTGATTCTGGCAGAGAAAGAAGTATGTGCAGTATACACGCACTGGCAGCCTATTGATGTGTTGATGTGTGGCCTTGTCAGGCAAGGTAAAAATTAAATTGCAATGTTAAAACTTATGTCCATGCTATATTATACGAAGGGATTTTTAAAATGAAGAGAGATCTTTTATTTTTGTTGTGGCCTCAGTGATGACCGTTTCTCCATGTTTAAACACTGAAGATTCCAGAATAAAGGGTTTATTGTGAAGCAAAATACAGGTGTATTACCTAAGTTTAAACAGTTCCTGGTTCTCTTTTGTGTATTCACCTCAGGTGTCATAACCTGCAAGGTTATGGGACCAAATGCTGAGAAGTGGAATCAAGCTGCATGGTTCATTTACAGATGGCAGAGTTATGATAAACCAGGTGACCTTGTTCTGTACTATCATTCTATAATTCAATTGTAAATGACTGGTGCAATATTAATATAAACATTTCTCAATTATCTCAGAAAACGTTTTAGAAGTATTTGTCCAACTGTGCAAACATGAAAGGACAGCTTGTCCTGCTGATGTATTTGCCACTAGTTGTAAATACAATTAATACATATGTATCATGAGCTTCCATGTGAGATGCAATGGTCCACAGCATGCTAATGTCACAGACCACAGATTCCTTGTGCAATTGCAAGAATAAATGTACCCCAAAGTATAATGCACAACATCCACAAGCATGGCTGCTGATTAGAAAGAAATCAAGCAGCTGACAATTGACTTCCAGAGAACACAACTCGCTTGTAGAAGAACATGTGTGCAGTTTTAATTTCCTCTTATTCTGTCAATTTTTGCCATGAATATACATCAAATGTGCCTGGGACAAACGAACTCTCTTCCCAATATTCCCAATCGGAAACAGTGGAGAAAGCGCTTTCTGAACTGTAGTTCACCTTGTCACCTTTCTGTTTTGGACCAGTATCTTTTATTTTGAAGCTCTGCAGACTGGCAAGGCCTGCATTTATTGCCCATCCCGAGTTGTCTTGAGCATTAGAGCCATAAATAAAACATGAAGTGGACGATGTGTAAACATGAACAGGGAATACTTTATCGTAGATCCCTCAGCGCTACATTTGGTTTTTAAGCTTCCTCCCTGAGCTCCTGCCTCCACGTCACTTCATCTGCTCTCTTAAAGGGGCAGTGCATACCCAACTACATACATGACACTCCATCTTTTATTTCATACTCCCCTTGACATCCAACAATTATAACTATTATTCAGACATTGTAGGTAACATACATACATCATCAGGAGTACTTACAAAAAAAAGGAAAAAATCCTTCTGTAGTCTATATTAATATGATGTAAATTCACAAAAGATAGTTTCTCTTGAGGATGGTGTAACTATGCTGTGGCTTTAAGGGGAGGTTTTATTCTGTTTTTCCTTTGAAAGAGGTTGTAAGACAGAGGCACTAAGCAGTCTGCCAAGACCACTTGAGTAAAAAGCTTGGGAGGCCTTGGCTTTTTGTTTAACAGCCTGAATAAGTGTGGCCTAATCTCACAAATTAGGATTTCTGGATTTTGGTTTTCAACAGTATCAGAACTTATTGGGGTCTCAACAGAATTGGGCGATTTAGTAAATGTCTCCTGGCTGCCACTGTCTGTGAATGTTCTCTCAATGTTGTTATGAAGTTTTTTCTTTTATTTGTATTTTAACTAGAGTGGGTATTAAATACATCGCATTTTTGTTTTGACCAGTCACATTGTATCTGGATCACGGCACTTCATTTTGCCTTTAAAATAAGAAAAAGTTAGGCTCCAGGCTACCCTCTTGAAATATTTTGAAGATGTCTGGTCTGGTTCATAACTATGGCCATTCTGGAAAGACTGCCTCTTTGTTTTAGGAATCTTTTCTAGTGTAGTTTTCAGGAAATTCCTGTTGTTTCACTAATACATTCCTCTTTGATTGGCTGCTGTTGTCTCCTTCCTGGGTATGGGGTCAGTCTGCACAGCAACATTTCTGTTTGTGCCATCACTGCTAGGATCCATTTCTCCCCAGACATATAGTTCTAGGCCAGTACATTCTCTCCTTTATGGAATACCCTCAACTTTGAAGTCCCTGCCCTTGATTTTGTTCTACCACCACTCTAGTCTCTTTCGGCTGCAGTTAATCAAATATGATTTTTAGCTGGCAGTTGAACATTAAGGATGCCAACAAGCACTGTGTCATTGTGTATGGTATGCTTATGTATATGCTGAGAAATTTGTTGAGGAGGCATCCTAGTGGGCATTCCTGTTGTGAAGCCTTTAAGGTTAATACAAGCCTCTGTGCCCGTCCATTAGTTGCAGTGTGATATAGAGCCATTGTTGAATCAGTGACCTTCCAAGTACTCTTACACCACAAACTGTGAGCCCATGTCATTTGTGAGTTGTTCAGGAGTCCCAAATTTGTCAAAAATTTCATCCAGTTGGTCTATCAGTGCCTTTGCAGATGCCGACTTCGTGATTAAGGTCTCGGGCCTCTTGAAGTGGGCGTCCACGAACAACAATGCCATCTATCCCTCTACCAGTCCCGTGAAATCTACATGAATCTGTTGCCAGGTTGAATGAGGCCATTCACCATATGTGGAGGGACTACAACAGTGGCACCTTCCTTACTAATGTGTAAGATTGGCATGGTCCTGCTTTCTCCTCAATCTGGGACAAAATCTGATCCATTCCACCTTTGGCCACTAAAAGTAGTTCTTGGGTATTCCTTTCATTCGCCCCATGTTGGGATGCCCTTGGTGCACTTATTGCAGCAACTTTCCTCTTAACAGAAGGAAGCAATAACAACTCTCATTCCCCACACAAACACCCATCTGATACATATAACTCCCACCTTCCAAACAAGTCAGGGTATAATTTTGGGATGTTTCTATGACATGTCTTTCCTCTCAGGACTGAATCCATCACTTGGGATGGCATGGTGTCTCTGTGGTTGGCACTGCTGCCTCACAGTGCTGGGGATCCTAGGATCAGTTCAAACCTCAAGTGACTGTGCAACTTGCACATTCTCTCTGTGTCTGCGTGGTTTTCTTCCCTGTGCTCTGGTTTCCTCCCACAGTCCAACAGTGTGCAGGCTAGGTGCATTCATCACAGGAAAGTACAGGGTTAGAGGGATAGGGTAGGGAGAGAGCCTGGTGGGATTTCTGCAAAGTGTCTGTGTGGTCTCAATAGGTCAAACTGAGAGATTCTACGAACTTAAAAATGTCAAGACCACACCTAACTTGCTAAGACTGACACCTTGTCGTTCCGGGAAAAGTGCATAATTTACAGGTTGAAATTGGGAACTTCCTTATTTCCATGTAGTGGTAATTTTAATAAAGCAACCATTATTGCCATGCTTCTCCGACTATTGGTATATGATTTCATGTGAGTGACAGAGCCAGTGCCCATCTCTGCAGGTGTTTTGCCTATGCATGGGCCAAAAATGAAGGTACGCATCCAAAGCCATGTCAGCAACACAACATGCCTGCCATAGAGGAATTCTTAACACCAAACACAGTGCTCCATCCTTCCTTTTTGGCTTGGACATACTTCTCCTCCATCTTTGTTAGTGACCTTGATTTAAACACAATGGGCCCTTCCTCTCTGTTCTTCAAGATACATGATAATACACCCCATAAGGTGAGACATTGAAAACTGCAGTGGTAACTTCTGGTCAAAATGAATCAACAATTCTGACCTTTTCAAGCTTCCTTCACCTCCTAGTAATGCTCCTCATATTCCTGGGTCTATTTCTATGGATGTCCTCTTCCCAGCAACAGATGCAGGTGTTTTAGCACAGTTGCTAATCAAATAAGAACTTGCCATAGAACTTTAAAAATCACAAGAACAATCTCATTTGAGACACATTCTCTGATCTAGGGGCTGACATGATAGCCTTTATGGCCCAGGTACTCTATGGAGTCTTTAAAAATCACGTGTTTCTCCCTTTTTACTTGTAGGCCATGCTTCTGCAATTGTTTTTTTGGTTTCTTCTAGGTTTTGCAAATACTTCCCTTCAGATGATCTGGAAATTTCTGATCTTCAGAGGATCCAGTTGTGAATAGTGGTGAGTGATTATTCAACTCACTGGAGGAAGAAGCTTCATAAATGTCCCCATCCTCAGTGATGAAAGAGCCCAGCACATCAGTTCATTCACAGCAGTCTTCTGCCAGAAGTACCGAGTGAATGATCCATCTTAACCTCCTCCAGTGGTCCTTGGCATATAGGTACAAGTCTTTAACTCCATATCAAGAAACAATTGGAAGCAGTGGATCCTGGAAGGGCTTATGGGCCTTAATAAATGTTCCAAGAATGGTAATTAAGACTTGTGCTCGAGAATTTGCCACTCCCCTAGCCAAGCTCATCCAGTATAGCTACAACATTGGGATCTACCCAATAATGTGGAAAATTGCGCAGGCATATCCTGTATGTAAAAAAACAGGACAAATTCAACCTGACCAATCAACCTATTCTCAATCATCAGTTGTCATCAACAATGCTTTCAAGCAGCACCTGCTCACCAATGACCTGCTCAGTGGCATCCAGTTTGGGTTGCGCCAGGGCCATTTAGCTCCTGATCTTATAACAACCTTGGTTCGAACATGGGTAAAACAGCTGAATTCCAGAAGTGAGGTGAGAGTGACAATACTTGACATCAAGGCTGCATTTGACCGAGTGTGGCCTCAAGTAGCCCAAGCAAAACTGGAATCCATAGGTATCTGGGGCAAAGTCTCCACTGATTGGAGTCTTACTTTGCACGTGGTTGATTGATAGATTTATTGTCATGTACAATGAAAAGCTTTGTTTATGAGCAGTACAAGCAGATTATAGTAAGCAAGGATATACAAATCAAAAAGACTTAGATAGAGGCGTACATGTTTACATTGCAGAGGGCATTCACGAGGCAAGAGCAAAGTCAGCATTATTTGAGGCTAGACAGTCTATTCATCAATCTAATAGTGGCCAGGAAGAAGCTGTACCTGAATCTGATGTGTGTGTGTGTGTGTGTGTGTTTTCAGCCTTCTGTATCTTCTGCCTGACAGACGAGGTTCTCAGAGATCATTACTGGAATGCGATGGGACCTTGATGATGTTAGCAGCCTTTCCAAGGTAGCAAGCCATGTAAATGGAGTCTAAGGATGGAAAGTTGGCTTCTGTGATGGTCTGGGCTGTGTACACTATCTTGTGTAGTTTGTTATGGTCCTGGGCAGAGTAGTTGCCATACTAGGCCGTTATGCAACCGGACAGTATGCTTTCAATGGTGTATCTGTGGAAATTCGTCAGGGTCTTTATAGGTATGCCAAATTTCCTGAGGTGCATGAGGAAGAAGAAGCGTTTTTGTGCCTTTTTGATCCTCGCAAATACGTGGAAAGTCCAGGACAGGTTGTTGGTTATCATCACGCTGAGGAACTTGACATTCTCCATCCTGTCAACCTCAGTTATGTTGATGGGGTGTGTTCTCCTCCTTTCTTTCTCAAGTCAATGATTGGTTCTTTAGTTTTGCTGCTGTTGAGAGAAAGAGGTTGTTCTCATTGCACTATGTAACCAAGCCCTCTATCTCCCTTCTGTATTTGGACTCGTTGTTCAATATCCGTCCAACTGTGTTGGTGTCATCAGCAAACTTGTATGCCATTCATTTGGAATTTGGTAACATAGTTGTGGATGTACAAGGAGTACAATAGGGGGCTGAGGACACATCCTTGAGGGTCTGCAGTGTTGAATGTTATTGTGGAGCAGGTGGAGTATTCTTATCTTCACTGATTGCGGTCTGTGGGTCAGAAAGTTTAGACAGTGACTGTTGGAGGTCATCCTCTCAACTCTAGGAACATTTCTGCAGGAATTATTCAGGGTAGTGTCCTAGGTCCAACATAAGTGCTTCATGCAACATGCTTCATAAATGACCTTCCCTCAATTATAAGGTCAGAAGTGGTGATGTTTGCTGGTGGTTGTGTAATGTTCAGCACCATTTGTGAATTCTGATACTGAAGCCATCCATGTTCAGATGCAACAAGATCTGAACAACACCTAGGATTGGACTAACAAGGGGCAAGTAACAATCGCACCACATAAATACCAGGGTGTGACCATCACCATAAGAGATAATCTAACAATTGCCCCTTTACATTCAATGGTATTGCTATCACTGAATCTCTCACTGTCAATTCACCTCCTTCCTCCTGTCCATCTACAAGACACAAGGTGCAGCTCCAACAATAGACAAGAAACATGACACTATCCAGGACAATGTAGCCCACTTGACTGGCACCACAACAACAACATTGACTCCCTCCACCACCGACACTCAGTAGTACCAGTTTGTACTATCCACAAGATACAATGCAGAAATTCACTAAAGATCCTCAGACAACATTTACCAAGACACTTCCATCAGAAGAACAAGAGCAGCAGGTCCAGGGGAACTCCACCACCTCTCCAAGTTGCCCTGACTTGGAAATATATTGCCATTACTCCACTGGTGGTGGATCAAAATCCTGAAATTCCCTCCCTAAAGGCATTGTGGGTGAATCCACAACAGGTAGACTGCAGCAATTCAACTCACCATCACCTTCTCAAGGGCAACTGGATACGGGCAATAAATGATGGCCATCCCACAAATAAATACAAAAAACAAAGTACCATCAAGGTAACATTAGACACCTGCCAAAAGGAAATCATTTGTAGCAGAACAGTCCACTGTGTGTCCTATCATCAGCGGTGACTGGGACTCCTTCACAGTACCCATCTGCAAATAGACCTAATAGACCTGACAAAACATTTTTAAGAATTTCTTTCCTCCAGCTAGTCCCCTCAATGACAGAATTGGTTTGACTGTGACCTTCAAGTTATCACAAAGCTTCAATGTTTTAAAGACTGGAATCACTGGAGGCGCACATTCCCTATTGGTAACTGGTTCCAACATTTCCAGGTTCACAACTGGTCTTTCCAGTTCTGCCTCCACTTTAGGCTGGATGGCGTATGGTACTGGACCTGCATGCCCTCCTGCTTCAACCGAAGTTTAAGCTCTACTCCTTTCATTACCTCCAGGGCTCCTTGAGGACATCTTTATACCTAAAAATCTTTATACCTGCTTTTGAGCCCGCCAACCTATTAATTATTAATGCCCTATTTAACTTTAATGTCTAAAACCAGCATTGAATGAATAATGCATGGTAGCTGTTTTTCACTACATACAAAGGAAATTCGGCACACTTGGGCATTGCCTTTAACTTTTCCTTTTATAATGATTTGGGAATCAGAAACACCACTGCATTTATATCCATTTCCATCAGAACTCTGAAATGATCAACTTCCCCTCATACTGACAGGATGTTTAACTGAAAATCTGCTGACTCTGGGCCTTCAGCTTCTCCTGCAGTTTGTACTATCCACAAGATGCACTGCAGAAATTCACTGAAGATTCTCAGATAACATTTTCCAAACCACTTCCCTCAAAAGAACAAAGGCAGCAGATGCAGGGGAACACCACCACCTTAAAAGTTCCTCTCCAAACCATCCACCATCCTAACTTGGAAATATATTGCTAGGTCAAAATCCTGGAATTCCCTCTCAACTGGCACTGTGGGTCAACCCACAAGAGGTGAACTGCAGCAGTTCGAGAATGCAGCTTACCACCATCATTTCAAGGTCAATTGATATGGGCAATAAAACATATTCATCCCATAAATGAAGAAATAAAGATAAAGTACTTTATGTCTTGTGCTCTGAATTATCTTCTTTAAACACCCCGTCTCTCATTTGAATTGTACTCAACAATTTCAGGCAATATAACCTGAAATATGTTACTGGCAGCACTGGGCTTCTTGACTCCACGTGGCGACTTCTGCTACATTGGTGGCATTCTATGGTTGGTACCACACTCTGCTGAGTTTCCTCTACTTTCTGCACCCATGGATCATCACTGAATTTTTGCTTCGCTGATGGTCAACTCCATCTAGGCAGAAATTTTGAAATTTGCCTTAAAATCAAGGTCAGTCCTTGTTAGTAGCTTCCATCGGATGGCTTTGTGTCAGAAGCCATATACCACATGGTCTCACACATCATTTTGGAGGAATCCTCCACATTCACAATATTTCACTGACCTCATTCAGGTGGCCATAAATTGGGCGATGGACTCTCATTTGTGCTGCACCCATTTATAAAAATGAAAACTTTCTATGGTCATGAGTGGTGCAAAATAACTCCCCAAATGTTTGTATAGTTCTTGGTGCGTTTTTGCAGTTTTCTCTGGTTGCACCAGACTCCTTAGAACTGAGAATGCTTTGCACCCAATGGTACTCAAGAAAGCTGGTATGTTATGCCTTAAGCTATTTTGTTAGCTTTTAAGCATATTCGGTGTACACAATCCTGCCTTCTGTCTCTTCATCAAATAGTCCCATCACTCAAATTGGCCCAGCGTTTTATTTTCCTGCTGTGGGAATTTTTCTGGCCACTCAAATCTAACAGCCGCTCACAGTCCAAGTCCCGTAATGCCAGCCGCTCCATCACCAACTGTTAGCATTTGCATTCACTACAAATCATAAAAAAAAGCTTTAAATACATGATTCCTTATCAAAAATAAATTTCTGACATTTGTTTCTGGCTTCTCTCACCCCTGATGACTGAAGGCCATCAGTGAACATTATAACAGGCACTCCATAGGAATTCAGAAGAAACTTCATAATCTGAAATGTGATAACAATGTAAAGCATTATCACAGAGAGCATTGAAGTGAATAGTATTGATGCCTTCGAGGGAAGCTCAATAACTATTTGAGAGAAGGGAGATGGTTACCATGATAAATTTAGATAAGAAGAGATTTGGGGAGACTCAACTAGAATATTAGCCATGGACCAGATAGTCTTTTTTTTTCTATGCTATTTAATCTATATAATCTGATTTACCCTGATCATTTCACTGTAAAAACTGTACACTTTGTCATATTTGAGCTTCTTAAGCCAATCTTATCATTTATTTTATTCTCTGGAATGTTTTAATTCAATATTAATGTATATGTGTTTTTATCTTTTTGGTTCACTCTGTTTTGAGAAAACTTCAGTGTGATGGCTATCATCATGTTTCATGACATCACAGTTCCTGATATTTGTTGCGTACAGTCATCACACCAGGAGAAAGTGAGGACTGCAGATGCTGAGAATCAGAGTTGAAGAGTGTGGTGCTGGAAAAGCACAGCCAGTCAGGTAGCATCCAAGGAGCAGGAGAATCAATGTTTCGGTCATAAGGCCTTCATCAGGAATGGTGGTCACCACACCACCAGGAGGATGTAGATGATTTGGAGAGAGTATAGAAAAGGTTCACCAGGATGCTTTCTGAGATGGGAGTTTTTAGCTATGAAGAAAGGTTGGATAGACTGGATTTGTTTTCACTGAAATGCAGGAAGTTGAAGGATGACATGATAGAAGTTTATAAGATTATGAATAACTTGGATAGAGTGGAAAGTATGAGGGTTTTTCCCAGCACAAAGGATTCAATTACTAGGGGACACAGCTTTTGGGGGGTGGGGGGGGGGTAGCAGAGGCATGTTTAAGATATGTGCAAGATAAGTTTTTCACACAAAGGGTAGTGAGTGCCTGGAACGTGCTGCCAAAGGAAGTGGTGGAAGCAGACACAATAACCATATTCAAGAAACGCCTGGACGAATACACGAATAGGAAGGGAATAGAGGGATACGGATCCTGTAAGTGAAGACAGTTTTAGAAGAGAAAAACACAATATGTCAGCACAGACTTGCAGGGCCAACGGCCTGTTCTTGTATTATATTGTTCTTTATATATGAAAATCATATTTACATGGCACTAAATACTGCTGGGAAAGGTGAATCTGAAAGACATCAATCTATCTTGGCAGATTTAATTGAGGTCAATGGAAATCAAAAATGTTATATCCTGTGTAATTTTATTTTCAGTAAAACATTAATTTAAATAAACAAACAGAAAATGCTAGAGAAACTCAGCCGGTCTGGTGACACCTATGGAGAGAGAAATACAGTTAATTGTTCTGACTTCTTCAGAAACTTTTATTTAAATGTTTTAAATATGTTGATGTAATCTGGTTTAATCAATAGTAATTGATTATTATTGTGATTATATATGAGGTTGGGTATATTTCTCTCAGATTTCACAATCTGTATGCATGAATGATGACCTCCTGAATCAGCATGTTTAGATTCCTAGCAGTTATAGATTTCAGTGTTTTCTAAACTATAGGATGCCTGATAAAAGTATGCGAACTGGATTACTGTATGTTTCTGAGACCCAAAAAGTTGAACATTAATATTAAAAGATAAAAGTCCATTAATTTCAAATTATAGATTAGAATTCAAATCAATCTTTATTGCCACACTGAGTATAGCAAAAAGCTTATATGCAGTCATTTACAGCACCAACGTAGGTACAAAGATAGCTATTTACATCTTCTTTAGTTACAAAATCTCAGAGACTCAAGAAATAAAATGTCCAGCATTGCAGAGATACAAGTTCAGAACTTCCAGTCTGTGCTTGGCCCTGGCTCCCGACTGCACCAGACTTCATTTTGAGAACCATGAGGCTAGGAGACAACTTTAGACTGCCATGCCGGGCTGAGGACACTTCGCTGGGCTGAGGCTGCTATGCCAGGAGGCTGCTACAGTAAGGTTGGGGAGGCTGCTATGCCAGGCTGGTCGGTTACCATGCCATGCCAGGAGGCCATTGTACCAGGCCAGAAGGTCACGAGGCCATGAGTCATCACTGGAGACCAAGAGTCATAGCCCAGAATCGTTGCTCTCTGGAGGCCAGGAATTGTTGCCAGAGGCCGGGAATCGTCAAAAGCCATGAGTGAAGAAGAAAAAAGTACTAAGAGTGTAAAAGGAAAAAGAAAAAAAGAATAGGCAGAGCAGATGAGTTCCATCTGGAGCTTCCGAATCCACCTCCAGCTTGGATCCTCTTAGAGTATTCTTGGATTGTTGCACTAATGATCAGGGGACAGAAATTGAACTATCTCAACAGTTGAGCAGTGTACTCAATGCAAGTCTGTAAATTCCAATACATTTATGCAATACTGACAAGCAGTGACTGGTGAGCACCAAAGTGTTTAGTGTTCATAATATATATATTAATAATGTAGATGAGAAAACTAAATGTAATATCCCTAAATTTGCAGATGACACAATAGAGCTTGAACTGTGAGAAGGACGTAGAGATGTTTTAATTTTGAACATAGTGAGTGGGCATTGCATGACAGATGATATATAATGTAGATAAATCTGAACTTATACACTTAGATAGTAAAATAGGAAACATACAATCATAGACATAGAAACATAAAAGCTAAGAGCAGGAAGAGGCCATTCTGACCTTCGAACCTGCTTCGCTATACATAGTTGATCGTCCAACTCAGTAATCTAACCCTGCTTTCGCCCATAACCTTTGTTCCTATTCACCAAAAGTGCTTCATCTAGCCGCCTCTTGAATACATTCAATATTTTGGCATCAACTACTTCCTGTGGTAATGAATTCCACAGGCTCACCATTCTTTGGGTGAAGAAATGTCTCCTTATCTCTGTTTTAAATGGTCCACTCTGAATCCTCAGACTGTGACCCCTGGTTCTGGACACACCCACCATCGGGAACATCCTCCCTGCATCTGCCCTGTCTAGTCCTGTTAGAATTTTTTAAGTCTCTGTGAGATTCCCCCTTCATCCGTCTGAACTCCAGCAAAAACAATCCTAACCTAATCGATCCCTCCTCATACATCAGCCGCACCATCCTCGGAATCAGCCTGGTAAACTCTGTCGAGAACAAGAGAACCCTTCCTCAGAAAAGAAGACCAAAACTGCACACAGTGTTCTAGATGTGGCCTCACCAAAGCCTTGTATAACTACAGCAACACACCCCTGTTCTTCTACATGAAACCTTTTGCAATGAAGGGTGCATACCATTTGCCTTCTTTACTGCATGCTGCACCATCATACTTATCTTCAACCTTATCTGAATGGTGATATATTGGGAAAGAAGAGGTGCAACAAGACCTGGGCGACCTGCCATTCGCTGAATGTAATCATGTAGGCAATGAAGAAGTCAAGTAGTATGTTGGCCTTCACAGCAAGACAATTTGCATACAGGAACAGGAATGTCTTGCTGTAATTGTACAGGGCCTTGATGAGACCACACTTACTGGAGTATTGTGTGTGATTTTGGTCTCCTTACCTGAACTACGGAGAGAGTGGAGTGAAGGTTTACCACATTGCTTACTGGGA
This sequence comes from Hemiscyllium ocellatum, assembly GCF_020745735.1. NCBI lineage: Eukaryota > Metazoa > Chordata > Chondrichthyes > Orectolobiformes > Hemiscylliidae > Hemiscyllium > Hemiscyllium ocellatum. The sequence goes on from NC_083426.1 coordinate 58,705,305, forward strand.
TGGCAGGATTGACATTTGAAAAGCGCCTGGATGTGTTAGTGCTATATGCATTGGAATTTAGAAGAGTAAGCAAAGATCTGATAGAAAACTCTAAAATTATCAGGGGGTCCAGAACCAGTTAACGAGGCAAACTAATATGAGTGGTGAGCCAGTGGAAATCTGTGCCAGTGGAAAACAGCTGAGGCCAAAACTTTGAATTCTTTCAAGGAATTGGCAATGGTTATTAGAGATAAAATGATCAAAGGGAGAAAGCAGAAACAAGAAACAGACTTAGCGGATCAGCTACGATCATACTGAATGGCTGAGTACTCTCAGAGCCAAAAACCCTATTCCTGCTATCTTCTGTTTCTTTCAATATGCAATTACTTTGTGTTCTTGCATAATCTTTTCAAGGTAACCCCATTTTAATACTCATGCACTAATTAGGCCCTCGCCTCAAGATGTTCTTCCCCCATTTATATTAAAATCAATCCCTTCCACTGTAATTAGTTCTTTCCATGTGCTGCAATCCACTCATCTTACCCCACCTAGTTTTCAGTACCTGTGGAGCACATTTTCCAGGGTAAGAAGCCTGTAAAACAAACAGATAGGAGCAAAAGCACATTTCCCAGCTTAGCTTATTGATTCCTAGTTTCATCCACTCCCTATTCATTTGTCAGTCACTTTCACTTAACAGCCTCTAGCTGGGCCATGTTGATGCATCAACATCCCAGGCATGCTCAGCACTCAGTGCTGAAAATATTTCTAAATTTAAGGAAAAGCATTAATCCAGTGAGTCAGGGATTGTGTCGCTTGAACCTCTGGACTTAGATTAGATTACTTACAGTGTGGAAACAGGCCCTTCGGCCCAACAAGTCCACACCGACCCGTCGAAGCGCAACCCACCCATACCCCTATATTTACCCCTTACCTAACACTACGGGCAATTTAGCATGGCCAATTCACCTGACCCACACATCTTTGGATTGTGGGAGGAAACCGGAGCACCTGGAGGAAACCCACGCAGACACGGGGAGAACGTGCAAACTCCACACAGTCAGTCGCCTGAATCGGGAATTGAACCCGGGTCTCCGGTGCTGTGAGACAGCAGTGCTAACCACTGTGCCACTGTGCCGCCACTTAGTAGCCTCTTCTCCATAGCTGTAATTTCTGCTTTGGAAGATGGGGAACTCACAACCTAAAAAGTAAACTCTCTAACCCCTCAACCAAAACTAATTCCAAATAAGTAATGTTTCCAATTTTTAGCTCCAATTGGCAAATACAATGTATTTGAAATGATATAGTGATGGGAAATAACAAGTTGTTTGGTAATGCAGAATGTAAATCCAAGCCACTGTTACTTTAGAAATAACATCTTGACCTCATCTGTATTTTTCAGGTACTTTTCAATTGTGGGGGCATACCATTCAGGTGGATTGGGCAGACCCTGAAAAAGAAGTGGATGAGGAAACTATGCAAAAGGTTAAGGTACTCTATGTCCGAAACCTGATGATATCCACAACAGAAGAGACTATCAAAATGGAATTCAACAAAATTAAGCCTGGAGCAGTTGAACGAGTAAAAAAGCTCAGAGACTATGCATTTGTGCATTTTTTTGACAGAGATGATGCAGTTACAGCTATGAATATTATGAATGGAAAGTGTATAGATGGTGCTAGCATTGAAGTCACCCTTGCAAAGCCAGTTAATAAAGATGGCTCTTGGAAGTACACTCAAGGTAGTCAAGTCAATATTAATTGTGAAAATCAATGACTAACATTTACCAACAAGGAAGATGGGATAGCAAAAACCCCAGGAAGGTCACCAAGCTTACCGGCACGTCTGAATGGTCACCATAGCCCATGCTCACCTGAACTGGAGAGATGCACATATCCTTTATTCCCTGGAATAAAGCTTACACCTTTGAGTATTTATTCATTGAAGCCTAGCCATTTTCAGTCCTCAGTTACACACTTGGAATATTATTGCAACAAAAATAATTGGGCGCCACCAGAGTACTACCTATACTCAACAACAAGTCAGGATGGGAAACAACTGCTTGTTTATAAAGTGGTTATTCCCTCCCTTGCGAACAGTTCACAAGGTACACTGAGCCATTTCATGCCTGATAAGCTCTGCACAATGCTGGAAGATGCTAAGGAACTAGCTGCACAATATGCACTAACACATTTAGGTTAGTATTTCTGTCTTTCTCTCTTAACTTTATGTGCAAAGAACAGATGAAGTCTGCACCACATTGCAACAATGTATATATTTTGAAAATTAAGTCCTGTTTCAGCTGTAATTTTGAAGTAAGTGAAATGCCTATTACATTTTATTCATTTAAAAATAAATGCTAATTTCATTCTATTTCCGTAACTGAATCCTGTAGGCATTGCACTACATTCTGAATAAGTATAAAAGTCCCCCAGAAAAAAAAATCTATTTTGTAATGATAGGGGAAGCTTTTCTAAGTGCACAACTCCAGTCTTTCTGCTTTGAAACATATTTGTAAACCTAACTGTGAAATGTTCACACACACGTGAATATTCCAGAGATCTCTGTCTAAACTATTAAGTCAATATATTTCACAAGAAACACTCTATTCTGGCTTAGTGAGTATGAAAGCAGAGCTTTTCAGTAGGTTTTGTCCACCAAGGAGTCACAAAGCTCTGGATTGTTGGGAAACTAACTCTCCTGATATATGATCAAAGCAGAGCAACATTTTAGGAAGCGGCAAGAATTCCTTACTGAGACATCTGACTTCTGGGTAGACAATGAGACAAATTGCTAATATATTTTCAGGAAATCCAACAAAGTGAATATGCTGTGACAAGGATGATTGTGGAAAAGTATTATAATTTCTTAAAAAATCATCTTTTTACAAACTAAGGCTTAGTTACAGTTTTTGTTATATGAGAATGGTGAGAGTTCAGGATGTTTTGCTGTGCACAGCCTATGCTTCTTATTTGAATATGCAAGGATATGGATCAAAGACAGGCAGAAAGGATTAACTTAACTTAGTTTCATGTTCAACATAACACCGTGGGCCGAAGGGCCCGTTCCTGTGCTATATAGTTCTATATTCTACATTCTATGATACATATGTCGAAAACATTGTTATAGAGCAGAAAACATTATGTCAAGGAAGACAAACTTTTAGAATGGGAAATCAAAGCACAATTGAATTGTGGAGTTGAACTTCAGTAGTCATAACCCAGTCATTTGCAGCTTTGCCCCAAGATCTGTGAAAAACTTGGACAAAACATACAAAACTGTTGATTGAAAACAGAGATAAGGTTTAAAATCCAGTGACCTTTCTTCAGAAACATAACTTTGTTTTCTTTCCACAAATGCGTCCAGACCTATTGATTTTCTCCAGCAATTTCAGTTTTTGTTTCATTAAAGCTATTGACACGAACACCATTTCTCTGAGGGTTCTGCAAATGTTTACAGAAGTTTTCAAAGTTAAATGGAAGAAAAAGAAACATGAAAGTTCAATCTTGATTTTCTTTTTCTGAGCAGGAAGGACAGAGGGTGAGGCATAGGTGGGTTTGGAGAGTAGGCCAGTGTTAGAGGAGTGAAAGATAACTGTAAGAACATATGCTAAATTGACTGAGATCTGGACAGATTAATTTAAGATGCATGAGTAGGTTGGGAACAGAGGGATACAGATGCTTAGGAACTGGGCGACAGGATTAGACAGTGGATTTGCTTCGGCTCAGGATTGGAGGTGAAAGGGTCTGTTACTGGGCTGTAAATTTTCTTTTTTCTTTGTTCTTATGTCATGACGGTTGTTGATAATGATGAAGAGGATACCAGTATTCACTTATGTGAGGCTAGGGCCTTTTTAGCTTAAGTGATGATGGGCCTAAATTTTGAACTGCTGTCGCAAATAAATTGTAATAAGGTGGGATAGTTAGTGAGAAGCACAACTTAAAAATGAGTTGCCAACTAATAAAAGGGAGAAAGTGAGGATTGCAGATGCTGGAGAATCAGAATGGAAAAGATTGGCATTGGAAAAGCACCACAGGTCAGGCAGCATCTGAGGAGCAGGATATTCAGGCATCAAAGTCAATGCCTAAAACATCGACTCTACTGCTCCTTGAATGCTGCCTGACCTGCTATGCTTTTCCAGTACCAGCCTTTTCAAAACTAATAAAAGGCATGAGAATGGTGAGGTGCATAATGGAATTTCTGTAATGGAAATGGTCTTCTGATGGAATCATGAGGAGATTCTACAAGCAATGAAGGAGAAAACATGAGTGCCCAAGAATTTATTGCAGTTAACATAAATGGAACCTTTAATTGAGGTAAAGTAGCCTTTGGATGTTGTCGGATGACTTTGGGATTAGTAAAGGTAAGTATAAATGTGTGTAAAACTTATAAATGGCAATCTCACTGGGACTATCAAAAGTCTTGTCAAACTCAATCTGTCAAAAGGAGCTATCAAAAATGTAAATGTAAGCAGGAAGTTGGAAGAACATGGCAAACCAGGAAGAATCAGGAGGTGGATAAGTCAATGTTTTGGATGTAACCCTACTTCAGGAGGGTTACTATACTGGATGGAAGTTTGTTTGCTGAACTGGAAGGTTCATTTTCAGATGTTTTGTCACATACTAAATAACGTCATCAGTGAGCCTCTGGTGTTATGTCCCATATTCTATTTATGTGTTTAGGTTTCCTTGGGTTGGTGATATAATTTCCTGTGTTGGTGATGTCATTTCCTGTTCTTTTTCTTAGAGAGTTGTAGATGGGGTCCAAATCAATGTGTTTGTTGATAGAACGAAGAACATTACAGCAAGGAACAGACTCTTCACCCCTCCAAACCTGCGCCAATTCATATCCTCCATCCAAATCTGCCATCTATTTTCTAAGGATCTGTATCCCTTTGCTCCCTGCCCATTCATGCATCTATTTAGATACATCTTAAATGACACCATTGTTCCTGCCCCAAACCACCTCTGCTGGTAACGTATTCCAGGAACCCACCGCCCTCTGCATTAAGAACTTTCCATGTATGTCTCCCCTAAACTTTTCCTTCTCAGTTTGAACTCATGAACCCTAGTAATTGAGTCCTCCCCTCTGGACAAAAGATTTTGCTATCCACCCAATCTACACTTTTCATGATTTTTGTGGGCCTCAATCAGATTCACCCTCAACCATGTTCTTTCCAATGAAAATAATCATAACCTACGCAACCTCTCCTCATAGCTAGCACTTTCCATAAGAGGCAACATCCTGGTAAATCTCCTCTGCACCCTCTCCAAAGCATCCTCATCCTTTTGGTAATATGTTGACCAGAACTGTACACGGTATTCCAAATGTGTCCAAACCAACATCTTTTACAATTGTAACATGTCTTGCCAACTCTTGTACTCAGTACTTCATCTGATGGTGTATGCCATCTTGACCATTTTACTGACTTGTTTGCCATCTTCAGGAACAATGGATCAGAATACCCAAATCTCTCTGTACATCAATTTTCCCCAGGACTCTTCCATTTACTGTATATTTTGCCTCTGGAATTGCATCTTCCAAAATGCATCACTTCGCATTTATCCAGATTGAACTCAATTTGCGATTTCTCTGCCCAACACTCTTATGTATGTTTTCTGCTATATTCTCTGACAGTTCCCCTTCATTATCAGCTACTCACCAAATCTTGGTGTCATCTGCAAACTTACTAATGAGACAATCT